>NC_046187.1:7807500-9057500 GCF_011004875.1 Balearica regulorum gibbericeps | reverse complement strand
AAATGAGGGCTCAGAATACATTTTTCACCATTCTGGAGACTTTTCTGAGCTTGTGAAAACTATTTATTCTTAAAATTGGAATTAAACTGATCTGTGA
Organism: Balearica regulorum gibbericeps; assembly: GCF_011004875.1. Taxonomy (NCBI): domain Eukaryota; kingdom Metazoa; phylum Chordata; class Aves; order Gruiformes; family Gruidae; genus Balearica; species Balearica regulorum. Next base: position 9,057,403 of record NC_046187.1, on the reverse strand, counting down.
ATTAGCTGGTGATTTCAGCTCCCTGTTGCATGTTTTGTTGTGTTTTATTGGCAACTAATAGCTGTATTTTGTGCTTAGCAGAACCAATCCAAAGCCTGTTGCATCTATTTAGTTTTCCCATTGGCTCTAGCAGGCTTTGGGTCAGGCTTGTCTAGTGTTTTTCTCCCCAAGAAGTACAGCTAACTCAATTACAGACAGAAAGATAATTTCCTAATATTTACCCTTTAGAGCAGATAAACTTGAGTCCCAGAGATTAACTACAGTTTTTAGGATCAGCAATAGGTTTAGGCTGTGGCTTTTTAGAAATTTGCTGAAGGAAAGTTAGCGGTAGCATAGGGCAAGAATCTGCATCACAAATCATTAGACTAACCAGATTAACCTCAGCTTTATTCCACATTAAAATATTTTTCAGCTTATCCTTAGAAGCAGACTTTATCTGTAGATTCTGTCTGAAGACTGTGAGGTTAACTCAAATTCAGATTAAAAGTCATTAACTTTCTACCTCAGGAATTTGGTAATGAGTAATTTCTTTTTTATTTTTTTCCCCTACCACCAGAAAAAGAATCCAAATATAGCAAACTGGGGTTTTTTGTTGTTTTTTTTTTTTACCTCCTGAGCAGCAGGTTTTGATTTTATCTGCCACTGTAATGATATCCTTTAAGAAGGGTAAAGAATCAGGTTTTCTAAAGATCAGAAATTCTAATGACAACCGCAGTTAGAAAAACAGTACCTTGAATTCAAGTCCCAATAAGGAAGGGTGGCTCTTTTTCCAATATTTCTAAATGGTTTTGTCTCCTTCGAAAAAAAAAAATTTTTTTTTTTTTTTTTTCAAGTTTAACTGGAGCAACATGCTTTATCCAGACCTGCTTTGAGGCCCCTTCCAACCTGGGTTCTCTGATTCTAAAGCCCTGGAAATGGATCCACTTAAACACATCAGTAGTCTTCCTAAAGAGAAATGCAACAAATCCTGGAGGTGAGTGGCACAAGAGACATTTTTACATCTGAATTCTTGTAGATGCTTTTGTATCTTACTAAGATTTCTCATTAATATCATTTCATAAGGATATTGTAAAGGCTTTGAAATACTAGGAATTCCCAATGTTTGTAAAATATGTATATTATATTTTAGGAAAGAGTATAACTTTAACAGAGCAGTTTGCTTTCGAAACTAAGTCTTTTGCACACTCACACTCTTCATTTCTGAGGGGGACTGCTCCATCTGAATGGTTAGGTCTGCAACGCATCTACACATATATATTATATAAAGTGGTCTAATACACTGAAATCTCTCTTTAAAATAATAGCCTGGTCTACCAATCATACTTCAGCAACTCAACTCTTAGGTTACCCTTCGGGGCTGAACCCTTCCTATTTGATTTCCTGCTATGATGAAGTAATTGCTCTTGTCTAATTTCTGAAGGGCTCTGTTTAGCTCAGCAACAGCATTGATTATGTATAAAATTATCAATTATCTAGTATTATTCTTTCTAAAGTAGCATCATACATATTTACAGAAAACTCTCTATGGTTGTTTTATTTGTTTCCACAAAATGAGTACCTTTACTTGAACACCGCCCTTTGAAAAACATCAGAGGGATCAGTTATACACAAACGCATTTTAACTAGGCTTTGTAAAAACCACAGAAGCGCTTATGTTCTACCAGCCCTCTTAGCAGGGGCTTAAATCGTGAACAGGAACCTCTGCCCTAGTGGCACAAAAGAGTTGGCACAGAAGCATCTCAGCCTCCTACTGCTCTCCCTTATCCCTTGGCCACCACTGGCACGGCTCTTCTGTGGAGGAGAGCAAGTGAGGGCAATCAGTGCTATTTCTAAAGCAGTTTTAATTCTCCATCAGCTTCCTGCCAAGAAATCTGCAGGGTCAACAGGGAACGTTGTTAGGGAGTCACAATTCTTGTTGCCTGGGTTTTAAGCTTTATTGAAGCTAGAGCTTTGTTAAACATTTCTAATACCTTAAGAAATACACTGTAAGCACTGATAAGGGACATCTGCACTGTACAGAATATTCCTCTCACTCCACCAATAATGGACTCAACCATAGCTTTAAGAGGCATGTCCTTGCACTTGCTAAGAGGTGTGGTTATCTAAGTCTTGGTGCTTCTTTTTTTCCAAAGAATTCCCCCTTTTGCTAATTCCACATTATTATTTGCTTGTATTCTTGCAAAAATCTTACCTCATCATTTCTTTTGTCTAGTAGCCTGGTACCAGCCCTCCATGCTTTGAGTCTTATCAGACAAACTGGGGGATTCTTCCCCTTTCAGTGAACTGTGCATTAATTTAAATCTAAAAATATATGAATGAGAGACACTGTCTTCATCACACTAAGAATCTTCGAAGCCAATCTCTTCAATATCTTCTTCGGCATCACTTAACACTTTTTTAGTCATTGTTGTTATAGTTATGTCATGATAACTTGGATGCATCAGAGTATCCATGGTCTCAGCTAGGGTCAAGAGCAAGACATTCAGCCTTCAGTCTTATCCTATTATTTGTCTCTGCACAAAATAAATGTCATACCTATCTACATCAGAATTTTACTCTCAGTGGTAGGCACGTACACAGTTTCAACTAGAAGATCCATAATGGCTTTGTGCAAATGCCTTCAGGGTATAGAATCTTTACTAGATTGGTATACAATCTTTACTAGATTTACTGCAAAATTAAACCACACCTCAAAGCTACTCTGCAAAATCTCCTAGCATCTCCATCAAGCTCTGGTAAATACTATGGATTTCCATTGATTTTCAGATTACATTTAGAGAAGGGACTATCATTCAGTGTGAATCCTATAGTGCTGAGGTTCAGATTCATCATACTTAACCGAGGTACCAAAGGTAGGTGTGCAATAACCATAAGCTTTTTCTATAATCATTAGACACAGACACTTTCAGAAAGCAGTTCAGATTTTCAAAGGAATGAAAGGCTTTCAAAGGCTTTTGGAGCATGTTTTTCTCCTTTAAGTGATCACAGAGGGAGCCTGAGACAATAACGTTCTCAGTTTAGGCACATCAGTGTAGTGCTAAAAGTGGCTGGAAGGTCCAAGCTGTTTCTGATTATCACATACTGTTACACTAGATAAAAATAACATGGGTGCACACATTTCTCTCTCAGAATCAAACACTGAACAGAATTAAGGGATCAAACATAAGGACCTTACCCAGTTGATTGGCATCATTTGCATGTAACAGAGCTATGAACTGTACAACAGCCAACAAGTGTCCATCCTAAGGTCATTTAGAGCTCCCATATCCTTTCTAGAGCTCTTCATAACAGAGCTCATGTTATACAATTATTCCTAACTTCATTTCAACACCTGCATCTGCATTTAAGTGCCCAACAGTAAAATGGCCCCTTATTTTTGCTTTAAAACTTTTGCACATGGGGCTTGCATGTAAGAATAGTAATGACTTGCCCAAGTGTTTCTTCAGGAACATGCTGAACAAGATGAAATGTAGTTAACTGTAATAAAATCGATACAGGTTATAATACCACTTGATATTCATAGTAAAGTGAACTAAGAAAAAGTGGTGGTGTGTCTACTGCCTTGTAAGGAAATAGAATAATTATTTTAAGTCAGCCAAGCTTCATTAGCAAAACAGCAACATTTGTGAGTCAGAGCAGCACTAGCAGACAGCAGGCTAGCCTATTTGATCCATTTTTAAATCCATTTCTATTAGCCTTCAACTGCTATTTTCAACAGTACAATGTTTAAACTGCTTACCATAACACAAAATCACCTTCCTTAATGTATAATTGAAGCATTCAATAAATGAGGTATTCTGGCAAGTAATGAAAAATGGGGCACTATATACAACAGTAAATATTTGACTGGTTCTTCAAAAGAAAATTGCAGCATTTCAATATTTACTTTCACTCAGAAGTGTTGATGATTTCCCTGCTGAGCAATAAAAGAGGAAAATTAAAAGTGCCTTCATAATCACTTGATCTTCCTTTTATAAAGTAATATTTGCCAAAATATTCTCTGTATTCCTATTGTTTGTGAATTAGAAAATGTAAACTTGCAAATACATTTGGAAGTGCTACTGTTTTAAAACAGCATCTCAAACTTTGATTTTCCTATCTGCTCTCTGCCCTAAAGCGAATAGCAATTTCTCACTATGACAAGATGGATCTGGCATCCTCAAGCTATATCAGCATGAACTACCATCAGCACTTGCAAAGCATCTATCTCACATTATATACAGTTCCTAACACATTTATGCTACAATGGCAATTATAAAAGCAACATTGGCTGCCTGCAGATGGTTATTTGATCCGTAACAAAAATGAGTCCTCTTATTGTTTATTATCACTCATGTAAAATCCATCCCGAGTAGAAGACGGATAACATATCTCTTTAACTATGTAGTCTCTTGAGAATAAATCATCAGATATACACAGTGATAAGAATGCCCCAAAATGTCACTTCAATTTTGATGATTCAAAACATTTGGAATAAATCTCAACTAAAGTAGTAACAATAGCCTGCCTACCCACGCCTTTCTTCAGAATTAAACGTGTGTTTAACACAACTAGGTATCATTCACAAGCTAGAAAGTCATCTCATTTGCTGGCTCCCACCCAGGCACACAATGGGTACCAATTTATCAATCTCATCTCCATCTTCACCAGGCAGAATAACTGAATTAGGTAGTGTGCTGTTCCTAGGACTGGTAGTGTGATCTAATTTATTTTCTTTTAAAGATTCAATCTGACACTTATTTTGAAACACTTACTCTGTAAATAAAAGGCCAAACCCTTATTTATGCCTGAAAGCTGCTCCTCAGCATTAACCTTATTTATCCACCTTGATTTTTTCATGACGAAACGTAGAGGTCTGATTTTTATGACTTTGACCCCCTGAAGTTCTACTAATAGGCCAAGCAAGCTCTCTAGGCTCTCCTTAAGTTAATAGTGAAAAACAGGCATCTCCAGAGGACATTTCATCCCATCCCAAAATAAATGTTATGATACAGAATTGCAGTCACCTATCAGTTCACCACTGAATGAGACATCTGCTTTTTTAGATAACTAAAGATGAGAAAGTCCTCTCAGAGAGTGTCTTTGTCCAAAGTAACACACAACTCACTAAAAGCAAATCAGAACCAGCATTTCTGTTGTAGTAGTGGCTAAAAACAAACAGTAATTCCTGGCCTAACAGTAGGACAATGGTAACACTGTTTCAGATAAGAACAAAGAATATGTTACGATTGACTAAAACTATGCTACAGATAATTAAGTTCTAGTATAAATAAAATGCTATATAAATGTAAAAATGGGGGTTTTTTCTCTGTTATCAGAACACTCCTTAAAAAGTCTTAGGAAGGAAAACATGTTCTTTTTCAAAGAACACATGGCTGAAAAACATTAGCCCATCACTCACCCAAGGATACTGGATTTTATGGATAAGTATGAAATGAGGAAAACATTGTCAAACTTAATTTATATTTTCTGCTTTTGTCAGCTTGCGTGAGTAACTTCCATCCTCTTTTGCACAGCTCTTAATGTATTAAAAATAATGAATAAAGGAGACTAACAGGAGAAGTCAAATATGACAATATAATTAAATTACTCAGCATCCAGAAATCTCTTGCTTTTCAGATCTGTGAGTTAAATATATGCCAATTCAATTTCCTTAAACACTTGACAGGACCTATTTTCTATGAACTAACAGGCTTTCAGTCACATTAAGTGCTCACAAAGTGCACAGAAGTTGTATTTTACTGCACAGCCCTAATTGAGCTGTCTGGGCTAAAGCAGCTGAATGTTACAGAAATGTTTATTATACAAGCCCACTTACTTTCAAACTAGGAAAGAACATTCCTGTACATTTGAGTGTAATTTATCCTAGAAAAAAGAAAGCAAAAGGTCTTTTATCACCCTCTCATTTCAGTGAATTATGCTTGTGGAGTTTTTTTTACAACTCAAAGTCTGGGTTCACTCCAAACTGCAAAAGAGCAAAGTCTCAAATATCTTTCAGCTGGCTCATTACATTTGCTGTCTCTTTCTGACCAAGAAGTATAACTTAGTTCCTTATAGGAATCAGTAGCAAGCTCCTATTTATAACTCATATGTGTTCATACCTCAGCAGCACTCTATGAATGAGAGGATATATTTTTGTTTTCAGCAAACATCTCGCTGTGCATGTTTGCCTTTTTCCTATAACTTCATTTAGTATTTGTTTCTCCACTTCATTTGAGCATCTATCCATCCATTCTAAGTTAAAAGTCACTTTTAAAGACACAGAAAATACAAAGAAAACAGATACAAAAAATCCTAATACCTGCACATGAAATGCAACTGTGACTGAAATGTCACACACGTCCAAAATCCCTATCTATCCCACACACCTTCTTTGTGGTAAAGGAGGTAAAGGATGGAAATAACCTTCTTTCAAGCAGGAGACTAAAATCCAGCTCTGGTATAGAGTAGGAATGTGTTGTAGCAACCAATTTACTGGAGAAAAGCTGTAGCAAAGCTATTTTACTTGTAAAGCAAGAGGACATTAATATAAAACCTGGTGTTGGCACTTACCCAAGAAAGGCACTAGCTCACCTGACCCTCTCTGGAACCACTCACTCCCTGTATCTCTGCAGCATGGCTCCAAGAACTCCCAGCTGTCAGGACAGGTCAAAATCACCTGATCTGACCCCACAACTTGGGCCACAATAGATCAGCAGAATCTATTCATTTGATCTTTGGGTCACACCTTAGCTGCAACTGTGCTAGTGCCTCACTGACTCAGTACGTGCCTTTGAGAAGAAACAGCAATCTAAATGAGAACCTTAAATACTAGACTTGACCTGTTTTCCTTCATTTCTGAATATCTCTAGATTTCTAATAAATACAAACAAACAAAAAAACCACACAAAAACTGCAACATCAGCTTAGTGTGCTCTTCAAGGCTACAAACCCCCTTTGTTTTAAATCCAGTTTTTGCCTTACTCTGGCCCCACTTATGCAAGCTTATCATCAAAAAAACTACCCAAGATACTTCAACCTGAGAAGACAAAGGAGGAAAAAACACTAATGTAGAGTAAAGACTGAGAACAGTGTTCATTTGTTTGTAACCAAAAAGTCCCAAAATAAAGTAATATAAAAATCATTCTTTTAGTAGGCTCCCTTCCCAACATGCAATCAGTGTAATTACAGGCAGGGATATTGGATCACAAGATAGAAAGGAGCTTGCACACATGGCCATAAAAATAAAGTTTCTGTTCTCCTGTCAAATCTTCTTTCCCCCTGTGCATTTCCTCTGCTTTTCTAACTAATTCATTCTATTTTATTTCATTCACTTTTCTCAAGTGTCCTCTCATTATAATTCAGTGTCTGCACTAGACCTGCACCTTGACTGACTGATTATTTTTTTCCCCTTATGTCCATGCTTGGCAAGCATTTAATAGTAATTAAAGATTTCCCTAGTCTATTCAAAGGGTACACAGATAATCAACAGACAGTGACTTTGATTGATAGTCACTGTCATGAAAACTGGAGGATGAAACCTTTGAGTGAATTTCCTTGAAGAAAAGCTCTGCAGACAATATGTTCCAAGCTATGACTGAAACATAGTTTTACCACATGCCAGTGTTGCTTAGAAAGATGGTACAGACTGCCAGAGATGGGCACAATGAAAGAGATTTGCTGCAGCCATCTGAATTTCTCAGTGATCTCATTTGCCCTGGGGTATCTCACCTTCTCAATATTACTTTAGACTCTTTAGGGGTATGACATATCAACAGAAAATCAATAGCAATAAAACTACAGTGAAGCAACCTTCATTGCTGAGAAATTAAGACAGAAAGTGAATCTCACAGATTTCAAAATAATGATGAGAAATGACAAAAAACAATAGCAATGGTAAAAGGGCAAGAACCACTAAAGGGTCTCCACAGGTCATCATTGCAAAACATTATTTCTGTATACATATACCTGATTTAGCGCTGGTTACATGAGGTCTATAGTATATCTCAAAAGCTAGTAAGTCATTGCCTTAGATGATAGCCTTAGCGCCTGTGCTCCATCAAACAGCAGAAGTCCAATAAGTTACCTAGAGAAGCAACCGATGATCATACAGCATGCCTGCGAGAATCTTGCAAATGCCATTTTTTCAGCATACTGATTAGGTGCATTTCATTTTCAATATTATTAAAGCCCATATAAACACTTTATAGTACTAATTTATCCTTTTGCCCTGATTACTGTTTCTTAGGATCAATAATATCACTTTTGCTTCTTGTGCTAACAGAGATACATTATTTTTGATTTTTGAAGTAGTGCCAGCGTGTCTTTGACAACAGTCTGGAGCATCTACTAATTTCAAAGGAAAAGTAATGGCCAGAGAGTGATGTTATAGAACACCCTAGGCATTTCTATTTGAGGAGAGATGGATTGTTTATTTACATGAGAGTGAAGTGACAGGAAAACCTTTAAAAGTATTTGCCTTGGCACTGAAAGTCTTTTTTTCTTTTCCTTAAGATAAATTGCACCATTTTGCCATGTTGATGAAATTTACTTAAATAAAAATATTAGATTACATGTCATCATCAAGGAGAGAAATTCCACTGACATGACTAGACCTCTATTTATATCAGAAGGGAACAGTATCACAGGGTCTTCATAGTACGCAGATGAACATGAGATAAAGTAACTGCATGGGTTGCATCTCAAATTTCAGCCTGGAAATGTTGAAGATAATTCTGAGATTTGTTGTTGCCAGAAAATGAAGTAATTTTACAAAAGTTTAAAAAAGTTTCAAAAGGGAGAAAACACAAAAAAGTCTGCTTCAAGTATTAAGAGATGTGAATTAACTCGGTGGATTTAAAAGTATTTGAAGTTGAAATCTACCACTAATTCCACATTTAAAAAATGAGGCGGGGGGGCGGAGACACACCACACCTGAATTCATGCAGGGGATACATGAATGGCCACTAGTAACAGAGAAATGCTGCACCAAAATTGCTAGTGTGTCAAACACTTATTTCTGAGTTCTATTTATTAATACATTATACAGTACGACTTTACATGTGAGAAATTTGGTCGTTTTCTCCTTCCCTCCTTTGAAGGCTAGACAAGAAATACATTATAAACGTCTGCCATAAGAGATCTTGCAGCAGAAGAGAGCTGCAAGAACTCTTTTTTGAAAAAAGAAGGCAAGTTCAAAGAAATGTAACTATCCACAGGGGAAGGCAGAAGTCACATTCAATTCGTTTCACAATCTTCAGCCACTACTGCAGAAATTGTCTCCCTTAAAGGCAGTTTTTACCTTTACATAAATATCAACAGTGTCCTTTATCCCGAAGGTTTAAGCAATCACTCAGTTATCCTGAATTCATGCCATGGAACCCACTAAAGATAAGAAACAAAACTTTTAACTCAATCAAAAACTCTGCAGGAAGGCACCAGAGAACTGAGTTCAGTGCTTCTGTTACTGAGATCTGTTGTAACATTTTTTAAGTGGGTAGAACCTCCTAAGTACTGAAGATACACCCATATACATATAGCGGTGCTCTAGACCAGGTAAGGAACAACAGAAAAATGAGCAGTAAATTCAAGCTGTGGTCCATCAAGAACATGGTTGAAAGCTCCTGCTACACAACAGCAAGCTATAGCCCAGATTTATTAACCGTAGCTATCATCTGCTACCAAGGAGGTCACACCAAATCTGCAAATGTCCCAAAATACTCTGCCCATCACTATAACTTCATTCTCAGTTTCATCTTCAGTTGGTTTACATCCATGAATGTGCTTCATCCAAACCCTGGCAATCTTCATAGCAGTAGCATTTTTGAATGAGATAAAGAATAAGTATAAATGCATAATATCTGCATATTGAAGGCATGCAAGTTCTTCACATCTAACTAATTTAGCTAAGCAGTCACAGCCTAGATTCTGAAACAGGCTAGAAAGCCATGAGACAGGAATTACCCAGCCTAAATATCAGACCAGAAGAGTGCTCTGCCATCACCACTACTCTGGCCAGAAGCTATAGTTTCACCCTTCACCTAAAGGCCACTTTTTCCAGTCATGGACTCACTGTTGTGAGTGGTAACATACTACAGTCTTAATATAAGCATGTCTTCTTAAAGTATACCTCTCAACAATACAGATTTGATCAGATTCTTCCCACTCACAGAAACTGATGACAGCCACAATCAGTAATGATTTAATACAAGTGGAAAAAATTTGAATGCATGCTTTATAAAAAAACATACAAATATGTTTCATCAGCTCTCCACCAACAGGAGATCATTATCCAAGGAATATCATGACAGCATTATAGTAATGACACTGTAAAGAGAACAACTTGTAAAAAGGGTATAAAGATTGTCCGCTCTCATTTTGGTCTACATTACTAAAAGTATTTTCACTAAATTTTTTATTTTCCTTTAAGATAGCTCCATATATCACAGGCCTCAGGTTAGAAGCTTAATGCTTCAAAGTCTCTGAAAATTGGAAATACCTTGCAAAGAACTTGCCATCCTTATTTCAGCCTGTATTAGCCATCTGCCATTCTACTTGTATAATTAATAGGCCATTCTATTTGCTTCTCAACTTTCTGCTAAATTCTACAGGATATCTCAATCTGACAAACAGATCCAGTGACTGAAGAGTGGAAGTTGAAAATACATGAGTGAAGAGGTATTTTTCTTTTTTTTTTTTCTGTTTTTTAAACAGTAAAGGTAATTTTCACTTGGGACAATTTGTTATAATGCAAGAATTTGGGGTCAGAATCCTGTTATCTACGACCTCATATTAGGTAAAATATTGCCTAGCATTAACTTGAATCTTGTGTCAAAGTGGTTTAAGCAAAAGTGATGTGAACCTCTGAGTATACAAGTTCTAGGTGATCTTAAACTTCACATAAGCTAAACTGAAACATTATTAATGAAAAATAACAGTTTTAAGGACTTCAGGAGAGGTCTCCCTGAAATGAACAATGAGGTTGAAATTCATATTTCAGGATAAATCCATTCAATTTTTTTTGTTTGTTTTTTAAACACTGATTAACACTTTATTATGAAGAAGATAGAATAATAACAGATGTCCCTTTACAGACTGAAAATTTATCAGAATGTTACCATTCATTCCCATCTTTGGGAAAAACCTGTGGTCAATCAATGCAAAAAAAGCTGTCTGCGATAGCTTTTTAGAAGTTCACAAACAATAAAAATTAAAATCTTCTAAAGAAATCTAAACTAATTTTCTAATGGCTTAACCATATATTTTGAAATATAGATATCTCTTACTGCTCATGCACACTAGCTATAACAGAGTTACATATTATACTATGATAGTTATGCTATCAGACCACTATATTTAGAAACAGTATTAGTAGCATTTGTAATTCCCTTATTTGACCAAGAGCAATGGATGAAATAGTGGTTAGATAAAATATCAAACTGTGCAAGAACTCGTAGAGGAGGACCAGCAGACAGATGCTACTTCAGTTCCACCTGCTACAAACAGGGCAACCTAGAACCACAGCATCACTGTCACTGCCACACAGAGTGAGAAGCCAAGAGAGCAGAGATACAGTACAACCATGCTGCAAGTTCTTTAACTCAGTAGGAAAGAAACACTGTCTGGCAATAGCTTCTACAAGTGCTCAGCCTTTCCCTTACGCATTCCTACTAATCTTAGAAAGCTGCCAGGCTTTCTGCTTCCTTCCTCTTCAAACAGGTGCTAGGAATACCTGTCTTTGCTTTTAATATATTAAAGGATTGAGGGAAAGGACACTGTATCCCTACATTGCCAAGAATGGACTCTACTTTCAGGCTTCCTTACAGGCTGAAGCTCCAGCAGGAGGTGTCACAGCTGTAGGGTGCAGACCCCTTCTGTTACTCACACCTGTGCTGGCCTCACTAGCAATACTTCCATGCAGTTCATAGCTATAGCTGCCCATCACTCTCATCACTGAAGCCAAAGGAGGGAAGGAAGAACTTAAAGCTTGTTTTCTCATGCTAGCCAGATGCATCCCTCTTTCCTTCTCCCAGTAACCACTTTATACAAAGCTTTAGTGTGTGTATTCTTTCACAGAGGCCAAACATCAAATTTCTCTTCAACATGACGTCTTTTGATCCCCTCAAGCCTTTCATGCAAGCTGGGGTTTAGGCACACAGTTAAAGTGGGAGCAGAGAAATTGTTCCATTACTGCTTACATTGTGTCTGCAAATAAATGGTTCCATGCTTCTCTTTTAACAAAGCCAGCTATGCATTTGCAAAAGGTTACACTATTCTTTTAAAAAAAAAAAATCCCATTTAGATCGATCTAAAATGAACTTTCCTGCATTAGACTGCTAACTTGTAGAACATTCTGGCTGCGGCTTTTATCGATTCCCCCCAACAGTATTTTGACAAACAAGTTTAACATTGAAACCAACAGTTGCAATTTGGCAGCCAAGAGTTTTCTCTCTTTCATTTTAATAATGTTTCTGCCAGCACTCACTGTTCTTATTATTCAAGGCTGAGCAGCCATAACTCATGTCTCTGGGGCATTATTGTATGTATACTTTGGAGTAAAGAGGGCTCTTAGGATGTCTAATATGATGTCCTTTGCAATCTGTTATTAGAGCATGAATCACCTTGCCAGTTAATCATACCATTATGAATGCTGAAGACATGAAAACCAAGAGGGATTGAAATGCGTTTATTTCCAGATTAAGAAAAGCTATTTCAGAAATACAGGCAGACTAGTGATGATAAGTTTTGAACTGTGTTGGACTGGTGCACAAAACTGAAAAATTTTAATCAAAAGGGCTTTTTGCCTTAGTCGCTTGTAATGATACTGGAAAAGAAAGGGAAAGAACGTGCAAACTTCCATCTTCTGCTAAAAACAGAGATGTAAAAAGGATGAATTCTGTGCATTTGGATGAAACTCAATATAATTAAAAAACAGTACATAAATACATCAACCCTCTATTTACCTGCACTGTCATTTTAAGCTAGAAGAGGCTGATGCATTTAGTCAGACTCATCATCAGTACTGCATAGCATCATTAATCTCTTGCTTGTTTATGCGTTAGTGTTGGTTTTAGTTTCCTTGCATGTACTTTGCTGCCACCTCCAGGATGCTGTGGTCATAAGACTGGAAGTTTAAAAAACCTGTAATCAACAGAAAGTTACTTTGCTCTGAGGTGCAATATTTCATGTTGTAAGCATGGCTTTAGTTTCATTTAAAAAAAGTCACCACAAATCTGTTTGCAGACACTATTCACAAGCATGGGTGCCATGATGGCTTACAGATGCAAAAGCTGCAGGCTGCTTGTTAGAAAAATAAAATGGTGCTTTAAAATAATAGCCTATTTAGCATAATGCTAAATTACAGAGGAAACCCTATAAAAAGATATTTATGGCATACATTCATTCCAAACGAGTCTTTTGTAATTGTTATTCCACCTAATTCCAGGAAAAGAAGGAGTAAACAGACAGTTCTTAAATGAAAGTATTGTACAGGGTGGAATTTTTTTCTTTTGTAAAACTGTGTTAAGTCATTCAAGGCACACTGCCAGTCCCTTAGAAGGGGCAATAATTGCAGTGAAAAAAATAGGTTCAAAAGCCTGTAGAATGAGAAGGTACAAGTGGTATCTTTCTTCCTTATTTACTAACAAGAAAATCAAATTTTAGTGGATGGATTATCAGGTATCATTAAGGAATTCATTTTTCAAAAACTGCAATGAGGTGTTAGGCCTCATAGTGCACAGCTGTACACAATGGACTATAGAAAATTTGTTCTAAAATTAAGACTAACATTAGAGAAAAATTGTTTAAGTGCTATACAATTAGTAATATCTCCTTAATAGAAGTTATGTACGACAGCAATTTTTTTCCTCATGTATGAATTTTTTCATCCCTCATCTTTTCTGTTACCTTCCCTTGGATATTTCCTGGCATTGATACAATGTATTCATTCTGTACTGTACTTTACTCTCTCAACTGTGTACCATGTACCTTCACTTGGTCACAAACCCAAATAATACACTGTTAAGAGCTCTTTACCTCTCTGTCTGAAAATCAAGCCATTTCCAAAACATATCACTTGCCTCTTCTACGTTCACTTTCAATGGTCCCTTGTTTGCCTACCCAGCTTTTGGGCCATTCACACAATACTGCAGCCTTCACTAGCTGAAAGAATTTGACCTGTGCCAAGCCAGCGTCCTCACTGGCTATGACATAATACTTATTAAATCCTGATATATCTCATTATCATCCTTTTAAAAGGATTCAGAACTTGCTAAGATTAACAGTGTGTTCTCATTGTAGACATACTATAAACTTTTTATTTTCTATCTCCAAAAGCATAAGATCTTGAAGTCTTATTTTACGACAGTGAAGGAAAGCTCACTAAAGAGATGCTACTAGAATTAGGTTTTATTAAAAAATAAAAAAAAAAACCTAGGTCATATCCTGCTAGGACTTTCATTTTTACTATGAATCATCCTATCTCAAAAGTATAGCATGCAGTGTAGTTCCATTGTCTAGAATCTACACTCTACACTTTTCAGTCCCTGATTAACTGTAACAACGGGCAAATGAACATCTCACACGCTATGGCAGAAATGGTCTGTACCACTGGATTAGGCATTGCCACACTCTTTCTCTGTAGAGACACTGTAGGTACGATATATCACAGAATCCACAAAACAAGTGGCATTTAAACAAGGTCTTCAATTTGTTAGATTTTTGCAGAGTTTATCCTACTGGCAAGTGTTTATATAAATCATGTAGATGGCAAACTACAATGCAAACACATACAAACATCTTTCCATGGTATAGCTGCAATGCTTTACCAAAAATCATTCAAAATGACGTATACAGGGTAAGTTATTTGGCTCCATTTTAATTTTTATTCTTACAGTTATTTAAATAAAGACTGAGGTTACTAAAGACAAAGTGTGTGTTCACTGGGTTCTTCTAAAATCACTTGGCAGTAATCTTGCCAGAAAAAGTGGGAGGCATAGTAATATGACCTTCATTGATTTCGTGCACTAAGATCATTGCAAATGTATCAGAGCCATAAAAATGCATAGAACAGGTGCTCACTGCGTTACAATAACACTGAATTACACTTACCTTTCAGAATCCAAAATGCTCAATTACTTTTCCTCTATTTGAGATAAAATTCACTTGCTTTCCAATCTGATCAGAATTTGAAGCAGTTATTAATTTGTACACAGCTAATGTAATATTTCTTTATAATTGAAGAGAGTAGTTTGAGAGGAAGACAAGGCAAAAACTTCAGTAGAATGTTTGCATGTAACTTGATACAATTTGACCTGCAATCCAGAAAACAGTGCGTTATATGTCAATATTTAAGACTACTTCAGAATTACTAAATAAATTATACCAAATTAAAAGCATTGCACTCAGAGTAGGGACTCAGCTGCCTGGAAAATTCATCCACAGTAGCCTGAATTGAAAGAGTCAACTATTCTGGGACCTTGGACTAACATGATCATTTCCTGAAAAATCCCTTTAAAAAGACATTGTAACAGAGATTTTTATATATATATATATATTAGCCATCCTGAAGAAGTAAAATTTAACATGATTTTTTTTATTCTAAAGGGAAACCTGTGTAATTCACAGCATATCAGCACCTCATCAACATGACATACTTGTGGTTATTATTTGGACAAAGGTATGAGTGTCTGCTAAAAGAAATGCAGTCAGGTACAAAGGATCTTTTGGGTTTTTTTCCTCTGGCTTTTTTGTTTGCTTTTTTACACACTCTGTAAATCCCAGGATTTACATTTTAAAATGTCTATAATCCAAGAAAAGCTAGAAATTAAAATGGTAAACAAATTTAGAATTCCTGAGAAGAGATAATTTTCTGTTATTCACACCAACTTCTTTCTCATATAGAACAGAAATAAAAGGCTTATATAGCCTGTATATCTGAAATTGTGTTCTAGAAACATGTTTTAAAACTTATTAACTCTATTACTGTTATAACATTTTAGATTTTTTTCATAGCAGAAAGCTGGATCACATTTTTCTCCCTATTGTTAACTTGCTATAGTTCCATGTAAACATAATCCAAATTAGATGTGCATCACATACACACTTCTGCTGTCAATATTCACTATGGTTCTTCAGCAGAAGCCATCAATATGACCTACACACTATTTTCTAACTGACAGGTCATGCATCAGCCACATGCTGTTTATTTGTTAGCTTCATTGATTTAAACACTTTCTTATGCTTTCACTTGCATATCCAGGAGGGGGATGATATTAGCAGAGGCCCCACAACACAGATGCAATGAACTACTCAGAGCGAACACACCATGAGATGAGTGTCCATATCTTGAAGAGCAAGAGAAAATTAAATACTGTAAGTATATCAAGCTGCTTTTGCCATCGTGATTAAAGGGTAACAAGCTTTCAGGCATAGATGTCCGTAAAAGAGTTTATACACTCCACTTACCAAGCAGTATCATCAATGTCTTTTTTTCAGCTAAGCTGTGTCTCGTTTTTTAAAATACAAAAATGCAAACATTTTTTTTTTATCATTTACACTGCTGTTGTGACAGCTAATATAGATGGAAAAAAGAGTTCAAGTCTCCAGTGTGGAGAATGAATCACAATTTCTGACACCATTAAACCAGACAGAATTAAGCCTCTTCCTCATCACATGAGGTTGAGTTGAAACAGCATTGCTTCATGCTAAAAGGAGGATTTAATGTGCTCCCTTAGCCTTGTTTTATAGTCTTCATGAGATTACAGCAACTACAAAAAACCAAGAAGGTGTGATTTATAATTTCACCTCACAGCAGCAAAGGAGTCAGATTCCCTATATTCTCTGAACATATGCAGAAAATTCATGACATCAAAGAACACAAGAAAAAAATCCCAATCAAGACAAGCCACAAAGGAAAAAATTAAATTAGTGACCACTGCGGGCATAGTGTGACTCCTATTTCAGGCTAAATCTTATTGAGATGAGAGTCCCAAGACAGTCTCATTTAAACTAATTTAGCATAAAATACAATGGTGGCAATGTCTAGCCTCAACTGTCTCCTGTAATTTACTTTTAATCTATAACATTCCCTACCTTCTGTGCAATTTCATGGCAGAAGAATAATACTTATAAAGTCTACTTTCAAATAGTGCTTCTGGTTACAGACCATTAGTTGTAAAGACATTGAAGTACCTTAGTGCTTCTATTCAAATGTAAATATTTGTGATTTTTAACATCTTACTGTTCAAAGTAAAACAAGCTATTCATTTACCACGCTTTCTTTATTCAGAACACTTTGAATAATATTTACAGTCAACATTTTATTTTTTTCAAGGAAAGTAATTTTTTCCCTTAGTTCAATAATCATTGTCTTTCAAATGTTGCTATCACTATTGCTACTGAATACCATGGCATCTTTTTCAGAAATTATAACACCTGCAGGAAAAGGTAAAATATTTCAATTACAAAAGCACATTGTAAATAGTAAATTAGGCAGTTTATAACTGCTGTGCCTCAGGAGGAGCTGAAGGCAGGATCTTTGAAATAATTATAATTATTTCCTTGTTACCTTTTTTCTCAAGACCTTTATCAGAAACAGGTTAGTTCTTCATAATTCCCACCACCTCCCCATGTCCACTTTCCCAAAACTGACTTAGAAAGTCTGGTACAGCAAAGGCTAAAATGTAAGTGCTGGCCATTCCCCATTTCTCTCAACTCACCTTGCTCTGCAAGAGCAGTAGACACAACAGACAGCAGGAAAGGGGCAGCACAGAAAAACAATCATGCAGAAGAGCGTACTGAAGATCACTTACCCACTGACTCTCAGGCATTCTGGCCTTCAGCAACCATGGAGTTCAATGCTGAATATTCCAGTAAGATCATGCTGTTTGAGTAAACAATTGTGTATAACCTTTAGCTGATAGAAAATGATGCAGTATTCTATTATCTACACTGACAAGTGATTTATTGGTATACTTTTTATTCCTCAGAATGGTTTCAGATATTACACTTCACAACTGTACTGAATTCCTAACTCTATGTGCCATTCTATGTCTGAATAGTAGTGATAGAGATCCTTAATTGTTAATGATATATTAAAGTAGTCCATTTTTTCCCCAATATATGTTTCCTTAGGAATATTTTTACAGCTACTTTACTACAGTGTTTGAAGGTTGATCTCAAAGTCCTAATATTTGTTTTTCATAGTAGGTGTTTTACTTGTGTCTTGTCCCCTCTCCAAGATTACACATAATCAAAGGAGACAGGAATACGTCTCTATCAATATTTTGTTTCACTACCATGCAACTTCGCATGTTTTACACTAAAGCATTTCAGATGGCCTCTAGGTTGCTAGCTAGCTGAATACAAGTAGCCAACTTTAGAGATTCATTTGACCCAGTCAGTTTTTAAAGAATCAAAGGCTGATTTTTCACAAGTTCTCAGCAATTTTCCTCCCATGGTATTCCAGAAAGTCTAATGATTTGCATAGAAATAATGAGTGAAGGGGCAAAAGTTTCAAATCCAAACGTTGTTAATGCACTGGACAAGCTGTACAGCCTAGAATCATTCTCTTCTCACAGATATTGCAAAGGCATTTTTTCTACCTTAATTGCAATTAAAAAATAATCTGATACTTACGTAATAAAAATATCTAAACATATTACAAAAAAGAATTCAAGAACTGAACTACTTTCATGGGATGTTGCAAGTATTAACAAGAGACAAACAATTCCAAATTGCAAAATAATGTAAGTTGTTTTGCCTCAAAAGTTATTTATGATATGTACAGAAGATCTGTGCATTTGTGCTTTATATTCACATCTAGGTAGTCATGAATGGAATATACATGGCCTGAGCCCCAGCCTCTCAGTAAATCAGCTATTACTAAGTTGAAGTGGAAATATTAAAATTCACATTTGACTGTTTCAACAGTAGAGACAAATTCTTCACGCTTCTAGTAGTAACCTGGACTGCAAATTTACCAAAGTCATTTCTTTAGTGTTTAAGAACCTCCTTCTTTCTTTAATACTACTTGCATGACTACTAGCACAGTTGCCTCTTCGGAAAAGAAATGTTTAAGTAAGGCCAGCTATTAAAAGGGTAATCCTAAATATAATTGCTAGGTTAATGCAGTATCTCCTTCACTATATTTAATTTGTATCTCCTAGTTTACATTCAGATTTGCCTGTACCAAATCAATCACGCTACTTCTCATTCGGTAAGATCATTTGTAGGGACTTCATTCAACTTCCTTAGTACACAGCATAACAATGTCACCAAAGCCCCATTATCATCATTATTAGTCCTTACGCCTCTGCCTCCTAAGTCTTTTCTATTCCCTTCCCTCTTACTTCAGGGGAAAATAATGGACCTTTGACCACATCCTTTTTCAGTCCAGTCTTCTACATACCAACCATTAAAGTCAGGCTGCTCCCAGAATTGGAAATGCACAGTAAACAGTATTCTGCTTTCAGGATACACAACTCCCTCTTCAGCTCTAGAGCAGAGTATTTGCCCACTACCGCTTGCACATATCTTATTCAAAAATGTATTTAATGCAGGAGATGGGAGTGAAGGGGGGGAGGGGGGGAAGAAGAGCACTGATTTTTTTTTTTTAAAGAGAAAAAATGCTAGATAACACCAAAAAAGTTAAATAACCATCAAGCACAATTCCCTTTTCACTGCATTACATACCAAATAAAAGGTAATATCTGAAGAGTTTCTAAAGGCAAATTTTGGTATTTCAGAATATTTCAGTTCTTAAGGGATGCTATTAAAGGAAACTGAAGCTTCATTTTACTTAAGTAAACTTTTAAACATTTCTGAAAAAACACATCAACCTATAAAAAAAAAAAAGTGAAGCTTTCAAATCTCCAGTCCACCAAAAATACCAAAACATTGCGCAGCTGTGGGAAACAAGCTCGCCATGAGCTAGAAATACTATTTCTTGTTTGGCTTTGCTCACTGATTCCATACAAACTCTGTTTTTCTGCACTCCAGGAGTTAGCTAGTGTTACAAGTCCTGAGTCTTAGCTGATTGCACCTAGAGGTCTCTATTTCTTCTTATAGAACCAGAATAAAACCTGTGATACTTAGCAATAGAGCTTCTGAACCAGCTTTTGCCTTGACCTGGATAATTCAAATGATTGCATCACATGTGACTTTTGTGAAGACTGTTCAGTGAACAGGTTAGTAAGTTCTTAAGTCATATTCTCTGTTCACTCAGCTTAACTGGAGAGTTTGCCAAGCATGTCCCCCTCTTGCTGGGTCTGGGAATACATATATCCACAGACATATAACCTACAGAAAGACACCATGGCACAAGCTCCTCCTTTCTGTTATAATGAATCTATTCTGTGTTAGAGAGGAATCAGTGAAGTACCTGAGTTCTTGTGATTTTTTCATTAAGCAAGGTATGTAGCCTTTGTTGCTTGTGAACTGTTTCTAGAATCTAATTACAGTCAGCTTGTTCACATAGCCTTCAGAAAATCCAAGGTATAGGACAAGTTACATAATTTTCTTTAAAAAAAGAAAAAGATAAAACATGAGAAGGAATAATCTAATAAAAAAGAAAACCTCAAAATATGAGGTGGGTTTTTTCATTTTCTAACAAGTTCTGTTTTGGTTTTTTTTTTTTTTAAACAAAATGTATATTCATAGAGTGATTAATTTTCAAAGAAAGATCAAAATTTGTTGATGGTATAGTGATAGTTATGTATAAACCAGCTTTCAGCCCAGAAAATAGTTATAGGTGCATTTACACTTAAGAACAATGCTGCACGTTAATTTTGGGTAATCATTCTCACAAGTTTCACAAAACTACCTCATACATTGTTTCAAACTTAGGGGAAAGCTCATGAGATCTCAACTTTTCCATATTCTAACCTAATAGAAGGCAAAGATACAAAATTAAGAGACAGCTAGATAATACCCAAGGTTCCCCTAAGGAAAAGCAAGTTTTGTTGCTGAGGTCCATAGCAGCACGCCAAGCAGTGTTTATGAACTTGGATACCCTTCTTAAAGATGTAGTTTCGCAGTTAATGAGCCATTGATATACATACTTCAGAGATGCCTAAATTAGGACAGAGGTAGACTGCTGACCTAATAAACTTTTTATTAGAACTTTTTCAGGTATCATTTTTACCAAAGTCATAACGACATTAAGACCTAAGAAAGGCCCACTGATTTCAAGGAATAGTCCTACTTCATTCCATAGTGAACCCACTGACTTCCGCAGGATAACTGATGCTACCAAAGCACGAATTCAGACTCTGCACTTGACAACAGACTGAATAGGCATTGGGATAGAATCACTGTTTCACCCCCTGCAGCCAGGGTTACAGCACATTCCTCAGAAACTCAAGGGAATTGCCAATAAAGTTCCTCTTTATACAAAAGGCAGGTGCAGTAAAGGACTGACCTTGGATTGCCAGATATTTTCAAGGATATCACATTTGTATTTTTCACGAGTACTAAATTCAGTGGAGTGGGGTTTATTAGATTAATTGGAAATTATTAAATTAGCAGTGAAGCGATGATAGTACCTGAGAGTCTTGCCTTTAAGACCCTATCTAAGCAGCAATAGAGTGTTTAACTAGAATCTAGTTCAGTGTGAACCTGCAAATAAAGTTTACCGATAAGAAAATAAGCCCAAAGATTTATTTTACTATCAAATGTATTTGCAGGACTTCCTGAGAAAGAGGACATTATGTAAAGGAGCACTAAGATGAGAATTAAGTCTTTTGGTGAAGACAATTAAACACTGCTTCCAACAAATATCCTTTCGACATATTTCATCAGTATACACAACTGGTTGATGGCACAAATCTACCAAGCAACTATGGAGCTTGGTGTAGGAGTTTAAGAGATTGTATAACATTTTAAGTTATTTTCTCACTTGAGAATGACCAACAGTGAATCAAAATTCCTTAAGTCATGATTAAGACAGTTCATTTCATTGTAAAAGAATCATCATTACTTATCACGACCCAATGAATATGGTAAATCACCAAGAATAATGGCATCTATTTGCTTCTCATTTTTCTGGGAAAGAAGCGACAAATGTACATCCCTACTAAGAGAGATGTCTCATATCAAAGTACATGCAACAGCTCTGTACACATGAAAACTCAGAAGACACAAATGAATTTGAACTGAGAGTTTTGGAAGCCTATAAAGTCTGGCTTTATTTAAGTATCTTCTATGCTACTCAGGTTCAACTCACTTAAACTCAACAGCTTAAAGCTTAAATGATTAAGGAAAGGACATGTAGTAAGAAAAGACATAGTAAAAGCCACACTCAGATGTAGCCATGTTAAAAAACAGAAAAATTGTAATGAGCCCTATGCTTAGGAGAGAGCATTGTGCAGTTAATTTAAGTAATGAACCTTTCATGTGAAATGATGTAGTGTCACAACTCATTTGCATCCCACTTAAAGTGTAATTAAGTTTCCCTGACAGCATGGCTTATGGCTGAAAGAACAGACCTGGCTGCTAAATTAATCCAGAATCCCTCCAGTTAATAACAGTCTGCAAAGAAAACTTAACACAATTTCATCTAAAGTTCCTAAACTTACCTTTCAAGTGGCACCATAAGGAATTTCAGAGAATGTTTTTAAAGATTTCAAGCCACATTCAATCGCACAGCTGACTTGAGGATAGGTGTACTGAATCCAAGACAAGGTTTGACCCAAACCATAGCACACAAGATAACGCAGCAACACTTCTAAACACATTTCCATTTTTTGTTACTCTCAGAAAACTGACCTATGCATTGCAGGAACTCCATCACCAGGGGAATGTTCTCAACTGCAGAGAGATGTTATGATCTCATTTTCTGTTTTATGAATCAAGTTTATTCTTTACTGAGTTTCATCTTAAAGGTTCTATTTAGAGCAAAGAAAAGTGAAACACTCCAGAATACATAAATCCTGTAAAATCCACATGGATCTAAGAAAAGTTAACTCATTACCATGAACCATAACTTATGGACTGTGTAGAATAAAGACTTCATAAACACTGTCATCTTATTTACCATTATATTCCTGTATGCACTTTACAAATAGTGACGAACCTACGCAGTCTCTCCATTATTCTGAAAAATCTCATTAGAGAGAATTCCATTTCTGCCACTGGAAAGAATCCAATTTTAGCAGCTCCACAAGATCATTCCCAAGAGTCACTCTGAAATACATTACGTGAAAATTTGCAAAGTCAGAATCTAGATCCAAAAGGAACAGGTACATAGTGGCTATAATTAAATACAAAGTGGCTATAATTATAGTAGCTGTTACAAAGGGCTTATTTCTTCCCTACAAGAGGATTAGTTGTAACAGCTTTTGTGATTACCAAGTATGACTAACCAAAAAACAAAAATCATGTTTTGCAAAGTGTTTTGATGTTCTGGAAAACAATTTTACTCTACAGTCGAAGAAAATGAAAGCTGGTAGCAGGTTTTTTTTCCTATAACTGTTCTAACTAGTCACAAAAAACCATGGTTTTACAGTTGGTGGTAACAGAACACGAACAACCAAGTCTCTCTGAATTTGAGAGATTAAGATATAACTTTATAATATGAATGCCATCACTACTCAGAAGATTGGTCAAAATAACTTCAAATATTTTCAGTTAAGGGGATGTTTTAGGAAATCATGTTGTGCCCAGGAAGAGATGTTTAAAGCTCCTCCACGGTCATAATTTATAACAACTAATGCAAAAATCTAAGTAGTACTTCAAGTGTAGCCCCTTAAATGATAGAACTTGCTCGTTTGCCTGAATATGACTTTCAACATAAGACAACATAATTTTAGTGATCTGGACCAGATGTTTGTTTTCAAGTATATTTACTGTCATTACTTGACAGCAGGAACTGATTTTTCTATATCCACAATAGTAAGGCAGCTGGTTCCCAGATCTCTCCCAGATTCCATTTTTGACTTAACGTTTTTAAATACACCAAATGGTAACTAATGGAGAAAATAAGGACCAGGAAAACAGTAAGTACATGTTATGAGTTCCACTAATAATTTACACTCAAAAATTAAATTCTCTTCGATGTGATAAAACCATATTTCATAGTCTCTGGCTTTCGTATAGAGCCACATGCAAGTCTAACATATTGCTCGAGGCCACATATTTATCTCATCAGACACAGCTGTGTCTTGGCCACGTTTCAGTTTTGCATTAAATGCAATGAGGTTTTGAGTTGGTTTTGCAAGTAATTATCAAGAGTTTATTGGCATTAACTGAACTAGTATTGTATAACAACAATTGAATAGTAATATTGTATAATGAATGCTATTATATTCCCACCAATCAGGTAGTTAGATATCAAAATACTAAATTTTTTTAAGCAGCAAATAAATACAATTTTTTGGCATGGACAGACCAATTTCAATTCCCTTGGTGCAAAAGTGAATAGGAAAACATGCTCTAACAGAGCTAAACAGAGGCCACCTAAGGTCCTTCAGGTACAATTTTTCAGCCAGAAAATTCTGAGGTACTACAGAACCACCAAGCCTGAAATGAAGAAAAAGCTGCTACAGTAGTTTTTTTTCTTTAGTAACATCCTGCTTAAGTTCTGAAATCAGGGCCACGGGGCACTATAAATCATCCCTGGAGCTTTGAAATCAATGTGTTCTCACATGGAAGGAATATAGCTGAATATATTCTCTGCAAGTTGTTTGCATGTAGCTGTTACATTTCCTCTAGAACATTCATTCCTTTTAATTGTACACAAATAATCAACTTACATAGGATGCTCCATATCCTCATTAGCTGAGAAGTCTCATTGCAGATGACAGTCCAGATGACATTCCATTCTGGATTTAATCCAAAACCCATTAAAGTCAAAAGGAAAAAACTTATTTCCAGACTTCAGTGGCCTCAGAGCCCAATCTTGCTTTATGGGCAAAAAGAAACTGTTCATACTCACAAATCAGGCTCCTTACCCAGTTCAATTTCTTCTTTAAGTATTGGATAAAATGCACATATATTCTTCCAATCACGGATAACATGGAATTCATTATTGTCAGATAGCAAATACTTTCAATGAATAAATGACACACCATTCCAACTGTTCCAGCTTATATCCACTTTTTATAGCAGATCAATCCCTTTGCAGGACATTTAAAAGAAAGTCATTAAGATTTGAACCTCATTTGTAATGAGATATTGGCAAAGTACTTTGAACTAAAGCATTTCAAAATACTCAAAAATATTTTCATTATCTGCATTATTCAGACAAGGATCTTGAATTTTCTTTACTATTTCACAATTATTTAAGGATTATTCAACTGATCCCCCAACAAGAGTTTCAACATATAAATTTAGGAAATACAGACAATTACCTATGGAAAAGAATTGTTTAATGTTATCATTGTAAGTATTAAAGTGTACATTGAAATAGACACTGATTTTGATTACTTTGTAATTTTTAATAGTATTCTTTCTTCAAACTGTCATACCATTAGTATACTTAGAGATATGTAATGTTTTTGTTAAAGAGCTCAAAGTCCACTAAATTAACTAAGTAGTAATTCCTGTTGGATACAACAGATTGTTCAGAACATCTTCCAAACTGGTGCCATTCCTATATACCTCCTCCTCTCCCACTTGAGATTGCAACAGGAGACTCACAACACAAGAACTTTTCTCATGCTTGCTGTTAAAATAGTTGTGGTAACTTAAATAATTCCTTAACTGAGAAAATTATCATTAAAGTCATTTTTAGCTCTCTTAATACAACCAGGCAATGGGAAATGAAATAGCCGTTGGTTCTACGCATCTAGCTGAATCTAGTTGTTGTGTTTTACAGACTAAAGTTTGTGAACAAATAAGGATCAGCTTTTGACAAAAACAGATTTACAGGTGCTATTAAATGGAGCACCATATTATATCACAAGTTACAGTGAAATTAATTTCTAAACAGTTCTGTTACTTGTACGTGCAGGAACAAGAACTTCATAAAGTCTGTATCTACACTGAAGAGTCCAGGTCTTACATCAAAGTGCTCAGTGGTACCATCAGTTTTTCCATTTTTAATTTCAATTTTCAATTTGAAAACCACCGATTTTTCAATTCAGCACTGATTTAAGGGTATAAATTAGTTTCTATGTATTAATCTAATAACAAAGTATGTACTGACTTTTTGGATTAAGACAGCACTGTTTAAACCACTACCATGGCGAAGGATAACTGCTTTTCAGTGTTAAATTCACTCTCACCATGGACAGTACCAATAAAGGTACTACCTTTTTCCTCTACGGCTTTTCCAAAGACTCATTAAAAATAAAAAGACAATCATGAAGTTGTCCAACCATGTTGTCTAACTACAGACAAATATAAAAAAAATCAGATAAATCAGAAAAATTACTCTTTTCTTTAGCCTCGGTTACTGCATGATTATGTGTTACAATACCTACAACAACATTAAGTGCTACCCATTAGGGCAGAAAGTGATGGATGGCAAAGAATATTTATGTGCCTTTCAGAACAGCAGGCTCCAATTTTATTTATGTTGTGTGTTTTCATATAGACAAAATACTGCAGATATGCATAAGAGTACCTCTACATAATCTATAGTTGAGGGATATTGAACAAAGCTTTAGATGCAATCAAACACTGAGTTGGAAAAGGCCAAGATCACCTGCAGAAGTCTAGAAGTGTACCTTTTGCCCTCTCCCTGATTTTGTGTCCCCGCTTGCTTCATTATACATTCTGCAGAGAGTAAGTTCTTGGACAAAATGAATTTACCTAGTTTATTCCCTGAAATTTTACTTCTGAAGACTGTTCTGCCACAATACTGCATTTGACCCTATCAATTGTGGCTGCATATCTTGTATTTCTAAGCTGTGGCAATTAGAAAAAGATCTCTCTTCTATTTGCAAGAAAAACATAACCACGTCAGCCAAACTGGCATTTTCAGAAAAATTCTGGTTTGATCCTGATCAGATGACTGGATATACTACAGCATAAACTCCAACCCCCTATTGGTAATTCAGTCCATTGTGGAAGGAACTGTTGCTTATCTTCCAAATATCAGAGAAGAATGGCTAAGCAAGCTTCAGATGAGCCTGAGACAACAAAATTGTAACTAATTCACCCGTCCAACCAAAGACAAGACCTTTTGTTATATTGCAAAAGAAAGTAGCAAGTTAGTAACTCACCTTGGGATAGCCACCATGCCAAATCCTTACCTCAACAGCAGAAGCAGTGTATTTGTATTAACAGCAGTGGTATTTAAAAAGAAAAACAAAAAACACCCTAACAACCAACCAAACTTAGGAAAGGAGCAATTGCTGCTTAAGTACAAGAAACATTTTTGATCACTATATTGGGTTTGCATGGCAAGGTGATTTGGTTTTATTTCTCATTACTCAACTCTGTTTTGATCGGTAATAAATTAAATTAAATTTCCCAAGTCAAGTCTGTTTTGCCCATGACAGTAATTGCTGAGTGATCTGTGTCCTTATCATCCCAGGAGCCTTTCGTTATATTTTCTCTCCCCTGCCCAGCTGCAGAGGGGAGTGATAGAGCAGCTTTGGTGGGCACCTGGTTTCCAGCCAGGGTCAACCCACCACAGTCCTACAGGGTGAAATCTTATGAGTTTTGTCATTTAATTCAAAAGGAGCCAGATTACAACCTTAGAAGTATAATGAAAGACTATAACCAAAGTTTCTGTAGTCTTGATGACACACACTAACCATTCTCACACCTTCCGTCTTTAATAAATACTCTTCATCAAAGTACACAAACACTCTAAAAGCTACCTGCCAATGTTTTCCACACATTACAGAAATCCTATTACTCTAAAAACATTAACTTAAGCGTGCAGTTAAACTGAAAGTGTGAGCTATTGAAAAAATGTATTTGTATTCTGCACAACGTGTTAAAGTGAGGCTGGACTTTTTGATAATTAATAGGGGACGGAAAAAACAAACAGCTATGGTCTTCCAAAGTGTCCATATAGAGTTTCCATAAAGCTTAAGTATAAACTTGAATATAAAGAGATATCCATAGAACAGTTTTCTGATTAACTGGATAATCTAAGCCAATTTACAAGGTGTACGGAAGTATGCTGTCATTTCTCCAAGTGCATTGTTTCAATGATTTTAAGGACACTAAAACAAATACAGTGAAATGTACAGAAAAACATTAAGAGAAAAGATATTAGAGAAATTGATTTTACCATGATGGTTCTCATCTATTTTTACATCATTAACAAATTACTTGCATTTAACCTTGAAGATGCTATATATGGAAATCTACTAAATTAAATAGTTGGCAAAGTGTGAATTTGTTATTAAAATCAGAAATATTTTACATATTCCTAGATCTTATGCAATATTGTTCTTGAACAGTTAATCTTAAAAATAGCTCAAATAACTCATTTTCCACTTAAAACAGAGCACCATGTATAAGTAAGCATTTCTTGATTTTAGAGTCTTCTTTTGTCTAGTGCTGTTATATATAAAGCAACTAAGAAAAATATTTCTAAATTCTAGCCTTAAAAATCCTCAATCTTACTAGGCACCTAAACTGACTAACCAAATCTGTTTTAAAAATGACCTACCAAGGAAAATATTTTAGAACTAATAGTCTAGAAATTCTTTTTAATGTGAAAAAGTACATGTGTGGGCAGAATGGTTAACATACAATTATGAAATTATGTACCTTTATTTCTCTACCTTTAACATTAGAATATTAGAGTATCTTTTCAACCCATATACTTACCTGTTGATTCACAACTCAGCACAGTGGTGATTTAGTGTCTGGATGAAAACCTATAACCATCAACTTTCTACTTACTGGCCAAGAAGCTAGAACAGCAAATTACTAGGAACCACTCTCATCACTGTGGCTAGCAAGGAGAAAGGACAAGGGCTCCATTTCCTCCTGTGAATTTACAGCAAGGCACAATGTAAACCTCTCTAATCTCATGCAAGATTTACAAAGAAATGCTGTATTTACAGAAATAACTATGAAGTCAGTGACATTGTACCCAATTAGCTGTATCCAATTTATTTATAATCCAATTATTGTCCCCTATTAATGGAGGATTTTGTCAGTATTTTGGGAAATTTACAATCTGTTGTCCTGAACAGAACACTCTTCGCAAGGGTCTCAATTGTTTCTAAGCACTGAACACACCCAGAACTCTCTTAAAACTTCCTCACTCATTGTTTTCTCCATGTAAATAAGCACCTTTTTTACCAAATTCATAGTGGAAAAATTATAGAAGAGGGGTGCATTGTCTGCAGAAAACTTTCTCCATCAGGATGTCTTTAATTCAGTAAAAGTTCAAGAATACAGCCTGGTTTTATCGTGTAAAGGGAAATGCAGTTACTAATTAATGAGGCTATGAAGACATGAAAACAATGTGAATTGTGTCTTTCCAAACACCTGATCTTTCTGAAGTTATTTTCCCTGAAAATTCTCTGATCTCATTGATAAGAACACAAATAAGAAGGTCTTTAACTCTTAACAAAATGAAATAAAAATAATCATGCCAAGAGGGAGTTTCAGATAGCATTTTGTTATCCTTGCACTACTCACTGCAAAGTAGTCTCCTCAGGAGGGTATTCCTCCATATTCAAACAAAATCACCTGAAAACAGAATTTCAATTATAATGTTAAACCACACTCAGAGTCACCATTCATTAAATACTGAATTTAACTTCACATCTAACCTCTTCTTCAGCCAGCAACCTGGCTGATCTATCCTGATTTTTCATCAATGACAAAAACCATGGGAATATGCAGTTACATAAAAAATGGTGGTTTTTATCCGCATGCAAACAATGGCAGTAGTTGCCAGTTCAAATTAAAATGGTATCTGAATTTAAATTATGCATAGACACACAGAGCATAAATCAAAAGTTGTTCAGCTAACTTTTTTGCTCCATCAGAAGTTAATTACTAAACAGGGAAATTTAAGGACCAGATGTTTGTATTCATTTTATTAATTACAAGTTATATACAGTATGATGAGCAAAGAAGTCTACATACAAATTTGTAAGTCAAGTGAAGTTTCAGCAATCAACAACCTCACAATCAGTGCAATGTCTATTACAGAAACTAAGCTATAACTTTACTTACTCTAAACTGAAGTGATTGATAGTTTATGTAAGTTCCTATTGGGAAAACTAGTAAAAGAATTTTAACCCTGGAGGTTTTCCAATGGCCCTATCTTCTGGCAACAATATGAACTTTTGTCTCATTTTCCAAAAGTGAAGCTTATGTGGTCGCACTACCTGTGTGTCTATCCTGTTCTAATTATTTTGCATCCATGGAGCAACCTCATCTAAAATGGGGGAGGGAGGGGAAAAGAATGCATTAACAATAAACAAGCTTTCACAATTTTTGTGGTGAAAAAGACAGTGAATAGGTAGAAGGAGGTTCAAGTTACTGCCCCTTTGAAGTAAACGGGTACAGTTTTCAGTCATTTGCATTTTGTTTAATAAGCAGTTGCTAGTCAATCAGCTGATGCATGTACCCAGCATATCAAGCAAATTACCCATCAGCCCCAATAGTGTGTGCATAGCTCCAGGAATAAACTATCTTCTGCTTAGGAGAGGCATCAGAGGACAGAAAGGCACAGAAAACAAAACTATAAGAAACTATACTCCAGGAAACTGTTTGTAAGCAATATGTCCTAATTATGTGATGAAGGATTCAATTGCATGTTTGTGAATGTTTTTTAGTAACATGGCTCTGTAACTGTCAAGGGCTCTGATCCTGTCAGAAAGGAAGCATCTACAATTCCTAGAATACCAGATTGGACTTCTTGTTAATCAGAAGCTTGCAGATACTACTCAGCAAATCTCAGAATTAGGCCCAAATTTGATTCAGACTTCAGATGCTTATATACTTTAAATCCAATCAATATGCAAACCATTACAGCAAGGCAATTCCAGCAGAGTTTTCTGGGAACAACAGAGTTAATTTAACAAAGCTGAAATGGGCATTTGAAATTACAAGCTCATCATCTACAATAGATTCCCTCCCATGCCCTGCACAAACTTTGGTATGAGTTTTCTGGTTTCAGTTTTCAAATTTACTTGCACTCAAGACTGCTTGATTCCAAATGGACAATCTGTGCTGTATGGTACTACTCATTGCAACTTATGGTCTGACATATCTAATCATAAATATTAATATTCCAGAGTGGGTAATAGGTAGCATCAGTTGATTTCTTAAAAATATAGCGCTTCGAGCATGCAGTGTCTCCTAACACCCAGCCTTTCAGACCCACACATGACTTCAGATTCTACCAACTTTTAACAATTAGATATAAAAATAACCTTCAATACCAGTGCTAAAGGAGCTTAAACAAACGTGAAAAGCTTCAGACTATCTTCTGCTTCAAAAAAAAAAAAAAACCTCCTAAGATGCAAATGCAAGCTCATAGACCTTACTGAAAGCTGACAATAGGCATGCAAGCAAAGAAACAGTTAACCTTTTCACCAAAAAAAATCTCAACATATTCCTGTTGTCTCCATTTGTGCGAAACAGATGACTGATACTCAGCTCAATCAGAGCCTGACAGCAATTACAAGCTCCTTAACTGTCACTCTTCTAACAAGACCTAAGATTCTTAAGTGATTTCTAATGCAGATAGAAGGGCTCAGGGAACATGGAACACAAATCCAATGGAAACTAGGCTTAACAAAACAGCTTGTAATTAGTATGTTCTAATTAGATGCCGAAAGACACACAACCATCCACAATTAATTCTATTTGTGATATGGCTTAGGGAACATCACAACAAACTTAGAAAAAAACACAAGTGCCAGAAAAGTGTGAAAGCAATGCTAGGTGGCTCCCATTATGTGGCCTGCTGAAAATCAAAAAACCCTCATCTTGTATAATACTCGGAATTTATTTTAAACAATCCAGTCCTTATGACCATAGTTATATTAGAGCTCCTGAAAAAACTAGACAATTAGTAGTTCTAATGAACTAGCCATTAACTTGTGCCTATAAATGCCTGACTTTAAGAGCAATATATTTAATAGTTTAAAAGAATCATTAGTCAATTAGCACCATCTTTTTTTAATTAAATCATCTTTCCATGAGTGGAGAAAAACATACAGGAGATGTTTCATGAACTTTAAAGAGAGCAGACAATTCTTCTGACTAAAATCCAATTTTTAAGGGCTGTAAATGGCTAAACCAATGTTTTCAGCTGTAAATGTTGATACACAATCTAAACAGAGAAAGGAGCTAAGTTGCAGAGATCTTTGGACAAAGTTCTGCTTTAAGGAGGTTATTCTGGTCTTGCTAATCAGGAAAAAAATTGATTTCAGCAGAAAAACCAGACATTGCTGAAAACTACAGAGAGCTTTCAGAATACATTTAGGAATTATGGAAGGGGAAGGTGTTAATAACTAAAGAGAGGAATTCAGCATCTCATATTTCAGTGAACACAAAATTGAGTGAATATAGTAAATGTCTGTGATGCAACCTGTGCAATGGTTATACATCTTATAAGCAATGCTATCGTGATTTTAAGCACTTCAGGCATTGTCGACTCAGGAGGATGAGGATGAAAATAAAGACTTGGCATTGTAATACTAACACGTGCAGAATGTGACTACTTTTCCCTATATCATTTACTAAACCTGCTAATTAATCTGGAGAGCCTCACCCAAGCATCAAATCCACAGATTAACTGAGATGGAAAGCAGTCAATTTACTTCTCTATTAAAACTAACTAAACAGGTGCAGAAATAAAAAATAAATTTCCACTTCTCATTAACTCAGATATTCTTTTTCCAGTCCTGAATGCTAAATCACAGTAAGTCTTGATACCAGAGATGCAACGTGTGGAAATGGACTCATGTCTGAAGGAACTTCCAGTACATAAAAAAAAAAAATCCCTTTCCTTCAAAGGAAGCAAGTGCTTTACATTTTCCAGTACCTTAAACTGTAGTAGTTATCCCTTTTCCCTCACCCAATGTCCATGTCTATATTCCTTTATGTCAATGCTCATCCAAATGAAGTTATTTTGGATTACAGTTTTTGCAGGTGTTTTGGTGTTGGTTTTTTTACCCCTCTAAGGGAGAAGGCCTGGGGTCATGGTTGCATGGGGAAAGGGCTTCTTTACAGAGTTGTTGTCCATACTGACTCACCTCGTGGCTGGAAAAATTCCACTGCAAGCACAAAAAGGATATCAAGCCAGAAGCACTGGCAAGACAAAGCTTCCCCCTTTTAAGCAGCAGCCTCCACAACTTTCAAAACCATCTTTCATCCCAAAGACTTCACTAATGACCATCTCATCAATAATATCTGAATAGATGTAACATAGTCACCATTTCCTAGCCAAAGAACAGTATTACTACATGATCTGACAGAGTTTGAAGTATGGGTCCCTTAAAGGAAGATTTGACTCTCTTCCTCCCTGGTCAAATTATTTCAACAATTTAAAAATTCAAGTAAGATAGCCAGATCTATTTAACAATATAAGAAAACACTGATTAACACTAGTTTGAGCAGTGATTTGTGATATACAGACTGCTATTACTTTACCTATTGACCTCAGGCAAAAGAGCCTGTAGAAGTCATTGAAGGGATCCATCAAAGAATAATAAAGGAGCATAAAAAGCCACTGTGGCATAAACTACTCAAGAGTTCAGAAGTGACCACGTACTCTGCAGGCTTATATATTTCATATTTAGTTTCTTGTCTGTGACTATATGATCCTACACCAAATTGAATTACATATACCACATGAACTACCACATTTATTCTGTACTCTCATTTCATATGAGAGACAGCATGCAGGGAATTAATCTGTTACCAGCCAGATTTCTGCATTTATTGCAGAAGTTGGGAAGAATATCCAGAACAAACAAAAAAAACCCTACAACAATAAACTACAAAGGATAGAATCACAGTTGACTGATATCCTGGTAAATGGAATTGTATTTCTTCCTCTGACAGAGAATTTGCCATTTGCCAAGTGATTGAAACCTAACTTTTCACAACTGATCACTAAATGTAATCCCAACCTGCCCCACATTCCACCTCTACAATTTTATTCATCAGCTTAAAGTCTCCTGTACAGGTTAAAAGCAACGGCAATGAGAGGCTAGTTACGTTCTTCATGGTCCACCACACTACAAAAGACAAATTTAGCACTTGGCTTTCATGGTGATCTGCTCACAGCAATAGAAAGTCAAAGTATTGCTGGATCTAAAGACAATATCCTGTAGCAGTCACTGAACTTTTTTCCTTTTTTTTTTTTTTTTTTTGTGGCCCTATCTCCATTTCGTCTTTTCCCTTAAAGCTCTTTCCCTTGACTCTCCTGGACTTTTTTGCCAGGCCAAGTCTACTCTCACCTACCATCCCTTAGTTCTTCAACCATGTATCCCCAGCCATCCCCTTTTGTTTTCTTGTCCAGCTGCTTTTACATTTTATATCCTTTTCTCAGAATTAGTCTTCCTTCATAGGTCCATATCCCACTTTGTTTCCCATCCCCTCTTCATTTCATGGTTCACACTCAGTCCACAATAACTAAGTTTACCAATATCCTGAATTCTAGCAGCTTTCTTCCACTTCTCAGTACTGTGGTTCAGCATGAGATTTTGAAAACATCAGCAAGAAGAGTTGCTTTGCCCCTCAGTTGTAACACATAGTTCTAGTGTAACTTATAAGTAACGAGATACAACTGCAGGGAATTACAAAACAATTCCTTCAGTTGGGTTAGACAGAAGAATAGGTTTTTCAGACCACAAATCCATCCAGCACAGTGGCCTTTATCCATAAGTAGATGCCTAAGGAAGAGTAAGAACAGGAAGTAAAGAAAGCATATGCTTATCTTATTACACTCTCAATCTCCAATTATTTTCAGCTGAGGGAATTTCTTGAACCTTATTTTATACACTTAAAAACCTCCACTTTATCTTTCTTCCAACCACCTTTCCCAGTCTCCCACTGAGCCCACAGAGACTTCTCAAACACACAGTGGCAATACAATGTTCTGAAAAGTACGACCTTTCTCTGCTCTGTGGCACTCACTACCTTCATATGATGGTCCATCTCATATTAGAACAAGTGAAGCCCCATCCAGCTTCTCTTTGCTGTTACATGCACCCAAACTCTATATAGTAATTTGTAGTCCTCTACAACATCCTCAAACTACCTCTTTTCCAGGCTGAAAACAGCCCTAGCCTAACCAGTAGATGCTCATAACAAAAAAGCATTCCCCATCACATAACCTGTCACCAGGAGGCAGAAAGTCCACTTGACATTGAACAAGTTAAAGCCTGGCAACTCTACCTGCCAGTGGTGTATTCCCACTCCCTCCAGAATCTTCAGAGAATTCACCTGTCAAGATGCAAAAAGCTCTTTTGAAGACATACAGAGGAGTTTCTGAAAAGCTGTCTCACAGACATTACCAAAGACTCCTCTTGATAATAATATGGACCTTTCACCAAGTCTCAAGATTTCATTCTAACAGTTGTAAGAATTTAAGGAGGTACAAGACCACAATTTTGTCTTCTGACATCATGAACTACGTTCCTCTGAAACAGCTAAGTATTTTGCTGAAGTTAAAAAAAGGTTTGAAGTAGACACCTGGCATAAGAGGTTACAGACCATCCTGTTAACATTTAGGAAAGTTATATGCAACTTTAAAACAAGAACCAATTATTTAAAGTGCCAGGCACAATTAAATATAAATACCATGGCTTGTATAAGCTATAAAGCACTGAGAAAGTACCAGTTTCCAAAATGTTTAATTTGCTGGTGGAAGCAAACTCAGCAGTAAGAAGAAAGTGAACCAATTACATTGCTCAGACTTAAAGAAATGAATAATTTAACGACAGCTACTACTGGCACCAAGATATAAACTTGATTGCCTGCAGTGACTGAGTTCAAGAGAGTGAACTCATGAAATGAAAGACAAGATTAAACTGGCTAAAAATGTGTTCTATAGAGGAGAGTTCTGTATTTTAAGAACATGACATCTGAAAATTCCTTCTCCCCCCCAAAAAAATCTGTTGCATATTCCAAGAAAACTACTAAATTAGTCTGGCTAGGTTGGTTTTAGAACAGCAGTAAAGGTACAGTAATTTAGATTTTATTTCAGAGCTTTTTTAACACAATTTAGTTAGTTCTGGTTTACCACAAGTGTAAGAATACATCTGTATTTGCAAATAAACTACAGAACTGGCAGAGGGTATTTGCACACACACTCATTGGTAGTCTATAGCATTATTGCTGAAAATGAATCATGAACATATTTTGGTATGTTCATTGCTAGTGCAGTTACAGTTTCTCCTAAATCATCACTTAAAGCCCTCCCACAAACCCTGCAGCTAGGGCTTTTGCTTGTTTTAAACAAGAGGAAAGAAAACAAGCTGTGCCAAGCAGTATGCTCAGATAGAACTAGCTTCTAGAACTGAATTCTCCTGATAATACTGATACTAATTTCAACAGATAGACAAGTAGACAGGAAAAGGCATAATTGCAATACACTTTATGTTAACTGTTGCATTGATCTCACTAGGACTATTTGTATGAGCACACGTATAGCTGTTTATACAACCAGTGTAAATAAGGGTTCTATAATCAGACTTAAAGCACTTTCCAGTACGTTTGCTGAAGCACTGTTCAGATACACTGTAGTAAACTAAAGCACTCACTGAAAGCAAAAGGAAGGAATCATCAATAAAATAAACGCAGGTTAACTATCAAACTTCAATATGTACCATCAAACTTCAAATGTACCATAATTAAATGCAATGAAGTCCACTTTAGAGATGGGTTTGACAGTGTGAAAGAATAGTTTTAAGTTTTATGTGCAGCAAATTATGCACTGTGCTGTTCTTCTAAAGTATTTTACACGGTCAGAATTTTGGATACAACAAACGTCCTGTGCTGTGCCTTTCAGGTGCACAAAACACCTCAGCCTGGGAAAAGGGAACAGCAAGTAACATAGTATTTAACATCACATTCATCAGTATTGTATCATCATAGTATCAGGCAGTACAAATATTAACTGACTTTCATTACTAATGAGTTAACTAGAACAGGTAATACAGTAGCTATGCCAGCCATGGCAAACAAAACATGTATAATCCAACATGAAGTTAGAGCTTACTATGTCTAACATCTGACCTGGCATATTAGAGAAGATTATTAAAAAGTATACAAAGACAACAGCAAAATTTTACTCCCATTCTGAGCTGTTGCATAAAAAAAGCCCACTGTGCAGTGTGACTACATGCAGAGTTAGATTTTATCACTTATCATACCTGACAGCCTAAATTGCTCCATCTTTGCATTTAAGACACTTCTGCCAGTAGGACACATCACCACTCAAGTTTTCTGTAAAGAAAACTTTCTTTTTGCATTTTTGTATCGAACAACAACAATTCTCTGTTCCTCTTAAGCTCCAGATTTCACATTGTTTCACGTTCTTTTCTAAGCGTCACTCCAGAGCTTTCGCACCACTCAAGTCTCCCCCTTGAACGGGTGCACCATCTCTTACAAACCATGCTGTGTTTTAAAAAAAAAAATTAAAATTCCTTCAGCATTAAATATAGCCTTTTTGGAAAGTTTGCAAAAGACCATCCAAGACATTTGAAAGAATATTCACATCATTTGCATATCACAACACTATCTTTTATATTACAGACTGACACCTCATGGAATTTATCCTCTATTTTGTCTCAAAATTATTTATAGATCTACTGTAAGAAAAGAAACATTAGAACTGTTACTACACAGCATAGTGTTTCTTTTGATAAAAATGTCTCCACAAAATTGAAATAAGCCATCAGCAGCTTGACTGAAACATCTTTTTTCTAAAATCAAGGATATAGTAAGAAGGAATGGATCTGGTTAAGGATAACTAGAGTGATAGCACCAAGGCATAGTTTTGATATCCTTCTTCTTCCACCTAGTGGCAAGCAGTATAAAACACAAGGTCTTTGGGAGCGGTCAGATGTTTTCAAACACAAACTGCATTCTGCCTCAACTGCTCAAGAAATTAAGAAGATTCGAAAAAAAAAATTAAAAAGCATTACAGCAAAACTGTCCAGCATTTCATTAAACTTAGTAATATCAAATACCACAATAGTATGAACTAAGACAGATAATTCTATTGCCGTCTAGACAGGGGAGCAGTTGTAGCAGAACATAAGGACTAATTAAAAGTTTCTGCTGAATTATCTGACCACAGTGGAAAAAAACATGCCTATTAGTATTGAGCACTATGTAAGCAATAGAAATATATCCATTATCTCAATTGGTATTTTAATTAAGATCAGTGTTTTCAAGCTCACATTCTGCTTCTCTTTAGGATCAACATTCTTACAACAGAACCTACTGAATTAGAAAATGGATTAAACTAGAAGTGTATTTTCAAAGGCAATGACAAGTTGCTAGTACATCCTTGTGTTTTCAGCTAACCTTGACATTAAACTTGGGGAAGCTCCATCCCCTACCCTTTGTGTGGGATCTTCTCCTGAAAGAGGCTGAAAGAGGACAGGAATGGGGGAATTATTTCCTCAAGTTTAAAACAAACAAACCAAAAAAAGCAGCACTGAAAACATAACATGCTTGGATATTTACCATGTCTGGTATCTGTTAGCAGCAGGACTAACAAAACAGTTCCTCATACATTTATATTTTATACATAA
The DNA here is from genome assembly GCF_011004875.1 of Balearica regulorum gibbericeps. Lineage (NCBI taxonomy): Eukaryota > Metazoa > Chordata > Aves > Gruiformes > Gruidae > Balearica > Balearica regulorum. The sequence goes on along the minus strand of NC_046187.1, from coordinate 9,018,776 downwards.
GCACTGTCTCCTAAGCTTCTTATGTCATAACACTGGAGCATATATCTACGAAATCTAAGCTCACCTCTGGGATGGCACCTCATATCCCTTCAGTTCCATACATTTCCTAGTTTCCTAATCAGTCTAAAGGTAAGAGGCTATATGTACTACAGCCGAAGTTAAGCATGCACCAACTGCTTCAAGTATTAAGCACTACAACTACAGGATAAGGGCTAAGAGTAAATCTCCCCTTTTCCTCAATTTGGGGTGCTGTAGTGAGGAACTGCCTCCGGCCGTTCACATCCACACATTTTGCAAGAATACAGTATCTTTTGAGACTGTCTGTTCCTCTGATTCAGCCTCATTTCCTTAGAAATTCTCACTAAATATGGTAAAATAATTTAAAATTGCCACGATATTTCACATGTGAAAATGTCACACTTAATGTTATCTAAAGCCTTTGCAGAGGTGAAAAAAAAAATTAAAAATACTGTGCATGCCCCAGTGGGTATTCTCCCATTTCCAAAGTAATAAAATTCCTGCATCTTAGATTCAGTATATCACATGATATAATTGCCACAAGGCCAAATATTATCTGCAGGAAACATTTCTGAGGCAGGTTTGGGGGTTTTTTGGTTTTTTTTGTGTGTTTGGTTTTTTTTGTTTTTTTTTTTTTTTTTTTTTAAGAGAACAATGGCTAAGAAGTGCTCACAGGGTTGAAGCGTTTCAATCCATTTCAAAGTGAAATGGATCTGTGGATAGAGTGCTTGCATGATCTATGCTTTCTATCGTGCAGCTCTGCATTTTATCAAATTGATATCCTACATAAAGCATATCCAGTGTGACGATTTAGAGAATTTACCTGTATTATTCTTGACACAAGTTTAACATACAAAACCAGCACACTGCTGAATGCCTGTATATATAGGTGTGCACGTACATACACACATACACTAGGCTAGACTGGATTGAATCACATTCCTTTTAGACCAGGATTAACAATTAATCAACATGTACTTAAATGGAACTCATGCAGAACAGAGTCTGTTTTGTCTTTTCCTCCTGTCATCAGAAAAAAGAGAGGCCACGCAGGAAAGACAGGCTACAACTGGACTCCACAGTGTAAAACAAGGCCTGGTAAAAAGTAGATCAGAGCAAGAAAGCTACGAACTAGTTAGTCATCTCAATGATATTGATACCCATCCTTGCAAAGTCCTGAGAGCTCTAAGTGATGCTGGTAAGCATTGTATTGTCCACTGATGAGCCATGAATTCACTACTAAGTGCCAAGACACTGTGCTCCATCTAACATATGCCTTCTGTAGAGACTCCCTCCTACAGTAAGTTTCTACCAAGGGATTAATTTAACTTTAAACCTTTAGAAACAAGTCAGCTCTGCACTCCATGAGCCCATATGGAAACCTTCTGATGAAACTCAGCACTTACAGTTCAAACAGACATTTAAAGCTTAGAAACATACAAATCAACCAACTGACAGCAGTGTGGAGTAGCATGTGCCTTGAATAAAGGCAGTACGATAATTCCCATTTTCAGAAGCATCTAGCATTACATTTTGTACTGCAGAGACAATTATTTTACTTTAAATTACTTATGTAGGGAAAGTAATCTATTTCCCTCAAAGTTTATAATTTGCATCCAAATTCAAATCTGAAGTAGTCAGTTTGAAGTGGGAGTGAACGTGAGATGAAGCCTCTGAATAAATAGTTTGATTTACTGTCCTTTGCATACAAAACATCATTCATCACATGAAAACAACCTTTGTGAAAAAAATAGCAAACTCATTTTGAACCTTTGTACACACTTATTTGACAAACTGTTTAAAACAATGTCTAAAAGTTTAGTGAAATGGGGTTTTTTTGCTTTTGACCAAAATTTTCAAAAGCAAATTTGAGATATCAGTATCCAGAAGATGTTTTTAATCAACATTTATGAGACTATTCAATATTTCAGACTGATGTCATTCTTTAGAAAACTGTACATGGATTGAAGGTAGAAAAGAAGCTGAACAATTGAATGTACAATACTTATAATTTTCAACAGATGGCACTTTATAGCAAGGAATCTATAATGTCTAATTAAAAGACAGCAAAAACAATTGGATGGCTGAGTGCAGTGACATACCAAAATTTGCATCTGAAAAAGCCTAATATCCCTAAATTTGAAAGTATATTTCTACAAAACTCAAAGTACAAAGAGGGAATCTAAAGCCAAACAAAAACTCTGAAGTAACATTCTCTCAGATATTAATCACACCGAGACATTCTTCACAAAGGCAGGATATTCCCATCATCTTCTCTTCTCAGGCAGGCTTTACAGGTAGAGTTGAATTTAAAGACAGCAAAGAAAACATGACCACCAAACTGTGGTTATTACTACATACAAGCTCAGAAGAGAACAGAGAATCTTTTTAGTAATATGAGTTAGAAAGTGCAGTCTTGTGCAAAATTTTACAGGCTTTTTGATGTTCAAAGCTACACGGAAGATTTTTAGAATCATTTATGAGCTAAATAAACAAGAAAGGCCTGGGAGCATTTCTGCCTCTGAGTTATAACCCAAGCCACACTTTTAAGTTGTCTGTCAGTATTATCGGAGTTGAAGGTGCTTACTAATGAGAGTCACAAAAGGCAAACTGAGAATGACAACATTTAAAGAAACCCATGGGGACTTAAGAGTTATTTTCAGTTACCTAATTGGTAGTTACAGAGAAAAAGTCACTCTTCTTGGAGATGCACAAAGGACAAAAGGCAATGGACACAAGTTGCAGCATGGGAAATAGTAATTAGAGAAGTTTTCATAACAGAACTAGTTGAATATTGAAACAGGTTACCCAGAGCATTTAAAGCTCCATCTTTGGAGTTATTCAAACCTTGACAAGGCCCTGAGCAAACTCATTTAGCTTCAACAATAGACCTGCTTTAAGCAGGACATTAGACTACAAGAACACCAGTCCCTTCCAGGAACTTGTAAGATTCTAAATTGTTCAATGGAAAATGCTACACAAAAGGATGAGACCAAATACCACATCCTCAGGGCATAACTTCCTAAAGATACTCCCTCAATTATGACTGAGTCATATTCTCTCAGACTCGCAAAACAATCTTTCTCACAGGACTGAGGACCATGTCTTGGTCTGAATCCTCATTCTGAACTAAACAAAAAAAGTTTAATTTTTAAGTCACCTATTTTTCATATGTAGGATCTGTTAGCAGGTAAGCTTCCCATTTTCTACATTAATTTATATAGGATCAAGTCAGCAGCCACAATCAAGCAGCACTTACTATGCTAGACAAAAAAGAAACATCTCATTTGTAAGTCCTGTGAGTTTACAGATTAGATGTTACCATCTAACAGTATTCAATACTGTTAAAAATATTCATGCCCATATGTAGAAAGTGTAGGCACATACAATTAGAGTATTTCCAACATTAAGTGGCATTCACGTAAAATTCTCATACGTCTGAGCTGAATTCTTAAGGTGATGTGACAAGGTCTTGGAACAAACAAGCTTTCGTAGGCACACAACTATACCAAAAGGTTTTACTAAGCATTATTTATTCCAGAAACTTTTCCTGAAATACATAAAACCTTTTTAAACCTACCCTCTGTACCTAAATATCACTAGAAATTCCACATGGAATTTGAAGGAGAGAGGTCTGCTAATAAAGTAATACAGTTTAAGTTCCCTCTTCAGCACTGTGCAAGAGAAAACTTCAGTTATAGGAAGATATAGGAAAGGGTAGCGTTATACCTCCACAGCGTCTTGGAATGCAAGTACTGGGCCACAAAATGCAATGACAGCTATATTCTTTTCTGTTCCTGAAGGAGGTATTCTTTCTCCTGATTGCAATTAAAAAATTTAGGCACATAAGAATCTCATTCAACAGCCATGAAACAAACAAGCATCAGTGAAAAACACAGTAGATATACGGCAACTACAGGAAACAAAGATTGCAAGCCAGATATTGGCCTCGTCAGGCTGAGCTCTCATGAAAACACAGCTGTAACTTTAGCACATTTTTCCCCTTCACTGGAAGGAGCAGATTCATCTCTTGCACAGATGGAAGACTCTATACCCAGGTGAACTGAAACACAAGCTGTTACACACTTTATACATTTAGAATCAACTGGCCCAGATACCTTACAGTTGATTTTAAGATTGATCAGTGATTTTGGTGTCAAGGAAAGCCTTACTAATCTGTTATTTACAAACTGCTCAGAATGAAGAAGTTGTTTCCATACAGCTTCATCCAACCCTAATGCTATAAAAATGCATGCCTCAATCCATTTAATTAGTGAGAAACTTCCATATATCTGATTCGGGCTGCTTCCAATCTTCTCCCATTAGTCCTTTCAGGTTCAAATCTTTGAAAAATTCCAGGCGATGACTGTAGGAGAGGAGAAATAAACAAAAAAAGTTTTAAGTTTGTGTCTTAATAAAAGGCAGCATCCTCAATAGGCTTAATTAATCTTTATTTTCAGGTTTTCTTGAACAAGAATGTAACCAGCATTCCATGTGTTCATTTTACAAAACTTGAGTTTATAAATAAACACACACTGCTGTGTTTCTGAAAAATCCTGTACTGGAAAACACAGGGCAAAATCCTAAACTATGAAAAAGTATCACACAGCATAAAATGAAGTTAAAGTGCTCACCTTTTAAACTCCCTCAATTTATGTTGCCTGGAACTGCAGTCGGAGCAAGAACACAGTGATATCCTGATTTTTGACATATCCACACTCCAAAAGAGTAAAAATTTACAACTCTTGACCAATTGAAAAATCATATCATATGGATATCCTTTCCTTACAGAAAAAAGGAAGGCTGGATAGGATAACGAAGGTAGTAAATATTTTTTTTTTCCTGTAAGACTAGAAGTCTTGTTTTCTTTTAAACATTATCAATCAGTTCTTGCTAAGAATTTCTCCTTTAGGCTACCACATAGAAACAGTAGAAGGAAGACGCTGAAGCCAATTGCTAATTATTGCTTATATTAAACAACTGCCAAATAGTAGACAGAACATCTGACACTACACTAATAATTTTAAAAGGTAAATGGAATTCTCTTACTCGTAAGTAATTTGTAAGAGTAAACTAAAAGCAATGAAAGTAGCAAGGAGCAACCTCTTCACAAAATTGTATCTACTACCAATGTCTGGAAAAAACCAGAGGTTTTTTTAGAAGAGGTACTATAGAAAAAATAGAAAGAATCCCTTCCTGAAAAATATTACAGGCACTCTCCAGTTTACCACAGAAAAATAAAAGTATCTATTTCTTATGAAACACTGATAAAGAGAATGTATTTTATTAGCAATAGCTTAGATTATTTTTTTTAATAAATAGTTGCAGAAGCTAAGTTTTTCTTAAATAAAGGCAAAAAAGGGTAACTTACCTAAAATTTACCTTACCTGGCTGTCATTGTATCTTGAGTAACAAGCTTGCATAAGAACTATAGTGTACCCTCCAGAGCTAGTTCATTTATACAAGATGCCCAGAAGTAGCAGTTTTTATCAAATCATCTCAGCCTCACAGTCAAAGAAAACAGAAAGGCCCAAAGCACAATTTAAAAATAAAGATATTCTAGTTTTTCTATTGATACTGGGTATCTTTTTATTATACTTTCCAGTTTAGTCTGCTTTTTCAAATTTTTCCATAATACAGAGCCATCTGTAGAGGTGAAGTTGTTTAGAACAGCAGGGGAGAAGCAAAAGAGATTTACTGGAAATGTATCTGGTGAAACTAACACCAAATGGCATTTCAGAAGGTGCTGGAGGCAAGGAAAGAGTAGAACAACCTATCTATGATTTAGCTCAGGAAGGTGATAAAACAGATGCCAATGGTGTTGAATGCATCATTTTCTATGCACCTAGGGGACAACATAGAAATCAAGCACTAATTACAGCTAACAGTGCTTTATACAAAGTACAGCACCAATGGATCGGGGGCTAAGCAGTATAATTAACATACTGGAGGCACTCAATCTGAAAACCAGATTAGCTTTTTTACGTATTCCAATAGCATAACATTACTACAAAAGAGCTCATTTCATGCTTACAAATCTGGTTTCTGTCCTTCCTGTAGTTCATGTCGAGGCACAGGATAAAGTGCTTCATATTTTCTCTCTTCTCCTGAGCCATGAATTGCAAATGCATTGAACTTGTTAGTGCACGGTGGAAAGTAATTCCAAGGAAGATGAGCTTTACCCTCCCATTTGGTTTTCATTCTGGTCACCTCAAACTCTAAAGGAAGTTTGTCCTGTTAAAGGAGGGGAAAAAAAAAAAAAAAGAGGTAATGTCACCTTCCAATCAGGCAACGAGTGCCTAAAATCAATTAGTTTTTCTGTACATTATGAATGTACTTGACCACTTACTTTCCATACTCCTCTTCTGCCAGAAAGCAGCAGCACTAGGTGTTGTCCATGGCTGTCAAAAATATCAGAGCACAATTTTCTTAAAATGATGCCAAGTTATTAGTGTACTGTTCTGCCACAAATGTGTACATTCCCCATATTGGAACAATTTCTGTAACCAGTCTTCCTCATACATGTATCTTACAAGCATTAGATCTAGAAACACAAATTAACATTTTCCAGTGTGCTGTACTTACGGACAAAGTTCAACTTCTAAATAGTGTTCAGTTCTGTCATTCAGGAAAAATGCTTCTACAACTGAAAAAAAAAAGAAAGAGGCTGTCAGTATTTCATATTAACTATTTTGCAATGTCCTGACACCTTCATATCCCACTAAAACAATTGTTTGCATGAATATTGGCCTACGCCATGCCAGAGTTTGTCTAGATATGTACATGGTACCGACAGTTTCCTAACTATTTGAAATGCTGTGCCACAATTGTACCTTCAAGAGCTTTTAATGCCTATCATCATAAAAAGCTTTATAAAGCGCTGTACTAATTTTATTTACTTTACCAACTCCAGCTTTGGAAACACTGATCTTGATGCAGCAGAAAAATGGTGGGTCTACTAACTAATATTAACTGCCAATGTAGTAAGAAAAGCATCAGCACACAGCTATTTCAGCTAGTATGCTTGCTGTGAACAAAGCTGACCAAGATAGAGTGATCCTAGTCAATCATACTCACAGCATGCACTCCAGGTAGAGCACTTAAGTGCAGAAGTCTTGAGTTTGCTGGTAGCCTGAGGATGCAGAGCACCAGAAAAAAAAAATTGAGAGAGGAACATACACTCACAGCAGAGCACACACCCCATAATTAAGACTGCTAGATCTCAGAAACAGTAAGAAAGCATTCAGGTCTTAAATGTTTTTTCCCCCCCACAGATGGCTGATACTTTGGAGATGAGATTACTGTTCCAGGTGTACCTGAAAGCCAGGTGTGACTGCCGAATGACCTTTCAGGAACACAATGTAGAACTATAATGGTGTTTCTCACAGCAATGACATCATTAGAAAACTTTAGTTAGAATTATAATTAGATATGATTGATAACAATTTTATTTTTACATAAGCCTATTTAGCATAATAATATCAAAGAGGTGCTAATACTGTTCTACTAGAGCTTTAATCAGACTAGCTCAATAATCAGGAAGTAGAGAACTACTGGAAACATTAAACTCTTGCATTATTCAAAACAAAAGGTAAAAGTGAAAATATTGACAGGAAAGGAGAAAGAAAACAGCATTACTATAAGAATATTCCCTATTCCATTTGGGTACCATTTCAAATCATATTTTATAAGCTGCCCTTTGTTTCACACTTTCCTATTCCTCAAATATACTTTGGAAAAGTGATTAAAATGGACAAATGTTTTAGCTATTGCTCTCTACTTCTTCAAGCAAAAGTAGAACCTAGCTTTAGGATTTTGCTTCTATTTACCTACTGCAAATGCATTTATAAATATATGCCACAAAATTATTTTGATATTCAAATATGTTAAGCCTCTATTATTCCAGAGATTATATCAGTAACCCTGAAACTAAGTTTGAGTGCTGCTGTGGTTTAACCTGGCAGGCAGCTAAAACAGGTGTTTGCTCACTCCTCACCCTCAGTGGGATAGGGAAGAAAAATCAAAAAAAAAAAAAAAAAAAGTAAAACTTGTGGGTTGAGATAAAGTCAGTTTAACAGGACAGAAAAGGAGGAGAATAATAATAAAAATGACAAAAGAATATACAAAACAAGTGATGCACAGCACAACTGCTCACCACCTGGGGCCAATGCTCCACTAGTTCCCGAGCTGAACCGTCTCCCAGCCAATCCCCAGTTATGGAACATGACATCATATGGTATGGAATATCCCTTTGGCCAGCTTGGGTCAGCTGTCCTGGCTGTGTCCCCTCCCACCTTCTTGGGTGCCCCCCACCTTCTCGTTGGCAGGCCAGTATGAGAAGCTGAAAAGTCCTTGACTTAGTGTGAACACTACAACTACCTAGCAACCACTAAAAACATCAGTGTATCAACATTATTCTCATACTAAATCCAAACCACAGCACTATACCAGCTGCTAGAAAGAAAATTAACTCTATCCCAGCCGAAACCAGGACAAGTGGCTATGCTATTGGCAGGATCAGGAAGATCATCATCATCATTCTTGAAATCAATCCAGCTCATCGTACTCTATTTCTTTATGGCCACTGAGGGACATGACATATTTTCTTCTTTTCCCAGTCATTTGTATTGTTGCACTACAATAAAACAACCACTCACCTTACAGCCAGCAGTGATGAAAATCAATTCACCACCCAGAAAAAAAGCATTACTCTTTGATAATAGTTTGGGGTGGTTTACAGCTGAATATACTATGTGGCTTATAGTTACTTAAGGAGCTGTTTAAGGGTAAAGCAGTGATTACAACCTAATTCTTCCCTGCAGAATTTTTTTTTTTACTTTACATTTCAGATCTGATCTTTAAAAGCAGTGTTGTGACGAAAGAAAACAAATTTAATTAGACATTATACACTCACAACAAGTAGATCAGTTTGAAAAAATAACCATCATGAGCTCTTAAATAAAGACAGGTATATTAACTACAGAGGAACATCAGTGTCTACACAAATCAGATATATTTGCAGCAGAACAATTACACTTACCCTCATAGTCCCACAGTCTACTAAAAGGTTTCCCTGGTTCTCCAAGTGGTGCTGGAGGATCATTAAAGAAGGGAGCATTAACTTCCATTAGCAGCCCTTCATTGTCTGACTTCAGCACAATAGTTACTGGCTCATGGCTCACAGGTAAGCCATCCCATGTGTGTTTAATTGTAAATTCCATCTTCTTGTACTACATAAATGAGAAAGGAAGTTTCTGTCAAAAATTGTCTGAGATTCCATGTCAGCACCACATACACTGCTTGGCCAGGAAAAAACCACACACGTTCTTAAAAAGACAATAATCAAATCATGGTTTTAGACATCGGAAGAGCTGGGATAGTTTAGCTTGATAAAGCAACTAAATAAACAGTTAAATGAATGTTTTTCATAGGTTGTTATACCTGCATGGTTACAAATCACTCTGAAGTCTTACCAAGCTTAAGGCTTTTTGACTACATACCTATACAAACACCTTCCAAAACCACCAGAAATATTTATCAAGAGAACAAATAAACAAAGTCTCCGCTACATGATCTTAGACAATTTAGTAATATGAAAAAAAATACATTGAGAAAAAACTTCCATGAGTCTGAGATGCAAGAAGATGAAACAATTAGCTAAAACTTTCCTCTGGGGTTATTGCAAATGAGCCAAACTACAGGATTTTAAGGAAAACTGCAAGCACATCTTGTTAAACACACTGAATGTTCACAGAGCAGCAAGAACAGAGAACACTGCACTCCAACAGCTGTTGCTACTTTGAAATAATTGCACAAACCTTAAGAATAGCCTTAATCTATTTAATAAGCAAAAGCATCAGTGGAGCCCAGCTTCCAACAAGTTTATGGCTCCTTATCCCTCCCCTCCTCAGTATTATGAGTTCCTTCCCATCTCCAAAAAAGTGATCCTTGATTTATTCCCTTACACACATCCTAGCCATACAAGAAGGGAACTGGCAGTATGTAGCCTGACTGAGAATTACGCACATGCTGTTAAGTCCTGTGACCAGAGAGGTGCTAGTTCAGTAGCTAAGTTGTAATCACCTTTCCTTCAGTGGGCAATACTAAATTGCATTATTTCACCTCTACCCACATACCCATTTTCTTGCAACTCACAGAAAGGTAAGCATAACTTACCACATGCTGCAGGTGATATCAACAGCTGTAGTACATGATACAGAATGTAACCACATGCATCACGCTCCCTATATGCCACAGCCTCACTTGTTAACCATGTCTGATACCCTCTGCTACAGTCGCACTAGCCAGTTTCCATTCACTGATGTTTGTGCTGAAAAGCACCAGACCTCTCTTTGAGTTCAAGTCTGTAAAATAGCTAGAATGATGTTTGGCAAGTAGATATATTCATGATCAAGGAGATGATGATGTGACCAAAGAAGTGTGACAGATTAAAGAAAATTTGAAGCAACAGATTTAGTAACTAGACACCTTAATTTAAGAAGTCCAGTTAAAAAAGTAAAGTCAAATACTGGACTATCACTTTTGACAAGGTTGTATTTAAATAAACTGAAAACTAATTAAATTCTTATGTCAGCATTTTAACTGCATGATATGCTAGACAAGCATCAGATGTGCTTTATGCAAGCGACCTGGGATAGCCCTAGAAACTATGAAAGACTACCATCATTAACATGCACTCCAACTCAAGTGGCAACTTTCCGGAAGCAAGATGACGCAAGCTGAAGGAAAAGAGTCACTGTGCAAACCACGGGGAGAGAAGACACCCAACAGTGTCCTAACACCATTCTTAAGCCCGCAGAAACTGGCTCATAGTCCAGTATGAGTAGTAACTCAAACAGGCAAAGCTAAATCATCCCCATGTTAAAACAAAGAGAGAGAACTAGTAAGAAAAGGTATTCTAAGCAAACATAGTGACAACTCCTCTGCAATAATTACAATGTACACTACCAGATAAAAGAGCAATATGTTAAATAACAAGTCCCTTTCACAACACAAACAGCTGCTCAAACATATTCAATGGGCTTTTTAGCCTTAAACTGATCTAGAAAATATTAATCCACAGGAAACATAGGCAAGTGTTTCTGATTTTCTAAGCTGCAAACACTGAGCAGCATGAGCATGAAGTGTCCACAGATGGTAAGGCCCTTCCTAGTGTTTTTTTAAATGAACAGAATTCCTGTAAATGGAGTGCACGAGCCTTATGCGCACTTACTGTGAAAGGAAACAAGACAGAATTCCACAAGCAGGATCACTTACTCAAAAGAGTAAAGTTTAAGAGTAGATGGATGCATCTAAGAAAGTTAATAAAGCACTGTGAACTCATTTTATACTACACTATTAAATTAACATTATGCACTTAGAAGTCAATATTTCCTTCTATTATTCTATTTTCAGTTTGTGCTAATATATTTAACTATTTGCATTCACTGGTCAAGACAAATATCTGAAACACTTCTTTGAAAATACTGCCAGATTTCAATAATGTTTTAAAATAATATAGTCTTCTAATAAAAGTAGCCTGGGAAGATCTTAAAATCCAGGGAGAATTACATGATTTGCTATCACAACTCCTGACTGAAGTAGGCAATGTGAAGTATCTCCTTGTGCACAAGATTTGAAAGGTCATCTCAGGAAAAGAATCACAACATAGCAAGTTTAAAAAAAAAAAAAGCAGTGAAATAATATAATCTGCTAAACTACTTTAAACACTACTGTTATATCTAAAACAATGACAAGACACAAGAGACTTATCACATTCTTATCTGTGCCTATAGGAGCAGCAAAGGGCATCTTGTTAAAAAACTTAACTCCTGCAGGGACAGCTTACAGTGTACTGAAATGAACATACTGAAGATCTAGCCCATTGTCGTAAACCAATATTACTCTTGAATAGAAGAGCATGCTTTTTTAAAAAGAATCATAAAGTAGTAAGGAGAAATGCAAAACATTTACTAGCTTTTGTTAGAGTTCTACCTAGCACAATTTAATGGACAGCAAATCTAGATTTTACAAATTAATGGCCCTTGGTGCAAGTTTTTAAGTTTATTACATTGCATAGACTTATGTAAGCTGGTTACTAGCATGCTTTTCCATTATAATAAAACCAGCAACACACAGCAGTAGTATAAAAATAAATTAAAACAGCAAGAGGTGACCATTAATTACCTTTTAACACTACACCTCAGCCAGTTATTAACACACTGTAAAGAGATGCAGACGCTAAATGAAATAGTTTTACCGCGAGTACCTTCTCAGCCACTTAGAAGCACTCACCCTGCACAGCCTCAAGCTACATAGAGCTGACAGCACTCAGCTGACACTCAGACCTCACCAGCAAGGAGAAAGTTCCTGCTGCTTGCCGCCCTCATCACCTCACGGCTGTCTCTACCCAGGGGATTTACGTCTTCCCTTCCAAACTCTATCAACCAACCCTTGCTGGCAACAAGGGCAAAAACAAACAGGAAATAACTATACGGGTGTTTTTCTTAATTGCTCCAAAAGAACGGAGAAAAAGATAGAAATCGTGTACGAGACTTCAGCTTTTACCGTAGTCAGGACTTCATTAACTAGACACAGACACAAGCTCCCCGAGGGCTTGAAACCGTTCCTGGTTTCGCTTAGCCCCCAACTACTACAGCCAGTAAGAACAGCAGCAGTACCATTTCCCGAAGAGAAGTTGAACGCATAAGCGCTTATCTTTAACCTAGAAGCTCCTGAGAAAAGTTTAATAAAAGCTTCCTTACACCCCCACTGCACCTCAACTCCCCGAAACCGAGCGCCTTTACCTCACACTTCCTCCACCACAGAGCTCCAGCGCGCACGCGCACACAGCCTCCCTGACCCCTCCCTCCTTGCCGGTCACGCACGGCGGCTCGCGCACTCTAGCGGGCTCGAGCGTTCCGCTGCCACGTGACCCACGCGCAGTTTAGGGGCCGAGCTGGTCGCCAAGGGAAGAGCTAAGGTGTCTGCGACTCGCGAGACGAGTAGGTGAGCGCGTGCCGGCCCTTGCCGCCAGGCGGGTCCTGCCCTGGCCGTTAGCCGTTGCGGGACGTGGCGCGAGGAGGGTAACCGTTGCTGAGGCGCGTGGGTGCTCTCCGTGCCGGCCGGAGCCCTTTCTCTCAGGCGGCGGCGGAGTTGCTGTGCTGGGCTGAGGGGAAGGGTTAGGTTCAGAGGGGAAGGCTATGGATACTGCTCCCGCTTCACCCAGCCCCGGCTTTAGTTCACGAAACAAGCGCGAGCTGGTAGGCGAGGGGACTGCGTTTTCGGTGCCTGGAAGTTACTGCCTCTGTCTCTCTCCCGAGTGGCTCTAATCTTTCCTATCCGCCGGTGGGGCTTTGCCTCGCACCGAGGGGTGGCGAGCGGCTGAAGTAACCCGCTTTCCCCCGGGTTTTTGCAGGCTTTCCTGTGGGGGGAACTCTTAGCGGCGGTGAAGCTTTCCACTGGAAACATGGCCATGGAGCTCGGCAGCGGGGGAGAGCCAGGTGAGGTCTCTGCGAGCAGTCGGCTTCGTGGGCTGCCTGCCTGCTCCTGACACATGGCGGTTGGTGCAGGTGCTGCCCCGGGGCTGTTCGAAGGATGGAGCAGAGGAGCCGAGGTCTGGACGCTGTCTCTAGGAGCTGGGGTCAATTTCTACAGAGCGTAGAAACCCCTTTGCTTATGGTTGTAGCAATGAAGATTGATATTCTGTAGCTTTTAGTGAATAACAGCATCAAAACTAATTTTTAGTTACCTGAAGACTAATAATTAAAAACTGCAAATGAGGGTTATAGCCAAAAACAGATACTTTTTTTTGTGATAATGCCTCTTTTCTCTATTTAAGAAGCTACTGTATTTCCCGTGCTTAGCTTACACCTGAAAGGCAAAATGCTGTCTTGCTAGTTGCTCATAAAATTTGCTTTACAGACCAAAATCAATATTTTTAATTATGTGTTATTTGTTATAATTTTGATAATTTTAATGTAAGCTTAATATGACTGAATCAGAGTACCATTTAATTATTACTAGCAAAATACTGGCAAAAATTGGTTCTGCACAGTTTATATTCCTATAAATAGAGAATGGGTTGATGTGTGGTCCTGAGAATGTTATTGTCCTTGTTGCTAATTAGCGCTGCAGGAAGACTTGTTAGCACAGCAGGAACTAGGACAAGATCACAGTGCATAAAATGCTATGGCTGTACATCACTCAAAGATCAAAATTTCAATTGATACTAAACTTTGTATGACAGCTTTGCGTGGCCAAAGGTGAAAGACCAGCTCTTGATTCCCATGACCTTAGTAGCAGAAAAACTTCCTTCTGAGCCAGCAGAGTCATCCTGTCTCAAAAGTCCAAATCTTTATTGAGCTTTGCATGGGTATTTGTTACACTGTGATGTGAACAAATAATGGATTTTCAAATATTGGTGTTTTGTTTTTTCATGTGTATTTAATTTGTCTGTGTGTAGCTTCTTATTTTGTAAATTTTTAGGCTCTATACAGAGCTCAGACTAAATTCACTGTGAAGTGGTAGGAGTTGCCTTTTCTATCGAGTTCAATTTTCTCTTTCAAAAACTTCATACATTTTGAAAGGTGCCAAATGACAAATTGGAAGTTGGCTTGCATGCCAACTGAAGCATAAGTTATTTGAGGCCTACTCTAAGTCTGATATATGGATTCATGTTTTTCTTGTGTCATGAATGTGAAATCAGAGTTCTAAAATGCTGAATGTGTGTAATACACAGCACTATTATATTTAGCTTTGTAGAATAAATATTTGTTGTGTTAAGTTCGTAACTGTAAAGAAGGTTCTCAGAATGAAATGCTAGTCTCTGGCACTGATCAGTTACAAATTGAGTTTTACCTGAATGTTTTTTCCAGTATCAGCAGCCAACCCTGTGAATAATAATAATTCATTCTATTACGTGTTTTTGAGATAGGCTACTAAATACATAAACTTTTATCAGAATGTATTTAATGATTCACTGTTGAAGGTGAGTACATCTGTAAGGAGCGTTTAAGATTTGTCCCTTTTTGCACCTATGGCCTCTCATGTTTGCTGACTGCTTGGGAGCAGCTACTTTCCTCTTCCTGTTCCTTGGCATCCTTTTACTATTACCTCCTTCCTATCCCCTCCGTCTTTTTGCTATATCCTCCTTTAGAAGGTTAGAACCAGAAAAAGAACCATGGGATGTCTATCAAGAAAAATAGGCAAGAAGTTGTTTTAAATCAAAATGTATGCGTTACCTTCCTGACTTACTTTTTCTTCCTCTTTACCCATTCCAGTTACAAAGATGTCACTCATTCTTATAAAATAGACTAGACTATTTCTGTTAGAAGAGACCTACAACAATCATCTAGTCCAACTGCCTGACCACTTCAGGGCTGACCAAAAGTTAAAGCATGTTAAGGGCATTGTCCAAACACTCAGAGGCTTGGGGCATCGACCACCTCTCTAAGAAGCCTATTGCAGTGTTTGACCACCCTCTCAGTAAAGAAGTGTTTCCTAATGTCCAGTTTAAACCTCCCCTGGAACAGCTTTGAACTGTTCCCATGCGTCCTGTCACTGGATACCAGGGAGAAAAGATAATTGTCTCCCTCTCCACTTCCCTTCCTCAAGAAGCTGCGGAGAGCAATGAGGTTGCCCCTTAGTTTTTTCTCTAGACAAGCCCAGAGTCCTTAGTCACTCCTCGTAGGACCTTGACCAGTTTTGTTGCTGTCATCTGGACGCGTTCAAGGACCTTCGTGTCCTTAAATTGTGGGACCCAGAACTGCACGCAGTACTTGAGGTGAGGTTGTACCAGTGCTGGATACAGTGGGGTAATTGCATCTTTTGACCAGCTGGTTATGCTGTGGTTGTGTTAGATCAAAGAACACTCCATGAACAAATGGAAAGAGCTGTTATTTCTCCCTTCAACCTTCTGCTGGTTCATTCATTTGTAATACAAGTAATCTCTGAAATCCCAGTAGCCAAAGTTAGATGAGTAAGCAAGAGTGATGCCTTTGTTGATGTTCCCAGCTCAGCAGTGTGAAATTTCATTGCTCATTATGCTTTGCTTCTTTCAGAAAATGCAGATACTGGCATACTGCAGTTCTTCATTCTTGTTTGGGTTTCTTCTGGATATACTTGAGTGCTCAGATCCATTTATTAATGAAGCTCTCTTGAGCTAAGTTTGTTGAAAGTTTATTGAGAACAGCAGGGTTGAGTTCCCAACAACAGGTTAATTGTCAGACATCCAGCTAATTGAATTGGACACACAATGTGATTTGTTGCAGTTAGACCTCATGAATCATTAAGATGTGTTTGTGGGCTTTCTAGGCAGAAACTTCCTTTTCTAAAAGAAAACAGAAGGAATATGAAAGACATAGAATTCATTATTACATAGTCTTTGTAGGCTTTTTCAAGTCTTACTTTAATTAAAATAATTGTGCTAAATGGAAGAATTTTATGAAGCACATTGTATGCCTTGAAAGCACTACACTCAAATATATTTCTGACGGCCAGTCAGGTTTATTTAGATAATGGCTCATGCTGTAGCTATGATTCTCAAACTTTGTATTCTTCAGATCCCAGGCTAAATACGGTACTTCGACAGTATGAAAAAGATGAGATTTTGAGAGCTACTGCTGAGCAGGTATGTGAACGCGGGGATGGAAGTAGTAAGAAATTTTGTGATGAGGTTTTGAGACAAACATCTTTGCATACATAGAGCACAGCCCACTTCAACATGGTCTGATCTTGCTTTGGGTCCGTCACACAAGTCTAGACTTGCTTATTGTTTTTCCAAGCAGAGGCAGAATAAAACTGTCATAATAGTGAATTCTGGGGGTTTTTGGTGCATTTTCAAAAGTTTGTCATACGCAGGACATATCCCTGAAATAACACTTGTTTTTGAATTTAGTAGACTTTTTCAATTTTATAGAGTTTTCTAAGAGATTGGTCTCATGTGAAGATAACATTTTTGTGCTGGGTACCGTAAGCCCGTCTGAAAGCCTGCAGAAGCTAGGGTATCAGTGCTTTCCTGATGCAGAGATGCATGGAAATGAACTTAGCACTTACACAAACTTATGCTTGTTCTTTTAAGAGGAAGATGATTCCAGCTCATATGCAATTATGCTTTATATCAGAGCATCTCCAGGGAAAAAAGAATTGCAACTTTTTTTCAAATTGGACCAATGCTCAAGGATTTTTTTTTACCATAGGCCTGGAAGTGATCATGTGGGTTATTGTGTATGACTACAGTACAGGCAGAACAACAGCTTTGGGTTGCATATAAAAATTTAAAACTAAATGCAGTCATGTGCAAGTACTAATACATGAAGTGTACCATTACAGAAAAATGCTGCTCGTGGTGATGGCATATTGAGATCCAGGATGATGGACCGAAGGTAACTGATTCCAAACGATAAGTGGGAATACTACAAAGTATTCAAAAGAAATTGCCATGTGCTTTTAAAAGCGTAAATACCCAGGTGAACCTGGTCTTATGTACATGTGTTCAGAGCTCTGAGAACTTGTGAATGGAGGTCTGTAAAATTCTTCCTGTAGCAGTTGTTTTTAGATACTATTCTGATTATTTGGTAAATAAAATATATTGTTTAATAATCATTGTAATTTCCTGTCTGTTACAAAAATAACCTTTCTTGTTAGCTTTTAAGGCATTATCACTCCAGACTAATAGAGAATTTTCAGAATTACTGTCTAGTGGAGGATGTCCCTGCCCATGGCAGGGTGGTTGGAACTAGATGATCTTTAAGGTCCCTTCCAAACCATTCTGATTCTATGATTGATGCCAATTATAAAAAATATTAGGAAGGAAAAAGTATATAAGTAGAGCTACATTATTTTATGTAGTCTTATAGGCTACTTTACTGTTGTATGTAAAAGTGGTAGCAAAGTCTAGTCTTTGATAGTTTAAGGTTCTATGGATGAAATACTAATGTTGTACTAATGCTCATATATAATGTCCCATGTTCTAGTTCTGTTATACAGGAAATTTCCTGTTAATGATCATACTTTGAAAGTAGTAATTAAATTTGTTCATTTGATTCTAGTGAATGTCGAGCTTGGAAATAAAGACGTGACTGTTTTGTTCTTTTCTCTAGATTAAGAATTCTGTAAAACTAGGTAATTATCAGAACAATGTTTGAGCACTTACGAAATTTATTCTAAGCATATTATTCAACTTTTTAGCTTGTCAACTCTAGTCACAGAGTATGATGAACACTTGGAAGAAATGAGAGAACAGCTGCATGTTTATCAGGTATGTATGTTCCTAACGTTTCAGACTATGTATTCTTAGTATTTTATAGTGTTAATGTCTGGGCCATTAGTTTTTATCAGTAAAGGAAAGTATGCCTGTGCCATGCTTCACAAACTTGCTGGACTGTGGTCTGGCTCAAATGGATGAACAGAGAGCTTCTGTGAAAGGTTGAGGGATTGTCTAAATTGCACAGATTACGGTGCGTTTGGAGAAGTAGTGTTGTGAAATGAAACATGCATGTTTTATTTCTCTAGACGTGCTGATATGGTTGCACATATTTTCCTAGGTGATGGTCAGATGAGGCAGCTGTTCCCACTTTCCTTACAGGTCTGATCTTAGCTATGCTGTCCAGCTCAGTCCTGCAAGTGTAGATATACTCAGCCTTCTTAATTCTTAATAATTTTTCAGATTCAAATAATTCTTTAAATGTTTATTATCATGGAGGCTGAGATGGAGGCAGACTGTATTCCTTTCAACCACAGAAAAACGAAACTTTTTAATGCTTCATATGATCACCAAAAAGCAAAATGAAATGTTTAATAATTAAAAGCTGTGGCATACAGAAACAAATTTTTACTTGTGATCTACATGCAGAAGTTATACTCTGATTTTGGTTTAGTGCACTTAATTTGTTTGATCTGTCCATCATAAAGATTCTGGAAATACAGTCTTCAAGCTTGGCTGATTTCAGAAGGCAATAGAAGCACTATGGTTTTGTTGCATTGTTTAATTAACAAAACAGTCCATTTGACTCGAGTTGCTGAAGTTTCTCCTCAGTTAATTCCTAAACTCTTACTTCAAATGCTTACCTCATAAAAGGTGAGAGTTATTCACTGTATCCCTGAAAGAACTTGAGTTATTTAGGAATCAATCCGTAAGAGCTATAAGAATTCCAAAAGGTAAGTATAATGCTCATAAAAACTTCTGAATGCTCAGGTATAACAGGACGTAGCAGCTGCTAAATTTAAGTGGCATCCTGTGACTTTCCTTAAAAAAGAATGTGACTTTCATTTACTGTATTATGCTGAATTAAATTGTCCATCTTTTACAGTTTCAGTCAGAATTAAAAGATGAAAAAAAAATCAAAGTTTATGTCACTTAAATGAGTGCTTCCTCTTGCATGGTTTTGTATTAGGCACAAATGAGTGAGATGAGACTAAAATTTGAACAAGTCACCAAGGAAAATGAAAGGTAAATAATTGCACTGCTCTCTTATTACTTCTGTTTTTCTTGATCTCCAAACCTTAAAAAACCTTTTTCTGGGACCTTGAAATCTTTTGAATCTACTTAACCGTTAAAGACTCTAATGTTAAGCTCATGGTTATGAGATCTTCAAGTGCTTAATACAGATTACAGCACCAGGTTTAGGAGATTTAACCATATCTCTAGAACTAGATATTAAACTATTTCAAGCTATTGTGTTTATAGAACATAACTTCATAGATTTAAATATGAGTTAGAAGTAAATAGCATGTACAGATTGAAGGTACAGTATACTTCAGTTGTTAAAAAAGTCCGTGTTAAAGAAATACTTTGCTGAACTCAGTTCTTTGAATTTCAGACTGCATGCAGAGTTGAAAGAGGCTCTTGAGAAGCAACTGGAGGCTCTTCCTTTCATGCCTTTGGGAACTGATATTCCTGGAGATGAAGGAATAGTGAGAAACCTTCAAGAACAACTACAACTGACGAATCAAGTGTGTGAGATGAAACATTTGTATTGTTTTATTTCTCTTGTGCCGTGGCAGATGAGGGGAAACAGGTTTATTTCTTCATTCAGAATTAATTTGTTCAGAGTTCTTGAGACTATTTTGAGGCCGCCTTGAGTTTCTGTTGCTAAAGAAACAAGTAGTTATGCTTTCAACTTAAAAACCTGAAGGAACTTCTCTCCTAGATTCATATAGGAAGTTTTTAGTACTAATTTGTGCCTATAATTTTACCTAGTTGCCTTGATCTTTATATTGAATTCCTGACCAGGAAACTACTGAAAGGCTTTGTTCATTTCAGGGTTTTGTAGTTACTTGTCATCTTAATAAAAAACATTGTCATGTGATATAAGAAGGCAAGCATATGTGGGATATAGAAAATAATATTTACATCTGAAAAGATAAGGAAATTTTTTTCAGCTTATTACAATGATGTATCAGTCCTGCTGTATGTGATTAACTTAAATGGACAGCTGAATTTTGGCATTTGAAAATATTATATTTACTGTAGGCCTACAGTAAACAGTTTGAGCTATAAAAAAAATCTGGGAATCTTGTAGGTGGAATTTGAACTTGTAAGCATCTGTTTTTCTGTGTCTGAATTTGGTATTTTGTCTGTGTAGTTATAATGCATGCAGAGAAGTACAGAAAATGGCATTTCTTCAAAATAGAAATTAAGATCTCTTTGTAGAGAACGATAGATGAAGGTAAATGGGCTGTAATAGAATATTTAATACAAATCATTGTTCTGTAACTTAGGAAAAAGAACAAGCAATAGAGCTCTGGCAGACTGTATTACAGGAGCGTGATCGAATCCAGCAGCAGTACCAGGAACGCATGACTGAAACGCAGATTCACATGGCTGAAAGGCAAAAGCAGAAAGTAATTTTCCTTTCTATCTTTGTTAATTTTGGAATGGCTTTCTATACTGTAGAGATTCTGGGTCTGTGTGTAGTCAAACCGAAGTGAGGGGGTTCTACCAGTACTGATAATTGTTTTCCGTAATAGTCATGCGAAGTTGAGTGGTCAGATGTGGTCACTGATTCATCAGCTAAATGCACCGTTATGATTGGAAAAGTTCTTTATTTCAAATACATGGGCAGGAACATGGGGAAAGCACTTTGTGTTAGTGCATATATATATGTGTATGTGCACAAGATATGCATGTGCATATGCATATAGATAATTGTATGTTTGAATTGGATGGTTGGAAATCTTCAATAGAGTGCAACATCTGCAAAAGCTGCTAAAGATTTCTGAATTCTAAGGTAGAAGTCTTTCATGTTTTCTCCTATGTTTTTTGAATCCTGAAATTTGTCTGGTAAGGTCGAAGTGGGATAGTGGGAAAAGTAGTCTCCGTTTCCTGTTGTCTTTCAGTAAAGAAACATGTAAACAGATAAAAAATAAAGTTTGCCAGTATTCTTCTAATGCTAGCTTGTGTTTAGCAGCCTGTTTCTCTTCTGCTGTTTCTGGGGAAGGCTTTTCAGGAAATCTTAGTTCAGAAAAGAAGCTGTTTTGCTCTGACAAGCTGTATAAAGATGCTCAGTGTGGGAAGAACTAATAGAAACTTCATGTCTGTAGGTACCTTGCTACAGATATTTCTAGGTCTGTAAAGAGATGCTACAGACTTTTAACTTTTGCTTTCCATTTTCAATTACACTAGACTTGGGGCCACAGTTACGGTTCACCTATGTAACAGAATTAATTTTTTTGCTGATTTCTGTTCTTTTGTGGTATTAAGTCCACCTCAGCAATATGGTCTTTTTTGAGAAACAGGAAAAATATCTGCACAGCTCTTGTGCTCTGTCAAGTTTCATAATTATTTCAAGTAATAGTTATGAGGACTCTTACCTACATGTAGTTCCAACCTTTTGCTCCTGTTCCTTCTATTAGATTATTGTCAGTTACTAGTAACACACACACAGTAGAGCATTCAGAGTCATTTGTAGCTGTTGGAGGATTTAGGGCTGTCAGATTCCCCTTTTCATTGGTAACAAAATTCTTGGATTTTAATGCCATTGAAACAGGAATGAGGTTGAGCTGCCTTTTATTCTTAAATGCTACTTGTCTCCCACAGAAAAAGACTTTTCAGTTAAATAGACTTTTTTATTTTAGGTTTTGTTTTCAATGGAGGAGCAGAAAATAGCTATCGGAGGTAAATAGAAATAGGTAAAACCAGCTAGAATTAGAATTGACAGAAAGCAAAGGTGAAATAGGATAGCATTGTAAGGGTTGGACATAGTAAATAAGGGAGTTGTTGGAATAGGTTTCTGGCATATACCTGGCCTTGAGGCTGTTAAACACAGCACAACTAGTAGATATTCCAGCTCAGGGACTTGAGTCCTCTCTATGCTCTGAAGACACTTGGCATGCTGCAGATGATTTCTTTGCTTGTTTGTGTTTTGTGTGTGTGTTATGCTAGTTTTCCTAGGAAGACAGAGTTCACATACGGAGATTCAAGAACTGAATTGAACAATTTTTTTTTTCTATGGACACAAGACATCCTATATGGCAAAGAGCAAATTCAACGTGTCGATACAGGCGTGTTTTAATTAAGGAGTACATGTCTGTTACTGTCCTTAGCAAAAATGCATATGGTAGCATCATAGTATGTGTGGCTCTTTAAAGGCACTACTCATGTATGCTTCTGTATTTTGACAATATGAGTTTTGGAAGGAGGCAATTTGTAACTGAATGAAATTCAGATATGCTTTTCTGTAGTAAATCTAATTTGCCAGATTACTAGGTCAACAGCTAAAAGCAATCTAATTAACATCTACAGAGGCATATTGAATTTCCTGCAACACGTATAATTTTTTTTAAAATGTTTTCAGTTGACTATGAAACTCTATAGACTCTTTTTGATTATAACGTTTATAAGAAGCTCTGAATCTTCTTTTTAGGATCAACTGACTGGCTTTCAACAGTTGACTCGGCAACTACATATGGCCAATGAGAAAGTAGAGTTGGTAAGTAAAACCTGCTGAACAGTGACCTAGTAAATTATGGGGGTTTTTTTCTACTACTAGAGTCTCAAAGTATAAAAGAAAAGAAAAAAGTCCTTCACACATACCTGTGTTCTTTTGGAAAAGAACTTTTACCACTCATATTTGCAAACTTCTCTAGGGATCAGTCAGAAATCAAGTAGAAATGTTTTGGTTTTTTCCTGAACTCCAAACCCAGGTCAGGATGGTTGAGAAGTTAGCTCGTAGTATTATGTGAGCTCTTTCTTCAAGAGCTCAGTGGTAAGCTTACACTCAGAATTTTACTGTGTGGTGAGTGTACTTCAGTCACACATTCAAAACCATCTTCACAAAGGAAAAATTAATTTAAATTATGACCTCCTGTGTAGGCTAGCTCTGCCACATGTTTATTGATTCCTAGTTGGGCACTGCTGGCTTCAGTGTCTGTTGTTGACTTTTTCAGGGATTTTTTTCTGAGCTCTAATCATCTTCTAGTGCTTCACTTATATCCTTAGATTGTGAGACTTCTTAATCTCTAAGCTTGAGCCTAGGACTTCCAGGATTGACAAACAATTGTAATATGGTAGAAAAAGTGAGGTGAAAGACTTGGTGAAGTTTCTGGCTGAGCAGCTGCTGCTTGGATAGACATGATTACTATGTGATTTTTGATTTACTGTTTATCTTGGATACTGGCAGCACAGAGAGACTAGACTCCTAATGTACTCTAGGCAGTCCTCTCTCTTCTGTCTTTATCACTGGAACCCTTTTTCCTCACATCTGACCTACTATTAAAATATAAACCTGGTTTTCTGGTATGAAATATTGTAGGTATGAAGGAAAGATTACTACATTCTTTGTCACAGTGCTAGTTATTGAAAACTTTTATTTCACCATCTTTTCCCTTCCCCCACTTTTCTTATTCTTTACAAAGTAAGACAAGTCTTTCAATCTTCTTTGACTGTTTTTAAGATGTCTAATTATTATGCTTTCTCACCTTTAAATTCTTTCTAATTGTGCCATCATTCTTGAACTGTGGTGCTGAAAACAGTACAATACTCCAATCAAGCCATTACCAATGTTGAGTAGTATATTGCGGATGACTAGAGAGTTGTATCTTTGTATCTTGCAAGCAGTTGTCCAGTTGACAAGCTATTTCATTAGTATTAATAAAAGCAAAATAATGCACTCTGAGAGGAACTTTTGCCTTATGTAGTCAGTGATGGTCTCAAAAGAGTTAATTTTGAGAGTTAATTAATAGTGAATTTTCTGAAGATAGATGTGTTAGAGTTACTAGGAGGTTGCTGTCCGAAAACAATCTCAAGCAAACACAATGATGAGCAGTTTTAAAGCAGTTTTGCTGAGGATTTGGAAGTTACAGAATGTTAGATCTCCTGTTACAAGCAAATCAGTAGTAGGTACCTCAAAAAAATAGACCCACTGAATGCTTAAAATAATAAAATTGGAAAGAGATGATGTGGAGAGGAAAGAGTGAAATATGTGAACTCTTTGAAAGAGATGAAACAGATGATGTTAAGATAAAGGTAATCCATTTGTTTGCGTTAGCCAAAAAAAAAACATTTGGCAAGGTCTATTACCAAAGGCATAAAGACGTCATGAGATGAAGTGTGCCCTTTCTTGAACTAACAAATTGAAAAATAGGAAGTGAACAGACAGAGTAATTAGTCAGGTTTTTATTGTGGTAAAACAGCTGTGTTTCCTAGATGTGCTCAGGTCAGAGTTGTGCAGCATCCTTAAAAATGTTCTGGAAAAGAGATTCAGTAGTGAGGCAACAGTGTTCATTACTGATGTTAAACTATTTAGGGTAGTGAAAACTGAAGTAAACTGCAGAAATTTGCAGGAAGATCTCATGATGTTGAGTCTCCAAATGAATTATATCTGACATTTCGTTGGTATTAATAAAAGCAAAATAATGCATGTGGGTAAGAGGGAGCTTGTACTTTGGGTATGCTGTGATGGTCTTAAAATTAAGTGTTACTGCTCAGAATAAGTATTTTAGAAATAGGAAGTGTCTGAAAATAATTACTAGCAACAATCAAAAAAACTAGAAGAATGTTAGCAATCAGCAGGAGAGAGGGAAAAGGAATATATTGTGCTTAAGTCCACAGTACAGTAGCATCCTGAATGCTGCTTGCAGTTGTGGTCATCTCTAATATCTCAATGTAAGATATATATATGTGTATCTAAGATGTAGAAAAGGCTAGTAGGGTAACAAAAATATGAAATGATTTTCAAATGAGAAGATAGCTGAAGGAGAATATCTCTAGTGCTATGGCTGGCATAGAAAAAAATGTAGGAGCAGCAATTGCTCATTGTTTCTTGTCTCTAAAACAAAGAAATTCTTTCTAGCAGTAAGTGGTCTGCTGCAGTACTCATTGTCACAAGGTATTCTAGACACCTAAACTGGATGGGAATGCAGATGTAGGTCTGAGCTATTACAGCTCTCATCTCAGGAACTTCTTACACTACCAAAATATGGGGAAAGAAGGGGAGGATTAGGTAACATCACTCTGCATTTGCCTTTCTAAAATACTCTGCCTAAACCTTAGAGACCAGCCACAGTGTTAAATAGATCTTGCTGGATATTTTTGTGGTATTATATTATGTAGAAATGCCCTATTCTGAATATACAACACTTTCAATAAATAAGGAACATGTTACAAATATCTCCTTATTTTGCAGAGCAATCAACAGTTCCTGAAAACTGTAACAGAACAGAATGTGGAACTAGAGCAGCTACGAAAACAACTGAGGTATAACCCAGACAATTTTAAAAACTATCAAATATCTTTTCTGTTGCTTTTTCTAACCTGGTGCTGTATCATGGGTCTTGTTTGTACTGCAGGCTGACTTGATAGTGATAGTTAGGATGGTTTCAGTTAATGCCTCAAGTTTGTTACAAATGTGTGTATGGTGTGTTAGGGTAGCATGTTTCCATTTAGTGTTGTTTGGTTCAGCTGTTTCCTGAAATAGTCAACATTTGACCTTTGAGTTAAAAGGAACAAAGTCACAGCAAAATTGACTCTGGAGATAAGTTTTCATTAGACTACAATTTGCTCAAAATCCAGTTACATTATTACTCGTTACAGTTCTGAAATTTGAATGTTCAAAGTAGTTTCAACTTTTAATGTTTTTAGCAAAATTTCCATTCACTCTTTCTCAATAAAGAGCTCTAAGCCATAGACTCTTTGGAAGTTAGAGGTAAGAGAAGTGTTAATTATATTCCTCAAGTATATCAAGGAAAATGGGAAAAATACCTGTGACAACTTCATGATTATTTCTATTTACAGATGTGGACAGATGTGGTCTATTCAATGCCAGTTTACTGTATCTGTTAACTCTCTTAATTAGTGATGGTTGAGGTCATACTAAAATTTGATTTCGGTAAACAGTGGATTTTCAGACTGACAATAAAAAGGAAATGTATTCATTATCAACTAGTGATACTTTTTCTTGTATAGCGTTACCTAAAGCTTTAAATAAGCTTTTAAGTTTATAAGCTTAAAATTTATAATGTACTTAAATTTTGGTTAATTATTAAATTTTTCTTTTAGTGATTGTAACTTCCTTTGACACTGATTAAAATACCCAAATAAAGGTAGAAATAATTTCCATTTTTATGTAAACAGTTAAAGATGGCTCTGTGTTTGTGCATGCCTGTGTGTTCATGCACTCAACTTTGTATGCAGCTGTTGCTGGCAGTGCTGGTACTTAGAAACCTACTTTGGTTGAACACACGCTGATACTGATTTTATCCCTCCAAGAAAGAATGGCTGCATCAGGCATTCCCTCTCCTCTCTTCCAAACCCATACAAAATATTACATAAAGAGCAATTGGTATCTATTGTAATAGTAAGTGCTTTTCACTGTAAAGATTGGGTGTTATATAAATTTCAACATCTGTTTAATGAGTCTGGTTGTACTATTCATAGATACTAAAATTACTGTGTCACAATACCCACAGTAAAAGATACAGGCTTAGAGTGAATGAACAGATTCATTAGCGTTGAATATTGGTCATTGTTGAACATTTATTAACCAATTTAAAAATTGGTCTTTTTTTCAAGATTGGTTGTATCCAAACTTTCTTTCTGTTAGAGTAATAAAAATTAGCTGCTTCTAGTATTAAGCTTTCACCCCCTGCTTGGTAAGTTTATGGTTTACTTACTAGAAGAATTTTGTTTTAAACAGTGTTTATTTTTACATTTCCTTTGTACAATAAATTTAGGACCAGAATCTGCTTACAAATGCCGAGTTACCTCAGTCAATGAAGAGGTGTTTTTGAGAGGGACTTGTTAGCACCTCTCATTTTTGTTAGCCACGATTTCTCCATGGAAAAAAAAAGTTCAAAAATAGTGTTTTTTGGAGAACGAAAATGTTGTGACAAGCAGTCAAAGCATAAATGGTGTTCAGGGTATTTGCTAAAATAAAGTATTTCCAAACTCAGTCATCACTTGCAATTTGCTTGTGCATGCTATTATTTGTTTCTTAAAAGGGAAGGAACAACGTTTTCATATCCCTGCTCTTTTGGAATTTATTTCCTTGCAGAGGGTATTAGTATTGAATTACTGTTTTGGTATCTCATTCATCTATAAATCTTTGGTCTTGCATTGATGTGCTTACATTGACTCACATATTAAGTGAGCATGAAAGCAATTAGCATTAACTGAACCTATTTTAGACATTCAATAAATGCTATCAACATTCAGTTTATTACTGCATTTCTAACACTTCTAGTGGTTTTTCTTTTAAAAAATAAATAAATAAAAACTTAAAATAATTCAGGATCTAGTTGAGAAGCAAGTTGAGTGTTTTCTGTCAAAATTACAGATGTCATGATTTCCTTTGGTCTCGTCTTTATTTCATTTTTTAAAAGGAAACTCTATTTTAGGCTTGATCATTGCAGTTATATGAAATTCTTTAATGATACCACTTTGATCAAATAATTTAGAATATGGCATGACAACCAAAATGGTTGAACTCTGATTCATAGTCATGCATATACACATGGATCTGTATAACTGTCTATATGGCAATGAGTGTGGGTAGTAGAAAGGAAGTGCATGTTTCCTGCTTAAACTACTGCTTTGGGAAGAAGTTATATTAAAAGGTAAAAGTCCCTGGGCCTGACTGAAAGCTAGTGGATCATCTCACTCTGAGCTTCTACGAATACATGCCCAAATATATATGCATATTTTTTTATTAGTTGCTGTTATATAAATAGTGAAATTGTGAGTGAATTTAGACTTCCATCTAAGTATCCACCAGGCTGGAGTGGTCATCTTCATTCTCATTACAGAACACTAGATTTCTGATTTAATATGTTCTAACTGGGGAAGACTGTTCAACACATGTGGCTTAAGTTAATCAAAGCAGTTGATTGCATGCCATTAATCAGTAAATGGAAAAACAGCGGCCTATATGTTAATGATCAATATTACAAATTCACAGGTAAACTAGGATACGAGGCATTTGCAATATATTAATAAACACACACAAATCTACAAACAGGCTTCTGTTTGATCCCATGAAGTACAGATTTCTCACACGCTTGCTTGCTTGCTCTTATATACGTACATACACCCTCTCCCACAGGAAGCGTGGATTAAAAGCGTCTGCACATGTGCACTTTTTGGGAAATACGTGTTCCCCCATCTGCAGCACCCCTCCTGCTGGAGGTGTGGGTGCTCCAGCTTCATGGGTATTTCTGCTGCTTCCCAAAGTCTGCTAGTTGTGTCCTGCTGAGAAAGCACCCCTGGGGTTCCCATACACACACCTGATACCTTGGTCCCCGTTTATTATTTCACCTGGGCTCTCAGCTGGGTGCAGGCTACTCCTGGGGTCCAGTGGGGCAGCTGCTGTCGGGCTTGGGAGAAGGTGGCAATGCCCATGGCGTGACGCCTGGCGGGGTCAAACACAGTTTCATTGCTGGGCTGTCGCTCTTAAGGTCTGTCACCCACAATCACAAGTTTTCATGTTGCCTTTGAAGCTGTTGTCCTCTCCGATGTCTCTTTGTTTAATCTGGCTGGCGATGATCATGACCTTTGCCATTGTTACACTCCCCATAACATTGTCAGATTTGGGCAAAGAGGGTGTCAGAGGAATTTTGCGTCTCTAATTATGGGCACTCATTACACTCACATTCCCCTCTGATGAGCTAAAAGTTCTTACAACCCTAAAACAGTACTATGTCATACTTAAAAAGCTAATGACAGCAGCTATATATGGCTCTAAAATAAGTGCTACTTATATATAGCATATACTGCAGATAATTCTAATCCTTTTGGATGTTTTTAATAGATTTACATTGATTTATGGTGATAGAATAATAAGTCTGGAGAGGAAAAGTAGATCTTTTTTTTTTTTTTAAAACCCACATATAAGAGAATTTAGGTTTGTATGGCCTAGATTGAGTGTAATTGAGCTTTTGATACTGCTAAGCTTATAAATGTGCATTGATAAGTTTTAGATATTTTAAGATTAATATATAGCAAAGTATACAATCTGACAATGCAGCCATAAACGCTTTAAACATACTACTGATCTATTGTCATCCTGTATCTCCAGTATGCATGCCTAATGGAAAACTGCCAGATGAAGTTTTGCCAAGTAGCCTGGGAAAAAGAAGACAAAATTAATAGTTCTGCTGGA
Organism: Balearica regulorum gibbericeps; assembly: GCF_011004875.1. NCBI lineage: Eukaryota > Metazoa > Chordata > Aves > Gruiformes > Gruidae > Balearica > Balearica regulorum. Next base: position 8,989,164 of record NC_046187.1, on the reverse strand, counting down.
AGTTATTTTCAGGATGATATTAGCTTTTATTCTTTAGATCAGCAGCTGACCTTACCCAAAATAAAAAATTGACATTTGGGCAAAAACTCCCTAAGAAGTGTTTGAGACCCAAGTCATTGTTTCTTATCAGTGTTAACATAAACTCAGTGTAAAAGATGCGGTTACACTGTACTAGGTACATACTATTTATGTACTGTTACACTTGCTATTAAAGGATCATAATCTGCCATGGGTAGAGGCAATGTAATATTTGATGTACTTTTTGTAGGAGAAAGGTGCATGATTCAGATGGACTAAGATCAAAAGTTTGGACCTGCAATGAGGGCCATGTCTGGGAATAATGTTTTTGTCTTTGGTTTTGCTTTTTAAAGAAATGATAACAAAATTAGCTTTTCTGATTAAGCAAACTGAAATTAAGCTGTAGAATTTGCTGGGATTATGTATATTTTACTTAAGATTTTCATATAGGTATAATATGTTCTTGGGTTTTATGTCATTAAATGAAAATTATTATAAGGAATTTTTGCTTGAAGTTGGTTTATAACAGTATTAAATATTTTCTAGCTTCTTTCATGGCTATTAGTGTTCCAGTTTGCATTAGCTTATCTAATGTTTGCTGTTTTTTAACTTTATCATACATTCAATCATTGGTCTTTAAATTTAGCTTAACATGCAGCCAATATGTAATTGGGTTACACCCCAGGTAAAGGACTCTGTATGCTTTTCTGTTCCCAGGTCAGGAGGGTTGCTCATTTCAATAAGCTTTTCTACTGAGAAGGAAGTCTGATTCATTAACTAGTCTTTTTCTTTTCTTTTTTTTTTTTTTTTTTTACTTGTTTCTGTTTCAACTTGTTTCAAACTTTTTCAGATTATAAACCACATCAGTTAAATTCTTCAGAGGTGGTTATTGATTTATTTTTTTTTAAATTCCTAGTCAAATTGCCTTAAAAAGTGAAATCTAATTCTGGAAAAGGATTCCATATTAAGTATCTGTGGTATATTCAAGTATTGAATCACTTAAAGTTTTTGATTGCCTAGTCCTCCCAAATATTTAAACAACACATACACGTTCTTATTAAGCTACCTGTAAGAAGTAATTTCCACAGGACAGTTGTTTAATGAAGTTGGTATTCCTCTCTCACTGCCACATAGTAAGAAGGAGAAGAAAGGGGAAACCTTTTCTGCCCTGGAGGAACAGTATTGTGAAATCTGACTGCCCTTCACAGCTATTTCAACAAAGTTGTAATGGAGTTGGTTTTTTCCCCTGTAATAATTGAAATGTAATTCATAGACTGTTTTCTTTGTACAGGCAAGCCAAAATAGATGGGCGGACAGCAAATGCTAAGGTTGATGAAATGACCAGATTGACAGAGAAGCTTCGAGGCCAATTGGAGCGAAAGGTATTCTAGATAAAGGAAGAATTTTCTATTGAAATTGAATGGCTAGTCAGTTATCTGAATGGTGACATTAAATTGATCACAAGTTGTTCTCTAACTTGTTTTATGTTAGTATATCTTTATTTTGTTCAGGGAAGCTCAGGTGATGTCTGGATAATACATATATTCTTTCTAGGAAGAAGATGTGATATCCGCTCAGCAAAGAGAAACAGCATCTGACAAACGTTTGCAACAAATGCAGTCTAGTATAAAACAACTAGAAACAAGGTAAAGAGAGCTCATTGGGTGTTAATAACAGGATACATGCAAGTGAAATAAAATATTATGGGTTTTTCAGCCTCTGGGGTTTAGTGTTTCTGAGCAGTTCTGTTTTCTCAAATCTCTTTATCTCAGTTATTGTATTCTGCAACCTTTCAGAACAACTTCTGATTTCAATGTATTTAAAATGACAAAACAGACTATCTGATTTTATTGACTGTAATGAAGAAAAAATGAGGTATGTATTTTTCATTCTAGTGTATAAATTCTAGTTATTCAATTCTCATTAGCTTTAGGTGGAGCTGTAAAGAAAAACATTCATGCTGAGATTTGAAAATGTTTATGTAAACTAGCTGTTTTCAAGGTGAATACAGATTTTTCTTTACATGTTAAATAAAATTTCGTTTCAGGTCTAAGTTCAGCGATCTTTATGCAAAAAGGATTATTTAATAAAACTGTTAAAGCGTGGCTCTTAACAATAAATGCTATTTACAAAAGTAGTTTGAATACCTGCTAAAGAGTAGAACTTTTAATTCCAGCACTATCTACTGGAAAATCTAAGACTCGATCAGGTTCTTTTGTGGGGGTTATTTTTTCCCCCCCTCTTCACTTTCACTTAGCGAGGCACAGTGATTTTGATTTAAATATCACAAACAGTTGTTGAATTATTAACATTAGTCAAATGGCCTGAGAATTCAGGATAAGAAGAATTCATAAATTTCTTATTGAAGTAATTGTGTGACTGTTCATCTTCCTTTCTTGGACCCAGCCTTGTTTGCATGATTAGCAGGCTCTTTGATAACTCAAGAAACCAAATAATTACTAGAGAACCAACCTTGTGATTATGTGGTCAAGTACTGCCTCGAGGAGTTGTACATGCTTGTGTGGCTACCTCTACTTGGTGAATTTCACTGGCCTAAGCATTGTGCAGGCTCTAAGTTTATTTTAGAATGTCTTAAGGAATTAGCTAGTTTTATTATTTTCTGTAGATTTTTGGTTCCACAAAAATTGTGCTTTGGCTGTGCAAAAATAGAGTGGTTGTCTTTGTATGTTTTATTATAAATGTGTTAGACGGCAAAAAAGCATGGCTGCTTGAAAAGGCAGCCTGAGTGTTGCCAAAAGTGCTCACTATGGATATTTAGAACCATGCATTTTATTGAACCAGCAGCACTTGTAGAACTTTGAGACTTTTTTGAAGATACCTCTGAGACTCCTTTGCTCTTTCTCCTGCCTGCCAATACTGACAATCATAATTAAACAGTAAGAATTTCTGGGCTGTTGTAAAATTACCGGTGGTTTTCTTGTTCTAATGGTATAGCTGCAACTTCATTGCCCACATCCAATTATTCCATTTCTTCCACAGAGGAAAACTTTATTCCTTCTGGGGCTGTTCTGTTCTGGTTTAATATAGAACATGTTCAGGGATGTATCCCAGGATAGCAACATTCTTCTAAGGATCTTCTGAGATTAGATATCTGATTAACTCCTTTAATTCTGTGTTTTTCTAGGATTTGATGAATATTAAACTCAAAGACTGTCCAAAACCAAGCAGAAATCCTGGAGTGCAGTTTTGGCAACTTACGAATAAATCCTATTTAGTTTGCAAGAATGTGTCTTAATTAAGCGTTTTATTGTTAAATGAGTAAAATTATTACTGTCTTGTAGATTACGTGTTACTGTCCAAGACGCTGAACAACTAAGAACAGAAAGAACAGCCCTGGAGCAACAAATCAGAGAGCTTCAGACAAAATATGCTAATGTAGAAAGGGAGAAGTATGATGCTGTTGCTAAAGTCCAAGATTGCATACAGCTCTTAGAAGAAGCTAACCTACAAAAAAGTCAGGTAAGGCAATGGATGAAGATAATTCTTAGATGTTAGAATACTTTCATCGCTTACAGTTGCGAAGTGTCTGATTATGTATTCTTACAGGCATACATGCATACACAACTAAGCTGCTTTTATGTCTGTTGTACAAAAATTAGTAACACATAAGATAGCAAACTGTGATATGACTGTACATTACTTGACTTGTCATACAGTATGCATTTCAAAGAATATGTTGAGTGCCTGGGTAAAGGTGATCTAAGTGATAATACTGTACCTGAACTTGAATTTTCAAAAGATTTTGACAGAGTTTCTTATCGAATACTTATGAACAAATTGGGCTGTCAGAATAAAAAGGAAGGTCTTGTTATGAATTTATAACTTGGTAATGGTTAGGAAAGAGGAGCTAAAACTAAAGGAACTTTTTTGTTATATAATGGACATAGGTCACCAAGAGAGCAAGTTCTGTGTTCAATCTTAATTATTCAGAAGAAATCTAGAAAAGTGACCAAGTAATGAGTGGGTGAAGTCTGCAGTCAGGAAAAAGTTGCAAAGACATTTATTAGTGTATTATAAAATGGCAGAAGAAATTCAAATGTGCCATAGTGGGTGCTGAATTTAGTCTTACCAGTCAGAAGATGTTTTAGGAGATGGTGTGGATATCTCTTAAGAATACATTCACACAATCCTCAGTGGTGCTCAGTACAATGAATAGAATGTTCAGAATGAGAGTTAAAAATAAAGATGCTTTTAAACGTAGTGCACCTTCTTGTGCAGTTTTGATCAACCCATTTCAGCAAGACATAGCAAAATTAGGAAAGTGCAGGAGAAGTCAACAAAGAAAACTAGACATGTGGAGAGGCCTGTCATAGGATGATGTGTATGCTAAAAGTATAGATACGAAAACAGTCAAATTCACGACAGGACAATCCACCAAAACTTCCTAAAGAACAGTCTTAATGTGTCTATTGATCAAAAAAAATAGTAACTCTGTTTTCCCAGTTCTTAACTTTCCTGAAGTATCTGCTGTTTTTAGGCTTTTAGAAATCTAATTAATTGTGTTTGCTGGTAAGACAGAACTTTAATGGACGTCTGATGACTGTAGCCATCAGTAAGTGAAACCCCGTTTAGTTAATGTCTGTGGGAATAAATGGAGAATCTTAGAATTGATTCTATTTGGGCTTACGTGTTGAACTGTTGAGCAGTTAAGGAGATAAATGCTCCCTTTTAGTCTGAAGTTGCTGTTCAAACTCGAGGAGCCTCCTGAGTATCTAAACTAGTTTTTTACTTTTAACTTCTGGAATATTAAAGTGAGCGTTGCTCTTGCTGATTTCAGTTCTGTGACAAAGGAGGCAGAAAAAGATACTAACTTCTTTAAAGAGATCCTGCTACTTTCTGGCCTGCTTCCAGAATAGATTAAAATACTGACAAAGCTTAGGGTTCTGGTTATTACTGCAGTTAAACCTCTGTGATTCTTGTTGTTATACAAAAGATCATTATCATCCTGTTATAGTCTTTCTTCCCATATATTTATAGTAATTTAGGAAACTCTTTGGAGACATCTTTTCATAATTTCCTCATAACTTTCTGCATCTCATTTACTTTATGAACTGATTTACAATTCCCTTTACCTGTTAGGCTGTGGTTCAGAAAGGGGTGAAAAATGAAGTTTTACATCCTCCAGCTCTTGATGGCCACCTTTGGACTTAACAGTTCCTTTTTTCTTAGTAAGATATTTTGATCCTTAACAGCATTCCCCTACAGCCCGATAGGGAGGAGAATTTGAAGAATGAAAGGTAAAAATATATTTTTTTTTTCAGAGTTTAAAAACCAGAAAACATTCTTTCATATGAAGATTATTGGTAAGGAGTATAAATCACATTTCCAGTCTGCTAAGTATTAGTAGATCAGAGCAGTGTTAGAACATCACTTTTCATCCAAAAGTAGTTCAGCAGATCATTTCATGCCACTTGCTATGAACTCACATGAAGTTGACAGAAAGAAGTGGCCCAGTAAAAATTACAGTGATGTATATTGCATCTCTAAGACAGTAACTGAACGGTTACGGATAAATGAGTGGTGGCTTGTTTCAAGTAACAGTTTAGATTAATGCTGTAGTAAGAATCTGGAATTTGCAGACACTTGTTAATTTACTGCTCTGGCTAAAATATCCTGATGTTTTCAAATTGGGAAGTTTATTAATGAACAGGATAAAAAAATGCAGCATGATATACGTATCAGTTAACTCTTTGTCTTAAGCTGTGGCCACAGAGGTTTCTCCCTGCTCTGTAAGAGATTGAGGGGTGGAAGTAACAGGCTATCAAAATAATGCTGCTTCTGTGATATTAACATTATAAAACACACAAAGCTAAGCTTGCAAAAAGACATCAGAAGAATTTTAAGAGAGTAGTTTGAGAAATAAAAGACAAAGTTGAATTGAATGGGACCAGTAAAAGGGAGTATGACCAGTGAAGTGACATGTTACTGACTGAAGTGAGTAACCTTCTATAGGCTGAATTTGTATCATCCATTAGGGACATTTTTATATCTTTCTCCGTTTATGCATCTATATATTCTGTATGTGCCACCTAGGATTTTTCATCTCATCCATCAAGAATTCTATATTCTGTAATCTTTTCAGACCTGTGTCTCCTCTTACACTTTAACATCAGTAGCTTCCTTGCATCCTCTGGAGGAAGGGTTCCTTGTTACACCTTTTTCTGTAATTCTCACCATTCTTTTATGCTAAAGAGCTGTTTGATTCATTGTTATCCACCATGAAAGGTACTGCACACACATTCCTTAATTGCTTATAAATTTTTATTCTTTCAGTTTTCTGGGAGATGAGTAATGTAGTATAGCAACCATAAAAGTGCTTAGCTATATGTAGGAGCGTGTGTGTATGTATACAGGTATTCAGTTTTCTGACGGAGAACTTCCTGTGCATCATTGTTAGCATTTTTTATTACAGATCCTGGCCCCAGGTGAGAACATTGGAGAGTGGCCTTGCCTTTTGGTCTGAGTTCCTATGCTTTCTTCTATATAATTGCATGCCCAGCCAAAATCTGAAAGTCCCAATAGAAAAAGGCATCTACTGACACTAATTTTTTGTGTGGTCCTGGTTTACAAGAATGTGCATTTAATGCAAAATGTTCTCGCTGTTCTTGTTTCCTCATTGGGTCTTGATGTCAGCTACTCCAAAGTAAAAAGGAAGAAAAGGTTTTTTTGAACAGTGACTACGTTTGGTTTCTTCTCTCAGTGCTAGATACTATGTCACCACTGAAATCTTATCAGTAGTATTTCAAATTGTTATTTTTTTTTCTAGGCACTCTTTGGGGAGAAACAAAAGGAAGAGGAAATAAAAAAAATGAAAGATGAAATGTCTCAACTTGCAGAAGATACTGCTGCAAGAATTAGAAAGGCAGTAAGTTATGACGTTTAGAAAGATTAGGAAGATTTTTTTCTTTTCCTCAGTGTGAAAAGCTATTGATGGTGCATGGTCATCATGAGCAGTTTTCTTACAAGTGTTTTGATAATATAGGTAGCAAGACAGCATGCTGACAGTACTGTACTCTTCAACTTCGTTATCTAGATATATATACTTTTGAATTAAATGCTATTCTTAAATCTCTCAAGAACCAGTGCAGACACAAGTATAGAGAAGGCTGCACTGCAAAGATGTAAAGAATGGCACTTCGATTTCAGAGATTCTGTTCAGTAGCACATCAACAGACTGAGAGTTGTATTGATATCAAGGTATTTAATTTATGATACATGGCTTCATCTTGGAAGTTGCTGATGGAAGCTTGTCATGTACGTTCAGACAGTAGGACCTATTGAAAGTTACACTATCAGGTTTTTGGCATCTCAGTGCTTAAAAATATTCCCCTATAAGGCAAGTAAGACTTTGCTACCTCGTACAGCTAACAATCAAAAGAAACCAGAATTTGGTAGAGAAATTACTAAAAAAAAAATTTGTAGTCTCTTTATGATTTTTGTTATTGTTGCTTTAAGCAGCTGAAAAATTGAAGCTTTTCTGATAAAAGACTAGTCACAAAATTAATTTTTTCCATGTTGTGTCCCATCTGCAGTTAAAATGCAGACTAATCTACCTGGATGTTCTCGACTATTATCTGTGTGTCAAAGTCACTTGCTTTATTCTAAGGCAAACTCCAGAGGCAATAAAGGCTTGTTACAGGCATGTGTTGACAATGTCTTTTGTTGCAAGTGAACAACAAAGTAAAGCGATTATCTCATTTGTAAGATTTCAGTGATGTAATTGATATTGCCTCCTTTCACTTTCTTCACTATGACACAACGTGCAGAGGTACTGTGTAAGGATGAAAGGACTCTTTCAATCCTTTCATTTCGAGAGGTTTCAGGACCATACTGCCTAAGTTTTCAGAACCTTTAAAATGAGGATAAACATGGTTTGTGCCTTCTATTTGGAAGTTTCCTGAAAGAATCACAAAAATTGTGTGCATTACTTAAAACTGTGATATTTAATGTCATACATGGTTTGGAGAAGGTGCAAGAGCTAAAGAGCAACTAGGATAACCACTCTAGTTGTGAGAATAAATGTCTAAATTCTGATTAGTAAATGAGAAGTGCCCTATTTCTTATTTTGAAATTATCTCAGTAAAAGCGAATCTTATCAAAAGCATAAAAAGTAAAATTTTAAACTATGAGTTGTCATGTTTCTCTAGGTATTAACAAATACTTTTTTTTATGTGATCTAAAAATATCTGTTTACACAAATTGCAAATATCTTGCACCTAATGGACAGTAGCTTTTCTGATAGTATTGTTCTTTTTGCAAGGTCTTGTTGTGATGTCTTCCTTTCTGCTTTTTTTTTTTAAACACTCACAAGTGTATGCATTGATAATAAGTATTCTTCTAACATTTATATAATAAGATTTGTCAGTTATTGCGGTCCCCTATATTTTGATACTTTTATACATGCATCACATATAAACTATATATATATAAAAAACAGGATGGAAAAATAGTTCATGGGATTAATTTTTTAGTTTCACTTGTTTTTGATCACAGGTAGACTCTGCAAAGAAGCAATATAATGTGCAGATTTCTCGACTCACAGAAGAACTTTCAGCTCTTCAGATGGTATGGTGTTGACTGAAAGTGGTTTTGATAGCAAAACATTTGAGACTTCTAGGGTTTTTTATCAAGTAAAACTAAATTCAGGTAAAAGTCAAATATGATTAATGGATAATTGTGTAGGACTATTCTTTATTACTGCGTAGCACTTTACAGTCTGCAGACATTAACGCAACATACAGTGTCTTTCATTTTACTTGACAAAAGCAACTGTGTGCAGTGTCTTAACAGTTGGTACAGAGATTCAAATTTAGATGTAAAGGATATTTGCTCTGAAAATTAATTTTTAATGTGCAGATTTACCTTACGTGTATACAATCATTTACTAAGAATCTTGACTGGCTCTGCCTGAAATAATACAGTTCTGCAAATCCGTGCATTTCTTTGTGTAAGTTTATTCCTTGAATTATGCGTATCTTTATCATAGTTCACAAGATCTTGACAGTGAGATTCTGTGCTCTAGAAAACATTTCCCATATGATGGCTTTCCTTTTCCTAAGTATCCCTGTTTCCTTCATGGATAAATAAAGCATGGAAAGCTGAGTATTGCATACCTGTAGTTGGATATGTAGAAATGAAGTATCTGAAAGTTGATAATGCTAAGAGAAAGTCTGTGCATCACAATCATCATATTCTTGAATGAACCAGGAACTTGTAACAAATTATGTGGGAGACCAAAAGAGCTTGGTGCATATGCACCTATTTATGGATTACATTTATTAAAGAAAGGTTTCATTTTATGTGTATTAGCCTGTGTAGTGAATGAGACTGATCCTATAGAGAAAATAATGAGCAGGTAAATATAATCAAATACGTACATACCAGTGGCAAGAATTACATTTACAATGGCTTGGTTTTGGCTTTGGCACTTCTTGAATTTTTATTTTTAGTTATTTTTTATTAGATTTATTTAAAAATGACTTTTTAAAATAGGAATGTGGAGAAAAACAGGGTCAAATTGAACGAGCCATTAGAGAAAAGAGAGCAGTGGAAGAAGAACTTGAAAAGGTAAATCAATTGCATACATTTTTACATCACGTTTAAGATCTCTTTTCAGAAGGAAAAGATAAATTGATTTTTCCCATTTCTCGTGGGTTTTTTTCCCCTTAATGTTCTTATTTTATTTTTTGAGTAGGTTTTCTTAATTGTAAATTTTCATGTAATTATTTTAAGGTTGGGGTTTTTTAATCCAGAAAGTGTTTTAAAGCTGTAATACTAAACTGAAAAAGAGGGTTCTCTGAAAAGTGTAAAAAATAAAAGGAGAGCTGTTTGACATAATCTGAAAGAATGTTGGTACATATTACAGTTAAACTTAAGCTCAATAGACAGAAAACTAAATGAACGCTAGATCTTTGAAAACCTTTTTTTCCAAGTAGCAGCAACAATGATAGAAATTCAGTTTTGTTTTAAGTCACTGGAAAATAGGACACACTGAGTAGTAAGTAGCTTCCTTGTCAGTACTGTGCTGCCAATCACCAGTGCAAGGTAAAGATGATCTTACATGGAAGTTTATTCTTCAGATTTACAGGGAAGACAGAGGACATGAATCTGACAATAGAAAACTAGAGCAACTGCATCAGAAATATTTACTTGCAGAAACTGCAAAAGGTGACCTTCAGCTAAGTCTACAGACAACACAAAATAAACTGAAACAACTGGAAATGACGTAAGTGATGGGTGTTACAGAAATTAGAATGGAAAACAATGGAAATTATTTCTGACTATTTAAATTGTTGCTTATGTGTTAGATTTTTTGTCACTTTTTTTTAAACCAGTAGCAGGAATAGTATCAAGATACCGTAATTTTGAAGCAAGGGCAATTAAAAGAATTAAAGGGGATAACATGCTATAGAATGAAAGCTTTTCTTTACAAGACAAGAACTGCAAGCAGTTGTTTGACAAAAAAAATGAAAATAGGAGTATATTATTTGGAATCTTACTGCATTTTTAAATACTGTTTCTAGGAAAAGTTAGTCTATGAAATATTCAGGCAGAATTTATTACTTTATAAATTCATCTATAGCGTGGTATCTCCTAGTACATGCAGAACACTGTTTACATAGCATACTGAATTTCAGGTCTGTGTTCAGAGCTAATAGGCATTATTGCAGTTCCAATAATACAGTGGTAAAAAATACAATGTGGCACATATTTTTAGACCAGGTTGTTGTTTTAAGCATGAAAAGTGTAGGAGCTTCAGTATTTCTGTACTCTGATGATCGTAAATCCTGTCACTTCACCACAGCAATCCTCAGTTGGGAATCTGGAAATGTTATAAAAATTAAAATCTTCAGTTTCACGTCATTTTACTGAGATTGTTACAATATTAGGTTGATTTTATGAATTCCATCATCTTGATAAAATTCTTTGCTGACTTGTGCATATTTGTAGCTGTCAAGCCCATTAGACATGCTGAGCTGATGCCAACTTTCAGGAAGGAACAGGGGAAAGCTGTACTGAGTCAGACCTTTTCTGTAGTACAGTAGTTGTTCAGCTCTTGAGTTCCAACAAGACTTTTCTTCTTTTTCAGCTCTGAGGAAGAGAAATCTCGTTGCCAGGAAATTATCTGTAAATTGCAAAGTATTCTGGATTCAGAAAGAGAAAAGAGTGCCTTTGTCAGTGAACAAAGGCTAAAACTTCAGCAAGAGAATGAACAATTGCAAAAAGAAATGGAGGGCTTGAGAAAACTGGCTGTAGAGGCTCAACAAAAAGCTAAAATAAAGGTATGGTTTATAGGTTATTTTTGTTTTAACGTAAGACTGATATTTGCTTAATAAGGCAGCAATTCTAAGAGAAAATCATTGAAAGTTTAAATTAAGGACGAACATTTCAATGATGCTTCCTAGTTTCTACTTTAAAGTATTTTTGTTGTAGCATTGTGTGTCCTCAGAATCTATTGGGTAACTCAATCTCTGCCAATTAAATTCTGCTTGATAAGAAAAGCCCAAATGTTCTTTGCTTTTTGTGAGATGAATAGATTAACTAATAACATAGTTTCCTTCAAGTGATTTCACTTACTCCAATTCCAGATCTTCGTTAATCTATTGTCCATAATGTGTTAGGAATCTCTGTACAACTTTCAGTCCAGAGTGTTCCTCTACTTGTACATCCATGTTGTCAGAGCAGTGTGTAACTAATAATTTCATAGTGCGGTTGTCAAACATTGGTTCTGTATTTTCTGGACAGAGAATGTTTTTCTATATGAATAGTTGCAAACAAGAAAATTAGCTGGAAAATGGATGTTCGTTTTGAATGTGTTCCATTAAATGCACCTGAACAGACTTCAGGTGGGAGAATGAATTAATAGTATCCTCAGCAAATTCGTGGTACCTTTGGCTTCTGGATGGAGGAACAGCTTTGGTCCTGGATGTGCTTTCCAAACATACAAAGCTGGTATTTTCCCCTCTGATCTTAACTCCAGGAGTATAAAGATATTGAAAAGGAATCTGAGAATCTGCAGCAATGAAGAAGACTTCAGTAAGCAGTTTTACAAGTTATGAATGGGGACCATCTCAAATCTGGTCTTCAATTTGCACCACAAGATAAAGGAAGCAGTCAAATTAAATAGGAAGTCTTGTTCCAACTCCAGAACCCTTTGGTCAAACATAGTTTAAAAACAAAGGATCAGAGTCTTGGAACAGAGAGGTAGCGGTTATAAAGCATACACCAGATCTTTGTCTCATTTTTAATCAGACAGGCTTCCATTATAGTCACAGATAAGATTTATTGCTTGCTTTCATTTTCCTCTAATGTACAAAGGATTTGTAGATGCAGTTAAGAAACTCCTAACACATTTTAGCTAGATGAAATAGAAAGAACGTGCTTCTGTGGAGAAAACACAAGGGAGAGAAAGATAAAGATTATTTACAAAAATAAGCATACACAGCTCATTATCCTTTATTGTCAGTTGTACTATTTGCTTAAATTTGCTTTGGAACATGTATCTATTTGAGCATCTAATTGCACGTTTAATTACTGTATGTTACATGTGTTCAACAGATGTTTATAAATTAACTCGTGTTGTTAAAAAGTAAAAAGTGAGAGACTTGATTATACCCGATTTGTATTTTTTCTAGATAAGCACAATGGAGCATGAGCATGCTGTGAAAGAACACGGGTATGAAGCTCGACTTAAGGAAATGGAAGACACCAGTCAAAAGTCTACTGCTGAACTTAGACGTCTGTTAGTAGCTCAGCAAAAAGCAACAAATCGGTGGAAAGAAGAAACAAAAAATCTTACTGAAACTACAGAAGCCAGGATCAGTAAGCTAAAGTAAGTGCAATTTTGTTCCTCTTCTGGAAGCTGTTACAGTTTTAGTTACTGTTTGGTGTATGGCAGTAGACCTGTGGTGAAAAAACATGAAGAGCAAACCATCCGGCCTAGATGATGTGCTTCTGGCAAAACAAGAATGAATGTTCTAAGGAGAACTTTGATGCTCTTTGTGAAGTTAGCACTGAAGTAAAAATTTTGCATCTTGTTCATGTGTGTGAATTTTGTAATGACAAAAAGTAAATGGACTATATTACTTTTAATTTTCTCTTTGGAGGTAAGCATGCTCAATTCAGAGAATTTTAGCTTTGGATTATTAAAACCTCTGTAGCTATTCAGAACAGTCATCATAAAATGAGTTGTGGAGTGAGTCTCCAGACTTACAAAATAAGCTGGAAAAAACCTATTGGGATGCACATCTAATGTTCTCTCCTGAGCAGTTGCTGTCATAAATGAGGATACAAAAGAGTTGTGTGATTGCCCTAAGCAAAAATAGGCTATAAACTTAATTTTTTCTCTTAATTCGTAGAGGTTGCCAGGTAACTAGCTGATACTTGTATTCCCAGCACAGAATATAAGAATATTTTCAGTTTTGAAAGGGCCTAGTAACAAGGGAATCTCACGCAACAAACACAGATAAAGGTTACATACCATTCCTAGGTGCTGGGGAATACAAGCACCTATGGTGCCTGTGAGCCTATACACAGACAGACATCAACTGGTTTAGAGAAGACAGTGGTGTTATTGGAAATGAGTGAGTAGAGAAGGAAGTATTCCAATGAGAAATTAGCCATTTGCAAGTTATGCCTGAAGTAAAGTCTACAAGCTTATCTTTGTTTTAAATGCAGACTTCTATAGATAGTGTTTGCTTGCTTAGAGAAGAGTATAACATTGCATATATCATTATGTTTTAGGAAGTGCATTCAGTAGTTTTTAGAAGAAAAAATTCAGGGTATGCAGCTCTGTTAATTTGAGAAATTTGAAACGACCCTTTAAGTCACTTACAGCACAGGGTGCACTCACGTATAGTTCTTTGCTCAGATTGATTTTAGAAGTTACTATCATGTTAACAAGGAAACAAAGTTTTTGCCCTATTAAAATTGGAAACCTGTGAATTCTAGCTTTTATTTCCTTTGGAGTAATCTTTGGGTTTTTCAGGTTTTATTATTATAATGGTTTATATATTCTCAGCTCAAACCATAATATTTCCAGTATCCTATGCAATTTTGGAGTCACAATTTTTTAAGCATAGTTTGACATTTCTTAGTTGTCAGAATGCCAACGATATGAGTGGAATTAGAACCCAAGTTTCTAAACCTGAAGAAGTAAAATAACTTCCTGAAAATGTTGCCTACAACAAATCTACCCTACTACTACTCTAACTTGGTTTTCAGTCTTTTTTACAGAATTATGTGAATTTGACGTCCAGTGAACTTTGCAAATAGCAGTCTCACATGTAGTAGTTCTTCCCTTTGAAACCAGTTTCATTCCTCTTTAAAGTGACACAGTGTCTATCGTGACTAGTTGTACCTATTGTCTGTCCAAATAGAGGAATGCTCTGAGTTCCATCCTGCTTGAAATCCAAGAATGATTGATAAAACATTTATTGATGACCTTTCTGTTTTACTAGCAGCTTCACTGATCTGCTTTTCCTTTTTTCAAGTGCTCCTTTTCTGAGTTTTCACAACACTTTGTAGTGGTAGTGGAGTGTTACCTATGATAACTAGTTCAGTTTAAATTTTTCAGATAGTTCAAAATCATACTAAATCCAATTAGAGATAACACTTTTGCCCATTTTTCTAGAAAAACAAGTCCTACATAATCACTCTGGTTATTTTTACCTCTCCTATGTAAACAGTTTGGGAGCTTTTTCCTTATCTGTCCAGATATAGGCTGGCTTTATTTGGCTCAAAAAATATTGTGTTTTGCAAAGATTACTAAACACTTCAGTAAAAAGGCAAAAAGTCTCTTTCAGAAGACATCACAGTGTTAAGCGTGTCTGTGAGACACTGGGAGCTGTGCTTATTCACTGACAGTTTTAGTGGTATAGCTTCACTGTAAGTAATTAGCTGGGTCTTGCTAATGCTTTTTTGGCATCTTTTGTAAATGCAGTAACTGGAGAAGAAAAATATTTTGTAGTGGTTCATGCTAAGGTAAATTTAAGCTGTTAAGCTGGTAGTTTATTTTCTGTAAATGAAACTACGACGACTCTCACAATTTAGCATCTAGGTTCATAACTAGATCCTGAATGTAGTTCAGCAATTTCCACTTAAAAGGGAAAAATTACAGACTTGCACAACAATGAAAAGTTGACTGTGAAAGAGCTGCTTTCCTTCTTAAAGCTTTAATGTTAAGTGTTAATATGTTGTTATCGTGGACCACAAGCTTTATACCTTATTTACCTGCAGCAAAATGCTGACAGAGGAAATACAACAGACATGAGAGGAACCTGCATGAAAAATAGGTAGTAAACTTTGAAAATGTCTCTGTTTATGTGAGAGACTGCCTATGTGGCATCATCTGGAAAACTCCTGCAATAATTTAACATCCTTTATCAGCGAATACTGCCTGATGAGCAGAATAGAAAAAATGTTCATCTCATATTAAAAATTGTAAGTCTACACTAAGTCCAAATGATTCTCTGTGACTTCAGTAGATATTTTGGTGCAAGTCTAAAAGCAAAGTCATTTACTTTGTGAGATGATTTCATAGGTGATGAAATCATTTACGTACTGTATAAACTAGAAGCAGATGTTTTTATCAGACATTTGCTCTACCTAACAAGGAAGTCAGCAATAGAAACAAGTTCTCTGTTAGAAGGTTGTAATTTAAACTGACATAAGGAATTTCGTAATTAAATCTGTGCAGTAATGCTCTGATATTCCAGTGACAAGTGACTATAATAGAACCTATAAATGTTACCTAGAAAATTTAAAACCAGCTTATTTTTCACATTATATGCATTACCAGATACCTAGCTATATGGTGCAGAATGCAGTTAGTATGAAAATTAGCTCCTAAGTTACACAGTAGTAGTAATACAATGCAAAGTCCTTGCTGATATTAGAAATGAATAATTATCATATTTAGTTTAACTTATCACAATAACATTTTAAGTAAGTATTTTGAGTGCAAGTACAGAATAGCAGATCACTTCTTACTCTGTTGTGAACTAAAATAAAGTTGCTGATTATTTAAAAAGCAAACTTTTGCAGCAAATGCATTTAACACAGAAATATCAGCAAGACTACTAAACAATAGATTGATCCTGGCTAAGCAGGCTCCATTGAATTAAAGGCTCTGTTTGAAAGTCCTCTTGAGGCTGATGCAGGAAATAGTATCACCAAGCCTTACAGCAGGGTCCAAGTGAAAGGCCGATGTTCACCCAGCTTTCCTACATACATACATTTTTAAGTTTGTGTGGTTTTGAGAGGGTTAGTTAAGCTGTGAGCTTCTAAGGAAAACTTACTACCTTCCTTAGAAACTTCATCTTGTGACTGAGCAGCAAGGCTAGGAACTTAGATGAAGATACCAACATACCTTTTTTGGATTTAAACAGAGAGCTCTTCAAGTTTAGCAGCATATTATGGTTATTTAGTATATTTTCAGGACAGTCTGAGACATTCCTTGGCACTTCATGTGCTGTTTGATGTATCTGATTCATGTAAATATATAAGCAAATACAGAGATTGTGTTGGTGACATGTAGCAGAATTTCAGTTTTTAATAAGAATTATTACTCTTACAGCATAGTAACATGCTTTATAAGTGAATGTTTTTCAGGAAGTTAAAAACTTCCTAACAAAGTCATATCCGTGTATACCGGGGAGATAGTTTACATAAAAGCATTTTATATTGCATTTCACCAGAAGTTTGCTGTTAGTGCAGCTCTCATAAGGAACGAGTCAGTGTCTCATTTGTTAGTGTGGGTGTTTCCCAGTCCTTTCCGTTAAATTCATGATCTGTTGCTGGTTTTCACTTCTATCCTCATTACCTTTGTTTTCCATGTGAAGGTGTCTGAAACATTTTGGCTTCTTTACTAACTTCCCAGCAGCAGCCGCTAACTTTTTCCCTATTCTGTGCTGCTCATTTGTCATCTTTTAAGTCTCCAGTGTTTTGTTTGTGAGGTGTAATATATACGCATAAAGGAAGCATTAAATAAATATTTTTAAGCAATGAAGCAACATCATTAGGTGATATTTAATTTAAAAAAAATAAGAAAAAAAATAAGAAAAAAATTTCAACCTGTAATAGTAGAGCAGAGTGGTGATTTTTTAAATAATATGAGAATCTAGTAGATCAGTGAAAAATCTGTAGATAAAAATGTTGATAAATTGATACTTTCAGGCTTCACTGAAAATAATTGTGTGCTTTCTTGGACACTTGGGTCTCAGTTCAAGTTAAACATGTAACAGTAGCCTATAAAACTGAACTTGGAATTAAAAAAAACAGTGCTGAAACAGTAGGCAATGCATTGAATACTTGTAGACTAAATTCCACCATTTTCTTTATAAAAACACATTACAGTCTTCATTTATGAGAAGAGTTTTCTTCACTCTAAGCATCTTAAGATGCTGTACTTTCAGAAGGATTTCTTGGTAATAGGCCTCATCTTCATCTTGCAAGAGGGCAAGGAACCAGTTTTACTTCAATATGCTTGTGCCAAAAGTCAATCTTGAAGGTAACTAAGATGGTCAGTGCTTCTTGCAACATAGGTCATTGTTTCAAATAAAAACATTGCTCTTGGCAGCATGACTAACCACTCATGACTAATGTTTATTCTCTTTATTCCTGCAAAACATCTGGTCTGGCACACTATGAAACGAAACCGTTCTTTCGCATCCATTTTAGGTGTACTTTGAGTTCTAATGACATCTACTGAAGTGAACTTAGCAAATATTTACAATTATAAAATAGTTATGCAAGTAAATGATTACTGTTAAAGGTTGTAAAAAAAGTGGCATAGCACTCATATTTACTTAAAGATGCGTTGTCCCAAGGCTTTTCTGTTGAATTTAGGTTCTTTCTTTCTCTAAGAATGTGTATGTATTTAAGTATTTAATCTATATCTGTTCATATGTCTTTATAGACATGTACAAAAACTATCACCCTCAGATTAAGTTTGGGGGAAATTTATATTTTAAGTTTGGTGAATGTAATGCTTCTTAAAGACCTGTGCTGGGTTTGGCTGGGATGGAGGTAAATTTTCTTTATAGCAGCCTGTACTGTGCTGTGTTTTAGATCGATGACCAAAATAGTGTTGATAACACAGAAATGTTTTAGCTGTTGCTGAACAGTGCTAATAACAGTGTCAAGGCCTTCTCTATTTCTCACTCTTGCCGCCCCAGGGAGGAGGCTGGTGGTGGGCAAGAAGCTGGGAGGGGACACAGCCAGGACAGCTGACCCCAGCTGACCAAAGGGATATTCCCTACCATATGATGTCATGTTCACAATAAGAACTGAGTGGAAGTTCTTCCAAAGTAGCTGTGGTTTGGATACTGGCTGGGCATTGGTCTGCTGGTGAGAAGTGATTGGTTTTGCATCAATTTTTTTTTTTCCCCCTTCACTTATTAAAGTGTCTTTCTCTTGACCCCTGAGGTTTTTCTCACACCTGTACCCTTCCAGTTCTCTCCCTCTTTCCTCTGGGAGGGGGGAGTTGAGTGAGCAACTGGGTAGGGGTTTACCTGCCTGCTGGGTCAGTCCACTTCAAGACCGAAGGACAGATGTAGTTTTTGAGATGAAAATGTGTATTAACACTTAATTTTAGCTGAATTGGTTTGGTTACTTCTGTGTTTCAATAGGCTGGCATTTTGACACTTGCATCTCTGCTAGGGTCTGAGATTGAACCACCAATTCATTTCTGACCAGGAATAACCAGTAGAATGAAGTGAACTTCTGAGAGGCAAAACATCATCTTTCATGTTCTTTTTAGAGGTTTAGATGGAAAATAATGAGAGAAGTATAGAAATTCTATAAAACTAGCAAACCTAGAAACTTTAGAAACTAAAGGTAATTTTTTTCATAACACAAAAAGAGCTTTTAAGTCTTGGTGAATAATTTAACTATATGTTCATTAGTTTAGTAACTGACACTTGAGTTTCTATTTGATTTTTTTCTCCCCCTGCATCTAGAACTTTAAGTAATCTAAATAACCAAATCAGAATTAGGTTTAATGTTTAAAAAGTTATTTTGATCTTCAGTGTCACTTCTGCACAAATTTGTGTGGAATTTGGTAAGAAATAGAAGCATTCCATGTTGTTGTTGCTGTTGTTGCTGATCTACAGGGTGCAGAGCTTCCGATTCTAAAGTTGTAAACCCTAAGATCACTGCCGGTTTGAATGTCCCAAAACTTCAAGGGACTTAGGTGATCTGCCTTTGACAGCTGTGGTAAAAAACCAGCATCCGTTGCTTCCAGCTTCTTTTACCTTTCTTGTTTTCACTTGAAAGAATTTATTTGAAAGAAATGATGAATACATACACATATTTTTAAAGGCTCTTTTTTTCACTGAAGTACTATAATCTAGAAAAACAGTTCCTACACTCATATTTGGGGGGAAGCATCTGGCTAGGACTGTTCTTATTACTTTACAGCATTGGGTTAAATAAATAAAACGAGGTTGTAATACAAGTAATAATAGATGGTTAATGCCTTCTAATTGGCATATCAGTATTTTTCATAAATTTTTGTTCTAATCCTGAGAATGAAAAAAAGAATCGGGATAAACTGAGCAAGAATCTGGCAGATAACCAGTGGTTATACATAAACCCTTACCAGACTCGTCACCAGTGGCCAACACCAAGAGCATATTTTTGTTGAACATGATTCTGGTTGGACCAGGGATCAGAACAAGATTCACATTGATAAGCGAAGTGTCATATTCACTCAAATGACAGACTTATCCACAGAGCACCTTTCAGTGAAGTACATCTTGAAAACTACAGATGGGAAAAAGGTAGATCTTGTAACTTGAATAACAAGAAATTGACAGTTCTTTCAACTTTGGTATGAATGTTACTTCGGGCTGTTAGACATGTGGATGATTGCTCAGTTAAGGTAAAGTTTAGCCTGAGTAGGGGTACTAATAGGTATACACGAGTCTGTTCTCTTTTTAGAAATACAAACTGAATCTACAAAACAAATGGTACATGAGACAATTATAAACACTGGCTTAAATGGTAAAGAAGCTACTTTCATGTAACTATGGATTTGAGGAGCTTTAAAAATCTTAACTCTTTCACTAATTAAAAAAGTAATAAAATTTAATACTATTACATAGTATTGAACAAATACGAACAAATTGGTAAATTAATAATTTTAACCATTTGCCACTATTGTCTAGTGGGCGGGTGGGGGGATCAAAAACATTTGTTGTAACATAAACCCATTATATTTGAACAACTATAAGGAATGGCTTCATTTTTTTTATATGCACTTCAATTACAATTCTCAGTACTTCACAAAAAGGGAATCCTTGGCCATATTGTTTTTAAATCTAAATACTTTGCTTAGCTTAAGTCATCCGATTGCAGCTATTTTGGGTGTCTTTGTTCCAGTTTCTGCTTCTGAAACATTTCTGTGTCATAGTTGGAGTCCCTGACTCATCTGTAGCCATGTGTGGTTTTTGGAGTTCTCAGTTTTATCTTTTCTATAATTGAAAAGAATCTGCCTCTGAAGAATGGCCATTTTTGGTGTCCATGTATGAGGTGTTGGCCAGGACTGCCTTCTCCTTCTCCCTACATCCTGTACAGTACATTGAGTGAATTGCACAGCATCTTGAGATGAAGTTTCCTCCATTTCTAAAACATTATTCTTGGCTGCACTTCTGTAATGTTTGGCAGCCATAGCTGCTTATTTTAAGATGTTCATTAAAGAAAAAAATTAACAGGATGAGAGACAGCTGCAGGTACTGGCAGCATACAAAATTCATAATTACTAAGAGTAACTGAAGCATATTATAGTATAATTCAACCAAAAAAACAGCTGGCACATGCTATATTTGTCATATGAGAGCTTTGCAGAACGTACTTGCTACAGCTGGCGGATTTATCACCCGTCTGCCAAAATGCTAAAAGCTCACCTTTTGTTTCTTACTCACTTAACAAAGACAATATGGAGTAGGGACTGATTTGATTATTCAGCATAAGGGTTACTGCTCAATTTTAATATTAAAATGTCATAATGTATGTTTGGGGGAGGGTTAACAATCAGAATGAATCAACCGTCTTAGCTCAATAGCCATCACGTTTCCTTACGCTTACAAGGTTAAACTGTTTTCTTTAAATACATGTTCAGTGTGGTCTCATTATAAAAATAATTTCTTGATGTACAGCTCTATATGAACATGTAAATTGTTTATGGCCTGTGCTGCTAAGAATGCTAATTCTACACCTCAGTACAAGTGTAGAAGACAGATTGTTTTCAGTAACTAAGAAATTTTAATTTAAAAAACTAATCTATTTGGACAGTCTTCTAAGATGATGTAATAATAAAGATGGTGTGTCAGAATTTAAGAATTTCCTTATTTGCAAAGCCTTTTTTACTAGCATAGTTGAACATAAGCAGTCTATACATTGTAAGGAGTAGTGTTTGAATAGTTTTCTAAGGAGCTTATTTTGAAAAGCTATGTATGAAAAGATAGGGCAGGAACTGTATAAAAATTCTGTTTTGCTAATAAAATGGTTTATAAAAACTGAACTTTCAAAAAACAGCTGTTCATTAGGGCTCCTGTATTGAAAATGCTTTATCTTGATGCTTGGTATTGATTACAGAGGAAAAATTGCAATAATAGTGTTAAGTGTTAACATACTATCTTCATCCTGCAATTTTAATCCATCTTTAATTCTTATTTTATATCAAAATGTTCACATGTGGTAACAGGTATAATCAATATATAATTTTAAGTGATTAATATCATTTAAATATCTGCCTATGTACTCTCATTTTTATAGCAGCTAGTCAAAAGACGTTCAACTGTTTTTATGATATCTAGCTGGGATTGGTTACAGGGGCTGGTTGAGAACAAGGGAGTGGAAACTACCAGCCAGGTATACTCTCAACCTTATGTTAACAGAAATATTGCAACCTTGTCTTTCAAGTGCCATATAGCAGTTTTCAGTCGAACTTGTATGAAATACTAAGTTTTAATTTTTTTAAGAGTAAATTATTGTTGAGAACTAAATGCCATCATTAAAATAGCGGAGGCTTTTTAAGATGGAGATCTGAGGTTAAAATATCTCCTACCTTACCTCCGTTCCCCCTGAAAGAATAAAGGCTTTAGCTTCCTTTACAGTGCATGTAGTTTCAGTAACAGGCAGAGCACCTAAAGGTTAGGTATTGGCTTTCTGAGCGTTGTCAACGTCCTACATATTCATGAAGGTGATTGCATTGCAGCATACTTTAAACTTGGGAAAGGAAGGTAAAGTGAGAATAGATTTGAAAAGTTCTCCTTTGCAAAGACGTTGGAAGCTCAGCATAGAAGGTGAAACTGGTGGCAAGAATCTCGATCGCACCATTTTTTGTAATGTCTGTTGCTAGTGGAGTAGAGACTGGTCACAGGTCAGAGCAGTCCATTTAGTTCTGCTTCTTTCTCTGGCTAAAATTACCAAAGTTCAGAGATTTTTCCTTCTTTGGTCATCCCCTCTTCTTCAGTGGCTTGTGATGACAGGAGGTAAGAACTGTTTCCTTTGAGCACAAAGATGTCTGCCATAACCCAGATATTTTTTGTCTTCAATACTAGACAAATTCACGATCACTGAAACTCATGTAATATAAAAGTAAAAAGACCACTTTGAAGAAGGTGACCTTTTCCTTTTCTTCATGAAGTGTTATATTGTTGTCTCTCTCAGGTATAGAATGATTTGGTTTTAGGTACTTCAGAGCACCTTCAAAAATGTCCACATTGAAGTCTGGTTATGAGACACTATTTAGAATGTTAATCTAAAAACTGAGTATACTGTGCAAATGCAACTTATAGCGTATTTGATAATGTGCCTGCAAAATAAGATTCAATAAGCAGGAAAAAAAAGTAAAATATCAAATGCTCTTGACAAAGTCCTGTTGATTCGAACAAATACATCTCATACCTCTACCATTATAGTTTTGAATATGCATCATTAAGAAGTGCTAGCTGTGTAGTGCATTTGAAATCAATGTTTTAAGAGCAATGCTGTAATTAAAAATACACCGTAAGATCCTGCAAGGTAATGAAGTACCTATGAAATTATATTCCGATAACTGATGCACTACTGTGTGTTAATCAGCATCTTTTCTTCTGATTAATAGAAGTGAGCTGAGTCAACAAAAGCTTCGTAGCCAGGAGCTCATTTCTCAGCTGGAAATGGCAAACGAAAAGGTAACCGAGGTAAGATAATGGCTGATAGGAAAACTACTTTAAGTTACAACCTGATGCATGCACGCACGCTAGAATCTTAACAGAAACCTTTTTGAATGAGTTACGTTGCTGTTTTAGAAAAAATTAAGGATTTTTGACAGTAGTAGTCATAACTGAAAAAGCTCACTGTTTCTGCTGACTGACATGTTCAAATGGCAGGAAGACAAATTAGCTTTAATCTCAAATTACAAGAAAAGGTAAAGGAGAGGTCACCTTTCAATGTTAATAATCTAGCAATTTTAGACAATTCAGGAAATGTTTCCAAAGTCACTTTGCCTATGTATGCATGCATACCTCTAAAAGTATGAGGTAGGCGTTGTGTTATGGATAATGTAGCATATGCAGAGATATCGAATTCTCAGCATACTATGAGTATAGTAGAATTTACACTGTACGTACATATATGCATATAGATAACACCATTAGCCATTAAAGATTAAGGGCAGAGTTGTTTTGGAATGTGCATTGTTCAATAATTAATGGCCACTTTAGAAAACAGCTATCCTATCAGCGTCATAAATCTGAGATAACATCCATTTCTATCTAGGATAAGTCCTTCTGTGGTTTTTTTTGTAGCGCTGTATTATTTAGCGGAGAAAAATGGGGCTGATGCGAGAACAGATTTCCATAAGTAAAGGATGGTTAAGAAAGACTTTATGCATACCCTTTGATGAAGAGAAGAAATCTTTAGCAAGTTTATCATATTCTAATCTAGTATATTCTTTTTCCCTTTATGTATAGCTAAAACATTTACCTTGTAAGATTGTGTAAATTAAATTACCTGGATTAAAATGTCAGCTTTTGTGCATCTTAATTCAAGATGGTGAAATAAGTAAAACTTCCTCTGCAGATTACTCTGATTGGAAAAGTCATATGATACCATATTTGAGCTGGAAATTCTCTGTAATGTGTCAGCAATATGTCTTCAGTCTTATTTTAAGTGGTAAACAGTTCCGCTTGTTTTAGGCTTTTTCACTACAGTGTATATGGATCCCGTAAAAAGAACTTTGCATTTGTAATGAGATATTTCATTTACACAGGATGAAAAATTAATGATGGAATATCGAGAATACATCAATAGGCTTCAAGGGCGACTAAGCCAGGCAGAACAGAGGGCGGCTACAGCGTCTCAAAAGGTACAAAACTAACAAAATCCATGTTATCTAAGTGCATTTCAAAAATGCCATTGAATATTACAAAAATAGTCACTTTGTATCATTCCGGAGGCAGACGTGATCATTGTGTGCAGTATTACTAATATAATTTTAACAACAAGCTTGTATTTTGGATGCATCATCACAAAACTGATGCATATTCAATTAAATGCCACCTTCTGACAGGATGCTTAAATGACAGTATAGATTTGTTTATGGAAACAAATTTGATGCAAATTAAACTTGTGTGGTTCAAAATGTGTGAATGAAGGTGTATGATCATTCCATCTTCAGAAATGGCAGCAAGTTAAAGAGAAAAAAAATTCCTTTAATAACTGCAGCTCCTGTTTACAGAAAGCAGGCTTTTTTAGCTTGGTGTAACCTCCTGCAGCAGTCACAAATGATGGCTTCACGCGATAAAGAGCAAATGTTGTGCTGATTCCTACACCTGTCTCCTGGGGAGTTTGATTTAAAACAAAGTATGTCTGGAGCTGATGGCTAGAGAACTGCCTTTATAAAAATTGCGAGGCAGAAGAGCTATTTTGTGAGAATTCTGTTTGTGGGTTTTTTCCAGCCAGACAAGTTCCTTAGCCTAATTCATTGTGTGGCTGCACAAAGAGCATGGGGAAATGCTGTGCAGTAGTTGCAGGACAGAATTGATAGTGTGGACCTGTTTAGTGTTCATCAAATTGCAACCTTGAGTTCCTTCTGCCCTGTCATGTGAACTCCCAGAGTTGTTAACTTCTTGTCTGTTCACCTGCGTTTTCATTAGTGGCCGCCAGTAGCTGTGTCCCTGTGTGTTAGATGATCTTTGAGGTGCCTTCCAACTCAAACCATTCTATCATTCTATGAAGGACACCCCACTGCAGTTATCAGTAGTTATGTATAACAGACACAGTAAGTCCTGCAATGTCAAAAAATACTGAAAATTGTGCAGACAGGGTATGAAATACTTGGTTTTTTGCAGACCATGGGAAGCAGGGAAGGAAGGGATGGTGGTAGGTATCTCACTCCCATAGTGAACATTTCAGTGAGTCTGAAAACTTCGGACAAGGTGTGTCTGTTAGAGCCATTTATATGCCTTAGACCTCCTTGTGTGCCACTGTGATCACTTAATGAGCTGAATTGTTGCTGCCTTCTTTTTCCAGTTCTCTTCCAATTCAGTTCCAGCTTTGAGCAGTACTATCCAATATTTCTAGACATTGGGGATATTGGGAGGAAAGGTTTTCTTCTCTTCAGAGAGAGAAACTTAGAGCTTTAATTATCTAAACCCTGTGCTACCTGTAATTCTGTATTTTCTCGACTGGACAGTAGGTGGGCTTTTTTCCATCCAGCATTCTTTTTTCCATTCTATTCAAGCTATACAACTTGAAGTAAATCCTATGGTGTGGTTCATATACTGGGTTCTCTTATTTGCCAAGCAAATTTGTTACTCAAGTTCGGTTCCTATTAAGTAAAGGTGGGCTTTCTGCCTCCTAATTTTTAATAGTGATTTAGAAAACTCATTTGCAAATTGTAGCTTTTTAGTGTGGGTGATCCCATGTGAGTTGCAGAGAGGAAATGTTTGGTTGATCTAAATTGTCCAATTAGGACAAATGGCATTTTTTCCCAACAGCAGTGAATAAATGGGCAGAGCTGCCAAGCTGTCATAATGTAAGCTGTGTTTCCTGGCTGTAAATGCTCTCTGTCATGACAAGGTCTACCCAGCTGGTGAAGATTTGCTCTGAAAGAGTGATTTATTTTTTTTTAACCTCTTGTTTGTTACATGGATCTGTTCAGCTCTAATACTCCTGAGGTGCTAGCTTCCCTTAAAAAAAACATGCTCATGTCACCTTTCAAGGGAGTAAATTCCTGGCCTCAGTGCCCATATCGGAAGAGGTCTTGCTGTTGCTGAGAACATCGATAATTAGCTGTTCCTTACCAGTCTCCCTCTGAAAGGTAACAAAGACGTTTGCTGAGACGTTTAGCAGCTAAATTGCTGTCCGGATCTTACTGCCAGTCTTCAGAATTTCCTTGCCCTCTTCAGGCTTGGCAGAGATTACCGCTGCCAGCTGTCAGGCATGGCTTCTTTGTAGTGACTTCAGAACTTCTGTACCAAGCCCCTTCCTCTCCCCAAAAAAAGACATACCAGCACTGTGCCACTAAAGGCTAGCGAAAAGGTCTCTGCTGCGGGAATGCGTGCTCCCTGAATCTGAAGAAACACGGTGTTTATTCTCTTCTAGCTCTCAGAAGACTGCATGTTCATGTGTGTGCCTCCTCAGATTCAGAATGGTAACTCTTCTCTGTATTCTCAATCTGTAGGTTGCGGGCTACTTTCTGACTTGACTTAATTGTGTGGTCTCATTAGATTATCCGGCTTGCTTGTGAAATTAAATCTGATATAGGCTAGAGCTGGGCTATTAGGGAGTCTAGAAATTACATTTTTATTGTGGTTAGTTCAATGACTATAAATCTTGGCTTATTAAATAATCATCATTTAGTAAGAAACATAAAAAAATACAGGATAAAGTTTCCACAGGTTTAAAATATGTGTATCCTATGTATATGTTTTTCAGGTGTACTCCTGCTACCTAATCTTTCATCATCTTGAATTCTTTGGGATCTGAAAATAAGACAAAAGCAGTAGTCATCATAGAGTGCACTGTAACTTCTACTGTTTACCCCAAATTCCCACTTAGCTGTGCTTGTTCCCTCTCCTTCATGACACCTTCCATGTTGAAGTTCTCCTGATACTTTGATCTTACAAAAAATTATATAAACTATCTATCTGCTTGTTTTTAATTACAGCTCAGCCTGATAACTACACGGAAGAAAAAAGCTGCTTCCCTGAAGGATCTGGAAAACATTTAAACATATGTCTTGTTCATTCACACCATGTTGGGAGTTAGTTAAGAAGATTGCTGGAGAAACTTCATATTGGAGCTTTAAAGCCAAACACGTAGCAAGGCTTGTAAAACTTAGATAAACGTTTTCTGGTTTATTCAGGTAAGAAAGGGGGTGAATGAAGATACTGTAGCTGTATGCGTAGTAAAGATTGGAAGATGACTGCAAAATGATGTAATTAAAGTCCTTTAATGTAACAGATGATACAGTTCTGTGGCATATTGGTCTTTTTTGGTCTAAAAGCCACCACCTCCAACTATGACAAGATTGTGTACAGGGAATAGATAACATGAGGCTGAAATTCCTGAACAGCTTTGCTCACATATAGTTGATACCTTTAATTTTTCTTTGTAGTGCAGTGAGAACATTTTGAAGATCTTTTATGAATTGTAGTAAGAAAGACACTAACTACATCACGAATGTCAAATCGTTGCTGTTCTTATAGTAGGTGTTACAGCTGCAAAATGCCTCCATTGCTTTCCAGTTTTAAGAATTCAGTTCAGTGTGTTCTGATGCCCCTGGGCAACAGTTAATCAATAAAATGCTGCTATGGCTATTCATACAGCTCGTTTCTAAGGATCGTTATCTTTCCTCAGTTGTGCTTTTTCTTCCTAATTACTATTTCACAATGGTTCCTTGCTTTTCTGTTGATGTGCTCTTGTGGTTTGTATGTGTTTGTTTGGGAACTTTAGTTCTCTATTACTTCAATTTGCACAAACCTGGTGAAGTCATCCAGTCATGCAGCTTTGATGCATTTGAAGTGTGTTTGAATTCTACAGCTGCCAGTATGTGGGAATCCTCTTGCGTGTACGTGCAATAGTTGAGAAACTTCATCTCTTTCATTCTAAAATTAGAGCTGAACTCTGTTTTTTCTTTTAGCATATATTATAAACATTGGATAGGTGTTAACTGATTTTGAAGTGCTCCCATCTTGGCCTTAAGTGATGTAATTTCTTGTCCTTCCTCTTAAATGTGAAGAGTATAATTATGGTTTGTAAGTTCTAATTGAGTTGATGGATAATGCTTACCCAGTGCTTGATGAGAACTGTTGTTTTGGACTAGCAAACCCGTATGTCTGCCACAGTGGATCGTGACCATATTTGCATTTTAGAGGACAGAAGTAAGAGTTTGTGCCACCTCCTGCAACGCTGGCTGTTCAAGTAGAGCCTGCAAAAGGGATGTAACCTCAAGAAAAAAATTCTGCTTACTGCAGAGGAAGTAACTATTTCCTACAGTTGTACACCCTTTGCTAGTGCTTTCTCAGTTTGATATATGCCTGTATCCATTGCAATCTCTCATTTTGCTGAAAGACTTCAAAGATTTTTCAAAGCACCATGGATACAATGTCCAGAAGCTCTGAACGTCTGTTGTGGTGAGCTTTTCATCAGTCAACTGTGTATATGATGCAGAGAGAGGTAAGTACCAAACACCTTATTTTCATTTGCATAATGCGCATCTGAGATGATGACCGACCACCTGGAAGATCTGGGGGGAGCTATAAATCCCATTCACTCCTTAAAGCGAGGCTCTAGCTGTGAAGTGAAACCTGCCTGAAAATGGCAGGTAAGGGTGAGGTTTTGGGCAACACTATTTGTGTATTTGTTCCTTGAGGCACAGAAGGGCACCTGCCTGATTCCCTTTTAATTACAGGTATATTCTTGTCACTTGTGGTATAGCTCTTGTGTAAAGGTTATTTGCCAGAATATGAATTGCAATGATGACACAAGCACCCAATAATAAAGCTAAGGGGTAGCAGAGCAATTATGGCAGATGACACAGGAAATAAAAAGATTTCCTGCTTTCAGCTGTCTGCCTAATCCTCTGAGCAGCTAAAAACTGACCAAATACATCAGTCTGAGCCACAAAAGAGAACGTGGTCAAGCTAAGCTCGTCCTTTCATTTCCCTTTGGTGTCTAGAAGCAGCTGCTGGAGCGTTGCTCACAAATTGGACTTTCAGAGGAAAAGCACTTGCTGTTCAGATAAGTTTTGCTCTTTCCCTCACAATACTGGACTGTTCCATAGAATGGAGCAGCAGGCTTTGCAACCATCTGTCTTGGTTGGCTTACATTTGTTTCCATCTCTAAGTTTCCTGTCACT
The DNA here is from genome assembly GCF_011004875.1 of Balearica regulorum gibbericeps. Taxonomy (NCBI): domain Eukaryota; kingdom Metazoa; phylum Chordata; class Aves; order Gruiformes; family Gruidae; genus Balearica; species Balearica regulorum. The sequence continues at coordinate 8,959,772 of NC_046187.1, read as the reverse complement.
CTTCCATTCAAAGGTTTTGTTTCCCCTCCCTTCTTTTCCCACCGCAACACCAGTTTTTGAGTGTTTCAAAGATTTCCTAGTGTGGTATTAATGCTTCCCATTGAGTAAAACTTTGTTCTTGACTGTGTTTATTCAGGAAGAGTTTCTAGGGGAATAGTTAATTCCATTCACAGGTGAGAGAAACCGACTATGAAGGTAGTGTAAGTTTCATTTTTGGGTCTTCCTAGGAGCTCTATACCTTCTGGCACAGGCCAACCTTGAAGGATCTGTCACAGCAAGGAACTTTTTCATAGTCTACTGAAGTGGTTAGCAAGCTGCCCTCAGCTCTGACCCAGTCCTACCCGGGGAACCCCAGCAGTGCAGTGCTTCCAGAAAGGCTGCTGTCAGCAAGCTCTATAAAGGGGTACAGTTATTTACCCAGTGCTGGTTTTCTCTGTCAGCAGTGCTGGACTATATAGGCGTTCAGTGTGAACGCACGTTCGGCATACTTACCTTGAAGATCGACAGGTAAGAAACCTCATGTTCCTCTTCCAGTGGAAGATCATGGACTTTCGGAGGACACCGTATATCAACAAGCGTAAACTATTTGAGGTCAGCAACATCTCTTTGAGGATCTCAAGGGCAAAAGGATACAATTTTCTGTTGATGGGACAGGCGCAGCTGAGAGTAACAAGACCCTATGCTATTCCTCGAAAAGAAGCAATACCTTTCTCTTGCAACCACAGTGTGAATTTTGATACCTGTAATAATGCAAATGAAATGCTTATTTTAACTGTGAAAGTTGTTAGATCATTGCAGTGAAGTGTTTTATGTAAGAATCCAAACAAAATCACTACTGCAAATTCTAAAACACTGCTGGCGAGGGTACTGCAAAAATGTACAGCATTTATTCACATACAGACAAAAAGGCACAATTCTACTGAATATTTTAACAAAAAATACAGCTGTCTTCAACTAGGTCTTTATAAATACTTCAAAAAAGGGAGAAAATAAATACAGGATTGGGCCATGTAATATAAAATAGTCATCTCTACATATACTTTTTATTTCTATCTGTTTCTCTTCATGCACCTTTTTTAATTAATTTCAGCTGAATGGACACCAAAGCTAGGCACATAGTGAAAAATCATCTGTACAAGGTTTTACAAATGTAATGACAGTTTTCTCAAATTTCTGAAATTAAGATTTATACACAACACATATAACCCTTCATTTAGATTTGTGTGAGTTTGTAACCTAACAAATGGCATTCCAGGCAACTTTACAGAAGTTCAACTAGCCTACAGTTTAACAGAATACACCAATCATAATCAAAGATCTCTTGGTCAGTTTGCACAAGGAAAGGTAACGCTTAAAACCAGAAATTCAGCAAATTGTTCTATCCCAGTAAAATACAGGGGTGGGCTTGTATTGTCACTGCTGTACTTCTGACACCTCTTCTGAGCGCTAAGCACGGGAGACAAAACTAACCTACAGAGCTGGGCACACTGCAGTCTTCTTAGAGCTTTTTTGGTTTTGGTTCAGCTTAACTTGAAACATTAGAAAGCTTATTAACCTAAACGTCGGGGAGCAAAACAGGTAAGGCATTAATTCTGCACAACCTTAGCATTTGTAATAGTGCAAAAGAACAAGGTACCTCTTCCAAAATGATGTGAGGTTAAATGTTTACTTAGAATCAAAATTTAGATTATTCCATCTATGGCTTGACAAACAATTCCCTCTATGGTCATGAGCTTCTTTCTTCCAGAAAATAACAGTGCCTGTCTGGAAAACGTAGTAGAACTCACCTGCATTTACCTTTTATCTGTCTGCTGTTGTTTGATCAAATAAGTACTTTTAGCACATCCCAAGAGTGACTGCAGAATTTCAGATTCACCAGTGGCCTGTTTGCCTTCCACCACTGTAAGTAATGCAGTTAATCTGACCCCTTGGGACCAGCAATGGTATTTTATCTTACACAAAATTCCCCTTCCTCAACGTAATCCTAAAAGGTATCAAAAGGTTAAGACTTCTGAGTTTTAAAACAAATGATAGATATGCATTCTGTTGGAAATATTTAATTAAACAATAACTTGCATAGCAAGATAGGGTGTTAATAAGCTGTTTTGTTTTGTGGGTTTTTTTTGATTGAATCCTCTGGAAGACTCAGTTATGGCAGAGTTCTACTGTGTTTTAAATGTTCCCTGCTCAAGAGGCAAGGCTCTAACATTCAGTGAGTGGATGCGGTAACGTCAGGCTGGGAGCAGGGAAGGAGGTTCTTTATGCATGTCTTTCTGTAACACATTGCTGCTTAAACGTTTCACGAGTACGTACCTGACTTACATCTAGGCAGAATTCCAAAATTTACAGGTTCCTAACACTCCACTGTTATGTGTGCACTCTACTTGGTATAAAACAGTATCCTAATGATCTGTTAATATTATTGCTCATAGCTTACTAGTTATTGCCATTTGCAATTATTTTTAAAAAAGTACGCAATCAGTATATGAGTTCCCTCTTCCATCAAATCTAGTCCAGAATAGAATGAAATAGTTTCTCTTCATTTGACTGTAAAGAGCTAATCACAATTTATTGCCTTTCCATTTTATTCTATTTAAAAATATATATTCATGTCCACTTTGAAGCAACCCTTTAGTGCCCTAAGCCTGGCTTTCCCAATACATACCACTAGTGCATATCTGGTGGCCTTTGGGAAATCCTACTGACTAGTGCCTTAGAAATTTTTTCTTGAATTGTCATCGTACTCCCAGAGGGAGGTAACTGAGCGGTGAGGGGTTATTCTGCAGGGTGCATTACCCCACACGCCTGTCCCCTCCCAGAACTGGGCCCTTCAAGTGTCCACTGTGCTCAGTCCGAGTCCTCTCAAGCTGTTGCACTGTAAGGCTGCTGCAGCCCTGACCTGACCCTTTCCCTCCTCCAGTATAACATCAGGGTTAAATCTGGTCATCTTGTAGGTGTGTTTACATGTAAACGCTGGAACTCAGGGAGGGTTCTGAGCTGCCACCTACGCGCAAACTGAATGCAACAGAAAACATCCTGCAGAGGAGAAAAACCTACCACCATCCAAGGAAAGTGACCATCTGTAAGGGGGTTTAGCAGTGCAGTATGGTTAACCAACCATCTCCCATTCAATACACACTAGTTAAATAAAGAGCTTGTGCTTTTTCCAGAAGGCAGGGGAAAGGAGTAAAATTTTATCAGTGCTTTTTAGCTAAAAGGGATGAACGCAGCCTACTTCTCCCTACCCACCCTAGCCCCTTCTAAAAGGTGAGTTATTTTAGTGTTCATCACAAATCCTGTTTTAGTAGTGATGTCATTTCTCTGGTTACTCAGGAGAAAGTTGCAAATAAAGGAGATTCAAGCTTCTCACAGAATGGGGAGGTGGGGTGGGGAGGGAGGGGAAAAAAAAAAAACCAGCTTTAAGTGCATGTAAACATGTTTATACAGCTCAGGAATAATGGGTTCTCAATTTGTCAGTCTGTAGCCATGTCTTAAGAACTCTCCTCTCTCACACCAATAAATAATGCGGCGTTGGCTTGTAGGCAGTGACTCTACCAACTGCAGAGCTGACACCATCTCTGTCCAGTCAGGATGCCAGGATGCTTCTCCTAATAATGTCCGTCCTCCTGCCCATAGTGCTGTTTGGACTGAGTCTCTGCTGCCTGCACTTTTTTTCAGCCACTTCAGTCTCCGAGTCGCTCATTTCGGCATCAGGCAGGTACCCATCATTCTCACTGTCAGGCTTGAGCTTGCTTTTTGCCCTGTCCTTCGGTGAAACTCTGCCCACGCCCACGCAGGGGTAGCTGGAGTTCTGGTGGCAGGTCTCCTCCAGGCTCTCGCCCTGCTGTTGCCTCTCTCCTTTCTTTGGAATACGGAATCCGCCCCAGTTTTTCACTGGGCTCGTGGGTGTCGTAGGCACTTTAACTACTGTCTGATTAGAGTTTACTTTGACAAGACCCCCGTTGCATTTAGGCACTATATCCCTCCGCGTGCCAGGTGCTGACCTACCACTGGAGTGGTTCACAGCCCTTTTATTTTCTGATTGCCTCTGAGAGAGTTCTGTGGGTCTCAGTGGTTTGTGGTTGTGTTTAGCAGTCTTTTCCTTCAGTTCTGCCTTGATGACCTCACACTGTGGACGATTGTCTCTTCTTTTTCTGTGCTCTGGTATAACTACGCCGTTTTTCTGCTGCGCTGATACCATCCGTGTTTCTGCAAAGGTCTTGTCAAAATTTAAAAAGCTACCTGGAGCCACAGCGCCTTCCCTTTGGCCAGGCTGCCTCAGCAGGGGCTTGCTGTCGTTCCCAGAGCTGGTTCTTACTCTGTCTCTCTTGTGTGGTTTTTTCAAAGAGCGGGATAGAGATGTGCCCATTTGTTTCCTGAAGAATGCAGAGTGCCATTTCAAATCCTCTATCTTAGGGGCGTTGGGGCCCAAAGATGGACTATTGAACAACACCGTGTTTTCCACTGAGGAGAATGAGGAAGGCACGCCTAAATGTAAACAAAGTAAGTTCAAGTCAAGCAATTCTGTGTCTGGGTAAATACCGCTGCTCATGAATGTACCTATTTTAACTCGGTGCCTCGTGCCCGACATGTTCTGCATAAACAGGTATTTGATTGCCAATCCAGCACCTTCACAGCACAATTACGTGGCTCTGTCATGGTTTCACAGTATACTATGTGTACTTTACGTTCCTGTAGCTGTGCTGCACCCAATTACACCTGTAGCAAATATAAATCCTAGCACTGCCATAGCCACTAAGAGAAACTCCTCAGGGGAAAAAGGCAATCAGCAAGTAGATCTGATTGATTCTGTCTAAAATATGGTTTATTAGTTACTGAATACTTTAAGGGTAATCTAGTTAATGCAGTAACTTTGAAGTTATTCATCTGAGAAAAGACTGCTGTCAATGAGATTAGGCAGAAAAAAAAAAAAATGTTGTTTTAAAACCAGAGTGCTACTTTTTCAAAATTCATTTCTTTCAACTGCCATCTCTGATGCAAAGCAGCACACACTAAACATTACTGCAGCGGCACTAATAAGCTACAGACTTACCAGGTACCATGTGGCACCTGAATGTCAGTCCCTGTCATAAGGAATCATTAAAGACTCACACCAGAAGGGAGCGGGAGCAGCCAGTCAGCGCCCTGTGGAAGGTGCCACAGCCTGTACCCCTTTCCCTAACCATGTCCCCTCCATTAAAGCCACACCCATTCTCATTTTTTTCTTCCCATCTTCTGATGCATGGTGGACTACACAAGATTGTAATGAGAATAAATGAGGTCCCGATTGTCCTTCAAAATTGGCCATTAGCCTGTAAGCAAAGCTTGTGCCTGTGCTCCTGTGTCAAAAAGGTACTGACATACCTGAAACTCTTTCTTGTTCCAACTGCTTTGCGTAGATATTAAATATCTGTTCTTGAACTTTGCAAACAGACCTCTTGATTTTTTCCCTTCGGGTCACCATGTAAGTGAGATTACGCACCTAGAAAACATCACAGCGATGAGTTTTACAGGAACTGTGTTTCTATAATGTTGTCAATCTGTGCTTTGAATTTGTTCAGTTTAAATACTATACACCATTTAAACAAGTTAGTTAATGTATTTAAATTTAACCTTCTTCAACACACTTCTTAGAAAAGTCTTAAATACCATGTAATTGACAGATGATTCAATCAGATTTGGGAAGCCTACAGCACAAAAGTAACTTCCATGAACATCTGGATCATCTCTACATATTTACAGGAAATCTAGGGAAATGCTTAAATACACTCAGTATTAGATGGCCTAGCACCGTTTGCTGCTTATTTTTTGGGACACAACAGAAAATTACACTTAATTAATAGCATGAGAATGGGGAGAGCTACTCAACAGTACCAGCCTTCCTGATGACCCTGCCATTGCAGTACCATGGACTGAAACAAAGGCAGGCAAGTCTCTTCATGCCATAGCACGGACTGGAAACAGTAATAAAATAATTATTATGCCTATATCTCATCGGTTTTTTACTAGAAAACTACATTTCTGCGCTTAAAATGTGACATTCTAATCTAGACAGCTGCGTAAGCTCTAGGAGAGTGGTGGTTGTGAAATTTTATTTCTTTGCTAAAGTCCTGCTCGATTTAAGGCTTCCAGTCCTGGGACAGCCAGTACTTCAATTAACTGTCACTACGCTGTGGGGTTGGTGTGGCCTGGTACCCCGCCCCGTACAGCGCGGGGGGGCCTTTTGTACTTTGCCGACTCTGATCCAAGCTGCGCAACAGCTGTGTCATGTCTGCAGAATTGCCTGGTTCATTAGTGAACTGGGTAACAATTTCAAAATCTGTTTCCAGATGGATGACACCATCACTAATGTTATTCATAATCAAGTCTACCTGACTTTATCTTGAATATACAATGAGTAGGAACAACAGAGTAATAAAATATTAAAAATATTACTAAAGTGTTATATCCTGTTTTGACATCACACTTAAAAATGGAAAGGATACCTACAGAATAATTTAAGATGCCGTGAACATAGTGACAAACTCATTGAGCTGATCAAAGAGACTACTACACCTGTCTTCTACAAAGGATGCAGTAGGTGCGTGAGCATCTGCCATCCTGACTGAAGGATTAGATGCTAACCTGGAGGAGAGGCTTTAGTTCACCCACAGGTTATTGAGGCTGAGGTAGGGCCTCCTGAGCCCAGTTCCATACGTTGCCTACCTACACAAGCTATATGCTGTACGGGCGTGAAAAACTGAAATAATAATGTTAGTGCTCTTTCTGGCTCTAACATCTTAAACTCTACTACTTAACCCCCCCCAAAAAACCCAAAAAGGAAGGAATTTGGGTCATCAGAGGATCAGATGTACTTAAAACACCGAACTGACCCTAGTGAACTGTTCTTTAAACATTCAAAACCTGATTGAGCGGAGTATCACGTGCCTCCCCAACCTACTACACAGAGTCCAGGGAAACGTCCTATGCTGTGTCAATGGAAAACAGATCTGCTCCAACTCAACGTAAGCATTACAATCTTTTCCTTCTTGCACACCAGATGAAAGGAGCAGGGAAAGCCCTTAAAGGCTAAAAAAGCTGCTGCTGGGGTTGCACTACAGGCCCCAGTCATCAGTGCTAATCATTAAAAAAAGCACAAGCAGAAATATGACAATCCAGTTATGAGGAGACCGGATGCTACACACCAAGACCCACTGCCCTGTGAACTGGCCCTCCGTTTGACAAGGGTAATCGGTGCAACCACTCTGCTCTGCAGAAACTGAGTGTTAACAGTCTTTTCTGACTACACAACTTTGAGTGAAGGTGCAGCACAGAGTGCCTGCATGCTGGGCAGTAACAGAGAGCTCCGTATGGAAGCTCGGCTAATGAAGGCCGGCACACCTTGCACAAGCGCAGGCGGGGGCGGTGGCTTACCCGCTCTAGATCCTGCCGGAGGTGGGTGAAGAGCTGCAATCTTCTGAATAGAACATCCTGTTCCCGTTTAGCCAGGTTGTCCTCTTCATCCTTCTTTGGGGTAATCAAAGGCTTGTTGAAGTGGGCTTTTCTTTTTAGTTTCCAGTACTGGTAAAGGAATTCCACCGGCTCCTCCGGGAGCCGCAGCGCTTTAGCCACGTCCAAAGACTCAACAAATGTATAGAACTCATCCTCCAGTTGCTGGAGCTTTTGCTTGCGGAGGCTCACTCTGTGTGCCTCCTCCTGGTTTTGATCCATGCTGTGAAAAGGGTCGCTGTGGGCAGGAGGGGAGCTGTCCTGAATCCCATTCCCGTTCTCCTGGCCTGGGCCTTCACTGAAAGCGTCATCATCCACTTTCTTGCTGGAGCTGTGCTTGGGACAGTACGACTTAAATTTCACCTCATCGTTCTCCGCCAGTATGGTCTTCATCTCCAAGCCACGGTCAAACGCACAGGTGACGTGAAAGGCTGTTCTGCAGTTCTTCACTGAACACTACAGAAATTAAAATTAATCAAATATAAATTTAAGAAGCCACGCTGCCTAAAACTACTCGAGCAGCCAGAACTGCTTTGGAAGACTGACCCTGTTACCGTGCTCTGCTTCTATGCTGTGTGTACTTTCTTGCTCTCTTTTAATTAGGGTTATGATTTAGGGCTTTCAGGCCAGGCAAGGATCAAGTGGCCCAGTGGGACAGGAGTGGTTAACCCCTCCCCAGCCCAATCACACTATTCAATAACCAGCAAATCCACAAGAGGAGCGATCTTAAGGTCAGCAGAGCCACTCGCATAAGGCAGCATTACACAAAGGGCAACATTCCCCCTTTGACTGTGCCAGCATGACCGAGGGGGAAAAACGGCTCAGTGGCTCCAGGCCGGTCTGGTTCTTTTAATTAAAAGTCTTTCCCAGCACCTGGACCCATGCTACCCAAAAGGCCTCAGCTGAGGGGAATTTTTTTTTTTTTTCCCCTGTTATCCCAATTTTAGAATGTCAAATATTAAATCACTGTCAATCACTACTGCACTGACTAACACCTTCACTTCACCTGGGAAATGAGAACAGGAAATTCAATTTTTTGTCATTTTTCTTCCCTCCCAGTGAACCCAGCCATCATGGAGTGATGGGCAGTCGTTCAGCTGACTTAGCACTTCATTTCAATTGTAAGTAACTTTCTCTTGCAAAATGCTGTCATAGCTATTGCCAGCCACACAGTGGAAGGTTTACACACCCCCACATATATATATAGAGAGAGATATATACACACGGACATATATACACACATGCATACATATGCATTAGTATCAACTCACACCTCTGCCTCCAGTGAAAAAAATCTGAAGTGGAAATGACCATTAGTGCTATTAACTAGGAGGAAAGAAAACTATGCTTAATCCAAGTTATCTCCCCTCAAAGAGAACTGCACTGCACTAGGGTATTTACCCAGTACTTTGTAAAGAAGCCAGGTATATTTCTCCTCTGGGTTTTCCTGCTCAGGCTGACTCAGCCAGATGGCATATAAAGGTACAACAGAGTTTAAACTGCAGAAGTTTCAAATGAACATTCTTTAATAAAAGCAACATATAAAAGGAATTTAAAAATACCAAAGCATCTTTTGCCTTTTCCCCTCTTGCTAACAAATGGCAGGAGCAGCCCAACTGGAACACCAAACAGGACAGAGGAGTACTCCAGCTATGGTTTCCAAGCTGCTGTCATTTAGAATCATCAGCTCTTCGTGTGGCTCGTGTTTTACTGGGAGAAGAGGGGAAAGCCTCTCTCGTCGGAAGGAAATCTGAACCTGGGAGAACGTGCAGTCTCATTTTTCCCAGCTTATGGCAACTGCTCTCTGCCCAGCCTGACACAAACATCCTGCTGCCGGCTTTTCTAATTGTGGTGCACATCTCAATACCATCTCTGGAGGCTCGCTCACTTGCTCTGTTCCTCCAGTTAATGCTACTTCCTATCTATTGCAGCAGCTTTGTATAATGTTCTTCTCTGCTGCATACAACTTCACACCACAAATCTAAATATTTCTCACTGCTAGCTTTAATGATACCAAGATTTGCACAACTCTTCTAAAATGTCAAGCAAAACTGCAGGGTTTTTTTGTCTCTCCCCTGTAATTTCAAATGTAGAACTACCTGAAGTGGCAGCCCTCGTGTCTGCATGTCATCCTGTGTCATCGCAAGGGGAGAGGTGGTATCAGAAGAAATATGGAAGGACACACACACACACTCCTGCACACTAACATACACAAACACTGAAGCATTCAACTTCAACTGCTGTGAGCTACCCCTCAGAACAGGTCTGGAGAAAGGACAAAACAGTTTCAACTACGTAGCAGCGGCCAAGAGGAAGGGGACAGCTCTGCAAGGAGGTATTACGATTGCAAATTTATATGCTGTGGACAGATTTATTTTCTCTACTTAACATTTACTATTTTATACATTCCTTAAATGGAAACAGACTGATCGCTTTCACTGGAACTACTGCTGCATTGCTGCTTTACAGCTTTTTCTGGCAACCTCAACAAATGACTCAGAGCAGAGGAAAAAAGGAAATGGATAAAACCTAATTTTTAAAAAGTGTAGGGCTTGAGCAATTTGTGTGTCTTAATGCAGGTCTTACCATCCTGGATCCTGTAACATTAAGCTAGCCACAAAACAGGAAGAGCTCTACTTCTTCAGACTCCTTATGAGACAGTCATATCCTCCTATCTCAGGGAGCTTCTGAGGATCATTTTGCTGAAGTATTTGAAGCACACTGAAGGTGAAAAGCATTACCACAAGACTAGACTACATTTTGTTCTTTTTCTATGCAATCACAGCACGGCCCTGAGTGGGTCACCTGTCCTTACTCTCCCTCATCATTTGTTCTCAGGTAAGGTAGATTAAAGTTGTGTCTCATTCCTCAGGAAACCAAGTAGCTCCTTTCAAAAATTTGGGGCTTGGTAATGTGTTTTGTCACTCTCTCTGGATTTTGAAATTGTTCTTAAAATTACTATTTAACATTTCTGAGTGATTTTTGCGCTCTACAGGATCTGTAAGTGCTTTACCACTAACAACCCAGTATCGATGTGCATGTGAAACCACACTGCCCAGTCTGAAATGCTCTGGTGCGGATCAATTCAGTTATTTAACAGCAACAACTCACAGCTATGGTGAGAAAGGCTGAATCCATATCCAAATGAAACTGCAAAGAGAATTTCAGAAGTATGCAATGAGACAAACTGGCACTGGCCCAAGAATGTGAGTCGTTGGCATGAAACGGCTTTATAGTTTACTTATCTATTGCATATGGAAACCAGTCTTGTTGGAACTGTGAAGATCAGACACTTGGCCTGAATTTTTCCCCATCTTGCTGTTTCGGGCAGTCCCCATCCCTGAGCTCAAGCGAGTACCAGAAGTCAGAATGTGGCACTGCTGCTGAGCAACCTGAACTGGGAAACTCACATCCAGGAGGTGTTTTTTCCCCCTTAGAAACGCCAGGAGCTCCAGAATCTACCCACAACCACTGGAGGAAACAGGGCTTATTCCCTCAGCTTGTGGCTTGCCTGAATCTCAGGGCAGACCAGTCAAACAATCCCTTTCTTTTCTATTGCTCAAAAAGCCTAATATTAAATGATCAGATATTCTCACCAGCAATTTCAAAGCTGGACCAACAATAAAACAGTTACAGAAAAAACAGTTACAGCCAAAACAGTCCAATGTTAAGTCGTACCTAAAATTCAAAGCTAGGCGTTCACTTCCACTGACTTCAGCGAGAGCTGGGCAGGCTCTGCAGCTTAAATATTCGGGTCCTTACAGGAAATACTCAACTGCCACTGAGGTACCCAACTTGTCTTAGAAGTGACTAAAAATAGGGACTAGCAGACAGGTGCCAGCACAGAAGCCTTCAGCATTCAAGCTTTGGTTTTGTACGTGGTACATCACAGAAATACAGGTTTTTCCCTCTACTCAACAACATTTTTAAAGTTTTTTTCAGTGTACTAATAAACATATCAGCATATCCACAAATTATGAAGTCCTTTGGGATGACCTGGCTATTAAAATTTTACTAGAAAGTAAGAGCACGCCACCATTCAGAAGCACTTTGTGTGCAGTTAAGTCCGCAGTAACAAACAGGAAATCACAGAAAGCTTACTGTGGATATATATTTTGTCTATCTACTAAAAACTGACAAAACAAGACACACGGACATTTGTGCAATTAAATTACCTGTATAGAAGCTCCAACTTTTTCATTACAAAGGCTGCACACCAGTGCCCATCTACTGCTGGGAATGTGAGAAACCTTCGTAATGGGCTCCATTTTTTCTGGGCTGCCAATGCTCACCTAAGAGAAAAAAAGGTTAAAAACCACAGAGTGACTATCACGCTCTGAACTGAAAAGGGAAACAATTTTATCAAAGAAATCAAATTCCTCGTGTGCATATGCAAAATCAGCATGTTCCAAGTTCCTCAGTTTATAAGGAACTAAAAGATTAAAATTCCTTTTTTTAAAAAAAAAAATCAGTTCCTCATTGCATGAACAAAACAGTTTCAAGGTGAAGCCCTCTAATTTACAATTAGCATACAGGATGAATACTTTGATTATGAGAACCCTTAGGAATTCTCACTCTCACATCCAAACCTTCCTGATTCACCTGTAACGTTCCGTTTGCAAAAATAAAACGGTACTTTGTGTGCTTGTTAAATGAGCTTTGCCAGCAGCAAAGGCCTAATTTTTTGAGGCCTATCTTTGGTTGACAAAGGCAATGTAATTACTTTACAGATGATGCTTCATTCTGCCAGACTTTGCATCTAATTGAAAATCTTCTACACTGTCTTCCTAAGAAGTACGCATGTATACACTACACTCAGTGTAGCAACGCGCACTAGGTGGAACAGTATTTTTAACAGATTTCTTCTCTCCCAGAATCACTTCAGCCCTGAACTCCCGGAGGATTGGCACCTACCTCTGGAATCCACAGAGCACAGCTAACATGGACCCACTTGGTGCCGCTCCGGGTCGGCTTCATGGCACCACCCTTCTTGGGGCACAGCAAACACTTAGGCCGAACACCAAGCGCGCAGGTCCTGCACAGCCAGCTGCCTTCCGGCACCTTCAGGATCCCATAACACGCCTGCATGCCCGTTTACAGAAAAGGGAAAGAAAGCAAAGGGGAAAACATGCATTTCTGTTACTTTTTAGCCTCTCACAACGCTCAAGATGTCCTTTATGGAATTTCTACCACCACAGAAATATCAGCTTGCGGAGGACCTCAGGATGCTTCCATGAACTTAGCCAATCACATCGCCCATTCATTCCCCAAACAGATCTTTCTGTGAAAGCAGCAGAAGTCATGACCAGCTGTTACACACAAAAAAAAAAAAAACCCACTGCCCTCTTCAGTTGGGAAAATGTAGAATGTGTTTGCCAGCCCAAAGAGCAAAGGGACTCCCAACAGACAAGAAAGCTGTTCTCAGCTCTTCAGTGCAGAATTTCACTCTCAAATCTCAGTGTAGCTTAGCCGATGGAATTCCTGCTCACGGGTTGTTAGCTTTGGATGCCATGGAATGATAGGATGAAGTTCAGTATCACAAAGACTACATGACTGTATCTGATTAAAAAGGCAAGACCCACAAATTCAAAAGCTCTGCTGTGCAATACTCAGTGTTATTCCAAAGTGTGGGGGTTTACTTATTCACGGGGAAAAGTGCAGAACAGGAACTAATTAAGATCACTTTTTTTTCCAGCAGATTGCATCTTTAAGGAGAGCCTGGTCCAAATTACTGTCAATTTTAACCCTCTTAGGTTTCCGATTCGATGTGATCAGAGACTAAGGATCAGAGAAGCGCTACAGGTCTAAAAACATCCACTTTACTCTGAGCCTTACAGCTGTCATAGGCGCCTTTCTTTACCGTTAGTACAAATGCAGTTAAGTAACCCAGGCAAGAAAATGCCATTCTTGCTCATTGGCCAACACTGCTTTCCAAACACTGAATGACAAAGCAAACTTCTTAAAGCTGGGAAGGAAGGATAGGCTGACAGGAACACATCTGCCACGGAAACAGATATGCTAAAATCGTATCTGCTCTTCCGTGCTAAGAAGACTGAACTGCCACAAAAAGGTAACACATGATAGCACTTCATTAGCTCAGCTCAGGTCAGCAGGTTCTCAATTAAAATGACTCTGTTAAGTCCTACCTGTGTCCCTACTGATTCCCTGAAAAGTTCTTTTTTCCTCTCCCCGCTGAGCCCGAGTTGCTGATACTAAAGGTGCATTAGCCCCAGAAGTGTGTGCAGAGGGGAAAATAGAGCAAGAGAAGTGCTCAGGTGCCAATGTACAACAATGCACATGTGTGTTTTGGGGAGGCTATTCCTCACCTTCGAAGTTTCTCCACATATACACAATTCTACTTTTCACCCTCTTAGCGTGACATTTCTAGAATTACACATAACAATTCTCTTCAATCGCATAATTTCTGAATTCATCCTACCACTCAATGGTGAACTCTGCAAGAACTTAACAGATCAATATCTGTCACTGGAAAAAATCCAACCTGTTATGTTTAATGGTTTGGGAAAGTTTCTGTCATCACCCTACACTCCCCCAAGGTGCCCTGGCCGCCATACCTGGTGCACGCAAATATTGCATTTGTCACAAAACACCATTTCGTTGCCGTCTTCTCCATCTGGAGACTGACAGACGTCACAGACAACATCTTCGTCATATTCAATACCGAGTCCTTCTTCCGTCTCGATAGCATGATTCATGTTATCGTAGCATCGTTGTTCAAACTCCTCTATGACCCTTTCCATCGTGTACTCGTCCAGCTCAGGCATGCCTGGGAAACAGGAGTTATTACTTATTTAAAGGAAAGAGTGATCACCACCACCTCCACGCACAACTCCAGCTTCTTTTTTTTCAACAGCTGAGTAGATATAGCTGACCCCCACAAGTACACATTTCATTCCTAGACAATCATGCCTATTCCAGCACAAACTAGGGAAACTGGGGGGCAAAAGTCAAAGAAGTCTTATAACTGTATTAAATTAATAGAAGTGGAGTCTCCAAACCAATCTTTCAAAATCCTGAGACAAACTTTCATAAGCTGATATTGGCTTCCTGGTCTTGTTCTCATTTTTCTTTCTGGGACAGCACCATCTATGTCTTTTGCTTCAATATTGCAACCCAGATGTTGACTCTTCGGTAAAAGATTTGAGAGTGTTCTGAACCAAAAGTGATGGGGGCAGAGGGAGGAAATCAGTGACATAATAATCTGCTATGATACTTGTAGCAAATCTGCAGTTTCTAACAACTGTTGGTTTTTCACAGGTTCCAACCCAATAGGGTGCAACCCCGATTAGGGTCTCCAACAGAACCTGCTATGCCAATAAATTAGGTTGTTTTCAAAGGTGAAAAACACAGTTGTAATAAATACAACATCAAATCTGGGACAATAAATAAATGCAACATCTGAACTAGGATATGGTCTTTTCAAACAGCATCCATCAGAAAATTATTCATGACACCACAGCTATAGGCTGATGATGTTATAGTATTCTGTAATTTGAATTTGTTAATTATATTAAATTACTGTTATAGACCTGAAAAAATACCTATCATAGAAGCAGCAAGAAAAATATCAAAAAAGCGCAGTGCTTCCCCCCGACTTCCATCTCTCACTTGCCGTGACAATGAGCTGGCTGTAATACTGCCAAGTTGGCACTACGCCAACCTTTACCGCAAAACCATGCCACACAAACACCCATGAAAGCAATAAAGCTTTGCTACCGCAAGCAATCGTTTTCCTCTTGTGAAGGCAGTTTAGCACAAGAATTTCCGTGTACTCAAATCACTACAATGAAGCGTAGGCTGAGCATATTCTGCTTTTGGTCTAATTGCCAATACCTAACGTTTACTGTGACATACAGAAGATGACAACCTCATGATGTGTGTTTTAACAAGAAAATCCTCCCTCTGGCTCTCCCTGTGACTAACTGAGCCACGAATTCCACAAAACTAAGAAGAAAAAAACCTCTCCAGCTCCCCCAGATCAGAAGACACTCTACAAAAGTACTTCCAGCTTCCCTTACTGACAGGTAAACCCTTGCAGCAGAGACCAACGCATCCCACACTACCCAAACTGAGCAGCTCAAAGGCAGCAAGAGGCAACATTCAAAATCCTGTCAATGAAGGAGAGTGAATTTTGCCCTGCAGCCCAGAAATACCACCCCAGCAAAGCAGATGATACCAGGTTTTAGACCAGATTGCAAATAAATTCTAACTTCACAATGGCTATCGCTTTATAAAAAACAGAGATATGTCATTGACTGTGCATTTATAAGGGGTAAAAAAAAAAGGGAATCAAGGGGCTGCAGCTTCAGTTTGAATGTTTACAGTCATCCTTTTAAAGACAGAATACACATTTTCAGTACCTGAAGCACTCCAACAGGTCTCAAAGAAAACACAGGGAATTCATAGCTGCAGAGACACCATAAAGGAAGAGCTACAGCTGCAGATCAGGAAATAATTTGCTTTTCAAATGCCTATTCGCAGTATTTGTCGATTGCAGCGTCTGCTAGAGCACCCAGGTACGTATTTGGAGACCCACAATGTACTGCCTCATACTGACAGGAGCATTTCCTTCCCTCTGCGTACAGCAAAACTGAGGGGATAGAGACTGAGAGCAAATGAACTACAAGAAACTACACCAAAACACAATATCGAAGATCAGATCCATCAAATTCTAGCTGTTCGGTGTTTCATGAGCAATCTGTACTTTTGAAGGTTCTGTTGGTGTAGCAGAATGGCTTCCGCAGGGCTTCACGCACAGGTACAAATCTCCAATGAAGCTCCTCTTGTACACTTTATCACTAATGTTATTGACACCCCAGTGTAACACTGCAGTAGCCCTCCTGTGGTTTTGGCAAAAGACAGAGAGGATTATCTACACTGGATAGACGGGTATCAATTTGAAATTTTTTTTGAAGAAAGTTGAGAGGACTTGCTGCTGCTTTCCTGAAGATAACTGGAAAGGTAACCTAAACTCTTGAATCATTAACTGTTTTGAAATCATCTAAGCCCAATACTAAACATGAGCAGGCCTGACTTGAGATCTGGGAAAAAAGCCTGGGTAAGAAACCAGGTCAAGGCTGGGTTATCTGTTTCTTCCATATGTGCGTTTAAAAAGGAGAAACTTTTAAAGAGTTATAAATGGTCAGTTTGTGGCTTTGCCAGTCTTAAGCCATGCCACATATGGGCTACAGCCAGGTAAAACCCGTATGACTAAACTGTAATGCAAAGCAGGGAACTGCCATAATGCTAAAACAAAAAAAGCCAGTGTTCACCAGCATGTCCAGACCTCTTCCATCTGGCACAGCATCTTCTCCCTTATCTAAACAATGTGGTAAAAGTTCTATGCTGACTTACATCCTCTTCAATTCCATTGAAATCCTCTCCTGAAGCATACCCCAAAGAAATGTTCCTGTACTTGCCCTGCTCCCCAGCCCCTTCCCACACACAAACCATGCTGTAGAAAAGGGAACATTTCTCCCCTTGTGACAGCTCCTCTTCCTGCTTCGGAACCGTAGCACATGGACACAGCAAGGTTTGGGAGGTTTCTCCAATAAATGACTGCGGGAATTCCTTCCTGTCTCGTTCCCTGCACAATTCAGCTGGCGTGGGTCCTCTAAACCTCCCAGGACTCCTCGTCTACCTTCTTCACACTGAACACCACTAGCTAAAAAGACGATACGGACATGTGACGCAGAGAAAAATAAATTTAAAAAGGACTAACTAGAAAAAACTACCTGAATGGTCTATCTAATGTTCTCTTCAAGGACCTCGATGGCAAAATGGGAACTTTGTGAGAATTCCCTTGTGAAGCAGAAAGCAGCAAAGCAAAAAACCATGTGGCCGGATTCTAACATGAAATCACAAGCACTCATTGCTCACCCATTTCTTTGAATTCTTCATTGGCAAGTTGCAACCATGCTACATCCACGTCATTGAGATCGTAGCGACACACACTGTCTGCTAAGGTTCGAATGTCAACATAGCCCAGCTCTGGAGGCTCCGAACCTGACGAAACGATGTACTTCCTGGGACGCGTAAACGTGACAGCTTTCGTCTCAGACACAATCCTAAAACAAACAGACAAGCAGACATCAGGTATGCTGGGTTGCTGAGAGACCTGTTTCTAGAGAATTCAAAATGCCTCATTCTAAGTGACTAACCATCATCAGCAATCATCTAACCATCTAAGTAATCATCTTGCACCACTGAGATGGGAAAACAGTACAGTGCGCTTTTGTAACAGACTGACGGTTATTATAAGAAATTAATTGGAGTTGTCTAGAAACCCAATTCATTACCAGAATTCTAAAATAAAATTAAAAGATTAGAGGATAAAGCTGTCCTTACCTGAAATTCACACTTTTTTAAAGCTAGAGTAGGAACACTGTATTTATGTAGTGTTGGTTGCCACATACACAGATGTTAAGCTCTGTTTTAAGACTTTTTTTAAAAATCAATCTGTTTAACTACAATACCAAGATCAAGAAAATTCAAGGAAAAAAGTAGTATTTCCTGCTACATTTGAAGTTTTCTTTCTTAAAGTATGTTTCTTCTGAATTTTTTGTTGTATAAGCGTGTGTAGCTACAGAACTGCCATCTTTGTGAAATTCAGAAGACCTTTCCAGAGAGAATGAGTAATTTGCACTAGCTTCACCTTCACTTACCCAAGCAGATCCAAGCTCTGGCATCCTGGGTCTGCACTTCCTCTTTCACAATCACTAATGGCATGCTGGGCCAAGTGCAAATATTAATCAGCCGCTGCTGAAATTACCTTCTCCTAGGTTTTGGCGGCTCCAGTTGGCCAACAACCAACCATGAAAGCGTATCTGAGCTGCAAGCCAACTGAAATTTTGTTCCGACTATAGGCATTGGTTCAGGAAAAGGTAAAGTACCTACAGCACATAACTTGTTCTAGGTCAGATTCCTGCAATGCCCCAACTTTGCAAAGCCAGGAGTTGGGAGCAAACCCACCCAGTTCACAAGGGACAACAGTCACAGCAAGATGACCGTCAGTCCACCTGCAGCGCAGTTCTCTCTGTAGAGGACACTGCACCGCACCTTCTCTTAGTTAACTGCACACACTGAAATTCAGTTGGATGAAACCCACTTCACAATGTGACGTTGGTACCTCCAGGAGTGACAGGCCACACTGTCAAACGACAGCCTCCCGCAGTACCAGTGTTGACGATTTTTTGGTGCTCTAGTGCTACAAGGGAGGAGATAGCACCATTCCGTGTGGACACAACTGTCTGCTGGAAACAGCCTAAGTTCCACGACAAGCATGACATCCTCCACGCTATTTGGGCCCCATCTGAGATCCAGCGTGTTAACTCCTCCTATCAGAAGACCCTGATCTGCCACTACTGTCACTACACATACATCTCAGTAAATCCTCAACCTATTTCAGTCTCCTGCACAGCCTTACATCTTCCTCTCATCTAGCTTATTTCAGACACCAATCTGAGAAATGGTGGGCAAGAGCCAAATGCTGAATTTGGGGCTTCTGGCATGCAGAAGAGGACTGTGGAAGAATATGAATCTGAATGACCTTGCCAGCCTAACTGCACTGCCCAAACTGTCCTGGTCATACTGCACAGTATTAAAATATTACAGACTACTACATCTCACAGAGAATTTATTTTAAACTGGGCACTGCTCTCTGAATCTTCTGTACCATAATTCCTTCCTGAGTACCTCTCCACAGTGAAATCAGAACCCCTGGGCAGCACCCTGCACATGCTGTCTAAATACCACTGTAGTGGCACAGAAGAAATAAGCACAGGTGCTCTGGCTTCGAAACAAACCACCTCCATCTCTTTACTTCTGTGACAGAAGTTTAAAAAAACCCAACTTACTACATACCAAAAAACACATTCAACTGAATTACCCATCTGACTGCACGCTTACACTGAATCACCACACAGACTCGCTCCTTTCCCCACCCCTCTGAACCTACTCTTACTGCCCTGACTAGTCGCTACAAGGCCAAAACCTTTCATTCTTCATTCTGTACCTCATTAGCATCAGCTACCTGTACTGCGTTTCGCTTCTGTTCTAAATAGCTACTATTTGACTACTTCTGATTGAATCCACAGAACATCTCCCTCCCCTCCCCAAGTTAGGCACAGAACCGTTCCAGCACTCCAGCACCGCCACGGCAGGGCTCTCCGCGTGTTTTATGAGGGAGCAAACAGGGTGATAACCAGGCCACTCTGACCAGCAGGCACTCACCAGTGGAACCATATGGGATAGCTCAGCAACTAAAACAAGAGTGGTGCCTCCTGTGCTGATATCTACAACTGTGGGTTCCTTCTTTCCCTATCTCCTTTAATAACACATGTTAAGTTGGGAGGAACACCTCTGTTGACCAGTGGTAGAGAAAAGCTCTCTCCTAAGTGAGCACCTGGATCTGACATAGCCACCAAACCACCTCCCTGAAAGCTACAGGCTGGGGATCCCCTGGAAGGTCTCCCTCTGCTAAAGTCCACGGGTCTCCTGGCCCTCCTGCAGCCTTGGCAGATGCTTGACAGAGAAAGCAGTGAGGAGAAGACAATATGAACACACATGTACAACATGTGTGCATTTATGCAGGGACTGGGTGAGATCAGTGTGGAGCAGACTACGAGCACTGCAGGGAAACAGTATGCTCCCATGTTCTAAACTGCACAGCAGAGTGGAAAATGCCGAGTTCTCCTTGGAGCTCCAGGTCCAATCTTTCAGAAGGAGAAGGAAGGAAAGGGTTACCTGATGTGCAAGTAAGTTCCTCATTGTACAGACCTAGCAGGGCTGTGCAGCGGTCTACAAGTTGCTGCAGAGAACCTAAAAGTGCTAACAAACATTCCTGCAGTGCCCCTACTGGAAGGTTAACACTGGCAGATGGAGACCTGACAGCAGCAGTGTAGCATCACCCAGAATCTTCTGCTGTGTATCACAGCTTGGGCTGTTCTGGCCTCACCAGCACTGGTGGGTCATTTGGTAATGCCTTATGGGCCAGCCTGGTCTTACTCAAAGAGACCTAGTATGATTAAATGGCAATAATCCTTGTTCTTCTCACCTCCTCCAACTCCAATCCCAACTAAGCATAAAATAGATAAGACAGGCTGCAGCACACTCCTGCCCTTACAACTGTACTGTTTAATTTGAAACAGAAAATAGTATAGAAGTGTAACTAACAAGGTAAAGAAAATAAGGGTTTCTTGGATAAGAAACCTCACATTAACGTATTTAGTTACATGCACATCTGGATGGTTCTTAAAACAGCTGAAATGTTGTACAACAAACAATTTCCTAAGTTAGTAAATGAAACAACCAAAAAACCAAAGTGAAACCAAATAAACGCTGTATTTTCTCTAGCCCTTAAATCTGGCTTGTCTAACTGTTCCTTGAAAGGAACCTATGGCTCAGAACTAAGCACAAGAAGCATCAGACAAGGGCTCTCCCAGCAATACTGAGTGAGGTCAAATCTGGGCTTATATCAGAAGCTATTTTTAAGGTTCTGTCATCACACTCCATCCTAACATAACGCTAAAAATGATTCTCTGACATTCATATTTCAACACGCAGGCAGAACAGGCCTGACTCTTGACCTCTCCAACCATTCAAAAAGCTGAGGCAGGTTGCTCTTCGTCTCTGAGAACCAAGACCTTTCTAGCTAGACACTGTGGAATAAAGCTCAAGAAGCCAAGGCAAAGTAGACATAAGCTGCTAGCATAAATGTATGTGAATTTGTTTACATTCCTCCAAACTATACCTGGCTACTGGTTCTGGGATGGTCCCTGGGCTAACTGGCACCTGAACTCCCTTTTCCCACTCCTGCCTCCAGGGGTCTGCCAGCACATAGTATTCATCAGGGTTCAGCTGGAAGGAGTCATGTAACTTCATGGCAGTGATCAGGTCCGTTCTGAACACCTGCAAAGAGAGTGACCAAGAGAGAAAAATACAGACACTGACATTTGATATTTACACTCTATGATTCACAGCTTCAGGGTAACCATGGAGCACAGTGTGTAACAAGGTCACTATATCAACAGTGAACTAACCCAGCCCACTGCAGGACAGAAGTTTAGCTTCATTGCAGGGAAAGGGGTGGCTGAAGATGCAAATACTGACAGAATGACTTCCAGCTAACTCCACGACAAGTTCTGGCGCTCCCCCTGCACTGGAGATATGATGCTAAAAGGTGCTACCCACTTTTACCTCCGTTTTAGCTGCGATAAAAGCTGCAGGAGCTTTGTGTCTTAAAACAGCAGCACAAGGGAGACTCATTTTTACTTCAAGCTTTTTTTTTTTTTTAATTATTGGAGCTCTGAGTAATCCAAAGACATTCTAGAAATTCCCTGTGGTAGAAATCAAGGCGTGACCCTACCATGACCACCCACAAGAGGAAATTCTAAGGAGATGACTCTTTGTGCAAGTATTTAAAATAATAACCCAAAAGATCAAATAAGACCCAAACTGGAATTCAGGTGGCAGTTCAGCACAGGTGCGTGTTATTCCATCAGCTACAGACACCTCTGCATCATACCTGTAATTTTACTTTGCTTTTGCAAAGGCATCCATCTCTATAACAAGCTGGACGTCTGGCTACTTTTGGCTTAGCAGCCATAAACAAGCAGCAATGCTGCCTTCAACAAGCCACAGAATGAAATAAAAAGAAATTCACCCTTGTAGCAGGCATGCTGCGGTACTGTTGCGACAGCTTCAGCCTAGTTTGCCACTGCCTGTCAGCGCTGCAGAAAGCAAAGGGTGCTATCGCAGGCATCAGAACTACAAGCCTGTGCTTGTTCACACCTACTCCAGCCCTCCCCGCCCCACTCTCCCTGTAAGGCAAGGCTGCTGTAAACTACAGCAACTGCACTCAGCACTCCTCACCTCCACAACCACTAATTTTTAACGACTCAATGCCACATTCAAAGAAAAGGGGTAAAAAGCAACCAGGTGACAGAAAATAAGCACCACCAGGACAAGAAAAAGGTAGATAACATCTTAAGAAAAGTTCCCATGCACACATCATAGTTTGTGGTAGAGAGTCAACATCCACCCAGCCCCACGTTGCAGAATTACAAAGGAAAAGATTTTCAGGGCAGTGCTCCTAGATCCTTGCATGGGGCTGCTCGTGGGGCAAAGTGGCACGGCCTCCCAGTTTCCTACCCAGTCCCATACCAACGGCAACACTGGCTGGTTTACATTAGCTCCAGCCAACTCCTGCACATGGCTGAGGAAGAACCAGATCTATACAGACCGCTAATTAGGCAGGCCTCCCCAGGACAGCCATTTCTGTCATACACTATTCACACACCTGATATCTCAATAGATTCCCCACAATTTTTTGGGAAGTATTTTAGGGAACAGTGAACCTGATGGTTAATTATACTTCTGAGAATATCTCAAAATGTGATTCGCCTTGCCATACTGCACATCTTGAAACCTCTCCACCCAACACACACGTACTATCCCACTTCTGTCTCCTCAGTATGCTTCCGTTTCCGCTCTGGTTTTCTCATAAAAATAGCATAAAATCATGATGTTTTTCTTAACGCTTGTCTTGACATGTTTGGAAAAACTGCCGACGTTTAAAAATAAAGAATAATATAACCACGTGAAGGAAAGGGTGAATGCAGGTAATGAAATATAGTGAAATGTTTTAAACAATCAAATTACAAGTCCTGGGAGGCTCCAATCAAGAAGTGAAAAATAAGCCACAAAGCAAACTGGCTCACAAAACAAACAAGCACAGCTGGCCAGGGGATCCTGCACTTCGAAGCAATTTGAATTAAAGCAATCAAATGGCAAATGAAAAGACGACTAAAAATATACAATGAGACACAAAACTTGCTCAATTTGAGAGCCAAAATAACTCAGGCTCTCAGGCAAATCTGTCGCAAAACTCCCTCAAAAGCAAAGCTAATGCAGCACCTGACAGTCAAGAAACTCCTTCCCAGGCCAGTGGCCCTGTGACACCATTCTTTCTGCTCTAATTTCTGATGCAATCAGACTGCCTGGAGCAAAGCAGAGCTTACAGAAGTGCTGGCTTTCAGAAGCACCGAACACTTCAAAGCTAAAGGGTGAAACCCTGGCCACGCTGAAGTCAATGGGAATTCTGCCATCAACTTCAATGAGACCAGGATTTCACCCGGGGAGTTTAGCAAGTGTCACTTTTCTGCCAGCACACTTATCATCAGAATAGCGTGCTGTGGTGAGCAGAGACAATGCAAATGGAGGGAGAGGGGGGAAAAGCCTGTGGAACAAAGCTAAAGGGAAGTATATGAGAAATCCATCCAGGCTGACAAAACAGCACAAAACTGCAAAGATTCTGACAACAAATGCAAGGAAAGAGAAAGGAGAAATCAGAAGCACAGAGAAAACAACAGCAAGATTCATAATTATCTCAGATTATTTCTTGATAGCCTTGACAGGTAGTTCTTCGTGAGATAATTCTCAAAACTGGGTCTAAGGGGCTACTTCTAAGGAATGTACAAAAGATAGCTAAAGAAAGCAAGCCTAACACCAGCAAGAATAAATTCACCAGGAGTCTCCACATTCACCAATAAAAGGTCTTTAAGAGCCAACAATCAAAACAGAAGACTGGAAAACACCAGTACTAGGTGTAGTTCACACTGAACAATGAATGTGATTCTTGTGAAAATTCTTCTCTGGGACTGAGGTATGCTGTCATCGGGGAGATTAATAAAGCCTGTATTTTCTCAACATCAATCGCTCACTAATGCATCAGAAATACACGTATTGGGCAATACGTTAAATGAAGAAATTCCATATCCCAAAGCTAATGCTTTTTTGCAGCCTCTACAAAGCCCGCAGTGTACTATTTGCCTGAAGACAGGGAGATTCAGCAAGACTATTTCCAAAGAACTGGATCGCATTTATGTGTTACTAACAGTTGATCCATCTTGAAAAGTTCAAAGATTTATATCTCCCTTGGTAGGATTTCCTCAAAGCACTATGCAAGACAGAACTGTCAGGAAGCAGATTTCTAGTCTGACAAGCACTTTAACAAAGATCACATACCAAGACCCAATACCAACTATGAAATAAATGCACCTAATGTAAATTTTCCACTGTTCACAAATCAAGCTACAAAGAAACCCTGATGTCTAAAATGCTAGAAGACAGAATCCACAGCTATGTTGAATGGGTGTCAGACTGTAACAAAATTCACAGATAGAAACTGGTGCTGGCAGTGGCTGTGCCACCAACTGAACTCCCTAATCTCCTGGCAAATAAAAAAACAGGGGTGGGGGGGGTGGGGGGGAATGGCAGACAGATGCCAGCTAAAATGTAGTAAAAAGAAACAAAAATGTACATCAGAAGACATGGATCCACTACCAGAACATGTGTACAGCTTCGTATTTGATAGATGTTACAAAATGCAAATCAAATTCCACAAATACCTCAGAAGGTTTTCGATCTTCATGTTTGGAACACGAACTCCTCCGATGTCGAGATCTGGAATGCTGGGACCAGGTGGACAGACCTAGGATACAGAAATGATCATTTGCAGGCACTGCTGCCTTTTATCAATAAAAGCCTTTGCTCTCTCCGCACACCCAAGACGACCAATTGACTTCAGTGGGACTATATGAGTAAGGCAAGCCAGAGTCAGGCTTCTGTGACCAACCTCCAAAAGATTTTCATCATGAACCGGAAAATAAAAGTCATTCAGTCGTAAACTTCCACGATCGCTCTTCTGGTTTTGTTATAATTTTCTACTGGTACACACATATACTGGCTGCACTGCACTTATCAACCTTCCACCCAGCATCTGAAGAAAGCCACCTCGTAACATGCTTTCCTCTCAGCCTCAGTAAACCACTTTCTGCATATTAGTAACTGAACCAGGCCTGCTGATAGCCTGAGATGTACGCTTTAAAGCTAATGTACTGATGTCCTAAATAACTGTATCGGTTACCCAATTTTTACCAGAGCAAGCCTTTTTGAAATGAAGCACAGTGCCATGTAAAGCCCACAAAACAAGCTGTTGTCTCTTCTCCTAAGCAAATCTCTCAGTATGGTTGTACAATTTTTGCCTGCATAATTATTCATTACATTCCAAACAAATTATACCTTTTTGCCTTGAAACCTTTTGACAGAGTCTCTGTCAGCTTTCAGAAATATTGTAACAGGAAAAAAGGAAAAAGAGAAAGAACCTACACTCCACTGACAAGGTAGTGCTTTGACACCAAAGTATATTATAGCTGTGCAAATCAACTCATTTTCATTCAATAAGACTGACAGTCTTACAGTCTGGCAAGTATTTCCCACTACCAACTACACAGCAGTAATGAAAAAAAAAAAAAAGCCAATAAATTCTTATGGGTTGGAGAGATGAAGGACTTGTAATAAGGTCTATATGATAGGGAAGCTAGGACCTACATGCTGAACTCCGAAGGATGAACACAAATTTTGCAACTCTGGGCATTAACTGTAGACAAATAAAACAGAAGCGATGCAAAGGCCTTCCCACACTGCTCATTTCTTTACTGCCTGTGCACATAGATCATAGGACTAGAAAGTGTAAGGCTACAGTCCATAGAAACACCATCACCTCACATCATCCAGCAGAAACCTCCTGGGGATCAGAGAACACTGTTCAAAAAGAGATTGCATAGGATGGGATAAGTTAGCTATTAAAAATCATTTTAAAGTGAAGTAACTGTCCAAGACTTTCACTGGAAAGACATGACTGAGTAACAAGTCATCAGAAGAATCTGTTACGTTGTTATGCTTTTGTCTTTTCTTTTCAGTTAGTAATACATTAAAGAATCTGCCCCAATAAAAACCACTGTAACACAGCCATGAGTAACAGACGTTACGCAGAACATGCATAATGGTCGAAATTGAAGCAAGGTATGTGAACAGATAAAAATCTTATCTTCTGAGGTAAGAACACAGGAAATATTATTTTAAGCACATGTTAGTGTTGTAATATAAAAGCTGGTTATTTGAAAGGTTTTTAAAAAGTCACTGGCACTTTTCCTAAGCCCCTGTATTTTACAATTATAATTTTCTATTTCTATAAAGGGAAAAAAGAAACTAAAAAAGTGACCAACTGTCATTTACTGATCTGTGTAGAAAGCCAGACTCCCAAGATCATTTAACTACCATTCCATTTAAATGTTCTCTTGAAAACTAAGCAGCAGTATAAACTGCTGATGATGATCCTATCAGCCCGTACCCAAACTCAACCAAAAAAAGTCAGAGGAGCATAAGTGAAAGTACTCCAAAAGCGACAGATATAAAGCTAAAATTCACAACAGAAAAACAGATTTTTCCTGCAATATAACAATATAAATATTAAAGTTTTACCATTCAGACAGATGCTATTTCTTTAATCAACAGCCTTACTAGAAGACTTAGACCACATACACACCCACACAGGTTAGTATTTGGTTCTCATGGGTTCCGATATTTTCCATCAGCAAGACATTAATATCTGACCAACTATCCGACACTGAGGTATTCAACCAGTTAAACCACTGCACCAGCAAGTCAGTCACTTTGGAATTTCTAATTCATTTGTGATCTGTTTTGTATGCCATTGGACCTAGGGGAGGGAGCCCACATACAAGATAAGGAATTAAAAACAATGAGCTGTATTGGCAAAATGGTGTTTGATTCTGAAGTTTCTGTGGGAGAGGAGCTGGTGAGTCTGGAGGCTTTAATACAGTTGTTCCCAAGTAATGCACGCATCTGGCAAAATTAGAGCAGCAGCAGCATGATGTACTTCTGGATCTTTACCTGTGTGCTTTAATTCAGCACTGATGACAACTCACCATAAACTGAAGACAAGTAAGCAAGCATATGGGCTTTTTTTTAATGTGGGTATTAAGAGATGGATATCCACGTCTCTCTCGTGCCACAGAGAAGCTACAAAGGTGAGGAGTAAAATAATCCCTACCATATCTTCCATCTCCATTTCTCTGCTGTGTCATCTGCAGATGCTACACATCAAAGCAGTGTCTTATATGTGTACTTGTGTTTTAGACACAGACCATGTACACAAGGGTTAGGCCACTGGATTAACTAACTATTCCATGCAACATGAAAGGTCAACTCTTAGCACCAAAACTACAGAATCTTAATCTTAAATTACATTTTTAAAGTGCTACACAAAAGCACACTATGTAAAATTTCCACGCATAAGAGACAACTCAATCGCTGCCAGCCTTCTTCAGGATATTTTGTAATGAGGATTTTTTCCATGCCAACTAACTTCCTACAATGAATAAGGGAAGAAATAGTTTCTTACATAATTCTGTAATAGCTGTTTCCTTGCACATTGTGCCAGTTGTGGCTAGAACAGAGTTAATTTTCTTCATAGGAGTTAGTGTGGGGCTGTGGTTTGGATTTGTGCTGAAAACAGTGTTGTTGACACAGGGATGTTCTCATTACCGCTGAGCAGCGCTTACACAGAGCCAAGGCCTTTTCTGCTCCTCACCCCACCCCACCAGTGAGTAGGCTGGAGGTGCACAAGGAGTTGGGAGGGGACACAGCCAGGACAGGACAGCTGACCCCAACTGACCACAAGGATACCATATGACATCATGCTCAGCATATAAAGCTGGGGGAAGAAGGAGGAAGGGGGGATATTCGGAGTGATGGCGTTTGTCTTCCCAAGTGACCATTACGCATGATGGAATCCTGCTTTCCTGGAGATGGCTGAACACCTGCCTGCCAGTGGGAAGTGGGGAATGAATTCCTTGTTTTGCTTTGCTTCTGTGCACAGCTTTTGCTTTACCTATTAAACTGTCTTTATCTCAACTCACAAGTTTTCTCACTTTCACTCTTCTAATTATCTCCCACATCCCGCCAGGGGAGAGTGAGCAAGTAGCTGTGTGGTGCTTAGCTGCTGGCTGGGGTTAAACCACGACACATACAAAACCAGTGAATGAAAACACAAAATGTTTTTAGTAAGTTACTGAAGAGACTGTTGTATTTTTCTGAGCAGTGTAAACTGACTGTACATAATACTGGGATAAAAAGGTGGAAGAATTTCTCACGGGACTGAGATTTTACTACCCACGAAGATCTGTAACTGTAGCTAGCGGATGACCTTTGGCAAGGGCTTCGCTTCGATAGGGGCAACATTTACTCACTGAATAAACAAAACCCAACTATAAGGCATGCATTCACAGACTCAACCAACCACCACCACTTAGACACAGAAGTGCAAGAAATTGAAGGAGCCAGTCAAATGATAGTAAAATATCCAGCCCATAACAATATTAAATTTAACTACTTTTGAAATCTCAAAGAAGAGTTTCAACTCTGCTGCCATTAAAGTTAATGGCAAAATGTCACTGCCTTCAATAGTGCCAAGATCAGGTCACTGAATTACCCAAAACTGCTTTCATTAATAAACAATCCATCCACTCTGAGTATACCAATAAAAAGTGCAGGAGGAAAATGAAGGATATTTGTCTTTTAAGCATCCTTTCCATGTTTTCATACCTAATCCAGAAGAGGAACGTCACTGAAAGAAAAAGTTCACAGGCAATTACAGCTACTTCATTGATTAATGATCTGATTTTTACATCTAAATACATGAAGTAAGAACCATTCGTGGATTATATGGAAGGAACAATCTGCTGTGGTCAAAACAAACACAGGATTCAAAACAGCTCTTCTGTATTATAAAAGCACATGAACTTAATTAAGTTATTTTAGAAAGACTACAGACACTTTTTACCAAAATTATCCTCTTGCAATAAGTATCCAAAAATGACTATATTCATCAACGGTTTTCTGAATACTAGCCTTAGTCCCAAACTGGATTAGGATCACCAAGACTAGAAAAAAAAATGAAGATCAAGACAGAGTTAAATCCAGTTTTGGTAAAACAACAGAAACATCATAAGGGAAGTCTGAATCACTGGGATTCAGAAAATATAAAACTTTTTTAAGATAATACTATATACATATATATATCATAGGCAAAATGAGTTCTACAACAGATGGAAAATTAATGAGATGTTAAGAGCGCCCATAGTACCAAAAGCCATGTGAGTAACAGTTAATATGAAAAATACGCAGCTCCAAAGCATGAAGCTAAACACATCCAAAACATGCATCCCTATCCTCACTAGGCATCAGAGATAAAAGGTGTCTTAATAAATGCCTATCCAGTTACATGATTGTGCAAGTTAAGGATGAACATAGTAGCCTAGCTAGCATCATCACTCCAGGAGACACACCAAGACCACTCTGATTCTTTAATAGTTAGGATCCTTTCT
The DNA here is from genome assembly GCF_011004875.1 of Balearica regulorum gibbericeps. NCBI lineage: Eukaryota > Metazoa > Chordata > Aves > Gruiformes > Gruidae > Balearica > Balearica regulorum. The sequence goes on along the minus strand of NC_046187.1, from coordinate 8,930,013 downwards.
GATGGCCTAGCTGTCCGTATGTTTTGAAAGGTTTTCATCACTGAGAACAATGGGAGGAGGATCATACTCTTAATACATGTCTCAGTTTTCCCTTTGCATTTATCCACTTACAGACGAAAAACAAAAAGAAGTCCCACATGACTAACAAGGTGTAATTCACAGCGAGAGAGACAAAGCTCTAACACACTACTAGTGCTGGAAAGGTTACTTCCAAGACTCGAGTAGGAAAACTTTCCGTTCCCCTAGGCTATTATATACACCTTACACAGTAAATACAGTGTTTTTATAATACCACTACAGGGTGTATGTAACACATGCGCCTCCTGATAATAAAAGAAAGCAATCAAGGAGTGTGAAATTTTTTTCCGTATTTGTGAAGAACACACACTTCCCAAAAGGAAAAACATAATCAATGTTAACTGTATCAATTTATTAAATGATCTGTCAAGAGTATGTTTTGATTCCAAAAACGCCCATCAAAACAGAAAATTCCTTGGGACCAATAAAGCAATTCAATTCCTCAGGGAATTCTACCCCACAACTAATACACTACTCAGCATGAGCAGAAAAGGCTCAGCTATTACACATCATGCACAAGGCTGTTGTAAAGCCACCTGCAAGACACCCAGCTGTGTCCCTGGAGAACTACCTGCTGCTACAGCCTCTGAACACTTCAAAGCCTCAGATCAGTGGGCGTCTGAAAGCACTTCTGTCACTGTAAATACACTCCCGCTACACCACTACACCAGGCAGCACAACAGAGCAAAACAACCCCGACATGGATGTATGGCTGGCTGTCACTTCTGCTTAACACTGGCATTTCCAGATGCCTATAACCGTTGCTCAACTCACTGTGAGAGCAACTAGGTGCTGCTGCCAACACTGTCAGAAAGATCTGTAGCCTGAAGAGAAAACATAGATGCTCAGAGTCTCCCCATTTACTGCCTAGCCCACAACTCTCTACAGGAAGGCTTTATGTCACTTAGACATAGCTCCATGTGTCTAGATCCAAATTCCAGCACAAATAAAACAGAAGCAGACTGTTCTAAGGGCAGTTTTCCATGATATTAGGTATAGAAAGAGCTGTCTGTGCAGAAGTCTTCAGGCCTTATCACAGAGAAAGCAGCATGTATGCAAACACCACCTAAGACATGGTTTCACATAGCCAAATTCCCCTTCTCATGTTTCTGTTGCTGGAGGATTTGCCCATCTATCTTCCTTATCTTTATATAATAGTGTATTATTATACAATAATCTCATTCAAGATCAAAACAGAAAAAGCAACAGCCTTTTATCTGTTGTCAACACTGATCCCACTCAAAACATAGTGTCATTTGACAACTACCCAACTGCAGCAGCTGAACAATGCGTGGATCCATACGATCTCTGCAGTGCTTTACAACACTGCACAATTGCTCAGTATCTGACACACATAACAAACAGCCTTCGCAGCTCCCTGCCACAGCAGTTCCATACAAGTTCCCTCCTATGGTCCCTTTTCTCAGTAGCACACATTTCAGTTTTATAATCTCAAAGAACACACACATAACCACGCACAGGCACATGTCACCCTTCTAACAGCAAGGAATTCCTAGAATCCCGTCTTATTTTTTATCACAAGACCCAAGTGCCACTGTAGCTCCCTAGCCCAAGGCTTCCCACTGTAGCAATGTTTTACCACAACGGAATACAAAGTTTTAGCACAAGTTTAATACAGGTTATTAAAGTCAATTTGAGCACCTCTCAGGCAAGCATCCATAGGTTGATAACATGATGTTGTCAGGCCTTAAAACTCCAGTGGGGTTAGGTATACTCAATATTAGCAGTCTTGTAAAGAAACATCTGCCTCTCCAAAAATGACAGTGATGATTATGTGATGTCCCTCCCTCAGATGCAATATCCTATCAGCCCAGAAGTCTTTCAAATCACTCTTCCAGAGTACTCAAAAGCATAACGGCTTTATCAAAAGTCACCCGGCCCCAGTGAGCCTAACCTTCAGGTAAGATGCTAGTTCAGACCATTTGTCATCACTCTAAATGCCACAACCCTTTTTCAAAAGCACAGCAGTGACCACTAAAGTGCTGCTTTGCCCAAATTCTAGCACTGTAACTATTTTACGTTCCGTTGCTTAATCACTATCCCTCACCTACCAGCCAGTTCAACTGAAAACCGAAAACTATTCTTCACTTCCTTTTCATAAAATGATACACGGCATTGCACACGCTGCTAAGTAATTGCCGCATTTCAGGCCGGCAGTGGCTGCGATTCTGTGGTAAATGACATACACACCTAAGGTTATGTACTCAGCAACCTTTGTGAAGGCACTCTGGGATCCACCTCAAACACAATGGGAATCCACTGGGATGAGAAGCCCTTTCTAAATCTAAGATCACCATCATTCAGTCAGAGCAATGGATATTGGCAAAATATGTTTAACTTTAAAATAACATTTGTTGAGCAATGATAGAATAAGGGTCCATCTAAATTACAGAACTATATTCCATAATCCATAAGTATTAAATCTTTCATTTCTCGGAACTGATGTGAAACCTTGTAAATCTTAGAAGTATTTTTCATCTGCAAGTCTCTTCAGTTCTTCTTTCAGACACTCTGCATGTAGGAGTATGATGAATTGATAACCCTTCCAAGAATAAACGAAGAGGTACCATGGGAGCAAGTAAAGTGTGAAGAAAATCATGCTCTGAATTAATTCCTTCCTCATGGAAAACAGTGACCAAACTCTCTTTGACATCAAGGAGGGCCTGGATTTCACCCAACCGCCTACAATACAATTGTCTGGGCTTCAGATCTTGTCTTAAACACAATCTGTCCACGTGTCCAAGCAATTTGTGCAAAAGGAGTGCCCTGAAGCTATAAATGGAAACTACTCCACCGCACAACTTTATCTCACCAGGAAACAAAGCACATGGGATATTCAGCACAAACCACCTTTGTAGATTTACAGACCAACGAGGCTAAAAAGTCAGGTCAAACGCTGAGCAGGAAAGATAAAACGGCTTCAGAATCTAACATTTAATTAGAGTAAGACCTGGAATCATAAAGAGAAGGAGTTTTTGCAATGGCGGAACAAGCTGAAATACAATCTAACAAAAATCGCTTAAAAAACCATCAAACCCCTAGCCTGCTATGCAGATAACAAGGACATCACTGACTTTGAGGTAAACATTGCTAATTTACTTAATACAGGTTTTGAAGAAGATGGCATGTACATCACAAGGCTTTTATAATGGGCCTGGCTAATATTAACATCTATTATAGTTGCTGTAATACATTATCTGGAAAGGGACGGAAACTAACAAGCTGCCAGATGACAAAAAAAGGATTACTTTGAGGTGCCAATAATCTTAAACCCTTCTCCAAGCCTCTCCCAATATTATTCCTCTCTATTTAGACAAAAGTTCCAAATCCAGAACTATGCCTGCAGCCATTTTTCATTCAATTATATTTCATGGATAAAATGTTCAAAAGTGACCTATAATTTCAGAAAACGAAATCTCAGAGAACACACTCAGATATCCAGGGACTTACTGCAGAACTGCTGTGCACAACTTTCACTGACACCTCTCGCTCAGTGCTTCAAATATGCTATTTTGGCCTCATGTCTAAATAAGGATTTAGAACTCTGATTTTACGGGGACACAGCTCAACGATTTTCAGTAGTTAGGCTGAAGGACATAAATGCTTTTGGGGGCCTGAAGTCTGCACTTACGTTTTGGGAAGAATCAAGTTAGAGTGCAAAAAGTGATAAGAAAAGCAAAGGTTCTGTCTTTAAGCTGCAAGGCTTTAAAATACTTCAAATAATATATAACCACCCACACTAAAATATCTTACACAAGTCAGCAAACACATGTATGTACACTAGGACTGCAGTTACGTTGTTAAGCATTCTTCTGTTCTGTATTTCGCTCCTACATGAAAACGATTCTCCCTCTTTCATCTCACAAAAGAAGAGTACGTTTTTCCTCCTCTGAAGCACTACAGATATGCTTATATCTTCAGTATAATACATTTTTAGTGCTTGGGGTATGAGGTTTGTTTTTCTGTCACCTTGTGACTACCAAGGAAAGTGATTCAGTTTAGTAATCTAACGGAAAACAATCTTCATATGTTCATTTTTTTTTTTAGATAAATTCCATTATTACTATCTTATAAATATGCAGGTTCCTGAGTTCAGTAAAATAAAATGTGTATTTCTTCATGCCAAAATGTTTTCCAGGTGGCACTAGTCTACACACTGGAGTCTACCCCAGACAAGCATCATCATTCAGATTACTCCAACAACATTTATCCAGTGACACTCATGATGAATCTCAGATGCCTGATCACACAGTCTAAGGCACAGTATGAAAACTTCAGAACTGAAGAAACCCAACAGTTGGAGCCCCAATCCTCACCTTGCAAGATGAGGGAGAGCAGTGCTGAGCTCTAAGCTGAAGGAGTATTGAGTTCAGTATGATGGGAATGCATAGAGTGCACTGGAGGGTCAAGAGGTGCCACTGACTGAAGGGAAGCAGATGTTTGGCAATAGGATTCCAACTAAGTGTTGATTAAAATTTCAACTTTTCAATTAGAAGATGGCTGTTTGAAGTGCTCAGAATAGTCTATTTAATTGTTTTCTGCCTGTGGAAACTCTGAGAAGGAAAAACAGCTAGTGAAAAACTTAAAGCCTTCAACACGGAGCCCAGAAATTCACAGAAATTTTTATCTTTTATTTCTTTAGGCAACAAAATTTGCTTACCCTTCTAACACTAGTATTAGTGCGGTGAATCAGAGATACTACTGACAAAGGAATAATATAGAAATTAATATAGTGAGACTAGTCAGTAATTCTAAAGGCAAGAAAAGATTAAATGAAGGTGAAACCTGTAAGGGGAGACCCTTGATATTCAAACATAGTTGCAAAGAACTATTGGTATGTCCCATAACAGGAAAAGTGGAGAGAAAGGGCCTGAGCATCAGACATTGTTCTCAGGAAAGTGTGACAAAAAGCCTTGAAGATGCTGACTGTACATTAAATCTTATCTCTGTTTCTGATTATTAACTCTTGATCCTTTTGAACATGTATATAGTGATAGAACGAATACACAGGAACCTGTATCTGAATTTGCCCAGTAACTTCACAAGGGGAAAAAAATATAATCAAGTCAAGGAAAAAAAGTGTAATGAAAGGGAAGTGGTATATATTTCACACAATACTTGAAAATACTTTCAAAATTTCACTGCCTTTTGCCATGTAATTTATTCAACAAATAGTTATTCTTATTAATTAGGCTTTAAAATAGAGAGATCATAAAAGGGCAAGGGTTTGTTTTTCTTTTCCTAACTCATTTTCTTAGATCTTGATCTATGGAACAGATAAAAATACAGGTTTTGGGACAACATAATTCAGTAAATCAACAGCTCTATTCCAGATAGTTATATATGAAATGACATTACAAACAAGCATTATAATCAGCAACAGAAAAGTCAACTGTATCTATTTCAGAACTTCAATTCCAAGATAATCTGCTTCATATTTTATTTCGTAAAGCCTGTGACACAAGGCACATGAAGGGATCAAAGAGTAAAAAAACCAGATAAGAGTGAAACACTTACCAAAATGAAACACTATTATATAAAGCTGCTATGGAATGAAAAAAGGGTAAAGCAAAATTCTAGAGAAAGACATCGTATTTGCTGCTACTTGTCTATTTTACAAGTAAAAACACAGCTTTGTTTTGGCAAAGTACACGTCACCTTTGAGGAAATACACTGACTTCAATTTTTATAACCACAAGCAAACTTCTAACCAAGAAAAAACAGGTCTGATTTGGGCTTTTTTCTTCCAAAATCCCCCCAGTGCACGTAGTTCTCCAAAAACCAGTCAAATCCCGCACTTCTTTAATAGATTTTACTCAGTCCTTGGTTTGGACTAATCCTAATCAGCTTGCTAGTTCTCACCTCCTCCAATCCTTTCACCACTCCTTCATTTCAGCAATAGTTTGCCTAAGGTCATTTTAAGGTGCAGATTTGGCCATACCTGAGCAGACCCACGCAGCACAGACACGCCTAAGCAATGAGTGCAGGTGAAGCAGTCACCTGTGCAGGGCCACAGTGCAGCACAGGGCTATCTTCTCAGAGTAAAGCTTTCAAAAACACCTGGAAAACCTCCCTGATCATTTTCGGTTACATTTCAGACTGAAATCTCACAAAAGACTTCAGATTTGAAGATGTGCATCCAGACAGATCAAATTAAAACCAGGAAAAATCTGACAACTGGCTAAGCTGCATTATTGTTGAGTACAATCAACTGGCTTGTTTTGGCAAATGAAACACCTTGGCATATTTCCCAAACTGCAATTTTATCTTGCCCCCACCCTTTTTTTTTTTTTCTCCTGCTTAAATGAAAGATTATCAGTCCCTGGAATCCAAACACAGGAGATATATATACACCATACAGAGTTCAGTACTAGTTCTGTCAGTACAGAAACGTTTAAAAATATATATATATTCTGTATCCAAATTACTGATTTACTGAATTCAAATTCTTGAAAGTTGTTCCTCAAATAAGATGATGATCAAACAAAGGAACAACTTTTAAGCAACATCAATCTTTTCTACTTAAGTTTGAAGCAATAGATCTTTTCATTGCGTAAGAGAGTATGCAGAGAACACTGAAGCAAATTTAAAATCCTAATGCAAACTTCTGTTAAATACTAAGCTCTGGACAATGTCAGCAGATGTTTCCATGCAAATTCTGTCCCTCTAATGAGAAATTATGTTGCTTGCAAAGATTTTAAAGATGACGACCAACTTTTTCTCATTTTATCTTATTAACTAACACTGTATAGTCAATACAGTGGGGGGATCCTGAATCTACTCTTCACCTGTGCTCAGAATGACTGAGTTCAAAACTAAATCCTTATAATATACATTTCTACCAGTCCGACCAATATGCAAAATGCCTCTGTCACATAAAACACTGCACTAAAACATGTTTTCAAACTCATAACCTACTGCACTCTACAACAAAGGAGCACTTACTGCCATTGTCGTCAGAATCCTCACTGCTGCTAGGAAGCCGACCTCGTTTCATGATCTCCACGGGAAACAGCAGGCAGCCTGCAAAGCAATGAGACAGCACTTAACCCAAGATAATAATACACAGTCATCAAGTTGTGTTTCTGATGGCATTCGAGGATTTACAGCACACAAAGGAAAACAAACAACTTTAAACAGCATCTGAAATATGAACAGTGAGTATCTCAAGGATGCTTCATTAGGCAGTCATCATATGAGCAGGTGAACAAAACTGCAGAGTATCAATGAGAACCCCACCAAACACGTTCACCCCAAAACAAAAGCGTATTTTGTTCTGAGAGGTCTGAAAAATCACTAAACATCTGCAGTCAATGTGCTTAACTTCCCCTGCCCATTCTGACACTAGATTTGCAATACAGTAACATTTTTACTGTTTGTGTAAATATTTACTTCGGCTAATATGTTTTTGGAACCATTTTATTCCCATTTAAAGCATCGGATTTACGAAATCAAAGATTAAAGTCATCCACTTACATATATAAAAAAGAAACATCAGCAGTAGCAAGCCAAGCTTTCCCAGATTAATGAAACATGCGTCATCCATGCCCTGCAAGGCATCATCCTCTAAGGTAAGAGAGTTACTTCCTCCAGCAGACACATTTCTAGCGCCACGCCTAACACTAAATGTTCTTCCAGAATCAGACCACCAACCGATTACACAGAAGCTCCTCCAAACTACCAGACTTCTACCAATATTGAGTTCAACTGCACACGAACCAGCGATGTAAAGGCACAAAGCTCCGCATCTTTTTAAGTGCTATTCACAGGGCATTTGTATTTTCACCTGTATTCTCTGTGGAATGAAACCAAATTCAGAAAAATTAAGGAAGCTGTAAATAGCTAGTCAGCATTTACATGTAAAAAGCTATTAAAAAGTCTAAGTTGAAGAACTGAAAAAACACGACAAGTGCAGAAAGGCATATCCACCATAAGTTAAACTGACAAGGACTCTAGATGCACATCAAATCCCCTGAGTCTTTGCTTACCTCTTATCAATCGTGATATCAACAAGGTCTGAGTGTTCTGCTAGCAGGAAAACCCTCATACATACCTCTGGGGCACAGATTTGGAAATCAGATGCCAAAATACTTTTTTGCTTCTAGGCAGGTGCAGAAAATCTGACCTCATTTTTGTGTGAGTTGAGATTTCCCAGAAACCTTTCACCAAAACTCCTTTAATTGACCCTTCAGTATACAATTAACTACTTTGTTCGCTGAGAACATGTCTCATTGTAGTAAACTCAACAATACTGTCAACTTTTCTAAGACTAAGTCCCCAAATAAGGAAACCCAAAAAGTCTAATCAATGCCTGACACTTTTTTCCCAAAAAGCACAAAAGTATCTTCTCTTCCAAAAGTGATTCATATAAAAAGAAATAGGCATTTTTTTGAGGGAATTCATTTTATCATCACTAGCAAATCACAAGCAACTGAACACCTGACACTATTTTACACTCCCAGTGAACCTAACATAGCTGTAATAGCCCAAGCATTGCAAGATTGCCTCCTTTTTCATATTATATGTGCAAACAGAGCTGGGGGGGGAAGCCTCTCTCCAACAACGTGACTTTCCAGAGTGGGATTTAATATGGCTGGTTTTGAAATATGTAACAGTTTTGAGCTGCAAACTTTGCTCACTAACAGTAAAGAGAAACCAAATGGTTCACTTCACCAAGACCTTTTCTCATCATTTCATAGAGTAACAGTTCACATATAACATGTGATGCCAGAAAGTAAACAATCAAAAATGACAACCTCTTATAGTGCTAGAAGAATTCTGAAAGAATTGCTTTGAAGCTGACCAGAACTTTGTGTGTATGGCAGACGGAAATGCTGCCAATGAATAAATAAATACACATATCAGCCTGGACCATCAAAATCATCTGAATCTGGTATAAATGTAATGGATCCAGAGCCAAGTTCTTATACAGTCACTCATAAAGATAGAAAGCCAACATTCAGATCCAAAACAGGCTAAGATAGAATAGAAAAATCAATTAGCTCCTACAAGGTCAAAACCAGGGGGATAAATATCCATTCTGTAAGGAACTTTTTCCAGTTTTCACATATTTTTACTGTAATTTAAAGAAATATTAACAATATCAACATAAAAGAACATACTCAGAATGGAAATATCTCCTATAAACAAAGTAAAGAGAATATGGAAGAAAATACAGAAAATGTAAGTTATCTCAGAAATGTAACTTGTATATTCCTGGTCAAAATCCTCACTTCTTGGTTCATGCCCACATGATCTGAAAAGTAATATGCACCATAAAACAAAATAACATAGCATATATACACTGAAACACACTCATGAGCTTGCAATCAACACGAAAATTCGAAATTCTGCTCCTCCGCATGTTTTTGGATAAGTGTATTTTGAATTAATTTTCTCCTAACCATACTTTCTGCAAATTCACAAAATAAGGAAAGACCTGGAAGCTTCTCTCCTTCCTACCATGTGTCTTTAAAAAACAAACTAAACATCATTTTTGTTGTTTAAAGGAGACGGTGGAATTCACACCTCCCAATTTAAGCGCTCTGCACAGTTCTTCAGGAAACAAGAGAAGCCAGAACAGAAGCCACTTTCCTGGAGTACAGAGTATTAAATAAGGCAGCTGATTTCCTTGTCCGCTCTAGTCAGGTTTCTGAAGTTGGCCACATTGAAAACCTGTGTTCTCAAAAGTAACATTAAAAGAAATACCCTACTTGATGAAGCTTCTGGGAGATTCCTTTATAGATGCATATGAAATGGAAAAAAAAAAAAAAAAGTTAAAATCCAGAGATCTCATTTTCCAATCTTTGAACCTAACCTGAGTTTACAGGGAGCTAAGTCAATGATGGAAAAGCAGCATTTGGCTTCTTAGAGCAAGCCTCAAACCTTGTAAGATTAACCCCCTAAAATTTTTGTCATTACAAGTAATAAAACAGCTTTTTTCAACTTCTAAACTAATTTTAAACTGTTCCCACCAGTTGTTCACATCCACAGTTCAGAACACACGTTCTAGAGACAACACTGGAACAGCTAATAAGAATTACAATCACAGAGATTGAAATGCTGCTGCTCTTAACAGTATCACAGTACCTCTGCTTCAAAGACTATCGGTGATGGTGACTTCAAAGTCATGCAAGAACTTGATTAAAAATAAACACAGATTATGGATAGTGATGGTTAGGTGCAGATTGAAGGTGCTCTTTCCCCATTTGACCACAGACATACACGTTTTCCCAGCATGTTTAGAGAATACTGTGAATTCAAGTAATGCTTTTTTAATCTTAAAAAGGAAAAAAAAAAAAAAAAAGAAGAAAAAACCCTATAGTTACTCATTCTTCAAGGGACATCCTTAAGTATTTTTATATTTTTATACTGAAAAAGACAGAATGGAAAAACTATCAAACTTCTCAGTAAAATTACTTCTCTCATTCTCTTTCCTTTGCTAATGTGAGATTTGAGTACTAGCAATATTGCTTGTCTTTGAAATTCTCACTCTTCACAGTCATGAAAATGTTGATATTTTTCACTCAGCTGTATATTGACATACACTTAATGTACTCAGGTGCATATACAAGGCATCTGATCCAACTCAGATCTCATTAAAACATATTCTGAAACTGAAGTAGATCTGTTAATTCCAACAGGTCAGGAGTAAAGGCAGGCTCATCAAGACTGATTGTACCACAGCTAGTTTAATGGTAGAAATTGGCTATGATCATTACGCCTGTAAGCAAAGAGAGTTCACATGCAAGCATAAAAAGGGTGAAACATTTAAGCCAAGCTTTAAGATTCATAACAATAACATGTAAAAACTATGCAGTCAACCTGCAATACTTGCAGGACAGGAAGAGATCACCCAGGCTCCTGAGCTCAATTCCCAACAACCACATGCAACCACGTAATCGCTCTTTCATCCAGAAGTTTCCACAAAACATTCACTGTACCCACACATGCCACAGAACAACTTCCCAACTCCCTTCCCCAGTGAATGCTTCTCTGAAGCAAGAAAGCAGTCAACCAAGCAGTGCCCTTGAACCTTGTATCTTCTATCACAAACACTTCTACAGCTGTTTTTTCCCAAATCCTTCCACCAGCCCCCAAAGGGCATTTGCCCACATACTGTTTCACCTGCAGAGTAAGCCCAATGCTTGCTACAGAGTCCAGCAGCCCTAAGGGAACAAAAGCCGCTACATCACCAAGCCAAACGTGCCCCAGGTTTTCAGTGGCAATTCCTAACAGCCCAGAGACTTTTGTACACCATTTCAGTTTCATTTCCTTGAAAGATGACTGTTTCTTCACGTTAAAACCATCCCTTCAGAAATCAGACAGACCAACATACAGCATGCTGACAGTTATTTTTCCTGAGAACTCTATTATAACATTTACCCGTTTATTTGGGGAGGCAGAGCAGACTCAGGCAAATCACAGAATGGTTTGGGTTGGAAGGGACCTTAAAGATCATCTAGTTCCAACCCCCCTGCTGCGGGCAGGGACACCCTCCACTAGACCACGTTGCCCGAAGCCTCATCCAACCTGGCCTTGAACACTTCCAGGGATGGGGCCTCCACAACCTCTCTGGGCAACCTGTTCCAGTGCCTCACCACTCTCACAGTAAAGAATTTGTAACATCTAATCTAAATCGACCCTCCTTCAGCTTAAACCCATTCCCCCTTGTCCTGTCACTACACTCCCTGATAAACAGTCCCTCCCCATCTTTCCTGTAGGCCCCCTTCAGATACTGGAAGGCACAATTACATCCTCCCAGAGCCTTCTTTTTTCCAGGCTGAACAATCCCAACTCTCTCAGCCTGCCTTCATAAGAGACGTGCTGCCAGCCTTCAACCAAATACAGCTTTATGGAAACAGCCATGACTCTGCTGGCAACGTTACCCCATTTCCAAGGGTGAACAAAGCATCCAAAAGCACTTCATGCAATCACACCACCAGAATAAATGGCATAGATGGGGCAGAGGCCCTGACTTTTTAGCCACCAAGCACCCATAGATGAGCTAGCCATACCAGGGCAGTACTGCTGAGGCTGGCACAGCTTGCAACGCACTCTGCTGCACTGCTCCAGAGGGTGAAGGCACTGTGCTTTACAGAGATGCGTCACCAGTAGCTTTCCCATCCTTTTCAGCATGCTAGCTCTCAAAGCTAAGCTCTGGGTTTTATTTATGGATTAGGTACAAACTTCAAACGTACAAATGTGACTCTGGACTTACATGGTACAATTGCTCAGGTTGTTTTTAAAGGCAAGACTACAACATCTGAAAGGTTTCTTCTGGCTACTGTATTTTGGAGAGAGCACTAAGCCTTCTTCAAAATAGTTGTAAAATACTATGCAAATGAAGTGACTAGATGATAATCCAATATAATCAATGTCAGGCCACAAAATAACATTTGGATTTATACATTCTTGTGGAGGTGAACAACAAACATCTAACTCTACACACGTAACTAGACACAGTTAGAAATACAGACATTTCTGCCTACTTCCCAGTATTGGTTGGCAAATGCAGTGCAATGGGTTAGAATCAGCAACAAGACACAGTACATCAAATTCACTATTTTTACCAGTATGCATTATCATGCTCCTCCATTCTTAGCTCTGCAGGAGATTAATTTAAAAGAACCAAAAAAACCCAAAAACCACACTGGACAGAAATGCCAAGATCTTTCTTTTTACTTTTTTCTCTCACACTGTAGTCCCAGGAACTGCACAGGTAAGAGTGAAAAAAACCTAAATTCTTTTTCCTAGCTTCCTCAGAGCAGAAATCCAGACATTATTCCATAAAACTGGCACAGCAGCGTGCAAACACTTACACCCACATGCAACACGGCACAGAACTTTTTACGCTACTACTGCACAGTTAAGAACATCGTATACTTTTTCACTTAGTTTGACCCCAAGTAGAGAGATGATCAAAGAGAAAGATGTAAAGTATGTCAGTCTTTGTTATGCAAATAGCTACACAGAACCAAATTTTTTAAAATAATTATACATGAAAAAATCTACATCCTTGGGTCAAAGGTTTTACGTAGCACAATTCTTACTAAAGTATTTTTAAGGGCTATATAAAACCTCTGGGTACGAAGAGTGCATAATTCAAATTCTGACCGACAATTAACTGTAACCATGCTAACGGGTGTCACTACAATAAACTGCACTGAACAGCTGCAGAGACAGAACGGGAAGAAAGCAGAATTATGACAGATGTACACCCTGAAGACAAACTGAAGAACTGGCTTTTCCTGAAAGTAACCCACTAACTGCAATGAAACTAAGACCTCATTATCTCTAGCACACAAGAAATCGCTTCAAAATACTTAATGCACAAATGGAAGTGTGACATAGTCTTAACAAAGTGGATAGTAGATGAAGACATTTGGCTTCCACTACTGTAGTCTTTTTACATAGTTTATGACACCACCCCAGTCTTCACCAACTGACACCTAACACAGCAACAAAACAAAAAAAAACGGGGTTTTCCTTCATGCCTAGACCCCCCCAAAAAAAGGAACTACGTCAGAAATAAGTTATACTATTAAAATTCACCTAAAACTTTGCAATTCTTCTTTATCACCTATGAAAGCTTCGATAGCGACATTTTACAGTCACGAAGATACAAGAAGAGTTCTTAAGTACTACAGTATTACGTAGCATAGTCCACAGTACAAAAAAGTCACAGACCTTAAATTTGGAGAGAAAAAAAAAATCCTCCAAGTCTCATAAAAGAAAAAAGTATGTTCCAAGGCCAAAAGCGTTCTCCACAAGGAATATTTCTGCTGACTTCAGCACACCTATTCAAAATTTCACAAGGAAAGGCAGAATTTGGACACATCAGCCCAACACTTCTCAGCAATCCACATGTTCATTTACGCACCTGCGCAAGTCAGCTCATAACATTACCTTACAATCTAGGCAGTGGCAGCAAATTATTCCCAAACTGTGCTGCTGAAACCGACTGCCCAAAATCTTTAGCAATGATAAATTTGACTCTGTGAATTAATTCAACCCACCCTGCATCTACCGCAGCTCATCTCTTCCATCTAGAAAAAGCTTTCTGCTCGGTCAGCTCCAGCCGAAAACAGGAGCGCGAAGCAGTAGCACTAACCACATGGAGAAAACATTTGAGGAAAGACTGGAAGGTTTTTTTACTATATTCTGTGAATTGTGAACGAAACCAGAGAAGCTGGAAGGCAAATTTGCAGCTGTGAGAGGAAAGGGTAGTTTACTATTGTTATTTTATTTTAAACATATGTATTAAAAACAGAGCTCAAAAGCAGGGAGCGAGTGGTATCTGAAGCCAGAGGGAAAATCCTGCCACTAAAACGTACAACCCTTGCTGTTTCAACAATATCCCACTGAGTGTGAGAAGCCTCTAGAAATAGAATCATAACAAGCATATTTTGGCATAACTTTTATGAAGGTTTTAGGTTTGCAAGTGTGGGCAGCTTTTGACTTACTTAAAAGACAGTGCCTGCTTAAAAAGGAAATTATTCCAAATCACAGCTAAATCTTTCCCTAAAAAGAAAAAACAGGGCTAGCATAAAAGCATCTTCCTACTTTAACGTTAAAATGTCAACTAAAACGTGTTGCTAAACGCTACCATAATTTCTAATACTACCTAAGAGCTATCCAAGGAGAAGCAATCTATTTTTAACGCTTGTGTGCAGTCACACAAACCAGTCGCGTACATGTCACACATGGCCAGTTCTTACTGGACGACTGACAGGTTTCAAGATCCCACGGACTTCACCTATGGGTGAATCTAATCAAGTTTATTAGAATAAAGCTGTTAGCCGAAGGAAAAGAAAGAGACCGAGGGAGAAGTTAGTCAGAGGCACGCACCCCGCCCGGGAAGCGTGGCTTTTTTAAATCGTCTCACAGGTGACCTGTGCCTCTACCGACCCGAACGAGCGGTCGCCACCCGCCGAGCCAACGGCTGCCAACTCAGGGCCGCCTTTCCAGAGGGCGGGAGACGGCGCTTCGAGAGTAAATTCAAACAGCGGCGCCTGACGCCGCCCGCTCGCGGGTCTAAGCTCTCCTCCTCCTCACGCAGCGATCCCACCTCAGCTCCCAGCGCGGGCGGCGGTTGCCCACACGCGCGCGGCGCCTCGGGCGCCCGCCGGCCGTTACCGCTCGCGTCGAGGGTTCCCGGCGGCGCCGAGACATGGCCAACGGCGGGAAGAGGAGACGGAGCCGCCTCCCTGCCCGGGTGCCGCCGGGCTACACCTCCCCGCGGGGGTGGCACCTTCCTGGGCAGCGGCACGGCCGCCGGTTTCCATTTGAAACGGCCCAGCTCACCACCACCACCACCCCCCCTTCTTCTCCCGGCTCCCTTTCCCGCTCCTCCCCGCCGCCGGCCGCACCAATCCGCTCGGCCCCGGCTGCAAATCAAACTTGGTGCCCCCGGCTCCGCTCCCTCTCCCCCAAACGCCTGTCACTGCCGAAAACGGCCAAAGCACCTTCCCACCCACCCCCCCCCATCTCCGCGCTGCGACGGAGGGAGTGGGGAGGGAGGGGACGGGACGGCGTTTTGGCGGATTGAGCAGCAGCACAGAGGAGACTTGAGCTCATTTTCTGTGTCTGTCTCTCCTCCCACTCCCAGACAGTTCTGGAAACTGTGTATCACCTCTTGTCATAGGAAACCAACCAGCAGGCGGTGCAAACAAACAAACACCCTTTGCCTCCACCCTCCCCAAAATAATGAACATCCCACCGCCTATCATTAATAAACTGGCGGGCGCGAACGGGAAAGGAAGGAAGGAAAAAAAAAAAGAAAAATCGTCCTCCGATGAGGCGACTACCCGAGCCCAGGGACAAGCGGGGTGACAGCAGCATCAGGGCGGCTTTGTCTAATTTCAGCAAGTGGAATAATCGCTGGAGCCGCACTTGCCTCCTCCGGGGGGCCGAGGACGGACCGTTACACAGACACAACGCGGTTATCTGGCGCACCGCAGCCCGGACCCATCTTGCTTGCCAGGCCTCGGGGGAAGAGCGAAATCGCGGAGCTACCCTGACTGGCGCCCGAACAACTTCAGGCGTTTGCCGCCGCTCCCCCGCGTTTGTTGTTCAGTTACGTTACGTTCGCGTTTCAACACCGCCGGTGACGTTCCGTTCCATTCCCTCGTCAACAAACCCCGGCGCGCTGCCGCCGCCTCGGGAGGCCGGCAGAGCAACGTCTTGCCCCAGGGCACCCACCGAGCGCCAAGCAGCGGGAGGGGAGCCCACCCCACCCACCCCCCCGCGCCTCGCCGAAGTTTGCACCGCGTCCCCCCCACCCCCATGCCCGCTCCTGCCAGTTCGCCGCTCTCGCACTTCAACTCCCCGGGGCGGGGGTAGGGCGCTGCGGGGCCGCCGTGCACCTGCTGGCCGCTGCCCCGCCCGCCCGGCGGCAGGGATACCGCTCTTCTCCCCGGTGGGCCCGGGCCGCTCCGCGCCTCCCCCCCGCACACACGCTCTCAAACACGTGCACTTCAGGGCTCCCG
This sequence comes from Balearica regulorum gibbericeps, assembly GCF_011004875.1. Lineage (NCBI taxonomy): Eukaryota > Metazoa > Chordata > Aves > Gruiformes > Gruidae > Balearica > Balearica regulorum. The sequence goes on along the minus strand of NC_046187.1, from coordinate 8,913,424 downwards.
CAAGTTGCTCTCCAGCAGGAGACACCGTGCGCTCGCCTCGGGGAGCGGGGGAGACACCGGAGCACCTATGGCAGGCCGCCGCTCTCCACCTCCAGCGGAACACCCAGCGGTGCCCCAGAGCACACCCCTATGCGCCCATCGAGCACACGACTAACCGGCTGCGGCTCTCCCGCTCCGAAAGGCAACTTCTGCTTAATTTCACCGATGAGCAGTTTTTATGCTTTCTAAGCATTTTTTTTTTTTTTTTTTTTTACTACGAGCGAAAGCCAAGTGCGACTAGGGGGTCAGCGTAACTACAAAGCTGCTTCTGCACATAAACACCTCCTCCCCCACGCACACGCTCCCCGCCCTCGGCGAGAGGCGACGAGTCCCGCGGACATGTGGGTGACACGGTGACAGACACTGGCCATGGCTCCCCCCGCCCCCTTCCTACACATCAATATCCGAGCAGGACCTGCGCTCTGCCATTGCCATCTGTCTACCAAGTTGCTCCCACGCTTCCTACTTTCCGCGGAGCGTGATGCCCGGCGATGTCCCCGAGGCTCCCCCCCGGCGCAGCCTGCAGCGACGCCCGAGGCCGGGAGCGCGGCACGCCGTGAGCTCACTTGGCCGCTGCACCTTCAAAGCTGCGCGGTCCTTACTTGCCGCTGCCGGAGCCCGCAGCGGAACAAAAAGCCGCCCGCCGCTGCCGGCACCGGCCCGCCGCGCCGAGCGGCAACACAACCTCCCCTCCCTCCTCCCGCCCGCCCCAGCCCGGCACAAGTTGCTTGTGGGATAGCGGAGCCGCAACTCGGCCGCCTCCCCTCGCCCCGGACCGAGCCGCACGGCTCTTGGCGCCATGTTAATGACGTACTATCTTATTTCCACTAGGCAGCGACCTTCGGCACGAAACTGCTCTCTCGCCGCCTCCGGAGCGACAAAAAAAACCATCAAATATGGCTGTGCTGGCGGCTCCCCCGGCTGGCGCTGCGGCGGCGGGCACGGTTACCTGCTGGCGGCGGCGGCGGCGAGGCGGTGGCGGGCGGCGCGGCCGGGCTCCCCCTGCGCGGAGGGCTCGGGGCCGCCTCATGAGTTCGGCGCGGCGCCGGGGAGCGGGCGCGGAGAGCGGCTCCCTGCGCCACACACGCACACACCCGCGGCTCACTCTCTTTCGCACACACACACAGAGACTCCCTCTGACTGACGTTTGTACTTGTTATGGAGGAAGGACTCCGTGAATCAAACTCGTTTCTGGGTCACTGCTGCCACAGGGGGGAGCTACTTTAATCCCCTGCCAAAACTGGAAAGCGAGGGAAGGGGGGGGAAATAATAGTAATGTAGCGCCGGGGTAGGGAGGCGGCGGCGGCGGCCCCGGGGGAGCCGCCGTTAACTCTTCGCGGCCCTGGCCGGAGCCGCGCAACGGCGCAGGGGGCTCCCACCTGCCAGGCTAGGTCTCGCCGCCCGTCTCCCCTTCTCCCTCGGCGGCGAGCGACTGCCCGGGGAGCCCCTTGCTTCCAACTGCGCCGACCTGGCCGGAGCCCGGTGGTGCGTGGCCGCCCGGCTCCTGCCGCGTCCTCGCTCGCAGTCAAGCGGGCTCGCAAACGAAGGCAGAAGGCACCGGTGGAAGGCTGGCAGGTGGGAAAGGGTATGTGTCTGCACCCAGATCGCGCCTGTGGCACTGCTGGCGTTACCCTACAACAATTAACTCTTCTCTCCAAAAAAATTAAGCCCATTTCACAACCAGGAATTACAATGCTGCACAGACTCCCTATGCATAACACATAAACTCACTATTTTTCAGGCAGAGAAACTGAGGCACGTAAGAGTTAAATGCTGTGGCCACATACATAGCGCATAATTGCCAGGGCAAGAATAAAACTGCAGGCTCCCTATTCTCAGCCCCCAGCGTTATCCCTCCAGCTCCCTAACTTTGATAGTTCTCAAACACTAGAAAGAGCTAACACATACTGCGGTTCAGTTCACATCTTTCTAGCAGGAAACGAAATTATCTTAAATTGGCACCAAATTACATACTAAACTTCCCATTATTTAAAAAAAGTACGTTTGAGTGCAGATTTCTTTATTTTCCACATAAATCGCTTTACCTCACACCATGCACCTGTGCTCTGAGTGAAGGAGAACAACCCCTTTTGAGAAGAATTCCTGAGCAAATAAAGTATGAGGTAATAAATACCACGGAGAAGATTCAGCATAATCTCAGAGAATTAAGGCGATCTGTGGAAAGTAATCCCCATAGTATGCAAATACAAATTAATGCAGCCTCCACAGCAATATTAGTCTGCCAAAAGAATCACACCTTAGTTCAGCAGAGGAATTGGGTCGTTACTCATCCATGCAAACTGAGTCATTTATCCTGCCGTCTCACCCACCTACCTACCCAATAATGAAACAGTACTTACATTGCTCACAATCTAAAAAGTTGCAGTTCACTACAAAAATATCCCGTTCCCCCCCTGCAAGGTATTTTTTCACTGTGAAAATAAGATAGTTGTGGTTTTATTCATAGAACAGCCTGAAGCATCTTTAGATTTTAGAGCCTAAGCCTTTGATTCCCCTTGTTTTCATCTACGTGAAAATAAGAAAAAAAAAAACCACACACATTCTCTACATTCTCCCATACTTACCTTGGCGTACAGACCCATAAAGATACCTGCTGGAAGTAGCTTTGTACACATCAGCAGTCTATTTAGAAGTAGCTCCACTGATGTCATTCATATTTGCAGGATCGGGGCCTTAGCTTTTTGCCATTCGTGGTACAGCCATATCGCACCTGTGATCACCTGTGCAACACACCAGATCTCATTATCTGAGAAGTTGTTGCCAGAATTACATTCCTACATCCATCATCTTACCCCTGAGCTTCCAGGAACCTACCCCACACGCTAATTTTCACATCGCCAAAGGAGTCGGTGACTTGAGACTCTGTTGATCTGCATTATCTAAACAGCATGTATCCATTGCTGTGCTATGGTGTAAACCCCAGAATAGATGAGGTCACAGTTTTTTCACTCAGTGGTCTGCAGGTCCCTTGGGAGCTCATGGATGACTACTCATAAGTCCATAAAAGGTAACCAAGATTAGCAAAGCTATCATCGCTTGCCATTTCTTCTATAGAGGTATGCACCTCTACTGAATTAATTTATTTTTTTTAAATACTGTCCCTTGTGAAAGACTGAAGAATCACTGGAAATTCTCTTTGTCCCACTTTTCTGAATTCTTTCCAAGAAGGTTCAGAACTGGCTTCTGAGAAAGCCTTCAATGTGAATGTGCTCTAATTTCTAAACAGGAATGATAGAAACTTTCCTGTCTCATACTCCTTGCATTTGTGGCAATATTTTTGTTTTTCTTTAATTAGTTTTCCTTTGCGTATACAGCCAAGTTTAAGTTACATCTTGTATTTTAGGAAACACACAAGGCCATACATGTAGGAACAGAACGTGAATGTTTGCAGAATGGTGGGCTGTGTTTTAGAAAATAGCAACTAAAAATGCTATCTAAATTACTGTAGAAAAGTCAACAAACGTGACCCCTCTGTGTTGTAAGAGCAGCTAGTCCAATCCTTATGAGGAAGGTAACACAAATGGAACAAAGATGCTTTTTTGTCTCTGCGTGCAGTGTATCACAGAGTGTTCTGGAATAATGTGCTCGTACATTTTACAAGGAATATTGAAAAATTGAAGGGCTAGTAGCTGGAAGGATAACTTTGGACATTAATGGAAAACACTTCACAAAGAAAAGGTTACATCCTGTACTACTTCAACGCTACAGGCATGAACTTGTGTGCTAATATAGCTATGGTCAAACAGGAAAGAATATAATAGAGCATATCAGAGTAAGCCACTGACATCATTAATACAGAACAGTGCTAAAAAAAAAAAGAGACCTACATATGATCTAAATAAAGCAATGAGTTGTTCACAGCAGAATCAGCCTTAGCAGCTTAAAACACCATTACGACTCCCGCCTGAGAATCCCAGTGGCAGACACCAAAATGGACTGTATGAGTGGTCTTCACTTCTCTACAAACTCAATGCCCAGCTCAACCAGCCAGAGCAGGCAGCCTGCCTACAACGAACAGAGGAGGATGGTAAAAGCAAGCCACGTGCGGCAGAGAGAAATCTGAACTCTCCATTAAACATCTGACCGCAGTCTGACTCAAATAGGAACCACAGTAGTTTTCCGCTACCTCCACTGGCTAAATTTCAAAAGTGATAGGTAAAATTCTGCTGGAGGTAGAGTTGGTAGAAGTTTCGCCATGGACATCAGTGGGGCCAGGATTCCAGGCTTCATCTCCAATAGATATTCACCCCCTCAGCAAAGCAGGCATTTTGTTATACTAAATAATGTCACAAGACTCTGTGCCTCACTTGGTCATCTTTATATTAGTATTAACACTCATTCCAGGAGCACTCAGAGAATATGTATCAGGCTTGGAGTTAGGCTTTCTACTAACACACAGAACTTCTGGTCCCCTCTCCAAGTTGTTTCATCAGATGTAGTCACTCATATATTAAATTTTATTTAAATTTTGTGATCATTTATATAGTTTCTTAATATCTCCTTCTTGACTGTTATTTCTGAGATGACACACAAAGCCAAGGAAAGAATATGTAGCTTTTCAGCACTTTTTTCCCAGCCTTTTATGGAAATGTGTTGCTGCAGCAGTGTCTGATAAAATATTTTTACTTACTTTTTTTTTTAATTTGATAATATTCCTTTTACATTTGGAATCTTTTCCACTAATTCTTGCTGAGTCTCCACACATGAAGGTGGTGCTAATGAGGATGAGTTTCTCCCCACTGTTTAACTTAGCCCAAGTATCACTTAGAACTCAAAACTGTTCTTTTGCTCTTTTGGCTCTGGTTTTTAAGAACTTATATTTCCATATTCTCCTTCTTTCTTTTGAAGATTAGAAATTTGAGGGGAAGAACGCAGTACAGATCCAAACCAGCACTGTCAAGACTTTAGCCTGTACTTGATCTTCAAGACTAAGAACTAACAGAGAGCTTTCACATCTCCTGTGATAGATATATGTATTGCAGATAGATACAGTTGGGCCAAATCCTGTTGAGGTCCATTTTGTGTCTAGTTGGTCTATTCATATGAGCAAGGGGAAAAAAAAAATTTTGACTCATGCATATGTAAATCTATACCACTTACAAACTGCATAAAATGTAATATTTTTAACTCCTGCGGAAATAAAACTTGCTCACAGGGCTACGTGTGGACCATACAGGAACACAGTTGTCACAGTTTGGTCTAATCCAAATACATCATTTATGGCAACATGGCACTTGACCACTTCACTAAATTATGCACAAAAAAATTAATTGGTGCTCTGGCTTTTTCTTCCTCCTTCTTATCTACAAGCACTGAATTTTGGTATGTCTGGATTAGGGAGGTCAAAAAGACTAAGCTCAGGTAGTATATTACTGCCTTTTAGTCTGAAGGTCAGGTTTACAGCTACCAGGATTGCTTGTGGAAGTGATTTGCAGATTCACAGGCCATACTCCAAAGATGCGCTTTCTCCTGTGCTCATAAGCCTCATTCTTCTGGTTTACAGTTCCTTTGTTTTACTGAAATGCAGTTGTGAGAGGTCGCTAACAGTGGTGTATGAGCCAGTACCCAGAAGCTGTGCCATTAAGGGATGAGGAAGGAGATGGATAAAAATGAATCTTTAGAGCCGAACTTTAGATTTAAGAGGGTGCTTGCAAGAGAGAGGCTAGTGTAGTCTTTTTAATTACAAAACTTGAGAAGTAGAGATTATAATACTCATTTTACATGTGGGTAGGCAGGGGCATACAAAGGTTAAATCACTTGCACAAGTCACATGTTAAGTCAGCGTTAAAACCAAGAATAGAAACCTAAAGTCATGCCTCTCAGTCCAAGGTTTCTAATGATTAAACTATATCCTCTCCTTTGGCCTGGTCTATAGCACATAACAGAGTACAAAGTATACCTCCATGACATTTTGCACATAGATACCTTAAAATATTTTTGCAAGTCAAGCACAATCATTGCATGGATATGCAACTGCTGACATTGCATGTTCATCTGAAAATGAAGTGGGAACAGGTATGCTCAATAGGTAAAATTTACTAAATTCCAAAATCTAAAAGTATAGGTCCTAAAATCAAGTGTTTCCAAATTATTCTAAACGAAAAGCAGAAGCTGACAGGAAACCAGGAGAACAAAAGCCTCAAGGGAAGAACTAGAAGGAGGCAGTTAACTTGCAGGTCTGCAAGTTAAGCGGGATGAAGCTGATGCATCACCTTTAGGGTAAACAACACAATTTTGTACATGATTAGAGAAGTAATTAGCAGCCAAGGTAATGCCCTCAGTACAGGAAGAATGGACTGTGAAAACCTCAGGCAACTGAGAGTTTAGCAGCAACAGATCAAATCTCACTTGAAGTATATACACGTGCCTATCTGGCAGCTCATCAAGCAACATTACATTGGCTAATCTAAATGAACTTCAATATTAAATTCTGTTTGTGCAGGCAGAAATCATATAGTGAAAGAAAGGTGCTGTGACAAGACTCGTAAAGAGTTCAAAAGAAACTGATTACAGATTTTCTGATTGCAGAGTGTGTCCTGATAAAAGGTTTCTAAAAGTGGAGTAGTGGTACCAGATTACTGGGGAAGTACAAGAAAAAAGAATTTATTTTTTCAGTAACAACCTAGCACCAAAATTACTTTAAAAATTAAAAAAATAAAACAAGGCAACTTCAACTCTGGATCCTTAAGAGTCAGAAAAAAAGATTAAACAAAAAAAAAATCAGCTGTTGAATTTGCTCTGAGTAGCTTGTGGTAACATTTCTGGAAAGAGCAGAAACCCTGGAAGTAGCTTCCCGTGTGGCCTTTCTGGGTTCCACTCAGTACTTTATGGAATTGCCCCAGAGTTGCTTCTATTTGTGGTCTCTCCTCAGACAGCCTCTTCCAAATGTGATGACTCACAGCTCATTGAATTTAAAGCTGTTTTCAGACCATGAAACTGAGGTCTGCCACAAGGGCCAAGAGATCGTACGCCCTCCATGACAGAAAACAGATCTGGGACACTTTGACCTAAGTTACAATGTAGAGGAGATACTCTGTTTATCCTCAACAGGTATAGCTCACTCTCGGTTTTGACAAAGGGCACATTTTCTCCCTAAATAGTTAGAGGTCCACTGATTTCAGATGCAGTCGTCCTGAAACCTACTTCAAATACTAGTAACTCTAGCTCAATAGTACACAGATGTAAGGCAACAAGAGTGTAAAGAAGCCATCATTTCTAGATAAAAATGCTAGTCAAACAAATAGGCCACTGTTGTTTACTTTAGCTATTTTATTTTTCCAATTATAGGTTTTAGAAATAAAATTATTCAGTGTTTAACACACAGGAAAAATGATTGAGAAAACTAAAATTCTTTTTCTAGTGGCGATATTGATCGCTGAGCTTTTCTACAAGTTTCACTGCATAAGCAAGCACAAAAAACACTTTAGAAAGTTTTAATTAGCATAAATGTAATAAAAGCTGCCTCATGTACTTCCATTTCACTATTTGTCATATATATATATATATATTCAGAGGTTCAACACTACCAAACGGGACTCAGAACAAGATGCTCAGAATATCCAGCACAGAAGAACCTTTACACAATAGGGAACGTTGAGCCTTTCTCTTATCTGCCTCCCTCCATCTCTCACCCCCCCAAAAAAGGGTTGGGGAGGGTGTGGGGGGGTCTGTTGGGATAAACAGGGCAGTTTATCCCTTATATCAAGGGGCCACATAACCATGCAGCAAATGGCCCTAGCTGGCTGCCTCTGTATCTGACAGGCATTAATACATACCCAAAACAACACAGTCTACGCCGTTATGCTTCTACTTTACTAAAAGCTACACGCCCAGTAAAAAATTCACAAACAGAAGAAAAACCACAGTACCCTTATCAGGTAGAGAATTATCTATTTTGCAAATAAGACATTGACACACAATGGTAAAGAGATACAAACAAAAACTGCCTCTGGCAAAGCAAAGAGACTCAATCTCATGATTCAGCCCTAACATATTACAAAAGCGTAATCTTTCAGCACTGTTTGAAACATACTCAGTACAAAAGGTCGACTATCTTTAACACTGCATTTGCACGCTGGATGTGTCTAACCCCAAATTTCTGCTTCAGACTGCAGGAGAGCAATGAGTTACAGGAGGTAGCAGAATCTTTGCACGTGAAGATAGTCAGAGGCAGAACCTCAAACAGCTTCATAGTAAATTTTCAACTCACATAATGCAAGCACTCAGGATGTAAACAGCCCTTGAGTCATTTCATACCATTTTTAACAGTAATTCTAAAGTTACTTTTTTTTTTAATGGACAAAGGACTTTATTGCTTAATTAGAAATTACAGCTTCTTTGCTACTACTGAAAGCCTAGACTGCCACAGATATATTTAACTAAGCACACAGTGAAGAATGAAGAAAACTTGGAAATCAAATCATTACTCTGGCTCCTGTGAACTTTGCTTCACTAAGCAAAAAAAAAAACCCACACAACCCCGCAGCAAACAAAATAGTCTCTGACCTTCCAGAACAACATTTAAAAAAAAAAAAAAAAAGTCTGATCTGCTTATGTGGGCAGATTTTGGCACAGGGTAAACATCTATGTTTGCTCCTCAAATTGCACAAGTCGGAAGAGAATCTCTCTTTTATCCAGGACAAGCTTTTAAACCATCGTGCATTTACGTTTCTTTGACAATCTGAGGCAGGTTACTTTCTTCCCATGGAAGTGCAAGTACTGGGGCAAAGTAAATGTGCCAACTGCTTGTAATCTGGTATCTCTATAGGAGGAACGGGCACATCCTGCAGCAAGCACACGTATCCTTATGTAACTGCCAAAACCACCGTTCCAGCCTACTCAGCTTCTCAAATATTCAGCCAACCATAGCAGCAACTCTGCCCTCGGCCAAAGCTAAAGGTGAGCCCACAGTGTCTCAGATCTCTTCTGGAAAAGAGCCCAATTACTTAAAGGAGCCAGGCAGAGTCTTCAGCCACAGCACAGAAAGGGGAGAAAGAAGTTTACAGAAGATAAGTTCCGGAAAGCCTGAAAGAGTGCCAGCCCCATAGCAGACAGTCCCATGCCGGAGTACAACTTGTACTGGCACTCTGGTGTAGTGCTTTGGATCAATAACATCTGTAATAAAGCACATTGGATCAATAACATCTGTAATAAAGCACATATTGACTTGATAGGCTGGATAGATGCACAGAAAGAGCAAAAGAATTTTTCCTCTCACCACATACTGGCGGTGGAGCCTAGAGCAATGACTTGGCTCTACCTTTACATCTTTATATTTATTTCATACTTCTCAAAGAGCTGCTCCTGTGGGTACTTTGGGGTCCCTCTCCCTTTTTAAGGAAATTAAGCATCTTTCATGACTGCCTTAATAAAATGTTGCAAGTATTGTGCGCTCCGTAGCGCCTGACGCACACCTCGGACATCCTAGTTAGCTTGTTTGCAGGAGTTCTATGTCAGTGAAGGAAATCAGTGACAGCAAAAAGGTCCCAAACCTCAGGCAACACAACAAGAGACCAGGATCACCAGTTTCATAAACCCTGTCATTTCATGTGAACAGAATTAATAAGTATTAAAAACGTGCACATCTGTCACATACTGTCCCTAGCAAGGGAGCACCATTAACTGAGTAAGCTAGTTACCCTTCAGAATACAATTAACATCAGCTGGTTAAATGTTTTAAATCCTTTTAAAGCTGCCAACCATACACTAATACCCTGAATTCAATATGTTTTCATGAAAAAATAGCAGTCCAGAAAAATCAAGCTACAACATACACACAAAATCCATTTCTACTACAGACATCCATGCATGCTTTGGTTTCGCGAGTATCTCAAAGTCAGGAGATCAGATCTCGAAGCCCACCTAAGGGAAGATGACACTGATACTTGTCTGTCTTCAAAAATTCCTTCCCCGTACCTAGTTTGTAAGCAACCATTGAAACCACAAGCATGAGTTGAAATTCTCTTTTCACTGGGAATGAGCATTTATGCCACTAATTTCCACGGAGCTAGGATTTTTTCTGAGCCTATGTTTTATAATTACAGAGAAGTCTGTCTAGCCATTGTCATTCAAACCGTATGATATTTTTTAATAAACTGATGTATCAACCACAACACATTGTACTCTGATCGAAGACCACCATCTCAACCTGAACATCAAATGAGGCGTTAGTCGACAGAGTGTTTAAAAGCTGCACATCATTTCCAGCATATGCGCCAAATGAAATCATACTTAGCAAGGTGTTTGCTACACTAATCCTGTTTACACGTCATAGCACAAAAATAGACACATTTAACCCTATGAAAATTCAGGCCAGGTCTGAGAGCATTAAGCACAAGTAAAGCCAAAAATGTGCTAGGTTACTGAGACTAGGTTCAAAGGACTTTGATGCCCAAGGCTGAAAATGTAGTTCAGCAAATTCTTGTTCATTTGTCCAGCCTTGGACTAGTCTAAACTTACTTAGTACCTCCTTGCATGACTGCAACATTCCTTGAAGATCTGCAGCTCTTATTTTTTTGGCATGATCTGAACTGCTTCAGTTTGCATAACGAGGTCATGGCTTCAGTCTCAGCCCAGTGAAGCCAGATGTGGTGGTCTAGGGCTACCTATTGCTTAGATGCTTCCACTTTCTCCAAGCTGAATTTTGCAACACTGTGCTGCAGAGCCAAAGGGTCTGCTCGTTCTCATGCCGCTTCACGACTCATGTGCTCTCTTGCACAATGCCTCAATTTCAGTAAAAGCGATGGAGAACACACATCTCAGCCCAAGTTTTGGGCTAAATCATTATATCTCATATCTTTGTACTTACTAATTTTGTTCTGACTACAGTACTTTTTAAAAACTCAATGCTTGACTCATTTTTTTTTAAAACAACACTAATATTGGTTAGCCTGAGACTTGTATAAGACTTTTGCTAGATATGCTGCAGACATTGGACACCAACTAAAATATGTTAACTTTTTTGTATGTTCAACTTCTATTAATAATACCAGTCCGTTCAGCTTACACTTCCCTATTGAGAAATCACTTTGTTCCACATACAGGAAAATCTCCTGTATATGTAGGCCACACTTGCAAAAATAAACAAATAATACGTTTTCTAAGAGATTAAGTATGTTACACTGCTTGTCAGCGACAACAAACTACATGAATTTCCTCAAAAAAACCAAAAAACCCCCACTTTTGCTGGAAACAAGTGAAGTTGCTTTTTTTTTTTCTTTGCACCAAGGTTACGTCACTTATCTCTTGGGTACAGATGACACTAATAACCATGTGCCTGGACTCCAGCTAAATTATCAGTTTCCTTTAAATAGTTTGAGGGAAGAAAAACATCAAGAATGCTGTATAATAAAGTAGGAGGGCCTGGTCTTGAGCCTAATTTTGAAAATTCTTTCAATTTAGCCTCCAAATTTTGTTCTACAGGTTTTCAAATACAAATTTTTATCATTTATCAGCATGCAGACTCAGTAGCTGCATATGTAGCTACCCAAACTGCACGCAATGTGGGCACAGCACCTGCACATGCTAAAGATGTCTCTAAACAAGTTCTAGCTATTCAGCCCAAGCATTTTAGATGACCACTCTTCATCTTTGTTGAAGATACTTATTTTAGTCACTGAAGTCACTGGTTCTCATGAATAGCATTATGTTTACCAACGACATTACACAGAAGCGTGCATACCCGAATGTTTCTAAGTCAAGTTTTGAAAATGACACCTTAATCCCTTGACTCCCATAAAACACATCACACTTAAAAAATTGTCTGTCTCAGATAGTCGCTGTGTAGAAGACTTGAGAAAGATCAGGTACGCGAGGCTTTAAAAAAAAAAAAAAAAAAAAAAGGAATTCTAAATTTCAGGGTGCGGAATGCCCTGCACCACTGAATTAACTGCTGATACTGAATCCTCCATTAGCTGAATCCTCTCCGTCTGTACTGTACAAACACCCTTTAAAGCCAAAAGAATATCTACCCATAACACAGGGTCCATTCAGGTCCTCTTCATGATCAGAAATTCACAGCCAAATACAGGTAGTACCAAGAGCATTCTAAGATTTCTACAGCAAAATGTAATTACTTCATTTTAATAGGTAAACATGATGAGCTCCACAAATGACTGCTGAGGCATTAGAGATCATTAGTCCCACAGAGAAAGCACTAACATCCTGCGGTATCAAATTGTTTATCACTAATTCACAGAGACTGAATCCACAAATACATTTCTATCACTTTGTAGTTGCTTAATTAATTACATCTATTAAGCAAATTAAACTGAAGGATGCAACGAGTACTCCCGGGGCAACCAATGGCATGTCACCATCAATTTGCTTCTTTTCCATTCAGAGAAGTCCTCACAATTTTCTTTTAGTGGCAAAAAGGATCATAAAAAGATGAAAGCTATGATCTCACTAGCACAGCAGAAATCAAGAGAGACTTCCACTGCATTGAGATTAGTGAGATAACTCCAAGAGAAGAACTTCATACACATGTGCACGAGTGAACAAGCAACCCAAATTTTGAGGCCTCTTCAGATTGCAATCAGAACATCCCAGTGCACCTTCTCATTATTGTAAGGCCAGAAGCCACCCGCAGATAGCGATAAAGCACATACATATTTGCAAATACCTTTCTAAACTTTCTATGTGGAGTCTTCTAGAAAAGTATGATTTGTAAAACCTAACGTTTAAATAGCTCAATGTTTTAATATATCAGATTAGCACTAATGACTATAATATTTACTGATTTGTTATCTTTATATAAAATGGTGTTAGAGGCATTGTAAGCTCGTAGTTAATAATTTTTTCAATAAAGCTGTTCTGCTAATTCATTTTTTTCTTTTCTTGTATAAAACAATGCAAAAGAAAAATCAACGCTCAGATCTCAAGTGCTTAAAAAAGTAGGATGTTATTTTACTTGAAAACAAAGCAAAGACAACAACAACAAAAATTTTTGTCCACTATTTTCAATACCATAGAGGCTGCTGTGAAGAAAGTTAACTCTCTGCCAGGCACACCCAGTACCTCCACAAATGCTGTTTTATACACATTTAGGTCCAGAGGCATCAGCCAGACTATTATCATACCTAAAGACAGCTTCGTAAGTCTTTGTCACACTGGGTGCCTATGTGCTCCAGGCAATTAACAATTTACTTTTCTTTTTAAAAAGAAAACACTGTACTGATGATTTCAATTTAAATGTTTAGGAGGTAGTTCTCCTTTTGATTTTATTCCTTAACACATGTTCAGTCCTTGTACCATGTTATCCCTATTGTGTGTACATATATATTGTTGGTCACAGAGATGACAGAACCTATACATGAAATATCACCACAGTTGGTATATTTAAAATGTATACCCATTTTTCTTAATTAAAAAAATAAAGGGTTTTTCCTGATAATCCAAAATAATTTTATAAAAATAATTTCTCATATTTGTGGAGCCTTATTTGGATTTTGAAAAAAAAATATTATTGGCATTCATTTTTCATGTACTAAAGCAAAACCACCGCCACACCAAAACACAACAACAACAAACCCAAACGAAAAGGGAACATGCATAAAGGGCAATTCCACAGCTATTTTGTAGTAAATGATAAGCCACAAGGTGTCCCTTAGTGGAAGTGCAGAACGTATAATCCAGAGTTTGGAATGTCCTCATTTCCTGACACTTTCCCATTTTTTCATCTATGTAAGAACTGCTGACTGCTACTTTTCATAGGGAAAGGCAACCTTGTTCTTCACTGGTTTAGGTGCCAGACTTAGGAATGACTAATTCTTCTATTCTAGTATTACAGTAGCAGTTCTGAAAGGAAAAAGACATAAAAATATAAAAGTTGAGGGTTAATGCCTCTCCCCATCTTTTTTACCCCAATTTTGGAACATAATTTTTAGAATCTTCTTGGAATACTCTGTGAAATGTTACATTTGCCCCATGATACAAGGTCAAAGCACTTCTGTACTTGTTGATGCCAGCTTTCATACTTTGAATTAAAGGCCAAATGAATTAAACAACTTAAATCCTATGCAACTAAAAGGAAAATAGAACAGAAGTTGATGATCAGAACTGCAGAACGTTTGAACTCGCTCACTCCATGCCCTCCAGACCCTTATAGTGGTTTTACTTTAATGTCCAAATCTATACCATGATTACACTAAACCTTTCTTGAATGAACAAAAAAAAAAGTCCTCTGATAAACAGCAAAAACAGTAGATGAACTAAAGAATTTCTTTGATATAGACCACAGCAATAACATTTTCAGGAGAAAATTGCTCATTAGACATACCAAACTCCAACTATCTAAGAAAACAATCTGCAATTTGATTTCTTACTTCACGACAAAAGTTGGCTATACAAATTTTCCTGGAAAACGCACTAGGTTGAACCCAAAAAGTTGACGAGCCATCCCTTCCTGTGAATAGGTAACTAAAGCATAACAGCATTTTACCAATGTATTTATAATCTACGTGGTTAAAGTAAATAGCACTTTTCAAAGAATTGCTGCACGAGAAATCACAGGCTAGATCTGGCTGCCAAAACACAAATTATATCTCCCCTCAAGGTTCCTCTGCTTCAGTCAATATAAAGTTTTTGCATCAAAATTCTTCATCAAAATTGAGGAGAACCTGTCTTGTGTCTTCTCTTTCATTTTAATGCTTCTTATTTCCTCTTCTCCAGTTCCTCATGGACATTCCTTTATTGTTTCTATTCCTGGCAGCTGTTCTTCCCAGCAGCTGCAACACCAGCGAGAGACAGGAGTCACTTGGACTCTTGGCCATGCAAAAGCATCACACTGGCAGTCCCCTGGTTACTAAATGCAGCATGGTTAGTTGAGCAAGAGCACCCTCTTTCTGAAGCAATTTTTGTGCCAGGAAGCCTTGCTAGTTTTCACAGTGGGTGAGTATCCTGTGACTGAATGAGATTTGGACTTCTCCAGCCAGCTCAGTGTTATAAACACGTCACAGTCTGAAACAGCTGTCTAGACATTCATCAAGCTGTTGGGTTTCAGCCCTCCATATTTAGTCTTCGTGTGTCTAGGCTTGCTTGGATTGAACAAGATTAAGCATTCTCTCTTTCTTTAGCATCTTTGGTACATTTCCAGAGCACTCACTAGCTCTCTATCAGTCACTCTTTCATGAGACTTCCAGTCCAACTGCTGTTCTGAATCAACCAATACTAACCTTCCTCAAAATGGGCCCTTTTCTACATCTGTGCCTCAGGACACTCCAATTTTCAGCTCATTTCTTCAGGAGGCATATGGCTACTTTGGAGTAACCATTTAGGAAGGGCAAAAAGGCTACAGCCAAGACGTCTGTTTAGTATTGAAGTACCTTACGGCAACTTAAATGGGACTGTGGTAGGAAAAGTAAAATTAGAAGAAAAAGTTGCACTTCTCAGACATTTTCTCTTTGAAAGAAAAGCAATTGTCTGTAGCAATATGGACACAGATGTTTTCAGATACAGAAATAAAATACAGATGCTGGAGACTAAGTGAACTTCATATCTGTATATGGGTCTAGATTGTCTCAAGAAGAATGAGAATCAGATTCTGCTCTTCATTTCATGTGTGCACCATCACTAAAGCACCAATGGGTTCAAGTTCTAAATTCATTCATCATTACATTTAAGAGCAGGACATCTACTGGCAAGTCTGACCATTCAATATTCATCCCCACTAAACTTAGAGGATATAGCAAGTCAGTGTAATTAAACAGGAATTCTGACATATTGAGCCATTGCCATCTCTCGTCCGTAAATTGAACCCAGACTTGTGGCCAAGGAGTTCAGATTTCTGTGGTCTGAGGCTGAGTTCTGCAAAGCACAGAGGTATGACCTTGGCTCAGCTTTATGGAAAAAATATTGTTGAGCTGTAAGAGAATATGCAAGCTAAAACAATGTAAGATAAGAAGAATTAAAAGTAGTAAGAAGTAAAAACAAAGACTAAAGTGAAATTTTTGAGTTGGAAGCAGTAACTCAAGGACTCAGGAGACATATACTGCCATGAAAAGGTGTAAAACCCCAAAGAAGCAATAGTCAAAAGTCAGCAAGATCAAGGAACAGTTTATTCCAAGAAGCAGCAGAGGCCAATGCTTCTCCACCTGACCAGCAGAGTCATCAGATGTTTGCATTAGGGGTGGTGCACACATTTCTGGTTGGCCTAATAGAATGTTGTTCCTATCAATGTGCTAGCCAATAAATAATTACTGGGTACACATTGGTTGTATGTACTCCCACTTGCAAATCTCTAGGCATAGTAAAGATACCAATACTGTCAATGTTGATACCAATAGTGTGGTGGTTTAATCTTGGCTAGACGCCAGGTGTCCACCAAGCCGCCCTATCACTCCGCTCCTCAGCGGGACAGGGAAGGGAGAAAAATAAGATGGAAAAAACAACCCCAAACTTGTGGGTCAAGATAAAGACAGTCTAATACAGCAAAAGGCGACACGCAGAAGCAAAGCAAAAACAAAAGATTATTCCCTACTTCCCATCAGCTGGCGATGTCCGGCAACTTCCCGGGAAGCAGGGCTTCAGTATGTGCAGCAGTTGCTCCAGAAGACAAACGTTGTGAGAAAAAGAATGCCCCCAGTTCCTCCCCCTATCTCTCAGCTTCTTATTGCTGAGCAGACGTCATATGGTATGGAATATCCCTTTGGTCAGTTTGGGTCAGCTGTCCTGGCTTTGTCCCCTCCCAAGATCTTGCCCACCCCCAGCCTACTGCTGAGGGTGGGGAGAGAAGTGTTGGAGTGATGGCCTCGATGTGTGCCAGCACTGCTCAGTAGTAGCCAAAACATTGACATGTTATCAACACCCTGCTACCTACCAATACACAGCACTGTAAGGGCTGCTATGGGGAGAATTAACTCCCTGTCAGCCAGACCCAATGCACAATAGGCATTCCACCTTATTGATTTCAATATCCATTGGCATCGCTACACATTGATGCCTACCAATTTCGTGATTTGATATTGACAGGCATTGATACCTATATGCATCATTACCTTTTGATATCAATAGGTATTAATAGGCATTAATACCTATAATTTTTAATATTAATTTCAGTATTTATCAAAAAGCACAGATACCTACCGATAAGCATAGTTATCAGTACATCTGGATTTTGAAACCAAATTTCAACATTAGCATTCATCAAAACCTATTTCAATACCAATTTTGATAACAATAGGCATTCAAAGAATATGATACCTATTAAAAGGAACCAATATCTTTTAATATCAATGTCTGTCAATATCAATCTCGATATGAGTAGGCATCAATAGCTATCAGATTTTGATATCATTAGGCATTGATACTTACTGGTATCAATAGGTATCAGAAGGTAGGCATTGATATCTATCAAGTTCTATACTTATTTTGAAATCAATAGGCATCAATATCTATCAATTTCAAGAGCTACTGATTTCAATAATCATCTATACCCTATTGATTTTGATGCTGATTTCGATATCAATTGGCATCTATAACTATCAATATTGATACCTTTCAATAGCAATAGTCCTTAATATCTATCATTTTTAATACCTATTGACAGGTATTGATAGACTGATTTAGATAAGTATTGATGCCGATCAATACCAGTACCTTTTGATAGACATAGATGCTAATGGTAGTCATGAGTGGACCAATACCAACTGATAGGCATCAATACCTGTGAATTTTGATACCAATTTATTTTTATACCTATCAATAGCAATCAATTTCAATACCTGGATATATTAAGAAGCATCAGTTCATATGGATGTTTCCATTCTGGCCAAAGAGGGGTATGAAGTTTTGCTATGTAGGCTATGGGTGTACTAGTTGGTATGGAGCTTGTTCACTTCCGCTATACCTCCCAAAGCAAAATATTGAAGAAAAAGCATATTATCCTATAAGATATTTTACATTCACGGTCAGGTGTGCAAAATCCCACATTGTGAGAGTCAGTGAGTCTCTGCAAAGTCGCAGGCACAGATACAGGGATCATTGGTTAATAACTGGTCCATGATATTTAGACAGAGAACAAAAAAAAAAAAATGTAATAATCTTGTTATTTCATTAGTTCCGGGAATTCCAAGTACTCACTCATTGCTCAAATTCATTTGGTTTTCTTGGATGTCAGTTCTCTTCAAAACAGGTAAGTTTCCCTTAAGCATCTCTTCAGATAGCTCAGTTTCAGCCTCTTGAGGTGTACTTCGTTCTTTCAGATTTTGCAGAGTTGTTAGTTCTAGTTAGATTTCTCTCTACAGTACTGGGTCCTCTGACATGCCTGCAGTTTTATTTCTGAAGGCTGATAGCACAGCCAGCCATATCAGCTTTTTTACTTTCAGCTCAAACCTCATTTCTCAGTCCCACACACGTACCTCCAAACCCAGCAGGGCGAGACAGACACACTCCCACAGAGCTGCCTAAGAAGCGACGGTGCCACATGGAAAGACAGTTGGATTTACTGGCATTGTTTCTCATTTTCAATATTTTGTCAACTCTCGATTTTGGGTTTAAATTTGCTTATGTGACTAAAGGAAAACTGATAGCTCCAAAAGATACTGCTTCCTCATGTTATCCTAACACAGCTCAGTGCTGCAACCAGACTATCAGCATGTGTGGTGTCACTGGCACCTCCTGAAAAGGCAAGTTTTCAAAGTTCACCTCTTGCCTGCTGGAGAAGGCTGGGATCCCCAGACTAACGCTTCTTGCTGATGGCAAATGTCACCATGGTATCGTGTTACCACAACTAGTTTAAAAGAGTCTGACATTTAAAAGATACCAACTTAGAAATCGCCTCCCAACTACACCACTGATGAAGTACTGAGTAGCAAGGAAAAACCACTATCTAGCAATCCAGACAACCTTCCTTCAGCACCTTTCCCCCCCCCCACCCCGAGGGCATTTTCCATGCAAATAGTGACTCTGCCCAAATCCAGTTACCCTAAAAACATTAACAAAGATCACTACCTTAAGGAGCACGGCTGATACCAAATCAGGTAAGTCAGGATGGAGATAATACACTATAGCAACACCTGCCACACCAAACCCAAGAATGAAAAATAAGTCTGGTCTCCACCCCTAAGTAATGTACACCAATATAAATGGTATCCCAACATCCTTGCAGTTCCTTCATTAAGAAAACCATCACGAAGTGTGACTGAGGTTTTTCATAAAAACTGGCATAGTTTTCACAAGGTATAACAGATCTCTTTATGAGTCTTTAGCTACAGAAACAGGGGGATGCACTTTGCAAACAAAATGAGTTAAAGATTAAACGGCTAAAAGGACTGAAGGAAACCACCTTAGCTTTTAGGTTATTTCACATCAGGAAGTAACTTAGCCCAAAGCGAGTGGTTCAGCAGATCTGTGAGGTTAGTGCTGAAACGCCTCCTATCTCCATCAGATTTGGTTTAGGAGAGTTACTTTGGATCAGAGCCTGGCCTAGGGCCAAAACATCTTCACAAAACTGTTCAAAACTTTCTGAAGGGAAGTTTTCCTCCGGGGCTTCATGAACTAAGCTACAGGTCTCTCCAAGAAGCACCACATTGTTTGCTCATTTCTTACAAATATTTCAGCACCACATTAACACCACTTATAAATGCAACGAGACACAAAGAGAGAGGATCATTTGCAGCACCTGGGTGCCCGTTTACGCCATGGGACATGCCGCAGACCTGCTGCAACACTGGGCTCTTGTACTAGGTCTGTCTGGGATGGAGTTAACTTTCTTCATAGCAGCACATATAGTGCTGTGTTTCAGATTTGTGACTAAACCAGCAATGTTTTGGCTATGGCTGAAGAGTGCTTGCACAGTGTCAAGGCCACCTTGTTTCTCACTTGTGCTCTCAAACCCACCCCCCTGGAAAGTAGGCTGGGGGGAGGCAAGAAATTGGGAGGGGGCACAGCCATGACAGGTGACCCGAATAGTCCAAAGGGATATCTCATGCCATATAATGTCATGCTTAGCAATAACAACTGGGAGGTTTTGGCTTCCAGGGTAGCCATTGCTCAGAGGCTAGCTCGGCTTCCGTGTGAGTGCATGCCCTTGCATCACTTGTGTTTTTTCCCCCCAACTCTTTCCGTCACTTATGAGACATCTTTACCTTGACCCATGAGTTTTTTTGCTCTTGGTCTTCCTATTCTCTCTCGTCCCACTGAGAGGGGAACCAAATGAGCTGCTGCATGTGCTGGCTGGGGTCAACCCACAACAGTCAAAGCCACATCTACCATCAAGCTACTAAGAGAAAGGACAGGTGGGGAAAACTCGATAAGAGCTGTTAAAGCAACAGCTCTAGCACAGCAGAGGGAAAATGAGTAACAGTTAAGGGAATCAGATGGTGGAGCCAGCTTGGGTGGGAGGGATGACACCCTTTCACCAAGAAAACCTTCTCTTTTCCCCTTTTACTGAGACATGAACTTCTGTCCCATCCTGCACTCCCCCTTTTTGTAGCCTGTGCCTTTGAGGAAGGAGGTAGAAAATCCCCTTTTGCCCAAGAGCAATGGAAAAGCGACAACAGGAGCCTGTTTCCAGCATTTGCTGGGAATCTACTCGATTCCCTGCAGACTTGCATGCTAGGGGGCTGTGAAGAATGCTGTGGGCTGCCCTCTCTGGCATTCCTGCTGATGCACAAGTCTGCCTACATCTCCACTCCATATTGGTAACGGTATGGTACTACATGAACTCAGCATCCTGTTTGGAGTAATGGCGTGACAGCACACAACAGCCAACAACAGCCCTTTCTCGTTTCCCACCCCAAGAGACTTCTAAGTGATCTTGCCTGCCAGCTGTTTGCTGAAACTAGAAACACAGCTCCCAGTCTCCTAAAATGAGAGGGATGACCCTGTGCTGCACAGCATTTCTGCAGAGGGACTCACCGACTACAGAAAGTTGCAGCAGCAGGATTGCATCCTTGTGGCTCCGCTTCAGGGGCTGACTGAGGATGGGTGACACAGCAACTTCTGCTTGTTGAGGCACGCAGGGGAGAGAGGAATTACTGCAATCAACCAGCACCTCTGCTTGTATTTCAGATAAACAGAAACCTCCAAAAGATACTTACTCTTGTGTTTGTGGGTCTGGGAAAGGCTCCACAAAGTTACTGCCTTGCAAGCAGGCTAATCCATGGCAGTTAATGTGAGAAAGGGGCTGCACTGAAGATTCTCAGTACAGAAGCCTGAGAGCTGTGCTTTCGCAGCATGCACTAAACACAGCTCCCCGATACTGGGGCTGAGCTAGGCACTCACGCAGAGTTGGGACTGGAGAGGTAATTTCTGAGATAGCTGTTCCGTGGAAGAATTTTTCCACAGCTGATGGTTCTGAAGGAAGTGTTTTAAAGGTATAATGGTCTCAGACCAGCAGCATGCAGTTTTGCTGCGGCTCTGAGCCTGATGCTGCAAGCCTACCAGAAAAGTCAGGCACTGACTCCCTCCACCCCAGAGCAACATACAGAAAAAGCAGCACACTTTGTGGGGCTGGAATCCAGAGCATTGGCACAAGGCGTTGCTGACACCAGGGCTGGCTGGAAACATGGAAGGAGGTATTTCTTAGCCTGCTCCTGCAGGAGCCTTCTATGGGGAAGAAGGATCCTGGAGCAAGCGCGAGAACCAGGCGCTCTGCTCTGGATTCTCCTACATGGTGTTTCTGTCCTAGAGGGTGTGAGAGTCCGGACATGACGCCAGCTTGCTGGCATGCTCCCAAGCAAAGATCCTTTCAAGCTCCAGATAAAGAGCACACATCTGCTCTGGTGTTCCCAAGCATGGATGTTGTTCCTGACCTTCAAGGACTCTGCCTTCACTTTTTTATCTGTTTGAATTCCTCATTGCTTGCCAGTATCCTCTATCAACAGCCATCATGAGATTAACGACTTCCAGGTAGGTAGCAGGATTATTTCACGGCACTAAAATCCCATCTCTTGCACACTCAAAGACTATCAGTTCCTTAGGGCCTTAAGTTGCAAGTCTCTAATTTTATGAGGCAAAACTGGTAACTATAAACTTGGCAGAAGGTGGTGAACAACGTAAAAAAGGCATTATAAAAAGTGAAAACAAAAAGAAATAGGAATTCAGCAAGAGAAGACAGAGAAAGATGGGCAGTTGCAAGAGGAGAAGGATTTCAAATCTGGATACAGAAATGAGGAAGGAGCACCTGAACTGCAAGAAAGAGCAGAGGGTTGGCAGTCAGCAGCAAACAGGAAAGTGTTCATGGCATTTAGAGCACCAGAACTAATTCAGGGTGCTGTGAGAGCCTTTGGCATTTGAGATCCTTATCTTGATGCTTGCGTATTGGGTCTTCCCAGATGATCTCATGGTGGCAAAACCCAAACTGGGGGATAGAGCCTAACGAACTCCAAGCAACACTGGAACATATTTGGACCTGAACTTCCAGTTTTGTTTTCTTCTAGAGTGATCTAGTCAATCCTAGACCACTTTGAGAACTGAATCGATATGCAGTAAATTGGGACAATCAAGGGCTTCACTTCAAAACCATGCTCTTATTTAAAATCCAGCTGCTAATATAGACACATCTTTAGTCTCCCCATTACTGCTCTAAACCTTGGCCAGGTATTTGCTCTCTTCTCTTTTTATTTGCAAACTCATAATTATGTTCTTGTACTTATATCTGGAGAACCCAGTATTTGACATTTACAATCATCCTTGTCCACCACTGAATGAACTGCACCCATTGCCTAGCTAACAAACCTCCCTCCTTCCCCATCACAACAGGTCTCCAAATACCAGTTTAACCTCATAGTCTAAGGATTAAGTAGATACAGGATCTGATGTAAAAATTATGGTTTTTATTGAAAAACATCTAAAAACTAAAATTAGGGATTAGACTCCCTTCATACCGGTCACTGGATAACTATGGTATCCACTCCATTGAGTTCCCATGCTTTCAGAATAAAAAAAAGGCTGTAAAAATCACAGGGGTTTGGATCACAGCACTTGACTTGTTTGGGAGACTTGAGTGGAACATGTTAGTTTTTCACCTTGCTCTTAGAGTCAGGGTTGAAGGATACATACTAGGCAACGTAAGTAAACTTGTAAAATCATTGCCTGTGCTATACATATTTTAGACACAAGTTGAGACTACTCCACCTTTTGGGGAGGAGAAAAAAAGTGTCTTCAAGTTTAATTACAAAAACTAAAACTCAATCACTGTAAATACTAAGGACTGTGAAATCTAACCTACATCCTCAGTTTTGTGGTCTTAAGCTAGGAAGGGTCACATGCAATGTCTGACCTACATAGTCACACCACATATGCATTTGCATAAGCACTCCAAAGCTTTCCAAGGGCACAGGGTTCTAGAAAAAGAGCAAAGAGGGGGCATCCCCAAAGAATTTTCCTGCCACGTACAAATCTGCCCAAACCACATTATTGGCCACAGCTCTTGTGCATGGATCAGCTGAGAAAGCCTTTAATTGCAAAGCACTACTGATTTTCTTGTGGATTTAGGAACCTCTGGAAAATGAAAACAGAAAACTGCAATTCAGCAGCTAATAAGACACAAAAATTCTTTCTCTGAATAGAGCTGAAAAGCTCACATAAATTTCAGTGTCCTTGAGACACTGTAACTGCACTCGAGGCCATTTCCAACTGGTGTTGGTCCCACAGGGAATGTCTTTAACTACTGTTCACTAAGCTGTAGTTATTTCTACTTTTTATGTCAATAAATCATGGTATTCATGCAGTCAACCAGAAGTAACCATGGCCTGGTAGCCCGGTCTCATCATCATATTGGGATCTAATGTAATTTAGATAACCAGCACAGAACAGGCCCAAACATGCAAAGTGAGTCTTGCCTAATTATTTTGTCCAGGATTTAGGCATGTGTTCACTCAAATCCAGTATGTTCATTTTTGATAGAATCTACTCTATCTACTGTTACATTCAAACAAGTATTTTCAAAATTTTGTTGAAAGCAAAGGAGAGATTGACCGTAGTTCTAATACCTTTTTCCAATAGCTTACTTTAAGTAATACATGTTCTCCATTGATCTAAGCAAATCCAAGGAATCTTGAAGGAAGATCAAAGAATTGATGAAATTAACCTCTTGGCCCTCCTGGACTCTCCATCTGCTTACCCACTCCTACTTCTAACTTAGGATCTACACTTATCTTTGCAAATACATTACTTCCAGCACTGCTTGGGATTTTACAATTACTATTGTACTTGCCCATTTATCTGCATCATGTTCCTAATCTGTCTTTCTTGTTGAACAACTCCTTTAAGGGGAAAGTTTAGATTTGCGATTGATACTTATGAAGACTCTATCTGGCAGAATGCAGTTTATATTTTAAGATACTGCACTTCGATTAAGCTTCCTCTGTAAAAATGTTTAGGTCACCACATAGGAAAAGGTATGATACTGTAAGAGATACTACACACATACACACAAAGAAGACCCCATGTCATTTACAAATATCAGAATCATGGGGTTTCTTCCCATGAGGAGTTTACCACACGAGCACTACTTAAACATAAGGCCTAGCTTATTTTGCAGCCTCTGAAACTTTTGGTGTGAAGTGCCACAGTTGGTTTTTTCCTATTCTTTCAATATCAGTATCTTTCTTCAACAATAGGCTTTGGAAAATAATCTTGAAATTTAAAAAAAAAAAAAAAAAAGAGAGAGGGAGAGAGAAGGAAAAAACCTACAAGGCACTTTTAGCTTTTGAAAACTGTATCTATTTAATATTAGAGTTACTTCAAATACTGTGAGCCATCTGGAACATTATGGCTCTGTCTTGACTGCCAGAAATGGGTTTCTTTTGTTTATTCACTAGTAGAGACAGTTTCTAGTCTACAGAGAGTCTTTAGTCTTATCACAAAACAAACCAGATAGTCACCCATGAGCAAATGAGTACAGTGAACCCTGTCCTTAAATACCCCACAGAAAGAGCCTGCCTCCCTTGGGATTTCGCAGTAGGTAGTTCATCTAAAACAGGTAGGCAAAGCCTGAAATCACATTGTTGCTGGTGTTAATCAGGTTTTCCTTTATTTTAATTTTCTGCAAAGGCAAAGCCCAGTACTAGAGACTTGTCAGTTCTAATAAATTTTCTGGAGAAAATATAGACCCTATATAGAAGGAAAAGGATATCTTAATGCACATGTATTTCAACATTAAAATGTGTGATGTAACCAAGGTCTTTTGTCTTAGCTCTCAAGAAGGCATCTAAAACTATATGCTAATATAATACATGGTGCAAATACCTTTGTGATGTAGTATGAGTGTAACATCTTTTTTACTCAAATTTAAAGCAAACAAAAGAGCCCCAACACCCCACAGCTTGTAGGCTTATCACTTCTTTCATTACTAGAAAGCAAGCATAGATGAAAATCCTCTTTAAAAAGGGAAAAAAAAAACCACAAAAAAAACCCAAAAAACACCCCCACCACCTCAAAACTATTCACCAAAGAAACAAAAAACCACAACTGAGACGGAACCTTTTTGGTACCCTTAGCCAGACACAAAATGGAGCTGCCTTGTTTTACAAAGCAAGTTGATATCTGTTTGACTAAGACAAGCCTGTCCTGCCCCAACGCATTTCCATGCTCGCCGGGTAACTTGCAGCTAGCAGGATCCTCAAGGCCAGATCTGATAACTACCAGAGCCCAGAGAAAATCTGCCTCAGTACTAGAAAAGAAATCATGCCATTTTAAAACAGATGTATGTTCTTAGCATTGTTTGCTTATAAAGCAATAAAGTAACTTACTCTTGCCTAATCAATCTCAACTGTTAAGAATAAATACATTTGCTTTAGACATGATCTTTATTATTAAGCTACTTTAGTGCCTCTCTCTCTCTCTCTCTCCTCCCTCCTCCTTTTTTGAGGATATAAGAACATTGCTTTATTTTCACACTATGTGGAAGCTTCTGCTGGGAGAGGCAGGAGAAAAAGACTAAACAAAGCCAAAAATCAAAACAACTTATTTTTCCCTTTTCCTTCACTCCTGTCCAGTAACAGCCACACAGTAAATCTTTGTAAATTAATTTCCTTTTCTCTTTAATCCTCACAACTTTGTACATAGACATTTAATAAATTACTATATCTAAAAAAAATGTGATGTTCTATTGAATTTTAAACTTGCATCTGCAGGACAGAAAAGCAGCAGCCAATGGATTTCTGCCCCAGACCAGAAAGAGGTTAACAGCTACAATCTAATCAGCTTTTTTCTCTGCCATAAGGTTACCAGAGGCTACATCTTGCAGCTCTCAGCTACAGCTTCTCCCTTCCAGATGAACTACCACGTGTCCAATCCACAAGCCACCTACAAAGTGAGATAGCATCAGCATCCATTTCTCATCAAATACATCTTCAACCCTTTTTTTGACCTCTTCTAGCCATGGCATTCAAGGAGCTTATTTTTGCTGACTAAATTATTAAAGTATTTGGGAAATTTGCCTTAAAGTATTTGGGAAAAGTGTGCATCTATAAAAACTAAACCAACAAACAACAGCTTCTTTACACCAGACTGCCAGTAACTGAGCACTAGGGCAGGAATGCCACTAAAAGGCGGCAGATGTGCACTCTCTGCTGTGGCCCCCCAGTTTGAGAACTTGCACCCCCACCCCCTATAAACTACTTCTAGTTTATTGACTTTCAGGGCACACTAAAAGGCCCATTTGTTCTCCCTAGCTGCGAGAAGACTGGAAGGACCCTTGGTGAGAGAACATAAAATTGGCTCCATTCTCAGTTACAACAGTAGTGATTTGTATGTTAATAATAGGAAAACTGAGGGAGAGGAGTCTCCAGAGAAGTCTGTATGTAAAACTATTCCCAAAGGGTGTCAAAGCCAGACACTTAATTTCTAAACATTTAGTTAGAAAGAAAGAAATCCATGTTGGTGCCTAAATGAAAAAGTTCTGTTATTTTCAGAGGTGCATAGCACATACAAAATCACGCTGGCCCCAGCAGCCATTTGTAGAGAACATAACATTTTGCTTGGTTTTTTTGGATTTGACCAGGCAGGAGGATAAAACGATACTAACCATTAAGCTAATTTAGTACACGTGCTCAGTTTAAGAGTACCATAGGTCTGCATTTGCCTACACAAAGTTTTCCAGTGCTCTACTCTGTCTCACAACTAGTACGCTCCTTCAGCCACATGAGGTTTTAAACGTGGCAGCATGACTTAGTTTCATTATTTCGGTCAAATTGGAGATCTTTTATCCACTATGAGCTGAACGTGGATGAAATTAACGGTAAGTGGGGGGCGGAGGAAGATGAAGCAAGACGTTCTATTTAAAAGCATTTCTCTGTACACCTACCTGAACATGAGAAATTTTGAATGATGTAATCAATCCGTGAAAACTGTCGCTAATGTTCTAGCTGTAATGGGCAGAACCCTAATAATTCTGGCAAGAAACAAAAGTGGAATGGAAAGAATTAGTAACTGTACCATTGCTGAAGGAGTACATCAAAACCAGGTAGTGACAAACAGAGGAGAGGGAGTTCAGCAGTTACCATTGGAAGGGAGGAGTTACCAGAGGCATCATGGCACGCAAGCTGACACACAACTTGGAATCACGGGCAAATTCACACACAAGATCACTATACCTTCATGAATTTACCAAAAAAAACAAAAAAAAAAGCATAAAATGAGATTTTTAAAACCGACAGCATTGAGGAAAGAACCTGTGAGAAGTGAAAGTGCAATGAAAGACGGGAATATGATTAACAGTGAAATACATTTTGGGTTTGAAAACAAAGATTTTCAGAAGCTAAATTGTATACATTAATTTTTTTTTTCCACGGTTCTTGAGACTCATTATTTTAAATATGCTTATTAGCTGGTATGTAGTTGGAAAAAATCATGCACATATTATGCTCTAGAGAAAGAGGAGAATGAGAGGTAATTGCTGCAAACTTTCATCACAGATGAAGGTACAATAAAGAGCTTCCCTCAAGGAGGCACATCAATGAGAGCCTAGGATAAAAGGTGTGGCAGTAAGACAGCAAAGACGGATACTTGTTCTGCCTGAAAAAATGGCTAGAACAATTTGCAAAGCTAGGTGTACAGCCTTTTTTTCCACATTTAAATTAAAAATTGCAGTATCAAGTCCTTTTTCAGTTAAATCACAATACAAAAATATCTCATTTAACAACACAGCTCCTCTAGTGGTTTTCTGTTTAGATATGAATGCAGATTCTCTCTCCTGGGTCATTACCAAACAGAAAGCAACTGTATCACTGGAGAGCAATGTGATATATTGAATAATTACAAATGCTCAGCTGACAGTGCTAATCTACAAGTATAGGTTTTTTTAATTATTGAAGTAGATCAACAAAATATATTTCCAATATAAAGTAAACCTATCCAAAAAGTCAAAACCATGACTGCATGACAGTAAGAGGCTGATGTTGAATTAGTCAGAGCTACAATGGCAATATCAAAATTCATCTTCAAGAAATGATGGCTGACCTTATCAAGTAACAACCAGCAATGAGTTCCTTACCGAGGGTAGATAAGTTCCACCTCTCCAAACCGTGTATTTTATAATCTGCTTATACAGCAGCTCATCCGTACAGCTGTCCCTTCATTTTAAATCCACCTGCTGTTTTAGCTGCTTCTAGTGTGATAGCCAATGTGCAATAACGTGCTGAATTGAGTCTTCAGGATAAAGAAGGGTAAAAAATACACAAGCCCCCGCTATTCTGAAATTAAAGGTAAAGCAAGCTGTTTGATTTTCTTTTAACTAACTGCTTTTACTTCATACCCTACTTCAGAAACCTTGTGGCAGGAAAAGAGAGGGGCAAATTATTTGTAGTGGACACATGATGCAATGCATTGCATGATGTAACTTAAACTGTATTACATGTAGGATATTGCTACACTCATCTCAATCTGGCAAACATCTCGATGTTAACAGGCCTCACCAGTATCCAACTGGGCACAAAGGTCAGGCTGAGAACATCCCATTGTAGGATCCATTGTTTTCCTATGAACTGCGTCTTGTCTATCAAATTAGTCACTTACTTAGAGAAATGAAACAGTTACTTGGTTAAATGACTGTTTCCCCTGGCTATTAGACAAAACATATTACATCTCCAGGCATGTGATCAAATGATTGAGAGTTTGACCTAAATTTACTTACTGTGCTAAACAACCAAAGGAACAAAAGGAATTACGCCTCACTGCCTACTGTCAGCTACAAAGAATATCTATCAGTCTGTAACTGCAGATGAAACGCAGTTTTGTAGTTTCCTGTGCCGGCTTCTTGGAGCAATTGCATTTCAAGTGACAAAAGACATTTCAGGGGGTTTAGGGTGCTTTTTTTGTTGTGTTGGTGTGGGTTTTTTCCCCTCGAAGCTTTATACCAACTGTTTTTGCACTTTTGGGATCCTAAAATGATATGCTTGAGAGGTGCCTTGACATCAACACAGCTAAGCTTGTGTGGAATTTCCACTTAAGACAGATGCACTTTGAATCCTTACAAAAATACCAATCTCAAAACAGCAGAAGTACAAACAGATCATAGTCTCACACATTCAATAAACCAGACTAAAAAACACATGCACTTTTTAGAAATAAGCTTGCTTTAGGAGGAGGGGGCATTCTGAAATTTCATAGACTCCCTTGATTTCTGGAGCACCTGCTAGAGGCTATTAACACGCAGTCATTTGAAAACAGGTTGAGTTCTTTTATCATGATGTCATTTAAAAGAAAGCTGGCAAAATAATACATTCAGTTAACAGGGCTGGATATTTCCAATTGAAATTCAAATGTTTTGGGCACCCGACTGCCTTGAATTCTTTTATAAATAGATTTTCATACTCTGGTAACAATAGTTTTTCAGTCCACAACACCCCTGAACATGTGGCTCATGGCCATTTTGAGAAGCAGCAGGGAATGAGAAATAGGGCTAAGGGAGTGATCTACACCAACAAAATAGTACTTATGTGCAAAGCAGAAAATGTACGTGTGTGTCTATTCAGTCTCCTTCAACACAAAGTAACTTGCAGTTTTAAAGGGAAAAACAAGTACTATGGAATAAACACTAGTGTGTAACAAACCTAGATGCCACAGTTCAGAGAAGCCAAAGACTAGTATAATAGGGACTGATTCCACCAAAAGCAGGAGGACCCGGTTCCAGTCTATGAAATCACAGGGTATGGCCCATGTTAATAGTAGCATTGGTATCATGCTATGGGCAAAGCCTGTCAAAAGAGACCACTGCAGGACTAAAGGCTTTATCAGGTGATACTACCAGCAGAACAGGGGAAAAAAGAGCATGAAAAGGTTGCCCAGAGAAGTTGAGGATGCCCCATCCCTGGAAGTGTTCAAGGCCAGGTTGGATGGGGCTTTGGGCAACCTGGGCTAGTGGAGGGTGCCCCGCCCATGGCAAGATTAGATGATCTTTAGGGTCCCTTCCAACCCAAACCATTCTGTGATTCTATGAGTTACTGCTTGCTTATGAACACGCAGCCCATGCTGACACACTTAGATAACTGTATATGAGTATAAAACTTGTGAACTTAAGTGACTTGCAAAGGTCATTGTGTATACTGTTTTCCCAAGTGTAGCTTTGCTGTTTAGTCTGTTACCACATTTAAATTTACGAGTTTCATTCAGTGTTGAAAGTGTTTTAACTTGGCAGAAATACAACAAAGTTTTACACACATTCCTCTTCACCTGCTCAACATCAAGCATCTCTCAGCTCCAGCTTCCTCTTGACACCTCTCATTGTGCTCAGTAAAAAGAGTTTACTCTTGATTATTCCTTTAACCACTTTTCTTTCACAAAAACTTCTATCCAAAGCTTAGCATCAGCTCTTAAAGATTTGTAGGATATTTATTTTTTAGGTTTTCTTCTTTGGTTTTCAGTGAACAAACCTTTTTACCAATATAAATGTATTTTTTTTCCCCAAGATGTAAAGGGAAAGGATTGAGGAAGGACCAAGTTTACTCTGAGTCCTAGGCACAGCCCAGCTTCATCTCACAAGATCAAGCAATAGGACATTCAACAAAAGGCAGGGTGAGGGGAAGAGGCACACATCCGGACACACTGACAATATGTTGACAAACTTCTTTCAGCATCAAAAGGCTTCCTTCTTTTTACAATTCATTCAAAGCTCTTGCTCAAGGTTTTTGAACAAATGGGCCATTGGCAGTCCCTCAAGGATTAATTTTCAAAAATTATAGTTCCCCAAAAAAGCACTGCTTACAGATAAACATTTACTTCTGTGACTCAAACAAGCACCCCCATCCACCCACATCCCCTTCAACCCACACATTTCAGATTCTGGAGATGATGAGCATTGAAACCAACATTTTAAAGGCACTTTGAATATACCTCTAGTGGCTCACAAATGTCTCAATCAACCCTTTTTTCTTTCTAGAGAACAACATGATGCAGTGAACATTTATCTGATGTTTCAGATTATTAAGCCTGGATAATAATTCCTTGCTGCTGGCACAGTGAAGTTCTCTCCACCTGCCTCAAGGCCCACATTCCCCCTACCCCCCCGCCCTGCAATGCAAATCTATGCTCTTCATATACCAAATAAAGAACTGCAATCAGAGACAAGGGAGTTGCCTGCAGCTGAGCTGACAGTGACAAACTTCAGGTTATACAAAAGATCTCCTTACAAGCTATGCCAAGCAGTATTACAAGCAAAGCCAGCAATCTGAACCAGCAGCTCTCTAGTTCTCACTGCCTGCGCTATATTCCTACCTTCAGCAAAAAATCCTTCAGGGCAGCAAGAACAGCAGTAAACCTGTCATTAACAGCCACAGTACTGTCACATCAGCGACTCTCCCATGTCAGCTACAATCTTTAGCTCAGCTGTTTGCCTCTTTGGGGAGAGCTTTCCTTGGCTGTCAGGAAATAAAACACGTACGTTAGTCCTTCATAAGCATATACAAGCACTCCAGGGCACAAATAAACAAAACAGTCCCATTCTTTGGGAAATCATGTTGATTTTTAAAAAGAAGCCAAAAGATGCCTCTGTGGATAGTCCTATATATGAACTAGCATGGTAGAACTTACATGTAAATATGTCATGTAGAATAAGCCACTGTCACTCATTTCTTTTCCCTGCACCAGCACTGGAAAAACAGATTGTCTTTACCACATGCTTGCTGCAGAACTGTGTTTCCAAAACACATAGCTGAAGTCCTTGAATCACAGCCAAACGATTGGCTAAAACCCTAGAAGCCTACAGATCATTACCTTGGGCACTGGCATCTAGAAGCACAAAAAAAGAGATCTCTTTCTTCGTGTCTCACCAGCCTTTGTGCCCCTGTCAGCATCAATTGAAAACTACCACCACAAATAGGCGAGCATATCTGTTCAACAAACAATCCAAGGTGCTATCCATTAGATAACAGCATCTGAAGAGAGAGGAATTTTATAAAGGTAACTTTTTGGTACAGCCAAAACATTTATACCACAGTCTAGTTGCAGTGACAAACTACTGGCATTCTGATAAAGTAACATAAGTTTCAGAGAAACCTGGAGCATTGAGCAAGTTTTGAGGGCACCAAAATTGCTGGAGCTTATTCATATCTCTGGCCTCCTACAATATAGCTGCTAAGACATATCACATGGGAGTGAGCAGAGAAGTAACAACAGTATCAGAACGTACTTGGTAGTGTGGTTAAGAGGCAGAAGAAACAAAAAGTATAAGTGTCTTCAAGTTACAATCCTCCACAGTACTAAAGTCTGTAGTAAATTATTTCAGAGCATATGTTGGAAGGCTTGATTACCCAAGTACAGTCAGAAATCCAAATTAATCTAATGGAATACTTAAACCATTAAATCCTTTTGTGGGTACTCTCATTCAGAATTACATTGGATTTAATGTTGTTCATCTTGAATTCATTTTCAAGATTAACTACTTGAAGAGTAGACTTCTGATCAACTATAAGCCCCATTCTTACATTTACAGAGTAAACCCAAAAGGAACCAGCATGTGACTGAGACTACAACAGCACTGCGTACCTGAATATAAAGCCCCTAGGAAACAACAGATAGAAACAAATGCTGCTGTTCATCACCCAATCAGCAGAGGCATTTATGTGACCCACGCTATACATGCTGGCTTTCCATAGCATAGCAAACCAAATTCAAAGCCTCAGTCCTCAAGAACAATCAATGACGTAAGCCCAGCGCATACAAATAAGTCATGTACTGGAGATTTATGAAGCAAAAAGAACTTCCTTCCCAAAAGCAGCTCATCTGAGCAGGAGACGCAAGAGCCAGCCAAGTCTGTGGAAGTAGCTTCTCATGGGTACCAAAGCCTATGACAAGTCCAGGGACCTAACAGCAACAAAGAAAGGGTTTCAATGCACGTTTATGCCAAGCAAGGCGCTCCACTCCTGCCCGTGGGAAAGACAATGAAAGAAGGTGATAGCTGTAAATTAACGCACTGTATTAAGATATTCAGGTGATTAATGCAGGCCCTGTAGTGAGTAGATTCACTTAAAAGGGCTTTGTCAGCCCAGTCATGGTAGCTGGCTGATTTCTTTTACATCTCTGAGCAGAAGAAACTTATGGAGTAAAAGAAATCAGCAGTAAACCAGAAAAAGATAGAGTTGGTCAGGACTTTATAAGAGAAATAATTGTTTGATACAATGGAAATCAGGATACAAAGCTGAAGAAGATGCAATTCAGACAGAGATAAACTAAGTTATATAAAAGGTGAGTTTCCACAATAAAGAAAAACAAAACAAAAAAACAACCCACACCTTTACCTATCCAGTGCTGAGAAAACACAGGTTTTTGGCTCTGGAGTAAGCATCATGACCTCTACAACAAAGCAGTGCTATCAACCACACAATGGACTTGTGTGCTACAAAGTTTGTTCACTAGTGTAACAAACTCAAAAAAATCTGTATACTATATGCACCAATAAATTACAAATTATAATCCACAAACAAGGTATATACTCAAGATGGTTTGTCAAGCATTAAATGTTTTTAAAAGGGTCTGAGCTTTGTCTATTCCTTAATTTAGAACTACTTTTCAATAATTACTTTAACAAAGCTTTAGTAGCAATGAGTTGCACAGAAGACAGAGAAAACCACAGAAAGCTCTAGAATGACCTAAGATAGCTTTCCTGCTAACATCATTCCAAGAAATCCTACAAAAATTCAGCAAGTCTTCTGAGAAGGTCTCTTCACTAGATTTGCTCAGCTTTACTTCATTTTGGTTAAATGGCTGAAAAGGAACCTTCTCCCTTTACATCCCTGTTCTCCCCCAACACCGTTTGCAGCACGGTGGTGATAACCCAAAACCAGAACTGCAAGTCTGCATATAAATATTCCATAAGATTCCCATATCTGTCAGCAAGAATGAGATTCAGCTAAAACACATTTGAAAAAGTTTAAAAATCACCCATAATTTTTAAACAAGGATTTCAACTCTCATTTTCTTCCTATATTGTATCGCAAACTCCTCCAAAAACACTGCATAGTGCTTAGACATCTAACCACCTCTTTTCTGAGCCATCTCACCTATAACTGGATTATTTTTTTGGCAAGCCAGCCTGAGCTTGTAGGATCCTGCTAAAAACATACTTGCTAAAGACTTCCTCTTCTACAACATACATTTTACTCATGAATGAACTCAGTGGTGCTAGCAGCAGGTGTTGTGGGAGAAAACAAAAAGTCTAGAAGATCCCCTGCTGTCCTTTATATTGTTAAGGTCTCACTCAAGTATACATCTGTAACAGCTTCAAACTGTACAAGCTGAACAATATACCATGTTATTTGTTTGCTTTACGCATATTTCAAGACTGAGAACTAACAGTTGTCACAATGGGCAACTTCAGATAGGTGAGTTTGCCACATTTTCTTGCCTCCTCCCATGATTATACTCGAGACAATGAGTTTTGCTTAAATAAAAAAATCTCTATTTTGAATCCCCTATGGCAAAACTTTCCGCTTCTCCTCCCTCAAGAAAAATTTCTGGGATCCTTCTATGAAAATCTTTCTCTGCATCTGGAGTTTCTCAACAACTAAATAAAAATCAGCATTTTAAATGCAAAGAGTACTGTAAGAATAGTATAGGTCAAATACTCAGTTACCTACTGCCAGAAACAGCCAGCTGCTTTTATACTATATTAAAAGGTTTTTAAAGTTGACACAACTGAGGATTCTACCAAAGTACATTAGAAACATGACTAGCATGCAAGACAAAATTATCTGAGGATGAAAGTAGATTATTTTCTTTTAATTGTGAGGCATGAGTCTGTAATCTTTTAGAGTAGGCCATTTCTTAGGCAGGAAAAAATTTCAGATGATAGCTTGTATCTCATTGCATGCCAAGTTTTGGCCTCTTATGGTACAAACTGGATCAACTATAAATGCTTTCTTTTATTTATCTGTCAACAACTCTCCACTGCTTTTATTTCCAGTCTCCACATTTTCATTTTGCATGGATAGTTTGATTTGTACAAAAAATACAGTTTATATTGATTCAAGATGTTCAGATCTGTATTAATAGGATTATACCAACATGGAGAATATGTAGAATACACGGCAACCTAAAAAATATTTTCTGATACCAAGTAAAAAAACCATGAAACCTGACACATAAGGTTTTATAATGTGAAAATATTTTACAATATCATTTGTGGACCGATCATGATAAGAAGCAATGAGAGAGACATCAACTTTGTTTCAAATGTAATTCTTGGATAAAAAGAAACCTAAAAAGCCATCTATACTCCTCTGTAATGTATAATTTCACAGACATGCATATTTGCTAATGCACTTATCAAGGAACTCAGAGTCAATTTTATGAAAAGAAACAAACTAATAGGGCTGGAGGACAAGGTATTAGCATATACACACACAATGGGCATACAGCAGAAAAAGTTAGTACAGGCTCTCTCACGTACTTCACTGGGGCCTGAAGAAAGCCCTTTACATATACATATATATGTATATACACACACATAAAATTATAGTTTTGATTCTCATATATCTTTATTGATTTTGCATCCTGTCAGGAAAGTGAGCAAGACTGCCCACTTAACTATTTCTATGTTGCAAAAACATGTTACATCTTATACATTAATATGTACCAAACAGCACATAGCTTAGTTCTACATAAAATACTGATTCAGTGCGTGCCATCTTTAAAATTCCCTTGCTAAGATTTGAAATAGTGAAGCAAACGGTAAGACCATTATTTGTCTCAACTCCTTCCAATCAAGACAAGTCACTACAAATTATCACTAGAATCCTCACCTAAAGAAACTATCTCTTGGAGGCACTCACCATTTAAGAGAAGCTGGAAAAATTTGGTTTTAGAGATGCAAACAATGAAGACCTGACAGCCAGGAAGCGGGACTACCTGGAAAAAGAAGCTCATGCTACTCTCCAGCAATTTTAAGCAGTACTTCACAGGAATGCTCCCTAGATGTCACATACTATCAAGAAGCCAGAATAGATGTAATGCTATGAATCGTGTATGGATGAAAATACTGGAGCCTGTTACCAATTAATCTGTTCATTTGCAGGTCCACATCACCAAGAGTCACACTTGGAAAAGGTGAAGACTGAAGCCTATGATAATGTCTAATCCTGATAATGTTAGCTTTTGAAGAAAAACTCTCCATACTCTTAGGGAGGTATTTGCTTCTCTACAGCAGAGCAACATCAAGATTCTATCACAGTTGTTGGCCACAGGGAGCGAAGCCACTAGCATCACAAGAGAAAGAGTCTGAAGGCTCAGAAAAAGGCCAGTCCATCTTGGATTGACTGCCAAAGGGAAAAACCAAAAGAGCACAGCTTGTGAATCCGGTGCTGTCAAGTCAGCACTGGAAGAGTGAATCTATCCCTACCTGTAGGTGTTCTGGTCATTTGCAGTTGACGTTCAAGTTGTCAGAGTGGTGGTTTGTACTACAATGAAAAGTCCTCAACAAATATGCTGAGGTATGCTGGCTTTACCTGAATCCTGATCAGATAACTTCAAAAGGTAAGTAGGATTCTTGACTGCATATGTAATCCATGTTTGACATGCATATGTATGACTTCTGCTTGCACATGTTATTTTACTATGTTATTTTAATAGCCATTAACATGGCTATTTTAAGCAGAGAAAGAATCTCTGCATCTGGATTTAGCCTTTGGGTATTCTGTTCTTTTTTTCCCCCACCGGTCATGTCAATGAACGCCATACATACGTGAATCCCACACAGCATAATCTGCAAGATAACTCATCCAGAGTCTTAATTAGACTTCTCTGTTTGCTCTGTCTCTGAAGTGAGAAAAACATACATATGTGAATAAGTAAGGTCTGAAAAGGGGTTCCTGTAAGTGTTATGCCGCTTCATAATTCCATGGGATCAAAGCTGATTCTTTTCCAAGTCAGATCAAGGAGTTTATGTTTACTGTAATGGAAATTATGGACAAAGTTATGTTGACCACTCAAGGCTTACAAACTTTCTAGTATTAATCAGCCAAGAAACCATGAAGAGAGCTCTTCTGTTGTTTTGTTATTTAAATAAGCAGACCTTTCTTGGATTATTGGTTCAGAAACACTTTTATATCTGAAGAGTTATATATACTCCTTATCTTCATGGAAATAAAATACAAAAGTAACTTCACCATTCTTTTTCTCTTCCCTAAATAAAATTTTAAAAGCTGGAGAGTTTTCTTAGTAATAATAATAAAATTAAAAAACCCCAAAACCCATAACCTGAGTAAATTCTGAGTTCCAATTGTCAGCTCCAGCACTGCAAGAGAAAGGAAGTTGATATTTTGACCCAAAAAGCCAGATTCTTAATTAGTACAAACCTCAAAGTTCAAAATTCATCTAACATGAATCACTGCTTCCAACTGTTGAAGTAAATTTAGTATACGTCAGCAGCACAGCATCCCTTCCTACAAATGAAGGGAGAACAAAGGGAAACTGGATTTTGAATAAGGTTCTGCACTATCATTTTTTGCTCATAGTTAGTCTTCAGAAGTAGAAACATTAGCATTGAGTGACATAATCAACATCTAGTCAGGTTTTTCTACTGCAAGATAAATTAGGCTGTTTTGATATACTCTTCCCACACAAAGCTGCGTATTTCCTTTTTGCTTGATGGAGAAATTGGAAATGGCTAACATTAGGCTCTTAAATGACAATTAACTTTAGCAGTGTTAAGAATGCCTTCATTCAGTTATTCATATTATTGAGATTAAAAAGTTTTTTTGAGGCATAATTGTTGCTGTTCCAGATACGTTATAACTAAAAAATGTTTTCTATTCTCTCTTTCTTATTCTTAAAGGACTCACTAAAGAAAAATTTCAGTGAAAGATTAATGCAACTTCGGATGAGATAAGTTTCTAACAAACAGGAAAATTTGAGTGTTAATTATCAGCATGAATTGAAATAAAGTTCCTCCTTAGGAGGTTTATATTCTGAGTTTCCAGTGTAAAAGGGAAGAACTTGCCTTCCCTTCTTATCTTATATATTATGCTAATTAATTTACTTCAAACACAGTGGGAGATGGTACTTCCTCAGTCTTTCCTTGTTGTATGTTTCCTTGCACAGATGTTAATTCAGAGCTACATGCTTTGGGAAACATTTGGAAGGGAAGGTACGATTTGGCTGAGTGGTAGAGATTTACTTTGTTTTGTTGTGATTTGGGACTGATTCGGTAGCGTACTTCAATCATGATTCTTTGAGTATTTACTAAAAAAGTGGAAAATGCTCAAGAGTGGTAAAGAAAAAGCTCTCCAAAACAACAAGTAAGGCGAAAGGCATACGTCACATTTACAAAAAGAAAAGCCATTTTAGATTTCATAGTTCCTCACCCCACAAAGGCAGAACAGTCTTCTAATTGCGCTTTCTGGAGCTCTACCTTTGGCAACTTTTATTTTTTTAAAAAAGCACAACTGAGGAAATGCTACACTATACATAAATATAAAAGCATGGATGCCTTAACATGCACTATTTTCTGTGATCTGAATACCACAATTACTTGATGTACCCGTACCTCCCTTCTTTCCACCACCCTTCAGAGATTGCTGTATGTAACTGTATTTCTTGGTTACAACTTTTTTCCTTCACCTTAGGAGCTTGTTTTCTCATCTAGTTTTGCTTCCTTCCTCTTCTGCATGCTTAATTTTCTATTTACCTTTGTATTTTATTTACTTGTGTATATATATATATATATATATAAAATCTCCATCCTGTCTTCTCTCTCTCAGAAGAATATGTGCTGGTTGAAACATCCAGCAGAGGCTGCATGGGCCTGAGCCTCACCTATAGAGCTGAGCCTTATGAAAAGAATGTAGGCACAGAATTTTTACACTATAGCCACATCCTGATGTATGTTAGTGCTTCCAATGTATGCAAAGCAATGTATTTTAAAGGCAATTTACAAAGAAAAAGACTGGAACAGAAACCTAGTACAAAAAAAAGCAACCCCAAAACAGCCTTAATCATTTTGGACTTCCTTATATTATAAGGGAATGAATCAAAACAGAGTTCTTATGTAAGACCGCACTAAAAATAATTATCTTGATACTGATCTTCACTGTCTTACAACTTTTTTACGCCCGGGTTTCCCAAAGAAATAGTCCTCGCAAGCTCTCTCTCACTCTAATAATTTCTGAACCAATAGGCTAATTTCCTCAAAGATAGTGATTTTCAAACGTTATGATATTAGGTAGTTAAGCTGAGGAGGGAGAGTATCAACACCTCAGAAAGAAAGGCTGTAACTTGTGTTCCAGCCTTACTAGACACCAGAAAAACGCATGCATAGCAGAGGGATTGAAATTGTCCTATCTGCAAAAAAAAGCTTCAGCTGAATCTCACACCTTCCTAGATACCAAAAACTCCAGCTACTCAGGCAAATTTGTAAGAAACCAGGGGGTTTTTGTTCTGCTGCTCCTGGAGTGACTTGATTGAAAACTGCTTTCATAGTTTCTATAAAGGCAGTTCAATTAACTTACATACCTGATTAGCTGGTCTAATCATCTGATTTAGTTAATCTGAAGTCCTTTTATTCCTCCTCTTTCCCTTCTGCAGTATTTATCTGTGCTTTGAAGACACAGGCAGCATTCATCACATCTGCAAGACAACTGGGACAGG
Source organism: Balearica regulorum gibbericeps (assembly GCF_011004875.1). Taxonomy (NCBI): domain Eukaryota; kingdom Metazoa; phylum Chordata; class Aves; order Gruiformes; family Gruidae; genus Balearica; species Balearica regulorum. The sequence goes on along the minus strand of NC_046187.1, from coordinate 8,873,344 downwards.
AACAATTCCTCCTATGGAAAACTTATGAAACATTCCTCAAAACTATCCATGCATCATAACATAAAAAGTTGATGGAAAAAAATTGCCATGTAATTTAAACACATGACAATTATGATAGAGGGCATAAGGTGACACAGATGTCTCCCTTCAGGTTGTCTTCTGCCAGATGTCGCAGCAGATTTGAGTGGTATGCATATGCAAAACTCTTATAAGTATATTCAGTAGTCACAGTGAATTTTTTTCCTTGGTCTGTTATGTTGTTACTGATGTTGGTAGAACTAAACAAACATGAAACGTTTTTAGGATGGGAAGAAAAATTTACAATAGCCAAAGTATCTGCTTGTCAACCACACTGTTCTAGTTTTGGCAACCAGAGAATAAGTTGTCTAAGAAATTTTTTATTGTCTTGTTTGAGAGCTAAGTTTAACAGTAGATATGGACAAGAAAAACCCCCACAAGTTGCTGCATAAAGGACAGTGTGATTCCGTATGCCTTACCCAGCACTGGGAATTCTGTCAGTGTGTGGAGTGCAAAACCAGAGGTTTTCTTTGGGTAAATAATTCATACTACATACTACTTTAAGGGAATTGCATGCAGCCAATTTTCCCCCATAACTGAGAGTATAGTTTAGCAAATGAATTAAAGCTTACAATCCTGATGTGCAGTTGTACAAGAGAACAATAATGAATTCATAATTAGGTGAATAGGTTTTTTTCACACCTCTTCCCCACCACCACATACAAGCAACAGTAAGTCATTTGTTGAGTTTGGATTTGGTTTGGAACAGCTTTGATGATTCTAGTAATATTCAGCTCAAATTAGCATCACAGAGTCATCCAGTTTTGTGGAGCTAAAAATTGAACATAATATTAGCAAACAGCAATACACTAAAACAGTCAGTCTGCTAAGTGTCACCTCTAGTATCAAGCACCTAAAAGGTTTTCCTGTGATCTACTACTAAATTACAGCTACAATCATACTGCAGAAGCAACCAACTCTTGGTGGTTCTTCCTTAAACTCATTTATGTGCATTTTTGAGACAGTTTATCATAAAATTAGGGTATGAATTAAAGCTGCCCTATGAGATTTGAGAAGGAAGAACCATTAGTCTATTGTATACCTGAAGTGTACAATACCTGCAGACAAGGCTCAGAGGTACAATTTATCAATATTTGTGATAACACCACAAACACTGATTACATTTTAAGGTCAGCTGGTCACTTTTTAACTTTCAAGCACTTAATTTTGCAACCCTGTCTGTGCTAGCTAACCACTAGGAAAGTTTTTGTGGAGACTTTGGGAAACACAGGTGCTTCAAAAAGCAACCTCAATGCTGGGTCTTATGGATTTCTCATGAGTTTTTTTAAAATAACATTCTTAAAAGGATTTGTCCTCCAATCTTGGATGTGCACCTGCAACTGCAAGTTCCCTTTGGGAGGTCATTTGGAGCAGGAGAATTAACAATGTATAGCTATGAGACATTCTGTCTTGAAATAACGATTCTAATTGTCATGCTCACTAGAAAGATATCAATTGACAAACTCCAGTACAAAATTTAATATTTCCAAAGGGAAAACTGAAAAGACACACAGGACTTTACACTGGCTAAGGACATATGGGCATTGAATGGCTCTCAGTCTCAACTGAAGACTGCATTTACCTTGTAAATCAATTAAATTTTTTCTTCTCTGTTTCTGCTTACTACTATTGCATTTCCATTGTGCTAGGCTAAGAAATTGAAGGTAGAAATCACCTCAGAATTAACCTGACTGTATCTAATGAGGAGGAAAATGCAATACACATTAATTGAATTGCAGGAAACATCTACTATCTAGAAGTAACTCTAAAGTGCTTGGAAAACATATGGAAGGAAGAGGTGTAAGTGCACCTGCAACAAGCCCTGATTCCATTCCTGCCTCAAATCCTATTAAAATGAAGACATGCCCACAGCAGGTTACACCTTACCCCTGTGGTATGCGTATATAATGACACACATTTCACAGAGGATCTCTCTCATTGCTCCTTCATTTTTGTCTCACTCCACCCCTCCAAAAAACCCAACCCTCACAGGCGTACTGGGGGTTATACTCCATTCCTTAGATCTACCAATGGTCAGCCTGAAAACACGCATGGATCTGACCCCACAACTTGTCCTATGTAATGGATTTACATGCCTCTGTTTCTTGGAATCCTTCACGTTCTTCCTCTTTAATTTTGACATTTAAGGGCAGACAAACAAACAAACAACATATGTTCCTCTTCAATATCTACCTGAAATTCCCATGGCTGCTAATGGCATGGGCATTAAGATAATAGATTTGAATATTTAACACCACAGACATTTCATAAATTCTGGGTTTCCAAGGATTCATTCTGATCTTTTTCCTTCCTTTACAGCAACCAACCACAATGCATGTGTCTTGTTTTGTTTAAACACACAGAGACAAAATTATAGCTGAATAATTCAAAACAAGTAGCTCCTATCTCAGAGAGGAGTCTGCACCAGAGTAGAGCCAAAACACCAGCCCGAATTATCATGATACCATGATCTCACAGTGGCTGAACTGCACTCTATAACAGAACAGAATGTCCTATTCCAAAATACAATTGAAATATCTATTTTTCTCTACTGATATCAAGCTTCCCCGTGGTACATGAACTACATGCCTTCTGAAGCTACGTTTGTCCTTATCGTAGTTTTCAGTGAAGGCATTCTTTGCAATTCCAGAAGTGGAAACAAATCTGCAAATATTTATACACCATGGACACGTCCAAGTGCCATCATTCTGACTGTCTAGTGCTTCAAATTTTGTTCTGTGTCTTTCATATTCTCTCTCTCCTCCCTCTGGCTTGTAGGGTTTTAATTTTAGATTTAGATTATTTAAGATTACTGCTCCTAATATGAAGTGGTTTAGGATGTTCTCCTCCTCCCTCCCATGAAGAAAAACAAAACCCACTTATATTACACACATTTCCAATTCTGTGCACTATGTGCTAATGTTAGCTGAACTATGGTGCAGAATTGCAATCTGCTACAACAGCGTATTTTATAGTTACACAGTTCATAGAATCACAGAATGGTTTGGGTTGGAAGGGACCTTAAAGATCATCTAGTTCCAACCCCCCTGCTGCGGGCAGGGACACCCTCCACTAGACCATGTTGCCCAGTTGTAAGATTTTCATTAAAAACATCCAATTACCATATAGTTTCCTACTAGTTGGGATTTTAATTTTGAAGGAAAGGCAGCTTTTTTGATATTCCTGCAGAAGTGCACATAGACACGTAGGAGGAGTCCAAATAATTTCTGTAGCCATTGGGGCAATTTCAGTCAAACTGAACCTGTCCAATATCAGAGGGAAGCCACAGGGGAGAGGCATATTATGAATAAAGCCATCTCAAGAGAAGCTTCAGACAGAGTTCACACCTTGTCAGATGGCAGAGGACCTAACCATTGAATGCTATTGCCATGAGTAAGTCCTCTTGCTGCTCGCAGAATTAATTCTGTGTGCCAGCACTGCAGTGAGAAGGAAAAAACAAAGGGTCAAGATCCCTTGGAGGAAATTTTCTTTTCTCCTGGTTATATTCACTCCCAGCTAGCTGCTGAGGGTAAGGGAAGGAAGAGCAGGTAGAAGCAAGGAAGGGAGGCTAATAAAATCAAATGCTGAAAATTAGAGTAGGTGAGACACTTCTTAGAGTACAGTCCTGCTCCAAAGGATCTCTTCTGCAGGACGGTTCACAGCATAAAGTTCTGCAGGACTGTCTCTCTCCACCAGCCTAAAGAGAAAGGTAACCCCTGAAACTGAGTGGCTAAAGTAAATCATGATGATCACGCTGTGTAACATTTGCAGAAATAACTTCTATCTGAGCCCAATATCAGAATATAAGTATGGGTACAGTCAAGTACTTCAGTGTATAGTAAACTCTGTCAACAAAAAGTCAGGTCCAGGCATGAAAACATACTCGATAGCCCTACTTTATGCTCAAATCTTATGGATGTAATGCCAAAGAACAAGATTTTTAAAAGAAAAAAGAGTAAGTTGAACTTTCTAAGGAGCCCTGAACCCCCACAGAAACTATGACGGCCATTTTCTTGAACAACAGAACGTCAGCTATAAGGGAAACTCCAGAACAAAAAGAATGCAGCATTTCCTTCATCTACTCTACAGTTAGATTTCAGGGCAACACAGCTTGCCACTGTTAGAACTAAACATGAATTAGGCAACAAACATGTCCAGTGTGTTGAAGCAACAGCTGAAGTTTGATATTAGCTTGTTTGAATCTCTGCCAGCATCTTAACATTTGGATACTTATTTTAAACTTACTTAGACATCAAATCAAACGTGTGTGCCATACAGATTTTCATGCATAACCTTCTTTTCAGCAATGACATTTTGTCTGAATAGCCTTAGATTTTAGTAATTACTCTCTTACAACTTAAAAGGAAGCAAGCTATGAGAAAAGAGGCAAAACCACTTTGCTATTCAACTGAATTCAAATAGCATCCAATCTACTTACACACTTTAAGAGATTCCAAAAGTAAATATCTACTGTCCCAAACTGATTATTTCATGTCATATTTACTGCATATGACTTGCTGTTCCACATGAATGGCCACACCGAGCCAAAACTTCTGCGACAACAGCCAGTGGCAGATATGTGGAGAAAGAGCATAAGAGCAGGGCAAGCATGAAGTGACACTACACCAGCATATTCCTCTGTTTTTCATGAACTTTGAGCCACAGAGGACGTCTTTGCATTCAGAAGGTCCTCATGGGTTTTCATTTGTCTCATCATTTCTAAACCCAAGCATACTTTAGGCATTTGTGTTACCACATGGCAACAAGTTTCCCAGAACTGTCGTCTTTCTTGTACATTTCCAGCCTGCCACCTGATCATTTGAGACTCCCCCAGTCATTATAAGAAAGCATGGTTACTTGTTTCTTAGTCACCTTTTCCGTGCCACCCCGGATTTTACAGGCTTCTGTCATGTCATGATTGTCTCCTTTTCACAATCATATTTTTCCCAGTGTGAATCGGCTGGGTTTTGTGTGGAAGTCATTCCACATCTCTGAGTATCCTCGCTGCTTTTCACCGTACCTGTTGTAATGTGAAACAGGGAAGTGAAAAATCAGAAGTGCACTGAGTTTCGGATGGGAGGCACAGAGATGTTTTAAATGGGTATGAGCCTATTAACTCAGTTTCTCAGTCAAGACTAGAAACTGGGCAATCTCAGCCTGGAACTGGCTAATTCTAAATGAACTAGCCCAAAGACAGGAAGCAATTCAGCATATTAGAGCAGCATTTTGCAAGTGCTAATTAACCCAGTTTAAAATTTTTAAGAAGCAGTCTGAGCTAAGTAAAACAAACATGTTTCATGCACATTCTTCTGGCCATCTTTTTTCCTAGTTTCCACTCTCCCAGAAAGCTGTCATAAAAGGCTCCCTCCCTGGAGTCGTGCCCTGTTTTAGCTCCACTCATCTTTCTTCCTCCAGACTGCAACACACAGAGAAACAACTTCTGCAATTCCTCTTCTCTAGCTCTCATACGGCTGGCTTCTGCCCAATAATTTTATAGCAAGGAAAACCCCCACTTAACTCTTTTCTGAGCCTCCAACTTTCAGATTTCCTCCTCCTGGAATACAACTTTCTGTCCTAAAGTTTTCTTTGAATCTCAGAAATGAGAAATAACATGGGAGAAGGAAAATAGATTGGGGGGGGTGGGGGGTGGGTGGGTGTATTTATATAGTCAAAGATATCAGGCAACAATTTTTATGACCCCAAAAATTGAAAATAACTGAAAAAAAAGTCAAAGTCTCTATCATACGGAGACATTTTGAAGAACATAAATCACTGCTAAGTAGTGTGGAAAAATGGGAGTTGTGCTTGAAGTAAGCTACTGAGGTCAATACTATGACTTCCTAGGTTCAGAATTCAGGATTAGAAAAATTATCCTTATCTGTTGGGAATCAAGACCTTCTTAACCAAGTATTAGAGGCCATAAAACTGCTTCTCAGATTGCACTACTAACATACAGCTTGCTTTATATTAAAGGAAAAATAAATTTCACAGTCAATTTTTCCAGTCAATATTTAGTGGCACGAAGTAGGAAGACAACAGTGCAAAGTTCACAAATTTTCATCACACATTCTGAAGGTAAGGGTTCTACAAGAACAGTAGCTGTAAAACGCTAGCAAAAGTATGTAATTGTTTTATAACTTTGTGACCTTAAAACAGACTTATGAAAAGGCTTCTGAAATGGTCATCTTATTTCATTAGTAAGAAAACTATTTAATTGTCGTTCTCCTCCTCCACAGTTTTTAAATTCACCCTGCACTGCTCAACAAGGCAACATGTGCATACACAGTTAAAACAGAAAAGCTAAGCATGTTTCCAAGCTCTGCTACAGCAACTAACTTTACAAACCCAAAACCTAACTCTGTTCATATATTGGAATTCTCTGGGGGGGGGGGGGGGGGGGGGAATCTAACTTCAATCTGCACAAGTCTGTAGAAATGTGCAATAAGCTATGCATGCTTGGGTCACACACAGAAAGAAAAGAACATGCAATCAATTTACAAAGCTAAAGAGGATCTTGCTAAGTCAGAAACATTCAAGTGCTTTCAGACATGGAGGAATTTGACCTATACAATATCATACTGATTTTGGACTTTTATGGAGGCATTATCCATATGATTTTGAGCTGAGTCAGCTTAAAACCTCCTTAATTATTCTTAAATATTGATGTTTCGAATGTAGCAAAATGCATCCAATTCTTCTCAGTGCCTGTTACCTAGATCCATGTTCCCCTAGATGACCAAGATTATAAGGAATGATTTCTTGTGCAGCTGAGTGAAATAAGCAGAGACTGCTGCCTTCGGATCACTCTGCAGCACACAGTTTACTAACACAGACACACATATCCTGTCTTCACTGGGGACTAAGCATGCTTGGGACCTCTGAAAGTCCTCTTGTTTAACAAAATGTGGTTCGGGCTTCAATAAGAGCACTGGCCTTGCTGACATGAGGTAGGTTTAAATCAGCGTTAAAGGCTCTAAAGATCCATTACCAGTTCTCTCACTTGCTACTGACTGCACATCACTTAAACATGTTTCTCCCCCTTAAAACACATGAACTGCAACAATAAAGCATCTTAATGATTAAGGACAGAATCAGCTAGCAAGAAGTGGGTATATTCCATATTGCACTTGCTGTAAGCTATACACACTGGGCACTGAATAGTATGACCAGAAATCTTGCAGGATTTAATTTACAATCTTGCATGTTGTAAGCCCCTTGGGACAGGAAACTCTCATGTTTTATATCTCTATAAAACAACATGCATACCTATGACACTGTATAAATAAGAGGATCAGATTAAAAACATCTGTAGACACTAGGGCTGATCTATTGTCTGTCTTCCTGCTGTTTCTTCATAATTTTCGATGGCAGACAAGCCATTTCACACAACAGGATTGCGAGTGGTGCTGATGCAGCTACATATAAATCTGTAGCAACATGTTAACAAGAGACCTGATGAAGAGAGACATTAAAATTAATAATAATAATAATAGTAATAGAAGTAATCTATCCTTCAGGCACGACCTCCTGACAGGTTACTGTTTGATTTTTGTTTACTTTTTACCAAGACAAGATAGGAAACATGGATGACTCAAAACAGTTTTGGAAACGTGGTAGGAGGCAGTAAGAACAACATTTCTTTGATTCAGAACTAAGTCTGTTGTGATACAACTTTTCTCTGGCTGCCCAGAATTGTCAAAAATCTATTCATCTATTGTAAATTGCTTCTGTGAAAGTAAAAATAATGTACGTTCGCAACATGGTGATAGTCACAGAAGATATAAAGAGATTCACACACTGCAAGTATTGAGTACAGAAATAATGCTAAAAGGGAGGCAGACTGTTATTGATACCAAGCAGGGAAGGGAACAACTACATTTCCAAGAGAGAGGCAAAAAGGATTCCTAAATTTAGAACAAAATTCAGAACTGAAGCCAAGATACTGTCACCACCAAAGCTGCATGAACATCTCACAGAAAATCCTTCAGCAGTGTTAAACTCAGCTCCTTTAGGTTTAGAAGAAGGAAACAAAATCAATTCCCTTCACGTGAATCTTCTCTGTGTCCTTCAAATCACTATCTAAAAATTAAAACACTTTTCTCTCTGCCCAGCTATATACTTTTCTAAATTGATTATAAGCCCTTCACTTTGACTCTACAGTCAAACTTTTGGCAGCTGGTCACACGGTAGATCTGCCGAATCGAATGAGCCTGGTATGGTTTTGCAGTACATCTCAGGCTACTTTCACAAAAGACAAGCCTTAATTAAAAGTCACTCCATCTAATAAGAAATTTCACTTTTGCAGTGAAGAATTAAGAACCATTTGAAAGATAGAGGAAAATGCCCTAAGCGTGAAAGTGTATGAAAAATGTTTTCTTCAAAATTAGATGATCCAAAGAGATCCAGTCAGATCACTTCACATGCCAGTGCTTCCCTCCACCTTTCCATTTTATTCTCTCAGATCTATCCATACTTAATCTCATCCATTTTCCTTTCTTCTTCCAGCAAGTAAATGATGTAGTGATGATACCTTCTACAGTTGTATTCAAAAGCATGCCGTTTTCTATTTAACTTTTACCACTCCTTTTTGAACAAACACTTTGAAACCTAAACAGAAAAAAAAATGTTATGGAGCAGAACTCTTCTCCCTTTACTCTTCTGGGAAGAGCGGTGGGCCCATACATACGTATGTATGAAGATGTACACATAGAATCCACATAGCTTTCAAATGTGGAGTATGTGAAGTGTTTGCATTGATATGATTTTTGTCTTTCACGTCACAAGTTTGGATACCAGACACTTTAATTCTGCAAAGACAACAGGACCCTCAGTTTGATCAGGACATTCACTTACTAAATATCTCCCCAAAACACTGAGATTGTCTAAAAATGAAATTAGAATGTGATCAAACTGTACTCCTGCCTGCTTTACAACCAGAGGGTGCCAGGCCAGCTTGCTAGTAAGGGCTTAGCAGGTGTAAGACACATCTGTTGCAGCTGGCAGCATTTTATATGCTGCTGCATGGCTGCAGGTATACTTGAACTCATCTTCCTAAACCTCCTCCCTGTGCCCAGGAAGGGATCGACAAGAAAAGTCAGTCAGAATCTTCGATAGTATATTGCTTACTGTAAGAGATTTTTATTAAAACACATGAACTGCAACAATAAAGCATCCTAATGATTAAGGACAGAATCAGGTTACTACTTGCACCAGCAAAAAGGATAGCGTCTCTGTCATATTGTTCCTGCTGCTGCGTAACTTCAGTAACTGAAGAAGAAAAGAGTAACGAAGACAATTGAGTAGCTTTGAAAACATCAAAATCCAAGAGAATCCTAAATTCTAATCCCACAGCACAACACAACCTTTCCAGCTACATACAGTGCTGCAGCATTTCCTAAAATCAGATTGTGCTTTTAAAATGTAGTTCATATTGGGAGTACTATATATTTGGAAGAATTGCAGGCCATTAACTCTAGGCCTACTAGGCTCTATGGATTCATCCTAGATGTGCTGCTGGTTTGCTCATATACCATTTTGTTTCTTTTTCAAAACCTAGAGAAAAGAAAGCTCACAATTTAGAATAAAATTCTCAAGAATGCCTGAAACAGTTCACACAAACAGTTCAGCTGTTCTGTAACAAAGCCTTATCTATAAAATGCATAAGTTTCTCTTTGGAAGTCAGAAATTCAAACAAATAGATTTTGAATTGTCCCTTTTTTAGGACTTTGAGATTTATTTCAATGACCAGCACAAGCATGTGTTCATTCATTCAGACTGACAGTATCAGATCCAGTTCTTTTATCTTTCTCTAGAGTTTAGGGGCTCTTCCTTCATTGCATGAAGTTAAAATCCTTCACACTTTTTTTCTTTTTTTTTTTTGAACACACTATGAAGAAGAGCAGCAGCTGTGAAGTTCTTGGCCAAAATCAGAAGCTTGGACAGTGGCAGGGGGGAACAAAATGGAACACCACCATCCCACATACAGACAACCCGTCACATACACACACCCCAACAAAGCTATTTTCTGTCAAAAGATAAATAAAAATAAAAATATTACCAAAAAAATCAAGTCAGTTTTTCCAGAAAACTACTTAGGAGAAGAGTGAAAGCATATTTGGGTTAGGGGGCACTTACAGAAGTGTTGAGCATTCATTTCAACCTTCTGTTACCCTGGAAAAGAATGATTTTTGTTTTGACTAATATAGTAATGCAAGTGAAGGCTGAAGAACATTAAATCAGTCTTTCTCGGTCCTTTAAGAGCACTTGGAAATTTTCTGTTTTGTTTCCTATTCTGAAGGTAATTAACTCTAAAAATCCTCTCTTAAATCAAGCTTTTCAGCTAGGGCTTCTTCTTAGCACTTGCCTACAGTTCTGTCCCAAATAAGAGGGGGAAGAAGAAAAATGAGGATTTTGTATACGCTTTCAAAACTATCTTCCCTATCGTTCCCCTATTACTCATTTAGAAAGAGCTTCTCAACCAGATCTTCAAGTAACTCAGACCAGTTAAGCATTTGCATTCATTCATTTTGTACATCCAATGACCAATGGAGCTACAGTCACCTAAAACAGCTGAAAAATCTGACTCCCTGTGCCTTTACCTTTGAAGTTTTTGATAAAGGAATCCTTTTAACACACAGAGGACTTGAGGTATGGAATTATTGCTAAATCACTTCCCTTTTGTCTTGGTGCTTCAGCAAAGCAGCTCTACCCTGCATTATGTCAGTATTTTCTGTCATCTTGTCATCCTTCATGTGACTTGACATATATCATCTGCTTGCATTATTAATCCAGGAATGCAAGGCAAAAAGTTTAGCTGGTGAAAGGTTTCTGCATTTTCTATAACAGCAAAAGGCTGCGTAATAAGCAGAGAAAACAAACCAAAAAGTATCCTAAGGATGAGTTTCATTTCCCTCAGACAAAACACATAATCATTCCCATTCTACATTTCTAGAGTTTAAACATACAAAATGCCACAAAAATGCATAGAAAACTTTAACACATACTCACTATTAGCAATAAATGATGAAAAACATCTGCAAATGAGGGTACATGACATGAAACACAAGGAGTCATGTAAACAATGCTCTATGATTTATGCTAATACTGGGAATTGCAGGATTGAAGGCTTTTAAATCAGATGGCCTCTAGCAACAGCCCTGTTGCTTGGGAAGTAAACACACATGTAAATGTTTTTGATAAAGGCATGATACGGCCTGTGTCATAAAACAAGCCTTCTTTTTGCATCTCTGTGTCACAAAATATGTTTATATTCTTCACAGCTATACGCAGGTAAAGTTAAAAAGGCTTTGATAGTTTCGGCCCTGCTTGTACTGATAATTTATTTGGCCCATTTGTGTGTTTAAATTTGCCTACCAACTTCCAGAACACAGAGAAAGGTAGACATCAAAACTTTAGTGAGAATATAAGCATTTCCCAATGAATCATTTCTACAAAAGGAGCGTAATATGCTCTTTGAAATACAAATCTGTCCTTATTTTCTTTTGTGTGATATGTAGCATGAAGCTATCAACAATAAATCTTAAGAGGGGAAAATAAGTAAACACAGCAGTTGATTCAATTTCAGTTTTACCCTCTGTACTTTTCAGCAAAGGAAGAGGGAATTCTTGGATATAGAGTGGCAACATTTGAGGGAGACATAACAGTACTACAAAATAAGGATAGAACAAGTAAGAGCAAAGGCTTGATGCCACCCAGTTCCTTCGCGCTTCACAATTAAGGAGACTGTAACTGCTCAGCTGCAATTTAGCCATGAAGCAGAGACTAGTAGACTTGCACAGAGTGATAATTGCCAGGATCTTTAATGACAAGCTGCCACATAAAACATAGGACAACATAAACTGAAGTATCACAAACTAACAAAGAAGTACTGAAGATGAGTAGCCAACCCACTAGCACGAAAAATAATTGGCAAGATGAAAAGATATTTGCATGTACTGCAAGCATATGGGAAGGAGAGGTGAGTACAACTGTCTGGGTTTATGGCTTTTGATTGGAAATACAACATCCTGATTAGCAGTATTGTATCATTGTCTACAATGTGTCACATTTTATTTAATGCTAAGTCTAGTCCAAATTTTGCACCTTCTAGATTCCAAAACAGTTTTAAGCCATCATCTTTAAAGGTAAGGAGGATGCCCCAACTTCCACAAAAGGGTAACAATGAGTAGTTTTGGAAGATCTAAAAATATCCGGTTTCTTTCACACTCTGTCAGGAACTGAAATGTTGGACTTGAGAACCACTCTTCACTAGGTCAGGAAGATCATCGACTCCTACTATAGCAGCACTGCTTCCTAAAACAAAGGCACATGAGCTTTCCTGTTGAGTTTTGGTGTGTATATGAGTCTCTACCCAAAGAGTTTCACCTGGAAGGAAACAGCTCAGAAGCCACATTAAGAAGAAAACCATGCCTGAATTACTGACACATTCTGGTCAAGAACAAGTGGATTTTTAAACATGGGTTATTTATTGAAAGAGTTTTAAAGCTCCAAATTGTGAAACTGTCTCTGTTTATGTGCTGTGTTGAAGAAAGTCAGACTTGGCACATGTTTCTCATTAACTGCACTAAAGCAGCTCAGTTTCCCTAGAAATCCCCAGTTTCTCCTCTGCAATAGGGTAATCTAGAAGGCCCCTAATTTTAGCTCTTCAGTCTGAAAGGGTAGCACATACATAAGTAGTGCTGAGTGAATGCTGCTGAAATGTCTATGATTATGTGGAACGCTAAAGCAAATTGGCTTTCTTGGCATATACAACATCATTAAAATCTTCCGAATAATGTCTAAAAGCAAGGAAGTCTCATAGATATTTGTATAATGCATTTCACACATGAAGCATTTATAGACCCATCTTAAACATCTGTCAGTGCAGTCAAGTGACACTGTGTGTTCTCAAGATCCCAGTCACATAACTCGTTTCAAACTGGTCATAGCAAAAAGCTAGCCCCTCTGTAACCCCAGGTGGTGTCTATGCACAAAGTATAGGCCAACGTTTGCGCATGTGCAGAATAACCCTAGAATCTGGACACAAACAATTTTTTTAATTTGTTATTACTTATGAACAGGAAGAAGTAGAATGGGCCAAATACATTACATAGTTTATCTAGCACTGGTTGTAACAAAAATCATATTTAGAAAAAGTAGTGCTGTATGCTTTCCTCTGATTTTCTCATTTTGAGGCAGATTAAATCACTTTTGAACTGTTTGCGTGTTTGTTGAGAACAGCTTTCAAGATGAGGTAATTAAAGGAAACCTATCAATTTAGTATATATTTTCAAGTTAATAATGTTGACATACTGTTCAAATAAACCTCCAATTTACTACAATCTGTTTTTAGACAAGCCCTCCATTTTAACCTCCAAATGGAAGGAAAACTAAGTGACTTTCCTCATCTCACTTAATAGAGAACATATGTTCAAAGATAATACTGTAGGCTGGTTCTGAGAAGCTGTTCTTCCTCTGACAGAGATGCAGTGAGCTTGCATAGTAACACTGACACATAATGGAAGTACACATTGCCATAAATCTTGTGCACTGTAGAGGTCACTTCAGAAAAAAAGAGACCGCTGATCAGAGAAGCGCATACACACGCACAAACACAAGCACCCTGGCCACGGGTGAAAAAAGAACCTGGTGTACCCTCTTGTCAGCTGGAAGGGTCAGAACTAAGAGCAACCTCAATCCTAATAATTTTTTTGGAGGGTGGGGAGTGGTAGTGAAGGGACAGAAGGAAGGGGTCTCTACCATCATAAAGCAGAAGCAGCAGCTCTGAAACTGTTTTAAATCTTTGCATTACAAACTCTCTGGAATAATTTTAGATGGAAATGCTACAGTAATATTGACAGTAACTTTCATTTATTTTATAAATATTTATGTAAACCATATTTGGTTTTGTAACTTGCACAAAGTTATGTCATTGTCATCTGCTTCTTCAGGTCTCAACTTTTTAATCTACAAAAGAAGGTTAATTCACCTGCCAAGGCTATTGTACTTGATGCTGTAAAAGCAAGTAATAAAACTCACATTCCTTGAATCCCAGTCAATTCTTTGATTTGTTAGACCATGCCTCTAAACAAGCCAACATTTTAAATTGTATCTAAAAACAAATCAAAGCTACTTCATTCTGTTGTGCTCAATGCCACGCCATCACATCACAAGGATGGGGGCCAAGTACGATCACTTGCATCCAGTAATAAGAGAAAAACAAAGATCCATCACCAGACATTATTAACATTTAGTTGCAGATTTATCTGATCCACATCAAATATTTCAAGTTCATACCCAATCAAATGATGACAAGTATCACTAAATAATTCTTCAGAATGCTTTGGCACACCCCATTATAGCCACTTGCCTTAAAACCAGAAAGCATAAGTTGTCTTAGCAGCAAGAAGCGACAAAACTGCATGGTTAGAAACTGTCCACGTGAGAAACATGAGCGCGACATCCTCCATTTGTTCCGTGCAAGTCATTCAGCTCACAAGTACACATTCAAAAGTTAGGTTTTAGAGCAGAGGAATCCTACCCTGAAGGACACAGCTAACACATCCTAGACCTTCCTCTCAAAGTCACCACTTAGAGCCAAACCCTTTATCGGTTCAGAATTGGTCATATCTTCAGCTGATAGCCAGCACCAGCTGCACAAATATCCCAAATCCTGAATGCCTGGAAAAAGCAAGGATAATCTGATCATGACAGAGTCACAGGCTGAACAACCTAACATTCACCTGGCCATTCAGAGGGTCAAAAAACAACAAGAAAACCCATACACACACACCCCACAAACAAAAGTCTGTAGGCAAAATTTTGCAAATAAGCTTTTAATTGGGAATGATGAAGCTATCCTTAAATCTTGGGATTCTTGGGCATAAATCCACATTACATATGGCTTAGGTCATGCTTTTACCTCAAGAACAAAGTAAAACACTAACAGCAGTAGTGAAAAACCATTCTTTGGTAAGCCCTTGATACTGGTCAACTTATCAGGGGATGAGGCATTATTACTATAGTGGGCACTGCAGCTCTTTCTCTGCCTCATCAATTCTCTCAAGACATTGTTCAGTCTGTGACAGAGTTGTGGCAAAGAAGCATTTACTGTTTTGTTTACTTTTAAAAGACCATCATCCATTTCCTTACTTATACACATGAACAAAATCCTGAATTTGAGTGGGGATTTTTGTTGGGGTTTTTGGGTGTTGGGTGTTTTTTTTTTTTAAATGTAGAGAGTATCCCAGGCAGGGTTGCATATGCTGTTGACAGAAGCCCCACCTTAAACTGCAGCTAGCTTTAGGAGTGACTATGGTTCAGATTTCAAAAGTAAAGGTGACAATTCAACCTGCGGTGCCTAAGCCTACGCTTAGATGACAAATTATGGACATAAATGTCTAAATAAATGGTTTGGTTTACAAGAGACCCAAGCATTTGCTGGCCAAGGAACATCCTAACATGTGCACCCCCAGGTAGATACTTTAAATGGTTCTATTATCAGAAATCCTTGTGCAGACCACTTCCACTTAATACAGTGGTAGCTGCTGCAGATCACCAACTAATAAGCCTGAATAATTACCAGTGGTCTGTCTTTAAATCATGGGGCATTTACTGGAAGAAGTGATTTTCTGCACAGCCTACCAGTCTCTGAAAACAACAGGAAAAGAGTGTGATTTAAGTCAACCATGACAAGTGGTTTTGGTTTTAATTAAGTTTGGGATGAAAAATAAATAGTCCTACAACAAAACACAGCAATTGAGCTTTCCTTGCAAGAAAGAACTAAGTTTACAAAACAGTATGAGGAGAAATAGCTTTTTGCTCAATAGTTCAATAATTTAGACATTCATAAAGGCTCAAAACCTTTCTTTGCCCAAGATCTGAACCCAAACCCCTGGTCTTCTGTTGCTGCTGTTGCCATGCGTGACCTAAACATTTATCAAGACACAAAGAACAACAACATATTCACCATTAGGCAATCCTTGGCATGGATGCCACAAGACAGGGGACACTTCAGATGCATTTAACTTTTATTTGAAACACAGGCCTGAGCCAGAGGCCAAGATTTCTTCAGTATTTTTACACAATCTCTTGCTCCAGTACAGACTTGGTGCTCATTGCAGATCACATCAAAGGAGTAAGCTTAACCTCATGCCTACCCCTCGCGCAGGAATAACCAAAGTGGTGCCTACTCAGACCAATTCCTCAGCAACATAAATTTTGATGCTTCAAGTGACAGCATATGACAGACAGGCAATCCTGAGCTCCCTCCGAGTAAAACAGAGGTTCAGAAATGAAGCAGCCAGAATGCTTCATTCTACCTTCCTAGGTAATCACTTTAAACAGCTTCCTGAAAGGTTACAACTTAAAATGTAGAAACTGGACCACAGAAACGCAAGCTTGATCAATAGCAGTTCACAAAAAAAGCTCATCTACATATTACAAAAGGCACTTGCGGATTTTCAAAAGTCTTGCTATACTTTTATGTCATGTTATTTTTTTCATGTGCAGGTATATTACAAAATAATTTGAAGTATAAGGTGTTTTAGTCTGCCCTATTGCTTGGAAATCCTCACAGATCAGGGTACAAGAAGTCACCTGTGCTCAAAACCAAAGCTTGGAACATCGAGGTGTGGAGGAGATTAACTGTAGCATCAGAACATAAGCAGAAATTTCTGCAATCAGGATGACTTATTAAGGAATGAATCTGTAAGCCTCAGCTGGTTTGTCATAGACATTTCTTCAAAAATACAAAACTATGTACCATTAAGCCACAGCTCAAAGACTTCAACAAATATGAAACCTTAATACATGCAGAAGTCAGAAAAATTTTTAAATTTTGCATAAATGCAACCAAAAAAATCGCAGGCCAGCTTAAAATAAAATTGCCATAAACCACCTTACATTTTTCTAACTCAAAAGACAATTTAAAAGTTTTTTTCTCATCCATTTGAGAGAGATTCTTGTTTCAGCAGAACTGTTTACAGTCTGTCCCTATAAAATGCACCAGTCTGGCATCTGTAGATTTTACACAGCTCAAGGCAAACAAGGTTAGGAGTAAGAGAGAAACTTAGCCAGCTTTGTCTGCCACTGTATGCAAGTTGAAAAGCTATTTATTCAGTTGTTCTAGTTCTGAAGTAATATTTTAAAGTTTGTAGAGAATAAAATCCTGGGCAGTCAGCAATTCAGCTGTAGATGTTTTATGCATGAGTCCTTGTCTATATTCTAACCCCAACATAAAGTGAGCAACAGAAAGCGCAAAGCAAGCTGTAAGCAAATAGTAATCTGTCTGCAGAAGTTAGGTGCAGACAAGCACCATCTCCATTATCAGGAGGACTAAACAGGTATTTTTGAGTCCTTTGCATTCACAGAGAGGTCCCAGGTCATTCTTATTGCCAGAGTCAAATGTTCCCAGGGTCCAGGAGCTTCCCATTCTGGACCCTGCTCTCCTTATACTAAGTCCAGCAAGTTTCAGACCATTGTTCAAAATACTCTTTTTACAAAATGGTACAATGTTAAGTGCAGAGACTGGAAGAGTACTTTAGAGAGATTCAAGAGTGCTGATGCTTCACAAAGCATCCTTTCCATTGTTTTCTGGATACCTTACTATATCAGAATTACCATCTGAAGTTTAAATAAGTTAATAAAATAAGATGTTAAGGATGTTTATTACCATTTATAATAGTAAAAATTGTGAAATTAAAAAAACAAAACAGCAGTCTTTGAAGACCTGGGGCCCAATGCTTACAGATATGTGTTCAAGCATACCATATTTTATATTTGGTAGTTAAAATGGAAATTAAGATACTCCAGAAGAGAAACAGAGTACACATATAACTGGTATTCAGATCTAATTTTTTTTAAAGTGCCAATATAATGTGAAGCGGCACATTTTCCAAATGCTGTTTACATCTTAATATCATCATCTTTTAGCTGACCATTAGGAACTACTCAAACATTGCATTAAAGTTTGCAATACTCTTATGAAAGCTGATTAATGGTTATTATTAGGAATTATCCATATAGCTCATTCCAGCATTTGCCAAAAAAAACCCCACTTTACAACATTCTCATTTTAAAAACTAACAACATCAGGAATAAATTATAAGCTTTAGCTCATGTGACCTTATCTTGCATTGTTGCATGATACTAAAATGGACCTAATTCTCCCCATCCCCTCTGCACTATTAAAGCAAAGCTGCTGGGTCAGCCAGCTGCAGGCTACTCTAACTTAGAGACCCAGCAAAAACTCACTTCCTCTTGGAATGAGTCCCTCTTGCCTTTCTCATTTTAACAGTCCCAATGTAACCACAAGGTTATTCTCTATTCTCAAATCAAGATTTGGCCCCTTGACATTTTGAGTCATGCTAAGTAGTCCATTTGTCTTTAACAAGATTACCCCTTGATTATCTCTTTGGAAGGCAACTGATCAATCAATACTAATGAATTCATTTAGACAAAGGATCTAGTATCCAAACGTATGTATTCAAAATTGAATTTCACATTTACCTTTAAGTTCCTAAATATTTTTAGCAAGGTATCTATGGAAGTGAATAGTTTATTAGGTGCCAATAGCTTCATTACAAAATATTAATCACCTTTATGGTTTCTTCATACTAGTGCCTCTAGTAAAACTGATTTGAAATATGGACAGCAGAATTAGAAAAGAGTGATTTCTCACAGCTTTAGCACTCACAACTGGATTCTCTCAAGTCTACAAAAGCACTAATCTGGCAGAAGTAATCAGGGCATTCATACCACTGCTGCCACCTACGGATTATCTGATAACTAATGAGAGTTGAACTGACACTACCACATTTTCCTAATGAGAGTACTGATAGATAGGTGGGTAGGAGAGATGGATTGTATTTTCATGAAGCTCATAGAAATCGAGTAGCTTAAAGATTGATCTCCACTGTCAGCTTTGGCTGAAATTAATCAACGGCTTCAAAAGTTGTTAGTAGAGGCACGAACACCAAGAGATTACACTCTTAGTCTCATTTCCTAAAGAAACAAGGCTTGCAATGTTCAGTTTATTATCACATACACACCTGCCAAATAGGCTTCATCTATTAGATTATTGTCACATCACACTGCAACATTTTTCAAATTGTACTTACTTTAGGAGAAACTTAGAACCTTGTCAAATGAATCTGGCCTAGTAACAAATCTTACCAGGCCCTATTCAGCAAAACCAGCCAACTATTGAATTCCTTACTCTAAGGGATTTCATTTTTTACTCAAAACACTGCAGACTCTGTCCTGCAAACACTTACAGTTTCCCCCTCAGTTGACAGATGCCTCATAGATGACCATGTGGTTGTTATCCTAGGGCAAATCTTATTCCAGCCAGGCAAACTGGCTTTTTCAGATGCCTCAACTTCAAACACCTTTAAAAAAGCCAAAAAATAAAAACAAAAAAACCCCCCACAAACCAAAAAACACTAAATAATAAAAGAAACCACAAGTTATGCGCAAGTGTTACTAGTATCAAAGTAGCACATGCCTAATTAACTGAAATAAAATGAACCAGATTCTGACAACAGCTGGGTGCTGCTGCAGAAAGAACGGTAGCAGGTAGAAAGTGGTGACACATGACTTAACGAATACTTCTCAGGTGTTAGATGCAGTTGTTCTTAAAGAGATTAAAATATCTTTTTCTGAAGTTTCTGGTCTCAATCTCCTCTCTTTAGAATTTGAACACATCAGTAACCATTTCTTTCTATCCTAAGCCCAGATTCCTCTGGCGTATTGTACCTGGAACCATTACATTCCTGTATCAGTAGTAGTATCCCATTTCTGAAAACTATCCACATCCACTTAGTGCAGTTTTAATTTAAACACAAGAATCAAGTACTGAATCTGAAAAACATCCTTTTTCATTTAGGACTCTTAGTTGTACGAGTCCCTTATGCCTTTCTTCTTACTTTCCTCCTTTTAAACACGTTCATGGTATTTCTCTGAGCCCTAGAAGGCTGTCTTCTCTATAAGCTGCAAGGCAGCTTTCAGTTCTGTGGAAAGCTGTGAAGCTTGCTGGCAGCAGTGTCTGGTGTCCCCAGCCATTACCTGGAGCCAGACGGTCCCGTACCCTGAAGTACAAGGCAGATGAGTCTCAGCCAGCCTTTTCACTGAGTTTCCCCTGCACTATTTTGAACTGTGTGGCCAGACTCATTTTAGCATATTTCTGAGGGCTGCTTGGGAAGTCTGACATTTACTAAGCTCCCAGTGCACTGCGGTTTCAATTAGTTTGTTTCCCTTTCTCCAACCAACAGCAGCTAATCTTCTGGCTAACCAGCTTCAGAATCTCAGGTAAACTTCACCCAGCCCTGTCCTGAAGAAGCTACTTCATGTCTTAGCCATGAAAGGAAGCTTCAGCAGACTCAAATTTTGTCTTGCTACTGATGGTACTGTAGCCATTTGTCAGTGATATATTTAATGAGGTCAGCATAACTCAGCCTAATGTACTCCTAAATATAGTTAATATTGATTTCCTTCACTTAACTAGCAAAGTAATGTTGGACAGACCGCCAAAATATTAATTTGTTTTCCAGGCATTTTTCTCTTCCTAAGGTTGATTGCAACAGAAAGATTAAGAAAATGTAATCTATCATCTATAAAAATGTATTCTACATCCAGGTGTTCTACTGTTTCTGCCTCCTGGTATCCTCTGTCACTTTATTCACACTATAAAACCTGGCTCTGAGCTCCTTACAGCTATTTCCTTCAGCATTAAACTCTCTATTCAGCATTTGCCTTTCCTTTCAGGTGCTGCCAGTGAAGAATCTACTTCTCGTTGGTGGCAGGCCAAATCGGTCCTCATCCAATTGACTGTGAGGACCTTTTAAGCTCAGAACTGCTTTCCTCAAATACTTACAGAAGTGTTTTTCCCAGGAAACCTTATCATTAATTTCATAGTTTCTGGCTAAAACATGTCAGCGAGCATCTGTTCACAAGCCCGCACAAAACACACTCCCTATTTTATACAGATGGTATTATATTCTTTTTATCAGCCTTTGTATAAGATTACGCATTTTCATCAAGTTTCAACAAAATGTTGAAGTAAACCGACCAACGTATTTCAACATCTCCCAGACGCAACAGCAGCATAACTGGGAAGAATCTTCCCTACAAAACATCCTGATTCACATGTCCCTTACAAGCCAGCTTTAAGGTTTGCTAAGTTTCCCATAAGGCTACATTACACAGTACCAAAAAAACCCAATCAAACCAACCCACAGGCACATATCATTTCTTTCATCCCACAGGGGAACTCCAAAATGGAAAGGGATCATTTGGAAACAGTAACACTAGCATGCAGACTTTTCTTTAAATATCATCACAAACATTACTTATTTGTGAGTACTGAAGATAACATTCTAAGAATTCAGCAAACACAGATGATACCAAACTAATAGTAATTTCAATTTTGATGTTCTTCATGCATGTAAAGTTTTCTGTACCATGTGGTGTGTTAACATAAAACATGAACTAGAAATACAGAGTCAGCACAACCGCAACCAAATCAGCTTTCTGAAACATTCCCTTTTACTTTCTCAAGTATACATTGCTAGTTACATGTTAAATTATGTATTTTCAATATAAACTAGGAGTTTTCTCTCCTTGTTTACTGATTCCAATATATTTAATTAGTTGCATTGATAGATGTTTGCCTGCATAGAAAGTGGATTGAGATGTGTTCTTAACGAGAACAGAATAAGCTTCCAAAGCTCTGTAATAAATTGTTCTGAAAGCACACTCTGCTTTTCTCCAAACGTCTATCCTTTACCTCTTCCCAGTCTCTTTTAACTGCCCTCTCCTTCCATCTTATAGCTTACTCTTAAATATTTCTAAAATGATCTCCTAGTAAAAAAAAGCACAGTCTAATATTTCACAGGTGCACTCATGCTCTCTAGGGTAAATGTCTCACCCTGTCATCACCATGGTCAACACATTCCTCACAATCACATTATCAGCTGCTTGTGTTGTTTCTGTCCTTATGGGGTGGGTTGGGAACGCACAGAACTGCCGTGTGAAAGATTTCCAGGTGCAAGGTTATAGCTGTGCATCTGTTTTTCTTCTCATGAGAGTTTTTTTTCTCCAATCTTTATAGGATTTCCATGTGCTCTTATTATGTTATCACTAGCATATGAAATATACACAGCCTTGTAAAAGCAGACTAAATACTACGCAGAGTGAAAGCAACACTAGATTACAAGATTAAGGTGATTTTACCAGGGTTTCATTAATATAAACACTATAAATAAATTAGTCCATATTTCACTATGACTATGCTATCCTGCATTCTCAGCTATCCTTCGCTCTTTTAACTTTCAGTTACTTATCTCCAAACCTCCTTTTACCTAAAACCTGAGAGCTATCTTTCTTACAGAACATCAGTGTAAGAGGCAATCAGCACTTCGACAACTCTATAGATGAATTGTCAAATAATTTCTAACACCAGTGCCAGTTCTAAGTTTCATTTAAAAAAAAAAAAATGCTCATCCCTCCAGAACTTTAGTGACAGTTGGGTCCACATCTGGTCTTTGCACCTTTATACAAGATGGGAAACAAAAGATCTACTTGTTACTGAACTTTAAGGATTTACTACATTCAAATGTGCGTTTTTTCACAAATGTCAGACTTAAAATAAAGTCTGGAAAACTGGAAACACTGTAATGCTTTCAAGGAAGACATGGCCTTGCAAGAGGTGATTCTTATTTTCCATAGCTACGTTATCTGGGTATGTTAGGGTTTTGCTTTGTCTACAAAATTGTTAAGGGTTTTCACAAGAATTTTTCTGATTATATATAAACTTTATCATCTCAGGAGACACTATGCCCAAAAGACATCCTTTGGGTCACGCACTCAGTATCCCTATCTATGCAGACAGACAGCTCTTCTACATTTGACTCCAAGACTGCATGTTCCCTGGAAGCTGAGAAGAGTTTGACCTATCCCAAAGCACACTACCAGCAGTAGATTAATAATATTCTAGATTACAACTGAATAAGGGAGAATGACACTGCAAGTACAGATGCAATCCTAGGTTAAATCTGTTTATACAGATTTATACAGAAGGTTAAGGCTGAAGTCTTGAAGTTTTTAGAAAAGGAAAAAAAAATTGATTCTAAATTAACAGCAATATATTTATGTACCTCTTTTATTATGTACCTTTTTTCTTTTCAAGATCTATGCATTTTCCTCATTGCAAATGAAAGGGATTTTTGTTCCATGTGAACCTACTTTTAAAGGGTTCCTTCCCATCAATTTCATGAGCATCTCAACAGCACTAACTGCAGGCTTCTATGGCTAAATAGATAAATGGAAATTTTTTTAAAAAAATTAGGCTTTGTCACTGAGCTTTTATAGAACTTGTCCCACTTATAACATGGTTTGTTTAATGAAATTTTCTTAATTCTTCACTGTGTGAGGTAGGCGAGTATAGTGCATTGGCCTTCTTTACGATCTCCAAGCACTTGCATTTTCCAGAATTCATTCACATATTGAAGTTAAAAGGTGAAGATTCTGAAATTATCTCACAAGCAGACCAGAATTTCTACTGCATATCGGAAAAAATAATCAAATTCTTTTGGAAAGTCAGCATACACTTGAAAATCTCTCCAGTGAATATAGTAGACAAGCTTAAGATTTATTTGTAGGTAGCAATCCTTGCATCTCTTGTCACTCAACTAACCAGCACATGCATTTTTAGTAGCTGTTATGTTACAAAACAAGACTCAATTAGAATTAGATCATGCCAAAATTGGAGTCCAGAAGATTTACATTCTGCCAGATTGCATACAATACTCTTGTTACAGCTAACATACAAGCCAAGCTCCAATGAATACATTCTTATTAAATGTTTTTCAATTCTCTAACATTAACCCTGCTTTGGATTTCAGACTCTGTTAGTGATCCCTGACAAATATCTTGCTGTTACAATATCAGTTGTGCTACATTCAGAGTAGACTATAAGGTCATATTTTCACTACAGTTTAGAGGAAAACTTGTAGGAAGCCATAGCCACAGAAGAGGAACAGAAAAGATATGCTCAGAGAGGCCTATTTTCTCCCAGGGCTGATACAGCTTGATCAATACTCAGTATCACTAGAGAAAATATTTTAACTTATGAAAAATAGTAGGATAAAATAGCCAAACTTTAAAAAATATTTAAATGCAACTATTAAGGTTTTACATTTTGAATTTTAACTACAAAGACATTTTGAAGAGTTGTCAATATTAGACTAATTTGAAACTAAAGAGTATAAGGGACAACATTCTTAAAGGAAATATTTTTAATAATAAAATTTACTAATTTAGTTGCAAATTAAAAACAATGTAAAATACAAGTACTGTAAACCTAGAAAGAACATGTTCTATGCATAAGAAGAATATTACAATAAAGTAATTGAACATTTACATGCAAAATTGAAATTAACTTCAACACGGGACTTTTGAATAGCTTTCCAAAGCACATGTAAGTAATATTAAAATCCACTTTCTATCTTCAATGGATACAAGCCATTAGAGAACAATTTATTGCAATATACTTACAAGCTAAATCTCTTAGAGAATAATTTTGTTCACTTTGCCTACATTTCACCATCAGAGTAATGAACCTGAGATCTAACAACAAGAAACACAGTAACAGCTAGGTGATACTAGTTTAGTTTTTCTCCTTGTTAAAGAGTTTTGCTAGTCAATTGTGTAACACTTTGCTTTCTTACCAAGAACAATTTTAGTTTCACACACAAAATAATTTACTACCTTCTGAAGAAAAAAAATCATATTGCACTGTTTTGCACCAAACTAACCTATGTAAATTTTTAAGTTGTCCAGGGGAGACTTCTGTAATCCATTCCTTGGAGATCCCATGGAGTAGATCGGGGATTCTGAAAAAACAACCAGAAGGCCAAGCCTGTACTCTAGAAAACACTAAACAAAGCTAAGCAACACACTAATCACATGGAAGGAAAGGGAAGAAGAGCTAGCCAAGTAGCCTCTGAAGCCAGCCAACAAGACAAGGACATAGCAGCAGCTGGGCCATTAGGGTTTTGATCTTTCTCACCTGCACTGAGCTGGAAACACTCTCTGAGAAAGGCTGTGGGTTTAGGGAAAGGATTAGGATAGGTTAGAAATAGCTTCTGGATAAGGTATCATAAAATGAAGTTGTTCTGTTTGGCTGAGAGCAGGTTGTGGTTTAGTGAACAGGCTCCTTGATTAATTAGATTGGAAGGGGTCAAGTTCTCTGAAGTATGGGACAGGGCCTCAGCAGGCAGATACGTTCCCTGACAGAAGGTTTGAGCTGGGTTATGAGCTTGCTCTAGGAGTATAAGCTTTTGGGACCCTGCTCTCTGTGGGCCCAAATCTTACTGGGAGTTTTGCTGAGTTACAGCAAACCCAGGTAAGGGGTGTTTCCAGTGGGATATACCATCATCACTTTACAAGATCTGAAAGTTCATGTGCTAGATTTAGAAGTGACGATGAGAAAGATGTTTCTTCTAGGAAGCAGTGCATGCCTGTGGTAAGTTGGAGAGATTAATTTGGAGGTAAAGGACTAGGTGACAGTGGAAATATTTCATCAAACAAAACATCCACTGTAACCTCTGTTCCAATCCTCATGGGAAGCATGGTCTGGAGGTACTCAAGCTCTTTCTGAGTTGAAATAAAGGTTTTGGGGACACAATGGGATGCTGTGCTTTTGTGCCTGTACTGCACGATTATCTTTTTATGGGACGTCTTCTGTTATCAGTGTCTCCTGTTCCATCAAGATCCCTCAGGATGGCATCCCCTCCTTCCAGTGTGTCAACCACATCACACAGCTTGGTGTTATCAGCAAACTTGCTGAGGGTTCACTCAATCCCAGTGCTTTATAGACCTCTTGCACTATCGGTAAGGCAATTTTATGAACCAGCATAACCCCAACTAATATCTCAACATTATAATTAATTTTGAAAGAGAAAAAAAAATTGTTTCTTCATCTTTTCACTGTTAAGCAGGCAAACACCCACTTGTTGCAAAACAATTTTATAGTTAATAGCTTTCATAAAACAAAATAGTATAGTATGCTACCTGTAAATCTAAGTTATAAATCTAAGCCTATCCTGTGCTTAAGCACTTCAGTCAAAAGAAAATATGGCTTTGGCATATTTGTGCATTTCAGAATCTGTCTGTATTTTATAACCGCAAATGCTTGACTCTAACTGTCTCCCAAGTTCCATATGCTTAGTTGTACTATTCTGGGCTAATGCAAAAAAATGGGTTAGTCACCAAGAAAAGAATCCCAATGTAGAACATCCAATTCTAAAAGTTATGATTGATACAAAAAGACTCTCACAACCAAAAGGAACAGAAAATCAGCTGTTATACTTTTTAAGAAAATCTATTTCTACTAAAATTTTATATATTACTGAATAGATTGTTGGGAAGGATTCATTGTTGGTCTTTCACAGCAGAGAACATTTTTTTCTCCAGCTTCTTTTTTTATTTAATTATAAAAATTCCCATCTACCAATTACAGGAGGGAATTATTCCATAAGCTCAGTATATTTAGCTTAGATTGTGGGTAACAATTATAATCTTAAATAGCTTGTGAGAGTTTTGCCTCAGGTAAAGTTAGAAAGAGTCTTGCTCTCATCAATGGTGGTGGACTATGGCTTCACCACTTGCAGAAGTGCCCAGGGCACCAGCCAGTGCTGGTATGAATAAGAAACTTCTATGTATAGAGGACCTAGCAAGTCTATAGGCAAGCACTATATTAGCCATGAGTCTGTACAGGACAAGGAAGGGGGCAATGGTATTAAAGCTACATTTGGAAGGCACAACATTATTCTAAGAAGTTATTATTTTCCTGGCTACTTAGTGTAAAAAAAAAAAAAAAAAAAAAGACAGGGATCCTATTCATCTGTCCACAGTTTATCTTCTTTTTATATGAGTTACAAAATAACTAGCAGATTCCTCCTCCTTGACATAATTCAGGAAGTTCAGGTTCTGCTGCTAGAATCATACAAAATTTAATTTAATTATGAAAATCACCAACATGTCTAAAATGCTGCTTTTTTCAGGCAGTTCATTAAAGATATTGCCCGCTACTATCTGACAGTGAAAATAACAGGCTTACAATTAACTAACCATCTCAGAGTTTAGACTGTTTAGGAAAAATTGAAGACATTTCAATAAAGCAAGCTTCTCCTGAATCTTTAAAAAATCCCATCTAATTTACCAAATGGTAAGGTGTCTGAAACACCCACTGAATAGATCTTTACTTTTTGATGCCCCCGACTAAACAGGATGTTATACATGCTAATTTTATTTAAGTCTGTGCAGATATGAGAGGAAGACTACTGTTTTATGAGCAAATGTAACTCCAGCAATGCAGAGTTCCAAGTGTCGGACCAGAAAATGTTGACACTGGATTCGATCAACCACAAACAGTAATGCTCCACAGTTGAGGGGGGAAAACTGGGGGAAAACATTCACAAAAGCCATCCATGATTCTCTCACAAACTGTCTGTCAGACACAGCAAGTTTTCCACAGACCAAAGGAGTTGTAAATCTATTGCTCTTTCCTGGGTGCTCTGAGATTTATGTAGAATGTGGAAGAGCCACTGGAGATCAGGGCAGATCAGTAGTGGATCTGTACCTCCAATCAGTTGTTTAGATGTGTTGTTTGTAGGCATGGTAGGAAAATGGATTAAGTTTGAAACTGTTTTATCAAATTGCTGTTCATATCTATTTCCAGCCATTGCAGAACTCTCAGCTTCCTTCTTTCAGGCTTTCTGCTTCATCTCTCTGACACCTACCACCCCTTTGAGAAGCTCATGCTGTACTATGCAAAGGCTGTTTAAACATTGTTTATTGACATAAAGCACCTTAGACCCACAGAAATTCCTGATGGACATAGTCAAGAGATTATAGTGTTGAAATAGCCAAAAAGTCTGTTTTTTACAAAGGGAGTAAGAATATAAAAGCATTAGACTTGTAGAACCATATTGTGATGATCCCACATAACTAAGAAAATGGTGGATGCACAAGAAATCTACCTTTTCACAACATAGAAGGGCTTGTGACAGCCATGATCTCTGCAGTCTGGGAGTGCAGATATTTGGCCACAAACTGCAAGTCACCAAAAAAAGGAAGCAGAAGGTGTCATGATCATAATTCAGTCAGTCTCTGCTTCAAAGCAAGGTTGAAGAATGAGAAGAAATCTACTACATCCTTACTACATGACAGAATATGCCTCAGAGAAGTGCAGACACTTCTACGAATGCGTTAGGCACAATCTCTTTGGTACAGAGATTTCCTTTTCAAGGGAGTGTAGCTCGTCACTGCCTCCTGTGAAATATTACTAGAATAAATGTCCAGGACAGATCATAACATTTTTCACAAGACAGAATCACAATGTGAAAGCACATAGCTTCCCCAGTTGTCAATTATTTGTTGTTAACAGAGACAACACCAAGCACCGTGTGGTAAAATTAGCTGTAATGAAGAAGTATATGAAACTGTATCCCTTAGAAATGGATATCTGGTATTTTTATCGAAATAAGACATACCATATGTAAATTTGCAATTACTTATACTAGTGGTAAAATCATGTCAGACCTGTAAAAGTGAAAAGCCTTAATGTTTGAAATAAGTCCTGTTTTATTCTCATGACTTACAAGTCACACGTACGTGCAAGCACAGAGATTCTGAGATCAATTCTGAGAGTGTATCTGTAGCTTTTGTCAAAGTTAGGATGAACTTTAATGGTGAGATTTCCATGGGAATACACAATGCCAATGGTCTAATTCCACAAAGCCCTCAAGTACATGCTGAAAATCAAATATGAGTTTTGCACAGTGGAATAAATTTATACATGTACTTACACTTAGGTGTGCATTTAGGGCTTTGTTGAATAGAGGCCTAGATATTTTAGCTTATTGAAGAAACTTTTTATTTCAGCAAATCACTAGTAAGAACTTTATCTGAACAGATTCTTTAAACTTTTCTATATGTGGGATATACTTGTATATATATCTATATATAGACAGATATTTTCCCTGTCTTAAGTATGACAGGAATATGAAATATTGTCCTGTCAAGCTATATTCTAAATTAATTTCTTATGACTACCATAAGACTATTATTGAAGATGTTTCAAGAGGAAAACATATGCCTTAAAAATTCTAGACAGAAAATATCAGGAAATAATCATCTTTCAATTAAAAATAGTGAAGTATTGCTCTCTTGAGGAGAATGTCAAGATTTAGTGACTCAAAGTGTATGTATTGATGTATTAAAGCAAAACTACCTAAAGTAAATCACTGACCAATCACACATAACAAAGACCTACATAAACAATTTGTAATTATTGCAGGGAGCGCCATTAAAACAGAAATCTGTAAAAACAGTGTGTCTGAAATGTTTCACTGAATCTGCACATTTACTGTCTCTTAATGATCTTTGAATAACATGTGTAGTTTGCACCTAAAAATCATGTATTTATGTCTATAAATACAATTTAATGACTACCTTTGCACTTCCCATATTAGCTACATAGAAAAATGGAAAATCACCATAGAAAATATATATACACGGATAGATTAATTTCATTGTACTTGCTGTTAACACCTGTAGGTTAGTTTCTCCACTGATACAGATTGGTATAGTTCCACTAATTTCAAGAGAAATATGTTTTTGCCAGCTGAGGAGCTAGCCTTGTTCTTTTTGTTTCATTTTGTTTCAATAACCAGATGGAGGCAATTTAAAAATACAGATATGAGACTTTTTAGAGAAATTATTAACATTGCATTATAACATATTTGGGGTTTTTTAACTAAACTGTAAAATCTGGCATGGAAGTAATTAGACTTCAGACTTAGAGTTAACTCACTAGTTTTAGGCATTGCAACAGATAGCTCTTTCAACATAAATTCCCCTTTCACCTCAGCCATTCAGAAATCTCCTTCATATAGTGAAGTGTTCCCTACAACCTTTGTTGTCACAGCTTAGTTTCTGTTCCTCTCCAGCTGAAGTAACAGTTAACGTCTGGATTGTACTGTGGCTGCATTGTCCTCACAAGATAGAAATTCTTGGATAAAGCAGGAAAAGCTCAAAACTATTCTCAATAGTGACGGAGGAACTAATAACTCAAGGAACATGACATTTTTATTAAGCACCATGGTCTAAGTTTCTTCAGGAACCAGCTTTAATAATTTGGTTGTACATTGCTCTGAAGGGATTAATATTATTTACTTATAAGCATGGCTTGGAGCAGGACTGCTAACACATCCTGTACTCCTTCATCAGCACTGCATCTGATTTTGGCTACATATAACTCAGAAGAATCATCACAGAGTGATTTCCCAACTATCTGTGTGCCTCCAAGCACACGCAAGGGAAAACTCTACCAAACATAAAAAATGGCCTTTAATATCACAGTACATCTTTTGAGATGCTTCCCTAATCTAATTCAGAAAAGCAGATGAGCATTTCTGTCTGTTTGTTCAGAAAATTATAGCAAATTCTACATCATCATATATAAGAAGGTCAAACTGGGACTTCAATATTAATCACTGCTGTCCATATAAATTTTGCTTTTTATTCTCCATGTTTTGTTAAATATTTGATAATATTCCTGACTGTTCACTGTTGAGTCAGAGAATGGCAGACTTTTAAGAAAATGCCATAGTTGTAATGCTTCTAAATAGTGCATTAAGATAGAAATGATATATTCAAATATAAGTGTTCTTAATGTGTCATTGGTAAGATTAATCTTATTTAAGTTATAATAATTTCAAAATGCCTTCTAGAAATAACTAATTTTCAAGGTACATCAGCTTCAAACACTTACAGAATCTTTTAGCACACTTATTGAAGTGACATCCATAGTTATGACAACTGAATAGAAGCAATATTTCTCCACATTTTTAATTTGTTTACTTTTTTTGTTTGATTATCAGAAGGATTCATACCTACTAGAGTTTAACAACAGATTTAAGAATATGCACTTTTAGCCTCTTTAGGACTTATCATAACTAACTGATCTTCCATTTTCAGTGGAAATTCAAGAAGGAACTTCATGTTTGAATGACATACTAAAGACTAAAAATATTTCTTGTCCAGTTGAGTGTGTTTGGCACTTTGTAACTTCACGAGCACAAAATCTGAACACACATATGCTGTAACTGCACAAAAAATCCCCCAAAACCTGTTTGTACCAGTGCAGGACTTCAGTATCCTCTTTTACAATAAAACAACAAATCTTCCTTCAAGATTTTCACTGGAAGAACAAGGTAGCTGTAAGAAAGAACGAGAGTGAGTGTAGACAGTAAAAGAGCAAATGCAGAAGACAATAGGGAGATATCAAAATGTTCCCTCATACAAAGGAAGGAGAAGAAAGTTCTCCAGTTAATAACTATTTCAAGCATTAGGAGAAGGAAGTTGCCAGTCTCAACCAAGAACGAGGAAATCTGCTGTGGTTGATTAGCTAACAATTGCCTCATTTACATGAGCTCAATGTACTGCAGAGTCACTCTGGTGATTAACTAGTTGGATCTGCCGCTGATCATAAAAAGGTTTTCCTTGACACCTGATAAGCTAGATAAACACGGTTTAGAGATTATAATTTGTGGAATTTTCCATATTAGATGGCCAGAAATGAAAGAGATATTGTCAGGTCAAAAATAATGGCTGGAGACAACTGCTACTTCTCTGTATTTACACTGCAGAAACACCCAGAGCAGCCTCCCTCAGGGCTGCAGACTGACGCTGTAGTAGGTACTTTACTAATAAAGGACATAGCTGCTACCTGAGCAAATCAGTAACAGAGTTCAGAATACTTCATGGTGTTACAAATAAATAGATCAATATGCAGTTATAACACCGAAACACTATGTTAATACACAGCACGTGGAAAATAAGAAAAAATACAGAAAAATAGCATTATAGGCCTCCAGATTTAGTACAGCCATTAATGCAGCTAGTTCGATTTCATCAGTGAAACATTTTGAGATGGACATGAAGGTGAAAATACTTGGTTTGGCTTGAGCTAATACGAGAGTTTAACACCAGCGAAAGGGTAAGATCCTGGTTTTCTTCCCTCCCTTTCATTCCCAGCCACAGGTTCTTCACCACTAATGCTTAGCACTGAGGCCTATTGAAATGATCTGGGATTAAAAAAATCCACCAAAAAGTGGACTGTTAAGCCAGATCATTTCAGTGATCCAGTTTACAATGCTTCCTAAAAAATATTTATTGGCAGAACTGGGAGGCAATTTGAGCACATGACTGGAAGCAAGCCATCAAGGGAAAGAGACGGAGTTTCTTAAGTTGGCTTTCTTAGGAAAACCAATGTCTGGCAAGACTGCACCTTTAGCATCCATGTATGTATTTCCCTCCCTGCCCCTCTGGCCCCTCACTGAGCACCTTATCATCCCTAAGTGCCTTCTAGGACATACAAACCTCCACTCGCTCCAAATGTGTGGTGGCTCAGTTCTCTTCAGGTCCTTTCCTAGGGCAAAGCAGTAACACTCCTGGCCATAGAGAGGTGAGGGCGGACATGTCCATTAAAGCAAGAAAACAACAGAAATAATACAGACTCAACCCTGTGAAGAGGATGAAGAGGGAACAGAGAAAAGGCAACAGAGCACAGGCTGAGGCACGGTATGCTCAGAGCCAGACTGCGCAGACTGTGATAGAGCAAAATCTAGTGCCACAAATACAATCCTGGCATTGCAGGAACTAATAACTGTATTATGTACATTTTGAATTGCAGTATTACCATATATCACCATATGCCATAACCACCCACTGCTAATAGCAAGAATCTTTCAGTTGTTTTTTTCAAGCATGAAAAAGGGATCCATTATTGGGGCTATTCTATCTGAAGGTTGTGGAACAATAATGGCCACAGGAAGTAAAACACAGCTATTTCCATCTTAACACCTGCAGTTTTACCTCCATTACAGTGTGAATCCTCTAGGCATAAAGAATCAACCTGTTTGAATTGTACCCTGCAGATACTTCTCTAAATACAAGATGATTTTACATGAGCTGTCTCCTGGATTTTTCTTAAGTAAAAGGATCAAGCAAGTCTTAGTCTTGTTGAATTTTGCTATGGATCCAGACTGATGCCAACTAAGCCACAAGCATAACTGTCTGACTTTCATGATCTCACAACATGCCATGTGAGACTACAGCAAGAGATACAGCCAGCAGCCCGGAATGCAGGAGTGTCTGTGAGTAGAAAGGGAATTGGTCAAACAAGTATTTTTCAGACCTATTAAAATATATTATTTCATGTAGTCTTGTGTACTTCTATAAAATCCAAATGTAGCCACAAAGGGATTTATTTTCTTTAAAGGACATCGTTTCCTTGGGTATGTTTGAAGAAAAGTGGATGTTAAGCACTTCAGAATGAGCCCTGGATAGCTCTGAGGGCTCCAGGCACTCAGCAGTGCATAGAGTACTGCCACCTTTTGGTCATTTTCTGCAAAAAACCCCTTTCCTTGTATTTTAAAACCTCACTAGCATGTAACATTGATTCTTTTTCCATAAAGTCCTTCTGTCTTGGAAATTCTCTCTCCCTTCTTTTACCTGACAGGTATGGAGATATATTTGGAAGGATATTCAATATCCTTTGTTGAACTTGATTATTAGGTCATTTTCTTGGTTTGCAAGTACTCTTTTTTTACAATGCTGAGAAGGCTTTGTGTTTGATTAATGTGAAATAAAAACATACTATTACAGTTTTATTCAGACTCACAACAATGCTGCTATATGTGAATGCAGTCTTTAGATACTGCTATCCTGGACAGAGTTATTAAATATGTCCTTTAAAATAGGTGTCACAAATAATAATAACTAATAACCCTGCTCTGAACCACAAGACTGGAAACCAATATCCTAAGAAACCAACAACTTTCAGTATGATACAAAAAGCTGCCGACATCCATTCACTCCAACAGATATTTAACGCAAGGGATTGTTTTTCTGTTGCGAAAAAGAGCCACATCTTGCATTCCTCTGAAGTCAACAGGAATTCTGAATAAAAAGACCCAGGTTGAAACTTTTTGGATTGTACTTGCTACTTCCCTGAGTGAATTACGGAATTTCACTTAACTTCTTGTCCACATGTAAGATTTACACACAATTCTTCTCCTAGGGAGAACAGAAAAATGCCAATTCTGAAAATTTCCAAAGGTCCTGCTTCTTGGACTGAGGGAAACAGGAACTGAAGGAGAACAGACAACACCTTGCGCTATCAGGCAACAGGAGAGTAAACTAGCATATTTACTTTTAACAGTTTAAATCATAAAGTATTCAAAGTGACCGCTCGCTCTTCTTCATCTCAGAGGTTTATAACCTTTTCAGTAGGGCCTGTTGCGATAGGACAAGGGGTAATGGTTTTAAACTAAAGGAGAGTAGATTCAGACTAGATATAAGGAAGACATTTTTTACGATGAGGTTGGTGAAACACTGGAACAGGTTGCCCAGAGAGGTGGTAGATGCCGCATCCCTGGAAACATTCAAAGTCAGGTTGGATGGGGCTCTGAGCAACCTGATCTAGTTGAAGATGTCCCCGTTTATGGCAGGGGAGTTGGACTAGATGACCTTTAAAGGTCCCTTCCAACCCAAACTATTCTATGATAACACTTCAAGGGGGGGGAACTGGGGATTTTCAGACAGGTAAGAAGCAGATGTGGGTTGTTTCAATATCTGTTCTTTCTCCTGCATTTAGTTATGATCTTACATCCCCGCAGCCAGAAAAAGACTCTTCATCTGAGGACTCCTCAGGGTATGGAACTTTTTTTTTTTTTTTTTTTTTTTTTTTTTTAGCGACAAACATTTTTGCAAGATTGTTCTCTTTTCTCAGAGAGTAAAAGGTCAAGGATTACTTTGACTGCTGCACTAGACCCTTATGGTTACATTTTCAAAGCTATGCTTGTGTTGGAAACAAAAATCCTGTTATTGTTACAGGATTAGTGCACATAACTTTCCAAATGCTGCTTTGAAAATGGAGCCAAGAAATATTATTTGTGTGTATTTTCTGGAATTAATGTAGGCTGTGATTATTGGCCAGTCTTACAACAGCACTGTTACATACACATCTTTTGATGTGCTGTCTGTAGACACTCATTCAGACCTGCCTGGATTTCTTTAGTTGTTGGACATTTATTTAAAAAAAAAGGAATGATAACACATCAGTTTCAACCTACCTCTTCCTTTGCCACAGATTAATACAATTTGTCTTGATGCTGCTAACAGTTTTTCTTGCCTTTTTTTCTTAGGAATAAAGAAAAAAAAATCCCTTAAAATTAATAACATAATCATTGTTTTGCTTAGTTCCACTAGAAACTTCAAACCTGCACTGCAGTGATGGAATCAACCTGGTGCTGGCATTGACAATTTCCCACTTCCTCAAGACTGATTAAACTTTTTCTCCTGTTCTGAATTAAAACACATTTAGAATCTTATCACACTGTACAATTGCCTCAGGTGAGAACTAGTTTTCTCCTTCTGTTACTGTACAGCATCTATTGCTATCAGAGTGCTAATTTCTAACTATAAATGCTTAAAATTATCCTCCACTTATATATCAACTTTTAAATGAGGTGGGTCTTCTAACCATTGTTTTAACCACTAAAATCATTAATAACGGTCTTGATAAGGAAACAGAGGAAAAGAAAAGAACGTGTCTTGTAATGGAAAGAACATCTAGTTTCTGTACCTTGATCACACTGAGGCATGACATCCATTGCCTACCCGGCACTGCCAAATCTAAAGCAGCTCCAGACATGCCTGGTGACATATCACTAGGCACCTGGCACAGTTCGAGAAAGCCAGAAAGCCTAGCATTTGGGTACCACATAAGCAGGCATATTCAGGATTATACTTTTGGTCTCAAATGCCTAATTTTGCATTTGGCATACTACAGGCCTACATACTTATCCTGATTTGATTTTTATTCCTGACATTGTTATTATCTTTTTTTCTGTTTATACAATAAAGTCAATAAAGTAGAAAGCTAGCTGCTGTTAGCTTCCTGTGTATCAGCAGGGTGAGAGGGCCTCATCAGGAGAGTAATTCAGTTATCTGTGGTGAATTCTTCCTCTGAATTGCCCACTGGGTGGTAGAAACCTTCTTCTTCCAACAATTATGGAGAATCCTAGGAAAGCTAATCACCTAACACAGGTACTTGCCTTGGAGTGCCTTGAGTTAGGCAGTGTGAAAAGCACCCAAAGTTACAAAATTATACCTGCCATGCATGGGTAACCCAGCAACATCCTGTTTTTATAAAAGCAAGTAAATTATGGTAGTCATCTTCTCTGATATCGTCATGCTCACATCTTGCACAGAGCTGACAAGCAGTCGATATAAAACACCACTTATCCCACAAGCCACATTTCAACTATTTCAAGACTAAATCTATCACTGACCTTAGCTTTCATCTTCCTCTTTTGTCAAAATTTTCTAGGATTTAAATATAATCCAACTAGAAAGAACAGAGATTATTTCTTCAGTAAGTAATGAAAATTTCTCTTGTGTTGATGTGGTATGAATACAGACAGCATCCAAAAGTCTTACAGCCACTGGTGTAATAAAGTTCTTTTTTTGGTGTGATTAAACATCAAATAGTTTTAAAGAACCCATTTATAAAATTTGAATTTCAAATGCTTATTTCACTGCTGAAAATCTTGTATTATGTCCAGACAGCTGATCTATATATAAATCCTCCCAATCCTTAAACTGTACTGGCCAAAGTACTATCATTCATTAGATAAGGAGAGTGACTACCTCATTTAAAATGAATCCTAGTAAACGACAGGCGGTGCAGGGAATATTTTCTAGCATGACATGAGCCAGAAATACAGTTACCTAAAGGAAATAGCACTGAGGGGTAGTAGACATTAGACAGGGAAAATGCCTGCATGATGATGACTGTGAAGGAGGCCATTCAGAGCTTCTACACAAGCAATATTTCTTACATAGTCCTGGCAACAATCCAAGACTATATTCTCACACGCACATATATGTATAAAAAAATACACAGTCCATCCTGGTATATAGTTTAAAACGCAAATTACAAATCCTTACATATATCAATCAAACATTTATGGGCTACTTACTACAAAAGTCCACTGTTACATGCTACAAAGAAAACTATTATTTTACTGTATTGTTTAAATACATTTGGTCTTGTGATGTATAGAAAACTGATGGTGTAAATCTGGATCTTATGTCTCATTTGGCAAGAAGCAGATATTTCTAAGGGGTTTAATCCTCTGAGGACAAAGTAATAATTCAGTTCCAATTCTTGCAAGTTATACACATGCCTAAGTTCTTGCACACAATATAAAAAAGGCAATGGGAGTGTTCACATGACTAGATTTTAGGCATACCCATAAAGCTGGAAGAACTACGGCCTTAGTATGTACATGCATAGAAGTAGGTTTATGACAAAGTGGAGAAGAAGAGTCTGTAACAACTAGACATGTTCTCCATAGAACCTGGAATAAAATCAAGGACCTTAAATTGAACAGATGCCTCAAAGTGATACTGAAGTATAAATAATAATAGCCTTCAGGATTGCTTCAGTCTGGTATTTAATTGTTTAAGGTTTCATTTTTTCTATGTTTGCAGTTCATCTTAAAAAAAGGAGAACTAAAAAAGCAAACTCACTATGTGTTTTCTAGGTAAGTAAAACCTGTTGGAGATGAAGTAGCTGTTTTGAAATTACTGTTTCTCTTTTAGGTCTAGTGCATAACAGAACAAGCTTGCAACAACTTATGGATATACATAAACACATTATGGCTCCCTACCTATATAAATGCCATGACTGACACATGGATGTGTTGGGATGGAATGCCGGTGTGTTTTGCAGCCAAGCCATACATCTGTATAGCCTGGCCTAACAAAGGGCTCTTTCAAGTGTGAGACACCAATCATAGATAAGGTTTCTGGAAAGGAATGTGCTCAGATATATTAGAACAGTTTTGCTCTCAGCAAGGTGGAACCACCCTCTCCAGGTAGTTTCTCTGGAGTATACCAGTGCTACATAAAGGAGAGCCTGTACAGGGTACACAAAAGCCTACCTGGACATTGTGGATCACACTTTTGAGAGCAAATTGTTTTACAACAGCAAGTTGGAGTGAGTGGTGAAGGGCAAAGGACAATATATTTCTGTAGAGCAAAAAGTGAAGTCTTCGGACTTTCTTAACTAAAGGTTTGAAGGATTCTTCCTCCTTCATTTAAAAAAAATAATAAATTAAACCAGAGTTCAGTAATACAAAGCAAAAAAGCAAACCCACAGGAGCGCATACAGGAAAACGAGAGCTACTTCTATCACACTAACCTAAAGTGACTTGAGTGGTGTGACATGTTCTTCCAGTCCATGGCTAAGGCAGGAATAAAAAGCTCAGTTCAAATTCAGCCTACAAGAGGAAACAAGAGGAAAATGCTTTCACTTACATTTTGCTCCTGTCCAGAACAGCTCTGTTGGTATTCAGGATACATCCATGATTTTTAAGATATTGGGTGCCTCCTGTTAATTGTTCCGATGCATTTCAGCCCAGAGTGCAACAACAAGGTCAAGAGAAGTTTAGAATTTATTACAGAGAAAAGATTGCTGCTGTGGGACCTCTCTGGCATCGAGCCCCGGAGAGCTGAAAGCAGCCCCCCGTAACTGCTGGTCTACACAATCTCCATTGTTCTCTCAGGTTTCACAGCTGCAAAGGTTGCTTCCTCTTCCAGAAAGCAAGAGCTCTCCTCCCTGCAAAGCTGCACAGCAGCTCCATGACAGGAAGGATTTTTTTCTGTTTGTGTCTCATTTGGAGGGTTGGGACTGCTGACCTTGTACCTCTGCAGTACTTGTATCACCCTGCCCCAGAACCAATTAACTTGGCCTGAATGGCACGGTGGGTCTCAGGTGGCCAGGGCTTGATAAGGCATTTCCTCTCTGTGTGCTTGTCTGGATAAAAATTATTTGAAGGATACACCTCCTAAATTATTTAATCCTTTTTTATTTAGTGAAAAAACAACTTTTGCCTCATATATAAGAGTTTGAAGAAAGACCAAGAACATATGAATTAAATATTTCAAAGCTCTGTTTAACTGACTAACCGTGGTCCTCAGAGACACTCTTGCTACTTCTTATCTAAGAGGATCCTTCACCTAACAGTTTCCTTTAATAGAGTGAGCTTAGGCTAAACGTGTTTCCCAAACTTTTTACTAACTTGATCCCTTTCTACACTGGAATTCCCCCAAAACCTCCTAGCAGGAATCTCCTGCAATTCCCAGCTGACGACAGTCTGAAAGGCAAGATATTTGTAGCATAAGGAAACTACAGTTGAAACAAATCTCTGGAGTTTAAAAAGAGATATATCTATGCTATAAAATGGGAGCTGTAGACCTGGGGTCCTAACTCCCTGCTATGGCGTAGTGCCATCTCGTGGACACCAGTGGTTTCTAACAGAAAGGAGAGGAGGCAAGGAAGGTGGAAATGAAAACAGAGAGAGAATAGGTCGTATCAGAAAAGAAACTATGCCCCCTTTCATCAGCTGTGTTCCTGATGTAGTAGAGCATTCAGAGCAACTTATAGGCATCTGATTACTTAATTACCGTTGCATATGTTTATCCTTGAGTGCCTTCGTGGTCTTTTCAGACAACATATAGGTGAAATCTGGATGCGACCACTCCAGAAAGTTAACATAAAATATGTGAAGATCTGGCCCAAAATCTGAAGTTTACTCATGAGTAACTCTAAGTAACAAAGGCAGTAAAAAAAAAATTACTAAAATAAAAGAGATCTAAGAGGTTAATATAGTCCTTCCATATAATTACTACTGTGTATGAATATTTGTGCATAATTTTTCATATTTAATGCAGTTTAAAATAATTAATTTACCCACAAAACATCTCTGTAAGCTAAGTACCAGAAAAACCTAGGAAAAAAAATTGGTTTACTCCACAAATTTGGTGGTCTAAGAAAGACAATATGTCATTGGGTTTTTTTCTGATGAAGTGATTTCATATTATTTCCAAATGATCCCATTCCACTCCAAAGGGAAGTGAAACTATTTTGATTTATAATGATTTAAAATCACAGACTTTCATTGGAAAGCTAATCTGTCATGCTTCTGAATTCCCACTTTGGCTGTGCATAGGCATTATTTTGTCAGTCCAGTAAGCTTTTAGTTACTATATTTCCCAAAATAAATGCATCACTAAGCAGCAGCTACTCCAACAGCATCCAGTCTGAATCTAACCTTTTGCAATAAAGTAGTAAAAAAAAAAAAAAAAAAAAAAAATCCAGATTAAGAACTACTTTGCTTTCCTAGGTAGATCACAATCTCCTTCACTGCTTTGGTAAAATTTTTTTCTGACATGACTGGAAACTCTTTTGCTAAAGGAAGTATATCTGCCTTTATTAGATTGGGATTTGGCAGCAAACTCTGAAATATTATAGTCTGTCATATCAGATGACACCAGGGCTTAAAACTTTTCACATTCCTTTAGTTACACATTCTAGCAGAACTCTGCACAAATTCTCACATCTGAATTCTAAAAAAGCCTCATTTTTGCTTTCTGCCTGGTGCTGAATGAGCACACAGAACTCTGGCATTTTCTTTTGTTGGAAAAACTCAGTTGGTTTTAGAGTAGAAAAAAATTAACTTGGCTTACTTCCATCATGGATGGATGTGTTGCAATAAAATTCAGTTTCTTGAGAGAAGGTGCCCACACTCCCCATAAAATGCAGGAAATTTGGGCATTCAAACCAGTAATTTTAATGGACTGACACCTAGGCTACCAGTAAGAGATGCCAAAAAAGAAGAGAGGGTGTAATATTTGCCACCCATAAGCAGTTAGGGGCCCATCCTTATTTGGGATTCTCAGCTACTGGCTCTCTGCTTAAGCTGGTGTCTATGTCCCATCAGCCCCTCCTCATAAAAAAATAAGACAGAGGATTTACAGTGTTTCCCAATTTGCAATCCTTAGTAACTTCACAGTTAAAGCATTTGCTTTTGTAGGGGAAGGTGCATATTGGAATTCCTGCTCTGGATAAACTGAAACCTTGATTTTTGTTCTTCCATGACTGATGCGAGTTACCTGTTTTTAAGGATAAATTATCAATACTGTTGTCTCCTCTCCCTCTGGC
Source organism: Balearica regulorum gibbericeps (assembly GCF_011004875.1). Taxonomy (NCBI): domain Eukaryota; kingdom Metazoa; phylum Chordata; class Aves; order Gruiformes; family Gruidae; genus Balearica; species Balearica regulorum. The sequence continues at coordinate 8,832,126 of NC_046187.1, read as the reverse complement.
TCCAAACTAGAGAACAAGAAATCAAAATCCTCTGCTCTAGGAAAGAGCTCTGACTACTGTGTTTGGGGGCGGGGTGGGGTTGGGGGGGCACATAGAAAAACTTTATGTCTTGTTCCTACCTGTCTTTTGCGTAGATGGATCTAGTTGTCATTAAAAAAACCAAACCAAACCACAAACCCACAGCCCTTTACATAACATTTCCAAGATTCCTTAATCTACTACTATACTCAAGTATACTTGAGTATACTCAAGTATACTACTATATTTCAAGCTGGTTTTGTGGACATTCCTTGTAAATACACTAAGTTCTTCAATTTCTGAAAAAAATACAGACTTGAGAAGTTTTTCTCTTTTTTAAAATGGAAAGATTTGCTTGTCAGACACAGTAAGATTTTACAATGCTACTCCAATCTTAGAATATATAGCTGACATTGACAGAAAGTTTTATGATGTGATCTCTCTCTCCTACTCCCAGCTAAGATTAATAAAGTCCTCACCTCCCCTTTGGCCTCCAGATCTTATTCCAGCAGGAAATCACACCTTAAAGTAAGTGATCCTGCCAGATACTTCATAGATTCTCATTAATAGTGAAAGTGGCAGGCATGTTCCATCACAGATCTTCCCAAATGTGTTGAAATGAAACAGGAAAAAATTGGTGTATTCATCTACACATGTAAATATCATCTGTTGTTATAATTAGTATCCTTTATTTCTAGACAATACAGATGTAAGAATTTGACTTACCCTGAAGTTTTTAGGAGTTTCTTTTTGTATGCTTATTCCCGTACTACCACAGCCAAAAAACTTAAATTATTTCATTAAGACCTATATTTTAAAATATCATCCTAATATAGATGATGAAATCCTTTACACACATAAATTTCTGAGCATTGTTACACTGTACAGAACAATGTACAGTGCGTTTCTCTGAAATTCACCTAATTTCAGAAATATTAACATAATGAACAGAATGTTTTTAAAAAGCAATCTAGTGGGGGAAAAAAAAGCCCAAGTGTAGTAAAACAAAAAAATTTTACCAGACATGAGCCAAAGTGCTTGAGGGACTCTGTTAACCAGTTCTCTCATATTCAGGCTGGGCCCAGTGATGGGACTGTATTCAATGCCATGTGTGACTGTCAATTTTAAGCACGGTATGACAATGCAGCCATGTGTTCAATCAACTTTTTGCCTTACTCTGGAAAGCAATATCAACTCTGTATTTTGTAGGCTTTTTTTCCTTTTTTAAACAGTAACATTTCCAGGATATAACTGATTTATTGTTCTGTACTGTGAGTTATTAGTCTAGATTTCCAAGGGGAAAGGACTGCTATTTTTGCCTTCAAGATTGCTCTAAGAAAACACCTGCATTTAGAATAAGAAATTTTATAGAGCTACGAGATATTGTCCAGGGTACAAGTGGAAATATTAAGAATTATATCCCATCTGAGGCTGAAATTAATATATTTTAAATTTCTTTTCGCTCTTGCACACATGGAATATGTTTAATACAATTCTCAATGCCTGTAGACTTCTTTAAATCCTAACTGAGATAAATTTACTGTCAGAAGAAGAAACTGTGTATTCACACAGGAATGATTACTTTTAGGCTTATTCCACATTTTAGCCTGAAACCTAGTGAGCATTTTTGTTGCCACCACAGAGAATCTGACATGAAGGAAACACCTCTAATTGTAATCCCATAACCTCTAACTTATTTTTAACTTAACTCTAGCTGTTATTATGATTACACTATAAAAAGAACTGCTGGAAAATCAATTGTGAATGGCACCAGAAAAATAAACTTTTATTTTTCTTGATACGCTATAGCAACATAGATGAGATTTGATCAACTAGCCAGGATCAGCAAAAGACGTGGATATCTCACATACTATCAACCAAAACTGTCTAGCATGTTTTCTCAAGCCAAATTTAGTACTATGTAGCAGCATCCAACATAATGGCTCAGTCCTGCTCCCATGACAGGACTTTTGTCAGGCAAATGCACCTGAGGTTCAAGAGTTTTTTAGGTTACAAGACAACAGAGCTATATAGCCAGTCCTACACGTCCAGGACACCTAGAAATCACAGCTGAGCCATATTGCACCTCATTTTTGCCAGGGCAACATATTTTACTAACAGTATTACAAAATATTCTGTAGTTTTATAGAGCTTTACAAAGGATAGGGAAGGATAGTGGTGCAGAATAATCATGTCCTCCTAATGGTAGTTGTCCTTATTGAATTTTTCAGATTTGAGATAAGAACGTTATGGGATTTTGATAGATTTTTGGGTTATTTAAAATAAATACTCACAGATAATACACATCTTGCATTTTAGCAATGTTACAAAGGTAATTCTGCCTAGAGGTCTTCACCATTCTATAGATTCCACCCACACTTAAATGTCAGCTGTTCTTCTGACTAGCTTTTCATCCAGGCAGATACCACCTTTTTGGTCCAGACCTTTAACCTCTGAAACAAATTATGCTGTTTACATGCTAAAAGCTCCTTCAGACTAACTATAGTAAATATGCAACATCTTTCAACATGATCACAAATGATTTCTTATGATTACTATGGTGCACAATGTGAAAAATAGAAACTTCTATAGAAACAAGGTTATTATTTGCTGTGACTGAGTTTAAGCCTGATTGATAGCTTTGGCTAACACACAGGACATGCTGTTATTTTGTCTTTTTCATTCAGACCAGAACTCTTCCTCCTCTGGGTCAGAAGCAAATACAGTTGGGCACTGTCACTCTGATTCTGTCTACAGGTTTCGGAGTAATCTGCAGGGCAATTTGCAAAATATACCAATTTTTATTACTGAAGCCTATGGATTATTTTTCAGGAACAATTTAGTTCAGTTTCTTTTTTTCTGAATGTCATTGACTGAGGTTATTCCTCCTTTGTTACAATGGATTGCTATTCTACGGAAATCTTAGATTCTTAGTCTTAAAAATTATTTTCTGTTGCATTGCTGTGAAAATAAATCATCCTGTAATTCTTTAGTGCATAATAGATATTCATTCTCTTCCTAACTTGCCTTCCTAAATCTGTACTGTACTAACATGTTTTCTGGTTTTATATTTCAATTTATATACCAACAGTATTTTAAAGCCCAAGATTGTTCTTTGTAATATCCAATTACAACAGCATTACAGCCAGGAAATTAAGAAAATTATAATGAATAAGCTCAGAATTCCTGCTTGAGCTACATCCACGAAACACAATTGTATACATCTGTCTGTAGCAATGATAGAATAAGACATCTTGTAAATGTTTACAGTTATCATTTTAGTGTCTAAGTTTGATTTCTCTATTAAATACTACTGGCTTTCTCTTGCTATTTATAAAGGAGCACTGCTTCACAGAGAACAGAAAAACAGCAAAACCAAGCAGGACACTAAATTCATCTCAGGGTTCTGCTGACATCAGAAACCACTCAAGCTTTGCTCAAGAGACTCTTCATGTATTTATAACCCTGTACGTTACAGTTTCCTTCTATTTACTCTGTACATGGATGACCTACTGAATATATGCATGACAGCCAATATGGATTCCTTATATGCCGACAGTGAGCTGTCTGATGTTACGACCCACACTCCAAGTGTGAAAACATCCTGGACAAAAGCATTTATCATGTAGCAAAATCTATAGGAGCTGCCTGCTAAATACCATCCATTAAAACAAAACTCGTGGAAAGTGAGGCTGAGAAAATAAAAGTAACTTTGGAGTCACTTTGGAGATGAGAGGAACATTTAGTTTTTGCACAAACAGCACTGGTTTTCTTCATTAATATATTTCTTTGTTAATAGATTTCTGCTGAGCCCCAAGGCACAACTTTTTGGGCCATGTACTCAGCCTTTCCTCAACATCAGGTGAAGGCATCATTTAATGAGGTGCTACACAGCTGCTACCTGCTCAGATGATCATAAGTAATGTTATGACATTGGTTACAGTAGCCTTGTTCTCCTCCCAGTGACTCCATGGATGTCCTTTCTACTCTTTTTTCATTATTCTGAGTAGTTCCTGTCTTTTTTTGAAAACCATTACCAGCAAGCACAAGTTTAAGTAATGAGACTATTAAAGGTCAATGCATTGGTCCTAACAGCTTTTTGGTAGCACGCAAAACATGAGGCAAGACACAGCACAGTGAAATCCATATATTGGGTTCTTTGGCTAAGAGGAATGATCTGATTAGCCAGGGATGTTTCTGGCACGCATGTTTGTATACATATGCTCCATCAGCATTATGTCTCAATGGGAAACATCTTCCCTTACATCCAAGTAGAATAATTTTCTAATCTTATCCACAAAATAGTATAGTATTATTCACGTTGAATAAAAGCTTGTTCTTAAATGGGCTTTACAGAACTGTTTCTGTTAATACTTCTTCAAAGGTAAGCTAGGACTTACAGCAGGAATAAATCAAATGCCACTGGACCATTTTATACTTTGTTAGGAATAAGATTTTTCTAGTTTGTTCATTGTAGTAAAACACTGCTTAGTTAAAATAATCCCACTGCCTTTTAATTGCAATCAGCCTTCCTGTTTCAAAGCCAGCTTAGTTGCTTTGGATCTTCTAGTTGTATCTAGGTTTCTCTGAAAAGCACAGTTACCCACAAACAAAAGAAGATTAAAGCATTACAGTAAGGTGTAGATGGCATCAGGGTGTCAAAACTTGGGTTCTGTAAATGCTGTCCCAACAAAGGAGCTACTGGGGCTATTTTTCTTTTTCGTAAATTGTGGTTTCTATCCTGTGAAGAATGATGTAGCATTCACTGTAAGTGGGAGTTGGAATGACTGAGCCTACACCACTCTTGATGTGTGCCCTGAAGCAAGTCTCTCTGCCACACTTTCTTCAATGTAAAATGAGCATATGGAAAAATAATCAGTAATGTAAACATGTAAGAAATATTATTATCATTAATTACACACTTCTAAAATAAGAAGGGTGATGGGACTGGCACCCTTTTGTATACTGGGGTTTTTACTACAGTAAAATTAAGAAACTGTCAGAAAAATTACCAGAACATGAAGATCATTTGTTGTTTAATCTTTCACTAACCATTTGTCAGTTATCAGTTTCTGGATGCAGGTTTATGGGAGAGTGAACATCTCTTAGGACTGAGTACCCAAAAGTCCCCCAGCTTTGTCAAGGGATTAATTCAAGGGCAGACCAGGAGCCTACACCGCCAGCTGCAGGACTGTACACAGGCCAACAGGAGCAAGCACACCACTCGGTACTGCCTCCAAACTGAAATAATTAAGAACCAGTTTATGACTCATCCAGGATATGCTGTCTCTTCAGTCTGTGCTTCATTCATAAACAGATGGACTGTAAATATTCATGAAACAAATTTTTCAAAACCAACTTGTAACCTCATAACCAAATACTAAGTGGATAAACCTGTGTGAAAATATAATTGAAACAGATCTCTGTATGTAAGTGTAAGAAATATAGAACATAACATCATAAACCCTGACAAAACATTTTTAGAATGAATTTAGTATTTGAAAGACACTATTAAATGACATAATGGCACTAAAATAACCCAGTTTTGCAATGACGTTTGACAATCCTAACTAAATTGTGCTCTGTTGTGCACAGCAGAAGATTTAAAAGATTAGGAGTGCTTGTTTAGAAAAAGATGAAAGAAAATCTGGCCTAAGAAATATAGATGGAATATTTTTACATTTATTTTTATTCATAAGGCAAGAACAACTGGACATTCATAATTATGACAGACTAACACATGCCTGTAGTGTTTGTGTTGACCTGTAAATTCAATTCTGTGACCATTATTTTGTCTGAAAAGCTTCTAATTTTTTTCTTCTTTTCTTTTGCATTTTTCCACTTTGAAGTAAATACACATTGAACGGTAAAGTCTCTCCATTCAGTAAGAACACCATTAATGAGAAATATGCCAAAAGCTGGTATTTGTATGTGTCGTTGCTGTCATGCCCGTACCTCAAATGACACCATTGTATGGGACGACACAGCAGACGAAGTTTCTGAGAAAGGGAAAAAAATAGTCCAAATCCTTCTGAAAGCCAGTTTAGCCATAAAACAAAGTAAGGTCAAGGAACCTCCACAGGAGATCCAGTTTTTAGGAATAAAATGGCAAGATCGGTGTCGTCAGATCCCAATGGATGTGATCAATAAAATAGCAGCTATGTCTCCACCAACTAGCAAAAAGGGAACGCAAGCTTTCTTAAGTGGTGTGGGTTTTTGGAGGATGCATATTCCAAATTACAGCCTGATTGTAAGCCCTCTCTATCAGGTGACTGGAAAGAAGAACGATTTTAAATGGGGCCCTAAGCAACTTTGAAAAAATTAAACAGGAAATAGGCCGGTGCAAGCAGGACCAAATGTTAAAAATGTGCTCTATGCCGCAGCCAGGAAGAATGGCCCTACCTGGAGTGTCTGGCAGAAAGCACCAAGGGACACTCAAGGTCGACCCCCGGGGTTTTGGAATCGGGGATACTCCAACTGAAAAGGAGATATTGGCAGCATATGAAGGGGTTCGAGCTGTTTAGAAGTGATTGGTACTGAAGCACACAGCTCCTCTTAGCTTCCACCATTGTAAGCGCATAATGCTTGCCTTGGTGGGTTTGTGGGAGTGTGATATAATCAGTCTGCCAGGCCTCTCCATATTTATATTTCAGCCATCATCCTCCATACCAGCGATCGCTGCTCGGGGATGGGCTAGGCATTGAGTTCTGGGTGGCGAGCAAATTGCATTGTGTATCACTTGCTTTGCATATTCTTTTATTAGTATTGTTGTTATTATTTTTCTCTTCCTATTGCTGTCCTGTTAAATAGTCCTTATCTCAACCTGTGAGTTTTACCTTTTTCTTCCAATTCTTCTCTCCATCCCACCGAGAGGAGAGGAGTGAGCGAGCGGCTGTGTGGTACTTAGTTGCTGGCTGGGGCTAAACCATGACACCCTAGTTTTAAAAAAACAAACATCAAAAAAACCAAACCTGAAAGCAGAGTCTCTGTAGCAGAACAGATTTGAGTTGCATTATACCCACAAAACGCTGATGTTCTCATTGTTATAGTAATCATTGCAGCAAGAAAGAAATATAATATTCTAACTTTAGATGTTATTACTAAAACCAGATATCTTTTTGGAGAGAAACTTCAAGAGTTTACAACCACAGCAACCTCAGTAATGGCAATTCTAAACTGAAAATAAACAAAGATCTGAAATGCATTAAAAACCTCAAAAGGAATATAAAGGCAACTGTTGCACCACAGCATGCAATAGTTACTATACGGTTATTTCGACATGTACAAAGTACCTACCATGATAGTATCTTAGACACACTTCTGAAACTTTCTAGGGTAAAATTTATTTATGTAGATTGAAAAATAAAGCACTTAAAATTTAAGAAAAGCTAGATTTAGGCTAGTGTTATAAATGTCATTCTTTATGCCTTCCCAACCTATGCACTAACTGAAGCAGGGCACCCCTAGGCAAATAATAGGCTATCATGTAATTGTACACTATATCATAATGTATTCACTCTGGAAGGCAAAATTAAAGCTACATTTACTTTCATGGGAAGAAAAAAGCAAGTAATGATGGTGAAGATTTTAGAAGCCTGTATTTGTCAAGAACAGAGAATTAAAAGGCTTTTAGCAAATGGACTTTTTCTAACTGGTAAAAGTATCACCTTGATATTCTCCACAGTTACAACTCTAGCAGTGGTAGCAATAATGGAAGTGATGTTAGAAGTAGAGCTCAAGGCACTGAGGCTCCAATTGCTGTCATCACTAAGGGGAAATGCTACATCTAATTGTAGATTCTCAATCAGCTACCTTGTTTTAGTCTGATGACCCACCAAGACTCAATACTGAACTTAAGTAGGATTTTCTAGAAATAGTCTGTGTATAAATTCTTAATGTGACTTCTGGAACACACTGTTCAGATCTTGTCCTCTTTACACTCAGTTTTTTAATTACTTTTTGTGGTATCTTATGGCATTTAACAAAGAACATATTTAATGATCAGAAGATGTAATTTCGTACAGGTTCGCTTCAGCAGAAACACACAAGCATGCTAAGATCTAAGAGGACAACTCTCACAAGAGCTTGTATTCACAATTACCTCAGTTATCGCAGCTTCAGAATGGAAATAAGCTAAAGCTTTTCACTCAGCAGGTTTCCATTCCTCACTGTAGTAGGTAGTTAATTTAAATATTAATAAATTATCATCAACTTTTATCTTGGTCCTGTTGCTGCGGTAACAAATCAATTCTAAGTATTACTCAAAGGGTACTTTACAGATACAGACCTATTTATCACCAAAGGCTGGGAAGTATCCAGTTGTACATTTTGGCTCATGTTTATTTCCAGTAATAACATTAACTACACTACTAAATTGCACTAAACTGGAATTTACCTTCTAAAGTATGCAATTCCCATATGCAGCCACTGGATGGACTTACGGAGCCAGTGAATATTTTTTGATTGTAGACAAAATGCACAATTAGGTGAGCACCTGAGAAGAACTTTCCCTTCTGGGCAGCAGGAGAACTTTTCTGTAGAAAAGGCTTGAGCCTAAAAAGCAAGGTACAAGAGGGGATTTTAGCCTCTCTCCTTCAATCAATCCTTATTTTTCAACACAATCAGTTTAAGAAAAACTAGGCTGTGGAAATGAAACAGAGTGATAAGAAAGTTAGTTTGTAGGACAACATACAGGTCAGTTCCAAATGTGATTATTTGGCATTAAAGTTTTAGGGGAAAAAGCACTAAAAATTGTACTGAAAAGAAGCTAGGGGGGTTTCAATAGCTCAGTCAGAAGCAGATCATAGTTACTTAAAGTTCTGCTTAATTTTTAAAATGTATGCTACTTTAAAATGCTCATATTGTTCAAGAATAAATTAGGAGAGTATTTGCTTAAGCTATCTTACCTTCTTCTGGAACAGGAGCCATATGAAAGTTTGAAGCATTGCATAGTAAGTGTAAAACAAGCTCTGCATTAAGTAAGAGTACGATCATCCGTGAATATAAAAATTTTATTTCCTTTTTTATTACAGCTGGCTGTTGCAATTACTTCTGAGTATTTTGTGTGTGTTATATTTAACTATAGTACAATCTATTTAATGCACTTTTTTAGACCACTTACCATTTCAGTGTATACAGCAGTGATAAAATAGATATGTGTTTTCTGCTGTTATGTAGCTAAGAGAAGTATTAGGCGTCAGTTGTAGCAGGAAAACTCAGTAAATTCATGTCAAAGAAAGTCCAAATAAATAGGGTTGCTGTGGGGAGATCTAAGTGAAGTTAGGTAATGAAAGTATACATGTATGAGCCTAGGAGAAAGAAGAGCTGCTGCATAAATCTCCCTATACCTGCTGTTCTAAATCTGTGGGCAGTGACTAACACAGCCCCTTCATTCCCCCTCTGCAGATACACCCAGTTACAGGATCTAAATGCGGATCGCATGGTTTTATTATTTTATCTGATTGCCACCACCTTATTCTCTCCCAAACAATTTAGAATGGCACCAAACCTAACTACAGTTGAGATTACTCTGCATGCCTGAAATTCTTTTGTCTTTGCACTGCAAAGGTCATACACAGAGTCTGTAGTGAGTGAATGTCCTCTGACTCTTTATTTAATTGCATGGGTTAGTCCTACTGGGTACCTATTATAGCCAGGATGAATGAGATACAGTTAAAAAAAGCATGCGAGCGGGGAAGGAAGGCTGGGTCAGGTTCAGTGCTACTGCCTATTGCTTCCAGTCCTCTTCTGGAACAAAACATGAAAGGAGACTACAGACATATCTCAGCTAACAACCTCTTCCCCATCCTAATTCATTTCTTAACCATGTACAGCAGCAACTCTGTGGATAAAACAACACCTACCAAAAAAATCACTCTGGATCTCACCAATATTTTACTGCTTTTTCCCATATTCTGTAAATTCCTGGTATTTTTTAGAAAAGCAAACAAAGCCTGATATAGGGCCAAAACCAAACTAACTTAGCAGCCACATTTAAAGTTATGCATGCGCTTTAACACCAGTCTAAGTCAGGAGCCGATATCCATGAATTAATTGCCTGCGATGATCACACAGGCCTTGGAATAGAATGGAATGACAGCTCTTACAATTACAATAATCATGTCCATCACTGGACATGAAATGTGTGCAACATGCCTCTGGCATGCCAGGGCTCCTGAATGCCATATGCTGTCCTGACCTCAGATGGGGGAATACTATCTGGCATAGAAGCCCTGCAATTTGGCACTGCAGACCGCAGGCTCTTGTCTCTCCCCCCTCACTTCCCACCCTACCTCTCTGACAATTACAAAAACAGTGATCCTGCAGGAATGAAGTCAGGCTACAAGACAGTCAGAGACTAGGAATGGGGCTGGCAACTCTAGAGACTGCCTGATGTATATCATTGCCTAAAAGCAAAATTGTGACAAATCAGGTTCTCCTCTACCTCTCACTAGGCAATGAGATCCCCTCCCTGGTCTCTCCACTACATACAGTGTCATGTCGCAGGTGTGCGCCTCCCTGCTAAAATCCTCCTGGAAAACACCATACCTCAGCCAAGAACGCTTCCCCCTGCGAAGCCCCTGAGCATGACTTGCTATTCTTGGCTTGTTCTGACCTCCTTTAATTTCCTGACCTTGTTCTGGAACTAGCTGTTGGTCCGCTTTTAATCACGCCAGACCAACCAAACAGCAATCTTCTCATACCACTGCTGATTTAGAAAGCCTTTGCTAAGCTGCTGCATTGGGAATCTTCCACCATACAGAGATCAGGTCACAGACTTCCTTCCAGGGTAGGTGGCACCATGTAGCTGCCAGCTCCAAGCTGGGACAGTAAACTGGGTGGGGTAGCATCCTAATATTACAGAATGCAATGTAGACAGAGCCTGTGGAATTACTAGTACCACTAATCTAACCACCTACATAAGGAAATCAAGTGAATCATCTACCTTACTGGTCTATCAAGCCTCAGACATACATATGATACTGGAAGTATAATGGTGGACTGGCTCACATGAATCAGATTTTTAAAGTGCTTCTAAATTACATGTTACAATTCAAGCTACTTAAAGATACATGCTCAGTTTGGGAGTGGTCCTCCTTCAGACAGAAAATATAAGGAATTTATTATTCTAGATGAACCACTGAATACAACGCTGCTTATTCCTACAAACAGAATATTTGTTGCAAGTTCTAAACCCAAGGAATTGCAGGATAATCTCATTATTCTACCACTATGTCAAACTTTTCAATCTACTTCAGTTAGGAAATATGAAGTAAGTATCTATACCTATAGTGTTGCTTTTAATTAAAGCTCTGTCAGGCAATTAGTTGGTAGATTCACAAATGACAAAGCTGATGCAAAGCTCTGAATCTTTTCACTCACAGATTGTTTGGTAAATTGCTTTATTTGCGTTGGATGCACTACTAAAATCATTCAAATTAGTATCCAATCTGTTCCTGTTACTGTACACCTGAAAGTGTAATAGCAAATCTGTCCTATTACAGCCAAATGACAAATATCAGAAAAAACGTTGCCAAGACTGCCTGGTTAGTCTGTGTTGAGGCCTGTGGATTCCCACCTGTTCTGTGCAATGTCACTGCGTATATTATGTCGCAGCACAGGCTAAGCACAGCTTGGAACACTGCAAGTGTGGGTGACATATGACATTCAATATGAATTCCCCTCACTTAATTAACATAATGTACTTTCTTTGACACACAAAAATTTCAGTAGCATATTCTTAAAATTCAGAAAATTGGCTTTGATTTCTTTTGGGGCATTTGTGTGTGCCATTCTGAAGAAGTAACAAGATTACAGTATTCACATTGCTCAACCCCGACATTTGAAGTGTCTAAACCTTGTGCCAAATTATTTTCTGCATATCCAAAGTGCTTGCATATACTCATGCTGATAGGTATGTCTTATCTCCTGACATTTCAGTGTTGATTTCAGAGTAGTTTTTTAAAGGCATAAAGACTATAAGTACATGTTTCCATGTGTTCTGTAACCAATTGCTACCAAATTCAGAATTTAACTTCTGACACCACACACACAGCCTTTGCTCATTGAAAGCAAATATCCATGCAGATATGAAGGAAGAAGGAATTTGAAAGGAAAAATAATAATTTGCAATTCCTGAACAACAGATGAAAAAATTGATAAACCTTCTATCTTGGAGAACACCTGCTTTTATTTATGTATAATCAAATTCCAAAGCCAGACATTGATAGCAACAGACGCCGCTCCCCACTTGCAAATGTGTATCCAGAGCTGACCAATTAAGTTCATGCTCAACGAAGCAAATCCTGATCCAGAGGTAACCCTACCCCTATTTTGCTAGTCTTCAGTGCTTTAAGACTCCTTATACTATGCCCCAGATATCCGTGCCTGACTTTGATCCTCACTGCTTTATAATGAGGTACGTCTTTTTATGAATTGGTTCTTTATTTAAACTTATGAAAATGAGATTTCAGATGTGAAAGCGTGCTACGCAGTGTACTTTTCACTCAGAAATGTGAGTCTCGCACTGCTTGCTAATGTGCAGATTGCATGCCACAAATCCACCCTCAATAGACATCCAATACAACCCTAATGAGGGAATGGATTCCTTCAAAAGGAGTGGGAAGAACAATGCAAGGTATTAATTTCATGTACCAATATGCATTGGTATGTACCAATATGCATACTAATTTCATGTACCAGTATGCATTTTCCTTATCCATGACTCAGAGCCTCCGGATGAGCTCAGAGCTAATGGTGACTCTGAAAATCAAGGGAATAGTCTTTATACGTACACTTGAGACAAAGATTGATGGAAATGGATGCCACAGTTACATAGGGAAGATGTACATTCGTGTGTGTGGTAATTAAAGAGGAATATAGTGGTCTAGCATAAATTACAAAACTCATAGTACTAATAGAATGGAGAAGTGTACGGTGATCTTTTTCATAATATATTGTTCTTGCATTAAGGAGTTCAGTGATTTCTAAATATAGCAGTATTCTGTAGCAGCACTACTTAGATAAACTGGAGTGGCAATGTTATTTAATCTAAAAATAGAAAAATGCTTCTCCCTAGAAATACCCAAAGACTGTAACTGTGGTTTCACAAGCAGCTTAAGGCAATCTAAGCTTGCACAGTCAGGGAAAGCAGCTGCCCTGTCCTCTCTTCCATCTCCGGCTGTTTGTTTCTGCCCTTCCCTTGCCAAGGCACTATGCTGTAAAACAACACCATGCCATCACACAGCCATTTGGTTCCCTGAACAAAGCTACTTTACATCTGACCAGCTCAGAGAACACTCAAACTCATTGAAAATTTGTACAGAGGTCTTAGGTATCATTTAGGTTCCATATTAATGAGGTGTGAGTGAGCCTAGAATCCAGAGATCCATTTTCATGCTTAAGCTCCTGACAGAGCGGATGCCTGCATGCCTCAAAATGAAATCCAAAGCAACTAGTGAGCTGATCAGGAGGCTGTTTGAAGCCACCATCTGAGGAAGTAATTGCCTACAGAGGGTCAAGAGGGAAATCTCGGTACAGTGCTGCAGGTACTCTGTTCCATCTACTTGTGTGTCACCATGCCGAATTTCCAGAAGGAAGTCAGGACAGATCATTGTCCTCTGCTAATGTGATCTAGCAGGGAGAACACCATGGTGGTAACACTCCGATTTACAAAATGGTATTAGTCCTTGGTCAGAGGTGGGATATCTGGCCTAATTCCTTCCTTGGCCAAAGGCAGTTAAACACAGATCTCTCTGAGGTGTGCTCTGGTCATCAGGCTAACATTTTGTTTGCTTTTGGATGAGGGCTGGAGTAAAGTAAATGGTCAGGCACTTGTGGAACTTGAAGTTGTGCCACTTGAAGAGAAAAGGGAATGTCAGGCTCATTGAGCAAGATAGGAAATGTGGCACTAATCCTTTAATGTAAAAAGAAACAAAGAAAGAACACACCTTAATGACATGATGACCAGTAGTAGGTATGAGAAACACAGCTCTGCATCTGAATGCGTGTGTGGGGGGGGAAGACTTAGCTTTCTTACAAGTGAGCTGCTAATTACAGTCAATTAAAAACAAAACAAAACAAAAACCTCAACCCAAACCACAGATATGTCTTATAAAACTTTAAGAGTCTGGTCTTTTTTCATGCATCCAGATACATGTGTCACATTCATTTACTTCTGCTGCAAGGTATTACTCACACAGAAGCCCCTACTTCCATCTATGCAAAGTTATGTGAATAATGAAAACAATTACAGGTATTTCTAAAATGTGTATATGACTGTCTTTTCACTGTCTCAACCAGAATGCCTCCAGGTCAAGTAGCAGAGATGCATGCCATAGCACCACCTGTCAGGGTTTTTGAAAAGGTACAGACATTTCATCATTCCAATTTTTGGGTTCTTCTTTCTTGAATTGTACAAAAGAGTGAAGAGGCTACAGAGCAATTTCTACTTCTTTCCCCTCCTTTGGGCTACAATGATTGCCTTTCATTTTTAAGATGCTTCCAATTGTTAATACCAAGAAGCACAAAATATACATTGCTGTTATAAATACCGTAAACAAGGAGACTTCTTGAAATCCTATGTCATGGGCCTTCTGCCATCTTTCCACATACATTAGGCACAGAACTCATCCTCAGCCTTAAAACTAGTTAAAGCAACCCGAAGACTATTTCAGATTGGACTCTTCTGCTAAACCAGTATCACTGCTGCTCCTTCCCTAAAAGTCTTTTTATGAGTTGCCAGTCAGATCACCCAAATTCTCAGTTCGAAAAGCAGGAGAATCAGCTACCATGTCCTCACATTTCCATGGCAGCTCTCACATCAATGCAGAACATCTCACTTACATGAATTCCCGAGCGCAAATCAATAGAGAATGTCCTGGTTTCAGCTGGGATAGAGTTAATTTTCTTCCTAGCAGTTGGTATAGTGCTGTGTTTGGGATTTAGTGTGAGAACAATGGTGATAACACACTGATGTTTTAGTTATTGCCAAGCAGTCCAGGATTTTCCAGCTTTTCATACTGCCCTGCCAACAAGAAGGTGGGGGGCACCCAAGAAGCTGGGAGGGGACACAGCCAGGATAGCTGACACAAACTGGCCAAAGGGATATTCCATAATATATGACGTCATGATCCATATATAACTGGGGGTTGGCCAGGAGGCAGCGTGGCTCGGAAACTAGCTAAGCATTGGCTTTGGGTGGTAAGAAACTGTCCTGTTCATCACTTGTTTTGTATATTCTTTTTTAAAAATTGTTATTGTTATGATCTTCCTTTTCTGTCCTATTAAACTCTTTATCCCAACTCATGTGTTTTACTTTTTTTTTCTTTTCTTCTCCTTTTCAATTCTCTCTCTCATCCCACTGGGTGGGTGGGTGGGTGGAGTAGAGAATTGAGCAAATGGCTGCGTGGTTGTTTTAGCTGGCAGCCAGGTTAAACCACAACAGAGAGGATACAGAAGAAAAGAGCAAGTATTAGCCACAAACTCTGCTGATCACCAGATTTGTATTGAAAAGACAACCATAAACTGCCTGTGCTAGTTAAAGATTGCATTCAATAACAGAGCTTTGTTCCTTTTTGTTTTGGAGAATGAAGATCAGTTGCAATATGTTATTTCTAATCCACTTTAACAACATAGAGTAAGAAGATATTTGAACAGGGAGACTAGGCTAATATCAGCTGCTCTTTGAAGCAGTCTATAAAAAAGGAATTGCAACTTCCATAATGAGGTAACAGCTGTATTCCTGGCTGTAAAATGTCTGGAATTCAATCAGATTAGAACTTTGCAGAGTATTTGCATACTCAGTTCACAGTTTTCTGCTCCCTGGACAGACCAAGACAGCATGGCTGGTCCCCCTTTGCAGTTAGAAGAGGAACTGGCTTGCTTTCTAAATAAGTACAGTTTTTCTACCTATCTTCTTAGCAAAATTGGCATTAATGGACAGCTTGGGACTCTACATTTGGTCACTGATTATAGCCATAAACAGCTACCAAGCCTGATGCAGTTCTGCTGTATTTAATGAGATAATTTGTGTATTTCAGAGTACTACATCTCAAATTTAAGCTTACAGCCCATCCATCAGGATAGGACGAGAAAGGCAGACAAAGAACACCCCAAATTTAGCAGCTATGGCTAAAGTACAAGGCAGGACACTGCAAGCTGTTTGTCCTATCTGAGAGAGGTTTTATAGGTCTAAGTCTGAGAAAGAAACGGAGGCTGCTGAGGGTGGCCAGGTGGCTGGCTGGTGGCTGACAAGCGCTGTGGCACCCTAACAGCAGCTGAGAGGGTATTAGTGATATTGCAGCATCTTAGAACACAAGGAAGTGTTTTCTAAAATAATCTGGTTTAGCTGGGCAGAAGGAAGTAAGGGGAGCTGTTTTCTTCTGAATCTGCTGCTCTTGCGAGGGCCTCGTTCTGGTCATTCTAACTGTAATCTGCTTCAGACTAGAGAAAGAAGTAGATATAATCAGCTACATATGGGACTCCTGCAGGTAAGAAATCTGCTATTTCCTGCAGCACAGCTAGAGGCATAGAAAATTTAGGTGAGATGTGAGATTTTATGATTGTATTAGCAAATATCTAAGTACCACTGAAGACACACATTACATAAATGGGATGGAATGGAACTACTCAGAACTGACTGTAGGAGCACCAGAAGGGAGGAGCACAGGTACAAAATACGACACGCACAGGTACAAATTACGACACACACAGCTATACTGAGATGCATGGAAGACTGTAGTCTTGTCAGACCAGCAGAATATTTCCCCTCCCCGTCTCATTCTGCACAGAGGGAAGAACAGAACTTATGTACCATGATGATCTATTTCCAACTATACTTCTTTAAATTAGAAATGTCTCTGATAGCAGAAATAGAACTCCTGATTTTTCATAGGCAAGAATAATTTGTAAATGTTTTTGCACTGAACAACCTTTTCGTAAAAAATATAAAATGGTTTTTACGAAATCAAAAGCAGAGTATGAAGGGTCTGAAAGTATTTAACTTAAAAATTTAACTTAAAATTTAACTTAAAAATTCCAGTTATGCTTCGTTTTCCAAGTTTAATTATCAAAACCTGCTAAGATCCTACTAGAAGGAACAGAACTTTTTTTTTTTAATAGTAGCCCAAAATGTCTCTTTTAATAATTCTTTTCCTTAAAAGTGGAGGCTTTTTTCTCTTCTTCTCATGTGTTCAGCCTTTAATTTGTCTGTTCAGACACAAGCAGTATTAGCTAGACTGTCACAATTACCCACATTTGGTAGCTAATTACTCCTTGAATGGTCTTAAGGCTACCAGCAATTTTAGTACAATTGGCAGCCTGGGGCCCCTAGGAGCTGTTCCAGCAACCAAGAATAGCTGGAACAGAGAGGCGGGCCAGCCATGACCCTTTCTCCTCAGCCACAACCTAACATATCTACTATGCCACAGGCAAGAGCAACACAGACACGAAAATATTCCCAAGTGGCTAAATGTACGCTCTTTATGGCCTTTTTAAACTAATGGAGTAGCATAAAGGGACTATGGGGAAATGGAAAATAGGACCTTTTAAATGCTAAAGCACTGGCAGGATGACTAATGATTTTTCAATTTTGCAATGTTCCATTAAAACAACAGTTCAAAACACTTACATGGGATCAGATTCTGACACAAGACTTTTATTCTAGTGTAATTTTATTCACTGATGCCTCATATTGCAGTAATTTACATCACTGCAATATGAGTGTCAAGTGGGTATAAAATGCTGACTTGATTTAGTAACATTTCATATGTATTTTAGACAGGTAGAAATTACTTCACAAGGGACACAGCAGTGTCTGTGATTTCAGTAAAATGATTCCTGCTGTATACTTGTGACATCAGTGGCAGACTAAAATTTCCATAAAAATTTAAATGAGAACTTCAGTTTTAAATACACTGTTAATTCAGATTATATTCTGCAAGTCCAAAGGGCAATACTGGGTTTGCAAAGAGCAAGGGATTCCTTTTAAAAAACTTCACAAGGGCATGAGACATCCCTTTCTAAGTGTTTCTGTAGCTACATCCTCACTGAAGAATTAGCTTGTTACCTCTGCTTTTCCTAATCCCTTCAATTTAGGCCAGTGTTCCCACCAAAAAAAATTATTAGGTATCAATCAGATTCTCAAAGAGAACTGATTCTTCGTGCATTGCATGACCATTTGATCTGGTGCCAGAGATGATCTGGTGCCAGCACCTGATGTACACAAGTTTGGGGGAAGAGTAGAATTGGCTCTTTCACTGGCTGCCCATTGTTACTCTGGATTAAGTGTATGGTAAAATTGCACCTCATTCAATGCAATTCTGGAAACTATTTTCTACTAAACTATGGAGACCATGAGAATTGACAGATGTTGCAAGATTATTAGCCCTCAAGTTAGTAGGTATCCATAGTGCAGAGTTGGCAACTACATTCTTTCAATTTAACTTTTAGCTTATCACTGCTGATGAGCAAACTGATACAAGTATACCTATGGATGCGTCAGCATTGCTGAAGTTGACTACAAGATGGACACTGGACTCTGAGCAACAGCAATAGCTCAGCTTAGCTGTCAGCAGCAACACCGCAAAGCTGTAAGTTTGAAGATAGATTGCCTTTGGCAGCAATATTGACTTAAGGTACTTCCAACAATTTTTTCTTCCTGCCTGCCTGTCCTGTTCTCTTGACAGCCATATGACTTTTATCAGCACATCTGTCTGTAAGGCCACACTGCAAATCAGGCCCAGGGAATTAAACAGGTATTAAAGAAAAATTCTGCAAAAAAAGCGTCATTAGGCAGTTTAACTTGAATCAGTCTCACGAGTCAGTTCTCAAACATACATGTAAACAGTTGTGTTGGCACAGCTGAAAGGGTGTCAGGAACAAACAGATGGCAGTTGAGGTGGGTCCTGGGAATGCCTTAAAACAGGTTGCTGCTGGGAGAAGTGTGCATGGAACAATACCTTTACTGTGTCCATCTTGGCACTGCGTACCTGCATATGCATTGGCTGGTTCCAGGGCTACAGTCCATGACTTTACGTACTGCAAAAAGTTGAGGAATCAGTAATCCTTTCCCAGTGTTTGTAAGGGAATTTGCCTGCACTTCTGGGAGTAGAGCAGGGATTGGAGAAACAGCACTGTTCTTAGCACCTGATTGCAAATCGTCAGCCTAAGGGAAAACAAAAGTAAAACATATCAAATTTGGGTTCCACTGAAGTACACATGCAAACCTTGGCCCTCCTGACTAACTATAGCAAAAGATACTCCTCAGGTCATTTCCCCAGTGGGAGCTATGCTAAGACCATGTCCAAAGCACTGCACAAAATCCTCTCTGGCTCTAACAACCAGGCGGCTTCCCAAACTAACTCTATGGTGTCCTGCATCATGACTTCCTGCCCTTTGTGCTCCCCTAACACCAGAGTCCAAGACTGGATGAAGAGACAAGAGCAGCAGATTCTGCAGAAGGATAAAATTACTTCCTGAAATGTTCCTGGTAATGGATTGGATAGTAGCATAGACAGATTGTAGGATAGATAGAACAGATATTGTGAAAAGAAAAAAAAAAATCATAATGAGGATAGTCAAACACTGGATCAGGTTATTCAAGGACGTCTACTGACTCTCCATCCTTGGAGATATTCAGAACTCAGCAGGACAAGGCCCTGAGCAACCTGATCTCAAATGGCCTTGCTCTGAACCAAGGTTGGACCAAGTGATCTCCAGGATTCCTTCAAACTAAATTATTCTGTGATTCTGTGACCAAGGAGCACCATGTACATGAGACTGATGAGGCTCTAAGTGCAAAAGGTAACATGGTTTAAACTGGGTAATGCTCGGGATTAATCCCAAAGAGCAGTCAAAGCAAACCCTCAGCCTATCCTTTCATCACTTACCCATTTCCCCAAGCTCTTCTTTCTTTCTTGACCTTCTCCTTTCTTAAAGTTTTTCATAAGGTTACCAAAATTTCTTTTTCTATCATCATCTGTGGGCAAATCCTAAGTTAGGTGTGCTATTATCATGGCTATGCAATGAGATTTAAGCACATTGGGAGTTAACAGCATAACAATTATAATAATTGTATGTAATTATAAATTGTGTTGTGTAAAATGTTTCTGTGCATTTTGCCTTACTAGTGCCATGTAAGGGTTTTTTAATAAAAAAGATTTATATCTAAAAAAGGTTAATTAGGTTTTTAAGGATGAAAAAATGCACTGGTAAGACATTACTGCATAATGACAAATTATTTCTTGTGTGATCTTACTCATACACATTTTGATGATAGGGCATGTTCTCTGGAGGCTGGTATGGTTGGCATGGGAGCATAAAGAAGGGTGACTAGTTCACTGCCGAAACTACCAGTATATAAGCTGGCTCTTACAGGTCACCATTTGAAGCCACCATCATTTTAAGCATGTGTTAAGAACGGGCAGTCACCTAGAGGGCTGAAGAGGGAACTTTGAATGAAAGAGGGAAAAAAGTTTGTGGCTTCCTGCCTTACTACTAGGAAAGAAACTGTCATTTGGAGTATGTAAGGATGATAGTAACTTAAATAGAGGTAAGCAGCATTTACAAAAGCTAATCCACATCACAAAACCTATCCACATGACATGTTAAGAGCACCAAATTGCAGGAATGAAAAGAAATACTATGTGTACACAATATCACATTTACACTAATATCTTACAATGGTAAGAACAATGGTTCTTAAACTCTTCTACAGTGCAGCTTACAGCCAGAGTATTTCTTTGAGGGAAGACCGGTCGCCAATAGGGACATTGGGAGGAAGGTAAGCAGAAAGGAGGAGGGACACAGGACTACGTCCATACCTGAGGGTTCAAGTTTTTGTGTACCAAAGATCCTTGGAGGGGTGGTTATACAAGCATTCCTCAGTCACACCACACTAACTATTCTCTTCCACATTGTCCATGTCCAAAAGAAGAGCAAGTTGTCAAGGTCTTTTAAAAATATCCTATTTAGTTTGAATTCTGATAAAGGCCCAGCATGTATCAGTTCTCTTCTTTTTGAATATCTTCAAGTCTTTTGCTCTAATGTGATGTTGCATGAAGCCTGCCTGTGACCCAACTCAATTCACAAGTTCCCTCAAAAAGTTTGAATTCTAGTTTTTCTTGTACTTTTGCCTCTTCCATAGAGCAAGAAGACTTAGGACCTCAGCACAGCACTTGTTTCCTGTGTAGGTACAGTTACGTAAGTATTATAATTAAGCAACAATATAAGATTAAATGAACACTGATTTTAATAGTTAAAGGTGTAACACAAATTTGCCATTATTCTATAAGAAATTGCATCAGGAGAAATCACATATATGGTTTTTTCACATCACTCTCATTCCCACTTGGTTTACCAGAAATCAACAGGCCCTATCATCCAAAGAGATCAGACGGTCCTTGTAGTATCCTGGCCAGCCATACTCAATAGTCTTCAGTAGCTTCACTCCTGAGTCTCTGAGCACCAAAAATGGCCTATCTAAAAGAATGCCTCTATGTCTGCTGCTTAGTAGCTGGACCCATTCAGTCCCAAGTGCATTGTAATCACACATAGGATGGCTGTTGTTTCTCTTGCAGGTGGAAGTCAAATACATAAATCACATTTTGGATTAAGTATCTACATATGTAGCAAACTGCTATGTATCACCAGAGCTTAACTTAGTATATTTAATCAACTTTCTCTTGGAAGTGTTTTCTATTGATGAGCTTTCATGAAGCATTGCTTTTTGCAAAATTCAACCCCAAAGCATGCTTCAAGTTATCCTCTCTTCTTGTACACATTTAGTACTTGCATATAATGACATGTAATTGCAGTTAAAATAGCACTGCTAGTACAGATTACATTGGAATGGTTATGAATGCAAGCCTGCGTCTAGCGTAAATGATGTAAGTGCTTTGTATGAATTGAATAGTGGTACGCTGCCAGGAGTCTAGGTTATTCCTTCACAGGAAGCTGTATTGAAATTACCAATCTCAGTACAATCTGGCCCCATTCTGAGAACAAACATAAGCTTTTAAGAGGTGGTAGTGGTAGAAGAAATAGTAGAATGCTAAAAGATTCTTCAGCTGTGCCAAGGATGACTTTGCAAAGTTCACTGAAATGTATCAAGAGAAATGGAATGGTTCTTCAACTTCTAAAAAGGATCTTCTGTGTTCTCCTGAAGTGCTATCTTAGTAGAATTACAACTCTACAAACTCTTAACCAAGATCTGCATAATAGGAATTATTGCTGAATTTGGGATGTGCAATGCTTACATTAGATGGGTATGTTACTTACTAATAATTCCAATTTTTAGGGTCTTGTTCTTGTAAAAGTTTTATTAGCATAACTCTGTCAGTTAGAACATTTTCATTAATGTTGTTATACCAGCACAATTGGTATAGATGTAGTCATACCAGAACAAAGCTGACTTACAGCCCCCAGTACATGCTGTACTTTTGAAAAGTATTTCTGTATTCATATGACTGCATCTAGTTCAGGATACCTTTTGCTATTTTAACTTGTTCCCTGGAATGGAGGTACAGGTATGCTCTCACCTTGAGTTTGTCAGGAGCAATCCTTCTTTCAGTTTATTCCACACTGCCATACGCTTTTGCCAAGTCTGCTGTAAGTTCCCAGCTCCATTTGTTTTCATACACTATGTAGTTTGGAGGGAAAAAAAAAAAAAATCAGTGGCACTGCCAGCTTTCACAATCCCTGCTATTCTTCATTTAAATCAGTTCCATGGGCTAGTCCACTCTGCACCAAAAAAATTGCTGTGCTAGCCTAGTAAAGACTGCAGTGCAGGTGCAGAAATGAGTAGCCAGGGTTGCCTGAACAATATCAAGCAGTACTATCATTGAATGTTGCATTGCAGTCGGTTACAATTCCTTGGCCAAAGACAGACAATACTGCAGTGACAAAAGTAAATTCATTAATTCTAATGGAATTTAAATGACAACTGACAAAATACCAACAAAATCTTAAATAACCTCAGCCAATTTTATATCACAGTTAGTAAAACCTGTAAACACCTACTGACGGATTTGGCCCTTCGATGTAGGAAATCTCAAAAATCATCTGGTTCACACTGTAATATTCTTGTTTACTATCTTCACCTCCAGTAACTAGTGTCATGACAATTCATCTTCAGAGTGAAATGCCAAGGATCCATAATATGACACAGTCGCTGCATATGTAAAAGAAGAAACATGGCGGGAAGCAAAAAATCAAATCCTTTTTCTTTCATAATATTGATCCAAACCTAACCCCATAATTTCAAGAATTATGTTCCTAATTATCATTACAACTCTTTCTTACCCATCTCATTATTTATATTTATACATGAGTACACTTGAGATTTCTATACAAATCATATTCTGCAACATTTCTGTATTTGCCTAAGGTGTAAAATATAATTTGAATTTCTTTGCCTCTGAGGAAATAATTGTCAGTCTATTTACAGCTGATCAGATATAGACATGCTCTGGCTTGAAAAAGATTTGTCTGAGGACAAACAACAGGTTTACAACATATTAGGGTGGTAGGCTATCATTCTGTGAGATAGTAAATAGCTTGAAGAAATAATTTTGTCCCAGGAGAGTCCCTATCAGATGAGACATTGTCTGTTTGTACCACTCTAACTTTATGTTGGATCAGGCATACTTTATCCTTCTCAACTGACAGAAAGCTGGCATAAAATCGGAATAAACACTGTAACATATGCTCCGGCTGATTCGATAAAAATGCAGTCGTGTGCTCATGCCAATATAGATCAAATCTTTAGTGCCAGGAAATCCAGCATGCACAGATTTTATATTATTTAGTGCAGAACCACAGCCTTATATTGCTTCACTTTTTCCTATAAATTAATTGGTTTTTAATTACTTTGTTATGGACACAAATAACAAATACAGGTTTGTTTGAAATCTCCCTGACAAATGCTTGTGTGGAGTGAGCCTACTTTAGTATAATGGTTCTCCAGACATGATCTCCAGACAGCATGAATGTCTCTTTCATAACACTGGCATGCATGATTTAGTATCTTTATTGTCTAAACAAAAATTAATTTACTGGAGGCAAAAGAGACCGTAACACCCCTCTGTAAAAAGGATGTTGGATTAGCAGTATATCTGCACCACTGGAGATACACTCATGTGCAATGTACAAATTTTTGTGTTATTTTTCTCCTCTTTGCAGCCACTAACAGCACTGAAACTTCTGCAAGACTGCATTGAACATAGATGTTAACAGGAAAGTTCCCAAATCCTTATTTGTATTAAAGGCGACGTCTCTCTCTGACTCTCTCCAGGCTGTTTCTGTCTAATGCCTCTCCAGCTTCCAATTCTAACAAACTGATTTTAAAATTGTAATATTGTATTGCTTGTTTGGAACATGGATTTCCCATTTAGATTCAGCCTAGCCCTCCCTGGTCATTATTCAAAATGAAAAGGAGAAGATAGGGGTGCAAAGAGATAAAATATGGATAAATACACACTGAGCCTGCTTTTCCAGTGTCTTGTGTTTTATTCAGTCGTACACACCCCCACTAGGTGAGTGCAAAATGCAGGTCAGGGGTTCCTATTTTGATTTATTATTATACTCTTCCTTTGAAGAGTTAAGAATGAAAGATTTGCAAGGTGTGCTAGTCTAACTCACTTGTTGCTACAGTATCTAAAAATTTGCCAGGAATGTATTGAGGAAAGTGTGTATTTAACAGCAGGGTGAGCTTTAAAAGGCTTCAGTCCCTTCCCACTCACCCTCCCTCTCCTTGGGTAGTGCAGGCTAGCTGGCAGGCATAATCCTGTTCATATGATACAGTAGCAACCACATGACTGAGCAGCTCTGTCATCTCAGTGTAGCTGCACCTGACCCTTGACTAATGTTACCATCATCTACCATATGCTTGGTGGTCTTTGTATCTGTCTCTTCCAAGGGGAGGGATGTAAAACACACGTACAGGAGTGTTTTGCTTACACAGCATTTTGTTTTGTTTGGTGCTTTCTCTTTTTCGGGCAGTAGAGAATAAAGGTTTGCATCCTTATAACACATAAATAAAAAATGAATTGGAATGAGAGAACTAGTTAATATTACCCTTCATGAAAATGTTCCCTGTAAAATACAAAGGATTGGGTTGACCTGTTCTAGAGTACTTCAGTAACCATTAAACCTGCCTGCTTAACAGGTTTACAGATTGGTTGATTTACTCTTCTTTAAAACATTCTCCCATAACAGCCACTTCTTTATGACTAAGTGGACAACCAGTATCTAAACAAACAAATTTATTAATATTAGAAACATATAAAAGGAAATGTTTAAGAACAATGCTATCAAACCTCCTGTTGGATAACAAAAATGTTTTTTAACTACCTAGTACAGTTGGCATGCCAAATGCAAACTAAAGCTAAATTGAAATCTGTGAAAATAAAGTCTATAAATGCACTGTCATAATTTTTATGTGCTATCCTATACAGGCTGTTGCTCAGGGATCTCATCGTTAGTCTCTATAGAATCTGCATCTGCACATAAACTTTAGATGCTGGAAACTATTCATTACCCTTCTAGCAAGTGCCTTCTTTCCTCCCTTTTTCTCATGCAGTTGTCAGATTTTCTTAACCCTTGTTCCTGTTGTACCTGCAGCAAGTCTTAGAATTTGGTGTTCCTCTTTTGCATTTCCACAGCGATGTCATTGGCAATGACACGCACTTGTTTGCTCTCTGTAGCAATGGCTTTCTCAGTCTCCTAACTGGCCCTTCCATACTCAGAGAACCTGAAAAATTAGAGAAAGAGAACTCATTAATCAGAAATTCCTAAGAAAAATGTTGCCCAGCTTCTTTGCGATAAAGGCCTCAGTTTACCAACTTTAACAGGATGGCTATGCTGTCTTTTTAAGCAAGGAGAAGGTACTCTGTTCATGTAGAGGAATTTCTTCAGCCAATGAAAAGAAGATTTTGTAGACCTTGGTGACAATACCACATATCAGTGAATGTGAGTGTTAATAAGAGAAGTGACCCAGCAAAACTCATCTTATTAACTAAACAAATTGACCAAAACTCTGGCTGAATAATAAGTTCGTAAGTATTATTTATTAGAACGTGGCAAAGGTTACTGAGGAGTTGCTGATGTAATTGCTGCTACCTGATAAGTATAATCTGGCTGTATTCTGCAACTTCCTCTCCTTTCCTCATCAAAAACGGAAAAATAGAAAAGAAAGGCAAAACTGAAAAAAAACATGGACTTTGCCACAGAGGACTTCAGCCATTTACTTCTCACTATCAATGCTTGCCAAAGAACAGAAGCTGCATGTGTGCACAGTTTTCACACACCCCCCTCAAAAAAAAAAAAAAAAAAAAAAAAAAAAGACTTACAAGGACAGACTGACTTTTGGTGGTGACTTTGAACTCTGACACATTTCGTCCAATGAAGAGGTCTGTTACCAGTAGCCTAGTTATGACTTAACTCTGTCTCAGTTTCCCATTATGTGTGAATGATGTAGTTCTACAGATTACAAGATACTAAAGAAAAGGCATCTAATCATATGAATGGTAATGTATGCCTATTTCAAATCATTAAGTCACTACTATGACACAATTACAGTTGGTTGTATATTTACCATTCCCCCCCCCCAATAATGATGTGGACTTTGGGATAGAAGAGAGGCAATAAACTCCTGCATAAGCTGCTTAAATGGCTTTTGCTGTTAACAGAAGCCAATCTCTCCAGGAAAACCAACACTGTAACAGATATGGCTAAAAATGTATGTTAGCTTGAAACATTGGTTGCTTCACTTTAAACCTGTGGAGGTACCTGTGAATTCATTGCCAAAATCTCCTAGGATAGCTAGCAACCATTTCTGAAATGAACCCAAAACCAGATCTATTTCCCACCACTATTTATCAAACACAGGTCTGTGTTAATGGTCAGCTAAGAGTCATCAGCTTGTCAAAACAGGGGTTCATTAGCTGTCTCTCTGAACAGTAGCCTTCAATAGTCCATAAACAAAATTTTAATTTAAGACTGAATAGAATATAAAATGCCTCAAAGACTTAATGGAACTGAGATGGAAAGGCAGGTAGGCAGGACAAAGAAACACAAGAATGCAGAACAGGAGGAATGCCAGTAGCGGCCTACTTCTGTTTATGATCTTTAGCTCACAGCTAGCACTGTTGTGTATCAACATGAACACCTACAGACAGAACAGCAGCTGAAGTAGAAACCTGCGGACAACCTAGCGGATGATGGTTGTGTTGAACCAAGAAAATTACCATAGCACTTTTGAACATGAGTGATATCATGCTACAGAACAAAATGTACATGTAAACACAGCAGTATCTTGTAAAGGTAATCCAAAGACAGAGTTAAAATGCAAAAACAAAAAACAAAAATAGCGCATCACCTGAAATTGGGCTCCATCAGTATTACCTTTAAAACTAAATGAAAAGTGTCTATGTTGGTGGTGTTTCCTATGGGGGAATCAAACCAACCAACGCACCTCTTTTTAAAACTAAGATAAGGTTACTAAAATTATTACATTTGTGAAATTAAAGCCACTGGAAAAGCTCTCATTGACTTCATAGAATTTAACTGTATCACTGCACAGATAAACATAATCTGGTTACTTAAGCACTTGGTTTGCCAGTGTTGTAGTAAAATACACACAGTACAATTCTGCCCAGTATGCAAAAGGTCATACCTGTACGGTTGAGAACTGAGTTAGAAGAATGTAAATACTTAAATTATTTGCAGTTGCATTAAGGAGTTCAAAATATTTTCTGACTTTAATTCTACACTTTACATACAATATTTCATTATCTATAGTGCCATA
Source organism: Balearica regulorum gibbericeps (assembly GCF_011004875.1). Taxonomy (NCBI): domain Eukaryota; kingdom Metazoa; phylum Chordata; class Aves; order Gruiformes; family Gruidae; genus Balearica; species Balearica regulorum. The sequence continues at coordinate 8,804,303 of NC_046187.1, read as the reverse complement.
CACTACCAGTGCTAAGGCAAGAATACCCATACCTGAGCTCATGATCTGCAGTATACCAGCAAAAAGTCTACCTCCCAACCCTCTACACAGGTCTTATCCCCAATCTGCTTCCTGCACTCTTAGTGTAACTTGCTATTTTTGTCATCTTTGTGTTCCTTTATGGAGACTTGGGAAAGAATATTTTTCTGCAGCTCTTACATAGTATCTGTACTGTCTACAGATATATCCTACAATACAGTGAGGTTATATGATCTAATGATAGTCCTGCACATATAATATTTATCCTATAAGCATCTAAAATCAAATATGAAAACATAGTTGCTTGGTGCAGGAGCGTGCCCTATTTATACTGAAAATCTACCTTCTTCCTCACAGATAGGTATACCAAAGGCCTGCCTGGGTACTTTCTCTGCTGTGACAGGATATTAAAAAAATTTAGATAGATCTACATGTAACGCCTAAAATAAATATGAAATAAAGATGTGTTAAGGAATGTAAGCAGATACTATTTTGAAATAAGACATCAAGCATTGCATTGACCTCAACAGTAAGCATTTCCAAGCTGTATCACCTTAAAACAAACTCTTAAAACAAAAAAAAAAGCTGGGTTTAAAAATATCCAAAATCAATGGAGCTGATTGATTGTTCTATTATTCCAAATTTACTGAGGCATCCCTACATTCCTTCATACACAGTTCACTTCCTAATCTACCCTGAACGTAGCCTGTCTTTGTGTGATAAGAGATGTTTCTTCAGCTTCAAAAGCAATGGAAAATAAACTTCAGCCATGATAGTGGCTTGTATCAGAGTTCAATTTCTGTTTGTAAATTTGTGCTCTTGTTGTACTTTTCCCTGAGTTCAGTCTTCTTTCCAGAGACTGTAATAGGCAGTGTTCAAAAAGAAAAAGTGAAGAACATAACTCCAACTTGAGGCATTCAGCTCCTAATGGAAAAGTCATCTAGAAGCATCCTACCTGCTTCTCATTAAAAAAAAAAAATTATTTCATGTGTGAGCAAACAAAGCAGGTGGCAACTGATCTATTTATAAAATTCTTAGGACGAAGGTACAATAGTCAGTCGTATATCTGACATTATAACACAGAAGGCTCTATTCTGAAGAATAAAACATATACGGATGTAGAAAAATATTGAACATCTAACACTAGTGAACAAATAACTCTAAAAGATACTACTTTGTTGTTGTTGCTAGAACAAATCATGTCGGATATGGCAGAGAGACTGCTATGAATGTTAATGGCTATTAACCTTCAAGAACTAGAGGATAAACAAATAACAATAGATGAGATTGCATATGAATATAGTGATAAATTATTCATTTTCTCAGTATTATCCAAATTTTGTTAAGGAAAAAAATCTTATAAAATTAAATAATTACTCAAGAACAACAAAAGCTATAATATGTAATTAGAAACCTGGTAATATACTTTCACATATATTTTTTCAGGGCTCACTAAGGTCTCTACGGGAAACTGTGATATGCGAGTTTTACTACTTTGTTTGCTCTACAGATCAAATCCATATGAATGAATTAGGAATGCATTAATTTCAGAATTTGGAAAATTCTGTGGGTTTGGGGTTTTTTTCACTAATAACGCAGAATGCTCAACTTTCCTTTCACTCCTCTAATCATATTGCTGTAAATACTCCACTGACACTCACAATTATATGCATTAGCAATACCTGGGCTCCCCGGTCATGGATCAGGATCTATGACAGCTGGCTGTCAATTAGATCAAAATAAGATTTGTTTACACCAAAAGAACCACCAAGAAGTGCACAGAAAGAACAGTGGAAGCAATACAGTAATGCTAAGAGACTTTGGGACACCCTTTAAGAGTTGTAGGTTTATAGAACCTAACTTTTATACTTTACAGGGACAGATTTTTTGTCTTGGCAAACCAAAGACAGGGAAGGAAGAAACACTGGAAAAAGTCACAATGGAGAAACTGGTTTTTTTCTGGCATTTCTCTGGCAGGTAAAGCTAACAGCAGAGTAACAAAATTTGACCGAAGTTGAAACTAGTCTGCCCAAAGACAGGAAGATATTTGCTTGTCATATTTGAGTTACCAGAACGTGAGTGCCTGTCTTCTAATGATGCTGTTCTGGTACTGAAGGTGGATGCAGCTGCATTGGGATCTTAACCTCCTTGGCACTTCGTATTTGGACTTGTCTGAGGTATACCACTAACAAGGGAGCAACCAGCCAGTGTTTCTCCAGTTCGGAGTCTCCGTGTTTTCAGTGGTTTCTTTCTGCTAGGTTTGGAAAGGTTCTAATCCAAGTATACTTAGTATTCACATTATATTATTTCTAAGGTATTTGTCTATTTTCTAGTGTTTAAATTCTTTCAAGTAAAATTCTTCTAAACCTTCTTGTCCTTAGGGTGGGTTCCTGGAACTCCTCCTGGTTTCCAGCTCTTATCTGGGAAACAAAAATAGCCACCATTTTGCTGTGCTAGACCCAAGGCTCACAGAAATAAATCGAGGTATTCTAGCCAAGCCCAGGTAGCAATATAATCTCTTAAGAGGGCAGACAGAAGAGACAAATGAAGGCTAGAACGCTTACAGTAGCTATGCTGATATCTGAAAGAATTCCTTCCAGAATATAGCAGAACCATGTGCTTTCAAAGAAATGCCTAGAATAATCTAGCCAGTCTGTATGAATTTAGAGATAATATCGTGGTAGGCAGAAGGGTAACAGTACTTCATATCCCTTGTTCTTGTTTTCTGAATCTATTTTTAAAATACAAAGGAAGTTAAGGTTAAGAGAACATAGTAAGATGTTGTGGAAAATCTAAATTAAACTCATTAAGGAGGCAAATTCGGAGGTATGAGTACAACTCTGTCTTTTTCTGACCTGCACCATAGCTATGCCCAGACAATCAAAACATATTATGATTCTGTGATAAAAACTGTTGTTAACCACAAGCCGTGACTTGTTGAGATAAAAGGACTTTCTTAATAGAGTTTACTTGTACGTATATTAAATAGACCCTGCTTAGTTAAGAGGAATAGTAGTAATATTTTAATTGCAGTTCTTTAACTGGCAAGAATTTAATCATGTTTCCTCACAGAGGTAGTCATTACTGAACTGGCTCAGGGAGCAGGAGATTAAACACCTAATCATTACACAGGGTGTTGAAAATGCAGAGCTTTATGGAAATGCTAAATATCATTAATGTTATTTTCCACTGGTTTGAGTCTCTTGCATCTGTCTACCAGCTTTTGTGAAAAACATTCTAGTTTTCCAACTTTTGAGACTGAATTACATAATTGTGAATTCTTAAGGCTGATGTTATTAGGCATGGATGCTTCACCACCACACAGTTACGTGGAATATCAGTGTTTCTCAAGTCCAAAGTACCCCTTGTATCACATTGCAACCACAGGGAAAGCGGCTGAGCCTGGCTTACATTACGCATTTGTAGAGCGGCTCTTGATGAGACAGTCAGTTTTGCTTGGGTACACATTCACAAGATAAGAGGAACAGAGGGGCTAAATTCTGCCCAGGTCCTTGTCTGCCCAGCTGATAAGTGTCATCCTACTGAGATGCAACCTACAAGCAACCACTCTCTCCTTGAAAATAATAAAAGCTTTAAGTCTTTCTCCTCACCTAACTGAGCAAACTCACTCCCAGCCATAGGTTGTACTTAACAAGATATACTAAAGCCATCCACGTGCTGCCAATGCTACATTTCACAGCACAAGAAGTAACTCCCGTGGATTAGCCTACTGTTAGCAATCATCCCGTTTTCTGACAGCAAAAAATGGAAGGGTATATTTACCCTAACCAGTGAAGCGCACAGAGCAGTCCCTTGAGCTACCTCCAAAAGTTTCCCTCAGGAGCGGCTGCTGTGTCACCTCAGAGGCACGCCTGCGTTCACTCAAGCGGACAACAAAACCACCTCCGCATCAGAGCTCTGGGCAGACGTGTCACTTACACAGCAGCCCCCGAAAGGGCGCTGCACAACGTGGCTGCACCACGGTGGCCAACACCGCCGGCCTTCGACCCTTTCCCTGGCGGTGGAGGCACGCGTGTCCTGCAGCCCACCCCGTGGATCTAACACTCTGCTCCACCGCCCTCAGAGGCTGCCAGCCGGCGCGTCGAGCCGCGCCGCCCACAGCCCCCTCACACCACACCGCCTCCTTCCCGCTTTTACTGCCGCAGGCGGCGGTGCCCGCTCACTCCCGTGAGGGGAAGCGAGGCGGCGGCTGAGGCGAGCCACGAGCGGGCCGTTGTGGCGGTTACACCGCACGAGACGCTCCCCCTCAAGCTCCCGCCAACGCCACCTGGCCGCGCGGGGGGCTGGGGCGGGGGAAGCCACGCAGGCGCGCTGCGGCAGCGCCACCTCTCGCGAGCCGAGGGCCGTCTGGCTGGCGGGGCGTGTCCCGTACCCAATTCTCCCGCCGGGCGTGAGCCTGCCGGGGGCGGTGCCGTCTCGCCCGGCCACCAATGGGAAGCGGGGGAACGGAGGCGGGGCGCGGCACGGCGGCCGCCTCGCGTCTCTCCGGGCGTGAGCGGGGCGGAGCCGTTAGGCGGGCAGGCAGGCGCTGGCCTGGCAGTGATGGCGGACGATGGGGATGGGAAGCTAAGGACTGAGGGGAACAGCGACGGCGGCCTAGGGGGCGGGGGCGCTGGGGAGCCGCCGGCCGGCGCGGCGGCGGCGGCGGCGGTGGGCGGTGAGATGCTGCTGAACGTGGGGTTGCTGGCGCTGGCGCTGCTGGCGGCCTACCGGCTGTACCTGCGTTGGGGGACGCGGAGCGGGCCGGGGGGCGCGGCTCGGCAGAACCAGGCCGCCGCTCTGCCGCGGATGAAGCGGCGGGATTTCTCCCTGGAGCAGCTGCGCGAGTTCGACGGGGCCCGCAACCCCCGCATCCTCCTGGCTGTCAACGGCAAAGTCTTCGACGTGACCAAAGGCAGCAAGTTCTACGGGCCCGGTGAGACGCCGGGGCCCGGGGATTGGGGGGGGGGGGGTGTCTCTCGGCGGAGGCCGCCCTCCCGCCGTTTCGGGCGGGGGCCCCGCGCCGCTCCTCGGCTGCCCGCCGCGCTTCGGGCGGCGCTGGCGGGAGGCGGGGGCGGTGCTGGGGGGGGGGGGGTACGGTGGGGATCTGCCCCGCGGCGGGCGTGCCCTGCCGCCGGGGGGGCTCCTCGCTGACGGCGCCCGGGCCTCACCCCCACCTGGGCTCCCGGCGGTGGGTTTCGGGCAGGCCTCGCTGCGTTTCAGCGGTGGGGGCCTCGCTCGGGCCGCTGGCTTTTCTCTCAGGCGGCCGCCCCCCCTGCTCGCTGTCCGCACGCGTGATAGGGCCGCCGGCTGCCCGTGCTGGTGTCAGATGGGACACGGCCGTGCTAAGTGCGACCTGGCCCTGCCCGCTGCGGTCCACGGCCCCTTCCGAGGCCGGCCGGCCTGCCTGGGGCCTAACGGTAGCTTTAAGTAGGTGAAGCAAAACGGGTCTGGGTGCCTGTCCGTCACACATCCATTTTTCCGGTTGCCTAGATTTGGATGTGCAATGTTTAAATTTTTTTTTTTTTTTTTTTTTGTTTCTCTCCTGTCTTTTCTAGTAGGTTTCCCAAGTGCAACTGAGCAATGTTTCCTTCATTCTAGCTCTTATGGGTCAGGAAAGAAAAAAAAAAAAAACCAAACCCAGCTGGTTAGTTATTTAGGTGCAATTGCCGTATTGAGTATGAATTTTAATCAGGATAGAGGCAGAGAGGGAGAGCTCGCCGACTGGTGTGCTGCTGCCATTGCGAACAGTGCAGAAAGCAGAAATTAACCCAATCTCTTAAACAGAAGGACAGACAATACAATTCTTCAGAACGGAAGCGTATACTTCAAAGGTTCTGAAAAGTACGCTTCAAAGGCAATGTTATGTTTCTGTATTCAGTGCATTGTAGATTGGGAAACTGCAGCGTATTTTCTCATAATAAACAGTGCTCTTAATAATGAGGTGGATAAACTTACTAGTGAGCACTGTCTTCACATCTGATGCCAAAGGAAATGAGAGTTATGACCGATGATAATTTTCGTCCTTAAACAATGGCGGTTTGGAAAACTTGATCTAATCAAATTATGCAGGCTCTTTCATAGTAGGTATGGCAAGTGTATTGAGGGATGGAGGAAAGAGAGGATACTTCCCCCCACCCCGGGAATAGTTCAAGTTAAGTTGTTGTTGTTATTATTATTATTATTTAATAGTTGTAGGTTACAAAAAGAAAAAGAACTGGCATGCTAGAAGTCTGTGGTTCTTCCCAGGGACGTGACAAGCAGTTGTGCAGTTGAACTGGGCTAGTGGTTTTGTAACTCTTGTTACCCTCAAAGTGTGTGATACCAGCTCTGCTACCAGTCGCAGAAATTGCAACTGCCATAATTGAATCAAAATGCTTTTCTAACAGAGTACTGTAAAAGTTAACAATAGAACCTAAACTACCTTGCCGTGTCTTGTTTATTGACCAGTAAAGCTGAGAACATGCAGTCTGGTGTGCTGCAGCTTTCATGACACTTAATTAGGCTAGTTCTTTTGTGTCTCTCACTTTAGGGGTTTTTAAACTGAGACCTATGTGCTGATATGAAATGCAGGTAATACATAGGCTACATGAAACTTAAAATACCAGTATGTTGACAGATTGCTTCATAAATTACTCCATGAAATAATACTCAACCATAATCTAAACATTCACTTTAACTCTTCTGTGTATTAAGCATGAATTAAATTTTAGACTCTCCACTATAGATACCATCACTGGTTCACATAGTCAGCCTCTGGAGGTCTATTATTGTGAGGACGCTAAAGCTTTATGTTCTAGGACATTAGTCTGCTTTTTTGATAACTGGTGGCAGCTAGTTTCCCTAAAACAGTGCTTCCAGCTTTTCGTGGAGAGGGACAAAGGGGTTGTTTTTCTTTTTTCCCCTGTAGTGAAAGATTGCCTTTTTATAACAGATCTGACATCATCTTTGTCTATCAGATCTCTGTTACTTGGGACCATGCACATTACGATAGTGATGCTCAACCTGCGCATCATCAGCTATGTGTTTTCTGCCAAACGTGTTGGGTTTTAAATTGTGCTGATGTGGTTTCCCCGTGTGGATGTATGTTGGGGAATATTTTCTTGCAACTGTTTTGTGGCTGAAAAGAAAAAAAACCACCAACAACAACATAGTAGATGGTTTGCAGGCCTTAAAAGATCTGAGAAGAGTGAGGTGGAGAAGTCTTTTGCAGCTGTTTGAGACCTTTTCAGAAAGACTTCAGTCAGAGTAGCCAGAAGTCCGCAGCAATTCTCTTGGTAATTTTATGCCTTGTACCTGGAGTATAGCAAAAGAATGGGAAAGCATACCAACAAAGCCAAGGCCAAATGTTGTTTAACAGAAGAGACAGTTGAGGGGCACTGGCTTTGGTGACATTGCAGGCTTGGACTGCGAGCCTTTTGTACTTTGTTGTGGTACTGATGTGAAATAGCGCTTCAGCTTTGAAGGCAGCAAAAAGCATGAGCTGAGGGCTTGCTATCAAATCTTAGGTATGTCTTGACTGCTGGGTTAACGTTGAATAACGTGGCTGTCTGAAGGCTTCTGATGTCTGGAAATTAAGTTCCTTCAGATTAGTTTGGATGCAAAGGTGTTCCTTATTTTTCTGCTTACAGCAGAAGGCTGAAAATGTACAGAATTGTCATCTAGTACAGGTTTTTGTCCAGCATTAAAATTCCCACTGAGCTTCTGATTTTATTAGAAGCTCTCCTGTTCTTAAGTTTCCATCCACTGATTCCTGTTATGCTTTGGTCTGTTTTACTGAAGAGCCCTTTACATACATACAGTTAAAATACTTTTAAAAATTGATAGACTTTTGAAGTCATACTTTCAAACAGCCATGATTGAAAACTTCAGTTTCTTGAACATTTAATTGAAATGTTTTCCAAATGTTGGGGTTTTTTTTCATGTTCTCTTCTTTAAGCCTTCCACAATTTATCTCATTGGTATCCCATTAGTCTTTGGTATGTCTAATGCATTGTAGCTAAGAGCAAGAAAAGGTTATATCACACATTTAACTGTCTGTCCCTCCAGAAAATCACTTTGCTTACATTGAACTCTTAACTTGAAACTTTACTTGCCAAGTTCTTTTCCAAAATGCTGCTTCCTGGGGTAGTCCTCTGTCCTGCAAGTATACCCTTTGTTTTGACACTTCACTTTTAGTTGTTAAACAGTTTGGTTAAATACCACCTCTGTGCCCAAATGAGTAAGTGTCCTAGAATGCTTTGCTTGGTTATTAATTTTAATTAATTCCCTTTTCCTTTATCATCTGCAAACACTAAAAGAAATAAAGTAAACAATTAGTGGCTCACTATTAAAAATGTCATGTAACCAGAATTTCAAAGAAGCTCTTTTAGGGTGATTTCCCCATCTGTAATCACATCTCATGACTTAGAGTCCAATGATTAATACATTTAGTGTGTGCTGTGTTGGTTTTATATCCTTATAATGAGAGACAGTTTTTACTGTTTCATTTATCTCAACATTTAATGTCATGTTTGTTTGCATCAAGATTCCTGGTAGCATACTGGTCAATAGGAGGGCATAGTAAGAGTTAAAGTAATGTTAGTAAATCTTAATATTTAGCATTTATATTGGCATGCCAAAATAATGCCATAAACGGGTTTTGATTAACATGGAATACTTTATGCAGTTATGAAAAATACACAGCTTTGAGCATGACAAAGCAAGATTATATGCGATCCAGTGTACACAACTGTTCCACGTCACTTCTTGGTTCTTAATGTTTCATGATTTTAAAAAAATCAATCTCCTGACTTTCCTTTGCTGCAATGCATTGTCAACTCATCTCTCATCCCACTCTTGTCTTTCAAGGTGTCTTGAAGATTTCTGCTTTCCAGTTTGCCAAGAGGAATAGATGAGGTAGTGGTAGTTCCTCCCACAAAAATTTCTATCATAGTTCATTTTTCATTAGGGGAAAATTACCTTTATTTCATGTTGCAAATCCAGTTAAGAACTGTGATTTTTGATGTTAAACACTTCAAAAAATTCTGTAGTAAACAGCTGACACTTTTCCCCCATCATTTGTATTAAAATAGTCTGATGCTGTTAGACTTCCTTTGGAATCGAGTGCTGTAAATGTCATTGTGTCTCTGTTTAGAAGATGGCACTGATGTTTTTCAATACATCCGTTAGAAGGATATGGTTAGAGTGAAATGTTGCAGGAGAGCCATCATATATGGAGAATTAATCTGTTAAGGGTGGCCTTATGTTAGAACACAACAGGCTGAGGGTTTACAGATAAGTACAGAGGATAAAACTGGGGAGAGAAAGAAGTGCTTCCTGTAAGGTGTGTATCTTCTCTGCATTTTTGGTATTTGTCAGCTCTTTGGTGTCTCAGTATCAGAGGTGTTTCTCGCCTGGGGACTAAGCTTTTCAAAGAAACAGGGTTTCTGGATAAAGAAGCTAAGTTCCTACCAGCAGCAGTAAAACTAGAAAGGTATATACATGCATATTGGCAAGACGTTGTTTCCGTACTTCTGATCAAACGGAGCAGTGCCCTTGCCGCTAGGATGAAGGGGTTGTTTTAAGCCCTCACTCCATGGGTTGTTCTAAGCCCTCAGTCCATGTTCATGGAGGGCAGCGGCTGGTAAAGTGGTTTTATACAGGAAGACTCATTGCTTTGTGTGCCTGTCAGCTCTCTCTCAATCTTTTTTCATTTTCTTCTTCCTTTTTTAATAACCTGAATAAATTCCTTAAAACTTGAACAACTGTGTGTTTGATAGAAGGTCTGTGTAAATCCCTAGTTCCTATTTAAACCATTCAGGTTCCGGTCACCTGAGGTTTGAGGGGCCTGATCAAGCAGGTATGCTCAAAGCAAGATACATTAAGATGTGATAGTGGCATCATTGTTAAGAACATACAGATGTTAAATCCAGTGCATAGCAGTGTAGCGCTCTTTCATTTAATCAAAAACCTGGCCAGCATTACTTGCCTTATGAAATAAACTAGTGGCCAGAGCATTTCTCGCTAAAGAAACATGTGGGATCTAGGTCCTCCTCAAGTATGGAACTGTCTTCCAGGAATCTCCTGACTGCTGAAGTACAGACTCTCCCAGGAGTGCTCATTGTCTGCCCCGCTAGTTGAAACTGGGCCATTGATTCTTGGACTTTTCACGGATTTAAAAAGGAAACAAGCGAAAGAGAGTGTGAGGCCCTCTGGTCTTATGCCTAAGTAGTCAGGTTTAGACCCCTCTTTCTAAGCTGTTCCCATTTTAGCATGTAGACTGTGGATTGCTCTCCCAAGAACGCTTATTTTCCATGCAGGTTGTAACTTAAAATTGACCCACATCTTTCCCTTCATGTAAATCTGGAGCAGTAAAGTTAAAATGATGTCACCTTGAATTCCCAGTGATAAATGTTATTAGAAAGCCGCATCTCAAAATGGCTTTGTCTAATTTGTAGCTTTTTCGTTCCCTCATAAAAGATGCAATACTGAACAAACGTGTCGGGATTCAGATGGAAAATTTTAAACAGTGGAGATTTTGCTTTGGAGTGGCAAAGGTAGACAAAGTGGTAGAATAGTGCAGCTGTCAACAATTTCGTCGTCTGTCTCCTTTTGTTCCTTTAATCTCTCCTTTAACGTAAGTTAATCTTTATTCTTGTCTGCAGTTTAAGAAATCTTGTCCATGAATTTCTAAGCTTCAGTCAAAACTGGGGTTTATGTCCAGTGGCTGCATGGAGCCTACAGGTGCAAAGAACATCTGGTATGCTTTGCATATTTGGTGATTGCTTGGAAGTGCTTTTTGACTACTTGAAGAAACCAAAGCTGTTTTAAAACTGAACCTTGCTAACTTGTGTGGCTTCTTCACAGAACTTGTACGGGCCTGTGAGAATGAATACAATTCTTAGATTACAAATCATTAGATGTAAAGTCCGCATGTGGTGCAGTCCCTGTGCTCACAGTTGGGGCAATCCAAAGTTCAGTGTACAGTGTTCACCTTCGTTACTAGTCTAGGAGCAATAGTCTGGGATGTTCCGCAAAACTAGCGTGCAACTGAAATGGTCAGATAGCCTCTTTGGTCAACCAAGAATATCTACTCAAAAGTTGAATGCCAACGTAGGTTTTGCTAGGGGAACTATTGGCCAAACTGGTTGAAAATTGAAACGCATTCAGTTTATCCTGTTTTGGACCAGGTGACTAGAAGCAGTGCTTCCAAATAAAACAAAAATAAAAACTTCAACTTGGACAGCTTCATATCTCAAATTTTTAATGTCAAATTTATTTTTCCTCGCCTGCTGTTGTTTTAGGGTGTCTTCAAAGAGAAACTGAATCTTCATTTGAGAACCAAAACAGGGCTAGGAGATGCAGACATCCTGCGTGCAGGAATTGGAAAGGTATTTTTACTGGCTGAAGATAATTTGATTTTGCCAATTCTCAAACAACCCAGTTCATTTGTGAATAAAGGTGAATGTCAGGCTGGAACAAGATGTCAAATTCATCAAGGCAGCCAGGTTTTTAGCTGTGTTCTGAAGAAAATAAGGATCTTAACTTCCTGCGAGTGGTAGCAGGTGGTGAGGAGCAATATTTTGCATGCGTTGTAGCTTAGAGAAGGGCCTATTTTACAAGGTAGGGTTGTAAGGTAAATGAGGACTTTATACAGGGAAAAAGGCAGTCTATAAATGTGGTATAGATGTGGAGATACGTAGGCAAATACGTAGTCTTGATAACTGTGGTCTCAGCGCTAAAATAAACAAAGGCTCTGAAGCAAAGCGTTTTAAGATGTGAAAGCAATGATGGGAAGAAAAGCATTCTTCAAGGGACAAAGTTTTCCTTCGTGTAAGGCTCGTAGTTACGTGTAGCCAAATAACATGGAGCAGACGTGTTTTAATGGGTTTTGACACTTCCTCGACTTCCCTTTTGTTGTTGTGAGATGTCAAATAGGAGTGGGAGGAGAATTTTTAAAATAACTATTTGACTATGAAATAGCTAATTTGAGGGTATAGCAAAAGCAAGCCGCCGAAATTTTGTGATAGGCTCTCAGAAAATCAGTTTGGTATACATACCTATGCTAACAGCATCTCTTTTTGCAATCTCTTCGGTATGTGTATCATGTTGTGGTGCAATCAATTATTTAGAACAGGCGCCAGTCTAAATAGGTAGGCAGACAAAAGGAAAGAGAAGAAGGACTATGGGTAGGGCTTGCAGAGTAAATTGCACCTGGTCATGAAAGAACTCTGTGGGGTACATCTAGGATTGCACTCAGGTTTCTATCTCAGAATCATGTTCTTGAAGCGTATTTTCTCCCTGGCGTTCTCTATGGTGGCACCTTCCTGGATGCTTCTCCAAGCGCAACAAAATCTGATATGGAAAATACCTTTTTAAGACCGTTGCACCAGTATTTCTATAAAGGTGAATAATGGACTAGGGCTTATAGCAAAACCCCAGACCTGCATATTCTATGTTCATATAAAATACTGTGCTTAATCTCTGTGTAAAAGTATCTGAATGGAAGCTTTAAATCTTGAAGCAGATTGCTTATACTGAGATCTCTGAATTTCTGCTTTAGCAACTAAGGTGAAACCAGGCTTGCATTTTTTTTTTTAAATAGTCATAATTCAATATTTGCCTTTTAGTAAAGGATTAAAGGATGGGACACATTTCTAAGTTACATTTGCAGAGCTGGAATTTGAGATGCTGTCTACCAAGTCCAAAGGCTAATTTTTACTAGTTAGCATTCTGCTGAGTGCTTGGACCTGGCTTGATGGTTTCTCTGCGACTCCTGAATACTTCTGTAGTAAACATGCTGGAATGTTAACATTTAAATTCAATTTTAGAAAAGAAAAAAATAATTGGTATAGTAGCATCTGACACTACAATATATTTGCAGAAATTTTGCATCTGTTAATCTTAATGCAAACATACATTCTAAAAACATTCATGCTTTCAAGTAGGTATATTACTGAGAGGTAAGGGTGTTCAGGGCTTGATACTGATAAATATAATGTAATTCTTTTTTTAATAGAAATAATTTGGAATCAAGCTGGTGAACCAAGAGGTGGCATCTCAGCAGGTGCTGTAAAACTCCATAAACCACTAAATGCAGGGTAGAAGGGAAGGGGAACAGTGTGCTTCTCTAACTCTGGTGAACCAGCGTTTTGAAAACGCATTATGCAAATAGCTAGTAGGGTTCATGGAAATATTTTGTTTTAAACACTTCAGAGAAATGAAAAACTGGGGACAAAATACTGTTGGTGGGGAGTTTAAGTAGCAATTTAGAATCACTCTTAAGGATTGACTGTGTGTGGTCTTTGTAAGAGCTGTTTATAGCTCCTGTGTTCTTCATTCAGAGTGTCAAAAACTAGATCACTTGAGTGATAGCTATTTTGGAGTGCAGCAAGACTTTTTGTTTGAAGAAGCTCTGTGTTATGTTGCAAATGCTGGCCATCACTACCTCTTACACCGGTTTGTGGGAAGTGACTGAGCATGCATAATACGTAGATTAAATAACTTGGTATAGGATTTATTTCAGTCACTGAATCCTGTTTTTCAAATAAAGATCTGATTCGGGATACAAATAGGAAAAATAGAGTTCACAAGCTCTCTTGACTGTGTTTCTCTTAAGTGGCATAAATGTAGACCCTGATCTCAGGGGTAATTATTGTCAGTGCCGTTCCTGGAGCTGAACACCTGAAAGGACAAACATAGAGAAGCTGTTAATCATTATGGTTGTCTCTTACGGCCAGATTTGTACAGCGCAAGCTTCCGGTTGATAGTTCCTTCTCTGATGTGTACTTCTTGTGAAATTTTGCTTTTAAATCAGTTGGTTTCTTTCCAGAGAGACAAGGGAATTGTCTTTGGCACACAAGACGCCCTTCTGTTCTCAGGTTTGACTGTAAGCAACTTACAATGCCAAGCACACTGGGGTGGAGAGACAACACCAGTTCTGGTGAGGATGTAGTTTCTTCTAATCCATATGGTACTCAGGTTCCCTGCCTCAGGAGTTCTGCCTGCTGCATTCAGCCCCTGTCTCAACCCTGAAGTCAGTGCCCAGCAAGAGCAGATAGGTGTGGTGGCTGAAGCAAGTGGCCAGGAGGAGAGCAGCCTGTGTGAATGATTTCCTGTGGCTTGTCCTGGTGCAGAAGAGGTCTGAGGTGCTACAGCAGGCAATAGAAGGGGTGAAGGACAGTGTGTTCCCACTTGCTTGTGTTCATTCTTGCCCACGGGTGCTGCCTTTTCTTCAGGCTGACAGCCACTGTCATCTTTCGAGAGGTAAGCCAGAGAAGGTTTCTGGCCTATTTATCTTCAAGTAGTGACCGCTCTTTATAATGCCTTGGGCATTTCCCTGTTGCATAGCTGCTGCAGTTAGCCCAGAACATTTTAAAGTAGGGGGTTTTTTTGGTTTTTAATTGAGCTGAATTAAGGTATTTGTTTTTAGGTCAAGAAACTCTAAGATAACGATATGTTTGAAGTTCTTTAGATTAGTTAAAATTTGGGGAAGCCAGGTGCCAACCTTGTCCTGAAAGTTGTTGGTTTGCAAATCATCTAGTTCTCTTTGTAATAATATTTATTTGACAGTCATTGCTTAAAATTTTATTAGCAGGTTTGTGCTGCTTTGCATCGGTCAAAAAGCACAAAGGGCGTAGTTGCTTTACATTCTTAACATGAAGATTTGTGCAATTTTCAGGAACAATACAGGATAGGTGCATGGGTGACCTGCTGCCCAAAACAAATGAAGTTGTTTCCACAGAAGTAAGAAATGTGTCAAAAGACGCACTATTTGTCAAGTATGTAGAAAGTTGTGGTGGTTCTATAAGTGAAATTCTTAATTAGCACTCTGAAGTTGTATTTATAGATAAAATTCAATGGATTTCTAATTAAGATGTCTATGCAATTTGCTTCTATTTGTGCCTGACTTGTAAATATTCTGTTTTGCTTAATAGAAGTGCGTTTCTTTTGAATTCCAGCCTCCAGTCCCTTTGGAATTATTTACATCAACTGATTTGCATCAAATGACAGGGATTTTTCCCGGTATCCCTTCAAAGCTACTTTCCTGGTTCTGCTTTTCTCAGCAGACTTTATCTCCTAGTGATACTTAAGATGGAATTGCAGTGCTGTTGAACATCGAACAGCCATGGCGTTGGAACTACTGCTGTTCCCATCACTGCAGAAGTTTAACGTATGGCTTCAGCAGACTATATAAAGAACTGAGATTGGTCACCATAAACAAAGACTTGAAGGTATCGATTTTGTCTTTTTGTTTTCAGAGGGTCCATATGGAATATTTGCTGGCAGAGATGCCTCCAGGGGACTAGCAACTTTCTGTCTAGATAAAGATGCACTCAGAGATGAATATGATGACCTATCGGACTTAAATGCTGTACAGATGGAAAGTGTAAGAGAGTGGGAAATGCAATTTAAAGGTAAATCCTCAAATTAGCAGCACATATTTAGCTTAAGGAAATGCTTTTAATAAAAATGACTAATTTGGGCTTGGGGCAGCTTTTAAAGAGATATTGGCAGTAACATAAAATAATGCAATGTAACTTTCTTAGGAAAAGACCAGGCATTTCAGGCCTTTCTGCCACAGAGAGGATTCCACGATATCCCGCTATTGCTTTTTCAACCTTTTAGTTTTATACAAGCAAGCTGTTCCCTTCTCAGCTCTTCAGCGCAGAATTTCACTCTCGAATCTCAGTGTAGCTTAGCTGATGGAATTCCTGCTCGCAGGTTGTTGGCTTTGGATGCCATGGAATTACAATTAGGACTAAGAGTTGTTTTGGCATGAAGGATTGAACAGGTTTGTCTTGAAATAATTTCTCAAAAGTATGGAAGTTCGCCTCTGGAGGGATGGGGAGTAATTTTTCACATTAATTGAAATCAAAACAGGCTGAGGGAATTTGTGCTGGTTTTAATAGCAGCATTTTCAGCCATTGTATGATGAAGCTTACCTGATGAGCTGTGGGAGAATTGATATAAAGTACTCAAGAGCAGAGAAAGAAATGAGCAGCAATGGTAGCAAGATTGTTTTAGGAGGCTGAGCTTGCTGATAAATTGCCATCAATTTCAGTGATTCAGGTTCGGAACCTTAGCGTGTAGGAGAAGTGAATTTGCAGCAGTGCAGGCTAACTAGCAAATGCAGCTGTATTTGATTGTAATGGAATCATAAATCTTTTTCAGAAAAATACGACTACGTAGGTAGACTCCTAAAACCAGGGGAAGAACCATCAGAATACACAGATGAGGAAGATACCAAGGATCACACTAAACAGGAATGAACTTTGTAAACAACCAAAGTCAGGGGCCTTCGGAACTGCAACCTCTTACTCCCCATCACAGAATGTCCTGCATCTTTGGGTACAGTTCATCTGCTGCGAAAAACATTCAACAGGTTTTGTACAAGGAAAATAATATACTCACAAATGAAGATTTGAATACTAGACATTATTTGTGCTGCCAAACTTTTTGTTGCAGTTTATTTGTAATGTCTGGTTAGGCTTCGTTAGTGAAGAGGGGCCAGGGATTTAAAGGCAAAAACGCTATTCCTTTTTATCAGTAAGCCAGAGCCTTTGAATAGTATGTATTACAAGCTCTCTAAAAGACGTGAGTCTTCAAGCTCAGTGGAAGGTTTGAATCTTGTTTCATGTGTGTCTTCTCCTTAAGCATTAAAGACCTGCTCATGTACATCAGTAACAGTAGGTTAGGCTACTGAAACTGGTGTTAAAATGTGAATTTCCATTTTTGTTTTGTATGTGGGCGTTAGTAGCCCTGGCAGAATACTTCAGTTCTCTAAGAGAAGTCCATGTAGATTAGGATGGGGGTAAAACTCATCCTTTACTCAAAAGGATTGGGTAAAACTGTTTCCTCTGCAACAACTATTATCTGAAGCCTGCCTCTCCCCCCTGTTTCCCATCCTCTAAATCAAATCAAATATTAATTGTGCCTTATTTCGCTTACATAGACTTGAATTGTTTTAAGGGACAGCCCCAAAATTGTGGTTTCATAGTCACTACAAGCAGCATTGAGACTGAAGTTAGAATGTTCTGTTGACTGGAAAACCTTGATGTCATTCTGTGTATAGAATGTAAAAGAGGAATACTCAGTGTTACTGCCATATGTTAATACTACATATACTTAAATTAGCATTGTGATGGCCAAATGCATACTCCCATGCTTCTTTTTAAGTAATTACAAACACACACAAAAGTCACCCTTCCTCCTCTTCCAGAAGCTGCCTAACTTTTGGGAGCATAGCCTTCACACCCCTGTAGAGCGAAGGGGCCTGCGCGCGTGTGTATGTGTGCGTGTCTGTCTGAATGCAAGACTTGGGAGGGATTGTTTCTGCAGATACTGTAAATACGAGTACCATTTTAATAAAGCATGTACAATACCAAATGTGCTGTCAGACTTTGTGTAGAAGCTGTTAAGCGGAGCTGGAATACGATGGAATACAAAGTAAGGGAAAGATGTCTCGGAGATGAAACATCCGCCGCTATTAATACTGTTCCTTGTCCTCGGGATGTCGTTTTTCCTTTCAAGTCCTAGCTTTTGAAGAATCTTGAAGACTTACTCAGGTAAGCTGTATTTAAGAGAATAAATCTATGCCAGTGCATTTATGGTGGGGAAAAAAATAAGTGATGTAAATAAAGGAGAAGCATTTTAGGAAATCATGTAATGTACAGTAAAAGGAGTAAGTCTCGTGGCACTAATAGGACAAGTACACTAGAGATTTATACATGGTATCACTCAACATATTGCAGAAATGTCACCGTCTGTTCTGCTAAATTCATAACGGTGACAGTATTAAGTTCATGACTTGCAGCTTTATGGCTTACATCTGTACCTCTGTTTGCAGATTTCACCTGTGGTAAGTCTACAGTAACAGATTTCTATATTATACCTTCTGTTGAACCATCAACTGTGAAATTCCAGGGACCACTTCCTTTTTATTACTATTTGACTGAAAGAGATTTCTATCGATGTAAGTGAAACAAATAAACAAAAATCCTCCATGGAATGATGTGTAACTCACGTGTCTCAGAAGGCACGTCGAATTCTCTTCCTTGCATATCCAGGCTTGGAATAGGAGAGTTTTATCACAGAAGGAAGTACCAGAGCTGGAGCCATTTCTCCACAGAAGTGAACTTACACTCGCGAGTTCTTGTAGAGGCTGAACAACCCAGTTGGGTGTGGGGCTGTTCAGCTCCTGAGTGTAGGTCAGTAAAGCGCTTGTTTCTGCTCAGGTCATGCCCTTACCAGCTGAGTCCTGGCAGTGCAGCGTCCAGGCTTCGGTTTGCACGTTAGTACTAGAGTAAGTGTCTGCTAATCACTTAACACTGCTGAAATGCTGGGCACGCTAGCGTCGCTAACCACAAAAATAGGTGGTTTAGGTGGAACAACGGAAGCTACCAAGAGATAAAAGCTTGCTTACGTAGGCAGGAGCTAGGGGTATTTAAGCACCAGTTATTTATCTGGATGCTTCACTAGGGAGATTTTATTTTTTTTTTTTTAACTAAATCTCGCTATAAAAGGTTTTATGTCATGCTTCACCATGCCTTTCACTTTTAGCTGTTGCGCCAGCTGTTGCACCTCATGATGGCACCAAGATGTGTGTGGCTGTGGAGCAGGAAAAGAAGGTGTAGCCAACTATCAAGAGAGGACAGCCAAATATTTTTTTCCTAGACTTCCATGTAAAAATACACGTACTGTGTGTTACAGCCTCTACTGTACAAAGTCATGGCTGGAGATTCTTAACGCGTGCCGTGAGTTACTCTGCTCTTTGCTCATTACAGCTATTTGCACTGTGCCAGCTGTAGCCTTAGCTCTTTATCATGCTTGTGTCTGCATCATGCGGAAACTTCCCACTGGGGAAAGAAGGGTAGTTTTGCATATGCTGTCACTTCCTAACCCAAGTGCAGCCTTCTTCCTTTCCCTTGCTGTAAAAAATACAGGAAAGCTTAAGCACAGTGAAGTTACGTGAAATTTTGTTGTTTGGGGTGGGGTTGTTTTGTTTTTACAATTATTTTAAAAGAACAGTGCTCAAATTTTTATAATTTAGTATTGGTTGAACAGCAAAGTGGTCAAAGATGGGTAAAGGATGACTTTTGCTTTGAAGCAACTTAATGGTAACTGAATAATACAAAACTGTCATCCTATGTTGCATAGACTTAAGCCTGAATTTTGATGTCTAGTGGATCTAAATTAGCCTCATTCACCCTACATACAAAGTCACTAGTGATTTGAAGCTGACAAGCTACAAAAAAAAAGTCTTTTAAAGCATGCTGTAGCTTTCATTTTTATAAAAAGTTGACACATACAAAGAATAATTCAGAATAACATCAGATCCATCAAACCTTCAGTGCAATTAATGTAATAATTGTATTGGAGGCGTTCTTCCTTGTAACGTTTGTGTCAATCACTTGGTCAGAATTCACTATTCACTCAAATGACAGGCTGGTTGATACTGACAGCGTGTTAAATTTTGTTTAAGCAACATAAGGGACTCGAAGGGAGTACTCATTATCTTTAGAAACAAAATACATTTCCAGTTTAATATATACCTTGTCTTCCTAGGCTAGTCTTAAACTAGCTTGAGTAGTCATTTGTTTTGACACTTCTGCCTCATTTGTACATTGCTTCCCCAAAAAATGCTTCGTATGGCAGGAAATCTATTTTTAAACCTCCTTGATTTAAAAAAAAAAAAGGTACTGTTACTTCATCTGAACATACTGAATTTCCACTAAGGGCTGCAGAATTATCCTTTCATGTGCTTGTACTTGTTTGTATCTTTTTATTGAGCTAGATCTACTTTTTCTTGACTAAGGTTTAAATTTTTCTATCCTTCAGACACAGCATGTAAAAGCAGTTTGACACTCTGCTTCTGATCTTGTTTCACCTTAAGTATCTCACAAATAAGCTATTTTCTCACTTTTTTTTTTTATTATTCCTGCAAAATCAGTTTGATTTTACTATCATCTTCATTGTAAAGGTCAAGGAGTAGTTAAACCTTACTTATGCTTTGTTTGAGTCTCTTTGATAATTGTTTTCTCTCTACAATAAAAGTTTGTGGGGTTTTATTTCCTCCCGGAAATACATGCATTGTTGTGTAGAATAGTAGACAATATTGATTGAGACCTAGTACTTTGAATAGCGTGGTCTTTCGGGCTCTGCTTTGGGGTTGGTTGGGGTTTTTACAGGCCAAAGCTGTATAGTTTTTCATGAAGCGTAACTAACTAATTCAGCAACAAAGTACTGAAGTGCCTTTAACTAAGCTTGGAGTGTGTATGTCCTGGCTGCTCTTTCAGGCATGAATGGAATGATGCAATCACAGCTGTAGATTTGGCCACTTACTCCTTTTCCTACTTAACACTAGTCATAATGCAGTTCTGGCCTTGAAGGCTTCTTTAAATATGGAAACCAACTAATTTAATTATGAACATTACTGGCAAATCTTTCCACAGACTTCTAATTGATGGGTGAAAGTGAATGTTCACAGATGGGGGTTTAAGCTTACAATAGAACACGTGTGCCAAGGTTGGTTCAAACCAGGTGAAGCATTGTTTACCTGAAAACTTAAAACACCCCAAACAAAGCCAAAGTATTCCTTGCCCTTTCTCTTTGGAGGTTCTTGTGGTTTTGTGTATTTTTTTTCCTGTACCAAAAGGCAGGAACTTTGATGTGTTTCACTGAGGTCTAGCCTGGCACTGCAGCCTTCCGGCAAAACTCCCAAGCAAATTGAATTGTCCCCATTCTGGTTACAAAGTCTACTTGGGGTTTGGTTTGGGGGTGGTTTGTTTTTTGGTGATGAACATATTTCACCAACCTGTCGTGTTTTGTAGGTAACGGGGCAAAGCCTGCAAGTGTACGCTCTGAAACATCAAAAGTCTTTTGGAAGTGTGAGGTTCTAGTGGTTAAGTCTAGATTTGTCACTTGACCACAAGCACTCAATGCCTGTTTGTATAAGATCTCCCTTCCTCTTGACTGACACTGTCCTTTGCTTTTATGTATTTGAAGGCATGATTTAGTCTTTTTACTAGAAAGAAAACTCAACTTGCCAGCTCTGAAGGCTACACCTTACAATTGGTAACAGAGAGAATGAAATTTCTTTAAAATGTTGTAACGGGGCCAGTGAAGTTGTACACTGGTTTCTTGTTACTTGGGTCATACAGCAATAATATCTTAGACAAGTTAAAAGCTGTAAGTCTGTTGCAGGGTGAGGTTTTGGGGTCTGTCTGTTAGGGGTGTTTTCATAATGGAGCTTGTGGAAGTGTAAGTTGCAAAGGGAACTGCATTCCCTCCCCCCCCCCAAAAAAAAAAAAGAAAAGAGTCTAGGCTGAAAACAGCAGAGAAGAAAGCTTTTAAGATTAGGGGTAGAGCCTAGCATCACTCCAGGATTTGTCAGTAAAAGAACAGCTAACACTTAGTCTCTTCCTCTGTCGGGAAGTGAGGGAGTGTAGTTTGTTGCCTCAGTACCACGGTGATGCCTGAAGCAAAGCCTGCAGAGTAGAGGCTGCTACGAATACAAACTGGTGTCTGTTCATTCTAATGCTTTATCATCTCCCACAGAAGCTCAAACCCCAGTTCAACTCCAGGAGCATCAGTCAGGCTACTGCTGCTCCTTCTAGGAAAACATTCTCTGGTCTCCATCAGCAACAAGAGCCATCTAGAGTCTTTCCCTCCCTTTTAAAAAACCTTTAGAATCCAGTATTTTGGGCATGACAAGAAAAACCTGAGTAGAGGGAGGATAGTGTTTCAAAATATTTGTACAGTCATTTCTCAACAGAAGAAATGAAGACAAACCTAAACAAAATTCTTTAATAAACACATGGAATTTTTAGACAAGGACAGGTCTAAGACTTGCTAAGTGTTTAGTAATAGACTACTGTTAGAATACAACCAGTCTTACGAAAGACAAAATGAAGGTTGGCTGAAATGAACCTAAAAGGCATCAGAAAGGAAGCTGGACACATACATGCATGTTCAAAGACAAATTTATGGCTCTAACAAGTATGCCAGTTATTGAGGAGTGATTAACCACTTTAAGCCAGCAAAGTCATTGGGGTTTATTCTAAAATTCACTGGTTTTGTTCTCAGTTCCGTGTGCAAACAGCGGTAGTGCCAATAGTGTTTTTTCCACCTATCTGCAAGGGGAGAGGAGGAAGATTCAATCCCAGGGGAAGTGAAAGGGGCCATTCCTGAAAGGTAGCCAGAGCTGGGGGGGGGGGGTTTCCCACCTAAATAAAGGGACACCATCTAAGTGACTACCCTATAGAGGCCAACAGGACAGACAGCAGGTAAAGTATTCACTCACTCTGCTTTCAGCCATATTTATCATTCACCTGTCATATTTTTCTTTGACAAATACCCAGTCTTATGAAAAAAAGAAATCAATATCGAACTTGAAGAAAGCTGGCTCACATTCCAAGAACCACCTCAGCCTTTAAACGGGCTGGGTTTCCCTGATACCACCAGAGGCAACAAATTCACATGCAAATCCACAGCCTTGTACTCAAGTTGTTTTTCTTCACACTTTGGGAAGGGGGGAAAAAAGTTGATATACAACACTATTAGGGGTTTTTTTGTTTGTTTTTATAAAATTTGTCATATCACAAAATTACACACACTAAAAGCTTAATCTGCACATTTTCCAATGAAAAATTGAAAGGAAATAAATCTATTACTTGTATATACAATTTCAATCCAAATTTACATTCGCATCATTTTCTTGGATAGCAAAAGGCATGGATCAAACACAGGATTGAGATGTGTCACTTCAGCATATTTATAGGATATTACTTAAAATAATATTTTATGTTCATTTAAATTCATTTAGAACAGGCCATTTACAAAAGGCTCGATTTTGTATTGAAATTGTATTAACTGTTGGGAAAGCCACTGCCAATATACACCCCTTTACAATGCAAACAGTTGTAATTTGGTTCATTGAGATTCACAAGACCATGACTGAAAAATTAATAACCTCTGAGATCTGATACAAGCTGAAAACCCTGTAGGTGGCTGCACAGTCGGTTAGGACACCTTCACGGCTTAAGGCATTTGTGCTAGACATAACTTTTGAACTTTACAAGTTAACTGAAATCTTTTCTGCAGTTAACTGACAAAAAGCTGAAATACTTCTCACCTACCCTTGGAAGAGATAAGTCACCCACTCAGTTCTTTGTGAGTCTTGAAAAACAAAGTAATGATGTTAATAAGAAATTACAGGATGTAGACATCCGCATCTTTCAGCTACAGAATAACTTAACATTCAGTGAAATTGTATTTAGACCTGTTTGAAATTATTTAGGTTTAGCTAGCACAATTTAAGCAGAACTTTGTTCAGATATTGCAAAATAAAGCAAAAAAACAAATTTACAAGGAATACTTTGTTGCCCTCCAAACTCATTTTTATTACTTGAAATACGGAGAAAAAAAATTAAAAATTATGCCTTTCCTGGTAGAGTACTTCCTAATCATAAGAGAATTCAAATGAAGACACCTCTGAAGCTGAGAATAATTTGAATAGTTTGCTATTTAACAACCTGCACAAACTGTAGATACTGTATGTTAATTTAAGACACTATGAAATCAACAGATCCATTCTCCCGTTTGGGTTTTTTTTTGTTTTTTGTTTTTTTTGTAGCTTGAGTTATTAAGAACCAGTACTGAAGGAAATATCTGCAAAACTATCCCAGTTACATCCAACTCAAACTCCATACTTCATAAAATACTAACTATGGAGACCCTGAAAAAAATAGAAACTATATCTTTAAATAGAATCCAGAAATACAGTTTCATATAGAGCTGCACATTCTCGTGTGTGCTTTTGCACAAACCCATACTCTTTAATAGTTAGATTCAAGAGCAAACCAATCGCATAGATCCTTCCTTTACATTTAAAATTCTACACATAACGTAATCTTTTTTGCTTTGGTAAAATACAAATAATGGGAAAATCTGAGTAAAGAAAGCACAGTAAATAACATGGGTATATCATACCTTTTTTAAGAAATACGAGCTGAAATGTAAGGCATCCCCAAAGTATTTTTTGCATATGCAAGGAATGCAGTTCTCTGTAAACAAAAGCTTGAGGAAAGCAATACTGAAGCCAAAGAATCTTCCCTAGGATCCTTCCGATGATCCCAAAACCAAGAGCAACTCTCCTAGGGTAAGTGTTTTGGAACTAAATCCAGTGAAAAAAAAGAATCCAATCCTTTGTCTTCCCATACATTTTTAATCTTCCCATCATTTTTAATCATGTATTAGATTGGCTTGCCTTGAAGATCTCCAAATTAAGGGTGATGAAAAAGTTGATTTTCAAGGGCACAAGCTCGTCTTAAGTCTATTTTTCTGGTACATCGCTTTCTATAGATTTTGTGGCAGCATTGTTACGGGCTACGGACGCTTGCACAGCATTCCCACCGGTAACGCTTCCCAGTGCCTGGGACGGACAGGCAGCAGCAAGAAGTGTTTTAGAAGAATTAGACTGCTGTCTGCGATGACCTGAATCCTCACCTGTTGCAGCAACCGGTCTCTTTCTGCCAGATTCTTCACTAATAGGAGGCTGAAAATAAACATTGGCAACCTGTTAAATGGTGTTCTGCAAGGCCAGATATTTGCTTTTTGATATATACTTAAAGGATCAAAAAAGACAGAGCATTCCATAATTAGGCCTAGTAGTCTTAGTTATTCACAACTCACTGATGATAGTCTAAAGCTTTCCTGGCTGTTTAGCTAAATGTGCAAGCACAGGACATATTAAGGACTGTAAACAGTCTTACGGCATTATTTAATCGTCGCTGCCCAAATGTTTGCCACAGCTCCTAGAAAATGGAGGACTATAGAGGATGATGGTAATGTAGCGCGCACTATAACCATAACGCAGTGCAGTTATGACAAGCACGGCAGCACCGTATGTTGAATTTGACATATAAAGTCTCAGCAAGGACGATGCCTGTCCATTTCATTAAGAAATGCCAGTTGGGCACGAATTCATTTGCCAAATTCCTAAATGCTATAGAAGTCCTCAGTCTTACCAGAAGACACACAAGCTATTTTTTTGCTACTTATTTCATTATACAATGAAAATGGATCAACACTTTTTACATTTTAGCCGCCACATCTCAGCACCATACTTTGGTTCAGAAAACAATGTCTAGAATAAAACTGCATTTTTCACTGGAATTTAATTTTTTAATTCTGCTTTTTCTAGTCACTGATAGGATTTGTAAAAGGTGCCTTTTTATGAAATGAAGGACTGTTCTCAGTTTACCTTGCAGTAAAAATATTCCTACACCAAATATTTATTTACAACAGGTATTGAAACTTACATCCACTCTGAAGTCCTCTAGTCTCTTAAATTTACTAAGGTATTCTTGCAGTTTGGGGTCAATGGCTGGAGTCTTGTGCTGAGAGTATTTCAGGTAAGCCCAAAATTTTTCCAGTCCATATAGCTGACCTAATAATAGAAAAATATAATTTTACCAATTTACAAAGGTCAGATTTAATTAAAAACTTTTAACATATGGTTACCAGTGAATAATTAAGAGAACTCTAAGATAAAAGAAACATGAACAATAGCTACTCTTGGATTGGTTAAGTCAGTGCCAAGGAATCAGGATTACCTCCCAACTACAGTTACCCCTGTGTGAGCAATGACGGGCCTATGATAATTACCAGCTTCATAGTCTCTCTTTGTTTCTTCTTGGAAATCCTTGAAGATTTCTTGCCTGAATTTCTTTTCTAGGCCATAGCTGTAAAATCTAAACAAGCATTCCAATCCATACCTGGAACAGAACAAAAAGGTACAGAAATCTTAGCCGTACGCTCCTCATTCCTCAGAAGGATGCAAGTCTTCAGTCTCTCCTTGCATTTAAGTAAATAGCGTAGTCTCATTTTACCCTTCTCATAAAAATCATTCTCTTTTCACATCAACTTTTTATGAACCTATCTTTCCAAAACATCTTCACAAATAATCAAAACTGACTTAGGAGGGTTAGGTGTGTCCCACCATTTCAACTTAGGAGCTCCAGACACGACACACCCACCCCCTCCAAAGACGAACACTTTCACATTTTCCGTAAGTTTGTATACACAAACAGTTTCAACATAAAACCAACCACAGTGGATCAGACCAAAAGTCAACCTAACCCACCACCGGTGCAAAACTCTATGTGTTGTTCTTTTGGCTCCTGCACACCCCAGCACCAGGGTTTCTGGCTCAGTATTTAGTAACGCCCCAGCTTCGGCGGCCACGCCGTCACCAGAGCTGCCTTGGGCCTCCAGATAGCTGGGACCTCCGTCTGTTCCGCATTCATCTGCTGCCACTTTAGTCCCCTTGAAGAGCCTTCTGAAGTTTCCCCTGGTAAACGTATCCTTGGATAACCACAGAGCATCAAGAAAGCTCAGAGCAGAGACACAAGGCATTATTAGAGCCACCTTTGCACCCCAGGGACTTTCACTCTGCAGTCTCAGACAACACATCCAAATTTCAGGATTTCCATAGCCAGCACTTCCTTGCTTGACGTTCCAAACCTTGGGCTACCTTGTCTCTTTGGCTAAGAGAAACAGAGGTGGGGGGAACTGGGTGAAAGGAAGGGAGTAACATCGAAGAGCTAAAGGGACAGCAGTAATTTCATCTGTGGTCATTTTTCTGGTATTTTTGTATGGCAAGCAGCAGTTTGAACAATTTGAATGAGGTTAAGAACGTCTTCATCTATGGAAGGAAGAGTTTTATGAGTGCGAGTAAGTATAGAGCTGACTTGTCACGGTACACAAGTTACAGGATTTTGTAGAACTCAGGACAAATCAGGAAATGCTGCACGTTTAGCTATTTATCTGCAGACCACAAATCTATACAAACAGGTTTTTGGTATTAAAGTAACTGATACAGACTGCTATTTTAAAGATTTACAAGAGACAAAGCCAATACTAAAAATGTTCCCTTCAGACATATGTAAACTTCACAGTCATTAAACCGAATGGTAAGACCTCAACAGTTTTTAACTTCCAGGAAAGAGCAAATACCTATAGTGTTCTTTTGCATCATCTAGAGCAAGTTGTTTGAATTCTTCATACATTTTCTTGTTAAAGTGATCTCTCAGAAAAAAGGACCAGAAACGAAAGAGTGTGTTCATTTCTTGGGACTGGCCAATTCCCAACCGTTTCCTCTCTGGAAGACAAAAAGAAAGGGGGAAAAAAAAAAGCCATTTTTAATTTTTCAGCAGAATATTTTCAATTGCTTTTCCATTAGTAATACACACACAAGATCTTCCAGTAACTTAAGGTTAAATTTGAGGATAATTTTTTTGTCAGGGAATGTAAAGTTAAATGGAAAGCAGAGTTCATAAAATAGAAATATCAAATAAAATTTGCTTTCCTTTCCCAAGAAAAATTATGGATAAGGAACAATGTGGAGAAAACTGGTATCAGATGACACCTGGTAACTTCTACCTAAAATTTTAGGAAGCGCATTTAGCAGCTTACCCATTAGACACCTTCGACGGTATTTGTGGTACACCTGTTGAGTAAAGCCATTTTCCTTTAACAGTTCATGAGAAGGATGCTGAAATTTTGGAAGAGAATTTGGGGTACACCCATAATTTCCTGCCAGTGGAGCTCCTTCTGAAGGCGAAGCATTCGAACTGCTGAAGAAAAAAAAAACCCACAACATCTTTCTGTCCTATAAACAGTGCTTTTCTACAGAATCACTTTTCAACCATTCTGATCTACACAAGAGCTGTCGGAACAGCGCAGTCAACTGATGACCACTGCAACATATGCCTGGGGTCCCAACTCATCTGTTTTCAGGTTTTCTGATCATCTGTTCTGATCATCATCAACTCATCTGTTTTCACCTCAAGAAAATCAGATTCTGCGCTACTATGTCAAAGAACAGGCAGTTTTGGATGATGATAATTAAACATTACTGTAATGCCCGATTTTAAAGGACCAGTTAAACGCAAAATCACTGAAGGGAACATCACTACTTTGAATAACATTACTGCTACTACATTGTGGATCAACAAACAACGTTATGAACATAGTCAGTCTAGCAAGCTTACTTCCAGATAGCCTTGTATTCCATGGTTTTGTCTTTCTTGCTTCCACTGTATAAATTGTCTTTTTTTGCAGCCTATTTCTCCATTAGCAGTGAGAACTAATGACACTGCAAACGAATTTTCTATGACAAAAAATAAAAGTTTACCTCACAGAGGAAGTTCCTGGCCTGTGGTCTCTGGAATCCATCACCCAACCGACGTGGCATTCTAAGGGAGGATTTGTACTGTGTCGTGTTTTTCTTTTTCTTGGAGTCTAAGAAAGTAAATGAAGTATTTACTCCCCTAATATGATTTTGCTCATTCTCTCCCTCTTAAAACAAAGTTCTAAAAATTTTATGGTCTAATGCATTATAAAGTCACAACACTCCAGTTTCATAACCTGAAGATTAGTCTTATATAACAAATTAAAAATCTTTAGACATTCCAGTCTTTCAGCAAGGACTTTTAAGAAACATTACAGAGAAAACTCGGAAATAATTTTTTAGAAATAAAAAAGAACTAATATAGTAAATATTTTGAAGATAAACAATAAAAAAGTACAAGCATTTCACCTGTTGCCTTTTCATTCCTATTAATTGTATGCACAGATGTGAGTTTTATAGGCTTTTTCTAGTTTTAAAAAAAATATTACATGTTCCCACTTACCTTTATGTCAATGGATCGTGCTTCTTTAACAACAGGGTAGAACCTGGGTGTTTTATTGGGATCCTGTAGCCTCGGGGTGCGAGGCGTTCGCGGGGTAAAGCCAGGGTGAACACAGGGGGAATCTGGAACTGCTGTTGGCAGCGATCGAGCTATTGCAGCTGTTGGGGGTACTTCAATACTTAAGAAATTACAAGCCAGATCCTCTGCTAGATCTGTAGGCAGGAAACAGAAACCATTTGTTTTTCAAAAAAGACTTGGGATTTCAAAGCCTAAGCTCCCCTACTATCTAGTATCTTAAAGGCCTGTTTGATTCCAAGTGAACTACATCATCCCCAAAGGATAACCAAATTAACAAAAGCCTTTGGTGTAGAAGCAGTACAAACTGCTCAAAAAACTATGAAATAACGTTTCAAGCATGTCTTTGCTAGAAAATTTAAATTCACTTCCTTCTTACCTGCTTGTTCTTGTGTATCTACACTAGCAACGTAATGGAAAATAAACATTGGTGAGAGTGTAACCACGCACTTGCTTTTTGGTGAGGTGGTGGGTTTAGTGAGGTGGTTTTCTTCAACTACTTTAAAGATGCTATTAGCATGTATCTTAGTAAATGTTAATACTACTACTATATCAGACATTCCTCAAAAGATATGATTTGGACATTGTGACTGCTCAGTAAGGTTTTGATTCAAGCAGAAGATTCTTCTAATCTCTCATTGTTCTATCCCTATTGCCCATAAAAATACTGGTTTCTAGAAAACGTTTCACAACATCACCAGCTATTGCTTTACACATCGTAAATGCCAAGTTACACAAAAAGCACCTGGTGCTGGTATATGGTGATGACCAAATAGAACACTGGCTTTTGATGCTCATATATAGCCTGAAAAGTACTAGTACCAGCTGCTTCTAATTCAGTGAAAATCATGCTGCTGACAAACAGTTCACAATTAAAAAAATTAGCAAAGAAAAAGCCCCTCAGAATGCTGACTGAACCAAAATTAAAATGTTACACAGGCAGAAGGAGTTAACACACCTACAGAATTGTTCTTTATTACAGAGATTCTAAAAACAAATACATATTACTTACCTTTCCGTAACCCTGGGGGTCCTGGTGGAACTTCTTGGGTTGGATCAGCAATTGGTTCTGGTGCAAGACTATCAAATTCTTCTTTACTAATGAGATTTAGCTTCTTAAAGTTCTCAATCTCTTGCTGAATTAGAGAAAGCAAATGGTAAATGCAAAGCATGATAATGGATATCATTCTAACAGGTGAATTTCATAAAAGAGAAAATAAGCAAGCCAGAATTGACACACAATTGCCCATACACAGCCAGTACAGATTTCTTTTAAACTGCACTAGCTAAGATAAAACACCAACAAAAGGGTGAATGGAGGCAGGTAAGGCCATCTACACACATATTTTTACAGACAGATAAGAAATAGAAATGACTGAGATCCTGCCCCTTGCCAAGCCCCAAACCATCCTTCTGCTGCAGCAAGCATGACAAGGAGGGTCTGAGCAATTTAGCAGAAGAGGTCCTGCTCCCTTTCTCAGGCTACATCTAAAGAAAAGCCAGTATTTGTAAATAAAGTGTTCAGCTTTTTTTTTTTTTCCTCCCTTTTTTGATTGGTAGCTTAAACTGCAAAAGGACTGGATTTTCCAAGGCACTGGCAGCATTTTGAACCACTCACACCCCTACTCAACTGAAGGTGGGACGTGTGCGTACGCATGCTGTCTGTGAAAAATCTTAAAGTTTAAGTCATTGTCAAGAACGTAAGAATAAAAAAAAAATGTTTTCTCTTGCTGTGTGCTATTTCTTATTGTCCTCTTCCAGTTTGCTGGTTTTCTTGGTCCATTTCCTTTGTAATACAACCTCTATATTCTGAATTCTACCTTTATTTCTTCCTCTTATTCTCAATGTTCATTTCTTCGTCAGCTCTTTTTCGTACCCACATGCTCCTTTTGTT
This sequence comes from Balearica regulorum gibbericeps, assembly GCF_011004875.1. Classification (NCBI taxonomy): domain Eukaryota; kingdom Metazoa; phylum Chordata; class Aves; order Gruiformes; family Gruidae; genus Balearica; species Balearica regulorum. Next base: position 8,773,637 of record NC_046187.1, on the reverse strand, counting down.
CTTTTTGTTTCTTTTGTTACTTCCCCCCCTTCCCCACAGCCCACCTTTGTCCTTATGCACAGACCAAGCTTGTTCCCCTCACCATTTAGTGTTTAGGTAACTTTGTATTTCTGTACACGTAATATCTGCTAGTGATAGAGCAGGATTGCCTACAGACATGCCACTCACTGGCTTCCTAATACACCAAGAGCAGTAACAGGATTGCAGTGTGCCATGTTGACCTCTGCCTATGCAGTTCTCATCTGTAATTTTTCAGCTGCTTAGTATATTTAAAAAAAAATAAAATTAAAACCAATAAAAAAATCACAAAGCTGACAATGTCCTTGCAAAGTTTTAAAAGCCCCAAAGACAGGGGACCATGTACAGGCTAGGAAATAAAAGGGTTTCTATAATAAAAATAAGGCGTGCAATCCAAAATGTCATTTCCTCACAGAGCTACCATTCTAACAAGTTACAAGGCAAACAGAACCTTAATATAAAACTACTTTAAAATGACTGTATTATCTTCTTCTCTTCTTATCTCATCCCAGAAACATGCCCCCTTCCCCTCCGGTAGGGGTTTGCAAATGTTATGAAACAAACCATTCACACAACAAGAAAACACTGGAAAAGGTGAACCATCTCTAAAATGTCAATAAAGGTTCTAAAAATATATTTATTATATTTTTGGTCAAATCTGTGATGAGAAAAACTTGCTGGTTTTGCTTTCAACTGTTTACAATATTACCAACATAAAGAGAATTGAATACGCCTGTAAATTCAACTACTGTCACTTTTCTTTCAAAAAAAGTGTAAAGTTTAACAATTACGTAGCAGATGGCTGAAATTAACTTTGGAACTGTTTGGTTTTCAGGCATTGTTTTTAGGTCAAAAATGAAGAGAGTTACCTTCATCATAGTGTCATTTTCACACTGCTCCATCCACAAATCCTGTTCATAATAGTATAAGCCATCATTAATGACTTTAGCAAGTTCCGATGTAATTTTTGCACGGCATACATGGTTGCCAGTACGATCTCCACCAGGATGTTTTCTCATGTATGGGGGTGTCTGTGTTACAATCAAAATCTTGTTTACGTCCTGATCATCAATTTCATAATCGGAATCGCTGTCTGACCAATCAGTAAATTTATTCTTCCGACCTTGAATTTGTTCCATCTCTTCATCAAACAAAAAATCAAGTTCTTCTTGTTCTTGTTCCTTTGGAGGTGGGGGTGGCTGTTGTTGATCTGATGTTTGATCAGGTATAGGAACGCTTTCCTAAGTTGGGAGAGGTGATGCATTTTATATTTGAATTGGATAGTGATTATCCAAATGAGAGACAACAAGATAGAACATCTTCAATACACAAATGTATAGGAATTAGAAACAATACAGCCACTTTCAGATGTTTATCAAGTAAATTACTGTTCTAAATAATTCTGCCATAAGCTTTTAGAAAATTCTCAATGCACATTACACTACATTTTTCAATAATCAACAGGTACTACTGACCCTTGGCAGAAAAAAAATAAAAAACCAAGCCAAACAGTATTTTCTTTTCATTTTGGTGAGCTTTGGATCAGGGTTTTAAATGCATTTAGTTATTCTAGGTCTGGCAGAATGAGAAGAATGCACACTAACTGTATTGCATTATCAAGCATCATGTATGTTAAGACATGAAAAAAAACCTTGTTTCACAGTATAATCTCAGAGTCGGCAGGTTTATGCATTTGTTTATTTAAACGTAACAAAGATTTTTGATTTTACCTTTAGTTTGACCATGGATGCACGATGCCTCTTCTTTACTTCTATCCAAGGTTCAGAGTCCAAATCAGGCAAACTTGTAGACAATCCTTTAGACATTGTCTGAAAATTGCTCGTTTCAGCGTTTTCCTTTGGACTCAGCGGACTTGCCATTCTTGGAGAACTTGGTGCAGACTCTAGCATTGGAAAACAGTAGTTCAGTTCCTGTTGGGGGTTGTTTTGGTTTTGTTTGTTTTGGTGGTTGGTTTGTTGGTTTTGGTTTGGGGTTCTTTTTGTAATTGTGTCACTAGTCTTTCTTTTAACCACAGCCACCATCTTTCTACCTCTATATTTAAATAGAACACTGATCAGCAGAATTCATTTTTTGGAGATCACTTTTCACAGCTCACTCAACATTTTAGAAAAAGATCAATTTTAACAACTTATTTACATGGAAAGGATCTAACAGTCTGAGAGAAATTACGTGTTATTCAGAAAACAGGAGCAGCATCGTTAGGGACATGTTTTCTCCACACCACCCTCTAGCTCCATGGATGGCTGCCTAATTCAGTCTTCATTCTTCCCATTTACTTCCAACCAACATTTTAGTGAAAGATTTCCTTGCCAAGGGTTGTCAGCAAACAAAGCCATTTCCCTATTAATTATGTGAATGACATACCCATCCAAAACCAGAAGGCACCAAATAAAGCGTTAACTTTCAGCTGCTACCAAAATGAAGTAGATTTTATGACTAACTTAAGATTACTATTATTACTTCTACTACTATTAAAGGACCGTACTCCAGAATATTGTATGATGGACAATAGTCATAGCCGTGACACCTAAGAGAAATTTTTATCTATTTCACATCAGCCATGTGACTTGGCAACTGCAAAGCTGACAGATTTATCAGCTGAATAAACCATTATACCAAATGTACAACTTCCATTATGAAATCAGTATCAAGAGGAAAACTTCCTAAGCTAGACAATCTTAAACTTATGTTACTATAAAGTAAATCCTTTACCAGTATGTGAGCCAAAAATTTGGCCTGGTACGAATTCTGGACAATTGATGAGCTGAGAAAAGTCAGTTGGCGGCAGACTGCATGGAGGAGGACCTGGAATTGGCCACTTTTCTGGATCAACCCTTTTTCTTATCCTCTGATCCACAGTTTCAACCTCTGTACTATCCTTTAGGGCCTGTGTGACAAGCATATTATAACTTTAAAAACTTTACATATCCAGCACCATCCAAAAAAAGAAAAAAAAACCCAACCCATAAACTTTGCCATTTATATCCTTTTTATAAAATCCTTGTCATTGCGAACAGAAATCTTAACTTCATAGCACTGACTTTAAATGACAGTACAAAACGAACCAAGCAACTTTCTACATTCGTACTTCTGAATTATTTTACCTCCAAAATGAGCGCAGCATTTGTAGTCAGAGCTTGCATCCGACGGAAGCTAGCAATCAATGAAACAGGCAGAAACCCTTGTTGGTCCATCTTTCTCCTCAGAAAGAAGTCTCTTTCCAAATTTTCTGTGCTGAAATAATACTCACTGCAGAAAGCAACATAGAAATATGAGCCTATTATAGGTTAAAGACAATCCTAAAATAGCAACTTAGAGATTCCTTGTTAAAGTCTTCCATTAAAAACAGAGCATACTTTCTGATCAACAAAATCATTCTTTCAACAGGCGTATCATTATACAGACCTACAGAACTGCGTGCATGCTCGACGTGTTAAGAAAGACTTATGATCCAGTACAATACATAGTGGCATAAATCAAAGCCTTGTTACGTTCGCATATATGAACCGCGTTAGGAAAAACTACATTCAATTTTTCTCTCACCCATCCCCTCATTACTTACATGAGCAGAAGCAAACAACATTCTCTTAGCCTCCATATAGATGAAGGACAACTACTGCTTACAGTCAGGGCATAAGTTATTTCCCACACAGCAGTATCAGTGCACCTTCATCCTGAACCGTATCTTTTCTTTTCCCAGTTTCCAGTACATTAGAAGGTTTAAGTATCCTATCTGAGTGTCGAGGCACAACATATGTACTCAGAATCATTACTTCAAGCATGCATGTGGGAAGATGAGAAAACAAAAATGTTGTATTTGTCATGAAACTGTACCAAAGGCACAACAGTTCATGGAGAAAAGTAAAGTCTAGAAGAAGAGATGATGTTCAGTGGATAAAAAGAAGAGGAACAAGGACCATTTCAGGAATCTGACAATACCACAGAACGAGAGAGATGAAGGACAAAGAAATAGCAGGAAGACAAGTCTTCAACAATGAAGCTGCTCTGTGAAATGATCAGGGTGTCAAGATGTTTTATATTTAGCGAACAGTAAGGAATTCAAATCATGATCTGTCACACAAAACAGGGGAACAAGAAAACATCCTCTGAAAAAGAATGGAAAAAATCCCCAATTTAATTATGCCAGCTAAAATCTAGGCCTTTCACAGAGTTTACACATCATACCATGATTTTGCATTTAACATCAAGGAATACTACTCCTCGTCAGGTTCAGGAAAACGTAGGTAGAGAAATATTTAATGGAGAGCAATTAAAATGTATGACACAAAAATAGAGGTAGTGCAAAAATAAAACAAGAGAGCATTAAAACGCTGAGGAAAAAAGCCCAACACATACAAATGTAAATAAAGTTGATTCTAATTTCAAAGTGTAAAATGCTAAGTGTCTCCACTGAAGTTCAGATAGAGGCCAAAGTTACCAAGAGGAGAGAACTGATGCCATCATTTACCCAAGGAGAAGCTTGATACCATTTCTTTCTCTAATTTTTGGTAGCTAAAGAAATTCGAAGCAAAAGCTCTCTATATGAAACAGTCAGCTCCAAGACAGAATGAATATAAAGTCTCAAAGTTGGACAATAAGACATAGGACAAATGAAAACATTGCCATTAAACCAGAGCAAACAGAGAAGAGAGTAAGGCTTTTGGAGAATTAAGCTCTTACTCGGAGCTAAGTAAACTGATCAGTGAAGCAACTGTGCACAAAGAGGTTTCTTTCAAGAATAGCCTATTTACTGTTCTGAACTGCTACATTTCTTTTCCCCTCCCAATCTAGAAGGTAAGCAAGCACAAAAGCCGTATATCAACATTTTACTAATGTTACCTTTACATTCATAGAGTAAAGGTAAAATCTTGTAACGATTCACCTAGTTAAAAATTCCACAAGCAGAAATGGACAATGACTGAACTTGACTCAAACTGCCTCACTTGATGTCCATCACTCTAGAAAAAGGAATGTGAAAGACCATTAATGATAAGTGAAGACAACGCACAAGTTTGTTCCAAGTAGAGGGACAAACCTAAACACACGCACCCCCCCCTCCAGCTTTTCTCTTGGATGCATGTCTGAATTTTATTTTATTTTATTTTGTTTTAAAAGAAAGAGAACTTTAAAGAGTTCTGCTGCTCATTGCAGATTGAGGAGTTGCTAAGCACTGAAACTTTTCAGGCTGACAACTTCAGCCTGTAATTAAAAATGTTAACGATAGTTTTGTATGTAATACAAATACTCTCTCTTGTACATCAAGCTGGTTCTTGGGACAAGCATAAACTGCTTGATAGCAGTGTATTTCTTACTGTAATTACACATCAACTCAGTTGGACACAGTCTGTAAGATTTTTCCCTATTAAGCACGTAAATGGTTTTAAAATTCATCAATTCACTAGGATTCAAAGCAATCTCACTTCTCTAATACATCCAGATTTATCTTGGATTCCATAAGGAACTCTGAGACCTAGGAGATCTGTGCAGCTTTATTCTGTATAAACTTCCTTCTTTGGCGTAGTCATTTTAATATTTTATAACTAAATCATGAAAGTCAGACAAAATCATTCCCATTTAGAAGCTAATAATAGGTAACTGATGAATAATGTCTGTTTCCCATCATTTTTAATGTTAAGAAGTTAATAGATAAAAAACCACTTTTTTTTTTTTTCTTAAAGGAGTTTAAAAATAGTGAAGTTATATTCTAAACCTGCTCAAGGATCTCCCTCTCTCTTACATGGAAAGTAAACTCCATAATCAAACTGCCTTAGGAGTTCACATCAGACAAGCAACCAATGGCTTGGGTTAGGCAGCCTTGCCAAGTCTTCTACTGACACCTGCCAACCTCTCGTTGCTAAAATAAAATACAAATATAACCAGAAGTCAGATGTGACCAATGCTGTAACTGACATTTTTCTCAGCAGAGGGGGACATTATCATGTCCTACCTTAGAAGGTCTGGATTTTACACTGCATGCCCAGAAATCTGGCCAACAGTGGAGTGTCTGTGCTCCTCCCTCACTTGTCTGAGGACAGTGCAGGCCGATTATCCTGACATGGGGGTACATGTCCACTGTCAGGTCTCATAGGGGGCCTGGCAGCAAGAGTAACAAAAAAGACTGCAATAGAAGTTTTGAAGTTGATAGCCACATGCCAGATACTTTCTGCCCTTAAAGAGGCTTTTTTCTTCCTTTTTGCGTCAACTGTAACAAAAGAAGCAAGAATAAAATAAGCAAGTTGCTTTATGGAATACAAGGGCAATCAAAAACCACCACAAAGGCATCGCAGAGAAATGCCGTTGCAAGTACAGAAGATGAAATATCTGCCAGTGGTGGAAACTGTCTCTTTAAAATGAACTAGTGGTTTCCAGGCCCTTTTTGACTTGTCTCCTGGTGATAATCAGTCTTCCAGATGGTTTCTCATTGCCTAATGGTGTACACGAGAAAGTAAACATTTCAGATTATTGAAAAATCAAGTATCATTGCAAAACTACTCTCTTTCAGTTACATGTTTCAGGTGAAACACTCTGAAAACATAAAACCAGCAAGACTTCTCAAAGTGAAATTGAGAGCAAATAAGGGAAACGTCTAGCTACATCACCCAAGAAGAGCTTTATAGGCAAACAGACCAACAGTACTCAAAAGCACAAGCTCAGAGACATCCATATCTCAATTACATGACAACATAAAAAGAGGGCTATGTACCATAAATAAAGCAGGTATACAAGTTAGAGCCAGACTACAGCACAAGATGCAGAACAGCTTCCTTAAAATTCCTCCCCATCACTCAAGTTTTTTCACCCCTCTAGTGAATAAATTCAAGCTGACACTGGTAATGGTCAAATCAAAAAGTTAAACTGAAATGCCTTAATCACCATCTTTATACAGATACTAAGGATTAAACGCTGCTTGAAATTAGTTATTTTATCTTAACTAGATCTCTAAAAAAAATATTGGTACATTAAACAATCTACTTACATTTGATGTTTTATATATTCTTTGAGAAGTGCTTCATCCACAGAATACATCTGCACTCCTGTTCCATCACCATAGTAATACATCACACTAGCATTAAGCTCAGGTTGAAATACTTGGTCAGTTCCTTCACCGTACAGTTCTTGATAACCAACAGAATATTCAAAGTTCACTTCAGAATAAAGGACAACATAAAAGAAACATGATGAAAATATTACGTCCAGCACACAAATATTTTAAGGCATGATACGCACTGCTATTTTAACTGTCGGTTTTCAGCATTTGATTTTTAAGAGACTCACGCTACTTAATTACATTAAGTAACATGATATGTTTTTTGAGACAACTCTTACTTCATGTGCAAACAATAACATTATAAACATAGTTTTAATATTTTTGCTGAGCATCTACTTCTTTGCATACTTCTAGGGTTTCCTCTGCCTCGTCCTCTTCCTCTGCCTCGTCCTCTTCCTCTGCCTCTGGAGAATCCTCGAACGCTACCACCTTCACTTCTCACGCTGCACACTTCATCGTGATCATCTCTCTTTTCTCTATCACGACGCCAATCTTTCAGAGAAAAAAAAAGCATAATACTTGCAATCACACTTAAATATCACAGTGACAAAAAGTCCCATGTAACAGAGTTCTCAGCTTGCACCCAGGCAATCCACTGACTCAGTCATGCTGGCTGAAGCAGGTGGTCAGATCTGAAGCTGCAAGGGTGAAACAGTAAGGTTTGCCCTGCCATGCCTGAGGGCAAGTCAGGCAGAAGCTGTCAGCAATGAAGAGCAGCAAATGGGCTTGACTGCCAGTCAGTCTCAAATGCTTCTGAAGCAACTGGACACTGGTGCCAGCTCAGGGATCACAATACCTATGATCAGCTTAGGATGGAAAGGAATGATCATGCAATTCTCCTTCCAGGCATGATAATACAGTCTCCTTCTCCATCGTGCTCAGGTGGGATTTCCACAGCCATGGCTCTCTGGAGCCTCGCTTTTGTCCTTTTGTTCCCAGAAGCAGCCATCTACCACTCCCCTGACTCTGCCCAGTTAACAGCAATCATTTATTCTCTGCTGGTCATACCCCAAACTCAGCTTTTACATTAAGGACCCTTTTTTGATAACACATGCAAATCTAAGATGACTCTGTAAGAATCTATCTAAGGTTTTCATATAAATATGTGGTCTGCACATAGCAAGAGAGAAGCAGAAGGAAATCAGGCAAGTCCAAGCCAGACCCCAAGGACCTCTGCTCCACTCGCCACAAAACTTAAGAATGGGTGTAATTCTCACTTTACTCACAAGAGAAAATGAAACCTCCTCTCACACCATTTCCTTCTCTTTTCCTAACACTCTCAGAGACCTCCATCTTCAGTCACTCACCCTTGCTTAAAGTTTTCTCAAGTACTTGTAATTGGAGAGTCTTCCAGATGCTGAGGGACCTCTTTGTCAGAGGAATGCCTAGGGATACAGCCCCTACTTGATCAAATCGAACGTTGCTAAATTTAACAAAGGACTGACTACAGGTATGATTCCTTGTTTGTATTAGAAATCTTGTTTTACTAGCAACTATTTTTAGTGAACCCTACAACAAAATATGTGTGCTTGTACATTCAAGTTCCTGTATTTCTTTCCTGTCAAATAAGACTCTGAATTTATGAATAGTATAATCTGTACATGTGTCTCACTGGAAATTTGGACCTTAGCCTTCGCACTGGCTACCCTCAACCTTAGAGATCCCAAATGTGTAGGCATCATTTGAACTGTTTCCCCAAATCAGTTTCATTTTTGCACTCGAGTACATGCACCTCAGACACATGCAAAAGTCCCACATATAACGTCGTCATGAACTAGTGCTGTAAAGCACAAGTTTTTTTTATTTAAACAGCCAATGTTCCTGAAGAGCAGGAAACATTTCTGTTCTCTCGCACTGAAACTGGTCTTTAATCACTGAAGTCTTGCAGTAGAGTTCATGCTACAAGTTTCTGGTCATTTGACCACTGGGTTCCTGAGGAATAATTGCTGAAGAAAGTGATACATGAGTAAAAAATCCTCCTTCCCCCTGCCCCTATCCATCCCTCAGACATCCCGATCAAACCCTTACATCCATGTTCCTAAAATAACTTCATAAATAAATCCCATCTCAGTAGCAACCCAGCACTTATTGATGAGCAAACATTTAAATTGTTAATGTATATTGAGATTTTTAGAACTTAAACACAGACATAAACCAAAGAGTTACACTCAGCCTAAGATTTCTGCCATCTGACAAGCTGGATTCAGAACACCTGAGGACCAGAAGCAGTACCAGCTGTGCTGCATTTCTCCCTCTGTTCTGCTAGTACAACTGTTTGCATGGCCATGCTGAGAAATAGGTCAGGGAATTGGTCCAACTTAAAGGAAAAACCAACATCAGTAGAATTGCCAAAGCAGAGTTCAAAGCGTAGGTCCACAAACGATTGCTCTAGTAGCAACAACAAGCTGCAGAAACGGCGCTAGAGCATGACAGAGCAGCCACCTTATGAGACTTTCCAAACTTTCTACATGGTAAAGCTGTGGCCCAAGACTCTGTAGGAAGCCATGAAGAGAAAAATATATGCTGCTCTGATTCAGAGCACCGGCACACGCTGTAAAGATAGACTGTTTACAAACTCAGTTACTCAGCAGAGTCAGTGATTGAGACATTACAACTCTGATCAATTTGTGAAGAGGTTCAAACAAAATCTGACAGTAAGCTTCTAAACATAACTTGCCAATTTAAAATTTGTTAAAGTTCAGTACAATATGTCTCTCTTTTTGCTGGTTATTGGCAAATATTAACACGATGTTTTACTTAGTATCGGCAAAGTCAAGTTTCAACATAAACTACCAATCTAATGCCTACTCACGTGGTATTGTACTTTATTTGCCACAAATAGAAAGACCCAGAGATCTACTTACTTCTTGTCTCATTCCGTCTGTTGTTATGAGGTATTAACTTGTTTGTTTCCAGCAGAAATCTTGAGCTAGTTCGAGACCCTGGTCTTTCCTGACTGTCTGATCTTACATCATCCAAGTGAAGTGGCACCCATTTCTGCTTGTTACCTTGAAAAGTTAATATATTACTCTTAATTAGAGTACTACTTGAGGTTTCAGCTCCTGAAAAGATTCGAGAGAATTCTTCTTGTAGAACTAGTAACAGTTAATTCCAAAGTTTAAAACCTGGGAGAAGCTTAACATTGAAATGTTAAGATACGATGAATGACTAAGCAATAATAAATGCAGTTAACAGAACGCCTCAAACTGAAATGTAACCTTGCCTAAGCTTTAAATATACAAAACAGTGAGCTTTTTTTATTTAATGAATTTTTAGATGTAAGCTCCATTACCAAGAATTTATAGCTGCATAAGTGTTATATAGTATTTACTGTACATATTTAATTTCACAACTTGCATATGAAACAAAGGTAAAAAAACCTCACATCAAATTAACCACTAAAATAAAGATTTCAATCACAAACTATAAAAATTTTCCCAAGAATTTAGCTGGTATACTGTATTTTTACCTTGAGATATTCAGATTAAGTTCATTCATGTGCATTAAAAATTATTAGCAAAGCTGTATTTTGTTGTAGGCTGGCCTAAAATATCCACTAACCATTTATTTAATGATAATATTTGCTGTTCTATACTTGACTGGTATTGTGGGCTTCATACCTTTTCAGCCAAGAAATACAAGCAAATACATAAAATGTGTCATCCACATGGGAGGCAGGGGGAGGAAGCTTGTACCTGTGGAACGCTTTGCTTTAGATTTCCACTTAGACTGAAAAAATTAAAAGCAATAAAGGATTTCTTCTTAAATATATACATAGAAAGATTAAAAAAAAAATCTAAACATCAAAAGTCTTTAGGATCTGAAGAAATACCAGCAGGGAAGCAAGAAAAAAAAAAAAAAAACAGCCAATGACTGCAATAACTTAAAACTCTCTCAGCTGTTTCTCCAGCCCACTCCAGTCTGCTGACCACATGAGATACAGGTTTGTGTCCTATTTTTAATGTAACAGATTGGATCAAAAGGAAATGAATAACCTGGTTTCGTTTTCAAGTGATCACTTCAAGGTGTAGGCTAACAGTAAAACACGAAAATTAAAGTGTTAGTATATAGTAACACATGCACACACATATACATGAAGTTAAATTAACATGGTGCTATTTATTTAGGGAATAAAGATATGATAGGCAGTAATGGTTTGTACGGCCATGCTGAAATTTTCCAGAAATTGTCAGAGCTCCACGGACCATCAGTAGGACATGAGCTGCTTTTTTCCTCAAAATTCCTGTTTGACTCAACAGAACACTCCAAACCCTAAGAAGCCTGTTTTAAGCTTCCTAGCAGAAAGCGATATATCATTTTATCATCTAGAAAATGTAAACCAAAAAGTTTCATCAAGTCATTTGACTGGAATCAATCTAAATGTATCAATGGTGACTTACTGCATTATACATAGTGCCCAGACTGACCTTTTTTCCTTTGGTTATTAGTTTGAGCTTCATCTTCGCTAATATTATCTCCTGGACCATCTGGCTTTGCCTCAGGGTTGTCCTTGATTCCATTATTGCTTTTTTGATCAGATTTCTCCTCCTTTTCTCTTCTATTTGTTGGCTTCTTACTGTGACTTACAGTCTTACACTGCAAGAGATACTGGTAATTATTCCTGACAGTACAGCTGCTGATAGCCAATGGTATAAATTTCCTGCACCTATGAAAATTCCTTTATTATTACCTATTCTCAACCTCTTCAGTAGGGTGAGTTTTAGACATTGTTTTGCAAAACCTCTTTTTAAAGAGTTTTATTTTCTGCTATCTTGGCAAAAGTATAAAAAGAATTCTTTAGGCAAAGAAAGTTTTTGTTTGTTAACTGAAGATGTAGAATTGTCAAGTGCACAACAATCATGTTTCAGTACCTCAGAATTTAAGTTTATTTTATAGCAAAGAAAGAAATATTACTCACCACTATCTACTGTTCAGACTGATTATCTTTAAAAAGCTATGCTTACAGAATACTGAATGGTAAATCGGAAATTCCTGTGATGCTGTACAATCGCAACAGCATGCCAAATGTTCGTGTAAACTATAAAGTCTTAACTCAGATAATTCTGTTCCACTAAATCAGAACATGAACCAAAGATAAGAGGATGTGGAGGTGTATGATTACAGATTTATTTTTTCCCACATTAGAATATGGCATTTACTGAGAACTGTGCACCTTTGAGTAGTGCCAACATCCTGCAGATCATCACTTCTTGGAAATCCCACAGAATATCAGGTTTCAAAAAAAAGCAAAATGAACATAATTTTAGTGAAAAGTTTCATTTTTCCCGTTATCAATACGGGCTGGGCAGAGAACAGATTGAGAGCAGCCCGGGGAAGGAACTTGGGGGTGCTGGTAGACAAGAAGCTCACCGTGATCCGACAATGCGGAAAACCAACTATATCCTGGGCTGCATCACAAGAAATGTGACCAGCAGGTCAAGGGAGGTGATTCTCCTCCTCTACTCCGCTCTTGTGAGACCCCACCTGGAGTACTGTGTCCAGCTCTGGGGTGCCCAACATAAGAAGGACATGGAGCTGTTGAAGCAGGTCCAGAGGAGGGCCACAAAAATCACCAGAGGGCGGGAGCACCTCTCGTGAGGAAAGACTGAGAGAGTTGGGGTTGTTCAGCCTGGAGAAGAGAAGGCTCTGGGGAAACCTTATTGCGGCCTTTCAAGGGGGCTTATAAGAAAGATGGGGACAGACTTTTTAGTAGGGCCTGTAGCAACAGAACAAAGGGTAATGGTTTTAAACGAAAGGAGGGTAGATTCAGACTAGACATAAATTTTTCACGATGAGGGTGGTGAAACACCGGAGCAGGTTGCCCAGAGGGGTGGTAGATGCCGCATCCCTGGAAACATTCAAGGTCAAGTTGGTCGGGGCTCTGAGCAACCTGATCCAGTTGAAGATGTCCCTGCTCAAGGCAGGGGAGTTGGACTAGATGATCTTTAAAAGGTGCTTTCCAACCCAAATCATTCTATGATCAGATACAATATCTACCTGCAAAATTAAGCTTCGCAGATATTTCTGCCAAATAGAAAGAATACTCCTATGTTGTGGAGATAGTTTTGAACCTGCTGGAGTACATACAGTAGATACTGTAGTACTATGCCATAATTAATTTGAATGCAAAGCCTTTCCTTAGACAAATCAATTGAGATTAAATACATAATAAATGTTATTTCATTTAACAGACACTAAATTAATTTCTGTACTAAAATTCTCACATACTTCAGTCAGCGCAAGGTTAATTAACATCTATGCAATACAATCTAGACCATCTGGTAAACCAAAAAATCTTTTAAAAAATACTCTTAAGGCAGACTATTTCAGACAGAAAACATCAAATATGTATATTCTTGAAATACTACATATTATCTCTCAGCCATTCTGATTAGTACTACACAGACATCATCAATTGTATCAAAATTTGACATAATAACCAAATAGATGCTAAAAACCTGCAGTACTAAAGAGAATGCAAAAGATAATGGTGCATGTTTTCTTAAGTCATTAAAATCAGTATTTCAAAAAAAAAAAAAAAGAAAAAACAAATGCTAAAACAAGCATATTCTAGACTTAGTCACAAATCAACATTAGTACTTATAAATATTATTAAAGGATATAAAATGTAATTCTTTCAATGCTATTCAATCTCTCAGATCTAAGCTCAGTAGACTCCCCTTTTCTGTGCATCAGAACAGGATAGAAAATATCTCTTTTTTGGACATAGTTTCTCTACACTGTATCTCATGCATTACTCTGAAAAGTTACAAACAAAAAGTATTGCATAGTGGAACTGACCACACAATCTTCAAGAACAGCATTTTTGAGTTTTTAGACTGTAGCAAACAAAGAAGCTGTGCATCTGAGGTATAAAACACATAGGTAAAATTATTTCTAATCTGATGAGTAACTAAGGAAGGAGTCTGATGCACAGCTGCGAGTTATACACCTCTAATGTCACCAAATAAACTAGCAGCTTCAGGATGCAAATCATGCATCCTTCACGATATTGTTAAATATATCACCGCTGTCTCTTTCTGAAGTAGTAGTCTGTTCTGTTCAAAACATCTCAGCGACTGACAGGAATATTGATGATGGAGAAGCTTATAAATACATTTTAGAGAAAAAAAAAAGGGCAAATCAAGGGTCTCGTATAAATCCTAAATGGATGCACACCCCAAAGTATTCTAACTGGCATCTGAGCAACTGAACAAGCATTACTTTATTGGCATATAATCTATTCAACTTTTAAAGATTCTTCTAGCAATCTCAAAGATTTTCTTTGAGAGCCTGTAGAACAAGTTACTGGGAGGCAAATTCTGCCTAGCAGTAAACATAATGTTCTGTCAAATCTAGACATCTATAATTTTGACCTGCAATGCTGGAAGCCTAGTTAAGACACCTGAAAATGTTTTGTTGCTGACAAAGCAAAAAGTTATGACAATCAGTTGGAGGAGAAGGAAGGGTAGTAGAAACTGAGCCTGCAGGACAAATGATTCATGCCAAACTACCTTAATACACTCTTTTTCAGTTTTCATTTGGACACTTTCAATTATACAATGTGCATCGTTGAACTCAAATCTTCTGGTTTCCCTCACCAAGAAAACAGTAAAAGCATCACAGGGGTGCTGCAGAACCAAAGCAAAGAATGAAATGGCACCTCATAGCTTGCAATAATCTGTGCTCTGTTCTCGTTTTAAATAGCTTTAAAGCTATTTAATATATCTTACACCTCATGAAAGAGGTGTAAGATATATTATGCACTTATAACTTGAGATAAAGTGAAAGGAAGATAATTTAACAGAACAGATATTAACTAAAGATCCAGCAAGGGGAAAATATATCAGAGGAATAGGGGAAGGATAACTAAGGTGACCTAAGACGACCTGCACAAGGCATTCTGAGCCACAAGGGAGGGCAGCACGCTCACAACCCCAAAGGCCTTCTCATCTGTACATAAACTTCCCAAGGAATAAAAAAAGGGAAACACAAATTTTAAAATAGTGGAGTAAATGTGGCACATTTTTACCTATATGTTCATGGCACACCACTAACAGTAAGTGGAGTGTACATGTGCGGGCTCGCGAAGGGTTTCAGAAATTCTGGTACCAGTGCAGACAGTTAAGCACAGACCAGTATCTTGAATTATTGATTAAAGCTCTGCTGAAACCCTACAACACTCAAAGGACATTCTGAGGGGGAAAAGTATTAAGCAGAGAAGTCAATATGATTTTTTTTTTAAAAAATACTGACGATAACAAAGGATACTTACTTCATTGTTTGCTATTTCGCTTGGTGTGGGCCAGTTTGTGATATCACCAAAATCACCAGCCTGCAAAGATGACAAACTGTTTATAATACTTCCTAGATTTAAACCTTTTAAAAGAAACACAACAGAAAACAAACACGCAGCTTTTGAAAATAGAATATGATCAATCGTAAAAACAACTATTCATTGCAGTTACATCCAAATCAGGCCCCAATATATCTTAGCTTGTAATTAGTATAGCTGTTTAAAGAATACCTTCATAAAGAATATTTTAAATGAGTAGAGCCAAAAAAAGAGAACAAGCAAATACAATTTTCTACATTCTATTACAAAACAAGCTAAGCGGGCTTATGACTTTTGAGCATAAACATACAACAACTGTCAGATTAAATACTGTCTTACATATAGCTTCCTATGTGATTCAAAGTTACCTACTAAGAAGTCTTTTAGCTTTTGGGAGACCTTTAAGCACAGTATTATTCAACCTAAAAAGGGGTGGCTCTACAAAATTTTAGAAACAATTTTTCAATAAAAGGATTCAATGTCTCCTTTTTTCATAATGATATTTTATAGCAGCACATAAAGCATACACATCACATAATACGCAAAAATTATTTCCAACACCAATCTAACATCACTTGTGTTCCAAGTGATGATGTTTCTTTGCAGGCCCTTCACATTTTTATATAATCCCATTGCTTTTTTAAACAAAAGTGCCTTTCCTTATCTCTCATACATACACCACTTTAGCATCCCTTCCAATTTTAAATTTCCCTTCCTTTTTTACTTTTCTCTGTCTTCAAAATCAACCAAGGCAGAACACACCACTTCCGCTTGTAACTTCAAAATACCTTGCTCTCTTTTTATTTTAGTACTATCAGCTGTTTACCATATTGAATATTTACAGCCAGAAATACTGCTTTGAAATTATTTCATTTTCCTACCATATTATCAGCTTAGCTAAATGCCAGTTTAGATTAACAGGTTAGATTAACTGGGACTTCTAAAACAATCAGTCCAGTAACTCATAGCTAAATGTCTTTCTGGCAAATACAAACCTTGCTGCATCTCCTTGTCCTGGGTTTTGCTGCTTTTATAACTTTAGTGGAATTTTGTAGTTCTGAAAAGGAAGAAAAATATTTTCAGGTGAAAAATTAGACTGGACTTTAAAAGAATAAGGAAGGTATACTTTAACAACTCTGTTTAACTATCATACTACACCAAAGTGGTTTTGAGGCCTTGGTATCAAAGTCAATGAACATTTCCATAAAGTAACTCATAGTACATGATATTAAAAAAATTCACATTCATAATGAGTGCAAATGATCTCAAAAACCAGTTGTACAGGATATTGCATAATACAGTATTTAAGAAGTAAAACAGTATTTTCTTAGCTATAAAGTCAAGACCATCTCAAAATGCTAGTATTTTAACCTAAGAAGTATGAAAGAAAATAAGACCCTGAAACACACTAAAAAAGATATCCTATTAGAAGGTAAAAGATAGAATTAATTTATGTAATCTATCATTATACAAGCATGAAAAAACAGGAGCAGTTCCACATTCACAAATTCCAAGCAACTTCCTTTTATAAGCACTTACTCAAATGCCAAATCAAATTTAGCCATATTGCTCATAATCAAGCCAAAGCAATGAAAAAAAAAAATAAGGAAAGGTGAAAAGAGAAAATTACTATAAAAACTACATTAAATGTAATGCCCAAATTCCACCATGGGTAGGTTTATGATAAATATGAGCATTTGCAACGAAGCTGACATGCATATATTTTCAGAACCATCCTGAGTCAAGACCTAAACTTGATAATAATGATCCCATCTGATCTCCTGAGCAAGTCCATTGTAGTCCTGCCAGTAATATCTGCCAGGAAGGAATATAATGCTTGGAAATAACTCTCTCATATATGGCAATATTACCATACCTAACAATCTAGGATCAATAACTTACATCAGAGAAAAAAAAAAAAAAGTCTATTTAAATCTACTACATCTTTTAATACATGTGCAATTACCCTTTTGTACATTAATCCAGTTTTCTTATTCTGTGCCACTTTTCCCTATCCAGCTTCGTTGTGTTCTACTTTTTGGCATTGGGAATTCAGGGAGAAAAAACCCACTAGTATCAGGCAATTTTTCTTGGAGATTAGAATTGAGACAGAGGAAAGGACCTCTTCTGTTAAACCCGGGATCTGTTCTCCCAATGTGTATTTTCCCATAGAAAAGTGGTCACAACCTTTCCTTGAAACTTCTTATTCAGTATTTTATTACAAGACAAGCCTGAAACACTGAACATGACTGAAATCACTAGTGGATTATTTCATACAGGGATAACATCACCTCCTTAACCGTTATCTCTCTCGCATCCAGTGACTGATCTTCCTTATCACAGCTTCACACTGGGAACCCCACCCTCGTGCCCCAGTGACTCTGAAAACCCTCTGTCTGCTTCCTGGAACACATTGTGAAAGTTAGAAGCATGAAATACTGTATACTCCATATTCCACTGTAAATTACATTAACACTGCTATATACAACTTACACATCACACAAGATGTGAATTCAGTGAATCCTGATCAGCCTGTGATCTTTGCCACATCATTTACCAGCAGGTTTTTTTCCCCCTCTCCTACAGATCTGCCTTTTAAAACAAAGGCAAAACACACACCCCCAAACTGCCTCTTTCTTGTTATTCAGCCTCAATTAACTTTAGACTGAGAGCTTTCAGAAACACAGTGACTGTGAAATCCTAGTTTTTACTTGTCATTCAATAGTAAACTAATTGCCCTTTACAAAGCAAGACAAACAGCTGTAGGGGTGGAGTAGCAAACAAATTTGTAATTTTCTCCAACAAAACTGCCAATTATCTGTAAAGGTAAACTGGCCATAGCATTTGTCCTTCAGTAGTCTGTAAACACACATCTCTCTCTAGCTGCTCAATTACCTTACTGAAGCCCTTTTTCCATCTCACAGCACTTTTACTTAAATTGCTGCCGAAGGACTGCCCTGCCAGAACTTCTACTCTGTGTCACCAGGGCGTAGCAAGGGATTCAAAAATAAAAGACTCGATGTCGCTGCACTATCTTAGTCATGGGATATTATTCCAAGCAGCAGGAGAGGCCATCTGAATCCAGTAGAATGAGACCCAACTTGTTTTAAGGAATCTCTCTTATCTGTGTGCAGTAATCCAAGACTCGGAAGATGCATTTGCACACTAAATGAAAAGAAAATTAATATTAGGCAACACACCGCCTAGTTGATGATGCCCTTTCTGAACTCAAGTGCCCGAGATCTCACCACACGCTGTACTGCCCTACCCGAAAAAAACTACACAGAGCTTCTGGCCCTCCAGAAACCAAACTTAACTGATCTTTCCTGACAAGCTTTCTCAGACTACTTGTGCGAGAGTTGGATTTTAGTGCGAAGCATGAAAGGGAAGATAAATAGGAAGAGGAAAAAAAAAAAATAAAGAGAGTGGGAGAGTAAAAGAACAAAACATCAGATCACTTAAAGGTGTAACCCAGGTGACATCTGTTATGTTGTTATGAACAGGCCTAGAGCCACTATTTAGGCAAAACTTACTCTAGAGAGCAGTTAGATAAAAGCTCTGTGCTTAACATTACTCCAGTGTTTGGTGTCAACATCACATAATAGTGCTGAATACTCAGAAATGGCATCTTTAGTACATTGCTTCAGCAGAATCCGACAAGCCCTTGCAAATAAACTATTTTGCTTACTATTAACTCCAACCTAACTGTATCGAAATGGTTTATTCAGTCAAATGCTATAAGGTAACCTGTTTAGTTATGACATACTGTGTTGACAAAAGAATTCAGTTATCTTCAATTACTTGCTGAGTTTCAGCTGAGTTTTGAAGGAGTGGGGGGAAATAAAATCAAGGATGAGGAAGTTTAAATGCCAGTGATCATCTTTTAATCACTAAACTCCATCTAGTAAAGATGCCATCTGCATGAAAACAGAAATCAGCCTTCAAAGCCATTTTTATTATGGTTCTTCCGAGTCTCTTAATGTATCACATCCTGACCCAAACTATTTTCTGCATGAAGACACGGATGTGCAAATATGCCAAGTGCAGTATGTCAAGATACATGGGACGACAGTTCTGAAAAATGAAAGATTAATTTTGGAACCACTAAAGCAGCAGCAATCCTCTGGGACAACAGCAACAGAGAAAGAAAAGCAGTCTGGATGCTGTGTAGAGACTAAGAGAAGCAAAGTTTGTACATAAAGATGTATCACCAAAGTACCACTGATTACAACCAAAAATATGTTTTCAGTAGCAGTACTTCAGAATGGATGGTTTGAAGTTCTGCAGATAACTAATCAGCAAGTAATTTTTTCTGATAGAAGGGGAGAGATGATATTGCTAAATTCTTCTGAAAGTAAAGTCTATTAATAAAAAGGTGGAACGCATTCTAATTTTGATACAAATGCAGTTTATGCTGTAAGGATTTCTAGACAATACTGAAGTTTTACTTTTACTTGGACTGCACATATATTTCCTTCAGTGAAGGAACAACATCAGATAAATAATCACAAGTGCTTCAGGAGGGGATTAAAATCACCCAGCAGAACAGCTCTTCAAAACTTCAGTGGAACATGTTTGTTGAACTTGTACAATATCTTCCTTTCAATGATCAGTTTGAAACTTCACAGTATAATCCATTTCTAAATAACGTAAGCTATACTTACATCAATTGTTTTAAGAGATAAACGTGAAAGTCTCACAAATGTGACAAAACAATCCTTGGGAGTACCTCATAATTTAAATCTAAAGCATGGATTTAGATCCAAGATTCTGGGAAATCAAAAAACCACTAATTACGCTAAAATCCTTTCCTACAGTAGTTCTAGCATTTTATAGCAAAACTACATTAGATTGATCATCTTCACACTATTTGAACAACTAACCAAGGCAGTGAGTTATGACACCAGCCTCCTTCCGCCTATTTACATTCAAAACCCGTCAGTTTTTGACTACAACAAGCAATAGGCAAGAAAATCCCCAATACACGATTGATTAATCCTTATATAATTTTCCTCGCATTTCATTTCTCATCTCAATTTTTTCTTAGTTTCTTCATAGAAAGCTGCAACCTGTGACTCAATTTCTACAAAAGCTTTCATGGTCTAAAGGGAGCAGCCCGTGCTAGAGCACAACAAGCCAGTACTGTGTCTTAAGATTCTGGGCAACAGGATAGATTTCTCTCTTGTAACAGGTCTCCAGTTTAGAAACAAAACAAACCCCTAACAAACAAAATTACATATGCTGTTATATACAACTAAAATACAGACAGCAGGTTCGTAAAGATAAGGTTTTTAATCCCTTCAGGGTAGGGGTAATTGTCAATGTTGTACCTTCTGATAATTCTTAAAATAATTTTTAAGAGCTGCTATTCAAACATGCAGTGAATTCATAAGAACTAACGATAATATCTGCCTTAGATACACAAAAAACCAATAATCAGATCATTTACCCATTGGCTAATCAAAAGCTTGCTATTCCTAGTAACATTGTATACCTTTGTTAAACTGCACTTTTACAACCTGTTTGCAAACAGACTAAAGCAAATTAATTTATACAATAGCACTACAATGAACTGGTTCTGCTACCAAAATATCAATCAGATAAAAGGCGTTCTTTGATGCCTATAAATAAACGCAAAGAAGACACACAAACTGAGCACAATACAAAAGACTGAAGCATGCAGTTATTTTCATTAACTGCATCATTCGAGCACACTAGGAAGCAAACCCACTTCAACCACTTAAGCAGCACAGGTATTTTGCTTCATTAAATACTTTCATAAATTTCATGAACAATTTTTGATTAATTATCTAATGAATCATTCGAGATCCACATTGGCTATACAAATCACACAAAGACTAGAGAACTTGCCATTCAGATTCCCTTTTGCAGGCTTACAAGAAGGGCAGCACATTAGGCTTCATCAAACAAAGAGGTGGGAGAACTTTTGTAATAAAATTATTTCAACAACTCCATCCTGGGCAAATTATTTACATGGAGGAAGGGTAACTAGCATCTTCTGTGAGAGCCCAGCTCTGAGGGGTAGTTGAGGAAAAACAAGACTCAGAGGAAAGACAAGGAACACAGGACTAACACTGGATTGTTCTGCAGCTTCCATACGGACACATCTTGTTGGCTCAATTTAAAAAAAAAACAAACTTATCTTGTTACCTTGTAAAAATTATCTACAAGACTATATAGGGCTTCTTCCTTGCCACTGTTCCTCTCCTCTTACTCATAGAGCTTCAACCTGAAGAACTGAAGACTTAGTGCAATATATTTGCTGGGCACTACAAAGGAAGGCAAGGAGAGTAAGACACACTGCAGAAGTACCTTTCATCATTTGAGAGCCTAACACTAAAGCTAACTCCCTGTGTTCACCATCACCAGGATTAGACAGAAACTTATTAATTTCACTAGCAATTTCATACTGCTACAAGTCTTTCTCCATGAGTTAAATCCAGATTAGAATGTAAAAGTAGCTGTATAATTTTGAAATTATTCTGTTTAAAAGAGAAGTTTAATAGAAGGCTTAGTCAGCAACAATAAACTGTGGTAACAAACATACCACGAAAAATTCAAATATGTTTACAGTAGGCATTTGGTTTACTATAACATGATTAAAACCAACTAACATATCAGAGACAAAAATATAGCGGGTCATCGTAACAATGCTTTGACCGAATTCTTTCGCCAAGAATTTTAAGTCTCTTACATTACTTTTTTCCTTCTAGCGTTGGGTGACGTTAAAAGTTTCTTTCAGTTACAAGTCAGGTTTGCCTCTATTACAAACTAACATCATGCTAAATTGAAAGTCAAAAGATGACAGGCTAGGGTCAATTTTCTCAAGTGTGTAACTATCACTGAACATACCATACGTGCACGTCTCAGGAAACTTTCAACAAATTAAGCCAGGATCAACAAGTCAAACAGGATTCAGGCACTACTTTGATGTGAGATTCCTTTACGTTTTATTATCCTCTTTACGGATAGTTTTACATTCCATCCCAGTAGTATTTCTACTCGTAAACTCGTTATTTCACATGACTAATTTCCATACTACTACATTCATAAGGGTCTAGTGTGACTGATTTTGCTTTGCCAACATGCAGTTAGTTACTTCAAAATACATCCCTCGTTGCAGATGAAGGCACATGGCAATTCCTTTCTTCAAACAGCCAGGAAAGATCAGCTGCTTTGTCTTTTACAAGGGAAAGAGCAGTGGCTCCTTCACGGTGCTTTCAGTGGTGCCCAAACCAAAACATGCACCCTGGCACGTGTTCTTCACCAACGCTATTACCAGCAACAGCGAATACCATATTTGCTCAGTTATACATCTGCTACTGAAAAAGATGTTCCAATGCAACTACTCAGTTTACTATTAATTTGATAAACAGTAAACACAGCTTTTGTACAGAAGAAAAATAATTTAAAGTTCTCTGAAATCATCAAAGTAAACACATAATGTGCACAGCGTACGAACTCACTGCCTCCTTTCGCTCCTTCACCTTCCTGTGTGTTTTATCTTAAGTGGAAAAGTCAACTTTACAGAAGGTGAAGCACAAGCTGCTAATGCGACAAAAGAACTTTTCCTAATGCTTCTGATGTACCATTATTATTACTACCACAGCAAAGGAAATGAGTGACAAGTTCTCTTTCATGTATGGACAAGACCACAAGCTGCTGCCCAGCAAGCTGGATTGTAGAAGCTATGCACAAATAGGTATTTATGAGTGCGTCAGTACATGCAAACAAAACAGCTGAGATGATAAAGATGACTATATACGTTGCCAAAAGGTTTGATCTTCAGCTAAGTAGATATTCTGCGGTCTGGAAAACTCTTTTCTCTGCTTCTATGACCTGTATACTTGAAACTATAAATTATAGATTTCTCTTTGTGAGGGAAGTACATATTTAATTCAAGCATAAAAGTGACTGCCGGATCACAAAAAGGTTTGTCAGGTGCCTTCGGGAACAAGTGCTGAGATTGAAATTCTCAGGAAACACAGGTTGAAATACATATTTTGAGATCAGCAGTTTGCTTCCAGCCAAGAACAATACTCCAAGAAGCTAACTTCTAGGAAGTCTTTTGCTAGCCTAAGCACAAAGCCTGGCAATTTCAAGTCAGGTCTTCAATGACCAATTTTGTAAAGCCATCTGCCTGTTTAGTCGGTATAGAGTCTCTAAAGTAGCTTTATCTTATGTGTAGTGATTAAAGGGCAGAAAATTATACCACGGCTATTCTCGCTCCATCTCCTTCCACATAAACAGTTTGAATCCTGCGAGTAAGCGAACAGACTACTTGTGTTAACATTTAAATCCTCCACAATCCAAATTTTCTGGAAAACAAAACCAAGTAACGGATTGTACAGAAGGCCTTACTATATAATTAGACAAAAAAGACCTGCGGTAAAGGAGTAAAACAAGATTTAGCAATGTTTCTAAAGAACACCAAAGCAAGACAAGCAGCTTAGCAGCCCTATTTGCCAGTACCAGCGCCCAGCGCCATGCGGGGCTCGCCGGAGGTCACCCTCCTCCCAGGCCGGGGTGGGACGCACACACGCACCATTTTCCACCCCCGGGAGCCCGCAGCCGGCACAGCGGCTCCCTCACCCTAACCGTGTCCGTCCTCCTCCACATGGAGCCGGGCGAAGGCGGCGGCCGGACCCCACCTCCCCTCGCTCGCTTCCCTCCTCTGCCCATGTATGTCAAAAGCCCGAGCTCCCGGCTCGGCTCCCGCGGAGCTGCGACCGTCGGCCGACCCGTACCCGGGCCCTGCTCCGGCAGCGCGCTGCCCGCCCGGGCCGTTGGGAGAAACCCACGCGTTTCGCTTCTAAAAACCAAACAAAACACAACCCAAAACAAAAGCAAAACCAAACAAAACAATACCCCAAACCAGAAAACCACCACCACCACCACGGGCCAGCCAGCAGCCGGCCCGCCGCCCTGCCCCCCCGCGCCTGGGCCCGGCCCGGCCCGGCCGCCGCACCTGGGTCCTGCGGGACGAGCTGCCCGTCCGCCGCGGGCGGGGAAGGACTGTCCCGCGTGGGTCTGCGTTTCGTCCACGGGTTCTCCTTGGGCGGCGGGGCTTCTACTGCCGGCCGCCGCCGGCCGCCCTCCTCCGCGGCCTCCTCCCCGCGGGGCGAGCCGGGCTCCGGTTGTCGCGGCTCCTCCGACTCCCGGGGCCGGCTGACCGCCGGGCCGCCGCCGTCCTCAGCGCCCCAGCCCCGCCGCTCGGCGGGCGCCGCCGACACCTGCGCCGCGGACATGCCCTGCCGCCCGCCGCGAGGGGCCGCCAGCCGGGGCGGCCGCGGGGAAGCCAAGGCGGAGGGCCCGCCTCCTCCCCTCGCCGCCGCCCCGCCCCGCCGGTCGGGGCTCCGGGAGATCCCCTGTCAGCTGCCCCCCCCCCCCCTCCCCGGGCCGGGCCGGAGCGCCGCTCGCTCCCTCCTTTCCCTCAACCGCTCATTCAGCGAGCGCCTCCCGCAGCGCAACGTCTTCCCCGAGGAGGGGCGAGGGAGAGCGACCCGAGCCGCCGCCGCCGCCGCCGCCGCCTCCGGAGGGACGGGAGTTGCTGCCGGCCCCGCTGCGGCGCGGCTCGGCCCTGCCCGCGTGGAGGGGGGTGCGCGGGCGGCGGCCGCCGTTGCAACGAGGCGGAGGGGAGGGGCGGGGCTTGGGGCACTCCCGTGCGTTATGACCTCACGGCGGCCGGGCTCGAGCGCGGCGGCGCGAGGCCCCCGCGGAAGCGGCGGGACGGGGATCCCGCTGTTCCCCCTTGCAAGGGCGGCAGCCTGCAGGGAGCACCTGCTGGAGTCAGGCAGCGGGGGGACCCTGCTCAGAACCTTTGTTAATATCAGGCCCCGTTCGGACCTTGCGTTAAGGAGCTTGCATTAGGTAAAAGGAAAAAAAACTCCACGTCGGTGCCCAAGCGGCGTACGATGCCAAGCGGGCAGTCACCTAAAGGAGCCCACAACCAAGCCCGCTCGCACACCCCACACCTGGAACACAAACACACAAACTAAGCGGCTCCGCACTGCTAAAAAAAATAATAAATCACCCAACAGCTGCTTTAAAGTGAGGGCACGGCTCACTTTTGCAAACTGCATTAGAATCAGGGATAATTTTCTTTCTCTCTTGGTATCAAGCCTACTTTGAAACGAAACAGAGGCGAAGACAGCAGAACACGAAAGCACAAGATAGAGCAGCTGCAGTGGTCCTGCTCCCCATTACCGACACACCCAAAGATGGTTTAAGCTCTCAAGGAACGCTTACTGAACATTTCGGTTTTACGGGTCTTTCCCATGCTTGTACAATAGGACGAGGGTCTCAAGATACAGTAGGAGTACAGTGCGGTACGCACTACAAACACGTTTCATTGAAGAGAAGTGGAGTTCTCTGGTTCAGCACTGCCAGTGGTGAACAGGCATGGGAGAACGTACTTGGGTCCCAGTAGCAAAGGAATCGCGCGTCATTTAAGCATTGCAACAGACCAGTACCTTAGCTATCACATCGTGTCTCCTCTACCTTTCTACTTTCTGCCAAAAGTCTCCCAGAAATCATCTTGCAGTAGCGCAGTGCGCTCGTACCGCATTCGCTGGATTCGTTAGGAGGTTATACCCACACTTCTGCCACTGCGTTATCCCAGAGGCGCTATGGTTACAGAACGCAGCATGAAACGAATCACCCCTTTCCCTCCTTGCAACCTCCTAGTGCTCCCATCATTCTTCTTGGTTACACCTTCAGACACCCCTTCCTCTCCACTTTCAGTCTCCCGAGCAACAGATACAGGGCTTGGCCCTGTTTTACTCCCTTTCTTATAGAGTGCCTTCCAAAAAGCAACCAACGTATCTTTAATGAACTAAGCAAATAAACAGGCTTTCATACACCTAGTAAAATACTTTTTAAAATAGTGTCATAAGTAACCAAATTTCCAGTGTTTTGCAGCAGCAAAATACGTTCTGCATGGGGTAACATTATTCCCTGCTTCAATGAGATTGTATGCAGTTTTACCCCTTCATCAGAAAAAACCCACAAACCCACCCAAAACCCACCAAACCCCCACCGTAGTTCACACTTCTTCAGGCACCAAAGCATTTTTAGGATTATTGTGGAACTGTGGGTACAGGAGCAGCTCAAAAGAATAGAGGTCATCTTCTACAATACCAAGCACTTCAACTGTCCTGACCCGCAGAGGTGGCTCGTGGACGCCTCCCTCCCACGTGCCATTTGTCAGGTGTGTTGACATCAGATCAACTGGTAGAGGCTCAGGTCTACCTCAAAGAAGAAACCCCCTGGGTGCTTGCTGCTTTGTTCAAGATATTTGGAAATTAATGACCTTTTGTGGTAAAGGCTTGAAATTAAAGCATCTACCACAATTGTTATGCTACTATAAGAAAACCACATAGATACTTTAATGCACGTTTCCATGACTGCAGATTTTAAGCTCCAAACACTGGTAATGAGAGGAGTTTCTCTTTTCATAAACAACCCCCCCCCCAAAAAAAAAAACCCCACACATTGCTTCTAAGCACTTTTTGTACATAAAGTAACACATGTATTCTTTCTTCATTTAAAATGTATATCAAGGAAGAGGAAAAAAAAAAGGTAGAATGATTAAAATTAACGCAAATCTTCAAATTCTTAGTAGCATTTGTCTTTGCAACTAAGAACTCTATTTTTTCAGATGCAATAAATTTACTAATCAGGCACATGCCAATTGCATATTGCGGTGACAAATTTATTTGAAATGGAGGAAAGTATTCCTACTGGATAATTTTGACAGGGAAGAAGGGTGATATCTGCATGCGTTTACATTCCTGAAAACAGACGTATCAGTCACGCTACCCATTCAAAACAATTTTCACATCTTTTATTTGGTTTCCCAAACTCAGAAGTTAAGCAAGGGTTAGAGTGATACGAAAGTACAGAGGCCCTACCTAAGTCACTGGTAAGAAAGGGATTAACCTCCTGTTTCCTCTTTTCTCGTACAAGTGTTAGAAGATAAGGAAGCAGATGTGCAGGCCAGCCAGGACTTCAGGAACACTGCAATAGTGCAGTGCAGGAACCTGAATAGACCAGGAAAAAAGCAGGAAACTGATTAACAGTTAACTATGGGGAGGTGGGCAAAGGTGACCAGTAATGTGGCAGCTTGAGAAGTTTTTGTACATACTTCTTTTGCTAACTTTGTGGTAGTGGAAGGCTTACCGTATACTTTATGGGATAGACTGGGCTTGAAGAGTATATAAAAAGCTTTTACAGTTGCCTTAAGGCTCATCCTTAACTTTGTCCACTTTGTATCATCCCTCTTGTTACTTTCTAGCAGGGCAAGCCAGACTTCCTTGGCAAAACTCACAGCACTTTTTCCTTTAAGAGCCCAGTATTTAAAATACTCGTATTTGAAAAAGAGGCTGATTTACACTACATAAAACTAAAAGAATAACAATCGTTACGAGCTACTTTACATTTTAAAGCTGTTTTATCTCCTGTAGAAGCATTCAAGCGTACCAGGAAACACTGCAAATTACAGGATTGCATAACATAGTAGCATTTTACTCCTGTAATAGTTTTTCATGAGGAATTACATGCCTACAGACTATACAAACCTCCTTTCAATACTGTCTAACTTATCATTACAGCCAAGCTGACAGAGAACCTGACAGTTTAAGATAAAGAAACTTCCCTGCCCAACCAACCGTAATTAAGATCAACGTTTTTAAAAAAAAGCGACACAAGACAGAAATAATTAAGATAAATTAAAAAAAATAAATGCCGACTGCCTCAAAATATTAGCAGCCACCAAGCAAAAATAGCATTCCGAGGATCCAAGGATTTTCACTTTTTAATCTACTATTTACAGAGTATCTATATACAGGCATATGACATTCCAGTAAGAAAAAGCAGCAAGACTCCATTCCTTCATATAATGGTACCTTTTTGCAGACTTTCTGGATTAATACAACACAATTCATCTCACTAAAAAAAAAAAAAAGTAATTGCTGAGCGGTCACTTTTGAGGAAAATAGTTTTGGGACTTGGGAAAAAAATTACAAAAAGTTCCATTTGACAATGATGAGATGCGTTCTGTTCTAGATGGTGATCAGCACTTAGGTTCCAGGAGGGAAACGTGTAAACAAAACCCTAAAAAAAAAATTACATGGAGAACACACCAGACCTAACCGCTCACTGTCCTGAGCCTTTCCTTTCAAACGGAGACAAAGCGCACTACCTGCTCTGTCTGTCCTCCTCATGTTTTGTCAGTCTTAGTATTAGTATGCAGAGGTGTTACCACAGCCTTCACTTTTCAAACAGCGTCACCGAGCAGCAAAATAAAATTGATTGTATCTTGGTTGCTGGGTACAACTGGCAGGCTTCAGTCAGCAGGACTGCTCCAATGCTGCAGAGTAAGCCACAATAATTTTCCAAGACTTTTTTTTTTTTTTTTTCATATAAACACCATCAAGACTCAAAGATGCACCTGCCAGTATCATTTACAGCTATCTGTTCAAAGCAGCCTTTCAGCTAGCGTGTGATATTCCTATTCATATGACAGACTGCTGCAAACGATGAAATAGTCTCCTCCTGGCGGCAAGACTCCAAAACCCAACCACCACCTTCCCATCTTGCAAAAGCAACCACCAACAGCAAGGGTAATTTTTTTCAATTACAGCCGGATAGTCCTGTAACACGCTGTTTATTATGGTACAACACACCCTTGCTCGGAACACAGCAGCAAGGAAGAAATTGTACAGATTTTCAACCCTTTTAAAAGCAGAAGGGTTTTTAAATAAGTTCAGGAAATTCTAGCACAACGAAGACACTGAAAAGGAAAGTATAAAATTGGAATCACAATGGTATCTTAATTAGATGATACAAGCTTATTTTCCTTACTAGGCACCGCATGTAGAAAAACACGAACACGGTATCACTGTTTGTTATGTGAAGCTTTTATCTTGTACTGTAGATTAACTACTCTTCTTGTGCTACGGTACTAGTAGGAATAAAAAGGATTACAGGGTGAGTGTGAGATGCATTTTGAATTCCTGTTAACAAGGAAGAAAAAAACCTCACACCTACCTGTTTTTTTTAGGATTTTTATTGAAAAACATTAAAACCAAAAAATGATCAAGGCCAGTTTTACAATAAGTTTAAGACATATAGAATGGTTTACCTGCTATTTGGATTTAGTGCAGAAACCTTATTCCAACATTCTTCTCATGCAATTGCTGGATTAAAATCACATTCTTGCTTAACATCAAAATGGATTATTAATAATGCTTTCTTAGGATTTAACCTTAAAATCTGGTTTAAAAAGTGAATTTTCCAAAGGTTAAAAACATTTACACAGCAAGATTCCCCCCTTCACAGAGCAGCTAATAGCTTCCTGTGTCTGATAACTGGCAGAAATAGACCACATAGCTCATTTTTCTTTTTTGTTATTCTAACCTGAGAAATTTCTTAAATGCTTCTTACTGGGCTTTCATATTTGGCAACATTACTTTAGCTAAGTATGATTTCTCATTCTCGTCAGAGACCAGTCTTTCACTACTTATCCCAAAAGACACCCTCACAAACAGGAGTTACATTAGCATAAATCTGCTTCTGTGAATAGCATGCCCTTTTGGCAAGTTAAATCTTGTTAGTAATATCATCAGAACACTAACCTCAGGATGTCAAGTTCCCATCAGTTGTGTAATTCCCAGTATTGTGCGCTTTGAAAATATTTACTTTGGCATGTTATACTTTGTAGCATAGAGAAACTCATTTTTTCGTGTGCTTACTCTGTGCCTTACAAAAATCTGTCTTTTCTCTCTCCCACTTTTTCAAGCCCTTTCCCTTGTCACCAGTTATCTCCCTTTCTCATAGCTGCAACAGAAACAAGACATAAAGCACACAAATATATTTAAAATGTGAGGTCTAAAAAAGTTTGGGAACAGTAGACAATGGTCTTGTAAAACACTCTTAGTTGATGAACAAGCTTGTAAAACGTAAATCCCATACATCTTTTAGTATAATATTCAATACTATACTTAGTATAGTATTCAAGCCTTTAATTTTAAAATTGTAAGCTTACGTAGATTTGATTTCAAACCTTCCAACATTCAGTGTTTTACTATATTTAAATGTACTAGTCACTTCACACTTCCTCCCAATATATATATAAAACCAACACTGTCTAAAGAAATGAAAAACCACTTGAAACAAGCAATTTAACCTCCAATAGAATATAACTTCTTTAGTATGTTAAACAATTTGAGTTATTACAAATTGTTGCACTTCAGTTTTACCGGGACTTATCTGATTTTCCAGTGAACCATGATTTCTTCTCAGTTACTAGTCTTTAGTCCTCTCTGCCAGACTAAAATTCAAGAGAATACATTTACATAAACTGAGCTTTGTGTGCTTCATACTCCGCCTATTAAAAACCATTACACTAACCTCAGAGATCAGTGAAGTGCTTCATTTGAAAGGTGTAGAAGTCACATGTCCTGAGAAATGGCTGGATTTTTCTGTTTGTTTCTGTGTAATTCTGGTCATTACTGTACTAAAATTAATACTGAAGTGTTTCAGTTTTCAAACTCTCTGCAAACTAGCTTTATAAGAATTTTACACGAGATTACCACAAAATAAGATGTGGACAGTTATCATATACAGCTGATGCATGACAACCTTTTATTCTATTGTAATTTATTGGCATTTTTGATCCCAAAAGAGGAAAAACAGACTTTGGATTTTCTTAAATGCATTCATAATCCTAATTTTTTTATTTTCCATCCAATTAAAAAGCATCAGTGTTCAAAAATAAGGAACTAAACTGTTTTGATAACCCTTAGTCTCACATACATTGTTAATATTATATAGTGAAACTGTATTTTGCATTTCAGCGCTGAGTGCACTTTAAAAAGGACCCCTGTTGAAATATTTCCAACAGGTCTTTATAGCACCATGTAATCTGCTGTTGATTTAACTGCTTAGAATCAGACTTTTTGTGCCACTGCTTCTAAAGAAAAATTATTAGATTTCCTCTAGCATTCTAAGCAAAAACAATCTAGAAGAAAAAGCTTATGTTATCCAACCGAATGCTTGTAAACAATTAATTAATAGATACTCCATTTTCACTTATTTCAGTTTTGTGAAACTGATCAATAAATTGCTACATGATTCTTCTGGAATGGCACGGTTTAATTCAGTGGCAGAAAAAAGTCTCGTGGACACATTGAATGAAAATGTTTCTCTCACTCTTCACTGAATTTTGAAAGTCTCTTTTTTGCAAGATTGGATGTTGTCCCTTCTATTATAGCTCATTTTCAATTCATAATAGAGAAAATCCATGACAAATACAGAGGCTGAGTGCTGGCAAAGCCATAGTATAACACAACAGGAATAGCAAGGGGACGAGGAAGCAAGAGGAAACCAAGGTACCTGGAACAAACTAGAAATACACTAAATGTAAGAGAGCATCTTAGCCCTACAGCAAATCTTACATTCTTTCAATACTTAGATCGGTATGTTTTCAACTGATACACAATTTAGAATTTATTCAGAATTAAAGGAATACACAATGTGATTAAACATGAAGGATGTGAACCATTCATGCACCGACATATGCTGTCATTGTGTTTTTCACAGGTAAAGCTGAAGCAAGTGTGTCAGAAATGAAAGTAATGCTGGTACTTTACCATTTTTGATACCTGTTACCTACAACAATCAAAGTCAGTGACCATCTACTTAACGTTGCAAGAGGCTTGTTTTCCAAATGAGTTCCAGTAAGCAGAAGTATAAATGAGATCAGTCTGAATACATTATGAAGATTTTTAAACTGCATATTTCTGCAGAAAGCGGTCAAACGCATCATAAATCGCTTGTCTAAAACAAGGAGAAAAAAAAAAGATCATTTGTATAATTTGGGAAAGGGTAGATATAAGTGGCATATTTGCATATATTTACAAAGCTATCATCACAATTTCAAAACAGCATTCAATAAAAATGTGATATTAGGTAGTCTTTTCTCCTTCACATATTTCTGGGATTTCTCACCTCAATCAAGTAATATATTTATGTTTCAGGAAAGACTGGGACTGTTTACCAACTTTAACATGAGTGCAAATGTTAATGGTTGAATTTTATACTCAAACATGTCAGAGACATGCATCATTTATAATTTTTGAGCAATTGTCATAAAATAAGGCTGAGGTTTTAAATAGCAATAAGTTAGTGGTTAGCATACCTTGAGCCAGAATATTGCTATTCCTTTTTGTTGTTCCTTAGACTTCCTTTATATTTTAAAATTAACAGCACAAGTATTAAACTTTTTAAAACTAAGGAACTGCATTTATATAACTGATTTATACAACTGTCTTCAGAAAGTCAATGCCTAATATCACTAAGGCAAGAACTCAAGCAAACACTACTCATTTGCAGTCAAGCTTATTTTTTAATCCTTATCTTCAACTGTGTGTGTTTTTAATTCTCAGAAGACAACAGTTGCAGAGACAACAGCTGTGCAATACAACATAAGCGTTCACTGCTTAAAAAATATTTTTTAGTGTCCAGTGAACAAACTAAAAGCTTTTCCAGGAAAACAAGAGAAGGATCATTCTCTTGCCATGGGCTTACTGAACAATCCAAGCTATGTTGCACCTCATCTTTGCTCATAAAATAGAAATGCTGACATTCTCTTTAAATTATTTGAAAGCCAGTAACTTGTTCTTCAGAGCAGTATTTGGTATTTTTTGCTTTAGAGTAATTATAAATTTGCTTTTAGAAGAAAAATTATGTGTGTCAAAATATTGGTTTTTAAGCTCTCAACTATTTTTAAATTTTCCTGTTTACCTTACCTAAAGAGTCCTTGTTTGAAGAGGTAGGCACTGACATGACCTCCATCCAGATACCTAATTTCACATCCGGGCCAGATTTCTTGAAGACTGCGCACCCCAGTTCGAGGAATATATGCATCCTCCTTAGCTTGTACAACTATGATTAAACTTGGGTCAACTGGAACTACAGAAAAACAAATCAAAATTTA
The DNA here is from genome assembly GCF_011004875.1 of Balearica regulorum gibbericeps. NCBI lineage: Eukaryota > Metazoa > Chordata > Aves > Gruiformes > Gruidae > Balearica > Balearica regulorum. Next base: position 8,740,196 of record NC_046187.1, on the reverse strand, counting down.
AGTCATCTAAGGTAAGAAGTAGAAACGTCAGCTGAGATTTCTGTTGTAAAAATGCTCTCTGGTTCTAAAAAAACTAGAATTATTCTAAGTTTTAATAAAAATATATTTTCTAAAGTCTCCAGCAGAATTTAACCATTTTTTGACATTATAGTAGTGAGGCCATCAGGGGGAAAACAAACTAATCAATACCCTTCCCTCTCTCAAAGCAGAAAACTTCACAAGTCTTTGAGGAATGACAGGAGAATTGTCTTTCCTCTTATCAACAAAACTTTGTAGCATTCAGGTCAGTTCTCTCAGATCTCTTTTTTTTCAGTGAAAAGAACAAGGAGACATCTGAAATTCAAGACAGTAGAAACTTCATACAATTTTTTTCCTCAAAGAGGGGAAAAAAAGACAATTTTTCATAAAAGAGGTCAGACAAAATGCATTGTATGTTCACTTTTCTGTTTCCTATGTGTTTTAGTTACAACATAAAAATCCCAACATATTGTTATATATATTTATTACTCATAACTAGAATGACACCAATCAGATTCCTAACAGGTATAACACCAAAATGATGTTGAACACAGAAAGTTCTCTCTTCACAAAGAATATATGTGATATGGTAAAGAATGACCAGTCAAGATGTTTGACAATGGGATGTCACAAATAATTCAGATCCTCTCATATATACTAGATCATGTATAGAGGATATGTAATGCTAAGAGAGATTCTAGTCTTCCATGAAATCTGAACATTAGCCAGATTTTCTGAAGCTCCTCTCTAGACACACTCCAAGGATATCCTGGCAGGGGATGCAACGTCTCCCAGAGCACGAAGAGACCTGGGAGACAATTGACACGAAGGACTACATCACTTTGACAAGTGCATTAGGATCACAGATCCTCTTAAGTTTCAAGAAAGGTCAGTGCTTTAGCTAAGTGATACCTGGATAAGTGTCTAGATACACAAGAATGTCTGTACTTAGACTAAAGCTTACTGGGTTTTTTCTGTATACTGAAATAACTTCAAAAGCTTTAAGGAAAGCACCTCACTGGTATTTGTTACAAAACATTCCTGGCTAGCAGTGATCTGGGACATTGTCCGAGTCAAGAAATCTATGCTAGTCTAGAAATCTTTGGATTATTTTTTTTTCATATTTACCAGTGGAGTACTGAAAGTCAGAATTAAAAAATGAGGTGGCACAGGGTCTCAGTATCAAGAATGTTTTGACATTCAAAGACAACTGTCAGAAACCTGTCTGAAGTCAAAGTCCGTTCTAGGGCATGTGGAGAGTCCTCAGTGGGAACACGCACAGTTGAACCATTTTGTTTGAATGGATTGCCACAAGAGCAATTCCAAGCCCCACTCCAGCAAAACCCTTTCAATCAACTCTAGGAAGAAATCACTTGTTTGCATTACCTGCAAACGGGCTGTTGAAAGGGATTTGTCCCAGACACCAAGAAACCCACGTTCATCAGATTTAAGGCTCGCTGGGCTACAGCTCCCCCTAGATGCTATGCCTGTCTTGGGAAACACTATTCACCAGACTGCATCATCCCAGAAGGACGTCTGCTGGTCACACTTGTCGAAAAGCATCATTCAAACTTGGTTGTCAGCTATGTAGGCTACTTTCTATCTGAAGTCAGTATCAGATTTCTCCTTTCTGAGATTTACTTGAATCTGCTCACAAAACCTTATTAGCAGATTAATTATTACTCACATCACACAGATGTTTTGTTCTTTTAAATGATACAAGTTTGCACTAATTCATATCTGAAAAGAGCCACAGCAAGGCAGAGAAAAAAATGAGCAAAGATACTGAAAGGCAGATTTTTAATTCACTTAATTGTCAGTTGGCCATTAAGCAAAAAAGCAATTAGGAAAGGGAGTGGTAAATAGATGCTACTCAATAACACTCAAGATATTTTCATATTTCAGCTAAGGTGCTGAAATATTCTCCATTACACAATGGAGAATGACAAAAATACCTTTCATTCCAACCTATTTTATTCAGTTTTCCAAAGTGCATTTTAAAACAAAGAAATACATACCTGAGAAGTTAGCTACATGGGTACATTCATCCATTACTCCTTTCATGAACCTTAAGGACTCTCTCTGTAAAGTGTCACTTCTCCTCCTTTTATTTATCCTGTGTCCCTGGGGGCTGGTTAAGTTTTTATTGCTATTGCTACTGGTTGAAAATGTTTGATTTATGCACTGCATTTTAGGAGCATCTTGTATTAAGAGTCTTTCCGATGAGGCACTTAGAGTACTTTTACTTGTGGGAAAGCTGTGAACAGCTTCTTTAGATACAGTCTTGTTTGAGGAATCAAGGTCGAACATTTCGGAAGTCATGTCCACATCCTCCAGACTCTCCACACTGTCAGGGAAGTTTTTAACAAAGTCTTGTCCCATCTTAAAAGAATCTGTCTAAACAAAGACAAGAGGTCATTTATTAAGGGTTTTTCCTTTAAACCAGTTGGTTAATCTTATTTTTAAGTTCAACGCAATATTAAAAAAAAAAAAAAAAGAAGAAAAAAAGATACAAACAGCACTACTCACAGTACTTGCTATTTTCAGCCTGCATGTCACTCAATTAAATTCTGATCATCATAACCTCTAGCTAATTTCATTCTACATTTCTGTCAGCTTAAAATATGCAGGAAGTACTTATATATACCAGCTTATGATACAAACATTTGGTTTTAATTCTATATCAGTCTACAAATTTATAATTGCAGTTGTTTAAGCTTAATTTTCTGGGCAATAGCCATATGTGATCAGGTCTAATGTTAGGTTTAGGACTGAAAAATCTCTCTCTAAATACTAGGAAGACACAAGCTGAATAGCTTGAAATGTTTCTTCTTTTCATTTTGTCTGCTCCATCAGTGCTCCTGGAGTGTATTTTACTTAAAAATGGCAAGCACCTAAGTAACTATCTCCACCCCAGCCCCTCTTCTCCTATCCTAAGATATTTGAAAAAGGACTGTCACAAAGCAAAGAATCTTAGGAAAAAAGTTATTTATCAGAAGCGACTAGAAGATAGTGTTGCAACATACAAACAATTCTCAAAAAGTTATCACTCCAATCTAAAATAACAGTGAGGCAATGAAATTCCCCTTGGGAAGAGTCTTTCGACCCTAGTCACAAAACAGTCAAGAAGAAAGCAAAAAAAAAAAATGCAGACAATAAATTACATTTCGTAAGGGACAAGAAGCTAATTACAAAAACTCTACATCATGTTTATCCCAATTGTCTATGCAACGAGTCCAAAGCTGAGGGAGGGAGGGCTAGCATCACACATAGAAACTGAAAGAGAGAGACCTAGCACTCTAAACAAACTAGAAAAGTAATTTCATGTTGCTACGTATTAAAAATATCCTACAGCACTGAATATTTGAGAGCAATTGCTTCAAAGGGCAATAAATCATGGTTTTGTATTTACACCCCAGGCCACTGGTTTTCCAGACTATAAAGCCAGTTACTGGGAAATATTATCTACAGTTTCAATGTTTTGATTAAATTCATTTTATGTTGCAGATTACACTAAGTGTGGTCACAGAAAAACTTGTAGCAAGGGCTATGCTTAACAAACATTATACAACTAAAATATTAGTTTCTGTTTTTCAGAAGGTTTTCCTTCAAAGATTAAATTTATCCAAAGCGGAAAGAAAAAAAACAAGCAAACATGTTTTAGCTAACAATTGGCTACTTTTACTGGAAGTAAAAAAAAGTTACATTATTTGTTAGATGTGCACACGTAAATATTAGCAAATAGGGAAAATAAACTATACTTACTCCACAGTATTCAAGCATTTGAATGATTTCTTCTTCATAAACAGTTTGCGTAAAATACTGTTTCTCTAGCTCTCTCCAGTTCACTGCCTTGCTCAACACACCCTGAGATTGTAAACACAAACGTCCAGTACACAAGTAAAACCCAGAGATCATTCTAAAATACTGATATACAGAGAAAATTGATTTGTTCCTTTCTGTGCCTTGATTTTTCCAGTGGAATTCTGCCTAAGTTTCCAGATAACCCTTAGAATTATTGTAATCAAAGCATAAGCACATATTATATAACACAGGACATGGAAAGCCACCTCCCTTTAAAAAAAAAAAAAAAAAAGAGAAAAGGAGAAAAAAATGAAGGCAGAAAACAGTCCCACATAGGGTTTACACACATCTAGACTGGGCTAAACCAATGATGGGTGTCAAAGCCAGCCTGTTCAGTCACCTACCCCAGCAGCAGTTGTGAAAACAGGTACCCCTCATGGTAGTAGCAGCATTATTACCCAACTATTTAAGCCAGGCTTTGAGCAGCAGAAAACATGTTTTCATGGCTTGCTTCCTCACCTTCCCACGGCCACATCAGGACTCTAGTCATTGTCCCACAAACCAGCCCCAGCCCTTGACATGACCCACTGAAGTAGCTCAAAACTACCTTCCTTATCATCTGTTCTCTATCCTGAGCGGGAAGGGTGAGTTTTGCCACTAGTCCCTAATGAAGGCTGAAGGGTGACGAAATGCCCTACCTGAAAAGGTGAATGTGGCCAACCCAAACCTTTTAACTTACATATCTGACTACATTCTAGTATATAAACAAAAATATACGTTAATTACCGTAGTAAAGACTGCAGAAGCTGTTGACCAGGAAAGACATGGAATCAAGGGCAATGGTTTAGGCCAGTTTGTCACTGCCAGTGAAGCCATCTAGAATCAAAAGCACTTATTACATATTTTAATATTGAATTCATAATATGGTAAAAAGAAGTCTCTCACCTTCAATTTATTGGTTTCTACAGTATCAAACAAATATGTAGTGCCAAAGCAGTTAAGGACTGTGGCAGCTGGATATACACCTATTTAGAAGATACTGCCTATTCTTGTGACATCCCTAACAATAAACATTGCTCTGGATAGGACTAATTTCAAGGCTGAATGGGTTTTTGTTATAAAAAAATTCCCAATGGAATATTTATTCTGACCTTTCAGTGATTTAAAACCATGAAAAACATCTATGAAGCCTTTTCATCAAGCTCTTGCAAACTTATTTCAAGGCAAAATGAAGGTAATCTATGGAAGGACTATTTAAACTTCTATACTTTTTAAATTTGTATACTGGAAACAAAACGTGGAGAAGTAATTCATCATGTTAAGTGGACTCTTTTTCTGTCCTTTGAAGTTTAAATTACTCTTTCAATTCTCAGAACACATTTTTGTGCATATTCTGTTTATCCCAGAAAACAAACAAACAAACAAAAAAACAGAGCAAAGAAGCTCAACATAGAGAAGTTCCTTATACGGTATGTTCTTGCCAAGTTTTATTTTATGGCTCTAAACTGAACAACAGTGTAAACCCCCTAATATAAAATACCCCATGTCTGTACCAGATGTTCTAATAATTGAATTTATACAACTGAACTATAATTCTATTCTAATTCTTTTTTATTAATAAAAATATCTACATTCTGACAGCCAGAAAGTCTGACCTTTTCATTCCAGCACTCCCCATCAGTACAAGTGAATTAATGCCACCTACCTTCTGTTGTAAAACACATTCTAAAGATGATCAACATAAAATATTATTTACTTCCTTGATTTTAAATTATACCAGAAGTCCTATAAGTCAGGACTAGCCAGAAATGTATACTCCTGCACTAAGAAAAAAAAATTTCAAGAGTTTCAAACTCTCTCTCTCAGATCTTGCTTCCTTCTGTACCCATGCTGTATAGAACCATTGGTATAGGATACAGTACTCAGTTATCCCATAGCATTTTCACAGCATTTGAAGTGTCCTGCATGGTTAGTGGTGCATATACCAGTTTGAGAATTCCAATCTAACTTACAAATAAGACGGGGAAGATACGTTTAACACCAAAAATGTTGTTTCAGCAGGGCAATGTTTATATAAATTAAAGGTGCTTTGTACATCTACGACATTTAGAGTTATAAAATTGTGCTTTAGGAGAAAATTATTTTCCTTTCAGTAGACACTACCATTACCAACATTGTTTACTTAGTTCCTAACAAAAAACCAAACAAGGATCAGCAAAACAGAAGTATGTTGGTTTAATAAGCTTTGTCTCACAGGCCAATAATTATCTGCACAGGCACAAGCAGTAATATATTAACTGTGTATTAGTCTTTCAAGCATCTTACTAATACACTGCTGATTTAGTTTGAATATGCACAGTGTCATACACAAAACGTTATCCACCTCACCACAGAAATCTTCGCTAATTAGTACCAATGATCGAGGAAAAAAAGATAAGTTGAGAACAGAACTGACACCAAAAGTCATCTCAATTACACCATGCCTACAAAGAGGAGGCATTTCACACAATGCATTCAAAACAAAAGTTTAAGCGAGAAGATTGGAGGAAAAGAGGAAGAACTAGCAATTGATCAGTACAGACCTTCTTTCAGAAAACATTTTAGCACCACCACCCTCCTCCCTGCCCGTGGAAAAAAACATAATTATGTGAGCTTATATTCATATGAAGCCTGTCAGGAGACAGCTGACAAAGGGCTCTATGATTTGTCAGTATTTATTGAGGATTATACTAATTCAGCACCACAGAACATGAGAATTGCCAACAATTTGTTTCTCAAGACTCTAAATGTTTATTTTAAAGTACTTCTGAGAGGAACACTATAAAACAAATTATTTCTGTGTGCTAAATGATCAAATGAGAAGTTAAAACAAAAACTACTGAACAGGAAATATAAAAGCTTACATGTCCTCCCATGGATATTCCAGTCATCCCTAGCGGTCCATAGCCTTCTCTCTCTAGCCAGTGCAAAAGAGCTGCCGATTCTAGAACAAGAGCTCCTCCCATCACAAACAGGTCCGAGACATTTTTTAAACATGACCGTCTTTTCTCCCAAGAAAAGGAAAATATAGGATTTATTTTCTAAGATTAGATTTTGACATTTCTCATCATTCTATACATACTTTTATACAAAGCCTGATCATACTCCCAACGAATTTTGGAGCTGAATTCCTGCTGATTCAACAGGAGAAAAAGCAAGTCCAGATTCGCTGGCACTTGTACTTTTTCATCTAAATGAGGACTATGAATAGACACCTGCTAAACTTCATAGGATCACTGATAGCCTGATCTGCTAGAAACAGATATTACCAACATTAGAATCTCATTAGTCGTAATCTTCTGTCCTGTAAAGTTATAATGGATGTTGTAGAAATAGAATCAAAGTGATACAGTCCTAGACATATACTATCTAATTTGCAGAAACAATCCTTTTTCTTTTTTTTTTTTTTTCCTTATTTACCTGTTTTACATCATTGAAAAATTGCACACAACATTTGAAGAGCAATCAGTATGTCAGCTTTGGAAGCACTCATCAGTGTCACTGTAAGACTGAAATTGTAAAGTGGGAAGTTTGTCACGGTACTGAGAAATTCATGTAGTGTACTGCAAAGCATTAAAACACAGAAGAAAAAAAAAGTAGAAAGCTATTCAGCTGAACCATCAACCACTTTCTAAAAAGTGAAAAAAAAAAAAAAAAATTTCACATAGCAATTAATATACCTCTAATTTAGGGAGGGGGACTGTGTATTTTCAGTATCATAGGTTACAAAAAGCTACTGGTCTCTTCTGCAGCGCACAATCACATCTGAGACTCTGAAGCACAAGGACAAAGCTTACTGTGCATGCCACAGGAGAAATGAACATAGCTGCTTCAGGCGAGTATTTATAGGGTAATGTAATTCCTTCTACAGCTTTGTTATGAGATTCCTCAGCCCTCTCCAGCTGCTGTATTTATTAAACGCTGTTACTAGAGCATTAACTAAAACCACTGCTGCCGCTTTGTAACCTTGTATTGAAGACTGACAACTACTGGATGGGATATTCCCCTTCCAAGGAATCATTCTCTAGGTCATGCATATACTAAGCTGTCAACCTAGACAACTGAGAATGGAGTTAGAAACACCCTCGCCAAAATATTTATTCTGCTGCATCAGATCGTCAATAACTGGAAAAAAACCAAACATCAATGGAGGTACTCCAGCACGCACTCTCTCCTGTCACTTTCCTATAATCTTACACTTCTAAATGCAATAGTAAATATATATATATATATGTTTAAGCAGTTTTGCTATCAAAACCCCAATTTTACAACAATCATCTTAGTTGGTAAACGTAATTAACTCTTTTTAAAAAAGTGGTTCTTATGTCAAAATAAATAAAATTCAGCACTTCCTTTGGAAAAAACCTAGAAACTAATTTTTTAATTAAAATTTTCTCCTTAAAAGCAATTTTTTTAAGCTTTTGGATTTGGAAATCCAAATGCTGACATCTAAATAAAATCTAGAAAAACTAAATCCTGTAGTGTGAGACAGTGCTCCTTGTGAAGTCCTAATAACATGGACAGGTTTAAGAATTTCAACTTTAAAAAAAAAAAAACCTTCTACGTGTATTCTATTCATGTTAAACGTCCAAGTTAGAAATAAAAAGGATTAAACCGCCAACTCATATTTGGACTTTAAGAAATATTGGTAGACTAAAACCACAGCTTTGCCTCAGACACATATCCTGTTGAATTATGTTTATATTCCAGTGGTTTGGAAAATGTGAAAAGCAAAAAACAAGGACTGCCTAATTAAACTTCTAAATTCACATTTAAGAACTGACTGAGGGAGCCAAGTTCTGTAAAATACTGAATACTGCATAGTTTCCACTGACTAACCAACAAGCAACATCAAATTTATTTACATGTCTGACTGTGGTCCCCTTAAAATATCTCGGAAAAGCAAAACCTTAGCAATTATAATAGGGAAGTATGCCATCTGAACAAAGATTATTCACAGTTGACTGAAATACAATTGCAGCATTTGTACATGCATAGTTGTGAATCAGGAAAATAAACTGAAACTTGCTTGCATTCACACTCATCTAACTCTACACAGCAAGTTCATCTTGTGCAAACTTTCCTGATCACTGTGATTGCCTAAAACAAAAAATGACAAAGCAGCCTAGCAAAGAGTAGATAATTTCACATTAGCAGGTTACAAGTGGTCCATGCTCGAGATTTTTTTTTCTTAACAAGCTATCAAAGTTTGTATTACTTTGAGCTTCTTGAGGAAAAAAAAAAGTGGTATTTCAAAAAGACAGTATCCATGAATGTAATGGTAATACTTACAATTGATCCTTAGGTTTTCTACAGCCATGTAGAAGACTCAAGTTAAAGAAAGTAAAACATTTCTATATAAAAACTGGCAATTAAAATAAAATTTAAAAACCCCATATATATAAATAGCACATTGATTAATTAAAATTTGGAACTTACATTTCAAATGTTTAACTGGAACTAAATCAAGTTAAATATCGTTTGATGATGTAGTTTGCAACATAAGATTTTACTTTTGTCGGGTATATGGGTAGGAAAAAAGTGTAACCAGAGATCCTATTTAATAAAACAGAGTAACAGCATTATAAAAGTCACTGATGAGTTGATGACAGGACAGAACTTAACTTTTTGTTAAAAAACAAATCTTAAATGGTAGCCGTAAGTTTCTCAAAAGTACCTGAGGTACCAGAAGGTTGCATTTGAGAAGGGAAGGCAGGAAAGGCAACTTTCTTTTCTGTCATTAATACACTCAGAAGTCACACAGTATGATGTAGAATGAATGCATAGTTTTAGCTCTGTCATGGCTAAAGGAATCAGATCAGTACTTTGATCAAGTACGCAGATTCATATCTTAATTTTTAATCTAATGACTGCAGTAAGAAGCTATAGAAGACATTTTCAAAAAAATCAGAAAAGCAATACTTGGTGTAAAAGTAGCATATTACATTAACTGTGTTCCACATGCTGTTTCACGCAATGCTCATACTTTGCTCTTTGCTTCTATCCACTGAAACGTCCACTGGAAATTGAGCCACAAAGTAGATATTGTAACAATGTGATAAATCTTCTACCTTCTGGAGAGAATTTTGAGAATAAGTATCTTGCTTTCCACAAAAGGATATAATAAGGATTTTCTAGCAATAGGGAAGCCATACAGGCTTCTTTAATCATTGGGCGTGCCATTAATGTGCGTCTCCTCCAGAAGTGCTAAAGATAAGATGTACAAACATATATTAAGATGACATCTGATTATTTAATCTCTTGATAACAATCAATTTTACATACTCACATGATCTCCAGTGCCCGCTAAATGAATGCACACAGGTCTGTGCTTGCTATTCCATCTTCTGGGTATGATGAACTGAAATCTGTAAGAAACAAACATCTATTTTAGCAAAGTAAGTATATCTATTTATAAGCTGCGCCAGAGAAATTAATCTAAAAAAAAAAGACAGAATAAAGATTCTTGTAACCCATGCAGGCAAACTGCCAGCAATTCGGCAGTATCATTTATCATAAACACATCCAGCAAAGAAAGGAATCCAGAAGTAGGACAGAATAAATGCCAAACAAGAAAAGGAGCCAAGCTGAAAGATCATGTTCCTAAAAAAGACCACTACCTCATCATCACAATTTAAATTTTGCAGAGTGGCGAAATGGAACTTCAGATTAAGAGCACCCTAAGCAAGTATGACTAGCTCTCCTAGGCAGCATTGCTATTTTTCTCCTGAGGGTACAACAGCTGAAAGTGAAGATTAAGATGAGCAATATATTTAAATTAAAAAAAAATTTTTTTTTAAAAAATCAAAACCCCAACAAACCCTGAAACTATTCCATACCCCCAACATCAATCGCTTAATGTCTTCTGCTGATACTCCAAGTTATTTGCAGTCTAACTACTGGGAAAAAAAACCAAAAATCACTTCTGAGCCACTAGTACTTTCCCCACAAGATGGAGCACTATTACCTACAACAGTGTTAACACTTTGCAAAAACATATTCGCACAATGCACAGGGATCCTAAGGAAATTTGTAGAGCATTTCAAAACTGTAACAATACTGTCCAATGTAACACTTAGCATACCTTGAGTACAAACTGTAAGAGAACATAGATAAGGAAACAATCAGTATACTGTATTTTCCAGTATCAACTTGAGCTGATAAACTTTTATGTTTCATTTTTAAGTTATTAAACAAAGGTTGGGAAAAAAAAATTCCATCACGAAAGTTGAGATCAAAACTGAAAGCAAACAGAAACTATTCTCCCTTTCCAAACCCACTCCTCAACTGCAAAGCAGTGTTAGTGTGAAAGCAGTAAAAATGCCATTAGGTATCTTCTGACTATTAGAGATCATCCAGCTTTCTGAGAAGATGCTTCTTTTTTCCCTCGCCAAGTAAAAAAGGCACCAGATTCTCTGGCTACAATTACATGAATTTACTATTTCAGTACACATACAATATTTTTGTATTCAATGTAAATGGAAGATTGGAATGGTTCCTTCAAATACAATATAACATGCCTCTCTCATGTAAACATGCCTCTTTCTCCTGCTACTTATAAAACAAGCAACTACTATCCTGGCTATAGCATCCTTCATTTCCAGCATCTTGATCATTTAGAAAAAACCAAACAAATAATTAAAAAAATATTCCATAGCTTTATGCAATGTGATTTCTACACTCAAAAAACCACTTACACACAGACTTAACTATCACGAGTAAGATTTATTTTCACTTTTGAGATCAAAATCTATTTCAACACATTAGTACAAAACCCAGTTTGGAACATTTTACAGATAATTTGTACTACAATAAATTAGCTTCACGATAAAACTACTTTTAGACCATTCTTATTTCTCTGCAGTAGTAGTTCCAGAAAGGAAATACCACTTGGGTTTCTCTTACCTTGCTACAAGCGATTCAACTGGCAGGATACCTGGGACATAATGAGCCAATGGGGAAATGAAGTGACCCTCAAGGATTTTACAGTCAGATTGCTCCTCAACCTAGGGAGAGAACGGAATGATAGCGGTATATTTCACATCAGTGTTTAACTTGTTCTGAAAGCCGATCTCTTAAAGTAGAAGAATTTGTTATAGGATAAAAATGTACTTAAAAACCCACAAAGCTAAGGTCTCTTTCAAATGCAAGGATACGCATGTTATCAACACAGTCAAAATATTTATTTCAAACTTTGCTTTTATTAAATGACCTACTAAAGGAATCAAGGAATAAGTGTAATGCTGTCCCATTTTAAATTACTTCCATAACACATACTAAGTTTTGAGCATTTTTTGAGCTTCAAGATCTGACATCCCACCCCCCCAACTATCGTATTACTGGGGAAAAAATAAAACAGTAACTCTACAGCCACTGCTTTATTCTCTCAGTATCCTTCCATTCTTTGCTAGTAGTCAACAACGTGACTGCTCATTTTTGTATCCCTTCCAACCACATTTCACATTTTTGCCATTGTCTCCTAATTCTATTCACAGCAGCTCAATAAATAAAAAAAAAAGGAAAAAAATAAAATCAAACCAGCAAACTGTTAAAGCTTGCCACAGCATTGACCACCAGTGCATATATTTGACTCTAGAACTACTCTTCATTTCTGACCCCCTATTCACACTTTTTAGATTGAGAAGTCTGGAGGGCAATTATTACGTCTATCTGCACACCTCACTTGGAAGCACAGAGCCTCCTTTTTCCCATCAAGAGCATTTGAGAACTCACACTACATTGATTTCTTTTGCCTCTACAGCCTGACTTCCTCTTTTCTCACGGATAAATTCTAATCTCTTCTTGATACAGAGCAACTGGGAACACCTGTGAAGTCAGTTAACACTACCTGTTAGAATACTGGTGATCAGCAAAAGCTAACTGAATCTTGTCAGAGGTGCATTCACCACCATATCTCTATGTGCTCCCTAACTCAAGTCCCCCGTTGCCGATCCTAGCAGCAACTCATGCTGTGATAACCTCAAACATCAGGAAAACGTAGATTCACATCACATTAAGATTTAACTCTTCTATCCTATAAAAGCAGCCTGGTAAGCACTAAGTTGATTTCACCTTTATATACCATCAGGAAAATAAATTTAGTTAAACTGCATCATCTCTCGCTTTTAAGTACCTTGTCAATGAACACTGGGTAATCTTTCGAAACCAGCGTCTGGCATTTTTCCCTGTTTCCAATAATCTTTCTGAATTCAAATATTCTGTTGAAAGGAAACAAGTAGATAAGATTCAACTTTTAATCTAAAAAAAAGAGAAGATATATATATATAAAAAATTTCAGGAGCTAAAGCAAGCCACAAATAAAAGTTATGAAGCCAGCTTTGCATTTACAGATTAATCAGGCTACCACAGGATAGGTATACAAGAATGTTTTTCAGTTAAAAAAAAAGAAAGAAAAAGGCTCAGGTACATTGCCTGCAGTTGCACAGCTCCTAAATAGTATTTTACACCCGATATGCTGAAAACTTATATTATTTTTCAGGGCCAAATTAAGACATAGTAACCTCCTACACTTACACATACTTGTAGGCACATACAAGGCAATACAGACTGAATGGATGAAAGACAGGCTGGACTGCCAACCTCAAAGCGTAGCTGTCAATGATTTGAAGTCTAGCTGGAAACAAGTTACTAGCAGCACTTAGGGAAGTTCATGAATGACACAAACTGTAGGGTGAGGTTGGTAGCTGGAAGGTAGGGTTACCATTCAGAATGACCTGGATAAGCTGGAGGAACAGGTCAGCAAACATCCTAAAGCTCAACAATAAAACTGCAAAATCTTGTACCTAGCACAGAATAGCCCCATGCAACAACACAGGCTGGGAACTTCCCAGCTAGGTAGCAGCTCTGCAGGAAAAGGCATGGGGTTTCTGGTGGACAGCGAACTGAACACAAGTTAGCAACACATCCTCACAGCTAGGAAGACCAACGGCATACTCTTTGCATTTAGCAAGAGGGCAGCCAGCTGGTCAAAGGCACACGGTTTGCATTGGCTGGGAAACAGAAGGCTAAGGGACAAATCCAGTTGTTTTCTTCTGCTACTTAAATGGGCTACAGAGTCTTACACAGAAAATAAAACAAAGACTCTTCTCAGAGGTATACAGTGAGAGGATAAGATGCAAAGGTTGCATGCTGCAACGTAAGAAATTCCTTCTGGAACAGTGTAAGATTCTTTTTTGTAGTGGTTAAGCACTGGAAAAGACTGCCCAGAGAAACTAAGAATAATCTCCATCCCCAAGGGACTTTCAAAACTCAAATGGATGAGGTGCCAAGTGACTAGAATCAACTAAAAAATTACCTTTGCTTCCAATAGGGATTTGGATGAGATGCCCTCAAGATGGCCCTCTCAACCTTAATTACTCTATGCTAATAACTCGCTCGTTATTATGGTTGGAAATACACACAAAGATGTTACCTAACCAACTAAACCAGCAGATTTGTGTGGGAAGTACAGAACAATAGTATAACAGGAATGATCTCTTCACCTTCCCAACACCAGAGGAAAAAAAAACCCCACAAAAAAATCCAGCAAAAAACCCCAAAAGAACACAAAGAAAATCCAGTTTACCACCACATCAAAAATAGCTCTACTGTATAGCCTTTGCTATTCTTATGCAGAACAGCAGGTACATTTGAGTACTTCTGAGAATATAAGGGTAAAGCTATGAGACACAAGCATGGAGGTAAGCTAATGAAGAGATGTTTTGCTTGACACTAAATCCTCCAATACTGCATTTATTTATTTCCTCTGTAGTTAGGAGGATAGTGAAGGCTTAATCTTGCATGTGTTGAGAAATTTCAAGTCCTGCTGATGAGGTGAGGATAAAGCATTATGATATCAGCAGTCATCACATCAAGGGTGTGCACATAAAACTTCAGATTACTTCTAGGCAGGGTAGTCTCTAATACCAGTCAGTTAATGCTTGAAGTATAAAAAATTTAATAATTTCTTCTAATGGAGCTTCACAGTGATCAGTTAGGAAAAAAACCCAAAAAACCCCAACAAACCACCAAAAACTGCCAAACCAAAAACCAACAAAGAAAGACAACGCTGACACTGTTTCTGGCATGACAGGGCATGCATACTAGGGAGTGGTACTCCCTCCTCCCACTACCCAGCGTGAGGAGTCAGGAGCAGGCGGTATTCTTCCTTCTTCATCCAGGTGAAGCCAGGCTGCTGGGCAACAGCTCATCTTCTTCCCATTCAGGGACAATACATAGAACAAATTCTTCTTCCACTTTTCAGACCAGTAGGCCAGCAAGCCTGCTTCATGCTTCCCACAGCTTTTATCTCATGTGAGAGGTTTTCCCCCCCCACTATGAAAAAGGAAGAGCCATAGCCAATACCATTATTCTACCAGCAATGCTTCTTTATTGCTGTTTGGCATTAGTGTGATTACCCTTATAGACCCCATGCAAGAGAAAAGCCTTGCCTGGTATTACAACAGCTAACAGCAGAATTAGTCAGAAGTTCCCCTATATAGCAAATGTACTGGGGGGAAATGTGGACGGGGGAGTGAAACTTCATCATGTCTCACCACGAACCTAAAAGTTTTTGAGAGAGGGTTTTGATAACATTAAAATGTTCCATTTCAGATACACGTAACAGAATACAGAAATGCTGCAATCCAAACAAAATCCCCACTTTTTTTTTGCACTCGAAACAAAATCCCCACTTTTTTTGCTTATTCCAACAAAAGTAAACTGTTTCAAAAATCCAACATTCTCATTTTGCAGGAAAGTCTGCTATTTAAGAGAAAAATCAACTGAAGACAGACATACGCAGCAATCAAAGTGCCACTTCAAGATGAGATGTAACCAATGTTCCACTTGGACTTAAAACCAAAAACAACCCCCCACATAACTCCACTGCTACCCACAGTGAACATATTTTATTTCAGTAATTTTTTTTTACATTTTCTTTATTGATTTTCAAATACATAAGAATTAGCTTATTAAACGCAGATTTATAATTTCCTATTTAAATACTACCTGATGCAGAAAATATATTTTCAGTCAATTTTTAAACTTAAGAAATGCAAGTGCTCGACCTCCAAGTGTTACTCTTAATCACTAATAAAATCAGAAAATATTTAAAAATTAAGAGGTACTTCCATTTTTTTTTTATTTCCAAGACATCTAAAAAGAATGAGTTTACTACTTTGGGCTATGAGAGAAACTCCTGATTCCATCTTACACTTTTAAAGCTCATCATTATTAAGAAATTACAGAAAGCTAGCAAGATCCTCTTTAATGTCAAGCAGAACAATTCCTCTGCAAAAATTCAGCAAGTTTTGTTTTTGGAAAACGCTTCTCAGAGATCCACCTTGAAGTATGTTATCATACGTGCACAAGTGAAAAATGTAGTTGGACACATATACATTGTCTCAAGAAGAGCCTCTTTAAACCCTAACATTTAGCAAACCCCTTTAAGACTTCTTTTAAATCCAGTTCCTCCCTTGGTATGGAAACACATGATTTCCTGAAGAAAACAAACTTTAACAGTTTTTTTAAAAAATACAGTATGGTAACAATTGTTGGTATTTCAAGGGTTGCTTTTTTTTTTCTTTTAATATAAAATACTGTTTATGCCATTATTTTTTAACAAATCACCTTTTCAGATCCTCTGGCTTTCCCCATCCTCTGATGAAAAGTTTAGTGAGGAGAAGCTTTCTGTACAAGACATCTAATTTACTCACACCCATTAGCAGCAAACTGACATCTAGAAAAAAAAGAACAGGAAAAAATAAGGTAGTTCAAGGAGTTAACTTGAATGGCAAGTTCATTGATTGTAACACAAAGTAGGCTTTTATTTTGGTATCTGTATCAATGAAAAGCCATACCATTTTTATTCCAAGGAAGTTAACCTTGACATTTAGGTCAATCCTTTTCATTTTAAACAAAATACAGAAGCTGTTAACTCCAGCTTTTTTAGGAAAATGAAATTTAAGAGTAGGAATTTGACATGCCAGAAATTTTTTAAGTTATTTATGACAAGCCAACTGAAGTGGCACATAAGATCACAGAACTACATCTTCAACCAGTTCTAACTGTATTTTACTTGAACCTGTAAAAGACAGGCATTGATCTCTGTCTTGTCAATATAGCTATGATGGGAAAAACTTTTCAGTCAAAATGTGCTTTCATCTCAGAATGGAAGCTTGAAACAATATCTGGTTTTAAACAACTAGAAGACTAGATCTCTAGCTATGTAATTATTCATTTATAAAAAAAGAAAGAAAAAATAGTATCTCTAGTCACTGATGCAGAGAAAGCTTATTTTTGTAAGCTTGTCTTCACTGGTGACTCAAGCACACATCTTAATCCTTATTTTATCCATTCCTTTCCAATTTTCGCCAACTCATTTCTTATGGTTTTGAAAATGATGCTCCCACTCCCTTCAGGGAAGCAATCATGCCATCGAAATCCTTACCAGTGTAATTTCTTTTTCAGCAAATACACAAACTCAACTATAGCTAAAGCCAACAAGATTTTAGGCAAGCTGAATATTATTTTCAAAGCAATACTTACTGAAGTGAACCGGGAGCCACTACTGTGCTCTTCCAATGAGGAAGGGAAAAAAACCAAACAACTCAAATCTCACTTCTTGATCAGCAGGATACAGGTTATTCAATTAAAAAAGATAAAGGTCCAGGATCTGTGTATGCCTAAGAAAACAACAGATTTAATTATCAAAGACTTGTTTAGTAAGTTCCTTTCAACTACTTTTAGTATTTCCAGGCTCCTTCATACTGAATGGTCTAAATAACTTCATAACACTCCAAATAGTCTAAGTTAATTCATGGTGGTTTTAGTTGAGGTTTGGTTGTTGTTGTTCGGGTTTTTTTCCACTTTAAGCCAAAGTTCATTTATTCTGCCACACTTTAAAATGGTGATTCTTAAAATAAACTTGTCTAAATATAACAAGTTAAAATTGTGGTCAGATTAATAAATATATTTCTCTACACTTCTAAAAAGCCAATACTTAAGAATCCATACACAGAAAAAAGAAAAACACTTTGACAGTTAAGTTACTATCAAAATAGAAATTATAGACAACTTACGGTACGTGAATGCTAGAACGAGCATCCTAGAAATGGTTCCATGTTCAGTCATTATGGGGCAGAAATAAATACCTAAAATCATCACAAAGTGGGGACCTGCTATTTTAACACTGTAGCAAGTTAGTTCCTACTCCACTAGTCCCAAACAGCTGACTCTAATCTTATTCTGATCCATACCTGTTTGGTCTAATAGAATCACAACCTCAATACAAGCTTTTTCCTTGCCCACTCCGGAGATAGCCATTGACCTCACATGCTTTTGGGGTGTCAGATGGGAAATGTTTGCCAGTCCCTGCAAGGTCCCTCCTCTGGAGCAGGGGGACAGCTTGGTATTTTCCTGGTGCTAGAAGAGAACTGGGTCATGGAGACAGGGACAGCAATAAAGAGCAGACCCTCTATGGGGCTGGGAAGACAGTTCAGAGTGAGTACACACAAGAGAATCTATGCTGTCAAAAAAATACTAAAACTAGATTTGCAGTTCTATCTGTATACTGCTTACCAGCAATTATGAACAGAAATTTTAATGAATGTTTTGATGCTTAACAAAGGAGCCTTGCACATTTTGTTTGTTTGCTTGCTGTTTTGTTTGGGGTTTTTGTTTTGTTTTTTAAATCCTCTCCAAAACAAAAGCCAACTAAGAGAGAAAACATAAAGATGTTGATTTTGCTGTGAGCTCGAAGGCTGGCCTGATGAGCTCTCTCTGTTGCACCAAGTGAATGCCAAAACAAGTTTCTAGACAAGTACATTATATTTAAATGCAACATTGATTGGGGTGAAAGGACTGCCTCATCCTGTATTCTATTTCATTGATTGAATAAAAACTCTAAAGTAATTCAGGATATTTCAATTAATCAGATTCAAGATTAAATCATTACTGGAAAGAGTATAGGAAACACTAAACCAAAAAAATATTCCAAGTACATGAAGTATGTTGTATAGAACTTCTCAGAAATATTGCTGAGATAAATAGGGGTCATCCTCCCATTTTGTTTATCTTAGTAACAAAACGGTAGGACATGCCTGCGTCACTGCCCATCAATGTCTACATGGAAAGACAATTACAAATACTTTTACTGTCAGAAAAGGCAAACCCAACTGCTGGAGGCTGAAGTTTTATAACTTCACAATAGAAGAGTATATTTTAGCAGTGAGAGTCTCAACTTGAGAAAAGAATCAGCAGAGCTTGTTTTGGAATGCGACTGGATTTCCACCACTTGATATCACACTTGTCACATCATGATCCCTTTGTAAGACAGATCAGCTGGAAGCAGTGATCTGATAAAGATACCGCATAGTTGTATAGACCAAGAAACTATACCTGTGTTATGAATATTCCACGAGTATATTGCTAACCTGGTAAGCTTTACATAATTGTAAGTTGTGAATAGAAACCGTAACAGATACAAAGGCACATTAAAAAGCGATCCACTAAAAAAACTCCCCACATTTTAAAATAGTATTTTCCAGAGAAGACGACAAGGAAACCTAGACATAAACTATAACTAGGCTCTTGCTCTAGGAATGGTGTTTTTCCCTTGCTTCCAGAACCCTCATACTGCATACTAACTGTAAATTCTTGGAGTGTACACTTATTTCATAGGATCAGACACAAAAATTCATCCAACATCGAACACATAAAAGGTCAGTTATTCCTTTTTATCCAGTGCATGCAACTTCAGTTACAAGAAAAAAACCACTGGGAAGTACATACAGACTTTATTAAAGGCCAAGACTACTGTTTCTAAACATGAATATGAAACAGACCCCACCAAGAAGTCAACCTGAAAAAGCCAAGAAGGTATATGTGTTTTAGAAGGCCGAGTCCTTAACTTCCCTGCCTTATTACTTTTTTTTTTTTTAAATCTCTCTTTCAATTAATGTCAGGTCATGCACTTTTTTTTTCAAATTATTCTTTTCCCTCCAACAGAAGAAAGACTGCTTTTAAAAAAATCATAAAGAAGTCACGGCACTAAGTCAGAAACAAGCCCCACAAGAATTTCACGCGATGGGATAGAGGGGAGCCTGCGGATAAACAAAGGGGCCTAAGCCAGAAGCGCCACACCGACCGCCGCTGCCTACCTGCCCTCCCTCCACTCGCTCTGTGTTTGGTTATCAGCGGACGGGGAGCCTAACCCCAACATTTACCGGTCCAAAGTGCAGGGCTCAACACATGGTGCCCTGCCGACCCGAGGCTGCGGGTCACCCCCGCGATCTCACCGCCGCCTTGCGGAAACCTCCCTCAGGCCGCCGAGCCCTCGGCCCGCCCCGAGCGGGACCCAGGCGCTCCCCTGAACGGCCGCGGGAAGGGGCGGGAGGCACCCAATGGCCCGTTAACCAACCCCCCACCCCCCCAAGGCGCGGCGGGGACACACACCCGCGCCCCGCAGCGACCCACTGGACATCGAGCCCGTCCCCCCGCGCCAGGACAGGGCTCAGTCAGCCGGCGGCAGGGACGTGTCCGCAGCGCCCCCGGGGGCTGGGCACGGCCGGGAGGGAAGAGCCCCAGGAAAGCACGGCTCCTCCTCGCCCTCAGCTGAGGGCCGCACGGAGACCAACCGCAGCTCCCCGGGCGAGGGGGCAGCTCCTCCTTTTACTTTCCCTTCCTTCCCGTCCCCTCCTGCCCGCCCCGCGAAGGTCACTCACCCGACGGCCCGGCGCTGCCGGTGCTGGGGCACCACATGGGCGGGCGGGAAAGGCACGGAGGAGGGGAAAAGGGCGGGGCCGGCCTCACGCGCGGGCGGGAGCACGTACGCAGGCGCTCGGCAGGCGGGAGGCGCGGGAGGCCGCTGACCCCGCCCCATGCACGTGACCAGCGCTTACCGCCCCTTCCCCGCCCCGCCCGCCGTGTCTCGCGCTCGGCCGGCTCTGCGGCTGTTGGCGGCGGCCTCGGCCCTCGCGCCCGGCCGGCAGCGCCCACCAGCGGCGGAGGCGTGGGGGCGGCGCGCGCGCACGCCCTCTGGCGGCAGCGGGCGCGAAGGGCGGCCGGGAGGGGCCGGGGGTGGATCCCGGCACTACGGGGCTCGGAAGCGACCGCGGTTGGGTATGGAGGCCGCGGTCTCCGGTCCGGAGGTGGCTGCTGAGGGGCAGGAGCCTTTGCTGAGTGCCGGAGAGGCGGCGGAGGAGGAGAGCAGGTAGGGGGTTGTTCCTTCCCGCGCCCCTCCTTTCTGAGGCGGTGAGGAAACTCCTTGTCCCGCGGGCGGAGGGGAGCTGCGCTAACAGGCGCCTCTCCTCCCTCCCTGCTCCGGGGAGGGGGGTTCAGGCAACACCCCCACGAATCACTAGAGAAACCACCCGTGGGTGACGAGTCCCTCTCCGCTTTGCGTGGGTGCTTTACCCCGCAAGGAAAGCCCAAGCTTGAGGGAAGCTGCCCGCTTCGGGAGCCGGCGGAGGGGATGGAAACCGAGCCGCCTTCCCCAGGCGCTCTGATCGTCTGGATTCGCGGCGCCGCCTCCCTCAGCCGCTCTTCAGCCTGCCCCGGGCTCGGCAGCGAGGCCGTCTGTAACAAAACAAACGCATGAAAAAGCATAAACATCGATTATTGTGGTGCCGAAGTCTAATTATTTAATAGCACTCTTCTTGTGCGGGCAGCAGTCGATCACTTTTTTTTTTTTTTTCCCCTTCTGTCAGGAAAACAACAGTATTTTGAATGTGTAGGGGTGGCTGCTGTTGCTGCCGTCTTTGAAGTGTTCTCACTCTTGGAGCCTACTGCTTGGTTTAATTAAAATCTTGAAAGTAACCAAACATAGCATACGTATAGCATATACAAGTGTTTGACTGACTTCTTCCTAGGTGTGATGGGCAATAAAGTAACAAAGTGCACTTAGAAACACCATTTATGTGGTTAAAGTATCATTGAACCAAGACACTTCAATGGTGTAAACACTTCTGAAGAAATGAATGTACAAGTCATGCTGTGGAATGGCTATGTTAGCTTTAAAATTGGTGTATGCC
Organism: Balearica regulorum gibbericeps; assembly: GCF_011004875.1. Classification (NCBI taxonomy): domain Eukaryota; kingdom Metazoa; phylum Chordata; class Aves; order Gruiformes; family Gruidae; genus Balearica; species Balearica regulorum. Next base: position 8,718,303 of record NC_046187.1, on the reverse strand, counting down.
TAAGTCTATATATGACCTACATAAACAATACTTATCAACTATATTCAGACATATATAACCTAGGTCTGTATCTTTTGGACAGAGACTATTTTGTTTAGAATACTTCAAAACCAAAAGAAGAACCCTGAAATGTTCTTGCTTTTGAAAAAGTTTATGAGTCTCAGAAGGTGCTTTTCAATTAAAAAAAAAAAAAGCTTACTACTCACAAAGTTTGTAACTTGTATTTTAATTTTTTTTTGCAGCCATTACAATCTTCAGCAATACCTTTTACACACATTTTTTATGTTGTATAGTTATTTTCTCATGGTAAGAATAGACTAGCCATACCTTTTAATCTAACCAATAGCTGTTCAGGTTTGGGGCTTTTTGCTTTAAAGTTATAGTTCTGAGAAAATGTTTGGGGTTTTATGGTTTAGTACACACTTCTTAAAGCCTTGACATAATATCTGTGATGCTCCAAAGTGTCTATACATTACAGAATTGAAGATGTCTCTAGATAAAGATCTCTTTGTGTAACATTTGAATGCAATGGTATGCGATAGCATTTCTATTAGGTTTTTGATTTGTCAATCTAATATTTTTCAGTGAAAAATTAGCTTGTTTCTAAAATAAATTCTTTGTATTCTTTGCTATCTGGAAGACCATTCTTGCATAACAGTTTACACAATTGTATTGAGAGGTTTGTGAAAAATGTTTTCAGTGTCCTGTGGGAAAAAGTAGAAGAGAATCTGATAATAATTTTTTTCTCTCTTGACTTTTGGTTCAAAAATAGGGATGTTGTGGAAACACAAGAGCATTATAAGAGCAGGTGGCGATCCATCTGGATAATGTATCTTACTATGTTTCTCAGTAGTGTAGGTGAGTAAACACAGGTGGATTTCAATGTTATTTGCTTAATGAATATGTTTTGGTTTGAAAATTACAGGGTTTTCTAGATTTCAACTTCATAGCTCCTTTAATGCTACTGTTCTTTTATAACCTAAAAAAGGTGCGCTTTCTGATTCTTCGAGAGAGAAGACATGACTAGCAAATCAAACAGAAAGTTACGTTTAATAAGATAAGTTAAATAATACTCTCTTTTGAGACTAAATAACATATTACTTAAATCTTTGTTTTATGGCTTTATAATAGTTCAAGGTAAAAAGGTAGTGGCAGAGTAAGGTTATTGCTCAGAACCAAACAAAACGAAGGTCACACTTTTATATCCAAAGTGAAACTTCTAAGGAATGAAAATAGAAATAATGCTGAGTTCTTAAGAGGTAAGATCTTTGTGGGAATGTATGTTATCTATTTCAAAATATGTATGAGAACTTGTTTTCTCCTATGGGATTTTGCATCCCACTGCAGAACAAATTATTGTTTCATTCCTAAATAACTGCCCCTGGAAACAAGACTTCTGATGATTTTTGACTTCTGGTGATTTTCCGTGGTCCTAGAAATGATCTTGAAAATCATAGGATACTTTAGTGATTTTTATTTTTTTTTTAATTTGATGAATTAAAATCTCTTTGATAAATGAATACAAATATGTCGGTGTATCAAGAAATTCTTTTTATTCTGGAGACCTTGTCTTTCCATTGGGAGGAAAAATCCCATGCAGTTTGCTTAGCACATCAGTATTTTTTTCATTGGAGTTTTTTGGTTTAGTGTGTATGCACCAATAAAATGTCCTTTTAAAAATAGTTCCTCCTGTTAGGAGGAATTATCACTCCTTAAAAAAAGCACATAATACATATTATATACATATATATAAAATATACATATACATTATATACATAAATATATTCAGGTGACAGACTGATGCACAGTTGTAGACTATCATACACTTAGGAGCAGAAGAATGAACCTGTAATAACTGTTTCAGTAAAGCAAATTATTGATAAACATGGCAAATAAAGTAACTTCAGTTATGCTTTTACTGCATTGCAGGTTTCTCAATTGTAATTATGTCTGTGTGGCCATATCTCCAAAAGGTTTGTAAATTTGTTTGTTTGTTTGTTTTAATAAGAACAGAAAACTCCTGCTCAGAAGAATGTAATACAAAACTTGACATTTTATTTAGGAAAAGAAACAGTAAAGGGAAGTGTGTGGTTATAAGAGACTTCTATTTTGCCATCCATTTAGACAGCTTTCATTATTTCATGTAAATATCTGTCAGTTGATTTCCTGAATTGATAAAAGTACATCATAATCCAGAAATGTTTAGTTTTCCAATATAATTTCACTGTTTTATTGGACAGTAAATCAATAGAAATCTCTTTATCAGAATGCATTTGTAGTGTTAAAACATAACAAGGCTTGTCTGCATTTTGAAAAAAAAAAACAAAAAAAACGCCAAAGAAAACCCCCAACAAAACGGAAGCTGAAGGTAGAAGTTGCTCTGTAAGTGTCATATTGTTGCACTTAGACCTTCTTGGTATTCTTAACTGGGAATTGTCTGTGTTCCTGGATAGTGTTTTTAGTTTGTTTGGGGTTTTTTTGGTGTATTTATGTTAAACACCGCACTGTGCCATGCAGACTTACTAATTTATTTAGCAATAGCTTAGGTTTGACATTGCATTGGGTAGTGCCGTATACCCTCAGAATTACAGTGCAGAGTCTTAGGTATTTCAGGTACTGATTCTAGAATGGTTCTGTTGATATTATAAAATACTATAATACTTTATCAATAGAATTGATTAATTTGTTTCTGCAGATTGATCCGACAGCAGATGCGAGTTTCTTGGGCTGGATTATAGCTTCATATAGCATTGGCCAAATGGTTGCCTCTCCCCTGTTCGGCTTGTGGTCCAACTACAGGCCAAGGAGAGAACCTCTCGTTGTTTCAACTGCTATTTCAGTAGCTGCTAATTGTCTTTATGCCTATGTCCATGTACCTCATTCACACAACAAATACTACATGCTGACTGCACGTGCTCTTGTGGGATTTGGAGCAGGTAACCACAGCAGAATTTACATTTATGAAAATTATTAAATTCTATGTCTTGTATAAGATAGTTAATATGATATTTTAGTACCAGACTTACCATTATGTGAATGATAACTTGTTATTTAACAAAGCGAAGAGTCAGCCAATACTAGTTTATAATAAAATTATGTACTTGTGCAGTTGTGTATAAATACTAGAGGGAATGATGGGGTATATTTTATTGCAAAATAAGAAGAAAACCCTAAAATAAAATAAATGTAACTAGATAATTTAAGAATATAACTTAGTATTTACATGAACACTTTCTTGGTTTTGTTTTTTTAAGGAAACGTGGCTGTAGTTCGATCATATATTGCGGGTGCCACTTCTCTTACAGAAAGAACAAGTGCTATGGCCAATACCAGTGCCTGCCAAGCAATTGGCTTCATATTAGGACCAGGTAAACATATCTTTTTTCCTCACTTCTTTAATACTTTTTAGGATGAAATTGGGCATTGGAAGTATGAATCCTCAGCACCTGTATGTTGGGGATTTTAAGGCATAGTTATCAAAATTGAATGAATGGTATCCACTCATACGTACTTGTGTATGCCAATATAAATGAAATGGTCTAGTCTAAAGAAATTCTAATTGTTTGTAGTTAAAAACTAGCTGGTTTGGATTGCTGGCTGCAGGAAAAACAAGTTCCAAGATGCTCTCTTGTACCAGTACCCACTAAATAATCTATGACCAATTGCACTTTGTTCATGGAGAAGGGAATTAAACTTAACTATACTTGGGCAAACATTTCTACCTTTCTGAAATAACTGAAAATTTCACCTTGCCTCATGTGTTGTAGAAAATGACATCCCACAGATCTTCCTGATGTTGTAGTGATGATCACGACGTCTTCATACTGGCAAAAATTTTAAGACATAGCACAGATATTACAGTAAGCTAAGGGAACAAAGAGCTCAAGGGGCATTAGTTAGATCAGGCACAACTGGCTCCCGAGATATTTCATCTGTTTCACGAGAGAAATGCATTAGACTTGCCCTGTGTTGTAAAGAGAAACCAGCAATTTTGTCCTAAACAGCCTCTACTGATTACTTGTCTTCTGTAGCTGGAGATTAAGATTATCCGATTCGTAGAGCTGAAGTGCTCTGTGTATGGTAATATAATGAGGTGAATGTTTAGGGCTGAAAGTTTTTTCTCTGGTTGATTATTACTAGCGCTGTTGATAGAACATTAAGGGTCTACAGCAACAAAAAATCTGCATTCTTCGTGTGATTTGCATGGAGTATACATTTAGATAGTCACCTTTCCTAACTTGATAGGGACTCTCTGTCTGTTTCCTAACAGTAGTATGCAAATGACCTGATCTTACAATCTTTTGCTCTGCTCCAATTTAAATTTTAATTTTAAAACAAAACAAAACAAACAAAAAAACCAAACCGGCAACTTCTTTTCTCTCTAGCTTGCCCTAGTCCAGTCCCAGGACAAAGGTTTTCCATGTAGGAGGAAGAAGAAAAAGTAAATCAGGTGTCTGCATGTGGCCAAGAAAATTAACCATTGTTACACTTGGAATTCAGTTCCAGTTCTTTAAGTATCATGCTGATATCTATACAGTGTATCTGTATGTAACCAAGTAGTTTTCTGACTGGTTGAGATCTCACTGATACCCATCAGTGTTGAGAGTAGGATTCTCATAATGTAAAAGGTTTGGTAATATTTAAATTTTACTTAGCAATTGGAACAGCTTTGCTTATTCAGTTTCATATGTTTATTCTATATGTGTTCTAATATTTTCTTAATGATTGTCAAGATTTTCTGAATACATTTATGTTTTTAAGTTTTTCAGACATGTTTTACACTTATTGGAGAAGAAGGAATAACATGGAAATTAGTTAATCTTCAGCTGAACATGTATACGGCACCAGTTTTATTTGGAGCTCTCTTAGGAGTTATTAATATTATTCTCATCTTTGCCATATTGAGGTAATCAAGTCAAAAAAGAGAAATGTTCTACCTTGTTTTAGTGGGTGACTTGCAACAAATAATATTCTGCTCAGAAGGAGGAGTAATAAGGCTGAAATCTGGAGCACTAAAACTATAAGCTGTTACTTATTTTTCAGGGTTTCTACCTTCTTTAATACATATGTTTTTCATTATGCTCATAAATTAGTCATAGTGATGTTACAGCTAGAATATAAACTGATGGAAAAAGTTAGAGTTCTTAGATTATTAGCTTTTAGCCTTGATATATTTTTAATGTTGATGGTTTCTGCCCATGTCTTTTCTCTAAAGAGAAATAAGGTTAGCTTGTCTGTAGGATCCTCACTGTCTGTGTCTTTCCTCGAAGAATCTCAAGGGGGGATTTTTATGCATTATCCCATTGGTAGCAGTGAGGGGGGAAGGGGAGAAATGCACAGATATGTGATATTCTCCCAGTAGAATATTTTCTTTCTTGAATATCGTGGTGTCCACTGCAGTCAAATGTAGACTACACAGATGATGCTTAAAGGAGCTGGGAATAATGAGAATATGACATTATGCCATTTAGGATTATTTTAATAGAAACTTCACTCAGTAGTAGATCAAATAAATATGTGTATTAATGAAAACGTTTCTAAACTTCTAGAGAGCATCGAGTGGATGACATGGGACGGCAATGCAAAAGTATCAATTTTGAAGGAGAAGGTACCTATGTTTTCTTGAAAACTTATTCTGTGATTTTAATTTTGAAGTACTCCCTTACTACATACAAGCATTTTGAAGTATTCTAAAGTCTGATGCATTGGGACCTCGAAGTGAAAAATAGGCTACATCTCTTGCTAACTGGTCCAGAAATTGCTTCACATCCATATTGTGTCCATAGTGCTGTCTGGTAGCAAAGAAGAAAAAAATATTGTATGGATCCTTCCAGACTTTCACCCTGGAACTGTCTCTTCCAAGAGACAGGATTAAGTGAATATGGATATTAAAAAAATCTCCCTAATTTCTACTTTGTGGTCATGCTTCTCTTTTGTTCTGTATCATGCTGAGTAATATTGTTATTGCAAATCAGCTTTCATATATGACATCTTATTAAAAAGTGTATGTTGTATAAATAAATTTGGTTAGTGAGACTGAAGTACAGTAATTGCCACATATAGTGCAACAGCTTCTGTTCAATATATACCCTTTTTGTACGCAGTTCAAATTTTTTAAAACATTGTGAGTATCACTTTCACTTGAAGAATCAAAAGTATATGAAAGGTCAACTTAAACTTCTTTTTAAATCTTTTGAAGGCACCAGTATTTTGTATTAGTTTTCTGTTTAAAAAGGGAGCTGTACGTGCATACCACACATGGGTGTTCTGTGTATGAAAATGCTGTGCCTGGGTTAGAGGAACAAAGGCTCTGTGGCAGTGCAGAGAATTGTACTGTGTACTTTAGACATTGCAAGAGGAACAGAAAGTGTTTTGGTTTCCATTGTTAAGATATTTAAAGAAGTTTGCTTATTTTGCTGTCACTCAGGATTTGTCAGTCCCAGCATTACAGTGGGAAAACAGATGGTCTAACTGATTTGGAAATCATTTTCCCTCATTGTCAGAGGAATTGAAGTTTCAACAATTCCATTTTGATTTTAAAACATTATACTTAGATTGTCAAAACATAACTTCCTAGTCACCCACCAACCTGCATGTTAAATACTTAACCGAGTAAGGAAATCAATGCTGTTTGTTTGTAACTTGTGGTGGTGTAAAGAAAGCTCAGTTTGCAGTTTAGATTATTCTGTTGTTTTATTGTAGAAAGTGGGGCTCTGGATCAGGATGCAGAAGGAAACGTTGACCACGTTGCTGTGGTAGCAATCAATTTGCTTTTCTTTGTCATCTTGTTTGTGTTTGCTGTCTTTGAAACGTAAGTTTGTCTATTTTCTCTCAAAATACTTAGACATGTGATGTAGTTAGACTGGGTGTGCAAGTATAGGCTTTTCTGTTGCACTCATTTTCGTAATTGTGCCCTTCATAAATAGAGGTCCACAACCAGATGCAAACGAATTGATGTATACTGATATAGAGTAATGAATTAACTAAATAACTAAAAATATGTAGCGCACAGTGGTATATTTTTTTTTAATTAATGTAATTTTGTTCTGTCAATTTAGTATAGCTACTCCATTGACGATGGATATGTATTCCTGGACCAGGAAAGAAGCTGTTTTTTATAATGGAATAATCCTTAGTGTGGTTGGCGTTGAATCAGTTATTGTTTTCATGGTGGTTAAAACACTATCTAAAAAGTAAGTTTCTGGAGTTTATCAATCAGAATTATGCTACTTATGTTAGCTAAGTGCGAAAAAGCTTTACAGCAAGGCCAAGTTTGCATTACTTAAATCTTGTACTTGTTAATGAATTTAGGTTTAGTATGACAAAGAAGTACTTCCAATTTTGATGCAGCCATGATGCTGTGGCTGTTCTTCATTCTGTTAATGTAACCCCCTTCCTTGTCTGCCTTTTATCTTTGAATCACAAGAAAAATGGGATTTAAGTGACTGTGATTTTGAAATTTTTCTTGCAGGTGTTTTGGTCAGGCATCTATTCCAGAAATTAATGGGTTGTGCTGTTAGCACCTTCCTAAATTTTACTTTAATTAAATGATATATTTAATTGTAATTTCATTGTTTGATAGGACTGGTGAGCGTGCCATACTCCATGGAGGCTTACTGATTGTCTTGGTTGGATTCTTTATCTTACTGCCATGGGGGAAAAAACTACCAAATATCCAGTGGCAAGGTAGAATACAAGTCATACTAAACTATCATCATAATGTTTTTTGAAAGCTTTTTTATTGTATTTTTTTCTTAATAGGACACATAACTTATTTTTACAGAAATAAAGAATAACTCCATTCCCAGAACAACTTCCGCTGAACTGTTAACGCCTTTCTGGAGTTTGCAAGCAATGCAGCTTCCATCCAACCACACAGTAGAACCCATAGGCTGCCCTGTCACGCAGTCCTGGTGCCTGAATACTCCTATGATCTATCTGGCCCAGTATATCAGCTCTGACATACTAATAGGATTGGGCTATCCAGTTTGTAATGTCATGTCCTACACTTTATACTCAAAAATTCTTGGACCAAAGCCTCAGGTAAGCACAATGCCTAAACAGTTTATTTCATTTGCTCTCCAAGACTTGCGCCCTCGTTATTACAATAAGGTTTCTTGCTAAAATTCTTTTTGTCATTAGCCAAATATTGAAAAATGCCTTTTTATTAGAAAGCTATAGAATGTGTAGTTCAGTGGAGCCTTCGAATTAATGCTTAGAGAAGCTGAGCAGTACTCTTGGAAACAAAGTATCTTAATGAGTTAAGAAAGATAAGCAATTGCTTAAACACTTCTAAATTTTCTAATTAGGATAACTGGTGGGAATTATTGGCAAGCCAAATACTTCCTTTGTCACTAACATAAGTTTTTGATCTTCTGTAGGGTGTCTACATGGGATGGTTAACTGCCTCTGGAAGTGCAGCACGAATACTTGGGCCTGTTTTTGTGAGCCAAATATACACGCACCTGGGACCACGTTGGGCATTTAGCTTAATCTGTGGAATAGTCGTAGTCTCTCTCTTACTCTTGGAGATAGTATACAAGAGACTTATTGCATTTTCTGTCAGATATGGAAGGATGCAAGAAGAGAATTGTTAAATATGTATTTAAAAAAAAAAAAGTAAAACCAACCAGAAATAATACTTAATTTATTACTACTTTTTAATGAGGAGTACCTAACCACTGACCTTTCTGGCTGTATGCTAAGAACTGTACACCTGTACTTACACATTAACAGAACACATAACTTGGTCATATCCTAATATAAGGTTACACCTGCTGCAGGAGAGCTTTTGTATTCTGCATTTCTAGCAGCAGAGGAAAGGATGTGAGCAAGTTAGATCAATAAAATGGCACATGAGAAGTGTGTACAGTTTAAATGATACACCTGTGTTGTGAATGCAGCTGTGAAGGTTACAGGTTACGTGCATCCTTTCCAGAAAGAAGTAAAAGAAATATTTATCTTGATTCTGTGAATCAGGATTAGTAACTCTTTTCTAACTACAAGATTAGTTGAGCTGCATGCACTTTGTATGGAAACACCACTACTTAAGTGAACCTTCTGGTGTTCAGTTTGCTAGCTTGTAAGCACTGGTTAATACAAAATGTCTCACTTTTTGGAAACTGTTACTTATCAGTACATCTTCTCCGGGATTTCAAATGTAATGTAACGGAATTGTAGAGGAAGGTAGGTGCCTACTTCACAAGCAGTTTTTGTGGGATTTGGGTATTTAAATTGGTTAAGAGCCATTGAAAATCACAGCCTCAGTGGCTGTTACTTGAACTACACTGAACCGTATGTGCAATTTTTCTTCTACTGTTTTGCTGAAGGCCTTTTTGTAGCAAGGAAGATAACCTGCACAGAGTTGAATTATGCACAGCTTTTCTTAAGTTCACTACAAGAAGAAAGTATTAAGCGTGATAGTTTACGCTTCATTGTCATTTGTGACAATGAATGCACTGTGCTGAGCAACCAGCATTACTGTTAATTAAGTAAAAAGGAAGAAACTGGCTCCTCAGGTGTTGACTATGACTTGTAGACTTATTTTCTTATTTTTTCTGGTAATATGGTATGAGAATCAGGAATTTCTAATTTTTGAATCAAGTGGGTTTTTTTTTTTTAAAGTGAAATAGTAATTTTCTGTCATAATGGGGCCTAAGCTCATCTGTACGAGTTTGTTTCATCTGTTTCAATACCACTGGGGAGAACATTAGAATGACTCTAGTATGAGAATTGTAGCTGCTGTTAATGTGTCTAATATTTGATGCTTACTGAATTTATTAAATGTAATTAAGTATGCCTATGTAATCAATTGTTCAAACACTAAAAGACTACTGAATTAAAAGATTATTTTTTCAATACTGACTGAAGGGAATACAGAAGTTTTCCTCTCTCTTGGGCTTTCCTGCTGCAGAATCAGAAAAGTTGTGAGAAAGGACTTTGCTTTTATCAGCATTTCTTTTATATGCTAATTCATAATATATAGTACCAGAAAGACTGTATCTTGGTGGTGAAAAGGCTGCAAAATGGAGTGCTTAGAGTTACAGCAACTGGAAGTTTCTTCAGTCATGAGAAATGCAAGAGTTTTCAAAATGGTTAACATGGTTAGGATTGCATATTCAACAACTCCGTTTGTGCTGAAAGTACATCTGTTTTAGGGTTTTTATTACTGTTGTTCTTCAGGCTAGCTAACTTCCAATGTAAGAGTGAGAAAATGTTTGGATACTTGGAAGGATTATTTTAACTGTAACACATTTTAAATGTGTTAAGGATAAAACTAGATTAAAGTCTTTCTTTGCAATGAATACATATAAAATACAGAATATTCCTGAAAAGGAGTAGCCCATACACATGAATGTTTACATAATAATTAAAATAAGAAAGCAAGGTTTGAAATTTTTTGACCATGAGCATTACTTTTATTTTCCTAGGTCAGCTGCGTTGTAAGCTACAGCTTGCTTCTTGTGGATTAGCATCCTCTCATTCTTAGAAAACCTGTTCTTATAGTCACAGGTAGGGCTTCTGTTTTTTTCTGTTTATTCTGGCTAGCAATGAAGCGCAGTTACATTAAAGTCACACTGCTCCTTACAAGCTAGCTGATTGTTCTTTCTAAGAATTTATGCCTTTCTGTCCTCTGGTGTCTAACTCACTCCTAGACTTTCTTCAACTTGCACATCAAACTAGATTGTGCTATGTCTAAAGTAAAGATAATCAGCATGGCAGATAATGCAAGTTTTTAACATGCAGTGCTGACCTACATCTTACCAAGGCTGCCTTACTACTTTAGAAGTCAGTTGATAGAAGAAACATTGTTTTAATACTTTAATATTAAAAGAAAGCTGTATTCATGTGTATGTGCATGTTTGTATCTACAGGTATATTAAAAAACCCCTTAGAGTCTGCATGACTTGATTTATTAAAGACTTGCAATAGTTATTTTACCATGCAGTTACTCCACCTGAATATTAAGGTATACTTCTCAACTGAAAGAGCAATTTACAAAGAATTTTTTTTTTAGAATCATTTAAGGCTTTTTTTTAAGTGCTACTTATATGTCTATATTTACAAGACATTTCCTAGATTTGGATGTGACAAAATAACCAGTTTTGTATCTGTTAAAGACTAGATGAATGAGGAGAACTGACTTGAAGTCAAGGCTAATTGAGCTCAAAGCCGAGCTTGCAGATTTTAAAAAGCTGCAGTGGAACATCTCTTTCCTGAGGGGTTTTTGTGCCTAGACCACATGTGCAAGCCACCTTCAGCCTCTCTGAAACTCTCCATCCTCCCCCCCACTGACACCTTTTTGGATCCTGCTTTTCCACTCAACTTAAGCCTTTCTCCTACCTTACAAAGAAGTCTGAGTATTTAAATATGAATATAACCCACCATCAGGAATGATAGCACACTTGAAACAGAATACTTAAGAAATAGCTTCTGTGCATGCTACTGCAGTTTGTTATAGGTATAATTCATACTGTGTAAGACAAGGTGAAAGTATGTAAAATTGTAGGAATTTTATTAAAGTAGGAAATGGAATCAGTTACTACAGTAGATGTAGTTCACTTTCCTATCAACTGTGCTCCTAGTTTTAGTCAGCTGTAGTTAAGAGGTAAAATATTGAATATACAACCATAGTGCAATTTTTCAGTTGAGCAAGTTAGAAGTAACTTGATGTAGCAGGTTTATATGTTTCTCCCTAAGCTCCACCCAAACCTAAACTCCCAATATATGATGCTCTAAGACAGAAATTGAGTTTACTAATTAGAAGAACGGGCTCTCAATAAATTGTCACTTAAACATAAAACAAATAGATCTGGACAATTACCACTGCATTTATTTTTTTTGTATGAAATGCTTGTGCAGGGAAGTTTAAGCTGCTTCTACAAAAAATAAAAACAATGTTATAAAACATATACATATTTACATATATTACTTGTAAGACTTAAAAATATAAGTTATTTACAAATACAAACACTTCAACAGCACAGATGCTTTTTCCTTGATTGTTCACACTGAGTAAGCAGTGGGGGAAGAAAAAATACAACAGATTCAGATTATTTCCAAAAAGTTGATGCTGTTTAGAACAAAGTTGCTCAAGGTTTTGCTTGAGCAAGTTTATCCATCATTTTGATGAAAAACATGGTTTGTGTGATACTTTACAAGCAATTTGCTACACATAAACAGAGCAACCCTTCCTATTTTTTACCAGCTTTTGGAAGAATTTCTGCATAAGCTGAGTAAGATAAGTCACTTAAAAGTCAGTGAGTGAGTTTATTAAGCTCTGTGTCCTGACACCCCCTTTGCTTTAATCAGTGGGGACCAGCTGGATTGGTAAACATGACAAGAATAGAAGACAGACAGTGCAGCTTCTCTTTGATGTATTCTGGCAATTTATCATTTTCTCCATACCTAGAAAGGCAAATAAGCATACAAAATTTAGATGCTTGAAATAATTTAAGGACAGTATAATTATTTCAAAACTTGCCTGTAAATAGGCAAACTACTAAGTGGATATTAAGTATATCTAAACATTACTTGAAGCTTGATGGCCTAAATCCAGGCCCCTTTTCCCTGTACATATTTAACTGAAAAAATGTTTCAGATTAAGAAAATATAATCTAAATGTTTAAAGCAATAATATCTGAACAGATTCTATATGACTGTCTCTAAGAGTAAGCATGTTAATGAGTGCCCATATTTGTATGCGAAGTGCTCAGTGTCCAAGAGATATGCAAAACTTCACCCAAGCACTTCAGGTCTATGCAATCTCCCTAATCTAGCAGTGTCTTGAGAAAAAAAAAAAAAGGTCTTAAAACCTTAGTTTTCTCCCCCCCCTCTTAAATACTATACATGGATAGTGGCTATACTCTGGAGACCAAGAAGTAGATGCATTCCCAGGTTTTTGGGTTTTTTTGATTCATTTGTTATCCAGAGTTCAGTCAAAGCTATATGTGTTTCTCTTTATTAAGCTTATAAGCTAATCAACTGAGAAGTGATTGAAAAGCTAAGTTTTAATATTTACAGCACAAAATGAATAGCAGCTACGAAGTTTACCTTATATCTAACAGCCTTGCACTGACAGTAAACCAAACTATTTTTACAGCAGTAATAGACTTACCTAGTTGTCTGGCCATCTGGAGATGTGTAAGTGATAGAAGAAACACCTGCTTGGGCTACCAGTTGGGATCCATCATTAAACTGAACCCATACTGCTCCGCTGGTCAGCTAATGAGAGAAGTTGCATTACAGTTTGAGGACATAAAATACAGGATTACCTACCTAGAATTTTTCTAATAATTGAAGCTGAAAGTTTTTCAGACTTGCTGAAGTAGGTTATCTGGTCAGTCTTTTAAAGATTGCATGTATACTACTTTGGAGTAAGTAGTCTAAGGTTTCAGATATCAGATTTAGTCATCCTTTTCAATGACAGTTAAGTAGAAGTACCTCTAGCTTAACCACTCCTTAAGAAAATTTAAATAGGTCCAAACATAAAATAGAAGGCCCATTTGTGAGAGTTCACAGCTATATACATTTTAAAGTTTATACATAAAGCAAACTTTCTGTTAGGACAGGAAGCTTACTTTATCTGGATTGCAGAGAACCATTTTTGAAATCTAAAGCTGGTCCCACAGAAAAGCAGAGAAAAAAAATCTTCTCTGTAAGGAAACAGCTTTTCCTGTTGTATAGCCAGATTCCTCCTTCTTGTACAGACCTGGTACATATCTGTTAAAAACACCTTTGTCGTGACACTTTTACATCTGCATTAGTGAACAGACAACATGAACAGCTTCAAGTCTTTATTACTAGAGTCAAACTGAAACAACAGAAGACACTGCAATAGGCAATAATAACCACATGAAACTCCTAAGTGAAATACTGAACTATTATTTTAGTTTCTTCTACTTATGTAGTTCACCATGGTATTTATCCAAGATGTTTATTTGGAAAGATCTTTCCACATACCAGTTTTCAGATTTAAACTGTAGCAGAGCACAACCGAATGTATTCCTCACAAATCAAGTTTAAAGCTTGTGACTTAAAAATATGTATCTCAAGTTTAATAGGAAAAAAGAACAGACTTCCCTCCTTTATCAAGCATCCATTTCTCACCTGAGAAGCCCAGCCAACATTTTTCACAAAGACAGATTTTAAAAGTTGGGCTGAATTTGGACTGCATTCTGTTTGATGAACAGAGGAGCACGTGGTTTCAGCAGTGTTAGGCATAAACGTAGACTTTTCATACGACACCACCTAGAACCAGAAATGCACAGTATCAGCAGCCTTAGTATTAATCCAACTGATTATGTACCAACTACAGAGGGCAATTACCACCTAGTTTAAACTTTTCATAGATATAGACGGATTTAGCCTATATCCTCCACCACGTAACAGCATTACTTTATAATAACCCCACAGGATTTCATGAGACTTTTTCAGCATGATGACAGTTTTTCTACCACTTCCCTGTACCCACAAAGGAATCGCTTTCCCTAAGTGGACTTTTTCTACTTAAATCCAATTTTTCCTTATTTGATTGTCAGAAAATCCTGTCCATCTTCAGGAAAAGTGTTCAGCATGTTAGATTATCAAATAGCCCTCATTCAGATGACCATTTGACCAATATTTTACAAAAATATGGACATTGCTATTACTTAGAAACTATAATATTAAACATTAACAGAAGAGTTCTACAGCACATATAGAGTCTGTTACAGGTTTAGAGAGACAAAAGCGTTGAATTAAGAACAACAGAGGATCAAACATTGAAGGCCCTTTAGGACAACACCACCACTACTGTCTAGGAGGAACATTTCTGCTTCTCTAAGAGTTCTACTACTCAGATACCTCCTCCCATAGTCACAGAGATGACAGAGATGAGGTGGTGTGCTTAGCAGTGTTTAAGATTCAGGGTTCAGTGAAAAGATGCAAGTCAGGGGTTGTCTTTGAAATAGGAGAGCTTGGTCAGGAAAGAGATCAGGATCCAGATAGTTACAGGAACCTCAAAGAAACAACAAGCTGTACCTTAGGATATACAGATCTAGTTCAAAAATAAAGAAACCAACAAGAAGAGTCAGGAGTAACATGGAAAGCCAACTAGGTATTGTGGTATTTTGCTTAGAAATATATCCTTCAGAAGAGAGAGCAAACGGTAAAAGCCTTACAAAGACCTAAGTGTTTGCTATATGGTAAGAAAGAATGAGTTGGAATGCTGAACCCTCAAGTTAGAACTCTGGTGATGAGTAACCTTATGTCAGCATAAAAATCAACACTAGTACTGAAGCCCTAAGGGATTTTTGTTGCCGGTTCATTTCAGTCAAGCAAAAACTGACAGACTCCGCATTAAGGACATGTGCTACACAAATAAAGAAGAGAGATGTAGAGCCAAACTCCGTGTGCCAAGACCCCGATATAATTCGGTCAGCTGGGGAAGTAATATCAGGGCTGTGATGCAGCAATTAAAGCTTGGTGGGCGTTTTAAACAAACTAGATGAAATTGCACACAAAGCCTTGTTGGCTATGAATGTATTTATACTTACAGTTTGGTTTGTTGTCCTTTTTTTGTTTATTTGTTTATACACATTAACATTTGATTATTCCAGAACAATCGCCTGAAGTCCTAATATCTTTGCGACTACCTTTCGATATACAAGCCTGAGGGCACATCAGAGCTCTCCAAAACAAGTTGAAGACTGTGCCACATAATGTGAGTAAGCTTTTTTTAAACTATGTTCCCAGGAGGCATTTGTGGTAATGGTTTGGAGGATTTTGATTTTTCAGGTGTAATTCTATTAGTTTAAATAAAACAGCAATATTTGAATTCCAACTGGAGACTAGTCTCTACTGCATGTTCTTGGATACTTACAGAAGGAGTACAGTTTGGAGTTTGAACTGGAGTAGAACTGGCAGCTAAATTTCTATCCAGCACCGTAACTTCTTTTGAAGAGTTTGCATTGTCCAACAGTGGGGGTGCTACAGCCTGTGGTGATTCAGTATTGCCAGGTTTTCTGGAAAAATAGTGAGACAAACTGGGAAAAGGTCTGTCCAAAAGGGACTAAAGAAACAAGTAAAGAGATATAACTTTTTCCTTCAGTTTACCACAGACTGTACAAAGCACTTGATGGCACTGGTCTTCTTTTCACACATGCTAATTGCTAGCTCAGTTTAGTCTAAGTCCACAAGTGTATGTTGTCCTAGAATCACAGGAGGCTTTGCAGGTCCAAAATAAGGTGTTCATACATGCTATCAAGTTAATGTTTATCTTGCTAATGACTACGATCTTCTGTTAAGCAACTCTGGCTTCTGCAAACATTAGCTGCATAAGGCTGCTTAGTGGGAATATTCAAATGCTTAAGTATTTTCAACTGAAAGATACTACCTTCCAACAATTATTGGAAAAAATGGAACACTTTCACTCCTTTTTTCTTCTTCCAAAATGGCAGATTCCAGTGCAAGGCATATACGATGTCCCTGGAATTGAAAGGAGCTTGTTAAAGTTTTTCATTGAGAACAGGATAACTATTTCATACGTGTTTAGCGTGGTAGGTGACCCTACAGAAGGAAGGGCCTTTTTCCATGGTACTGAATATCAACGATAGCTGCACTCATGTACCATGGAGGCAATTCAAGAAGCTATACTACAGCAAGACTCCCTCACTTCAGCACATCTGGAATTATGTTCTTAATAATCACATCTCCTCCCCTTTTAGGAGGACTAGACAGGGGACTAGAGCCCTGAATTCTATTCCAGAAAATAACAGAACAGAAGGAAGACTGAATAGGAAATTTATGCTATATTTTTGCTGTTTACTAAGTTCATAGACAACAAATTACTCATGACTGGGTGACATGAAACAAGATGGAAACTACAGCAGGCAGGCTAGTTAAACACCTGGTAGGTTTTTGTGTTTGTTGTTTTGGGGGAAGAAATTGGGTTTTGTTTGTTTTGAACTTGTATAAAGCAAATTCATCTGTTTAACCCTTTCAGCATACCTGCTTTACATACTAGTAAATTTCTTCTAACAGTCGTCTTCATGAGGCATTGTTACTGTTACATCTACATTGATATTTGCTCTTTCAAAAACCACTTTATCATCCCTCCTTGTTAGTGTAATGAAAAATATGAACAGCAACATCAGAAGCACATTTGTGAAAAAGAAACTGAATTTTCAGAAAGTTGCTTTGCACTGGAAAAGGTCTATATAAAACAGTTTACCTCATTTGCATGATCCATATAAACTTGTATTTCCTTCTTCAAACCTGCTTCGCTTTCTCCTTTCAAAGTGAAGGATTTCCCCGATTTTTCAATCACACGAGTTATACCAGCTGTCTTGTGTATCTTTGCTCCTGTAAAAAAGTAAAATTTTCCCGTGTGAATTGTACAAGATACCAGCATGTATAAAATACAGATTTCTGCCATTACATTGTACTCTAAAGTATATCTCACTGACTTACTGACTGCAAGAATAAAACCACTCGTGCATGAGCTCTATGTCTAACAGAAACAAAAAGCCACTATAATTGGGACTGTGATGCTAACTGAATGCCCTCTATGGCCAAAGATCACTACTTAAACGGGCTGAATAATGCATTTATTACATATCTTAAGAACTACCTTTCCAAACATTAATCCAAGACAAAATTAACATCTCTAACAGTATTGCCAAAAATTGGTTAAGTAGGCTCTATTGGTATTTGAATACCATTTTAAAGGCCCATTCTTTCAATAGCAGTTCCACACTGAATCACAGAGATGTTAAGTCTTTTTTTTTGGTCATAAATTCTGTTGGGGTATACCTATCCATGTGAGAAATCAAACTAGTTGACAGTAGTCTATAGTGAGAAAACAATTGTTGGTGCAGTCTAGTTTATCAAGGGTAGAATTCGAAAAGGCAGCCAATTGCTTTCTCCAGTGAGTGTTCTTGGTAATACTATTACCTCAGTTAACAATGGAAAGCTTGGAGTAGGGACACACTTTTCACTAAGTAGGTTACCTATCAAACGTAGATGCAAAGAAGAGCTCATGAATAAAAACAATGCATAATTTAAATAATACTTTTGCAACATATACTCCCTGAAGATTATCAGTAAGGAAATCATGACTAACAAATGGATCTGCGAGTGCCAGAATAAAGGCAGAGTGGCAAAAAAAGCGTTCCTGGTATTTTCTTCAAGCTGAAGTGTTCATTGTTTGGCAATATTTTAGTGCAGCTTTAATGACATTATATAACTATTTGCATAATTGCAAAAATGAGTACCTACCATCATAAAAACAAATTTCAACATCTGCAACGGGTGAATTTTCCATCAACATGCATTTGGCATATCTTGTGTAGAACGTAACTTTGGGGGTTTTTGTTCTTACCAACTGTACAAACTTGGCTGCATACTGGTATTTTTTCCAGTACTTTTCTAAAAAAAAAAAAATTAAAAATTTTTATAAAAGTCCTCAGATTAAATACTACACACCAGCTTGGAAAAAAGTAATTTCAAATATCTATTTGATAGCTGAAGGTTGTAAATAATACTTAAGTACTTTATAGAAGTATGTTCCAAGCAACTGACTGACTTCCACCAACTTTTACTAAAGTGTGCATCTTCATTAGCTCTGCTTGAACGGCTTCAATTAATACAGTTCAGAATCTAAACAACATAGTAAAGTGCTGCACATACCATTTCACTAGACATCACAGTCCAGCTGGCTTCCTGGCTTTAGGTAAAACCTGCCTTTGATCTCTAATTAGTAGAGAAGTCTTCTTGTCTCTTAAGAACTTATAGTTAGCTTATACTTTTCTGCAGCTATCTACATTAGATACTCTGTCAATGCTTTCAAGAATGTATTTTTCTCTCCCTCCCAGTTATGAGTATTAGGAAGCACAAAGTAAAGTTTCTTTGTTTTAAAATTGATAATACATCTTCCATTCACATTTAAACAGTTTCCAATTTGAACGGGGAGAAGAATATGAAAGCTTTAATTTTAGTACAGTACCTTGTAAAGGGGCAAGTGACTCTTTATAACTTCCATACAAAATAACTTAAAACTTGTGGGTTTATGCTTTCTTAAAGTTTCAAAATAGTTTCCAGTTAAACTGTAGTTTGAATCTTATTCTGCAAGGAATTTTACCTTCACAATTATCTGGAAAGTAATGGCTAAAAGCTAAACAGTCTCAAACAAGATTCAATAAAAATTACATTAATAATCATAATTTTAAAATAAATTTTAGGTTACCTGGCAAGTTGTCAAAATTATACATACAGATGTCTTCAGAAGGAGCAGGAGGTCTGTCATCAAGAAGGAAACCTCTTCCTTCATTTGGATGATAAACTGCAATCTACAAAATGAAAAAAACCAACTGTGTTCACAGTCACAACTTACTACAGCACTCCCTACTTTTAACAGTTATGGAAAGAAGTCATAGTTTAATTAATTACCATGAATGCTCTATTCCACTAAGTAATTATTTAACAGCAGCAGTTTTTCCAACAATACTTCACCTGTTCCAAATGTCAAGTCCAATCTTGCTCTGAAATAATTGCTTGCTACTTATATTTGTATGACTGTACTGGGGGGTGGGGCAAAAAAAGAAGTTTACAGCTATGCATTTCCAAACAAATAATCACTTAAATGAAAATAAAAACAACTCTGAAAGAATACTCTAAGCCCTTTATACAACGGTGAGGATATTGAAAACTTACCACATTTCCATCAGAAGATATTCTGAGAACTTCTTTCACAAGTTCTTGTGAATGGTGTTCTTTTAGAAACTCCATAAACACTTCCCCAGTATCTAGAATGCTCACCTGAAATACATTAAAAAATACAAGTTAAACAAAAAGACCTTTACTTTCTGACAAGCTAAGATATCATTTCTTTCCACAAATGCTTTAAAAAATTGTTTTCAGCTTCCTCAAATGCACTGCAAACTTATAAAAGCTTCTTACAGTAACTTTTGTTATTATAACAGAACACTTCAATGTGACTGAAGGTTATAAATCTGGTCAGTGAAGGTGTGGCTTCTTAAATGACAAATCAAACAGGTCAGCTCTATGATGTTCTTTCTAAAAAAACAAATTAGGGGGCAGGAAGAAACCTGATAGGATTAGCAAGATTATAAAAAAATGGAACAAAAGGCAAAGGGCAATACCAGGAACAAACCAACCAGAAAATTTACGTGATCAGTAAGGATTAATGGAATTTGTTTTGCTTTCTTACCCACAAGACAGGGGGAAAAAGCAGCACTACAGGAAAAAGATTCAAGTTTTTACTTGAGAACAAGACTTTTTTAATTTCTAATCCAGCTATTTATCTAATCTGTAGAAGTGTTTGATGTGCTTGACATAGTTAAAATCTTTAATGCAACTGTACGGCTAAGCAGCACAGAGTTTTAGAACTGTAGGAAGTATATATGCACTTAATATTTGTTATATTTACCTACAGTTTCTTTGCTTGTAAACTAAAAGCAATGCCACCTCAGTATTTACAGGAAGTGACCAGGAGTGTTCCATATACAAAACCTAGGATGCATCTTACTAATATAACTTTAAATCATTATAGATTAAGTTTCCTAAAACCAAATGCTTATAGTTTACCAAGTGATTTTTAAGAGACAGTCACACTACATTTAATACATAAATTGTCTCTACTTTAACAGCTGATACATACCACTGCATTTTTTGTTTTTTGCCTGATCGGTTTTAGCCTGTGAGCGTTAAGAGGTGATACTATACTTCGCAGCGTAGGTTTCTGATGTGCTAGTGGTTCTTTGCCCCACATCTGGTTTTGTTCTGAAGTTGACCAAAGGCCACATGTAGAAGAAGATGGTTGAATTTTCTCAGATTTGCAGAGAACTCCAGGGTTGTATTTCTTTGGGTTTCTCTGGTTTAAAGAATGTGGACAGTCGACAGATGCATCATGACTCCTTACATCTTTTAAGGTGTTCCATGCATTTCTTGATGCATCTTGCTGCACATCCAGATGATATCGAAAACCTCCATGTGCATTACCGTTGCCAGTTAGGTCTGCAGGTGGTCTCAGTGGAACTGAAAGCATCATAAAAGTACATTGTAGATTCAAAGAGTCAGAAGAAAAAAATGCTATCACATTTTTAAAAGCTTTTCAAAACATCATCTTAGAAGGCTTAAGCGGAGAATGGGATTTCTTTAGTCCTCAGTTCAAATCGCTACACTATGACTTTAGTATCAATCAATACCAGTGCTAGCAAAATTCTAGTGCTACTTAAAATAAACTGTTACTAGATTTCAGTTCTGATGGCCTTCAGTCTTAACATATATCAAATCATTTTGCAAAACCATTTATAAACAAAATACTAAGATTTCAAATACATATTTAAACAAAAATTAGTTTACAAGAACTAGTTTAATCTGTTGAAATAGTTTACTTGCTAGATAACCACTAGTACTGAGTTTTATTTAAGTTTCAGCTTATCTAACTAGAGCTTTACTATCAACCAGAGTACTCAAGTACCCAAACCCCTCGTTTCCAGTCACTTGTTAAAAGACAAAAACTTGTTTTTATATTTAAACTCGCTATAACTGCTTCCCTAGTTTTGATATTTAAGCCCTTGATCAACTTTCACCTCACGCACACAAGTACTGCACTCCTGCTGCCATGTTGCAGGACAGTTGAGAAGGGACCAAAAATTAAATAGGGTTATTCAGACCATATGTCGTATGATTCCAGTTCCCGGTAGACAGGAAGGGAAGGAGTCCAGTAATATCAAAACAAAAAAAGCCAGAATGGATTTGCGATTTAGTTTTATGATTAAATTACATTATTCGTAAATGATGTAACATGATGCATGACAAAGAACACCTTCCCTTCTGTGTCTTTTGTCCTTCCCTCCACCCCTCCTTCTGCAGCCTCATCATCTTTCTCATTCACTGAGGTCCCATTTCTCTTAAGGCCTATTTGCACAACTGTATTAACAGGGCTTTTGAGTCACCTGCCAATCATTTGTCACATATTTATACTTACACATTTCAGGTCACAACTGAATAATTATGGCAGGTTCTAGAACTGTGGGGTTTTGTGTTTTGTTTTTTTTTCTTTTTTCCCCTAAAATACTAGAAGAGAATGACCTCATTTTAGGAAGCTAAGTATTCAAATTCAATGTACAACTTCTTCACTCTTATGAGAGCAGTTACATACAGTTCATTATACCAACCCAACAACTTAAGAGGAACACTAACTACAAAACCTTCTGAAATTAATTCCTACCTCAGGAAACTAAAATGTTACAGCTTAGTCCAAAAAAGAAAGTGTTTTCAATGGGATATTTCTTGCTTAAGAATGATTCTACAGATTAGTGATGCCGGAAATCATTTTGCCTCTTTCAACATCTGTGTCAATTTTTTGCAGTGGTAAGTCAATTTAGGGTCTCCCATGCTTTTCATTTAGAAAACAAATCTCTGTCTACAGTAGCCTCTGTTAGCATCCAATCACTGTTATTTCACATGCCAGCATTATACTCCGGTATCACACTTGGCCATCCAGATACCCCTTCTGTCACAAGTTTAAAGAAATATATAAAAACCCACAGAAACTGTTACAAGTCACTACTCCAACTTGAGTGCAAAAATATACAACTCATTAGTAACACACCATTTGTTTGCATGCTTCCAAGCCACTGCTGCATTGTTTCAGCCTGGGACTTCTGCTCTAACAAACCAACCTGGGGCTTCATTGGGCAGAGATAATTTGAGCTGCAAAATAAAAGGTACGCATGTAATCAAGATTACATAGACACTCACACAACGAGAGTTATAACGTTACAGCTGCAGAAATCACAACACTTCTAGAACATTTAAGAAATGCAGGTGGCATCTTGCAGCTCTAGAACATGCTTCTTTCTTCCAATCAGGAATGTTCATTGGGTAAAGCATAAAAAAATAAAATACTGTTTCCAAATCTTATTACTAATTTTTAGCACAAATTTAAGCCTGTTAGCACTCACTAGTAGATTCTTGGAACTGACATATATGAACAAAACCAGCCACCGATAATGCTGCCAGCAGTGGCTATTCTTAGATCTAGTTCTTAATTAACAGTATAGGAAACAACCTCAGAGAAGACACAGGAATGATGCCCATGACCCCAGTGAATCTCATTCAGCATTACAAATGTGCAGCTGAAATATGTAGGCAAACTTATCACCTAAGACAATTCCAGTTTATATAAAATATAGTAAATCCCAAAGATTATACACATTTTTACCAGCTTTTTAGACAGTGACATATATGTAGTCACAAGTGGACTCAAGCTATAGAAAGAAAGCACATGCCTGTTGAACTTGCTGAACAGAGGTGTCTGTCAAACAGTTGTGAACAGTCAAGAAAAATATTAGTCCATTTACTTTTTCTATGGGCAAAGCACCTGTTTGCATTTTCCCTGAACTGATTTGCAAAAAGAAAACCATATGAAACCATCACACAAAGCTGCCACTCTTAATACGGAGAGAAATACAAGACCCAAGATATGCGATAGTCCTTATATTAAAATAGGAAAGCATTACTGGATATTCTGCTGATACAAAAAACAAAAGTGTACAAAACCATAAGCGTAGAGACTTTAGGTACTTACTACCGCCTAGTTACTGGAAAAATCATGCATTTAGCATATAAGGCAGCTCTAAATTTCATCTTAATAAAAACTGATTCTTACTGTGGTTGATCTTTGACAGGTGGAGATATTTGCCCTTCAAAAGAACCAGAACTACTAGAAGTCTTCTCCTTAAATATTTCTCCTATATCAGTATAGCTGTTGGCAGGTGAAAAGCATTCTGTGTTTTCCCTTGTTCCTACTTTAGGCTTAGAAAGCAGTTCCATAGAGTGACATCTCTCAACAATATTCGATATGCCTTGAGTCTGACTATGGGATGTGCCAGACCTATCTGAAGAGTGGGCTCTTCGGAGGTAGCGTGAATGTGGTCTCTCTTCAGCGAGTTGCATGGTTCTTCCCCTGCCAGTTGTGCCAATTTCTTTTCCCTGAATTCCCCACTGATGAAAAGAACCACTTCCATCTACAGATGAAGGATTACTGGAATTCTTGTTTTTAGGAAAAAAAGTCATTTTATTTGGGAGTGGCTGTCCAACTAACAGCTTCTTCTTTTCCTTTAAGCAACCACTGGTACTGATGCTGGAAGAGCCTGTGAAGGTTGTCGAGATGGTAGCATTTCCACTGTCCATGGAATCTTCTGAAGTTCCCGAATCTTTACTCCGTGCAGAGCTACACCTGGACATAAAAGGATGATCCAACACTGAGGAAAGACTCAAACGATCTGCTGGATTTTTGCGAAGTAACCTATGTATAAGGTCTTGCGCCTCTCTTGATAAAAAGGCTGGCATTTCATAATCCGCTAATACTACTTTATTCAGCGTGTTCTTGACAGTGTCAGTGTCAAAAGGCGGCTTTCCAATAAGGAGAGTGTAAAACATACAGCCCAAAGACCACACATCAGATTCAAGTCCATGTGGACTCCTCGTGGCTATCTCTGGAGAAATGTAATTTGGAGTTCCACACATGGTGTAATGCTTTTCATGAGGCATTTTCAGCTGAGTTGCTAGTCCAAAATCAGCAATCTTGACATTCATATTGTTGGTGAGTAAGATATTAGAAAGGGTGAGGTCCCGGTGCAGTATTCCATGAGAATGAAGATACAGCATACCCGTGATAATTTGATGCAAGAAGTGTCGGGCTGACAAGACAAAAACAGATGATTTAGTCATATAATTGAAGTCATAGCTGTGAAAAATCACTTTCAAGTCAGCTATTGGTCTTGCTTTTTTTTTTTTTTTAATAATGAGGATGTTACAGGGATGTTACAGGAAGCTAATGAGACTGGAATTAACTTTTTGCTTTAAGCAATATGGCATAACTATGTTCTAAGACAGTTCATAAAAAAAAGTTCTGTAATACAGTAAGCAGAATAATGTAAATGAGACTGGAGATATTTTCAATTGGCCTAAACTTTTTAAAATTAGATACTTAATAATTTAAAAAGCTAAGTTGCTCCACACTTTCAGAAACAGCAAATACATAAAATCAAGCAGCTTCACTACGTGCAGATTATAGAATATAGGAGACAATTTGGATGATATTTGTTTTATTGCTAGGAAACCGACAAGGCTATTGTATTTCAATTTCTCAAAAACTTCTAAGTTCACAATATTGAGATAGTCTTTCTGTTCCATTAGACTAGAAATTCAGGGAATATTCAACAGTTTTAGCTTACAGAAGGAATAAAAAAGCCTCATCAAGGCTGAAACAGCATCATTTATTACAATTACAACAATTTTAAGAATGATTCTTTCTAGAGCAAATAATTTACAATCCTCCTCCTTTTCTTAGCAGAGGGCAAAGACTAGCAAGTAACAAACATAAGCAGAAACCACTCCTCAAAGAGGAGACTTCTTTATCCAGGTCAGTGGTTTATCAGCTTTTAGAACTAAGGTACCATCAGATGAACTATTTTTGTTGGAGCAGATCCAAATTTAATAGATAATGCCCATATAGCAGTACTCCTTTAATCCAGTCCTGTGATCTGGGTTCCAAAAAACCACATACATATATATAAAAAATAGTTTCATAGAATTAGATTAGAAACTGATAGACAAGCATGTAAACTGGAAGAACTGTGCAAGAGATGACTAGCATGGTAAGTTTGGAAACAGCAGAGGCAATAACCACTGAATCCAAATCAGCTGAAACCAGAACAGCTTGCTCAGCTGTGCCCTCAAGCATTATACACAGCAGCTTGCTTTGCTGTCTCCTTTTGGGGTGTCTCTTGTCTGTTTGTTGTTGGTTTGGGGTTTTATTTGTTTTGTTTTTTTCTAAATTGCCCTGTTCTGGTTAGGCTTTCAGTGGTCTGTGTTCTAACTGAAATCCTCTCTCAACTGTAAGAAAATGAAGTGTTAGTGAATTCATAAGTGCAATTAAATTTTTTTTTTTTGCAAGACTTCTTTCTGAAAACACTATTCGAAAGAGTAACACAGCCAATTTAAAAAGTTTTAGAATTATTCTCTCAAGGAGAGATAGGATTTTCAGTGTTTTCCGTAAGAAACAGAAGTAAAAATCTAGCAGAATTTCTCTTCAGCTGACAACCCATCTAGAATTTTTGAAGGACTGGCAAACTGAATTATTTCCTTGCTAATTCAACCCTTCAGCACCAGAGTTACCTGCATTATCTTTGCTTCCACGCCCCTTGGAACATAGTAAATATTTCCAACGATACCACATAAGACAAACTATAACCTGGAAGGCTTTCTAACTGGGGACATGTAATACAGTAATACTGAGGTGAAGACGTGCAACACAAAGAAAGCAAAACATGGATGTGAAGTTGCCCAGTTTCCTCTGTGGAACTTCCCAGTCTTGACCTATACTTCAACATAATTTTATGTACAAAGGTAAGCCCTAACTTCTATATGCCTCAACCTTCTAAGTTCACTGTATTTTTTTAAACCTCAAATAGCACAAACTACTGTAAAATGGCATAAACAGAAACAAAAGTATACAAAAATTCAAGTGAATATGTGTAATAGTAATTAATCTCTAGATTATCACTTATCACAAGATTTTAAGCTATATAAAATTGTTCGGAGTGATGGCAGTTCTAAATACCCTTTCGCTAGACTTAGATATGCAAAGAACTACACAAAAATATCTCACCTTCTTCTTCTGAAAAGGGTTTCTTTCTGTTCTTTATGTATCTGCTCATTTCGCCATTGTGACACATCTCAAGTATCAAGTACACATAGTTGCTATCTTCAAAATAGTTATAAAGCTAGAACATAAACCAATGAAAAAATTAAAATACATTTTGTAGACTACACAGCAAGTCACACATGCAGTCCTCTCCACAGAAACACAATTCTTACCTCAAGTATAGATGGATGCTTTAGCTGACAATGTATTTTCACCTCATTTTGAACCCTCTGTACCATTCCAACTTTGTGCATGGCTTTTTTATCTATCTGTAAATGGATCACAGAATATTTTTCAAGCACTGCAACATTGATTACATACATGTTAGTTTCAAGTGAACTCGAAATTTTAAATGGTCAATGCATGCTTGCCTGAAGACTTCTAAACACAATTGAGTTTTTACATAGTTTAACCTACTACATGCTTTTAATGAACAAGTATCAACGATAAGTGGAGGAACACACAACTGTCTGAAAGTAGACAAGTTTAACATTTTCAATACTAATTAGAAAATTTTCTGAAATACTTAAGCAGAGAAACCTAATTCTGATTTTGCCAGGTAGATATTCTAAATATAGCTAATAGTAAAGAAGTGGCTAAATAGAAAAGTATTATAGGTAAGTGAATCTGACAAAACACCTGTGATATGCGAGTTCCCTTCACAAAGTTTATCCTGACAGTGAGGGAAATTTTTCAAGGCATTTTTTTCAGGACCTCTCCAGCCACGTGGATTCTAAATGAAGTTTTTGCGGTCACAAGTTTCTGAATTAGAATTACAGGGCTGATTGTCCACCCAATGTTGAATATTTGAGCTTAAGTTCTTTAAATAGCACCCTAAGCACTTCTATGAATTATCAATACAGTTTATTTGGTTGTACTGCATATTTCAGGATTGCATCCTAATCTAAATATCAGTTACATACAAAAAAAGCAATCCAGGCATGAATGCCCAACCACATAACTCCAACCTGTTGCGACTTGCCCTTGTTCAGCCTCTTGGAAGACAGACGCTTCCTTGGCTGGCTGCCTTACCATTTTGATAGCCACTTCCAGACCCGTTTTCAGGGACACTGCTCGGTAGACCCCTGCGAAGGAGCCCTTCCCCAGGAGGTTCCCCACCTTGAAGTCCTGCAACACAAACAAATCACCGCCATCAGCCCCAGCCCAGGCTTTAAAGCTCCTCTCCGGACACAGAGCTTCCCAAAATGATGGGGGGCCCCCACACCCCCGATGCCGGGGCAAACCCCCAGGCGCCGCCGGGGTGCCCGTACGGTACCTGGACGGAGCTCTCCGGGGCGCGGCGGTGGGACGCGGCGGGGCCGCGCAGCACCCCCCGAGACATCGTCCTCCCCGCGCGGCGGCCGGCTGGCACTGGCACAGGCGCTGCCCGGGCCGGCTGGGGAGCGGCCACCTTCCCGCCGGCTCTCCCGCCGCTCCCGGGGGACGAGACGCCCACCCCCGGCTCCCGCTGCTATGGCAGCGGCTGGGGAGCGACCGCTGCCCGTGCCGCAAACACAGAGCCGGGTATCCGGGCGTCATCGCCCGGGGCGCTCCGCCCGGGCCGGGTGCCTCTGTGGGTGGGGAAGCAGAGCGGCACGGCTCGGCACGGGAAGGCGCCCGGCCCGGCTGGCTGAACCCTTGCGCCCGCTCCGCCAGCGGCCCAGCCGGGGGGGATCCCGGGAGGCCCGGCCCCGCCACAGCCCGCCGGGCCGCGGTCATGGGGGGAGGGGGCGAAGGTGCGGGCGGGGCTGGGAGGAGCCGCGCTCGGCGCCCCACCGACCGCCTCCCACAAACAAACCGCCCGGGAGAAGGACGAGCCCCCGCCTGGCCTCTCCCCGCCTCCGGCCCCGCGCCCCCAGCAAGCGGCGGGGCGACTCCAGCCAGGCCCGCGGGTAGCAGGAGGGGGGCTGGGCTCCGCACCTCTATTTTCTCGCCGATGCAGGTCGCCATGGCGCCGGCCGCTCTCCCCGGGTCCCGCTATGGGTTCTCCTCAGGACCTGGGCCGCGGCTCCCCATCACGGCGCCCTCCGCCGCCCGCCTCGGCCCAGGCCTGCTCGTTCCCGGGCCAGGCGGCCGCTCCCCTCCCCCGGCGCCTCCATTTTGAAAAATCGCGCCGTTACCCCCCCCGCCCCGCCCCAGGTCGAGGCTGCGTCTGACGCAATCGCGTCACGCAGAAGTGCCTGTGGCGCTCATGGTCTGGCTGGGAGGTACCGCGCATGCGGAGGGCGTCGCGTGCCTGTTTCCCTGGCAGCCGTTACGGCGCATGCGCTCTGAGGGGCCCGGCGGTGGCGGGCTGGTGCATCTCGTCTGCCCGGTGTGTCACCTCAGCCCGGTATCTGAAAAATAACCTCTTCTGGCACCTCTGCGTGGTTCCATGTATCTTTCCTCAGAAGAGGGAGAGCCTCCATGCTGCCTGTGGCCTAGGGAGGCCGGGCTCCCTGGTGTTGCCAGCCCACCCGGGCATCTTGGTGGAAGCCATCAGGCGTGGAAGGTTGGCTGAACTGAGGTGGCAGGGTCAGCTCCTGGTTGATTGTGAATGAACGTGAACTCTCCTAATAAAAGGAACACTGCTATCCTCACGTGGGTATCTCCCTCACACTCAATAGAGAGGTTCTGTTATTCCTTGGTTATTATTTTTAAATATCTGGGCTAAATTCTGGGATGAACTCTTAGAAAGTTTAAGGGCTTCCCTTCAGCTTACTGCCTTACATATTAAGCACAAAGTGCAGGTCTTCCATCTTACCTTCTGTGATACAGTGTGTAGTAATGGAGAGGCAGGGTGTTTGTCTCAGATGTATAGGCTAGAAATGGCAATGGGCTTAGGTTGAAGACTGCCAGTGTGGCCTGGGCTGGGTGCCCAGTCTTCTGTAGGCTACCCATGGGGAGGAGCAGTTGCCGCCACCTGGCACCCTGAGGAACCTGCAGCTGCACAGGAAACATGCCCAGAGCTAGCTGAGAGAAAGAGCTATCGATTGGGGTTTGACCCAAATCCCCCCTCTCCCACATGTTCAGTCCACTGAAGAAAGAGGTGCAAGCTGAAGCTTTAAATCATCAGTTGCCAATCTTTTCTTGAAGGTACATTGCTGTATTTTTTTCCCCAAATATCTGAAAAAGCTTAGGCCAGTGAGGCTTTGTCAGCTGATGGTGGTATTGTGCGTAATAGACTACCAGAACATGTGCTGAGCAGCTGCAAAGCCTAGATTGAACTCGCTTTCCTGCTTGAGGAACCCATTGAAGGGTCCGTTGATTTTGGGGCTGTAGTGCCAAACTAAATAACTTTTACTGGGATAGTAGCATAGCGTCAACATAAACACAGTGCAAGATGGTAATTGATTTTATCACCAAGTGCAGTATGGAGCACTGAGCTG
The DNA here is from genome assembly GCF_011004875.1 of Balearica regulorum gibbericeps. Classification (NCBI taxonomy): domain Eukaryota; kingdom Metazoa; phylum Chordata; class Aves; order Gruiformes; family Gruidae; genus Balearica; species Balearica regulorum. The sequence continues at coordinate 8,688,216 of NC_046187.1, read as the reverse complement.
AGTTGTGATTCTTTGTGTTTAATACCTACTTCTTGGATTCTTTCTGTACTGTTTCATATGAAATATGAAAGTTTTTGAATGCAGACTTAAATATGACCATTAATTAGGACAAAGAGGAAGTACTTTTTGCATTGAAACGCTACTAAAGTGCTGTAATTGAAAGTGCTTTTAATAGAAAAAAATAGTGCTTCAGGGAATGGATTATGTTTTCTGATGTTCGTCATCAGATTTTATTTCTCTTATAACATGTGGGCATGGTGTTTTGACCTGCATATATTAAGGGGTATGAGGCATAATATAGATTGCCCTTGCTTAGCAGATAACCATTTTTTTACTAATAGAAAAGTATGCGTGTGCTTTGAAAGATGGTTAAAGTCGATTAGAACAGAAGGGGGAGCTGTCAGCACACCAGACAGAACAAAAGGGGCTCTCTATCGACACGTAAATTTTCCAACCAGAAGATAATTCCTCTTTTTGCTCTTAACAGGAGTTAATGAAGTGTTCTTTTCTCACGATCTGGGAGTAGAAAAAGGGTACTTGGTACTGTAATAATCTTGCAGGGTGAAATATTTAGCAATGATCTGAGACAATCTTTTCTATTAACGGACCAGGTCAGCATTTTCATACTTGCATTGATCTTAATTCTTTGTCATTAATAAGTGACTGCTTCCCTTAAAGCAGCAGGTTTTGTCAGCTTTTTATGATGTCCTTTAAGAGGCATATCCCTTTCCTTTAATGGTCTGTAGCATCATCCCTCCAAAAACCTTACTGTTTTTCTGGCCTTCACTTTTACAATATGTATAACTAGAATAACAACATGTTTGTTTCTTGTAAGTGTGACAAAATGTCACTTTCTGCTTGTTACACATCTTCATTTGCATAGACAAAGTTAACATTCTTGCTGGGTTACAGTTTAGTTAGAAGATTACAAAGTCAAGTGGTTTTGAAATAAGAGCCAGGAAGATTTTACATTGCCTTTAATGGAGTAGAATCTAAGCTATAGAGGAGTAGTCAAATTTTTTTGAACCGTTCATTTGGAAAGGGAATGGCACAAAAGGGAAAGCAGACCTGTCATATATAATTTCATTATTTAAATTCGGTTGTTTTCCTTGGTGTGATGATGTGCTCATGTTTTGGTTTCTTGTACTTTGAGTAAAATTCTTTAAGTGGATCTGGGTCCATTCAGTTGTTCCACAACTATTCTACCAGCACCCTTGTTCTCAGCTGCATTTCTGATCTCTCAGGGCTGCTTTCAGCTGCAAGCCGTGCTTTTGCAACCAAATTCCTCTTGTGCCTTTAACGTTTTTCAAAGTTATTGCAACTAACTCTGTTAGTCTGTTCCACTGATAGGAATTACACCAATTTTACAGTGGTGGTTATTGTTGTAATTATTGTTAGAATATAGTGCAGCTTTTCTCTGAATTTTCGTCTACCACAAGAAGGTGTGATGAGTGTTAAGTTCAGGAAGAACTGAGAGGCAAAGACAGAGCAGCTGGTTTAAACCATTTGTGGGTTTAATTCCTAGCTACATCATTTTATTTTCTGAAAATAAAACTATTTCCAGCTATTTTTTCTGCTGAAATAGCTTCTGAACTGTGAATCGGATTGGAGTTTTAAAAAAAAACATGAGTGAAGAAAATCAGGAGTGAACCTCATTCCATCACCTGTGCTTAGCATGCTCTTCTTGACATAAATCTTTCTTTAACCTGAGGTACTAATGCGTTGTTGGGCAGAGCCCTGAGTGATATGCCTGTTGGCAGACCTCCAAACCTACATCTTAATAACAAACTCATCCTTTCTGGTCCCCGTTAGCTGGGATTGAGTTTACTCAGGGCTGCCATTGTCTCATCTATCTTCTCTCCTGTGCTGGCCGTGATGCTTTTTCAGCTGAGTGGCAAGCCTTTTTAAGAAGCCCAGACGGCAGGGTTAGGTTTTGCTCAGTGCCCAGCATTAGGTCAGTGTGTGATTGTGCCAGCAGTAGTGCCAGTGCAGTGGAAGGGACAGGACTCTAAAATGGGAGCAAGAGGGAGGATGGGACAGCAGCAGCTCTCTCTTGGATGGGCTGGTGTTGCTGTGGAATTCCATCCATTGGCAGAAAGCAGTGAGATGAAGCTAAGTGAGGGGAAGACGATCCTATATTCTTTCCCTTCCATTACACTGTAGAGTTGGCTGATAAGTCTGCTGTTTCTGTCTGTGACTTTAGAAGTATTGAGTGACCTTTTTGTGTTGTGTTTCTCACAGTGCCTGTGTCGGTCAGCACCTTCATTTAGCTTTTGTTTGTTATGTCAAAGTAGCAATTAGACCTGGTCAACAGCGCTTCGTGTCCAATGTGAAACACATCAATGTTGTTGTAACTAATTTGGTTTTATGGGCTAGCTGCCTTCACCTGATGCCAGGCATCACTGATGAATTTTGTTTCTGTAGTTAAGGTGAATTTAAAATGTATGGGAACATCATCAAGCTCCATTACCTGACCAGTTTGTTTACATTCTCATGTGCTTTTCTATTCCTAGCTAGTCTGTTAAAAATGAAATTAATCTTTGGGCAAGTATGCCCTCAAACAATATTTAGGCTCAACCAGTATAGTGAACTGATGCAGGTCCCTTGCATAGAATAAATTTTCCTCAATTTTGGAGAAGATATTTGCTTTTACATTTCTTATTTTTTAACTGGTAGTTCAATGGTTTGTTTATTTCTTGCTTGACATTCAGATGCAGTACTGTTAAAGCTGGCTGAAGCAGACCAGACTATTTGTTTCCACCCTCTGTTGTGTGGCAGCACTGTTCATGGGGCTACACAGTGAACCAGATCAAGGAATTGGTTTTGACTGGGAAAAGATTTGTTTGTTGGTTGGTTCATTGGTTGGTTTTTTAATTAGTCTGCTCTTTGAATCACTCCACCTCATAAACAGCTTGCTGGCTACTTCTGTACCAGGGGCATGCTCCCAGAGAGTTACTCTGGCTAGGGCAGGCTAACATCCAGGGTGCAAGGAGGTGCACCGGTTTAACACTTCACCTTTTCCAGTGTTTGTCAGCTTGTAACTATAAACTTAAACAGTTCCCCAACTACCTGCCAACTTTCATTGTTGGAATAAAGTATAAAGGTGGCTCGTAATCAAGCTGCACTTTCTCCTTCAGAGACGGAGGCTGTCGGGAAGTTGCATGTAGTCATCCACTCCTTAATGGATGTAAAATGGATTGTGGACCAGTGTATGTGTCAATTGTTCGGAATCCTTAAATGTGAAACCAAAGCTGTGTGACCGATTAAACAGATCTGGTTTGTGGAGCTGTGCAACATTAACAGTCATCACTGGTTTGAGTAATTAGGGTGGAAGATTAGCAAAAATAAGACTTTCAATTTAATTTCAAGGCTAGATTTTTAACCTGAACAGTGGTAAGAAAAGTTGTGCAGGTGAATTCATGTGCCAAAAGTATGACCGATACATATTGATGTTGGGGGCAAACTAAATAGCTGACAGCATACCAAATATGCTGTATGACTATACAGAAGACAAAAATTTGTAGGTAGAGGTAATACCTTTTTAAATTAGCCACTGCAGCTGGAAAAGTGTACGTGCTTTAGGGCACAGGCCCTGGTTTCTCTGAAGTTCTGTCGCATAGTGTATAGCATATTTGGGGTTGCGTGGTAGTTAGGAAGTTATAAATAGGAAGTCTTCTGAAGATGATCATGTTTCTTGCATAAGATTGGGAGGTGGATGTCATTATTTGGTTTGGCTTCTTTTTCTTTCATGTCACAAAGTCCCCATTAAAAGGGGAGTCAGAGTGTCTTTGGACATTCAGCAACTGGGTAACTACTCCTCCAGTAATTGTCAAGCCAGCAACATGCTAGTGAAACGGTACTTTGTCTGATTAAAAAGGAAGTTGAATCACTATTCTGTCATTGGATTGAATTTACGACTACAGGGGTCAGCATCTGTTGTAAGCAGAGCTTGTGAGACAAACTAGTGATGTAATAAGAAGCAACTACTTGTAAAGCCTGGAAGCAGCCAGTGCATTTGTAAAGCTGTGTTGAAGAATGTATGGATACACCTGTAGGATTCATGTAGGCAAGAATATGTGTTTACAAAATAAACATGCTTACACACAGACACTGGCAACACTCTGAGAGTGCTTGACCACAGGGCATGAAGTTATGGTTTACAAATGATAATGTCATCATTGGTTCTACAGCTTTGCTTGCATCTTGGCAGAAAGGTTCATGACACTAGTAGTTTCATGTATTTAACACATGTATATTTATTTCTTATTGGTGCTTTTGACAGATGCAGGAAAATGTTCTCAGATGTATCTAGAGTATCTAGTAGTGTAGTGCCAGTCTAGACAGCAAAAGCTGAGTCTCTTTTCAAAAATATTGTTGGTGTATCCTGGGTAAATGATGAGTTGTGAGCATGTAATGATCCATTAGCTGTCGCTTTTATTTGACAGTTAGGACTAAATGAAAAAAATCCACCTAGTTTTATGCTTTTCTCCTTCAATGGCACTCAAGTGTCATGAAACATTAATTCTTACTGAAATTTTTTCTTTTGTGATGGACTTTGACTGAGCTTCAGTTTGCTTTGATCTGTTGAATCGTTTTCTCATGCTGACATTATACTCTGTAATATTTCTCCTTCTAGTCATCCAAGAACACTTTAGCCTTGTCTAAATTTAAGTCTCTCTCTCTCTCGTGAAGTTTTCACTCTACCCCAGTGGAGTATCTGAATCCCAATTTGGAATCCTCTAATTATCTCGCACAATTTTATTTATAGTAGTGCTTTACATCATCAACATGTTGTACAGACTCAACAACAAAATTAATTGGGTTAGGATTTCTGCATTAATTATTAAATTATATTTGTCTTTTGAGATCCAAAGCTCATACCAGTCTTTTGCCAGACATACGATACTGTGAAATATGCTCAAACCAAGACAGAAAGAAAGAAATCTCTCCATGTTACTCTGCTGCAGCTGCCATACTCAAACTACGTTGTTTTCTACACAGAGGAGAAGGAAGAGTACTGGTAGTGGGTTTGCCTGAGAGGCCCACAGATCTGCAATTCCATCTCCAGGGATCTCATTTCCATATTAAACATGTCAAATGACAATGACTCTGTCTTGCCTTTAGCTAGGTTGGTTGTCTCAGTGGTTAATTACCCCCACTTTAAATGTATGCATTTATTCTAGAGTGACTTTACCTACCTAACTTTGGCTTCAAGCCTTTTAACTTTGGGTGTCTTTTCTGCTAGAATAAAAATCACTACCGTCGTCCTGTTTTAACAACAATGTCAGATGGTACTAGGTCCAGTGCTTTTCATAAGTCTAAGGATATGATGTTGTATTTGGTTTGTAATAGGACTTCTGACTGAATCGAGGAGTATACCCGCTGTGTTTGGTGCCTTTCCTGTGACATTGTGTGACTGGTATTTATGGTGCTAATATCCTTTAACTCTTTCACATCTTCTGCTTTGGTCTGCACTGATGTCAGATTAAACCATCCATATCTCAGGTTTTTCCATGAAAAAAAATACTATTTTTTTTCTAAATAGTTTAAAAATACTATTTAAATAATAGTATTTAAAAATACTTTTACAATACTTTAAAAATACTATTACAATGTTAAATTTTTAGTAGTTATCTGAGGCGTCCCCAAGTTTCAGCAGCTTGGATAATCTCTTCAATGATCTCTGTATTTGAAAGAATGGAGAGGTGGAGTCATTTAGATAATAACCTCTGAATATTCCCCCCCACCTCCATTTTATTGCTTCAGAAAAATGCCAATCTTTGTTCTTTATTTTGCTCCACTTTAAGTCTAGAGCCAAAGCAGATGCTCAGTTTCATTTTAGTAATAAATGAAAACCATACGGTCCTCTGGACAGATATTTCCCAGTAAGACAAATTCACTGCTTGCAATTTGTAATAAGCACTTTTTGTTTTTTTAATCTGGATTGTGATTTTAACCTAAAAACTTGTCTAATTATGCATGAATCGATATACAGGTTGATTTTGTTTTATGATGTCTTACTTCCCAGACTAAGAAGAGCATATCAGTAGAACAATTAGGAGCTGTAGGAGATTAGGAACGTTGCACTCTACAATAGTGATTGGTACTCTGTTGAAACTGTTCCTATTACTGTATTTAATTATTTAGTGCCAAGTGTTATAGAATAAGATTACTTTAAAAGTCTGTAGTTTTTCTGGTGTAATACAGAGATGGTCAAGCTGACGCCATGCGTTTAGTGGAGATTTGCTGGCTATTAACAGTATTCTAAGTATTATTCTCTTACCCAAGAAGGCACAAATGGTTTGGAGAATGACTCAGTCCTATCCTCCCTCATCCCCTGAAGAAATGGGAAGATGGCTGTGCTTTTGAAGAAAGCTCATTTAGATGATGTGGCAGAGTTTGAGGAGTTCTTCGTTACTTCAGATTTAATTTTTTTAAGTTTGCATAATTTCTCACACTTGTGACTGCTTTAATATGCAAGAATGCTAGAAATAACATGTTCAGTTCGGGTGAAGGTAAGAAGGAAAGGAAATAAACCACATAATGCATCAGTCACTCTCTTAAGACAATTAAGGTGTGGCACAGGAAGGTGTTGAAAGGATCCCTGTCCAGATCTGCTTTGATGTGTTAAATTTATATTCTAAACATTAGAATAAATTATGCCTTAGCTTCACAGGCATATGCACAAGGGATTGCTATGACCTGCCAGGGAGTGAGCTCATCGGCAGCGTGCTTGTGCAGGGAGTGTGTTTCAGCAGCACTGCAAGCTGTTGAAGCGAAGAAGGGCAAGCAAAGCAATCAAAGCACCAGGGCTTGTCCTACAAGTCTGCCTGCAACTGTTCTGCATTAGCAACATGATAAAGGAAATGCAGTTCTGCAAGAGTTCTTCAGTGGAAACCAAGTCCAAAAACTGTCAAGAAGAAAAACAACTTATTTTTAAAAATTGAAGTTTGTAATTATACAGTCACAAAATTTTAGTGGGATATTTCCTGTCCTAATACCACTGAAATGTTTATTTTAGTTTCCTATTTATCATGACTGCCCTGTGAAGGAAGAGCCTCTTCTAGTTACTGTCACAGTGACACCACACGGGCAGTTTTTTCCCATATTCCTCATTCTGGATGGTAATGCTAGAAAAATTGGGCAAGGAGAGACTGATTTATCCAAAGCATAAAATTGAATCAAATCCAGCTTATGTTTGCAATGCTTTTTTTGTTGTATATTTTTTATGAATTTTATTTGAGGGAGGGTACGTGATCATGGAGGCTTGGATTCCTCTCTCTCTCTTTCACTAAATAGAACTATGTGTTTCTACAAATAATATCAAATTTTCTTGGTTTTGCTGCCCACCCACACAAATGCTTTCAGAGTTAACCTTTCAGTAAGAGAACTAAGCTTTGCTTTCAGAGATGAGAAACCTTGCTCTTGGTATTTAGAATCATCTGTCTAATGAAAACTTGAGTGGTGAAAAGCAAAGTTTCTGTCAGTAGCAATTCATTATCGGGCGCTTGTTTCAGTCTGGCATTTCAACAGTTTGATCATTAATTTCGAAACATATTTGCTGGATGTTTCCTGTTTACAGTAGTCTGCAGTGTTCACATCGTGTTTCTTATGTCAAACATAGTAATGTAATAATTGCAATAAGTACATCTTACAGATGAGCATAAAAAGGCCTTGCCACTTACATGCTTTTTCTTAAAAGCTGCCATGCCAAAATTTGTGAAAACAAAACCTCTGTATCTTGATTATACTGAAGTTTGGAGCAAATCTCATTAAAAGTTTTGGCTCCGACCGTGCTCGATTAGGAGCATATGACCTATTTCTTATGGTTATTATCTACCCCTTCGGTGTCTGTAAATGTATTTTGTTTTCTAAGTTATAAACTGTCAAAAAAATTTAGTGTTCTCCTATGACTCAGAAGATAGTCTGGGGAAAAAACCAAAACCAAACCAAACCAAACCACTCCTAATTTTTGGCTTATGCAAGGGCCATTCCACCTCAGACTTTATCTATGCTTATTCAGCCTGCCAAAATGCCTTGAGAGGAATAGTGCAGCATCAATTTATTGCAAATGCATTTTATTCATGTAAAGGCTTCAGTCTACAATGTTTTTTCTTTCCATCTTGAGCATCCCAATATCCAAAGGTGACACTAGCTTCCAGTTCATATGCAGCTGTTTGTCTTCAGCTTTGTAAACCTTTTCATCTCATATTTCTTTACCTTTTCTCTTGACAGCTGAGTGACGTGGTACACTGGAGATGCAACTCCACAGATACACGTTGGCTGAAGCATATATGCTCAGTGTGGTTTGGTATCTGAGGATTCAGTAGTCTGTTTTTATCCTTGCCCAGTGTCGGCATCATTCCCCCCCTCCAGATACACTGCCTAACATATTAGTTTATTTAGATGTTCACTAGAGGTTTCTTTGGTCTTCCTTATTGAATATTCAATTGCCAGCAGTGGGTGTAGCTGCCAGTGTTGACAGCTAGTTTCATTTGCAAACGTAGACTGCTCCCTTAGGCACAATTCCTTTGTTAATGATGTTTCCAAGCCATATGGAATTATGCAATAGTCATGAGAGTAACTACTGTCTTATGTCATATTTTAATCCTTTTTCTAATTAGCATTTGTCCTTAAATATGTTTTCAGAACTCAGAACTTACTGTAAGCAGATGAAGTTTGCATCTGTTATTATAGAATGCCAAAAGACCACTGAATAGAAAACAACTGGATTTTGAACTGCACTGTAATCTCTCCATGCTGGAAGACAGGATCATAGCAAGCAAAAGTAATGCTTTTGATAATAAATGGAGCATTCACATCTAAGCAGTCTCTTAAAGTTAAAAAACCCCAAAACATCTTATTGAGCATTGATTCTTTTAAGACATCATGGGTAAAAAAGAGTTAATCTGCCTTTGTAGAATGTACTGTTTATTTTGCTCTTCTGTCAAAAGAGAATGAATGGATTTACCCCTGTCTTTATGCTTCATGCTAGCAGTAAAGCTAACTAAATTGTAGGAGGAAACATATGTGCCTGTCATATGCAGTGTAGTATTAGTAGGTGTATTTATTTGTACTATGAACATTTATGATCATCCACTGAGCCATCAAGTGTTACTTTCTGTCACATGAAGCATAGAAGTTCTCTGAGTGAATAAATGATCTGAAGTGACCATCACTGTATTCCTGGGATCCGAAACAACCCGTGACATTCATGTAACTGCAGAGGCTTGCCCAGCTATAACATCCTCAGCTTCCTCTAAAATAAGAGGGGGTTAGCAAAAAGGATAAGATTTCTGTCAGCTTTAGCAATAGAACTGATCACTAACTAAATTAATGTGGTTATTTTCCATCATTTTGACTGATAATATATTTGAAGTGCCTGCTTAAACCATGCAACTGTTCTGAAGCACACATAGGACAGTGCTTTCCAAAGGCGGAAACTGTATGGGCTATATTAGACTCTAAACATAAGTAGCTGTAGTTCCACTGAGATTAGAGAAGTTGTATTGCTTTGTACAAAGGTTCAGTTTGATTCCCAGGTTGGGGTTTAAAATTTTCAAAAACTGTGAAGTTGCATTTCTTCTTTGACATTTCCAACTCAATAGTAAACAGCCTTACTTATAGGGAATAGGAGGAAAAATAAGAATAATAGGATTTTTTTCATCAGTAAAATTCATATGCTGTCAGGTTGGGTTTTTTCCCTGCATGTTCCAATTTCAGAAATACTTTGACCTAATAGCTTCACATGTGCACCACTTCTCTTACAACAACACGTGCCTAGTTGTTAGTAAAACCTGAGGTTGGACCTGTATTTCAGGATTAATAGGTCTGTGTTGAGCTTTGTACTGCTGTGGCTGCACTAGTACTTGAACAAGGCAGTTTAAAACCGGCAGGGGTATCTTTACAATGTGACTGAAGTTTGGAGGTACATGAAGCAGTACGTAGGTTTAGCTTTGGAACTCCTTTCTTAAACAAAAGCTTATGCTCAGCTTTAATTATTGAGCTCTTAGTTCTCCTCCCTGATATTCTTCCCTACCATTAAGAGACAAGACTGGTTTTCCTTGAGAATTTTGCATGGCATGTTTATGCCCATGATACTTTATTGCTTAAGGCTGACAAACAGTAGCGTTATTACAGTGCAGTGTAGTCTCTGTTTTTCTTTTCAGTAGCCCAAGGTTTTTTGTTGGGTTTTTTGTTTTTTGTTTTTTGTTTTTTTAAACTTTCTCCACTTCAGATTCTGTGTGCAGCTGCTCAGGAGAATGGCATTTCTTTCTTAATCATGCTCAGAAGAAATACGTGAATTTAGATGTCAGAATGCTTCAGTTGTGAGAGACTGGGAGTTGAACAACTATCTTGAGACCTGTGTCATTTTTTATGCTTTGCCTTGCACAGGAAAAGGCTGTGGTTCTCATTTGTCTGTCCAATGGTGAGTCCTCCAGAGTGAACGTCTGTTTCAGACAGAAAAAAGAACTAAAAACTTCTTCATCCTGTAACTGACCCTGCCAATGCCATGCTGATCAAGAAAAAAAATACAATAAATTTTTTTTTTTCTCACCTACCTTACTTCTGTGCTAGTGAAAATCCATATATTTTGGAGAAGGAATTTTTTATTTAAATCCGTATTTTTAAGAAACAAGTCAAACTTGTCAGCCATGTGATTTGGTTTACTCATCTGTAAAACTGGCAACACATTTCATCCTTAGCTGAGGAGTGTGGGTGGAGGGGAGTTATTTGCAATGTAAGTGAAAAAAAAATAGTTTGTGCAAAGAATGATTGTTTCTGAAATACTAGTTATTAAATATATTCTGGTTTGAGTAAAATTCTTGGTATGTCATAAGGCTTTGTTTCAATGACTAACACATTTTTACAGACATTCCAACTTTGAACTGTCCTATCAAGTTATTGTCCCTGCAGCAATGTCCTAAAGTTTATGTTACAGGAATGTTATGTTGCTTATATAAATGCTGTCAAAGCCAGGTGGCTATTGAGTTGGACTACAATGCCAGCATTTGCAAGTCCAGTGATAATACTCAGTGGAATTTCACTGTTTATGCCAGCATTAGATTTTTTTCTCCTCGTATCTTTTGTATGTCTTAGAGATGTTGCTGTATTTGTAACTGTGTGTGGTGTAGTTGTCCTGTCTCTGTAGATACCAAGCATGAGATTAGTCACTCAGTTACCACTAGAGCCCAGCTGACATCATGCCTATATTCTTATGGAAACAATTAGGTCATTGGTATGTTTTGCTAATTTAGCTGATGCCTTGGTTGTGTCTGTCATATTTTTTGCTGTATGGAATATAGTACCAGATTGTGCCTTGTTCTCAAGCAGGACATGAATCACTATGAAAGTAGCTTTTCTATTGTCTTCTCTGGAAGTTGAGCGTATGTTCCTCAGTCAGCCTCTCAGTAGGTTAGTCATCTGTATTTGGAAGTCACATCTTCCTGATTTATCTTTCCCACTCTTGACCATACTTACTTGTTTGCAGCCTTCTCTGTAACGCCGTACAACAGCGGATATCTGTGTGATAGATGCATTGACTATGAAATGATCTTTGTGTCATTGCTGTAGAGCAAACAGCATTTCAAAAGCAGTTATTATTAGTTGTGATTTACCGTGTAGTTGTGTTTCCCCTTTCTTCCCTGTTCATCGAACTGCTCAATGGCAATCAAGTGCCTTATGTGGATATCTGCATATCTTTTGAAAACGAAACATTTTTATTCTTTAACTGTACAACAGTAAAGAACAGAGATTCTAGACGAGTTTAAGATCCAAGAGGGCTCAGTGTTTTGCATATGCATATTGAGTCTTTTCCCCTGCAGAACTCGGTCTCATAGACAAGCCAAAAAGGAGACTTGTTCATAGTCAGATTGGAAATTTGTGGCAGAGCCGGGGGCTGTATAGCTAGTTCTCACTGTTGAAAGTAATAGCTAATGCCCCATCCCTTAAAATAGCTATAAAATCCATTTAGTAAGAAAACATCTTTAAAAAACTTTTGGTTGGGGTTTTTCTGTGTGTGTTCTCTGTGAACCTGCAAATATATTCTCACTATAACAGATTATCTCCTGAGATTATGAAGTCTGTCATTTTCAAGGAAAGTGAAACACACATTTGTTAGGACAAGTAGACCTTTTTTATTTTTGTCTCGATGCACTTAGGTGGACTAGATAACCTCTAAATTTTTTTTCCAGATGCATTTTCTGTGATTCTTTTGATTGTACAGCACTGGTGACCACTAAGTGATAATTTCTAATAGATGAAACTTTTGCAAGTCAAAATAAATTCTGTGAGAAAGGGTGATCTCAGTATTTGAACTGTTTCTTAAGAAGACCTAGCTTGATCTAGAATTACCATTAAATTCATCACACAGTCTTCACAAACCTGGCTTACATCAAAGAATTGCTCACCCCAAAGTGAAAATAACATCATCACAACAGAGATGAAGGAGTTTCAAATCAGTGCAGATACTCAAGCATTAGCACTTGCATTGTGTCCCCATGTGAGTGATACTCTGTCTTGTAAAGTGATACAAACCTAAAACTAGAGGACAGATTCTTCTGCACAGCAACACTGCTATTTGGATACCTAGAGCTAATAACCAATTTAAATAAAAATGTATTCAGTGTTTCCCTAGGCTATTATGTCAGAAATTTTGATTGACTCCCTTTGAAGCTGTTTTTGTAAATTTTTAGTTGTAACTAGCAGTTAATTACCAGGCAAGCGGCTGGATTTGCAAAGCAGCTGAATCCCTTGTGTAGTGATACCTGCAAAGGTCATTCAGGTGGATTTGAAGAGCATAATAAAGGATGCAGTATGAGATTTGAAAGCTTCCTCACCAAAATATCAATTACATTGTAGTATACCTGACTGAAATCCTAATATTTTTTTTTTCCTTTTTTTCAGTTCATACTTCACCATCAGAGTATATCTCTGCCACTTCGGCCTTGAAAATTGGTTTATTGACATCATCCATGAAGACAAAATGTCACCTAAGCATAAAGATGTAATTTATGCATTTGTCCGGTTGTTCACAAAGGATTTAGATCAGCAGTTTAGCATATTAAGACAAATGACATTTCTCAGTGCCCTTTTTGTGGCAAACAGGTCGTTGCAGTGTTTTTTCTCACATGATATTAAAGGAAAGCCAGACAAAATACTTCTCTAATGGCTTGTTGTATCACCAAGTTGATGTAGGAAGGAGTTACTTGAAGAATCAGTTTCTGTTGTCTGAGCTCAGTTAGCTTGTCTTGGAAAAGTACTGTCACGGTAAATTAGCAAATCGGACTGTGGTTGTTTATTTCCTTGCAAGCAGAGACATGCAAATACTGTATTTCTGTCATTTAAAGTTGTAGGAAAAATATTTTTAAATAATAATTTTAAGTCTTGGCAACTTAGTGAATTTAGATACATTTTATATTTCTACATGTCAAATTATATTTATAAATGTGTATTTCATACTTTCTGTAATATGGAAGAAAATTAAACTTTCCCATGATAGACCAGGTCAAATAAATCCCCCTTGAAGTCTTAATGTGGACTTTTAGATTCCTAAATCGAAAACTGTGATTTCTAAACCCACCAATTCTGCCTAATTTAGAAAGTAACTAAATATCCAAATGTAGTGCTGTTTTGCTCTCAGATTTCCAGCCCTCAGTTGTTCTTGTGTGCGCATGCGGTGCTGTCTCAGGCCAGTAGAGCTTGAGCAGCTCCATCGCTAGCTCAAGCCTGGAGTCAGACGAGGTGGAGAAGACCAGGTGTGCCTCCGCCTGTGTCTCTGAACAGCTCCATCCAGAAGGCCACCCTGGAGTGCACGCTGAGAGGGTTTTGCTCTTTAGTAAGTGCAGTTGCTACTTCCTCCTGCGGAGTGGCTGAGGTGTGGGTGGAAGGTGCCTTCCTCTGGGAATTGCAATGGAGAGCATCCCACCAGCTGGATTTGCAGGGCAGGAAATCTGTGCTTCCATTGTACAAATGGACAACAAGCTTCAGGACACAAGTTTGGAGTTCTTAGTTGACAACAATTTTTTATTTTGTTTGTTTTTACCTTATGGTCAACTTCAACTTGCCTTTTTGGTGGTAAAACCAGTCCAATAATATTCTCTGTCCTTTAAAAAACCACCTGCATGGATGGAAAGGCCTGCCTGGAAGAGGAAAAATTGCAAGGCAAGGCTTGTATTTCCTGTGCATTGTCACTTGAAGGTTTTTGAGGTACTGAGCTTTCCAAGTAAAATGTTCTGTGTTTTGCTTCTAACATATTTTAATTGTGACAACTCCTCTTTTAAAATGTGAAAAGAGTTCAAAGACTACCATATTCATGAAGAAAATTATATTCTCCAACTGCCTGCAGAATAGAAATATTAATTGGTGCAGTTCTTATGCCTATGGCTAAACTGATGAGTGACTAACATCTGTCCCTTTTTGAAGTGTCTGCCGGGACTTGACAAACTGTTACTTGAGTCAGTCATAAGAAATGACAGAATCCGTATTTTCACATACACCTGTTTGTTCCTAACATCTGAAAAGAGAGCACAGAGTGTCGATGCTTAAGAAGGGGCTCAGAACTGAAGACCAAAACCCATGTTTGGACTGAAGGGAAGGATGTTAGCATACAAAGCCCTAAAATACAGTTCTGTTCAGGAAAGCGATGGCAGTAAGTTGCATGAGACCTCTTCATTGGAGTCCTAGACTCAAACCTAGTGAAGTCACACCTGGGCTCCACTCTGTGTATTGCAGGCAGCACTATTGACATCAGTAGGATTAATCACACCACGTTCATGTAAGGAACTGTGTAAATCTTTGCAGAAGTGGTCAGTGACCTCCATTTCAACTTTATATGCCTTATAACTACAAAGTTACTCTTTTGTAATTGTTGGCTACATAGAACCTCATTGATTGGGAGTCAAACTGCATGTTTCTTTGGGGGTTTTTTTTTCATTTGTAAGGATAATAAGGAGCTCACATTAAGCCTTTATTTACACATTTGTAAAGCTATTATCTCCTGGGAGAAAGCCAGGAGGAATTTAGGAAGGGTGACAGCAAATCACAGGAAGTAGTAGAGGTTAGCTCCCTCTGAGATCGCTCTACGAGATTTAAGCAAGTAAAAAATTAGGAAAAATGTGTTTCTGTGTTTTCTGATTTAAATCCGTGTACAAAAAGTTGTTTAGAAAATATACTGAAAAGTTCTGCATGTATTTAGATATCACTGCAGTATCTGTAAACTTTTCCAAAAGCCTTTTCTCTGGTGGTTGCAGTAGTATTGGCTACCTATATGTGTGTTCAGAAAATCTTATGACTCTTCTTCAGTCATAGCTTCTACCTGGTTTTAACACGTGATCCTGTTCTGGAAAGTATAAGTAGAAATGGAATTGTTTTATTAAATTTTACCTATTGACTTACTGCAAATGTTTGAGACAAATAGAAATTTGCATTTACTGTCCTTTTTGGTTTTATACTCAGAAGAAAATGTACTGCACTTTTGTCTCTAGGTATTAATTTATCTGCTTTTAAATGCTGGGACCTTGTATTTTCCTACTCCACCCTTTACTTCTTTAAGTAATTGACGTTTGGGGTTTTGTTTGGGATTTTTATTTTTATTTTTTTGCAAAATGTGCTTGACTGTCAAGTAAGTGTAATATCCTCTTGCCTCTGGGCCTTTTCTGGGGAGTTGAAGGTTTTTAGGGTCAACAGTGCTGGTCAAAAGTAGAATTATGAAAACGCCGGAGGGAGAAGTCAATGAAGGTCCTTTGTAAATGAGGGATTCCTTGAGGAATAGCACTTGTTATGATGTGGACATATTAAGGAAAATGGACAGTTCAGATTTAATACCACCAGGTGTCTGTGAAACTGGGTCTTGCTACTGTATGGATGTACCTACTCATAGTTTACTGAGTGCTGTGGGTGGCAGTAGAGATATCTTTTTTGTCCCTGTGCGTGTTACAGGTGGGAGTGTGATTCTTTTTTAATTTTTCTTTAGATTTGTTTTCTGAGTATTAGAATACCTAGATCTTCTAACAGAAAACTGACTCCAGTCTTCAAACAGAAATTCAGTAGATGTAGAGTAGAAGATGTGTGGAACTCTGGGTTTTCTACTCCCTCATGCTGTTGGAGTGGTCATCTGCCTGAGCTTTCCAAGAACAGTCTCTAATACAGGCAGGAGGCTATTTTTATCATGTATTTGGTTAGATGAGTATAGATCAACAACCAATAGATAGGCTGGGTTGTTTATTCCTTGTGAATTAACACTCAAAAGCAGCAAAGGTAATGCCACTGACTTTTCTGAAATATCTGTTAACCCTTACTTTATAAGTACTTGCAGGAAGGAGCTCGTGTGGGTGTTACTTCTTCAGTGACTTTTGAAAGCACAGGTCTACAAGAGCAGTCATAAATAGGATGACCTGTTCCTCTCAGATCTCACGTCCATCTCCACTTTCTATGCTAAAATTGCCATATAGAATTTCATAAGGATATTTTGACCTGCCTTGGTATTGTAGACAATGCAGTGCAGGTAGATGATGGAGTAGGTGGGGAATAGTTACTGCAACAAAGTCCTGGAGCATTTGAAATATGTGGAAAGAGCAAGTGGGAAAGGTTAGTTTTGGTCAAGAAAGGAAATTTCTTAGGCCACATCTTCCTGTAATAGTGCCAAGACAAATGTTTTTGGTTTTGCTTTGTCATTTTAGTTTCCAAGAGTAGCTCTTGTGCTGGCTGCTGCCATGTTCTATGAAGGAACCTAAAGCTCTGGCCTAGGATTTTTATGCAGATGTCCTGCCTTCCTGGTGTCGATGGCAGCTACAGTCCCAGGAATGTAACGTGTTTCACTCTTGTCATAGATGTTGTGTGACTTGAATGAGTCACTTACTTAACTTTACTCTGCTTTGGAGGCAAAGTAGTAATGCACATTTATCTTTCTCTGTACAATGCTTATAAAATGTCCAGCGTTATTTCTGGACCCTCCCCTACAATGGGCATAGTGCATGCAACAGATATACATCCTAACGTAACGATGTTACCATTTCAGGGCATACTGAGCTTTTGCAGGACTGTTAGACTATTTAATTCATCTGGAAAATGACCCAGTTGAGGGACTATTGTTCATTTTTTGTAAGTTTTAACATTTTTTCTAAGACTATGGGCTACCACTTTTTAAATTAAAGAGGTTCATTGCACATGTTGCTATGGACAATGCTTGTTGTTTCATACTTTGCAGCATCCGAAGAAGAAGAAGAATGCAGCTGGCTGTAGGTGTAGGTAAGCAACGGGAATCTCTTTCATTCAGCCCTTCGGCTCAGTGCTGAACACCGAATTGTCCTGTAGTGGCCCTCCAATTTGGAAGGAAAAGGTTAATTACAGGTTCCTGCAGAACCTGTTGTGGTTTGGAAGGGTATGGAAGCAAGGAGAGTAGGGAGGGAAGAGCAACCGCAACTGGATATCCCTCTCCAAGTCTTGAGTTTATTTCAAGATTAAATTGAAGGTTAAGGCAAATTAATGTTGTAGCACATAAAGTGAGGCCCAGAGACTGTTGTTGGGCTAGTGCTCAGGCAAGACGCAGGAATAGAAGGGACACATAGTTGTAAAGTTATTTAGGAACCTGCTTTGATAATTTAGTACTTTTAAAAATCCTTTTGGTCAGGTGGTGTGTTTTTCTTACTTCCCAGCTGGATTCAAAAGATGCTTGTAAAAAAATAGCCCTGGGAGATAAAACCACTAGTGCTATGATTCTGGGTGCTCCTATTGCCCCCTGGTATTTTCTGTCTCTGCTGACACGTCTCCCACCAGTTGTGTCTCCTTCTTGAATATTTGAGGATGAGGATATTTTCTGGAGAACTTTGCAAGTAAAATACTCTTGACTAATAGTTTTTAAATGTTGTATTTGCTATAAAAAAAAAAAAAAAATGCCATTTTCTTCTTTGTGATTGAAAGTGCTTCAACACTACTGAATATGCAATTACCTTCTTATAAAAGGAAGAGCACACTGATATTTGTAGGGGGAATAAAGAAGGTAAAACAGAATTAATCTCAGAAAGTAAAGGATAATATTTACTTGCAGTCATGGTAACAATGGCTGGGACACTCTTTGTTTCAGAAGCTCTGTGAAAAACACCATCTCTGGGAATAAATTGTTTTTATTCTGTAAGCAGCTCTTTTCTCCCAGAAACTGCACTAAGTCAGCCCCTTGAGATAATGTTAGGATATTACAATGCCAGAGAAGCTATTTTTCAGATGAAATTTGAAATCTAGGTCCTTACAATGTATTTCAGTATTTTGATGCAAATACCATTAGCGTGACACCATGCCCATGTCTTGAATTCCTTGAGTTTCAGCTGGCTACCTTAAGCTTCTTTTCACATTCACCTAATTTTGCTAGAACAGTTGATTTTCCCCTTTTGCAGTGTTATCAGTGGAATGCTTTTATTGATGGTGATCATCCTCACACAGCTGATAAATACCAGAGTGTAAACCAGCTCATGTAGTAGTCTGAGATGCTCAGATAGCAAAGCAGGTTAAAGGCAATATTTTTCCCTATACTGAGTCTCATTAAGCACATGGAGCTGATTTTTAGATTGTATGCTTTTACATATGCATATATAAGTGTGTATATATGTATTTTTTTTTAATAAGGACCTTTCCCCACCCCTAAATCCCAAACCTTGCCTGTGAAATTAATGATATCATTGAAGTATTTTATAAAACTTTATTGAGATCCAAGTATGCAAAGCCTTCACAGACTTTGTGAAGCTTTTAAAGCATATTGAGGAAGATGGATATAAACATGTTGAGTGATGTTGTGTTTTGATGCATTTGTGTAGGTTATGCAGATATTCTACTGTCATCGCATACTGGTGGAGGATGGAGGGATCCTCATTGTACCGCTAAGACTCCTTGCAGTCAAAGAACTCCTGGAGTAGGCCCACAGACTACTGCTTTACTGCTGCACTTCAGGATCTTCTCTGAAAAGCAACAATGCCCAAAGCCATCAACTTCCCCAAGCAGTTCAAGACGCAGGAAAACTACTTTGAACTTGGTTGTATGTTGCAAGAAATCATTTGTGAGATGAATTACTTGAAATTTGGCAATTTGTGCTCATCCAAACACACAAACGTGATTGCTGACGTGAAAACAGCTGCAGTTCTCCGAAGGCAAAGCAGTACTGTGTTTGGGCTGCAGCAGGTGGAGCCAAGGGTCACAGTGCTCACAGGTAACTCATCTGATGGAGTTTCTCAGCAGAGTCTGCAGCAGGCAGGGACAGAGCAATGTGAGAGAAACCACACCTGCCCAAGCAAGCAGGACAGGGTGAGTTACCAAAAATGCCTATTTCTTACCTGTGGTCTTTTGGACAAACATACATTGTCAACCCATGACATCAGACAAAGCTTCTTTTAAGAACATTCATGTAAAAATGAGGTCTTGGGTGGTCATTTATTGTTCAAGTAGCTGTTTATATATTTATTATAATTATACACAACCTTGACAATCTATATCGCCATTCAAAAATAAATTGAAGTATTGTCAATTTGCACATGATCTGTCACTAAGAAGAATCCCATTTACATACATAGTAAACATTTTGCATACTTAAAACACTGCTTTCAATTCTAACACTCCCACCTCTTCCCTCCCCCCCATCCTATGGAGATACGTTTAGACTATGTAAACGAACTTTTCCAACGATGCAACATTCAGGGACTACCACCTTTGTTAATTAATTTAATCAAACCATTTCAGCACTTTGTAGAGGTGGCCGGTGGGTATAACTCTTAATTGCATTTTTGTTTAAAATGATTCATCAATCACCTTACAGTGATTCCTGCTTTTCATTACTTGATGTATTTCCTTCTGACCAGGAAGATGGAAAACAGGGTGTAACAACTGTATCAGGTAAGTCATGTGAGCACATTCCTGGTTTAGTATTCTGCAGTGCCAATAGTCACATTTAGTTGTTTTCACTGTTATTTACACATGTAAGAAGTGGTTGAAGTCTTCAGATTTCAACTGTGGAGACTTAAGAATTCAGCTAAGAATCAGCTACCACACACTTGCTCTAGTGAGCTAAGAGTTTGTATTTATAATCCAGATGTTATCTTGGGAGGCAAAATGACAATTTACAAGGCATTAACTACCTTTTGTTAAGCAACATGTTTTTCACTACCTCTTCTGACAGCTTCTCTCTTCTGGTGCCTGAAAGGGGAGAAAAAACCTAGCATAACAAAAAAAGTGTAAGAGGCAACATAATATTCTTCCACCCAGTTAAAGAGAACTCACAGCTAGTGGTACCTAATGTAAGCATCCTTAGAGCATGCAGACTCTATGCTGACCCACAAATGAAGTCTGGGCATCCAGGCTTCAGAAGTCAGTGTATTAAAGTATTACAGGGTGGTAACACAAAAATGAAAGCCCTGTTCTGAGGAATGAGGTCTACAGGAATTGAATTTAGCTTTTTTTCCTACAGCAGCTGGTTAGGTGCTTTGAACCAGCAAATGCAGCATATTTGAAAAATGGTTTCATGTTTTGAAAGCTAGTGTCAGCTAACTGAGAGGCATGGATAACCATAGCACTGAGAAGCGTAAAGAGTCCAAGAGTTGTTAAGGCTGTAAAGTTCTCACACTACTGTCAAAAATATACTTAGGAAGAAGAGTCTCCTGCCAGCTCCTTGCCCATTTCCTGAAATTACACTTAAATGTCATCCTTACAGGGAAAAATCCCCACTTAAATAGGGAGTATTTGAGAACAGAAGAATCTATAGCAGAGGGTGGAGTTCAGCACACTGAGATGTTTAAAAAAATATTAAATAATTTCAAATACTGAAGTTACAGTGGAATCTTATAACCCAACAAATTAGATGCTTTAAATTAACAGCTTTCACTTTTAAATGGAAGAACCAAAAGCTTCATACTCCACACCACAGCAGTGGTACCCTCTGGCTGCTCACATGACCTAGACTGCTGTGTTTGCAGCCCCATATGCTTCACAAGTAGCACCACCTAACAGTGTTTCCCCTCCAGTGCTGCCATGCCCAACGTGAGACCAGGGCCTCTTCCCCTCATTCTGCCACTTTCTCTTGTGAAACACCGGTCAGGTGCTTCACCCCAATGGCCTGGAAAACTACAAGTTCTGCAAGCATGCCCCAAAGGCAGCACTGAAACCGTGAGAGAAGGACACTGCCAGAAGCCAACAAGGGAGATTTTTCATTCAAATTCAGACACACATGCAAATTCAGACCAAACAAGGCAGGCAGCTGTACTGGGTTATTTTATCATGTAGCACCCTTGTCTGCTTAAAGGAAGAGTAGTATAAAAGTTTAACTTAAAGGGATTGTTAAAAATCTGTTTGTTACAGCTGAATGTTTGAAGTTCAAAGCAAATCCTGAAGTCTAAACTACTGTAATAAAAGATGTGCAAAGGAAGCCATGAATCAGTTGTAGAACAGCTAGTAGTAATTTGTTTAGTAAAACAAATTAGTTTTAAAGCCATTTCTTAAGCAAGTTCATTAATGCTGAAGACAGCAGATAATCAGTCCTCTAAAAGAAAGATGTTATCGGTAAAATAAAAGTATTTTGTAACTGAACTTTTACATCAAGTTATAGACTTTGATTAACAAGACTTTTTTAAAAAAAAACCCCAAACTCTACTGCCTTCACAGATAGTGTTGCTTCCTGTTTCTTCCTTTTGTCAGATGGAGAGAACATTTTCAAACATTAGAAATGTATCTTGCCCTCAATAGAAACTCTCAAGTTATTAGCAACAAATACCTGCTTTTAAAATATACAAGCTGCAGAGTAGTTGGCTCCCTAACAAAACTTGTTATTTCATGTTGCAAAATACTCATTCTGGTGCTGTCAGGGTAGCTACCGAGAGACTCGCTTGTTGAGTCCGACACACAAAATCTCACCTTCAAGTTGTGCACAGCTTATACAAGTATTTGAGAACCTTAAATCTGTGTCCTGGCAAGATTTCCTCTTTGTAACAGAAAACAGGTTACATATTAACAAGTCACATGTTCCCACGTTAATGTGAAGCTCGCCGTGGAAAGAACAGTTTTGCCCTTCCAAAGGGATTCTTAACGTTTACATCAGCAATGAGTTACTACCAGCCACCTGTGGGTAGCATTCCTCTTACCAGGGATCTAGAGACAGAGCAGATGCACAGCAAAACACTCCTATTCTAGTAAGAAAACCTTACTACAATTGTCTTAACCATATTGGCTTTTATTCCAGCCTTTATGCGTAAGAATTGCCTCTAACATTTGTAATGTAGTATTAAGCATCTGATGACCACAAGGCAGAAGACTTTCTGTTCTTACACATGACCTTTTAGCTATTGGAGAGCTTACACTGGAGATTTCCACTGTTTGAACTCTTCTGCCAAGTATCAGGAAGGCTGCTAGACAAATTAACATGTAGATGGGTTTTAGGAAGCCAATACTTAAGAATGCTACTCACTACACTGCTGTGGTAGAGCCATGAAGATATTCATAATGTTAAAGCCTAGAGGACCAAAACTAGCTCAGTCATGTTCTGACTTAAACTGAGGACAACTGACATACAGTCACCCATCAGGGCCAAAGGTGTGTGACTACAGCGGCACAATTAAAGACTGAGTCGCAGAGTAGCTGCAGCTCTCTTCAAGGTCACTCAGTTTTTGTTCAAGGGCTTTAAATATGTAAACTCAAGGTGCCAGACCATCCACAACTGTTGTGTACAGCAGAAACAGTAGAGCAGAGTATGAGCATGTCAGTCACAAAGATACTATTCTAGCACTTGAGCTAGTTTAGCAGGTTTATATACAGCTGTAAATGATGCTTCCTTTCCCTGTGAAGGTATTTGAGAGTATAGTTCATCTCTACCAACTCTAGCTTGGGTCATGGACTACTCTTTGTAGCGTGAACAGCAGTGGAACATGAAGAGCATGGATGGAAATAAAATGGCTGCCAAAGCCACAAACAAGAGCAGGACCTGTCACTTGTTTACAATAGGAACAAGCTTGTACAGGAGAAGTGCTGCAGGAATGCCGGATTAAGACCTGAACACCTCAACGCAGTTCTGCAATGGCATTCAAGTCACTGAAGTGTTACACTGCAACTCATCTCAGTCTGACACTGACTTGACTAAGAAACCACTTTTCATAGAGTAGCCCATTCCTATTCTGGTAATAGAAGAGTTGTTTACAGTCAAAAGTGACTTCTCTAGCAAGTGCCACAGTACCTTGGTGACTGACAGAAGCACTCACAATATATCAATGTACAGTGGACCCTGACAGTGCCTAAGACATGTCAAAGAAAATAGTGACTCAACTGTGTAACACATTACAGACGCTTTCATCAAATCAAGTCAATGACCAAAGACAGTTGGTAAGCTATGCAAGCTCATCAAGTAGATACCATCTTTGGGGTATTATTATCCAGTTTGTAAGTTCTTCTGTATAAATACGTGCTGAGTACCAAGGCTTAAATAAGCTCTCAGTATTTCTTTCAAGTTTGCAACAAACAGCATTTAAGCAACCTCAAAGTCAGGGTGCTAGCATACAGCTTGCACAGCGCAATTTCTGTTGTTTCTCCTGCCCAGCACAAGATGTAGATTTCATTCAAAACAAAAGCAGAAATAGTAACATGTGCAACAAGACATTTTCAAGGGAAAGCTATGCAACAGTCCTTGGATATTCTACCCCTTTATACTATTATCGTAAGCACAGTACATTATGTACAGCAATGTGCACTGAGACCATTCATGGAATTTCAGCACATGGCAGAGCCATTATGCCAGCATTTTTGTAACTAGGATTGTTAGTGGTATGGGAATCTAAAAAAAAAAAAAACTTTTAAGCTTGTGTTATTCAGTTTATATGAAAAAGACCATACAATTCTCATGGTACATCAGCAAGATGGACTAGTATGCCAACTAACCTCTACTTTAATATTTAAATTATAACAATACAATAACTAGAAAAGGTCAGTGCTTCAAGTGACAAGTTTTGCCACTTCAATTCCAATATTTTTCCAAAATAAAGATGCAATTAGATCTACACTTGAGCATCAGTAGTGCAATACAGTATCCTTTCCTGAATAAAGGAGCTGAGGTTTATCCACAATAAAAGCTTTAAATAAGGTAGATTGTTGCCATTTATATATCAATTCTGTATGTTTGATATAAAATATATTGGGAAAGCTTAAACTGACTTATACAATCTACATTTGGCTAAAGCTCCACATAAGCAGCATCAGTGGAAATGAACATCAGAGGTGTACTTAATATAAAACACTTTCAAAACTACTCAGCAACAAATGACAGAAGGGTGGCTAAGAATAACTGAACATCTGAGGTGTGTACCAGACCAAAAACAATGGACCCTGTGGTTACTTGCACTATTTTAATTAAGTAAAAGAAATGCAAGATTTAGTCCACTTCCATTTCTCCAGGTGGTTTGGTCTGCTGAGAATTGTCCTTCGCTGGTTCAGGTTTTGTTTCAGTACCGCTCTGTCCGTTCACTGGTCCATTGTGTTCACCATTAGCTTTTGACTGCCCATCACTGGGAGGTTCTATCTTCGGCTTGGGCTTGTATATAATGGGATTACAGAAGCTATCCAATTCCTAGTTGTAACAGAAGCAAGAGAGCAAGTTCATTTGGTGGTACAGTAATTGCATTCAATGACAATGTCTCAAATTTGTTTCTGGTTCGTAATGACCTGGAATTTAATTTCCAAGGACTAGATTTTTCAATTCTATCGAGTCTAGAAACAAAGTAAAACCCTTCCCTGGCTAAAGAGCTTCTGATCTGTTAAAAGCTTATATGGCAATCCATTTTCTAGCAAGCCTGGTGCTGTAACTCAGGCTACTTTCAAAAGGCTGATGCAGAGGTACTGCTGTAAATCAAGAGCCAGAATTTAAGATACAACTGATGCTCCCTCTGTATGGATCTTTTCATAGCTTTAAAATGTCTGCAGGATTAATCTTCTAGCTCAACATAGAGGCCAAAATCTTGTTAAAGAAAAACTTTATTAGAATGTAACATGTACAATGATGTTTTTTTTTTTACCTTAGATTTTGTCAGTATTTCTGCCACTTTCACAACTGGATCCTGAGTTAGACTTAGTTTGTTCTGGGCATTCATTTTGCTGTTCAACCAATTCATAGCCTCGCTAATATATTTTTCAACTTTTTCCATCTCAGCAGGATCCAGGTGATCATATTTTTCATCCTAAAGAGAGAGAGATTTGTATCATCTATTAATATAGACACTTCCCACCCAATTAAGAATTTCATGGACATGTACTAAAATAGGATAACATTGCTACAACCTGATGGAAATAGTTTTTAACAAGCATTTAGTATGAAAAATGACTGTAGAACAAGACAGGACATTATTTTTTAGACATTGGAAATTTTGATCTGACATGCACCTTGCTGAAGCACAGGTTAGTAATGAAGTTGCAAGAAAAAAAAACACCTGAGATTTACTGTAGTTTGATTAACTAACCCCAATAGTCAGTCTCATAAGTTATAGAAACAATGGTTACAGCTGTAAAGTTGAGGTACTAATTTCAAATGGTACAAGTCACCATAAAAAACGTGACTACGCTTAATTTGCGTTCTCATGAAGACGCCATTTTTCCTAGTAATCCAGAATCGTTTTAGAAGTTCTCAGTAGCAGAAGCACAATAGCCATTTTAAAGCAGCTTGACAGGTAATCCTACAGGATTTCTTTTTAAACACAACAAACTCTTCAACCAAACTTGGACACCCATAATAGTTCATTGCCTAAATAATTTCCTTCTACCTTATTTTTGTATGCTTCTACTGCTTTCATAAGGAGCTGAATCTTCTTTCCCAGTTCATTTAACACTTTTGGCCTCTCTTCATGTTCCATGTATCTTTCCTGAATAGGCTGTCCAAATTTCTAGAAACAAGCACAAAGATCTTGACAAAATACAAGTTTACTTTAGTCTGATTTAAGAATAGCATAGTAGAGGAAGGCTGCTGTAACTCCTTTTCTCACCCATTCAAGAGCTTCATCTTTCCATTTTGCTTTAGTGCAACAACAACAAAATAAGAGCCCAGATGTTTCAACACAGGAGTACTGCCTGTTCTTATTAGGCTTAGCATTTTGCAGTTATTTAGAGCAAAAAAGAGCATTTGGAACAACGCATTTGGAAGAGAAACCAGACAGGATTTATATGGATGGTTTAATTTTTAAGTCGTTCACCTGAAAACTTCTAGTTTTATCCACTGTCTGTATTTCTCTTGAATACTGGGATCCAGGCAAGAAGGGAGTTGCCAGGATCTACACTGCTGTTTCCACCAGTTATCCTTCCCTAAAAAGGACATCTGACTTGAGAGAAAACAGTTGGAGCCTAAGAGCTAAAGACATGCTACTCTGTAGTAAATTTAAGTTAGTCATTCATCAGAATTCACATTTTGCCATGAGATTATTAAAATCTGAATTATTTAAGGTTTTTTGTCATTACTAATGAAATGATACCATGGAAGCTACTGTTAAAGCACTCTGCAGCCTTTATCTTTAGATATTAGACCAAAAATTCAGTTTTATGATACAATTATAGAAGACACTGAAAACAGGAAAACCAGAGCATCTCTTCTGGAGTGTAATTCTGAATACCTGGGAGAGCAAATTACTCAGAAGCCGCTTTCAGATTGTAACAAGACTGGCAGAAAAATTCCATAGCAATTAATTGTATTGTCACTAGTGACAGCCTGCGTCATTTTGACTGTTTTCAAATTAGGAGCACAACTGACATTAAAACAAACTGTATTTCTAGTTCTCAGTATTACGTTCATTTCACATCTAAACCTCATCCAGATACAACCTGAATATCCGTACTTAAGAGTTAACGGATTTACAAAACTCACACATGGGTATGCACACACCCCCCCCTCATTAAGAGAGCTTTGCTTACTTAGCCACATTTATTTGTATAAATTCCCCCACTGCCAAACACACACACTTTTTTTCCTAGAAGGTAACTTAAAGCCTTACTCTTAATTCCTGAAGCTTATCCATGTATACTTGTTTTGGCTGGTCCTCTCCATCTTCATAAAGCCAGTTTTCTGTGTCCTCCAACATCAAGGTCAGCTTGTTTGAATCCTACAAAGCAAGTTAGGGATACTCTAGTTCAGAAGGGAACACGACAAATGAGACTTCTCCCCCCAGCACACAAAGAAACCTCCCTACTCAAAAAAAAGACTTTTTCATCAGTTTAAAATATTCAAAGTGATAGTGAAGGAAAAATGGTAATCAACAGACTTCAAAGGCAAGATTTTACAGAATGGTAAGACAGGCAGGAGAGCCCTACTCATTTGATTTTTGCAGGTGAAGTTTATGGGAGTTACATAGCTTCAGGATTGCTTTTATAAGAAAGCACATGCATATCTCAACGTTCTCACATATTATCTCTACATGGGAAGTTCTGCTTCTCAAGTTCTGATAGCAGGACAGAAGAATATAGCTGAAGTTAAAATTGTTTTAATTGGACTCTACCAGCTATAAACAAAGATTTTATCTTTAATTATTTAGAAATAAAAATATTCTCTATCGCTCTAACTTATGTAAGAGACGGTTTCAAAATTGGTATGGGAAAGACAGCCTCACACCCTTGAGTTTATACTGGAAGAGCATCTGTACTGTGTTGCTGGGTTGATGACCAGGTAATCAATCCAGAGAGCAGACCTTAAAACTGCTGCTGGACGTTTGTTGCCTCAACAACTGGTTGCTTGTGTACCAGCCACTTTTATTTAGATGGCTGTTAAGAGAAATGGTCGTAAGACAAGTGTTCTTTCAATACTGCTTTTACAACAGCCCAGTGTACAGCTTTCTTCATCACCTTTTCCTTGGACTTTTAAGTGGGGAATCATGTTTCCAAGTTAGTAAGTATAGTTTGAACTTCACTTCTGTGAAGTTAATCCATTCCACATTCTGAAACAAGTCCCAGAGACCCCTGCAGCCTCCACATAACCCACACTCAAAACGCAAAAATCCAGAGTTCTGTCTGACATTTGAAACATAGGTGAGTCTTACTTCTTCAGTGATGAATTTCTCAAAGACTCCACACAGTTTGTCTCTGAAGTCATACACATATTCTTCAACAGCATTCTTAGCATCATTTCTTTCTTTCTCAAGCTTGTCTTGCATCATCATCTTCCCCTAGGGTGGAGAAAAGCTTATTTAAAACTAAAAGCATTTCAAGTGTCAAGCTTAATGACTACTCTCTTGAAACTATACCACAGAACTTTGCAGAAGCCTGCTAATTCACAATTACTGATTAAAAAGTTTTCACTCTGTGTAAGCTGTCTTCACTGCAGGCAGAACTGGAACAGGGCAAAAAAGTGAGCTCATATTTGGAAGCTGTTTGGCAAATGTTTCAACATAAATGGATCAGATATCAATTATGATCTGACCACCACAGACGGGACTCAAAGTAAAGACAAGTCTGGACTCTGGTTTGGAAATCACTAGGAATAATTCTGCCCTATAAAAATTATTTCCTATTTTATTCTTCAGACTGACCATCTTTCTGAGAAGAGCTTATGCTGGTGGGATCTTCACAAACATTATACCTACGAAGTTCAGAAAGGATCCTCTGAAATGCAGGTTTTCTGCATGTTCTAATACTTCCCTGCTGATGGAGGACTTGAAGGGCAAAAATGTGATCTAAGTAAGGACACAGCTTCTGTAAAGCACAAAAGCCCCATGCAAACACTACTCCTGACCAGCACTGGGTCAGTCAATAACCAATAGCAGCCCTGTAACATACTGTGCAGCCTTTCCTGGTCATCTTACACGTTTCCTGCCTAAGAACGGAACTTTAGGTAATGACAGGCTAATGGATCAAACTCAAACATCTGGGTAGTTCAGTGACTCTGATTAATTTCTCAAAAAAAGCCACTTAAAACAAACCCCCTTACAATTAACGACAAACCCCCAAGGAATTCTAAATTAGGTAATAAGTTTATGGTTGCAAATACTTTCTGGATAATTATTTACAGTGACATTAACTTGAGTGGTCATCTGTTTATGCAGCTTACCTCATTTTCTATATAGCAATTGATAAGATCTTGTCCCAGTTGTCTATAGAGGCTTGCCTGTATAGGTAGGTCAATACTCTTAACTTTTGCTTTAGCCTTTGGCTGCGCTGGATTATCTTGCTTGTCTCCACAAGCAGCCTATAAAAAGATTATTAAAGAAAAGACTATGAAGAAACTGTCAAGAATAGAAATATGACTACATTTATGCTCAAAAAGAGAGACAAATGAAACTAGTATGAGCGCTACGAATTAATAACATATAAATGAAGCACTTAATTATTCCTCTGCTATTCAGAATCACCACTACCTTAGTTCTAAAACAAACTGGTAAAATTTAATTTCTTTAAACATAATGTGAAGAGCTGATGAGAAAACCTATTCAAAAAGCTAAAGGCACCACACATTCTTCATAATTTTTCCTAAGCTTCCCTAGATTCCATCTTCACTATAAAACTATGTTAACAGAAACTTACTTCAAAGTCTTAATCACATACTATGTTGAAATTGAAGTGCTAAGGCAGGATTCCTAACTTAATCCTTTCAACATAGCTGTACTCCTCTTCGTCAGATTAATGACTTTGAGAGCACTGGGCAAAAAAGCCTACGGGAAACAACATTACATTTCCTTATCGATACTGAATACGAACTTTTGTTTCGGTTCCTGCATTTTCAGATTCCTCATCTGCTTGGTTCTGCTGTTCAGCTTGACTTTTCTGAGTACCTTCATCTTGATCAACCTGCATTTTATCCTAGAAAGAGAGTTACATAACTGAACGCAAAGGTTTGCTGTACAATGCAAGACTGCCGTCAATTACAGTAGATCACAGATACTATAAGGACTTAAGAATCAATCTGAAGAATTTTTGATTCACCATATTTAAATAGGTATTTTGATATAGTACTTGTATTCGTCTTTCTCAAATTAAATGGAAATTGGATTCTGCCTGTCCCCCTTGAAATAATTATCATGTTGCCATCCTTCCCCTGTTAAAGAATTACACTAAGCCCTGTGAATACTCCCTTAACTTAGAAATAAATACATACAAAATGTATGCAAAGAACATTCTAGAAACACACCACCACCACAGGCAATAACAATAGATTCTCTATGGAACAGCCAGAACTTCAGCCTCATACCATTTTTCACCTAAACTTTAAAGTTGGTAATCCAAAGCAGCAGTAATTTAGTCATGGTAATTGTTACCTGCATTTGTCTCATAGGACCATAAAAATTAGTTTCTGTAGTAGCCTCTTGGAGCACATGACCTGCTGACTTCCCTCCCTGCCACCCGAAATTACAGAAGTTTCACTTAAATTTATCTGTAGCTCACCTATGCCTTACTCTAAATTTATGGATCTTAAAGACATCACTAATTACTTAAGGAATACAATTCCCTATCATCATTGCAAAAAAGCTTTTAATAACATAGTAATGGATAAGTCTAAAGATTTCAGCATGACTCCAATACTTGGGACATCCAGAGCATCAATAAATAACAAGCTGTAGCAGAAGTCTGAAAGGTTTAAGATTACTTCCATTACAGGGAATGAAGATTCCTGGATTCACAAACTACGTATGTATGTAAAATAATTTACTGTTAGTTCTGTGAAACACAAGAAAAAGATATTGAAGGATTTCAAACTCTAGCACAGGTGTATATGTTGCAGTTTAGCTACGTTAATTGATTCAGCAAGTTTTTAATGATAAAACTTAAAACCAAGAAGACTACTTTTATGAAATTTAAGTTTTGTCACTTCAGAGCAGGAAAAAAATTTCCTCATTTACTGTTCTTACTGTTCACACAGAAAAGGCAACAACTGGAAGGAACTGTTTTGCCAACATAGAAAAGCTAGAGGGGGAAAATAATACATATATACACCACAAACCTCCTCCTCAGAGTCAAGGGTATCATCCTCAGTAATGAAAGGTAACTGCTGACAAGCACCAGTGTAAAACAGAAGGTGTGTTAGATGAACCGAAGTACTACAAATCGAAAGCCTGAGGATGGAAGTGGTTACTCTTGTACTGAACAGAACATACTCATCTTAGTAACCTCCACATGCAGTTAAGTACGCCTGTTACACTACACGCCAGCTATGTCACTTTCAACCATTTTACATCAATTATGTAATACTAATTATGCAACCACTTGCTCCAATTCCTGTGGTATACTCAACTAAAGTGGAAAAAGCTGCTAAGGACAAATTTTAAAAGGTAATGACAGAAAATGCATTCACCCCTTCCTCTAAAGAAAGCCGCTAAGTGTTTGCTTTCTGTCCAACCTTCCCCCTCTAAGGAAACCCTCCCTCTGTGCGCCCGACAGCCTGCGAGACCCCTCACTCTGCTGAGCGCTTTGCTGTCTGAGATTGCAGCTTGCCCACCACTTTGTCCTCTTTTTCTCTACGCTATCATCTCTCTCCCCTGTGAGCTGCGACATAACCAAAATCCCAAGCTATAGAAGGGCACAAGAAAAAAGAAAGCCTGCATGCCCTTCCCAGCTGCAAAGCGCTCCCAGGCACCTGGTGCTCAACTCTACAGTGTCAAATGCACTGAGTGCACCTCACTACTCTCAGTGGTCTGCTTTCAGCATGCAGTGCACTATCCAAAAAGCTGATCCTTCTTGCACTAGAATGAGAACACATCATTTCGTTAATTTCTCAGTATTAATGACAAGCTGTTGCACATTTATTTCCAGTAATTTTCCCCTGAAGGCTTACAAGCCAGTTTGTGAGAACTGCCAACACTGAAGCACGTAAGTGCCCTTAGTGAAGGAATGTTTATAAAGAACAAGTTTGCCATATATAAAGAAATACCATAAATTTTTTACTCACTGAAAATGTAGTACTTGAGGAAAAACCAACCTTTACAATTCATTTGTCAACAGATCTCACTAAATACGTTGCCATTTAATAGCAACACTAGATAACACTAAAACTAGTACAGAGATAGTAAAGACCAATGAAAAAGTTAAAACTTTCTTTAGAGTCTGGGTTTACATTCTTTTTTGCTTAGTGCTACATGTCACCATGATAAACATGAAGAAAGATGTTACATAACTGAAGAAATAATTTAAGGGTGGAGAAGTTAGTAATTGTCAAAAGCTATACACAATGATTTAATCTCTAATTATTGGTTCTCTTGTCAAAATTTCAAGGAGTGTAGGCATTTACAAGTTTACATACCAGCTCATCATCTCTGCCTTGGTTTTTACTTGATGATTCAGTGTCCATAGGCGTGTCATTGTGATCTCCCTCTGTGTTCTGCTTCTCTATTATAGAAGCATTAGCCACACTGAAAAGGCCATGAATATTGACACGCACTTTAACCTTCACTTTGGAATTGTCACCATCATGTTGAGGACCAACATTCTGAATAGTGAAACGCCCTTGGAAAAAAAAAAAGGGATGGTTTTAATTGTTATTCCCCAAAAAAATAGTGGAAGAGGAAGAAAAAGAAATAAAATACATTCCTTGAAGGGTGTTAAATTAAACAGCAACTTAATGTAACTTAAACTATTTGGAAACTTTCTACTTAGATGTCAATTCTACAATGTAAGATGCAGCTAGATAACTAAAACCTGGTTCTCCAATTATTATCAGTTAACTGATAATTAATAAGATGTTTTTGCTTTCTCTGGATTTCATTAAAAAGTCAAGGTAACACTTTATTAGGTGTTCTCCTTCTGTTGCCTTCTCTAACCATCACACTAGAGAAATCGATTCATCTCAAATCGTTTCTTTCATCCACGTAACTCCAACTTTGCAATGAAAAATAAAATATTAACAGAGATAAAAGGCTCTATTTGAGTTTGGTAACATGGGTACACTACACATTTTGGAGAATGAACAGCACTAATCAAGGCTTCTGGAAGCAGTGAGGTCGATCTCTTATTTTGCATCTTGCTGGAAATTTCAGTTTGAATGACGCAAACTGTGCCAAACGTAAAGGGAGAACATTCTTTCCTAAAGACAGCAGACTTCTTGCACAGACAGCACCAAGTTTATATCCAATTCATAAATCAGTAAATAAAATTGTGAATTAAAGACCCTGAGGAGTCTACTAACTGCAAGTAAGGTAGTATTAGCTACCAGGAAACTTATTCATACCATCTAATACTTCAGACTCTACTACAGATGCTTACATCCTGGAAATGCATTCCTTCTATGTTCTCAGATGAACAGAAAGAGACATGACGGATACCTGTCTGGACAGATACATGTCTAGTGCTAACAGCTCCTTTGATCTAATTTCTTTGAAAAATCCAGGCTGGCGGGCACATAAGATCCTTATCCATTTTAGAGGTTGAAAGCAGCAGACAATAGAGCACTAAACTCTTTGTACCTACTTTTTTAAAGCATTCAGAAACAGCAAAGACAGAGCGAAGAAAGAAATTTTTTTTAGGAACTGCCAAAAGAAGATGTTGATATCGTTTGATCACTGAATCTAAACAAAGACAACTGTGCCGAACCTTTCTAAAGGACCTAGGCTTTTCTGTAACCTAGGAAATACAGAAGCAAGGTGTCTTTGAAAAAGGAGAACCGCTTTTCCCATTATCAACAGGAGCTGGGTATGGGGGTTTTATTCATGTCCTTACCTATTCTGGAGTCAGGATAAGGCACTTCATGCGGATGGGTATAGTAAGCTTCCAGGTCAAAAGGCTCTTTCTTGTGAAAAGTAATTACTTTTGAGAATGGAGCAGCGTGGTTCTTACTGAAGACTTCACACTCCCTAAAGCAGCATAATATTAAGTAAGGTTAAACCACTGAGCATAACACAATGGATAATCAAAATCAAGGTATGTTAGTCATCATCAGCTGTGCTAACCAAGCAGCTAAATAATTTAGTTTAAATCTGTTTATGACAAGAGTTGCAGGTTGAAGGCCTGTAAGTCTCAAAGCTGGACTATTCTATGTCACTTCTCAAAAATCAGGCAACTTCACACCAACATTTTTTCATTTAATGTATTTCATTATTAAGCAGTAAGGAAAAACCAAGATGTATAATGCAAAACAAGAAAATTAAAACTGTTCAAGTGGATGACAGCTTCAAAGCCTGAGGCCTGGTCCTTCCCATAGCTCAATGTTTTTCTTTATATACAAACACACACTTTTTAGGGGGCACCATACAACTTACCCTGTTCCCTCTTCATAAGACGATTTCCATCTTAACGTTACAGAATAAGGAACAACATCTGTGATGGAAAATTCACGCACTTTAAAAGCTGGGGAAAGAATTGCACACTAGAAAACAAAGACCAAAAATTTATTATATCCACGTAGCAAGTACAGTAATTAATACCTAAGTGCAAAAAGGCTACAATTCATGTAGGTCACACAGAGGCCCTGCTTATCACAGGATTTATAACAGAAACTTTCTATGCTTAGTAGAAAGTTAATTGAACTGAAAGACTTCACTACATTATAGTAATAGTAACAGATGCTACTTCCCCAGTGATTATCAGTAAAGATACCCAGCAAAGCTTCCGAATGACTGCACAGAAGTGGAACACTGCAATTTACGTCATTAAATTTAACAGGTCTCTAACAAGACCATCCTTCTAACATGACACAGCAGCAAATTACCGCATGTAATACAATCATTTCTGACATGGTCACTGTGACAGGGAAAGAACAAGTCAGACTCTACACCTTGTTTCAGCTGCAGCACCTTTCACTTTTGGTTAGTTGTATTTCATTAGCATGTGATGTTAAAGAAGCAATACTGAAGTTTAATTTCAATAACTATACCTGCAAGGCACAGCCTCTTGCGACAGCTTCATCAGCATTTAGCGTGGTGCTTATCTCTTTACAGAAAAAGTTAGAAATCTGTTCCTTCACTGCTGGAATTCTAGTAGCCCCACCTACTATTTCTATACTGTAGATATCTTCACGCTGAAGTTCTAGAAAAGAGAGTGCATGGCCTTAAGTTAGCATCAAGATATCAAAAAGCTGTCTTTGGACAACCAAAAAAAGATAAAGAGTTCTTTTGTTATCTAGACACTGTGACAAGCTTTGAATATAGTCAACGGCCAAGATGTTTAAAACCAGATTTCTCATGATGTGTCCTATTCAAACTCTTTGTCCCTCCTGCAGGCCACAAAGTTTTCTAGTTGCATAATCCTAGAAAATGCAGAAGCCAAGCATCATTGAGGACAGCTGGTCTTTAAAGTGCTCTGTCCGTGTGTATCCCCTTTCTGGTGTGCACGAACTCACGTGTGGGTAATTGGGTTTTCTCTGGCAGCCCTGCACTACTGGATGATACCTCACCTCTCCCAAACAAGAACAAAATGAATCCCAAGTATACCTCATTTTATCTGGTTTCCATCGAGTTGCCAATAAAGAAAAGCAAAACCCTTAACTAAAAATATATAATAAATATTAGGCTGTGCTTGCAGGGTAACTTCTTAATTCTGAATTCTAGATATGTGTATAAAGCGATCTCAAACAACTGTCAGTCCTTGAACAATTCTGCTCAGCAGTTACTCAGGTTCTTACTTCCTATATTAGTTATCTAGCCAAGTCACAAGATAAGCAGAATTCTTTCCTTTCTTTCAGTTGAAGATGCTGGAATTATGGATAAAAGCTTTCCTGTCAAAGTCTAATTCTCTCCTTCATACTACATTAGGCAAAAAAAAAAATTAAAAAAATTTTGTTATTTGCACATGCTTTAGATAATTTATTTCAAGAATATACTGCCAAATTCTCAGGTCAGTGAGGACAAGTATGTATCACATATGGAACAGGCTGGCCAGACAGTTGCAGTAAAGAGTAATAGTTTTTCCCATCATTGTTTTGGTTTGGTGGTTTTCTGTTTTTAAATAAAACAATCTTTCAGAGCACCAACCTTTTCCATTGCATAGGGTGAATGAGGGTCAATAAACCAAGGTTGCAGAGTGATATGTGCACTAAATGAGGCAGGAATGGGATCATGCATACATGACAAGCACATGAATGGAACTTACATTTAACTTTTCAGTACTTAGCTTTGCAATTCTAATAAATACAAAAATATATTAAAAAGATAATCATTAAAGAGGTCTAGAAGAACTGGATTACTAATTACTTTCTTGAACTAAAAGTAATACCTAAGTTAACTCCTACTTACTAGCTTGATCCATGGCTGCTCTTAGAGGAGGTTCCACTCTGGACAGAAGGGCAGCACACAGTTGCTCAAACTGAGCTCTACAGGAAGAGGGGAAGCGGTTCACATTACAAGACAGCTTAAAGGCCACACTTCAAAGTACTCCAGTGAAAATAACGCACAGTACCTGTTCATCTTACTGGAGACATCCAGGTCATTCATGAAGCACTCAATATTGAGCGGAAGGTCAGAAGCATTTGCACTCATAAGCTTCTTTAGTTTTTCACATTCCTGATACAATCGTAGCAGCGCTCGGGGATTGTCTTTTACATTCAGTTTGTATTTTGTCCTAAATTCTTCAGAGAAGTAGTCTACCAAAGCCTCATCAAAATTCCTACCACCTATGAAAGGGTCAAAGGTAGTAGCCAAGACCTGCACAGAAGTGAAAGAACAAAGATTAAAAGTTATTAGACCATGTTGTTTAGATACAGTGATAACTTTCATACAGACACTAGTTTTGTAAGTTAGCACCTTTAAAAACAGGTTTGATATGGGGAAAATTCTTCGTGGTTTTCTCACCATCTTCTATGCAGTTGCCAGATAAAACAACTTAAAAGGATCACGCCCCAATTATTTAGTTTCTGCCCTACCCAAATAAAATACTATCCCATCTACCATGCTATTTTCTACCGCGCTGCAGCACCTACACAGTTTACTAGCTCACTAAAGAAAAGGCAAACTAGGATAGCTATTTTGTCATGCTATTACTGGTTCTGTGTCATTTACTCAAAACAGAAAAACTCACTATCATCATCTCTCCAACTTCAGATGACAACATTTTGCTACCAAAGACAAGTTTACAAAAACATTCAGCCATCAGTAGCTCACAGGCAAAAATCTCCAAGCCAGGAAGTAAAGACTGTTCAGTTTCATTTCACATCCTATTGAATTTAGATTTTGAACCTTCATGGATGGCAGAAAAAAATAAAAATCACCACAGAGTAATTCAGGGAGTTCATCCATTTCCCATAGATAAATCAGTTGCCCAACTACAATGCTTATGAGACTACCAGAATATGCAGATATTTCAGTGATACAACATAGCACAAAACCCATGCAGTATGCTTAATTGTCAAGTGCTTTTCAGAACACACTTTGGGATACTTCATTTCTGCATTTTACAAAAATTGATTTGCTGAAATAGCCAAAAAAGTAACAAAGTTTTTGTATTCAGCATTTAAAAAAAAATACTCTCTATAGACATTTATTTGGGGTTTGGGTTTTTTTAAGAGTAATCTTGCCACAGAACAGTTTTGTGAGTTTTGTTCAATTAAATACTTCAGGAATATTGGCTTTTATTGTATGACTTAAAAGATTACCTTCAGTTTTCCCTTGTTAAAAGCACAGATTGAAACCTGATATGCAGAATGTCCCATATCCACAAAGACCACATTTCTTGGCTTCTCTTCCAAGGCCGGCAGATCTTGCTTGTATATGCCATAGGCGAGCGCAACTGCAAAACACCAACCCACCGAAGTTAAGGGAAAACCGTATACTTCTAACTGTGAACCATGCATGAAAAGCACTACCAGAAGACAGACACTACTTAGGTTTACTCTTTCTGAACACCTCCATTTCTCTGCTCAAATAGAACATAAGGGTCAAAATGGTCACAAGTTTTAGACCATTGAGTTGCCACATTCCTTATTTTCATTTACTAGTTTTACTAGTAAATTACCTCATGTTCATTCATATAATCAAGTATTCTGTATAACCTAACATCTCTTTTGATCAAGAACTGCATGCTGTGCACCTTCAAAGCACTAACTTAAAGTCAGCAGCATATGTGCCATCATAAATTGAAATTTTTAGATCTAGGATTTATCAGATTGGTTATTTTTGCTTCTGTTTAAGAATTACTGTTCATATGTAAAGCAGCTCAAAAAGTTAACATGTTGAAAACACATTTTTCACTTCAAGGAAACAGATGTCAAGTCAGGGTTTAACACTACTGAAGCATCACCTTGTATTTCAGTTTGCATGTAGCCAAATTAACACTGTAATTTGTGAAATGGCACAGATTAAGTCTCATGCTTTGACACCTCTCCTTCGAAATGCTTTACTTTCAGAATTTTTTAGCTCAGTTTTGCAAAATTCAAGCACGCTCAAGAGATAAAAATATGTTTTAGCAGCCTAGTTTATAAGAATCTAAGATTTCAGTATCAGCACTCATTTGGAAAGTTGGTTGAGACTTTCTAAAAGCAAAGAGAATTTAAATCAATAAAAAAAAAATTACTGGTTTAAACAACTCCAAGTTTAGTTCCCATGAAGTGTAACATATTTCTGTACTCTACCCTAGAATTCACCAAAACCAAAGGAGGGCAGTAAACAAATCACTTTATAGACAGAACTGTTGTGCCAATGCTACAACTGACAGGACTGCCACAAATTTCAACTGTCATTACACCACAGACACATGCTTGACTTGATTTGGGTATTCTGAAGTCATACGGTTCAAGTTGTTCTAAATATGATCAGCAAGCCTGCTTTCAGAAAAAGCTCCATAAAAATGCAGTCTGTGTAGAAGCAGCTTTTAAAGCATATAGGTAGTTAAAAATGAAACATCTTTGGATTACACATTTCTTTCAATATATTTA
This sequence comes from Balearica regulorum gibbericeps, assembly GCF_011004875.1. Taxonomy (NCBI): domain Eukaryota; kingdom Metazoa; phylum Chordata; class Aves; order Gruiformes; family Gruidae; genus Balearica; species Balearica regulorum. The sequence goes on along the minus strand of NC_046187.1, from coordinate 8,649,449 downwards.
ACCTCAAATAAATACTAGTTTATGATAAAAAAGTATTTCTCTAATACTTTAATGAGATTTTTTACTCCAGCACACCCATATTCCAGTAAGCTGGAAAGAAAGTGAGAAACCCCCACTACACACCTATGTTAAATAATCTATTTACTGTAATCTTACAGACAGAGGCAGGTTACATCCGATAATACTGTACTATACTATCATTTAATACAACAACTGAGAATGTAGGTCAACTGCACACCCCAGCCGGATCATGAGGAGAATCTGAAGCTAGCTCAGGCCTTTCTGACGCAGCTGCTGCATCTGCATGCTGCAGCAGAGAGGTAAGCACAGGTATCACCTTTATTTCAGAAGCAGAGTAGCTATTTTCAAGTGGCACTGTATTAAAGTTAGCAAACCCAAACTCTCATCACATCTTGCAAGTGCTACCACCACTCCACCGAAAAAGCTGTTTCCAGTTCCCAAGCTGGATTTGGCAGCACTAGCCTGGAGAGCTTTTCCCCAAGCTCCTCACTGTGTTACAGGAGGCTGCCATCACCCTCACGGATTCAATAGCCTGAATGGGTTAAAACAACAACACCAACAACAACGTGTTGCTGCCCTTTACCTGCTGTAGTTTCATTCATCAGCTTCAGACAATTTAATCCTGCGATCTGTGCAGCTGCCATTACAGACCTTCTCTCAGCATCAGTGAAGAAACTGGGTACCTGTTTCCAAAAAATAATTACATGGGATGTTATGAAGTAAGAATTTTTTAATTTAAATGAGTCAGACTTACCAATCAAGCAACCCTATAAATTTCAATACCGCAAGAAACTGTTATAAGCTAACCTCACGTTAATAAGGCAGTCTGAATAAAACAGCTAGGCGATTCATTTTAGTGCGTATTTTAATTAGAATTTCGTAATATGACAAAAATGAAATGACATCCAGAGTTGTTTTAAACTAAGTAGATTTAAGCACCAAAAAAAACCTGAACATGTTTTCTCACATTCTTCTGATGAGTCTTAGATCTTACAATCACTACCAGTTTCTGAGACCATTTGCGTAGCACAAAACAAACACATTAAACATTCATATATAGCCCCAAAGTAAGTTACTGCAGAAGCACTGGTGACGCTGGAACTAAACTTAGCCCTGAACTAAACTTTGTGTTACAGCTGAATCTGTATCTATTTTTCAGTTATCACCTCGGCCACAGTGCCAGCTTACAGCACACTACAATACTCCATTCCACCAAAACCAGCTGAAGTACAATCGGAGCCCATTTAGAAACTGGCTGCAATCCCTTGGCATATCTTCAACTTCAGTCAAGCTCAAGACTTAGAATTACATTCATAGTGTATTTCCTTAACTGTCATTGTGGTGTATTACTAGGGATTCTTGTTTGTCTGGGAGGTAGTCTCTGCAAGTGTCTTTGTATACCATAAGGAAGCAAGGAAGAAGATCAAAGCAGATTTCTAACAGCTAAAGTATACAGCTTTCCAGTTCCCGTGTCTGTCTGACAGAGGGGGGATAACCCCAATACTTCATGCCCAGACTTCTCAGCAGAGCAACACCAGAAGTGAAGCAGTAAACAAAGAATGTGAAGAGCAGGCAGTTAGGACTCCATTAGGAACAAAACCTCATCTCTGAGCCCTTCCTCCCACCATGGGTGAGGACACTAGCTAAAAAAACCCAACACAAGTAAAGCAGCCAAATAAAAATATCTTTTCAAACAAATGCAGGTAGTTTGGGCTTCTCAAATTGCCAGAATGACCCTCAGAGCCGTAAAGTTCAGGCAACTCTCAACTATACTACAACCCAACAGTGTTCAACTATGTAAGAGCAAAGAAACTGAACATGAATTTGGGAAGCTTCTTTAGAACTGAAGAAGACAGGCTTACACATTGGACAGTTCCCATTTATAACAGGAACTACAGTAATCAGGATTACTATATGTAGCACTTGGAGTTAACCAGTCTGGATCAGCTTAAGTAGTATGGTCTTTCTGAAAACACACTCTTAATTTAACAACTTTTCCATCTCCCCACACATGGTTACAAAAGTATTCTCATTTGGAAAACCCTGTAATAAAGGCCCATTCTGGAGGGGTGTGCGTGCGATTTCTATCCATTACTTGTATCTCTTACCATTGCACCGTGGCATGAATGGTACTAGCTTACATAAAGTTATCTATAGATAGAGAATCGCAAGAAATATATTACAACTTACTGAAATCACGCAGTCTGCTACTGGTTTCTTCAAAGCACTTTCTGAAGTCTCTTTAAGTTTGGCCAATAACATTCCTGTGATCTGTTCAATTGCAAACAGTCTCTCTTCATCTAGGTATCTCACCTGAAACAGAGCATTGCAATTCTGTAATGAATCATCTCAACTTTTCTGTAAGATGTGCAACTTGGACATCTTTTGTAATTTTGAGCATCGAGACCCAAGTTTAACACCAGACTCTGGACACGAATAACTCTCTGTATCAATTGATGCTATGGATTTGTGCTCCCTTCAACAAATCATAAATCATAACTTCCATTTAGTTGAAAATTGTTTTGTGGGAAACTTGGCCAGAAAGCAAATTAAAAAGTGCACCGAGTGAGGATGATTGTAAGATTTGCTTCAGAAGTGCACTCCTGATCCAAATTAAAACACTAGACATAGACACGTTCAGAGACTGAAGCCAGAAAGCCTGATCTTTGAGAAGTGCAGTTTCCAGCCTTTTAGTTTGGAAGGAAATAACTTGTTCAGATTACATCTTCAGAGCATTATCTTGTTTTCCTGAAACCTGGTCTCTTCATGTACGTAAGATCTAAACTCAGATGAGACTAATAACCACACGCTATAATTCCATGTATTTGAAGGTAAATCTAGTAAGGTAAGGTGACAAGCTACTAATGTGACTATAGAAAGCTAATACAACGGATGAGAAACCTCAACAGACATCTTGGAGAAAGTACAGTACTTGAGCAGATGTTACTGCAGGGAATAAAATGTTCTTCGTCTCTTGGTAACAGCAGATTTATTACACAGGCAATTTCACTGAAGGTGAATGAAACAAACTTTAACTTTTTTTGGGGTGAGAGCTATTAACGTTTTATAGCATACCTGTATAGGAGACAGAGCAATACCTTTTTTACACTACTTTATTACTACAAGACATGAATATGTAATACAGAGCAAGTACTCTAGATTTTCCTGGACATCTAAAGAAGTGAATGAATTACAAGGAGAAATGAGAAACATAGCAAAACTATGCAAAGGCAGGCTCTGTGAAAAATAAAAGGTGTTATTGTACTGGTTATCACCTGACATTTCTTTTCAAAATTAGTGAGAATGTGTTTAGAGTTTTCTTAAGGAAAACCTAAGTCAGTTCAAGTAGGAAGTGAAGTGACAAAGGTCCAAAGTGCTCATCCCTACCACTAAAGATATTCTGTACAAAGCTGTAACTCACCTTTACTCCTACAGAGCCATTCAGCATCTTCTGAAGTTCATAGGGAAGTTTGGCCCTTTCAGCTTGTATGTAAGGATCTTCAAATGCTCTTCCATGCAGTTTTTTGAAGCCATGTAGCGTATTTTTTACATTTGTGACAATCTGTGGAAAATGTATTTTATCTTTAATTACCCATGACACACAGACTATAGAAGACCACCCAGAAAGGATCTCTTGTCATGCTAGGCTTACTGCACATGCTGCAGACCCATGTCAAGCCACACACATTTACTGGAAACCAAAGGCTGGGGGAGAGAAAGAAGCATCTAATTTTTAGTCTAAGGTCTCCATTAAAAAAAAAAACCCCAACAAATTTACTTCCCTCTTTAATATCCATTAGCTTGCTGCCATCAATTTTCACTGTACTTTTAGAGGAGCTTTCTGATACAGCATGCAATACCCGAGATCATATTACATACTGTTGCCATGGCTGTCTGCAGGAACAAATGAAGTTATTACCTACATTAACCTTAAATGAAGTTTTGACAAATTAACATGTTTCACTTCCTTTCAATTTCGCCTCTAATTCAGATCCCATCTAGACATAAAGCCTCCCCACCCCTATTGTCCCATCAGCATTTCAACTTTAAGGACAGATTTTTAAGTAAAGAAAGGACCAGAACAAACAAATCCCAACAAACACAATATTTAAGCTATCAAAAGAAATTACTCCAGGGTAATCTTCCCCGAGATAAACTAGTCCAGTTTATTAGCCTAAATAGCAAACTTTATAGCTGGGAAGAGTACTAACAGGACACCTTCTCACCAGCAAAGTTCAGGGGTTGAGCTCAGATAAGAAGTGGAAAGTTTCTCAGAATGAAAGTGATACAGCCTCTGCATATACTGACTGCTCATGGTACTACCGGCGGGCTCTATTACCTTCATATTCGCCAGGCAGATTTCCAAATACCCACACTCTACACTAAGGGGAAGGAAGTCCTCTGTGTGCTAACACGATGCACAGATGCAGAGAAAGAGGGCAAGACCCTGCCTATTCTGAATTTGTAGATTCACACTGGCTATTAGGAATTTTTACATATTTTCCTTCCAAAGGAAGGGTTTCCTAGGCTACAAGTGACTTTACAGAGGATTAGAGAAAGTTTGCTTCTGTTCAAAGTTCCAAATAGAGACAGTAAATTACTAAGATGCATTCGTTTCACATTCTAAGCAATAACCAGTATTTATACCAAACTTCTTTCCTTCAACTTCAGTTTCAATTTTTCTAAAACATAAGCACAGTATTCCTCCCCACTCCCAATGGAGATTATGAACTTTATTCTTGCTGTCATGAGTAAGCAAGAAAAAAAAATCTTTTACTGGGAAAGAAACAAGGTTTTCTGTTTCTTCCCATTTTTTACTCTGAACGACAAAACAATGCAGAAATACTGTTTCAATTTTAATACAGGGATTATACTGTTGAAGCAGTATACTGTTACTGTGAAATATACACTTATTGTAGAAAATTTACTTTAAAATAGAAGAATCTAAAATTTATTAATTACTTCCCACAGTTCAACAGGACACAGGTCAGGTAACTAATAGGAGAGGTCTTCATCCATTTACCTGGCTCTTTGCTGCATTCCCAATGGCCCGGGTCTTGGATCCTAAAGATATACATGCTCTAAGCAAAAACAGGAAAAAAAAAAAAGAAATTAACTTTTAAAAGAAAACATCATAAAATATTTCCATAGCACTTTTCAAAACACTGACAAAAAATTAAAGTATCAGAACATGGATGTGGTATTTAACAGCATTATTGCATGAAGCACCGGAACTTGCAGTAGAATTCTAATTATTTTGTTCTTCGCAAATTAGTTTAGAAACTACAAGCAACCGCAATTGCTTTCATTATAATTGCATCTAAGGAATTCTTTAAAAGCTTATGTGTTCTACAGATCTTATCAGGAAGGTAAAGAATTAATACTTACTTTTGGGTCACAGCTTATAACCAAAGAAGCCTGGGACATTTATTTTAAAAACCTGAACTTCACCAGTCAAGTCTTCTTGACTCAAGAACCCTGAAGTCTGACAGTACCACATTCACACTGTAAGTGCTATTAGCAACAATAATCATGAGACAATAAAAAACCACCACCCAAGCCCAAGGCAGATAAACAGTCCAGTTCTACAGGCTGCTGAGCAATTCCAGTGACTGAGGACTACCAGGACCACACTGCCAACAGGCAAAAAGGGCTGGGGAAGCTGCCCCTTGCAGCTTCTCAGGTGACCACTGAGCAGCCTCCAGTACAAAGCCAAGGCTGCCCCAGGTCCCCAGCCACCATCTGGCCACCTCGCTGCCGCCTTTGGAAACTTTAGTTGTTGTTTTGGAAGTTACTATTGCCACATCTTCACTTATGAATTTGAAATAGAACTCCTTCCCCAAAAGGGAACTCATTAGGCTCAACCCATTCAGTAGTAAGTAACAGATACAACCCAAATTTCATACAGTTCAAATTTAATTGTTTAACGAATGCATAAAGGTCACTAGAGTAGACTGCTTCCTGCCTCCTCTGCATCATCACTACAATGAGGACACTGTATGTAATTTGACAGTATCATCTAGCAACTTCTGCTGTACCACCACACCGAACATGTAAAACCTCCTCCAGATTTAACTGCTGCAAACAGACAATGCATTGCCCTATACTTGCAAGTATGTAGTTCACCTTTCGCAAATGGCTTTTAGAATTTTTAACGTCACTTAATGCTACAGTTCCAAATTATACTTTGTAGTAATTAAGGAAAGTCAGATGAAAGAGCAATTTATAAAGGGTGCAAATGGTTTACATTTGTTCTATAGACAATAACATGCTAATGCTATTACATCACATTTTTTCAGTGTGAGGATTTGACTCTGTTGACAGACAGCATTACTTGCTAATACCCCTATGCAGAGCATGAAGCGTCAAGTCGGAAGCTATTTAGCCCACCAGCGTTCCTGCCATGGTTTACTTCAATTACGCACTTCCAGCACAAGGGGATGGCTGGCTTCTCCCTCCCTTGGCTAGGAAGCAGAGATGTCAAAAAATAAAACACCCTCTCTTTGGCTCCAAACACTTCAGTTGTATCCAAAACAGCTCTTTAGGAAGCACATCCACCGTCAGGATGGAAGTGAACCGTCTCCCCCACCACTACCCTCAGCCTGCTTTGGAACAGTACACAGCCTTTTCTACAGGTAGCAACTCTCTTCACCAGAAGGACATTTCAACCCTCTCCACGCACTGTTCTGAAAAAGATGCTACCTCATCATTTTAATTACAGTTTGTGAATACGCTAATTACACACGGTCTTAAAAAAAGTTACTAAGAAATTAGGAGCTATCAACAATCAACTGTTTTTCCACAAAGCCACAGCAGCGAGGCACAGCACTTGAAAGGGTCATTTGCCATGAGTTTAACATGCCTGGCGTGCTGGAAACATGCACAACAAACTTGCTGGAGCTCCCAGTTCAGAAAAAGCAAAGTCTCAAAAAGAGATGCTAAGGCCAAAAGCCTTAAAAAGTACAAGTTCTACTGAAACAGATGGCTTAATGGCAGAATCTTTTTCCTTTCTTTCTAAAATACTTGTGCCAAAGCTTCAAAGATGATACACATTCTACAAACGCTAACAATTCTATACCTTAGATTACAGCATGTAGGCTGCAGGCAGGCAATGTTAATAAAGGATCACCAGAATGTTTTAACAACTGGGACACTCGATCTATGACTTGAGTGCTGTATTAAATTGTGATAATACATATATTCCATAAGCCTACACTGGTTTTGTCTGTGGCATTGAAGCATGCTTACACTAACGCTGTACTGTTCACACCATTATTGCAGATAGCTGAACCAGCTCCAAAACTGGGAGCTGGCTGCACTAATTAGCCTTGCCCAGAAAGAGCAATTAGCCCTGTAGAGCACAGCCAGGACTGTCCTATCTTTAGTACCTAACCCAGTATCTTTACGTGGCTTAATAACACCACACTGCGCATGAAAGTGTACCAGCTTGTCCAGAGCTAGTTCAGATATTTTTATACCTCGCTACACAGACACAACAAACATTAACTCTTCGTATTTCTGGGAGTAAGTCTCAAGTATTTGGGACATATCCAATCAGTGTTAACTATTAGCTAACTTCAAGTATCTAAATGATGTAAGCGCCTCTATAGGAACATACAAATAAAGAGTTCCTTTACTGTGTTGCTAAGTGTAACAAGCAGAAAAGTTCTGATGATTTAAGAGTTAGATCTGCCTACATCACTCAAATCCTGTTTGAAGTAAGGTTTAGTTACTATGATAAACTTCTATAACAGTAACAATCTTGTTGTGTTTCTATTTACTTTTTTGGTTTAGCTCAAGACAATAGCATTAGAAAGGAAGTTCCTCTGTTCTCCTATATTACATTTTGGAGAAAGAGAAGAAAAAAGCCAGAAAAAAAGATCACCTTAAGTGAGATAGCATCTGGAGTGCAGACACACTTAAAAGCAGTAGTTATCTTACTAACTGTGCTTTAGACCCCTTTCATAATCATTTCACAAGTATCTTGAAAGTACAGTTACTCAGACGTTAATGTGAAAACTATTGAATGCAGGGAAATCTATGTGAAGCCTACCTACAAAGAACACACTTCAAGAACAGCTAAGAATTGGAAGTGCTCTTCATCCTAAGGGGGAAGGAAGCTACAGCTGCCTGAGGATTCTTTGGGCAACAATTTCAGGTGGTTCCTTGCACAAAATATGAAAGATCCCAGAATTTCAGTTCTCGTGAAATGTGCGCGAGGATAACGTTTTCTGGAGAGTTAATGTAAGAAGTATATTTTTAAGTAATAAGAAGAATTTTAAAGAGTATTCTCTTAATGCAGACAGCATGCATTTTAGCACTCAACTTCTTTGTACTTTAAAAAAAAAACTCTAAGAAAGCAAAACAAAACCTACGTTTCTCTGAGATCAAAAATACAGCAATGCTAAAGTTACTATGGCCTCACATGGCAGAAACAGCTTTCTGCTGCTGGCTACAAATTCCTTTTATAAAAGGAAGCACCATCCAAACTCCGATTTTTATAAGTAATATACGAATTCCTGAATCCTCCTTGAAAATTACACACAGATGGAGCTCTAAAAATCCGAGACGTATCCCATAGAAACAGAAGAGAAAAATCTCCACCTACTCCTGCGTATCCCATCATCATGGACGTTGCCCACTGCCCCCCCCCCCCCCCCCCTTCTTGCAAGACCTCGGTATTCCAGGGCCAGCAGATGCAGCGCGGTGCAAGTAAGAACAGGTTTAAGAAAAGGGAACTCATCGCGCCACTTCCCTGTTTCCCTGGTGAATCAACGTCCTCCTCCTCCTCCTCCCCAGTCTCACTCCATCGTAAAATCGTTAATGAAAACGCTTCAAGCCCTGACAACCGTTCTAGAGTTGGGGAAACACATGCACTTAACCGAGATCTTTGCTACATCAAACGAAAGTGTTACAAGGACAGGGGGGAAAAAAAAAAAATCCATTGTGCCTCAAGAGCCGTGCGGCACATCCAGCACGGCGCGGTATTTCAAGGACACGGAAAGAGTCAGGAGCTGGGGGGAGACACGGGGGACGGGACAAGCGTTCCTCGGATACTCTGCCCCAACCGAGGCATTTCCGCGCCTACTTAAAGCATTCCGGGTGTTACCGAGACAGGGACACTCGCCCGGCAACAGCGGCCGCCCGCGGCTCCGGACCGATGGCAAAGCCTGGGCCGCGGCCGGGGTCTCGGCGCCGGCCGGCAGAGCCTCGCTCCTCTCCTGCAACCGGCGCCGGGCCGGGGCGTTAGAGCGGCGCGGGGAGCGCCCACGGGCCGCGGCGAGGACAAGGCCCTACGGGGACACAGGCGACTCCACCCGCCCCACAGCGCCCGGCCACCTCAGGGAAGCTAGTGCGCCGGGTGGGGAAGACGGGAAAGAAAAGAGGGCGGCTAGGCTCGCCAGGGCAGCGATGAGAGGGGAGAAGTGCCACCGGGGCGGGGGGGAGGGGGGGGGAGAGGAAAGAGGGCAGGCCGGGCGGCCCGGCGGCGGGTGGCCCAGGAGCGCCGGTACTCACGGGGTGCAGCGGTCGCTGTACTCGTTGGCGATGGTCTCGATACCGCCGCTCCGTGCCACGCCGATGTAGCAGTTGAGGAAGCCGAGGTCAATGCCAACCACGGACATGGCTGCGCCTGGCGCTTCCCGCCGGCCTGTGACTAACAGCGGCAGCAGCGACCGTCTGGGCTGCTCGGACCCGGCCCCTCGCCCGTCTCTCCCCCACTGCGGAGCACTGGCCACCAACCGGCAGTTACTCTCCTCTGCGCAGGCGCGCTGTGCCGGCCGGCGGGGAATCCGCCAGGCGCCGGCTACGGCTTCGGCACTTTCCGGAAGGGCTCGGGCTGCGCTGGCTGCGGGCGCCGCGCGTTCGAGAAAGATCTGGAAAGGGAGGGAGAAGGCGTTATCTAGAGCGACACCCCGCGCCCAGACGTCACAACTACGTCGGGCCACGCCCCCGCCGCCTTAAAGGAGCCGCCCCGCCCCTGGCGGCAGTTGCGCGGCTGGGCGCGCAGAAGGGCGGAAGGTGAGGCCGCGGCCTGCGGAGAGCCGGGCCCGCCCGCCTTAACCGTGCCGTGGTGCCTGGCACTAAACGCTGCCACCTGCCCTCACCTACCATTTTAATCTAAAAGTTGGTTGCCACACAACGTAATTTAATGTGATTATAACAATCTAGTGCAATTACCGCTGGGCGATGATTAGGCCAATGAAGACAATCGTCCTCGGCAGCTGTGAGTCACCGGCAGAAGCGGGCGGGGGGACAGCCATCCTTCCCCTGAGGACCCAGACCTGGGCCCTGCCCGCCCACCGCGGAGGTGCAGCGGGGCAAAGACCCGAGGTCCTGCGGGAGAGGGACGGCCAGGGCAGCTCGGAAACCCCTGGAGGGCCAAGGTGCAGGTCGGCACCGTACTGGAAACCATTCGGCCAGGTGTTCATGTGCGAAGCAGAGGTGGGGACTGCTCCCAGACCGTCAAGTCCCATCTTTCTCCCTCCCAGCGCCAACACACAGGAAGAGGCGTTCCCAGTTTGTGCCTGCGTGTTCCCAGAAGCACCCTGCATCTTGGTCAGTTTTCTTCCCTAGAAAAAACATGTCCTGAAACCTGACTATCTCTGCTGCAGTCACTCCGGTTTTTATGGGTGTCATTTTAAGTATGGAGGAACAAAATTCTACAAAACATACCTACACGCTGGAAAAGCTCCTTAAGTATTTGCTTCTAAAAAATGACATCTCAATTTCACATAGCAATCTGACCTCTGACACAGCATGTGACACTGTGCTGCACAATTTTGTTGCACTGGAGAGGCTAAAAATCAGTGCTAAACCAATAAACCAGATTCGCATCCCTGTCAAGAGTTTTGATTCTCTCTCCATTTGTTACTGTTTCAACGGTCGACTTCACAACTAGCATTTTCCTAGTGGAGACAGCAGATGCCATTTCCCTCTCAAACATCCAGAAGCAAGAGAAGCCACTGTTAAATAGTTATTTGTGACACAACTACTATTCGTACAAGCAATTAACCACCTCATTTCCCTTGCTAGCAGTAGGATCAGGAAGGCAAACTGAGTCCAGTCACATCTGCAGTAGCCAGGGAGACAAATCCCCACTTGGGTTTCTGCTCTGCTGTTTCAATCCCTGTTACAAAACCAGTTTTCGATGATTCAAGGTATTGCAGCATCCCTGCTTCGGTGGCAGCACCACCTGAGGCTAACTCCTGCCTGAAAAAAACCCCTTGGGCCAAGAGATTATATGCAAATACTCTTGCGTAGCTATGCAACACACGTAAGCCAGGCCCAGAAGAAGTTGCGCAACCTTGCAGGAGAGACAAGCCATCACGGCAGAAGCACTGGCACGTCCCACGTCTCAGCAGGATAAATGAGCCCGTGCGCAGCTCCGTGCTGCTGCTGCAGTGTTGTTTCTGGCAACCGAGCCAGCTGCTTTCACGCTGCAGTCAGGAACGCAGACGTGTGTAGACATTCATGATAGCGACAAGAAAAGTGCCAACGGACTTTTTATTTGCTTTGTCAAGAGTAAGACTTATGAGTTAGAGATGAGATTGTAAGCAGGACAAGCCAAACTCTTGAAGTATTTCATCAGTCTTGTTTGCGTGTTCCTGTGTCATACTGATTGCCCGGCCGGTGAGCAAACAAAAATTCAGGCAAGTCAGATTAGCCACAAACTTGCCTGAGCATATCGCTCCCCCAATCATCTACTGCAACAGTCTTGGATCTGGTGTCGTCCCAGTCCTTCCAATCCCTGGCCTGTGGATCACATCTGATTTTTTAGCAGCTAAGAAAATATTTGTACCAACTCAAGGAGCTGAGGGTTTTGTGGGAAACTTAATAGTTGAAACCAAACATTTAAATAAAGGCCTCCTAAATGCTTTCTTGAGTCCCTAAGTTATCAATGTTCCACAAGGTTTGTTTTTTTTCTTTCCACTACTGAAATTTATTGCCTCAGAAACAGTCTCCTGATTTATGTACACTGTAAGATTTATCCTCAATGCTGAGAAGAATCCTCAACCATTTTGCATTTCCTCAAGAAATAATATATTAAGTGTTCTAAGTCTCTAGGTACTTGGGTCTCCACATTTTTGGGCTATGTTTTGGCTTAAAATGCTGCCAGCCAGTCTTTTCAATGTTGTTTGAGGGATAGGACAAAGAGCAGAGTTGCTGTATTACTTAATGCCAATTTAAAAAAAAAATATAGTAAACTCCTTTACTGTCCTGACTTGTGCTTTGAAATACCATGAAAACACACCAGTAGCCCAGAAACAGGTTTTCCTTTTACTGCGGTTCATGTAGAAGCCGTAAGCAGGCTGATACGTAGGCATACTTACAATAGACTCTGTTGCCTGGGGAGGGAAACTGCCGTTACCAAAATACATTCAAGTACATGCTGTAATCTAAAGATGTGTAACATTTTGTATTAATAAAATGGAAACATTGAGAATTTTACAAGAGGCAAGTATTTTCTTGGATTAATTTCTTCAATGAAATGAAAACACTGCTCTTCAGTTCCCTGAAAACAAATTATTTAATTTAGTACATGCTTAGTCACAAAAGCATCCAAATAATTTCTTAAAAGTATTGCTTGTATAACATTTAAGCTAAAAATATGGTATGTGAACAATGAGAATTCTATCATGAACACTGTACAAACAAAATAGATGTTCGCTATTTTAATCAGATCCTGAACTCTCAGAAACATCGAGATTAAAAATGTCCTTAATTTTGTCATAAAGAACTAGCACTAAGGCTCCTCCTGTCCCACGAAGGATGTTGGAGAACGCTCCACGGAAGAATGCATTAAACCCTTCTTGCTCGTATATTTTGATAAAGCAGTCGACGCTTCCTTTATATTGGCGTTCAGTCTCCCCGCTCTGCGCACAAATAATAAGGACAAATCATTAGTGCACTGCACTGAGAAAGAAATGTAGATCCTCAGCAAAATTTGTCTGCCTTCAGTAAAGAACACTAAGGAACTTCTTCCTAATGTTTCACTTACAGCAAAGGAGTGATCTTTTACTAATAAATATTTATCTGACATAATGCTCTGTTAGCTGGTTCCAATAGCTAAATTTAGAAAGGCTGTGATCCTTCTTCTGACGCTTCTTTTAAGCTTTACTGGGCAAGTAGAAGGCTTAGGAATTAAATGAGGTCACTCCAGTCCTAAGGGTGCTCTCAGTTGTTTCAATGCTATTAAAACTTCCACAGCTCTTTTTTTTTTTTTTCCTTCTTTAGTAGAACCAAAATATTTTTATACCAAGTAGATTTCAGTTCACTGGTAATCAGCAGAGTCCATCCAGCAGCTATTTTCCAAAGAGAGTCTAAAAAATGTTAAGGTCTTGACTAGTACGATAATGTAAAAACACAGGAGGGCTAAGAAGGAGCGCAGTGCAGTTTTCATCTAGCCCACCTTGTTTCTGAGCATTAATTTGCTTGACAAACAAAAACAAAGCAAAAAGGAGGATTTGTTAGTTACAGACCTCAGCACCATGTTCGCTAAAACTTGCTTTGAGCGCTTACAGGTGAAGGAAATAAAGGATGCCAAGCAGTGAATGTTCACATGCGCGCATATCACCATTTCTGTACAAGACAGAGCTCAAGTCCAGAACTCTCCCTTCGGCTTTTCCAAGTGCAGTATGACTGAAAACCATGGCAACTCCTTTAAGTTTTGAAAATTTCACCAGCAGAATAGAGACAGCCCAGAGGAACGTGAGACAGCAGAGCACTTGGGAAATACTCCTGCCCACTGTGGAACTCAGCACAATGACGACAGTAAATCTCTCAGAGCCTCTGAGTAACACCACAGCTCTGGCAAAGCGGGTTTTTTGTAGATGTGCTTGGTGAACTATCAAACAATTCCTGGTTTGGAACTGCAATCTCTTCAGGATTTGTGGAGTGTTTTAGGAACTGACGCTGGGTTTTGTCTTCACTAGCAAAAACCAAGTACACTTTTTTTGCAGAGATTAATCCAAAATCCCTATCTTTATGTGAAATTCTACTGGAAAGAAGACACTAGTTTTTTCACTTGATGTTGAAGATTTAACTTAAATTAGCTACATCTTAAGTTAAATCTACCTGCAATATCAAGGAAAGGTTCTAGACTCTCTATAATGGCAGAAAGATAACCTTGCCTACTTCAGGCCTTTGTGGTATACTCTGCAGCTAATGCAGTGAAGTTTGAATTTTCTGATGAAGACAGTGTCACATTTTGTTACATCTTGTTAGGAGTCAAGGTCACTATAGATTTCCTTCCTGAATACAATAAATGCAGGAAATAAATCTATGATAAATATTCACATAAATCAATATAAATAACTGCAGTAACACAGCTAAAAGGCATTTAAAATATTTTGGTTTGAAATGACATGAATATATGCAAATGAAAGGGTATTTGGTTATTACTGCTTAGCTGACAAATCAACTTTACTGAAAGCAGTTAACTGTACTGTGCTCATTATTTCAGAAAGTTATCCCATCTGGTAAATATAATTTTAACTGAAGAAATAAAAGGTGCTGTATTTAATTCAGGGCTTCCTCTTGGATCACAATAAGCATCACAATAAGAAATCGATAAAAATCATACTAATTAGCTTTATTTACTTCAAATAGCTTCAAAACTACATGAATGAAACAAGGACACCACATGAAATACATTTACAGATCCAAAACATATATATGTCCTCTCATTCTCATCTTCTGTGCTAGTAAACCCACTACCTTATTTCATGGGATTATAATTTATGTTTTTAATCATCTTGATACTAGTCTCTATCCTTGTGGGAAGTTAATTACCAGACACACAGGCAATTCTTTGGTGAGGCCTGAAGAAGCACAGGACGTATGAATAAAGGCAGCCTTCCTTGAATGTAGTCCTACTGCTGATTAAGCAGATAAAAGCCAAATCTGAAGACAGTGAAATCATATTTAGTCTGAAAGGAAGCAGTGAGTAGCACTAATGGTGTTTGCCCACTGTAAGCTTCAATGTTGCTGTTACTCAGGACCGATTACCAGAGGTATGGCAGGCATTACAAAAGAATCAAAGTATCCCCTGGGATTTTTCTGAAAGCATCAAAGCAAGTTCTATGCTGACATTTATTCTCATTTTCTTCTGACTTTCTGGAATACCAAGAGAAAAGATGATACTCTTGAAACACAACGTAGAGACACTTTTTTGCATCTAACAACTCCTTTCTATTATCAGATGGCAAAACTTCCTCAGGGATGTAGGGAACAAGGTCTTGACTTTTCAAGAGCATTTCTGTGTTTTTTTTTTTTAATTTTGTGTTTGAGGATGATCTTCATAGCAAGAGTTTCTATTATTACATCTACTTCAAATGCTGCTGAACTACCTAGTAAAATTACGTAGTAGCTAGCAACAAGATCCAACATTAATTGCTAATAACACACTATCATATCCATGCCATACCTAGAAATAATTCTCAGCTTGTACTGAACTTTGAAGATCACTGATTCTACTTCACACAAGCACATCTGTGAGCTGTGTGCCACAAATACTATTTTGCTAACTGCTTAGCTAGGCTAATAAAGGATACTGTTCTACCCACAAACCAGTCTTGCTCCAAATATCTGGCTTCTGAGTAGAAAACAGATCCTGGTTTTCTACTAAAAGCTCTCACCAATCTGTGAATTTTTACCAGGCTCCTACAGTAATATTATTTCATTTTTCTTCTTGTCTTTCTGGAGATTTTTCCACTTTATTTCTGAATAGAGTCTCGCCTGCTGTAAGGCTATACAGCGCTTCAATTAGCACATCTTCAATTAGCAACTTCAAAAATCTCAGAAGTAATTTTCAGAAAAGGATTGCGAGCTAGATCATACCTGCATCATCATGCGTCTCCTGACAGTGTCAAAAGGATAAGACAGAATTCCTGAGAATGTAGTCACAACTTGAGCAATGAAAAAGGAAAGAATGAATGGAGTTTGTTTTGGATTTGGCAATAATCCCTGCAAAACAAAACAAAAATGGAAGCCTGTACAAATTCTGTAGAATGTATGTAAAATCCAGAAGATATCAATTGTAGTTTTGGTAATTTGTTGTTAATCCTACTGTAAAATGACTTGGCTCTTCAATAATATACTCTGTTGAGCACAAGTAGCTGTAAAGACAAAAGCTGTAACTTACACCCTCATTAGTTCATAATAAACATTTCAAATATCATGATAAATATTTAAATGTGCACTTTTGTTTGTGAAACCTACCTTTATGGTGTCATAACATCCAAAATAGGAGGCTCGGTATACAATGATTCCCTGTACTGAAACACCAAATCCCTGGTACAGGCCAGGAAGTCCATCTGCTTTTGTGATTTTAATGATACAGTCACCAAGTCCCTGGAACTGTCGCTCAGCAGCACCTGATATAAAAGAAATTTATGCACATTGTTATGCTTTACAGAAGCCCTTCTCATTAGTACAAACTATTCTGCATGACTGAAACACTTAACATTATCAAAATTATATGAAAAATGTAGTAGATCATTGCTTCCTCCACTTATGAACAAAGCATAAAGAAGAAATTGAGACACATGAATGAAGACAGTTTATTCAGATAGTGGTATCCAGTTGCTGAAGCTCTTTCAGATCAATTAACTACCATTCCAATTTTGTCCTCATTCAGCACAATGCTTAAGTATGAATTCTCTTACCCTCTCTCTGAAAAGAATTTTTTCTACGTAATACCATGCTTTTACTTCCTCTCCACAGATTCTTACTCAAATTTATCGTAAGCATTACTCAATTTCAGCTTTTCCCTATAGTGGAACACTAGCCACAAGCTGTGCAAAGTTAAAACCCCCACTTTTCATATCCATAGATTCTTCATCTGTTTCTACATTCCGCATATAACTACATCCAAGCTCTTAGGATTCGCTACAGGTGAAAACATGGCAAGCAATACATCTGTCTTTGAAGGAAGAACTACAAACTGTACACCATCTTATACTGAAGGTATCATGAAAATATTGATTTGGCCCAAGTACAGAGCACAGAAAGCAACAGGTAAAGTCAAGCAGCCAATTCCTGGGATGACCCTGCACAGCACAGACAGTAACTAGAGTTAACCTGTCCCACTGCAGAAAATCAGGAAAGCCAACAACAATGCAGAAAGTAGAGATTTCTTCTTCTCTGCTGCAAAGCCTTCCCAGAGCTGTTTTTGGGAAATTAATTTTATCTATTTGAATGAAACCTCTATCTAGAGACATATACTACCCAAAATCTTTGTTGAAAATCTTCAGTTGATATTCTTGATATAGAACAAGAATGATCATTAGCTCTTTAAATGACACCCCATAAAACCATAGGTGAGTAAAAATTAAACTCTTCTAGTCTCTGGCATCCAAAGTTGGCAAAATTCAGTTCAACTTCTCCATACAGAATCTAAAAATAATGCAAAACTTTGAGAACTATACTGTGGCACTGTTTCCAAAGAATCCTCTTTCGCTCACCTTCATCCTCTCCTTTTCAATAAGGATCTTACATTTTTTAATACTTTTAAGTTTGTAATTGGTCAATGGTAAATTTTTAAGTAACAGAAAGAATTCTAATGCTGTTGAGTATTGGTCTACCTCTAAAATGAAGTAAATAAAAACAACCTGAGGCACATCAGATAAAACTGGAACTACCTTTCCCAGTATCAGCAGCTAAACGAGTTCGTGCAAAGTCTAGCGGGTACACTACACACAAGGATGTTGCTCCTGCTGCTCCGCCAGAAGCCAGGTTTGCCAAAAACCATTTCCAGAACTGAAACACAAAAATCGTTGTATGCAGTTACGAAAATACAGCATTACAATACTGTAATACTGACCTTTGTTGTAGATACTAAATGAAACTTTAAAAGCATGAAGAGTAAGATCTAAAACACTGTATTATTTAAAAAAAAAATAAAGAAACAAGCCAGTCTCAGTGTAAGACCTGTACTGGGATATTTCAAAATTTCCCCTTGTAAAGATTACCCACCTATTCTTACATTTCTTAAAAAAAATCTTTATAAGCTATTTTCTTTTTCAACTCCTGAACTATATGGTGCTCTTGTGACCCAGATAGCAGATAATATCTTTCTCATCTGCAGTCACCCAGCCCTCCGTAACAATCAGCCTGTGGATGTCCCTGACACAATAATTGTGCATCAACTCTCCATGGTGGAGAAACAGGGAAATATAAAAATCAGTGTACTTACTTTCACTGTGGCACATACTGTTTGCCTAATAAGAAAAAGCTAATCACAGTAGAAGAAACGTTTTGCATAACATTTTTAGGTGGTGATATTTGACAGCTCTGTTGACTTAAATGACATCGCAGGTGTATCTTGTATAGTAAATGCAGACCACATAGTTGTACCCAAAATCACTTTTTATTTGCTGGTTCAGTAACAGCAACGCTGTAGCTGTAGTAGCATGGAGTCCGGCATAGCTTAACTGCCCCAATATTTTATTAGTTGTACAGATGGCTTTGCGACCTGCCCTAACACACGTTGCTGCATGAACTGTTGCTAGTTGTAGTAGCAAGCAGGAGAGGGAGTAGCTACGATCTGAAGATGCTTGACTGTGCCAGTATGACCTTCAATACCAAGTGTCTGGCACATAGATATAGCCTGTCTTCTTCAACAGAAGTTCCTTTGCACTTTACAGTCTAAATGTTTTAGTAAGTATTATTTTTTTAAAGATAATCCAGCTAAGCAAAGCCTAATGCATGTAACCATATTGTCTTCCCCATCTCCTATCCTGCACAAAACATAAGAAAGCATCCAAAGACCCTGAGCTTCGACAATGGACATGCTACTTTGCTAAATACCATACTTCTAAAAAAAATTAATCTTGAGTGCTATTCATGGAATGTCACAAGCTCGTACACATGTAAGCCATCTGGAAACACTTCTAGGAGACAGAAAGGAGATTTTAAGAACTATAAACACTGTGTTAACTTAGATCATGCATGTTTCACTTTTTCCACCTTAAGAAAAGAAAGAAAACAGCAACCTTAAACTCTTTACGTACAAAATGACTGTAATTGAAAAAGGACTGCTTAAGAATTTGCATGCAATACAAGGAGATTAATCAAACTTTAATGACTGACAGCATTCCTCCTGGTCAGCACCATCAGAAAAACCTGTGGCAAGAAAAGTTTCTGGCACTGCAGTAAAAAACTGTCAACTCAAGAAAGCACAGAACACTGCATTTTTGTTTAAATTATCAAAACCTAACCAAAGAAATCCTAAAACAGATAAGCTAAGACAGACACAAATAAAGCAGATTTTCCAACTATTTTCACAAGAAACAAATTAGGTATGAAGAACTTATTTTCCATTTTGCTGATATGAATGCATTTTATGTAATTTGTCAAGTGCCAACATCAACATCTCGCATTCTAAGACCAAGATTTCTTGTAATTAATTCCATGGGTGTAGACCTCTCTGTCTTTCAAGAATCCCTCCACATTAAGGGACTTTTCCCAAGTACACAGAATTGCAAGGTAAGGCAGCACAGCCCAAAAGTTTAATTGCCTTTTGGAGCTATAAACTAAAACTGCTCTTTTTCTGGCACATTGTACAATACTAAGTTCTTAAAATGCTTTAACTATTGATAAGTACGTTTCTAGGTTTACATGTAGCAAGAAATCAGTTTTTAGTGTGAAGCATTACTTATTTACAGCAGTAATACACACTTTACCATCTGTAAGTTTTTTCTGACACTTATGTACTAATAATTATCAAGAAAATAATGTAAAAAAAAAAAGACAGACTCCTACTTGAGGGACTCAACCCAAGAACTTCACACATTAGAATAAAAGCAGTTGTAATTTCACACAAGTGAAATTATGAACATAAAGGTTTTTGAGACTAGAGTACGTGTTAATGCAACCCTAACTGTGAGAATGTAATTGGGGTTTTTGACAAAGCCCAGAACCACAGGTGTCCCGAGTCCAAGATTTTTAATATCCATCTTAACACTTGCATCAATTAACTCCAAAACAACTGCGTAACCTGAATAAAACTTTGAAAATTCTGACTGCAGTTATAAGCATGTATATCACAGTGTCATTAATCATTAAAGATCAAACCCCAAATTTCATTACCTTCAAAATAAGCTACACAGTAAACTGCGCTTGCTGCTCTTCTTAAAAAGAAAAAAAAGCTCATTACAAAATCTTACCAATATACTACCACTAATAACCAACTATTCTGAGAGGAAGAATTGCACAGCTCTTGACCAGATCTAGTTTGTTTAGTAAACAGAACTAATATGCAAGAGATTATTTACCTGTTTTTCTTTATCCACTTTGGACATGAAAATCTGTTTGTATTTGTCCTTAAAAGCAAAATTTAGAGCCTGTGTTGGGAAATATCGTATAACATTTGCCAAATTGCCACGCCAAAAGCTGAAAAACCCTATGGAAAAAAGAAACAGATCTTTAGAAGTACATTTCCAAAGTTTATACTACACCAAGTGTATTATACAACATTCCTTCTATTGTTTCTACGGAAAGTACCGAAGTTGGGCTATAATGTTCCAAAAATGTTCCTTTTCAGGTCCTTTATTTTTCATGCATTTGGCACTAGAAATCTGCATTTATTCCGACACCAACAGATGTATGCATTCAGTGTTAGCACAAGAACATCTAAAACTGTGAGTGAAACATCAATAATGCTGAGAAATAGATAAGATTTTCAACTTCCCTACTTCATACATTTCTAAGACCAGGGATATGTATGTAAACTACAGAACAGAACAGTATTTCACAGAACAGTATAGAAATTGTGTTCCTGAAGCAGCCTATGCATTTTTGCTTCCATAGGGGGTGCTCACTCTCCATATTAAAGCAACGACAAACATCTTATACAAGTATCATAAACTTGGTAGCGCTTTTGTAATTATATTCTTCTAAATTAATGAAAAGATCCCTTTGGACACCAAGATAAATGAGTAAGAAGATAAATGGAGCTGAGGAGGTAGTACAGGAACAAATCTTATGTGGATTATGAGGGGAAAAAAAAAAAGTCTATTTAAGATGTTCACAGGCTGGCTGGCCATGTTAGATTTGTGCTGAACAGCGACAACAAAGTTGATCTTTGTAATGCAAAGCCATGCTCTTCATTCAAACTTAACTTTCTTGTGTTACTGTAGGTGAAGGCAAAGGCTCTTTAAGACAAAGAAAACTCAAAACTATGTTTTCATCTGCTACTTTGATCATGCTTTCCTATACATTAACATGACGCCAATTAAATGCTGCTTCAGTAAAGCTATTAAAAGGCAAACTTTAAAGGTATTCTACACTGTCCACAAATACCAATGCACCTGATATTGCTACTACCAAATGAACAAAACCAATCCTGGAGGCCCGTACCCAGCAGTAACCCTCTCCTCGCCTGTATCCCCACTCCTTTGACTGCCTGGGCCCACGATAGATACTGCTCCATCACTGTCGCTTCAAAGACGTTTCTAAAAGCCTTTGTTTTTACAAGGTTTGGGAGAGGGCAGGGGACCAGGCAGAGGAGCGGCCCGGGGTGCTTACCTTGCTCCCTGGGGATGCGCATGAAGCAGTCCGCCATGCCCTTGTACTGCTGGTCCGCCCGGATCTGCTTGGACGAGGCTTGCACCTGCAGCAACAGCTTCACCCGCTCGATGGGCGCCACCGCCGTCTTAGAGATGGCGGCCGCCACCCCGCCGGCCAGCAGGTCCTTCCCGAAGGCGATGGGGTCGTACAAGTCCTTGCCCTGTGGGGCTGCCATGGCGCACGGCCCCGCCCTAGCCTCCCCCCCCTCCCGGTTCTTCCCCTTCCCGAAAAGAACGCAGCCAGCAGGCACCTAACTACCGCCTTTTCCCCTCAAAAATCGGTGCTCTCGGGGTATCCTGGAGCTGAGCTGCCTCCGTTCCCCACCGTTACCGGCCGCAAGGGGCCGCCCAGGCACCGCGCCATTCGCTTCTACTACGTGGATGTCTTCCACCCTCCGTGAGGGGCAGGCGGCAAAACTACCAGAGAGCTCAGGAACTTTCCAGAAGCTTTCGGCAGCTCTGGAAACTGGCTCCTCTGTCCCTGCCAGCAACTAGAGAATAGAGAACCAGGTAACAAAGGGTATCCGTTCATCACACTGATTTATGAGTTAAATAAACATTATACATGACAAGTTAATTTTAATCATGTTAATTACACCTGTTCCATTGCAGGTCAGAGGTACCAATTCCTTCTAGACTGCTGATAGCTGTTTGTTTTTTTTAAAATCACTTTACCTCCCCTACATCTCCTGACTTTATGACTAATGAAGGCATGAAACACCATATTTGATCAGTCAAAATATTTTTAGTTGTCAGTGGTTTTAAATGGTAACTTTTGTTTCTTGCATTCCCTTGAAATTAGCGATTTTAACCCATTGAGTTGTTGTACACCACGTTGCTCTTAATTTTTATGAGTAACAATTTAAAGGCAAAAGAAATTAATTTCTTTTGAGCCACAATACTGTTTTAACACCTTTAGTAGCTTCTATCTATTACCTTTAACATTAATTCTATACACTGATTAACAGCTATAAACTTCCTGGGAGTTACACAGCTAAAATACTTGTATCCAAGATACCTGATAAAAATCTCTGTTCTGTAGGAAATGAAATCCTATCATCCTTTGGGGGTCTTTTTAAACATAAACATACTCTTAAAAAAAAAAAAAAGAATCCACAAAATACAGACTGTGCTCAGTTGACTAACACAGTCACCAAGAAAAAAAATCCTTAAATGTAGCATCAGCACGATCAATGCAAATTTTACAACATTTTGTTGCTCAACTACACTGGTTTGAGTATAAAAATTGTACCATACTCCGATGCCCTTAATTCTGTTTAAAGGTACAGTTTCTTGTGGAGGAGTGAGACAATTTAAATATCTGACTGGTACCAAAGGAGTCCCACCTTCCTTCAGGTTCTTTTTTTTCTACATGCATCTACATATTCAGTGTTTTTTCTGCATTGACTCAGCTGTGTGCAGGGCCCAGCTGAGTTCAACCCACTACACTGGCAGCAGAGTAACCTAGGTATGACTAAACACAAGGATCTAGAGAAAAGTTAGCTGTCCTCCTCTTAAAGTATTCAAATATCTTCTTTTTTAGCATTCAGACCATGTAGCCCAGCCTTTAAAAGACGAAACCAACACAAACATTAGTAAAATTACCCTTTTCCATACAGATCCAGGCTTACATGCACACACACACATACACAAGTTCTGTGAAAGCTGTTAAACCTGCTAAAAGCAGTGCAGCAAAGACTGCTTGTTCTTTCATCTACAATGAAATCAAATATTCAAACCTCACATATTTTAGACTTTTAAAAGGTGCTGTTCAGATGTCATCCATACTATTACGTATTTGTATTTTTCAAACAGATTAAATCTCACATCACTTAATTGACAGGGAACAAATCTAAAGCACTATTAACATAACTCAGTTTTGTATGTCTCAAATTGAAATACTGTTTCTCATCTTCTAGGAACCATAAATTCTAGAGATTAAAAAAATTCTAGATTAACAAAACCTGCAATCATATGCTTAAACTTCAAGCCTAAGACGACTTCTGCTTGGAATTAAAGCAACTGTTGAGTAATTGAAGACAAGCTGTGAATCACTCTGTGAGAGTGGGCAGTTATAAACATTTGATTGACTATTTTAGAACTACTCTAAACAGTGTAATTTACTAGTGAAAACAAGATCTAAAGATTTGATTGTGAGACCCTATGGAACTGAATTTACTTTCCTGAATACTTGAACTTTTTGATCCCATTGTTTAAAATGCAACTTGAGTCATGCGTTTTATGGAAGCCACTTGTAAAAAGCAAGTAGAAACAGCAGAAAGAAAAATAAAAGGCACTGTTGATATGATGAAATGCTATGCAGATGACCAGATCTAAGTGTGCTGGCTGTGGGTAAAAAGACCCCCCAAAAATCTTACATTTTAAACTAAGCTTGAGTAAAAAAAGCTGTAGGAGCATCTGGTCTGTAGATTACAAATATTTAAACAATTTGTAGGACAGCTGAATTTTGTAGAAGAATTCTGATTTTGCAAACATCTTGCCTTCTCTTGCCTTATCTGGATGTAACCTAACTTTTTGTAATATCCAGCTGTAAATTGCAGAAGACCTAGCTAAACAAATACTGTTTAAATAAACAAAAGAGAAAACATGTTAATTAAAAAAAAGTAGAATAATGCTTTACTGGTCTTTGCCAAATATACATGTTTTATTATGAAATTATGAATATAAAATTAGCCAAGTCCATGCATAGGTCTTAAAATCACCCCCTCCCACCCCCCATCATCTTTTGTGCCTTCAAAATTGTATTTTAACAAATATAAGTATTATTTATAGTAAAACTCATTAAGTCAAGTAAAACATCAGCCACACTATAGTGCTCAAGTGTGTAGATAGCAAAAATGATAAGCTATTAGGTTTGTGTGGCTAAGTGCCATGAATTGGCTGAAAGATTTCCTTCTGTTTTGATTAAAATTTTGTGCCTCTAAGGGCATGAAAAATACTGAATGTTTTCAGTAACATCTTGTTAATTAATTGGAAAATGTTTTTTTTCCTCTGTCACCAATTGCCAGACATTCAGAGAGTACTCTGAGAATATCAGCTTATCATTTTACATTGCATATTATATACTGAACAGCAGTGAATGTACAAATTATGTGATGTTTTCATATAATAAAGTTATGATCAGGATAAATAATTCAGCAGTATATAAAAATAAGAACTTTGGTTCTCTGAAATCTCAAGTATTCATTTGATGAGATCATTAGAATCATCACTGCAGTTTTACCTGTGTCATTCCCACAAGGTAGATTTTTTTTTTTAAAAGCATTTCAAAGATACACCATGGGTAGGCACTACAATTGCATTAATTTCTCTTTATATTGAAGTACTTGAAAAGAGATGACAACCCCCCGCAGGATGGCTGAATGTTCAGGAAGCTCGTCTATGTAGCTAAGCCAAAGGACAGTTTAAAGGCTAGTTCAACAGCAGCTTCTGTGACTGAGTCATGAAAA
The DNA here is from genome assembly GCF_011004875.1 of Balearica regulorum gibbericeps. Taxonomy (NCBI): domain Eukaryota; kingdom Metazoa; phylum Chordata; class Aves; order Gruiformes; family Gruidae; genus Balearica; species Balearica regulorum. The sequence goes on along the minus strand of NC_046187.1, from coordinate 8,624,389 downwards.
CAGACATAACACTCCTGAGGTTTTGGATGTAGAGTGAGTCTCCTGGGAAGAAAAAAAAAAAAAAAAAGAAAAAAGATGTTATCAAAGGTGTTAGCTTTTTCTCCTCCACTGTTTGATATATTCTGGTTGTACTTTGAAGTTTCAGTAAGATGTTAAAAACTGCTGTGTAAAACAGCTAGCAAATTTCTGTGGCTCTACTACATTATCTTACTTCTTTCAATACATTAGATTTTTAAATCAAATTATTCTCTGCTCAGTTTTCTCAAGGCTGTGTATGGAAAATATTCTTCAGGTTTTCAGGATCTGTTTGTGTGGTACTGGTGTGTTTGCAGTCATCCAAGTTTCCAGGTTGCAAGCTGCAATCAAGGTACTTGGGAGCAAGCCCCAGTATTCACATACTTACTAATTTTGTAAACTTAATACATCTGGGTAGGTATATTCCCACATGTCAATCTAATAAGTTCTTTTAGGGAAAGAGCTTCAGTAGCAAAGCTGTTCATCATGGAACTACAGAATGGTTTGTGCTGGGAGGGACCTTGAAGCTCTTCTAATTCCAACCCCCCTGCCATGGGCAGGGACACCCTCCACTAGCCCAGGTTGCCCAAAGCCCCATCCGACCTGGCCTTGGACACTGCCAGGGATGGGGCATCCACAGCTTCTCTGGGCAACCTCTTCCAGTGCCTCACCACCCTCACAGGGAAGAGCTACTTCTTGATCTCTAATCTAAATCTACCCTTCTTCAGCTTAAGGCCATTCCCCCTTGTCCTGTCACTCCACGCCCTTGTAAACAGTCCCTCTCCACCTTTCCTGTAGGCCCCTTCAGGTGCTGGAAGGCTGCTATAAGGTCTCCCCAGAGCCTTCTCTTCTCAACACTAAACCACCCCAACTCTCTCAGCCTGTCTTCATAGGAGAGGTGCTCCAGCCCTCTCATCATCTTTGTGACCCTCCTCTGGACTCGCTCCAACAGCTCCCTTTCTTGTACTGGGGACCCCAGAGCTGGACGCAGTACTCCAGGTGGGGTCTCATGAGAGCAGAGGTGGAGGATCACCTCCCTTGACCTGCTGATCACACTTCTTTTGTTGTGGCTCAGGATACAGTTGGCTTTCTGGGCTGCAAGCACCCATTGCTGGCTCATGTTGAGCTTCTCATTGACCAATGCCCCCAAGTCATCCTCGTCAGGGCTGCTCTCAATACTTGCACATAACTGTGTGTAGCATTATAGCATAGCATTATAGCATAGCATATAGCTCTGCAAATAGTAAGGGACTGCCCTGATGTAACACATTGATATTGCAGAGACTGAAAAATTATTTTTAGAAAGATATTAACCGCAGCATAAACATTTTTACATGTTTAAAGATTTTAATTTTTCCTACCCCAGGGATAGCACACAAACTGCAGTGATGTAGTTTCATGGTGGGAAACAATTGTTTTTTCTTTTTTTCCTCTTTAAACATCTGACTTAAAGGCAAACAAGTTGAACAAGAGCTGTTTGAGAATTTCTACATTATTATTCCTGGCCATTATAATTACCTGTGGATAACATTTCCTGTCATTGTATCAGAAAAAAGTTTTTCTGCCGTATTCAGAAATGTATTTTGCTGTTTTCTGACTTTCTTATTTGCACAATAGTTGAACTAGTTGAAAATTATAACTTAATGAATTAAGCATAATCATTTATCTTCCTTTCACCCCTTCCCTATACTGATTTTCTTTTTATATGGGGAAAGCACAACTTCCGTTTAACTGATCATTTGCATTTTTCAGTCTATTTATCTAGTAGGCATACCAAATACAGAAGACAAACGTAGAAAAGGAGGAAACATCCTGCTGACTACTGCTCGTATGACTGTCTGCTTACTGCAGCTAAAATGTACACAGCACAAAGTATAGTAGATGGAGGAAAGAATAACATACGAGAAGTAGTGGCTACAGAATAGGGCTTACTGGCCTGGACTTAAAACAATTACAAGATCTGATACATTCTGAATTGTGAAGAAATTATACATACTGCTTTCTCGTTACACCTAATTTTAATTACTTCAAAAAATGTATTAGTTTTAGTATTTAATACCTAGGGCAGTACGCTGTTCTGTCACGCAAATCAGCCTGACCTATGTAGCAATAACTATGCATCATTAAGAAAATAACTTTAAGTAACAACAAAAATCACAATTTATTTACAATGACAATGGCAGAACTCTGAAAGCAAACTGAGGAAAGAAAACTCCCTTTCCAAAATCTCAAATAGGCTGGTAGGTTGGTTTGATCTTTCCAGTGAAAAAAAACCCAGCCACCAGCAATTGGTTCACCTTTCTTCTTTGTATCACTGAATCAGCATTATGCAGAGAGGCAAGAAAGGTGGGCTTTACTTGCCAAGCAGGAAATGGAGCGGTCAGAAGAATAAAGTGCAGGGTATTAAGAGTACGATTACAGCACTTTAGCACATCTGCGCAGCACTGCAAAGGGTGCCAGCTCTGTGGTGTTAACATGCTGGAATGGTGCTCACCTGAGTCAACACACCATGTTTTACAGCAGGTGGAACATCACAACAGTGCAGCTTCCCAGATCCCAAATCAAAGCTCCCTCAGTCTGTCAGGTCAAGTATTTCTGTGATGCTACAGTTAAATTTATTCTTAAAGAGTACAGCTGCAGATTCAAAACAGAAAACTTCGGGAGAAATAGATTAATTGGTCTTTAAACTCACCCCACAACCCAGTAATTCATTGTTGGTGGTGGTTTCTTCGGATCATTCCAGTTATCAGGAGAGCACTCAAACAAAATTCCATGTTCTTTTACCAGATCTAGGTCCTCATCTGCCTCGCTAAAGTCCGAAATCCCACTGCCTGCTTTTTTCTTCTTCTGTATTAAAAAAATATATTGTTAAATGTTAGTATAGAATGAAATATTTTTATGTAAACACTAGCAAATATAACTATGTGATATATTCAGGAATCTCTGATTGCTGTCAAAAAACCAGACTTAGATACAACTAACTTGCTTACACAATTCTTTTCTCCTCAGTTTTGTTACTTTGGCATCAACAGGCTTTTCCATTGTTATACCACACAGAGGTAGACACATGCTCCCTTTTTTGATGGTTTTTTTTCCCTCCTAACTGAACGCTATTTCTCTAATAAGACATCTGAGAAATACAGGTTCTTTAAAGAAGTGTGTTACAACAGCTAAAGCTCTCATCTTTCTTTCTCTGTGTGCCTCCCTAATTAAGAACTGTGATAGTAAAACTCCATTGAATAAACTTGGCCAGGCAGGAATTTCTTTTTGTAAATAAAGAGTTGAAGCACTTTGCTCCAAGTGTTTTCTTGCGGTTACTCAGTATGAGTGCGTAAGATGTATATACAAGTAAGACATTTTCGTGTTTCGTTGAGTTTTTAGGGCTATGTTTTGTACGGAGCTTTTAAATAAACCTTATAAAAGTTCCAGTTGTTTCTAACTGAACTCATGGTACCTGTACGATGAGGACCAAACTGCATCTACTTTTCTCTCTTGGCTCTGTCTTGGTGCTCAGCAGTCCTATGGGTCCTATAAAGCCATGGTATCTTTCACCAGAAATGTGAGGGGAAAAAGACCAGAACGGACATGGAGATAAACACAGGAGGAATTGTGAAAGAGTTTGTCACTAGTTTAACTCTTCTCTCACTGACATCAAAGGAGGTTTATTGCTCTTTTGTAAATGGCTATGTAATAATGAAAAAAAAAGCTTGAAATACTTTTTTTTTTTTCTTTTGAAGCATGAGAAATGAGATGAGATTATGGAAGCAGGAGCAGAAATCCCTCTGAAACAAAGTCTGTCTTAAGAGAGTTGCTAAGCCAGGGCATCTCTGGATCCACCAATGAAACTCCTGTTCCAATCAGTTGCTTCAAAGGTGAAAGAAAAGGGTTTTCCTGGAATAAAAAAAAAGTCTCAAGGAACTTCTGTCTGCCATGTGCACAAACAGAAACCACATCTTTCAGTCTGCCTACAATATTGAAGATGTGGGAGTTAAAGATCTTGAAGAGAAAAGATGGTCAACACATCACAACTACCTTAATTTCTCCAAAATGGCAGAAGAAGTGGTGAAATGCATCTTAGCATTTGAGAAACAAAATAGCTAATATTTGTCTGAGAGAGTGTCTTGTATTTCCCTAAACCTACTTTGGATTAAATTCATAAAGCTTATTCTAAATTACTACTAGTTCACAGAGTGGAAGAAATGCCACAATAGACAACAACTCTTCCTGTATCTTTCCTTCACACATAAAATTGTTTCAAACCCTGTTCTTGCTAATACTGCTACTAAAAGAGATTTAAGGAATATGTTAGTACTCAGTCTAATAATCTTCCCCACCAACAATATGGGGTCATTATCATGCGATTTCCAAGCTGACATTTGTTTATATTTTAGCACATCTTACACTATATTATTCATACTGAAAATACTCAAGAAAAAGTACGTATTAAGAGTAGATGTTTGATAGAACTGTGAGGGTCTGTACTTTCATATGCATTAAAACTTCTGTCCTTCTGATTTTATTTAAGAGTAAGAAAATACTAAGATGATGAAGAAGAAAGTGAGGCCAGGGCTGCTTATTACATACACTGACATATATTTTAGGGTTTAAGACTACAGAGCTTATTTTTGCTCAATTTAAAATTTACTCAAAACTTCTGTACACATTTAGAAGTTAAACTGTGATTTTTCAGTTCTCAAAAGTGAGGCAAAATTAATTATTGATCAGTTTACAGTAGTTTTGCATTACTGGTACAATTCTCTGAATCCTAAATTATAAAATATTTAGCTGACGTGAAAGACTAAGTAGTATAATAATACATTTCTGTATTTGACTGTTTCGTAGCGCAGTATGAACAAGGAGAACTTCTATTCATTCTTTTACGTTTTCCTCATGCCATAATGCAGCCTGCCAATTTCACCATTAATTGTTGGAGCCAACATGCAAAAACAACCTCAAATTTCTCTAAAAGAGAAACTTTGTTCTGTAGCACATGTTCATCAATTATTTCTGATTTTCAGAGCAGAATGAACCCAGCTGCTGCCTACTGTACTCACATCTGAAGAAGCCAGAAAAGCATGTGCTGAGGTAGCTGTGGCCAAAGCAGAAGTTTTGACTTTCAAGTGTGAGTTTTTCACTTTTTATGACCTACACCTAACAGTGCAATGGTTTCTTTATTCAGGGTTTTTTTTTTTGTTTGTTTGAACTATAAACTGTCTGTTTAACAGTTGTAACCAAAAGCAATTTAGTGATAAGAAACATTTGTGTATTCTCTCTCCTTGCTTTTGGGTTTCTACATCTCCCAACAGAGGTGCCTAAAATATATGACTCATTGCCAAAGTCCTATTCAGCTAAACCCCAGTGTCATGTGAAGTTGACAGAACAACCCACCAAATTAACCTGTTTTTCTAACACTTAACAACTCCTAGATGATTTACAAGGCACATCAGTCTAACCAGAAGTGACTTCTTCGGTAACTTTAAGAAAACATTTAAAAAATTATTCTGCTATTTGCAAACTATGTTCATTCAATTTATACTGTTATTTCCCATTTCTCATTTAAGTCACTTGGATTGTCACTTTAGAATCTAAAAAAAGCCAGTGATAGACAGTATTCCACTTGATTTACAGTTAATTGCTTCTCTTTTCCAAGAAGACTAAACAGGTCACAAAATCAGCAGAGATTAAATGTTAATTTGGTTCATGTCAATAAAAATCAACCGGGCGATTAACAAACCAGACTTTTAGCAAAATAAAGTGTGCATTGATCACAAAATGTCTGATCTGAACAGAGTATCTCATAAATTGATTCTTACACCTATTGTTTAGATTTCTGCATTACTACTACCATCCTACTCCAGGTGGATCACTTGGAGTAAACAGATTTTTAATGAAACACAAGGCAGTACAGTTGCTGACATCAGATCTGTCCATTTTAAAGTCTAATCTAAATACCAAGTACCCACATAAACCTGTGGCAGCTGGGATCAGGCTTCAGACCAAGTCTAGAGCAAGGCTTGAATTGGTATCTTTGTAACGGGAAAGAGCCTTACCCATTCTGGCATCCCACCTAATCTAAAATCCAGGAGATCTGGCAGCATAATTAAAAGGAATCAATTGTTATAGCCAGTTCTTTTAGACAAACGATTACAGAAAATTGCAGATGGCAAATGTACAAGCGTCTTGGGTAGCACAGAGAGCAAAGGCACTAAGAATGAATGACCCTCTCGCCGTCAGAGGTTGTTCAGACCCAATGACAGCACAGTGAGGGAAGACCACACTGTCACTGCTCATATGAAACATCATCTGTGAAAAGGCGGCCTAAATTTCCTTTTGCTGCCAATCTGAAATCCCCTCCCAGCATTCAAACAGCTAAACCCCTCTCTTTTGCTGCTTACAGTTCTTGAACCCAGGGCCTGAAACTTTTTGGTACGTTACAAACAAGTGTCCTAATATGAGACTGAATAAGAAAATACTATATTGGAGACAGGGAGTATTTATTTTGAGGGCACTTTTTTGGGGAAAGAGAGCCATAATTGCATGCATACTTGATTGGACAGTTGGAGAAGGAACCTGCCCATAACAGTAAAAATATCAGGAGCTTTAAAAACAACCACACATGTGCAAATACACCTGCTGGTGAACTATTTACATAATGAAGTGAAAACAGTCTTGAAATACTGAGTTGAGAATGTAAATACAAAAAACAGAAAACAAAGCTTCCATACTTCTTTCCTCATGGACTGCTGAAAAATGGAACGAATTGAGAGACAGCAACGATAGAAATTCTCAATTAACTGAGGGTGGATGGAGCCACCGAGCTGTGCTACTTCTTTGTGAGTTGGCGTTATAAAGATTCCTTGCATTGTTTCCAAAAATAGATAGTGGAAGAGGGTATTCTCAGGACCAGATGTCAACCTTCAAAAATAGGAGAATTCATTTACTATTCAAATAACTTTGAAACAAATTTCAGTTAAACATACACTTTTGTTTCTTAAGACCAAATTGTTTTTCTGGTAACTACAATGGACTACAAAAATGGATACAGACATTCAAAAGGTTTCTATTTCTACACCAAGGAAATCTTTTATTTGAACTTCCCAGGTCACATATACGTGGGACATGCATAATACATTCTACTGACACATTCTTGAGAAAGTCATCTTTTCTAATTAAGCTCTCCATTTAAGAGCTTTGAGAATACTTGCATAGCAAAGTTTTGGTTAGAATAAAATTATGCAGGAACTTCTGTGATCTGTGCATATTCAAAAAAACTATCCAAGTGTTGCATTAAAAATTAAATGCTGAATAAAAAATAATTTCTCACTTGATAGTGTTAAGTTCTGTATCTTTCTCCGAAAGGTTCTTTTTGAGGTTTCCTAAATGAAATGGATTTGGTAGGGTATGTTTTTTTCTAGTGACCTGAAAAACAAACAGATAGATGAACTAACAGAGAAAAACACAGCTCACAACAGAATCAAACCAACAAATCACCTACTTAAAAGGTAGTAACAGCATTTTTGAAAAGGCCCAAACAGTTGCATCAACTTATATAAATGTAATTATAGCCTGTTTTAAGTTGAAATGAATTAGAAGCAGTTGTACAACTGTACAGCAATTTGTTCTGATAACTTATGTTTACACCATTATTATTTTGGGAATATTCTCCAGTTATTTTTGCTGATTCCAATGCAGCTGTGTCCATTTTAGTCATGTGAAAACACAAATATTTAGAAGCAATGATAAAATAAAAAAGTGTCAGCTGTGAGGCTGACCCAAAGCTTCCCAAGGCAACAGAAGTATTTTCTACTGAATGTGGGGGCTCTCACAATTTAGGTTTTTTATAGTATACTTTATTTTTTAAAAAAAGTTACTTTAGTTAGAGTTTTTTTAAAAATTGCTACCTCCCCCAAGCCCACCAGAACTTTATCAATTCTTTTTGTGTTTGTTCTCAGACCTGATCCACTACACACTGTGGATTACTGCTTTCATCTTCTGCAGGACCTTCGGTACCGTGGTCTGGTCCTCCACTGTTTCGCGTAGGGCTCGGCTTACGTGTCATTAAGGAAGAGTCTCCAAATAGGCTCCTTTTGCTTGCTGGAGTGGTTACTGATTTGGAAGTATTTTGTAGCTTGCTTAGGATGGGTGAGGTGGTCGAGCTCTCTACTTTGTCACGCGTTGCAGGAAGGAACCAGTCAGCGCAAGATAAAGGTGGAATGGAAGGAGAATCTAGCCTTTCCTCTATGCTGGCATCTATTCCTTCCAGTTGAAGTATAGTGGCTTTGACCTGATCTACATATATACAGTCTGGTCCTGGATTCCCAATAGCTTTGGATGCACAGCCTCCTGCCTCTAGCAGGACACACAGCATAAAGTGTCTCTGTGAACGCAGAAGTAGCAACATTAGCCTTTGGTTTAACATAACAATATGTGCTGTATTATATTTATATCTCATCTGATACAGGGGCAAAATACAGTACTATATTCAACACTCCTTCCTCATCTCCAGAGAGTTAGTTATTTTTTTGCTAATCAAATCATGTTCAAGGAGATCTTTGTTATGTTGCTTAAGTTAATCATGCAAACATAAAAGCTATCACTTACAAACTCATTAGTTGTTTGCTTTAAAAAAAAAAATCCACATTTAAAAAATGCAAACACATTTCTGAAATAAGTTGTCTGAAAATACAAAGTAAAAACATTTTCAACCAAAGTGGAAAGGCATAAAAATAACAAGAATTTACCCTTACACTTGCAAGCTTTACAAAAGTATAAAAAATGCTACTCTCTGAGAAATTCTATCCCAAGAAACAGCTATGATATGAATATTTTTGTAAAATTACTAAATAAAATGCAGGGAAAGTGTTGATCTTACTGAACAATGGACAACACACAACAGCAAAACAGAGCATCAGAGAACAGGCATACTGCAAATGTTAACTTACCAAGCCTACTATCAGTAAAAAGTATCTTCCTTCAGGTTCCCTGTATCCCGTAAAACTTGAATCTTCACATGGCTGGATATGATGATGTGGAAATACTTCCCGCCATATCACTAACTGACCAATCTTTTGTTCTGCTGCCAAGGGTAACAGACAATAGTGCCGACAATATAAACCTATATCAATAAGATCTTCCTTTGGCAAGTGATTACCAATCAAGTAACCCTTAATTAAACACAAAAAAGGAAGCATATTCAGTAAGAAATACACCACCACCACTTATCACTTAAGACTACTTTTAAGATATCCATGCTCCACGTGCGTTGAGATTGTAAGCTTTCTGGCCAGAGACTGTCTTTTTGCTATACAGTTGTACAACAGATAAACACCGAGCTTTTGCACCACATCTGAAGAATCAAAATACTGAAATATAACCAAATAAAACATCAGCATATATGCCAGTTATCAAGGGTGAGCAGGGAAATGCATGGCTTTAACAGCTTGCAAAACAGAGTTAAGGTGCTTTAATTCTCTCTCCAAAGATACTGAGCTTTCACTGGAATTAATAAAATTTCCAAAGAACATACACAGTACAACAGTCTTCCTAGCACTTAAGGGCATTACTGTGCAGTTCCATTTGTGCTAACAGTTTAGTCTCATAATTGCATAATAAAATCCTTAAAATGTAAGTTTTCTTAAAGCAAAGGCTGTTATTTTCCTCTTCATACTGTTGAATACACTGTCTACATTTAATAGAGATAAATAAGTCTGCAAATGAGGCCAAAGTGAAAAAAGCTGTCAATCCAATTTCTCAAGTCTTTAAATCACAGACAGATTAAAGATAGATCACTTGTTACCTGTATTAAAAAAGAGCAATGAACAAAAAAATTCCTATTAGAGTATCATACAGTCTCACTTGAATTGACTCTTACTACTTTCTTATTACTGTCTCTCTCCAATCCTTGGATCATACAGCACAAAATTCCCACAGAAGAGTTTCAAACAAGTATTTTGTTCTTTCTGATCATGCAGTACATATCACTTCCTGACCTTTTTTTCTGTTGTGGTGTTTGAGTGTTAGGTCTGTTACTAGAAATAGATGTTCAAAGCAGTCATGCATTTTTTTCATATTTGTGAGGTTCTGAAAAGAGTTACTCCATGGCTGGGTTAGATTACTGGATGCATTTTCCTAATCTTTAGACCTTAATCACTAATACTACCTTGTAGAAGAGACAAGAGCCCATAATCATATATAATCTTCTCATGTCGTAATAATCTTCAGACTGTGGGGAAAAAAGCATGGTATAATTTTTAATTCAGTTTTTAAATTTTATTTACCAAATGCAAGTCAGCTAATTCCAGTCAATTGTAATCAATCTTACTAAATACTTTCATTTTTGACCACTTCTTATTATCAGTACAGCACTTAATACTGAACAGCTAAGTGAAATAAGTTTTTAGCCGCCATTATTGATTTTTGTGTCACTACAATTTTAAGCTCAAAATAAGAACTAAGCAAGAATTCTGTTATCTGTCCATAAACTATTTTTGTTAGGAGACGCTAATTCTCAGAGTTCTTAACAGGAAAGTAGCTGAAGCATAACTATTGACACCAGAGGCCCTCTTAGAGTAAAACTTCCAAGTCAAAGCATATTTTTTTGCAGTATTTGTCATTTTACCCAAAATGCACTCATTCATTAATCTTTTAATCTAGATGCCCAGTGCTCTCAGATTAGTAACACTATCTTTAGGTGGATATAGTGTGTTTTAAATGAAGCGGGTACAATCAATTTCTGTGCAATAAACTACAACTTCTAAACATTGCTTTCTGTAAATAATCATCCAGGTTTAGCACAATGATTTTTTTTCTTATTATTCTTTTGCAAGATGGACTATGTATCTGCCTACCTTGTATTCTAGGTTTTAAGAACCATTAAGTATCTTTTGTAATTAAGAATATGTATGTCCCAAATTGTTACACTGAATATGTGATCAAACAAGTTCGCTTTATGCTCAATTATAATATACCTATAAAGAATATAATTTTAAAGTAACTGGTCTGGAACATGAGTTTAAGAAAGCTCTTTCATTAGAAAGTAAAACTGAAATTTCATTGTTTACACCTCACTGTCCTATACAGGACAGTAAAGAGCATGCACAGCAAGTGCATGGTTACTGGTGCTTAAGTAAATTATTATTTTCTCCTTTAACAGTATTAAAAATATGCATGATTTGTAATTGCTTTCTGTAAACTGGAAAATTATGTTCTCAGTGGTCCAGAGAAGTTTTCAGGTTTTTCACAATTGCTTGGGAAAGAGACAGTTATCTATACAAAAATAGAAATGTAACAACAATCAGCTGTATTGAAATTAGAGCATCTTTGTAGGCATCCCATAGATTTAAATGATAGTAAATCATGGGTTTTCAGTGACTAATCCTATGGTAACAGGGTTATAAAATACGGTTATAATGTTAACTGTGGATAGAAATTCAGGATAAAAAGAACAGGTAGAATGGAGCTATCTTAAAACAAGCATAACAGAGTATAGGTTTGCTTTGACTCCCACTTAATTAAAAAAAAGTGGATGAGTTTGGAATTAGTGCTTTTTTAAACTACTGAATATGACACCAATGCAAAGAGATACTGTGCAATGCTAACAATAAACATAAAATGTTTACCAGCTCTGCAAAGTCAGCTGCTTCCAGATCACTCAGTGCTGTGTCAATTTCCATCTGAAATATTTAAACAGCACATTTTAATAGAGATTTCCAACACATTAACTTACAATAATAGCATAGTTTGCTCTATCTTGCTTGTCTCAGAAGATTAGGATTCACAAGTACAAAGTCAATGGATAAAAATTTGCACATACTTTTCAGTAGTAATATCAAATATCAAGAACATCTAAATTTGTCAGGTTAAAGAAAATTCCTTCTTAATTGCTGTGTATTTCCCTCTTGTTTGAAACTAAAATTTCTCTGCTTGTGTGCCCACTGAACCCACTGTTCAGTATAAAGGAGATGTCACTCTTACTTTCAGCGTGCTTTAAAATATCAGGTCTAGAGACAGTTCAAATCTGGCAAGCTACTGTATCCAACTGAGTTATTGGAAAAATCTTTTTCACAATGGATTTAGTTTTTGTCTCTATGGAAATTGCCAAAACTCTCTCACACATTAACTTTGTTGTACTGAAGCCACTTTAAGCTCATTTATTTCTCTAACTACAAGAGCTGTTGGTTAATATAAGTTTTACTAAAAACACTTCCCTTTAAAGAACACAGTACTAGGCACTGAAATTCATGACATAAATGTGCTACTTAATGAAAACAACCTAAACCCCATCATGACAAACTTCTTTGGCTGTATTAACAGCCTGCCTCTAATTGAAATACAGCCAATTTTTCAAACAGAGAAATGCCAGCAAGGCCATTGGCAGTTGACAACTAACCAGTCTCTCAGCTTTTCCCCAGTTAAAATTTAAAGGGCTTTCTGCCCAACAAAGAACTGACATTTTTAGGTTTATATTCCTTACAGAATATAAAGATCTTCACCAAAACTTAACTGGAATCTTCCGCAACAAAAAAATTTTTCTGGAAAATGTGGATGATCTCAGACAATTTTGGAAAGCAATGACTGAATCATAAATATAAACTCTGTTGTTTTCTAATTAAAACCACCAATTTTACAAGCAAGAAACAACCTGCAAGCTAGACTAGAGACTAAAGCATAATAGAGTCTCTCTACAGAAACTTGAAAGAAAAAAAAAGCATGAAGGAAAAAAAACCTTGATCACCAAATAGTACAAGAAAAAACGTGCCATTTCCTGGATAGGGAAAAAAAATAAATGTATGACAACAGTTAGAAGTGGTCTAAGTTGCATTTCAAATATATACTAGGTTGCTGACTGACCATATTCTACAACTATGTGTTGCATAAACATTCTATTCCCTTTTATTGCATGGATTTTGCAAGTGAGTGGATAGGCGTGTTACGGGACTATGTGCACACCTCTGCATTTGTCACCTGGATAGTAGATTTAGCTCTAGAGTTACGACACGACTGCATTTCATTAAATACCTACAGTGTAGATAGTCTCTATTTGAGCTAGTCCTTTCACTTCAGGGTCTCTTCATAGTTAATGCAGATGAAGTCACAGGAATCCTAAGGCACAACTCATTTAATACTAAAGTAAACAACTGAAGTCAAGCAGTTGAGTTACTATCAAAAGTACCAGATTTTTCCCATTAAATAATAGGAAGAGTCCAGGATTAGCACTTCAACTGCAGGCATCTATATCATAGCTCTAAAAGATGGCAAGATGGATGCTACCCCAAGTCGTTACAAATTCAATAGTGAAGAAGCCTCATTTTGTCTCATTTTTAACCTTATTTTGCTACGAGGCTAAAATCCTAATTAAGGAAAAAAACCTCTACAGGATTAAAATAAGAAACATTAATAAAATGTACAAGGGAACGACAACTATTAATACTGATGAAATTACAGAAATTGGAAGGGGGGGGGAAAGCTAGGCAAGAGCCAGCGTACTTTATCATCTTCAGGGAGGTACCATATCGTCCAGGGAGAACTTTCATCTACTTTGTGCCAACAAAAGTCCCAGAAGGTCTTTCTGATGAGAACTTAAAAGCAATCATTTAATGATCACCATGTCTTTAAAGTACACAGTGATTTCTGTATTTCCAGTATAATTGAAAATAAAGCGGCAAACTGGTCCTAGTGAGACCCAGTTATCTACAACTGAACCTACTGTCAGATTGAAACACGTTCTAGCAATGCTTTACACGGAGCACATAACCCTTAGGCAGGGATGCTAAATCACTTTATTATAAACTGTAATATGAAAGCAGAGAAAAAAGTTGGAAACTACAATCCTTTTGAAAGAGTAAGGGAAGTCTTCTGGTTTGTTTCTAAACCAATGCAAACACAGTTGTGTTATTAAAGAACGTATTTTACACCATAATTAACAAAAAAACGTCCACAGGGGCTTAAAAAAAGAGATTGGAAGATGATCTGGATTCACAACAGGGAAAAAAAGAATTATACGAGCAAAAACATTTCAGAGGAACTTCTGTACATATTACATTTAGGACAAAAGCTGGTAATTGTCTTTTTATACCCATTTTCCCCTGCGTTCTCTGAGGATTGTACTTTGTTCACTTTGCAGAACTTACTACATTGATAAAAAGTATTAGAAGCTTGTCTGCCAACTACTGTACAACATGGCTAGGTCTTGCTTATCTGTACAGAGCCAAACTATGCTGGAACTGCGTTCTAGAACCTGCCACCCAGTAAGACAAAGTTTTTCTAGTTGCAAGCGCTGTTGCAGCCTTTGTTTTCCATAATTCACACTGAATTCAAATTTCATTTGGTGTAATTCAAACGAATATGTAATACCAAATAACATTATTTCTCAATAAATGAAATATGTGCTCGTCTTAACAATTCCACTGCTGAAATCTCCTTGGGATTGTTTTCTCTTGTCCAAAAATTGTTACAATTCTTTCAAATTGGAGAAACATCACTTCTACGTATTTTGGTCTAAGAACCTCAATTCTATGGTGTATATGAAAAAAACACTTCAGAGAAGACTTGACAGGGATTATGCATTGGATGTATATAAAATCTCATCTTTTTCTTTAAAAAATATTATTTACTAATAATTATCCTAATAATCTCTATTTTAACTTTTTAAGTCATGAAAATGAGGTTTAAGACTGAAAGCTATAATGCTATTTACTGTGATCTAGCTTTTGTCTTACTACTGCTTAAAGCACAACTCAACTTCTAATTGGAAGGTAACCAGACACAGTGAAGTGGTGCAGAAAAGCTGTACTTGTATGCTGTCAAACAAATTATGTATGGATATTTATTTTGATTCTGCCACAGCCTTTTATAACTCTCCTAAATTACAAGTTACACGTGGGCTTTCGGAGGAGTATTTTCTACCTGGGAAAATACTTAAATGGTCAAAATCAAACATAAAGCTACGTACTAGTGGCTGCTTTCCATAGTGCATATGCTATTTCTCAGAGATGTGTGTGTATATATGTATATTAAATAAAGTTTAATTCCTGTATCATCATGTTCTCTTCCTAGATAACTCTGAAGTCACCAAACTACCCTCATAATAGCAATCTATTTCCTGTGGGAACAATTATGTAGTTCCAAACTGTAAATACAGGATCCTGTAGCAAAGGGGGCGTGTCTCAGACAGCCAAAGCACTTCCATCAATTAAACAACAACAGCAGAAGATACCTGCATCAATTTTCTGGCCTATGGTATACAGTTTTTTCTAGAAAGATCTGAATATGACATTACCTTTATTTCCTGAGGCAACGTCAGCCAGCGCAAGCCTGGGAGATTGTCTAAGAATAATGCACTGCAGGTATCATAGTGTTGAGCACCGGGACTGGCGTTTGACTTGAGTCTTGCAGGCTGAAGCGCACGCTGGAAGAACAGGTTGAAAAAATGATCCAGGCGAGAAACATTTTCCACCTGGCAAAAAGCACTGAACAAACATGAACTCCAAGTTAAAATAACATCAAGAAACTTGTAGCTTGTTTATATAACCCTCTGTGCTATAGAAGTCTTTTTACAGCATGATACTACATTTAGATTTTTTTTCTTTAACTGAAAAACCCACTAGGCCAATATCTAGGCAGTACCTACAAACAAAGAAAAACACTGCCTTGCTGAAAGCAGTATATCTTAGATCAACTTAATATGAGAGAATGATCAACTTCATCCTTTTGGAAATTGTTGGGTTTTTTTTTTTTTTCTTTCTTTTAGTAATTTAACTATTTTTGGTGTGTAACAGATCTCGTCAGTTTTTTCAGAAGATGCAAAAAAACCATTCAACTGTTCCAAATGGTCTATACCTCTACCAAAATCAAGTACTTGATATCTCACATTCAAAGCTAATTTTTCTGAGATGCATTTAAATAGTTGCAGGTATTAGAAGTTGCTCCTTGTCATGAAGTGACATAAAAAAGGTCATAAGAAAGATAAGGCCTGACATTACATGAGATTGTTCTTTCTAGAAACTTCTATGCTGTTCAACACAAAAAAAGGAATACAAATATTAGGCTTTTCTCTATGGCATACACACTTTAACCCTGAATTGAATGTCAGCATATGAGTAGCCTACCTTGGCAATTTTATTTAGGTTACAGTCAGACTGAAAATTTTCTGGGTTGTTTCCAAATGCATAGAAAGACAGTCACTCTGCCGAATAAAGTTGTGAAGTCTGGAGTGTTTACTTTATTAAAAATATAACACTGATTCTATATGTAAGTTTTACAGACGGTGCTTTAACACAAAGGATAACATTTGCAGAATGCTGTTGATATCCACAATGACTTAGTTTTCCCTTGATTAGGTTAAGTCTTTCACATAATCTCTCTGAAGTAACAAAGGCTGTTTAAAAAGAATCTTACTAATGTTAAGACTGAAACAAAAAGGCAAGAAGAACAGAATCCAGTTTTATTGTGCAAATGTAAAAGAACATGCAAAGAAATTCCACGTAAACATTAAAAATGAATGCTACTAGCTGTCTTTTCCAGTGAGCATCAGTGAAAAATTAGTGACTGAGAAGAAAATACTTTTGGAAGAACTGACCTGTCTAAAGAACTGTACATAAATTTCAAGGTCCTGACAACATCTTCAATCATGTTCCTCAGCTGAGAAAGTGGCACACTAAAAGATAAAATTCAAACACACATCTTAGCATCTTTACTATGAATAAGCACAGGCATCTTCTGAAGAGCTGTATTCTTAACTGGTGTTATATCGCAAACAAAAAAAGAATTCTTCATCGGCCTGTATGAGGTATTTCCTTTGAGTGACTTGCCCGTGATGACACAGTAGTAAAGCTGAAAGGGGAAGTCCTCCTAGAACACATAAATATGTAATATTACTGCTGTTATTCAGTAGTCTCTAGACTACTAGTCTATTCAGTAGACTTTACCAAACACTGAAAACTACTGTTTTCTAGCCTACACGTATTTGACATCTAACAAGACCTTATTCCCTTTAGAGAAAATGAAAAAGAAACTGCAACAATGGATATATAAAAGATGTGAACAACGTCAATCAAAAAAGTGGAATCACAGGTACAGAAACTAGTTATAGTAAAGAGTACGCTGTAAGCCCTCCCTTTCTTCCTTTGATGGGTTCAATTTGAGGACACATAATAGGAAACAAAAGGGAAACAAAGCATTTTATTTGAAACTCACTTTTCTTCAGGAAGGCCAATTACAAGCAACTTGTCAGATTCTTTCCAGTAAACAACTTGAACCAGTTTTCCACATAAGAAGAGGGAGGAACTAGAAAAAAAATCAAGCCAGAAGTACTTCTGTTAACACTATGAAGTTATAACAAGACCACCAATATAAGGCAGAATGATTTATATGTATTTTATATGTATTTTATATGCAAAGTCTTATGCTCATATATAATCACATGCATGCAACTGAGCTAGGTAATTATATTAATTATTACAGAACTCAAAGACACTCTGATTTCTATTCCAAACAGATCACACCAGTAGTAACAACGTTTTCAAGTACACAAATGTAAAGGATGAACAGCCGCTACTGAAGTGCCAGTCATCTTCCGAATCATTCAGATGCTCTTTAAAGGTCTTCCTGGCATACATCTGCCTAGCTTTTAACACAATCAACTTAGATCACACTGAGGTACCCAGAAGTACTAATGAAGGTTCTGAACATAGTAATCACTCACAAAATCATTTAAATAGACTCCACACCTTTTGAAAACAAGCCCAAGAGGTATTTGAACAGATTACCCAAGTGATAAACATAAACTTCCAACTCTCATGTTACCTCCTTGTACAGAAGATTGTTCTATGAAGCTCAGCAATCCCAGAAAGACAGAGAGGACTTTCATTTGAACCATAAAAAGTAGATTAGAACATGAATCAGAATGAGACCCAATGTTCTAATTAGCAGCAAACCATACACTAGGCACCAGATGATCAGATTAAATGTACTGGTTGCTGCTAAAACCAAGATCTGTAAATATCTCGAATGCTAACTTTAAAACAAAACTCCACCTTTCTTACTGTCATGTTAGAAATTTTAAATAACAAGATAACACTGCTGCAAAGTGAAAAAAGGTAACTTTAGTTTAAGCTTGAAAGATTGAAGAATTTCATTTTTGGGACATGGCTCCATGATTAACTTGCTTCTCTGATTCACTCATACTGTAAAATTGATGGTACTGAATAAAACAATAGTGTCATTCATTAGTTAAGAAATACTTTAGTATTTCCACAGGTCACCAGAAAATTTTTATCCTTCATGTAACCAAAAGTGCTTTCCAAACACAACAAGTTATATATTTATAGCACAGTTAACTACAAAGAAGTAAACATCCACATCCCAAAAGATATACATGTGCAGACACAATAATAATAATTCATTCTTCTGACAGAAAAAGCTTCATAGGAGAGCTGGGGATTATCTGTTTTGTCTTTTCTAAGTGATGAGACAGTCCACAGAGTCCAGCAGAATATATTTTTAGAACAGTCCAGCTTTTATATTTTTAGAACTCAAAAATAGGAAATTGAGAACCTTAACAGTAACAATCTACATTATCATAGATTTCTGTATTGTTTTTCTGATGATACCATACGTATAGATCAAACAACGGATTGATTTGTCTTTTAGATGTGTTTGAAAATCTGGACATGTCCAAAAATGCTTCTATATGGGAGAATTGCCATTAATAATGCATAAGCATTTAAGAGGAGTTAACATACCTCAGTGCTAATTGATGTGGCATTGCCTTAAAATACTGGTATATGCAAGAGATGAAAACCCTGTGTTTGATACCTGCTGCTAAAGGAGTCAATCCACATTCCTACTGATCACTAAATCAGTAACAGGATCTTCAGCAACTTATTAACTAGAAAGTTATAAGCATAGTTAAAGCACGGTGTTAAAATTTCTTACTCAAAACAGCAGGATACCAACAAATCTGAGGAAAAAATAAATTAAAAGAGATACAAACAAAAGTAAATTATCCAGTATTAATTTTCTGGTAAGCAAAAAAATATTCAAAAGCACTTGAAGAACTTCTTTTAAAGAAAAATTTATCAGTGGAAAGCCTAACTTTAATGTATTAAACAGGCTCTTTGCCTTTTGAGGAATTCCTTATTACTGCCAACGCTGTTCACTACTCCTGCATTACTGCTTGCACTCTCTATTTTTGGTCCTGAAATCCCACTTATATTTGGCTTTTTTATACCAGTCCAGGTCTTGTGTCTGACACACAAGGCACTGATGTACAGAAGAGAATCTTGCCTGAGACACCCCAAGAAATGCAAAACTCATATATTGATTCTCAATGGGAAGAAGCTTGAAACTAAAAAGTGGAACCTGCTCACTTCTAATTATTCCACCAGAAAATCATCTATCTTTAAATATTCAATAATCTCTTGACATATCTCCGTCACCCCCTACACTCTCCAAAAACTCAAGAGTCATTTTTATTAGACTTACTGGAGTCCTGGTCTGTGGATACAAACATCTTTCAGGTGTTGCAAGTTGAATGTTAAAATTAATTTAGAAGTAGCAGGCACTCCTGAATTTAACTGAATTACGTTCTATCTTTTTAATTTTTTTTTTTTTAATTTGATTGAAGCTGTTGTAGAATGTCCTGTCTGCCATAGTACTGTGCCACAGAATCCCAGTTTAGATAAGGATGTTTTAAGGGATTTGAGAAGGGATCTAAAAATAATTTCACTAAACTAAAAATTCTAGTCATTGCCACCATGACAAAGAAATTCCCCCAAATCAATGCATATCCAGGCTCAGCAGTCCCACTTCAGACATGCTGTTCTAGTTAAAACATTACTGTCTAACAGGTTCAGATTCACTCTTATCTACAATTTGATGCATGACCCACGTGTGTTTTCTGTACACATATGTGTAAAATAATAAAAGTAGTAATACATTACATTTCAAATACTTTTACCTGATAATCTGGGTACCAGTAACACTTTCCAGTATGTCAGACAGTGTGAGAAATATTCCCCTCACACTTTTCAGTTTTTGGGATGCTTCTGATATGGGGTACTGATAAAGAATTTCTTGCTGTGAAGAAAGTTAGCTGTTAATTAAGTAAAACAAAACAAAAAAAAAATCACCATAAACCACCACCCCCCCCCAAAAGATAAGAGGTTTTTTCCAGCATCAATTTTTTTGTAAACATGAAAGCTTTTATCATATACTTTCACATGGTATCAAAACAAGCAGTGGTCTGCACAGGCATAGTGGAAAGTTCTAAAATGCACATGAATGCTTCTGACAGTTTTAACTTTTCTATAAAATAGAGAAGTAGGACTTACTTAGAATCATTATTACATAAAGAAACATAAAATGACAAACAGTATGGCCACTGCATTTTACAGCTCAAAATATACTCTTAACAAAACTGGTTCGAAGATATAGCTAATATTTGTGTGGTTCTTTCAATATTTAACTTACAATTTAAATCAGCAAACACACAGTTCTTTAAAGCCAACAATAAGAACATTGAATCTCCAGTGCCTCTATATCACCTTACCTAATTGCTTTACATGTACAGCACAAAATATAACTGAGGTAGATACTCAAACAACAACATATACACCATTAACAATTTTATCACCAAACCTCTGACCATCTGTGTCAGCACACTCAAGTCATCTTGAAACTGAAGATCAGTAGAGATAAATGTCACAATTATTTTTCTTTTTCTAACCAGTTCTTTAAAATAAATGTTCTATGAAAGCATTTAAAAGAAATTTATATTAATTATTTCAGCAAACATAACAATATAGTAATAAGCAAACATCTGATTCCCCACATACATTGTTTTCTGGCAAATCATGATGGGCCAGAAATAATCCCTGTAATATTAAGCCTATCCAGCGCAAAGACCATTGAAACAAAAGAAACACAGACATGATTCACTTTCCTATTTATGTCACTAAGCACATCCAGCCAGTGCCAATTCCCGTTGGAAATTTTTCCCTCGTCAAGATTAAAACATAAAGTTTCATTACAGAAGGGCCTGGCAAACTCTTCATTCTTATCCAATTTAATTAGCTCTATTTTCAAATACGCATTAGCAACAAGGATTTTTTCTTTCTTGAATCAATCCCTCAGCTGGAAAAAACCTGCCATTTTCTAATTACAGCACTACAAAGGGCTAGAAAGACCCTTTTTTTCTCCTCACTGTGAACCAGGGCCTTTACACAAAATTCATTTGAGAATTATCTGTACACTTTCCCAGGGAAAGAAAAGACAACTGTAACAAAAGGTCATAGCTGCATCTTACATATAGATTAATGAGTTAGCAAAGTTCAGCACATACTGCCATACAAGATCAGCTGTCTCCAAAGCAAGGCAAAAGTTCATAGGCCAAGGACAATGGAATTAATAAATGAGAAGTTGCTCATTTCTTAAAAAATGTAAACCCTCCCTCAACTCAAAAACCTCAAACTTGGACAGACTGTCTAAACTAATGGTTTATCAAACAGCTTCCCTTCTTTATTTTTATTTTACTCATTTCTCAAACTGAGCTTAAATAACATTTAAAAAAAAATACCTAGTGCAGTCTTGAGAACCTAAGAAACAGCTCAAAGAAATTGTGTCAAAGTGGTGCCGAGCAGCTAAAAACCTCCTATAATCTTCACAGGGCACTGACAATAGGTGCTTTAAGTTGCATCTTATGTAACATTAACAAAGAGACAATATATGCAAA
Source organism: Balearica regulorum gibbericeps (assembly GCF_011004875.1). Classification (NCBI taxonomy): domain Eukaryota; kingdom Metazoa; phylum Chordata; class Aves; order Gruiformes; family Gruidae; genus Balearica; species Balearica regulorum. The sequence continues at coordinate 8,602,644 of NC_046187.1, read as the reverse complement.
GACGACTATGAATTCTTAAAGATTCATTCAGAAATTGCAAAATCAGAGAGAAATGCTACAGAAGTACAAGTCAGTGTCTGTATGAACTGAGCTATCTCATCAGCTACTCAGTAATACCTACTTTGCAGGTGTGCCAAACCCATGCTGCCATTAACACTATCACAGAGGAAGAATACGAACATTACTTCTTTTAAAACATTGTATTGCCAAAATGAGTTCAAACATGAAGATGTTACAGTGTATGCTAGTACAAATAACGTACGTTATAATCATAATACCTAACTTAAACTAAAATATAAAAAAAGATCAACCTTACTCACTGAAACCATTATCCTATGGCACACTCCCCACATGCACGCACACATGCTAAGTTACTTCTTAGAGCTCATTAATTCTACTTTTTGATGCCAAAAGCTCACAAGTAGAAGAATTGGTTACTAGTTCTAATTGCCATTGTTTACATGGATGTGATCTGCATACCATGCCTCCTTTGGCTATCAGTAAAGAAGCTTAGTAAAGGATCATTTTATTTTTTATTGTGCAGTATGGCATAGGTATATACTAACAGCAGTGCTAATTTGAAATAGTGCTGTAAACTAGATCTGGAACAGTACATGCACAGGATAAATGTCGTTTACTATTCACCAAATGAAATTAAAGACAAATGCCTTGAAGAAGGCGACATTCTTTTGTTAGGAAATGTTATAAACAGCTTGATTACACTCACAAAGCATCTCTCAACATTACAAACTATTTGGGGCTGCATAACTGCCAAGACTTCTGAGGAAACAATTCTTCCATGGTATAAAGGGAGAACAAGTGCATTACAATCCCTCTTTACCTCTGCTCAACATTCAGAGTTAATCCTGTTTCGTGGGAGGCTGTAAAGAAATAATGGGGCAAGAAAGCAGTACTCCATTTACTCTGAAGTGCAGGAATTGCAATTAGGCATTTGCGTATCTATTCACCTACCAACAGAGGAGCCAGAGGCCCTGAAATAAATTTTTGTTTTAATATGTCATAAAGTTTATGTAAGTGACCAAGAAAACACTGGTCTTTAAGTCTGCAGCAATTGTCCGTAGCTGTTCTATCCACATAACATAGCGGTCTTGGACTTCAAACTTAGAATTGAAGAAAAAAAAAAAAGAACTACTGGCAATATGTAAGTGACTTTTGATAAAATATCCTACATTTAATTAATTCACAGTTAAATGAGCTCTTTCCATTTTTATTATAGGGAAATACCAAAGCAGAAAAATACCACAGCAGAAAAATACCACAGCATCATATGTTTTAATGGAAACAGTCTCCAGGTGGGAAAAAGAGCACAGAATGACCTTGCCTAGTTACAATGCTATTAAAAAACAAAATCAAAAACCCCAAATTATAAGAAAGACTTGTATAAACTCATTTCTGCTGAAGGTATCTCCCATGAAAAAATGCAGTCTCTTAAACAGGATTGGAAAGAACTGCAAACCAAAGCTTACAGTGTTAGTATCTTGCTGCAATACACAATGAAGCACACATTACCTTAAACATATTATGTTAAAAGAGCATGATGTATATTGCAAAGGCAAGCTTTCCAGAATTATGAAGTACTGGATTAATGGTTGCCTAATAAGCCTTAATTATACACACTCACCTGCCCATCTTATCCTCTGCACAAGGCAGGCATCTTTCAGAAAAGATCTAATACTTAAAGGCAATGTCATGCTACGTATGTAGCCATAAATCTGTCATTTCCCAGCTTTTAAGCACTTGACTCTGCAAACTTCACAGCATATCATCTGAAAAATGCTATCATGTAATTTTCTAGGGTTCTCCTTCCCAGCCCTGTCTCTAGAAAATAAAATTAAACTCCATTATGTGTAGTTGTAACACTTTCTCTCTATTACACATCACCAACAGAGCAATACATACTTCAATCAGTTGAAAGACAGTATAAAAAAATAAAGACATCTCAGAGAAGGGATGGAACGCTAACTGGGTCTAAGGATTAATTCCAGGGGAGAGAAAGCAAAACTTCTTTCTTCTGCTCCCCATTCCACCACTGTCCCTTCATCCCAGTCCCTGGGGACTGGCAAAACTTGTGCTTCATTTGATGTCTCCACATCACAGATAATATAGATCACTGGGGCACTGAGAATTTGCAGAAGGAGAGAAGAGTCTTTTTCCAAACGTCTGGTCCTAAAAAGTCCACTGCATCCATGTTTCATTTTCAGATCAGGGAAGAGGCCAGACTCAGCCCTTCACGTGGTTCTGTGTCTTGCCTGCGTTCTGAGTGGAGCATTTGTAACTATGGCTACACCATGAACAACATCTACACAAACTTACAATGGGTTATACGTACAGCGGCAACTTTTTTCTGAGGAACACAAAAAGGAAAGAGATGTGAAAGGAAGCAAGGAAGCTTTTTGGGACAAAGGAAAAGTACTTCAGAAGCTCAAAAATGTTGCCCAAGCAAGAATCAACAGTGGATTGCAAACAGCAGACATGAGAGCCCTCTAAGAAAAGGCACATTAGCATTTCAAAACAGGAGAGGCTAGACAGATTATGTAGGTGGACTGCCAACAGCTCCTGCTGGGGAAAATTTTTTTGACTAGACAGATTTCGTAGTTCAAGTTTGAGAGGCATATTGAAAACATCACAGTGAGCATCTGAGAGACAATAAGGAACTTCTGAATTTCTCTCTGCTTTGTCTGGTAACACCTCTAGCCTGCTCTTTATGTAAAGACATTCAGCAGCACTGAAGTGATTTCAAGTCCAATTACAGTGATGCTAACTTTTTTCCCCCTGGAATTTCAGGCCTGCCTTCTGTCAAAATGGCCATTGTACAGATTACTCAAAATTATTAGCAAGGTTTTTAATTTTTTTCTTTTTTTACATCAGAATGCATAGCAGTTGCTGTTGCCAGTTGTTACCTTTAATCTTCAGTTTTAGATGGCCACATACCTCATCCTTAGATGTTTCAGAGTCCAGTTTCATTGTGAGGAACATAACAATATGAGGCACGTCTTGTATAGCCTGTTGCAGGTCTGTACCATCTTCTCCCCACAACAGCCGAACCAGATTGTTCATACTTGACTGTGCCTGTTTATACCTTTGCTGAGAAGCTCCTTCAGGCTCAAATATTGATGTTTCAAACGTAAGTTTAACCTATTAAGATAATTAATTGTGAAAATGAGGCTCTACTTATAACTATGTTCTACTATCAGATGAAATAGATGCAGTTTGGGCCCTTTAAGAGATTAAGTTTTCTTAGCTTTACTGACAAAAGATGCAAGCATTCAAAAATTCCTGCTGTTTCAAGAAAACCAATTTTATATTCAGCATTACAGAACCATCTATTATTAAGGACAAAGCCAGCTATTACATGCTCTATGAACCATGTGAGTAAGCATGTGGTTTGGTGTATTTTCATACTTAATTCTTATGGTTTTGAGAATGGAAAAACATACTTACTGCTCTGGGTTTGTTTGAACACAAAACCTATTACCATGCTTTTCAAACACACACAATATTTGACTTCTTTCAAAATGTCAGCACTTTCATAAGTATATATCCTCAAGGCTCTTTCATCAGCATCTTTGCTATTTTGAGTGCATCAACAGGTACATTTGCACAGAAAAATAAATTTACATTAGACTGCAAAAGTCTATTAATTTGTAACAGTAGCAATTCTTTCAATCTGCCAACATTTTCACTATGTTAAATTTGCCTCTTTTTTTAACTGTAAAGTCAGCAAATAAAACTTCCGTGTACAATTGTTAAATTCGGCAACAACTAGCAAGAAGCACAGAAGTTTTTTATATCACTTCTTCTGAAGACATCACGCAGCAAAAAAATATCAAAGCACAAACAGCATTCTCTCAAAAAATAACTTAAAAGTTTACATGATCAAGCTTACTTTGTCAAAAAATGACAAGATGTTTACTGTTCTTTATTTCCCAAATAAAGTAAAACCCAGGAATTTTAGAATAAATGCCTACTTCTAGGCTCACAAGCAACACAAAATCCAACTTGGTGTGGAAATAGGTTTCACAATTTGCTTTACAGACCTCCTTTTTATGAGCACTGCCTTACAAAAATTATGTTTGTTAGTTGTTCCAGCAGTGATGAAATGAAAAAATAGTATTTTTTTTTGTGAATGAACACTTCATCTTAAATATGAAAGAAGGATGTGTGAGAAACGTGTAGCTTTTAACTGTGCATAAAATTGTAATTGACAAGGAGAATAAATTGATTTATTTTCTTGGATGATACCTTAGTTTTCATCATAGTTCAAAATGACTGAAAATATACCTATTTGGACTAAGTAGGCACGTTCTCAATTCCCTCTTTCATATGTTTTTACTCAAGATTGTTTGTCTGCCTTAAAGTACCCTTAACACGCCTGTTGACTGGGAAGTTCTAAACATAATACGTCACACCAAATTCTGCTTCTCTTTAAAGTCAGTGACAGTTCAGTCTAATGATCGATGCAACAAAAAAGGTTTCTATTTTGCCAGTTGCAATAAATTGAAAAGCCCAAGCAGAAGTAATTATATGTTTAAATATGGATAATTTACATTTTCGTAATTGTGTATGTATATACACATAAAGAGAGGAATGCCAGCAAAAAGTAATGATGCTTTAAAACACCCACTGCCTGTCAAACTAGATCAGAGAGAAGTGCTATCATTGGCTCTTCCAGCTATGACATTTATGCCACTGGCTGCCACCTTCCTATTCCACTCTACTCCCTCCCAACACTTCTCATTAAGCTTTTCTTCCCTGTTTTGGCTGTTACCAGCTTTTTTTCTCTTTTCTCTTCCAATTCTCTGGAACAGCATTGCACTCAATCTTGCTGTCCTGCCACGTGCTACCACTTTGTCTTATGACCATAACTCATCCCTTGCTCTCTCCTCATCATTTCAGTTCAATTCACTACACTGCATATTAACAGGACTCGAGGAGCAGAAACATCCAGCTAAGCAGCAGCAGCTTTCTTCTCCAGCATTCTGTGACTCAGTTCTCTTTCTTTGTCATGCCATCTGCAAGTATTTCAGAGGATTTTCCTCGTGCTCTGTTTAACTTCTTGCAGATTTCCTGAAGGCTCAATAGTTTTTTCCTCTTAATTTCTACTACATCTTGTCTGTGGACGCTTATTCATGACACTCAGGCTACAGACTCTACACAAATGACACAGAAAGGTAATTCTTGCTGCAGTCTATGTTTTAGGCTCAATTGAAAACAAAACAACTCAGTTTGTCTTGTCTTTGAGACACAACCATACAGCCAAACAGAACTTGAACTCTCCCTCCTCCTGTAGGCGTCCATGCTGCCTCCCACATCACTGTGGGCGATACCACACCGCTCAGATGTGAGGTCACTGTATTTTGAGAAAAGTTTCTCTGCACAATTTAACTACAAGTTCCTTTCCAAATTTTCTTGATTTTATCTAACAGCTTGAAACATAACATTTTCTGTTCCTCTCTACTTCTGTCCAAGTTCTAATCTATTTCCTGCCTTTAAAAAAAACTACTGCGAAAAAAGACCCTCTAGGCTGGAAAATGCTGTAATAGAAAATGACCAAGAGACTACAGTTTTACACACCCTAAATTTTTTTTTTTTTTTTTTTGTGGAGGGGAAATGAATCTTCATCCTAAGCAGTGCACAGAATCTGATTAAACGTGACCGCTGAAGTACCCTTTTGTAAATACTGACTATGACATCTTTCACAACTTTGATTTCATTTTTCCTAAAGAAAATCAGTTCAGTGCACAGCAGAAAAAAGAAAAGGAAGTGAAATGAAGACTAGGAAAAACATGGAAAATATTAGTATTCCACTCTAAATATACAGCATGCACACATTCGCAATACTTAGACAGTTCTCAAAATGTAATCAAACTGCAAAAAGGCACTGATGAAGGTGACAGTGACAGCAAACTATGAGGTACAGAGATGGGGATTTTCCCGCTTAGGAAAGATGTAACAAGTGGAACATGACTGAGCTCTCCAAAGTCATGCAATGATATGAAGAATAAGTCATAAACAGCTAATTACTCCTCTTAACAGAGGAAATGCAGCTAATTAGATGGCAGTTTGAAAACCAACAAAAATGAATGTAACACACATATCAGTTATGTAAATCACTGCTACAGGATGCTGTGGATGTCAAAGTAATTTTAAGAAGTAGATTAAAAAAGGAGTTACAAACCTGTAAGTGATCCAACAAGTCCCTAACTATTGACTGCTGGAAGCTAGAAAAGCATGATGGGAAGGTGACTCTCTATTTAATTTGTTTCTTAATACTCTTTAAACATTTGTCAGTGTAAGAAACAGAAAATGTAGCTGTTATACTGTTGGTCTGACCCAGAAAGGCATGCTTTCTGTTGATCTGCAGGAAAGCTGTATGTCTTAGAATGTGGATTTTATTATAGATAGAGCTGGTGGCATTGCCTGCCTTTTAAGATTGCCTACCATTTCCTGTTGTAAGTCTTGGTTTTCCATGAGCTTATGGTTTGCACAAGTGTAACTCAAAAATTTCAGGCTGAAATTTCCGATTCTTAGTGTCTGCCTCAGGCCAAATAGTTTTAGAAAATATTTTGGGTTTCAGGTAAAGTGGTTCAGTATCAGGGTAAGGAAAAGGGTATTCTTTTAGCATATCTTCCCCTTCCTATTCTGTCTTCTCTGTCTTGTGGTGACAGGAAGCTATTTCGATTACAGAAATGTAAAATTGTATAGACTGCAGAACACAACTTTATCATACTATCTCAAGCGTTGATTGAGGAGTATGCTTTGTCCTGTCACATTCAGCGACTGCTGCAGAACTTCTAAATGACATGTCCAATGCTTTAATCAGAATTAGGACTTAATATCTTACTAGGTGACGTGCAAGCACCCAAAGAGAAACAGTTCTGCCATTAAAAAAAAAATAATCGGACTTTCGTTGCTCAATAAATGTGCTAAACTAGCCCCTACGTGCCTAGAAGCTAGTTTGCCTAAACTGAGGTAAAGAAAACAAAATTCAGGAAATATAATAACAAGAGATGTTATGCCACATGCTGCAACTGAGATAATCTAGGTAATTAGTTTTTGAAATTACTTCCAGTAATTTTTAACACTGAACCCAGAAAAGCAGTGACTTCACTTACATAAATAACTTGCAACTACAGTAAAACAGCTTTAAACTGCATCTTTTTCAATGTTTTGCAATGTATGATGAATAAGAATAGATTAACAATTTTGCTTGTGTAATAGCTGTCTTTATTACTAAATCTGAGTAACAACAACCCTCTGTTTCTTCAGCAGCATGAACACAGTGTTCTACACTACAAAAAACCCCAGAATTCTGTATTTAAATTCTCCACAGGTCTATTTCAGCAATCACTCTTCTGGCTTGACTCAAACTGCACAGTAAAAAAGGAATAATTGCACTTTAATAAAAGGGTTTGGAAAGCCAACATGACAAACAGTTACACATTTCAAGTAATGACTGTCTGCTTGACAGATTTACTGACAATGTAAACATTAACATTGCATTAAAAGTAACTACTATATAAAGGTTTGTGTTGCATTTTAGCAACAAGTAATATATATACTCTAATCTAGCAAGGATACAATTAAATAAACTATATAATCTCTGCTTTTTTAATCATTCTATATTTAATAACAGTTACAGCAACTCCATATTTGGTCAAAGACAGGCAAGACAAGGTTTTTCTCCCGTGGAGCTCTGCCAATACCTGACCACAACTCTGGTAGCTTAGACAAGCTTCATACTGTCGAGTATCTTGGAAAGCTCCCCAAACTGCCATACTAGTACTCAGTCTTATTGCAGTTGCAGATGTAGTTCTACAGGCACTTAGACTATGTGAGTTGCAAACAGAAGCATATTTAACAAAACCTAAAATTTCCACTTCTTTTTCATCTCTGGACAGTAAAATATTTCTATTATTATTACCTCGTATATTGTACCTGAAGAAAAACTATCAAGAGGTTACAGACATACTGTAAGAGAGACTATAATTTTGACCTGCTCCACCTCATATCTATAAGTTGCAACTTTTACCTTGTCTTCCTGTCCACCAGAAAGTGGATTTAAGCAGAATAACTCAAAATACTTAATTTTACACTACTAACATCCTAGGTAATTAACATTCTCCTGGTTTAATTCTGAAATAGCTATCTAATTCTTTACTAGTTCATAAAAATCACAGAATGGTTTGGGCTGGAAGGGACCTTAAAGATCATCTCGTTCCAACCCCCCTGCTGCGGGCAGGGACACCTTCCACTAGACCACGTTGCCTCCCAAATAGCCACTACTATTCTGCGGTTGACGTTTATTTTTAAGCTAGACCTCAGTATCTTGCTTCATGCATACTACTGCCAGATTGCACACCTCCCTATTACCCACCAGGAGCAAGGCATCACAACATTACGTACCTTGTCCTTCATTTGCTGAGATCAGAGTGTTCAAAATAACAACTCTCAAAGCAACCATACTTGCCATCTTTGCCCATAACTACAACTATCACTGGTTAAAAGTTTGTGCAGGTCTCAAAGGACTTAGTTCCCTGTATTCAACAAGTAGTAACTAACTTTGATGCAAGTGGTAACACAATAATGAAGTTGGTTTTGGAGCAGGAAAAGTCATAAAACTTGTTTTTTCACATATGTACTAGTTCTCCTAGAGAAACATGAATACTCAGACTTTTGCAAGCATAGAATACCTGGAGTCTCACACTGGGGAAAAAAATAATCAGGTGTTATGGTTAGTCTAAACCTAGAAATTGCACAATGTTGCATATGCTTTCTGACTCTGATGACAAACAGACTATCTAACAGCTGGACTGTGCCTAATGTCCCTTAATAGGACACTGGCTTAAGTCACTTACTTGCACCTACCTATTTTCACAAAACTTACCAGAATTAGACTCTGAAATTTGTGCTCTAATTTAACTGAAGTCAACCAATGTGTTCAAAAATTAGATGGAGAAGTTCTAAGAAAAAGATTGCCTAAGTTCTGCTTCCTGAGGAAAAAAAAAGCTAGAAACAATATTAATTTTTACAGAGGACATTTGGAATAATTGTTCAACTACTGTACCTGCATCGGACCTGGAATACAAGACAAAACCCTTTCTATGTTTTCAGAATTCACATCAACATCATTTACAGCAACTAGAGCATCTCCTGGAGATAAAACAGACAAAAGCATGAGAAAGTTAGATGGTATTACACCACAGTACAGAGCCAAACAGCTTTTTCTTTTAAAAATGAATACAACATTCAAACAATCATAAATGTCTTTTTGTTACATTTAAGTAGATGGTTTCTACATGCAATATTTACTATGTTTAGAAACATTAGTCTATTACCTCAGTGTTCTTAAGGCCTTACTGCTATGCTTGAATCATTTTACAAAAATACCTGTCAAAGCCTCTCCCCTCCATCCAGGCTTATATCACTCTTGTTACTTCATCAGAAAACCCAACAACTGCACCAATCAAGTTATGCCCAAGAAGTATTTTTTTCCCTCTGAAGCAATCTCTGCTCACTTGCTAATCCTTCTCACTCTATTGATATAAATGCTACTGTTTCCAACAGCACTCCAAAACTCACTCTGCCTGTAGCAGCTTACAAGTTCTAGGCCATCACGTACACCAGAGGTTTCTAGTGTTGGCTGAGCCCACCTGTGGGAGAATCCCACCACTCCTGAGCCCCTCTCTTTGAAGCAGCCCTGGCAGTTACCGTGCGTATTAGTAACTCAGCTTAGTTCACTAAACTGGCAGAAAACCATTCACTCCTTATTTCATCCCTACACCTCCTTTGTCTCGCAAGCCACATCACAATTTAGTCCATTCTCTTGTCCATGCTTTATCCACTCCTCATAAATGCAGACCCCATTATGTTGGTTAAAGATGAAGCGTGAAAGCAGCTGGAGTAGAAATCACAAGGTTCTGTAGTCTCAAAATAGAGAATTTCTAAAAAGCTTTCCAGTAAGGCTATCTAGGGTAAAATGCCTAAAATTTAAATACTATATATTTATGAAAAAACTGTACAAAGTGACTGCCAGTGTCACCAGGATACAGGACTTTATGGTTCATTAAGTCCTCTCCAGAGTCAAATATTCAACTTCAGAGTAACAAAACAGGCCTTATTTTCTACTTGATTTTCTTTGGTGTCACTTTCAGTTGTCTCTGCTTTCTGTCCTGTCTGGTGCAAAACTGCATTAGTTTACAGCTTGTATCATCTTCTGTCTGTGGAAAGGGAAGTAAAGAAATTAGCTTCTTACTTAACATTGAACTGACTTGATTCCAGGTCAAAGTCATTCTTATTCCTTACACCTGTGAACTAAAAATACCAAGAGCTGCTCTGGAAGAGCAAATTCAAAACCAAGCCAAATTTTGCTTGAGCTACACAAAGACTCCCTCAAAAAGTACCTTCATATCCTCTCCAAGATTATTAATATTAATGTTTAAAAGAGTGCAACATGTAATATGAGATACTCAATGACTGAAAAAAAAGGTTTCATTGAAGTACTCTTTTTCTTTCAAACTAGGTCCTCTTGAACTCTGTTTTCTAAGGAAATGAAGCTTCTACATTTGTACTATGAATAGCTTTGATCCCATTACTAAATTTCAGCCAAAGCTAGAAGAGAAAGCACAAGTCACTTTATCACTGCTGGACAGAGAAGCCCCCCTCCTTTTCCTTCCCTTTCCTGCCCCAGGTAAAGCTGCACCCTGAGCTCATCGCCTGTCCTGTTCAGAATCAGACGCAGCAAACATGGACTTGTCCAAAAAGCTGTTAGAGGGCAGGAGAGGGGATGATATCATAAGAGCAGTAAGGGATATCCCCCCCATGTGTGGGGAAAGGTGCCCAATGTGTGGGGAAAGGGAGGAATCCTGGGACTGGCATAGCGAACGTATGTGGATATAATAATGTACATCCACAGACAGTTGGACAGTTCATTATTTCCTCTGTTCATGGAGTTTTTTTACTATTTGTATCTACATTTATAACTCATCACACTTAGGTGAGCCTTATTGAAAAGGGTGAGATAAACCAGCATGTCCCTCACAACCCACGCTCAGGGAATTATCTGAATTCCAGAACACACTGTGCAGGCTAGAAGCTGCAATCGTGACACCTGTCCTTTTCCTCTGCACCAGGACACATGAAAAGCCAGAGGCAGCGTTACAGCAGTATTCAGCTACACCTGCAATACAGAAATCCTCAGCCAGCTAGTAGCAGCAGCGCTCATCACTCCTTCAGGCAGTGTAAAGAGATTAGAAAAAGGATATGGATGTGCAGGAAACGTACATGTTAGTATAGCTGTATTTTAAGCCTTGACTTCGCAACAAAAACACTCAACAGCATAAAGCACTGAACAACTGTAAGGTTCAATACACACTTCAAGTTTCCTAGGGAGAAGACTTGCTCAGCTCAAACTAACACAGTGATAATAATGATGTGCATACTAAGGAAAAGCAGAATCTCTGTCTCTAAGCTCTCTCCATTTCCTGAGAATCTAGTAAAGACAATGGAATCTGAAAGTTTAGAAGAATTCTGACCGTTTATCATTATTTCTGTCTTCTACCTTGCTTTTAAATACCATCAAATACAACTGGAATTCTTCCCAGGTACTAGGTCGATTGCAAAGTCACTGCAAAACACAATTAAGGCCCACAAGAGAAAGAACATTCTTCTTAACTAACCATCAGAAAGGAAATACCGAATCCCCCCAAAATGCAAGCAATTTTTCTCTTTAATACACTAGGCAACAACTAAGTGCTCACTGCAATTTTACATTAATTCATTCCTATTCTTTCTTACAGGAAATACAAGAAAAGGTTAAGTTTTAACATACACACAAAAATGTTATCATTCCTTGGAATTAATTGTTTTTTTCTATTTCAAATAATAGTAGCTCTCTCCCTAACCTCTGTGTTTCTTGATGTACAGCACAGTGAAGTTTTAGCCTATTGAGTCTTCAACACGACAATAATTCAAAGACAGGAAAGTTGAAAGTTAAGCAGGATTTAAAAGCAACTCAGTAAGTCTATGCCAGAGCCCCAGGACTTGAAAATTAGTAATCAAAACCAGACCATTCAGGCTACTCTAATGTAACAAGAAATTATAAACAGAATTACTACATTCTTTGTTGAAGAACACTGTATTAAAGATCATCATTCACAAATACAAGAGAAAGCATAAATTGGTCTTGTACTCATCTGGAGCACTGTTTAAACAAAAGTTATTTGCATTCTGTTTGTTTTACTACAGACCTTAGGAATTCTGTTGTGAAGACAACAGTTGAGTCATCTAACCCACAAGGGCATTCAAACAAGCTTTTTTGTGAAAGACATTTTGTGAAGACATCGGCACCTTAGCACTTAAGGGAATATTTTTGAACCACATCTCCCAGGTGGAATATACAAAGACACTTTGGAAGGAGAAGATGCATCAGTATTTACATGTTACATACTCAAAGCTTTTTATTTATTCAATGCCTAGTGTACATATGTAAAACTTCCATTGCAGCGGTAAATATTTATTCCATTCAATTTGTAAAAATGTAATCACGTACCATAAATGGAACAGCTTTCCAGAGGACACAGCCAAAGCAGTCCTGTAAGGCTGCCTTCACTTTGCCAGAAAATGCAGTATCACTATTAAAGAACTGCAACTTGATATACAACGGAGAAAATCTACATTTATCAGTATGGACTTTCCAGAACTGGGGGTGGAGGGGTGTGCATTTGCATTTTTGCCTTTTCTTTTTGCCAAACACAACAGCATTCAAAGAATAGAGACTATGAAGTAACAGAACAAAAGACATCACTGGAACAATAGGAAATATGTAAAGTTATGAACACAGAATTATCTTAAAGCAGAACATGACCATGAGATCTACCAAGTGTGATAATTAGTGCCAGCGCACAAGAGTTTATATATGCAGGTGTTCCTTTGTTAGAGTTTCACATCTACACTTCCTTTAAGAATTGTTTCCTCCCCTTTAGCAGTGTGAAAAACTTACATAAAGTGAGACTGACTGAGGTCCTCAGACATGATGTCCATCAAAAAAATAGCGCAAACGTATAAAGTTTAATTTCACTGCTTAATCAATTTAGGTTAAATGAAATAAAAGGGTAAATGCTGTTTGCAATTCTTTAAGTTGATCTAACTTGATGGTTTGCAGAGTTCAGTCAAATTTGTCCAGACTAAAACATTGCTGAATTTCAGACGTAGAGAGACATCTCACTAGTGGACAGAAAAAAGTTGTACAGATGGACTGCAAATACATTTTTCAATTTCTTGTGCTCTATGGAGTGAAAAAAACCCTCCAACTGACTTCTTTTTAGTATAGAGATAAAAGCAAACTTTTTCCTTTTTGCTGAAGTAGACATATACTTACATAGACAAGAAGCAGACATTTGCATGAAATGTTGTTTTCAAACCTGATATAATGTAAAATTTTGCTTTTTTTCAACAATACTGTTAATAAAAACATTTTACTGTATAATACCATATAGAATAGCACCTGACCTGCTCTTACTGGCTTCCATTTCTACCAGCAATAAGATCGCTATTGTGTGTTGTGAAAGTCACCAGCATATACGTTAAAAGATTAAGAACATTAGAACAAAGTCTCACTCAGTTCCATTTTTAGAGACATAGTGAGCAACTGTGATAGAGGAAATAATTTTCTTCAGGCAGCTCCAGGATATCAGACCCTGAGTCAATAAATTTATCTTTAGAAAAATACATGTCCTCTAAGGAATAAAGTAAGCTTTATTTTTTAAATCCCATGATAATGAATAATCAAGCTTTTGAGTTCTATCACTTATTATAAAAAAAATTGTCAGTCCACAAAGAAACTATAAGATATCCATGTATGTTCTCCATGCAGTGCCAAACAGAACTGAATTTTACTAGAGTGATAGAACAGAAAAGGTGAGAGGCAGGAATTCTTTCATATTTTTTTGTTCTGTCTTTCCATCTTCTCATTAGAAAAAGGACTTCTCACATCCAGTCAGTATTAGCCAAGGACAGTATATATTGATCTCAAACACCTAGGTTGCACACAGCTAATGAAATTATTCCTGCTTTTTGAAAGACAAAGTTTAGAAAAGTCTTTGGGACTGCTGGCATCCCTAAAATGTTTATTTCCGAACGGCCTATCACTTTACCACATGAGGCACTTTTGTTAAATATCCATTCCCTAGAGATAAACCTGCAAGCATCATTTCTAAACGTAGATCATCATTAAGCCAGGGGACACTGATGGGTAAGTGAATACCACTTCCATACTGTAATGGGAAGCAAATGTTTTTGGCTGAATTAAAATCAGAACCACGTTGTTCACATGGGAGAGGACTGAGGACACTTTTTTCATGAAATGCTGATACTTAGTTTCCTCTGTTCTTGGTAATGACTTGGTGGAAGTACTTATAAATGTTCACATACTCCTCTCCAAAAAAGGCAAAGCATGGAACACATTCTACTGAAGAAAGCCAGATCAATTACTTGCTTTATATGTTAGCAGGCTGCTTTTACCCAAACCAATGCTGTTATGCTTCAAGAAGAGATTAAAAGAACATAAACGACATCCCAAACTCCACAGTGAGAACACAGCAAAGCTTACGCAAGCTCTGTGTTTCTATCTTGCGTGCCCAACGTCTCTACTTTGGAGAGCTTTCTCAACAAGTGACACCATATATGGTAATTCCTTATGAAAATCTCAAACTCTCACAGTATTTTGGGCCTTTCAAGGACATTTTTCTGACAGGACTCTTAGTTCCATAGTCTGCAAATGACAAAACCAGCACTTTGACTGACAGAAGATAACTAGAAGTTGCCCATTTTTATGTAAATGGATTACTGTTTTAAACAACTAGTAATTTAACAGATATACTTGGCTTTCTAGCAATGCTGGCCTGTTTTACCAAAACTTCAGAACTCCAACAGCACTATCTGCATTTTTACTATTAAAATGAGCAAAGATTAATACTTCAACATTTCTTTACTGAGGGAAAACAAACAAATAACCCTAACAAATAATATCAACAGAACCACTGGATTAGAAACCCATAGAAAACCATTTGTCAGTAAATGGGGTTGGGAACTGGAGCTTTCAACTGAAGCTTGCAACAGCAGCCTGCATCTTTTGCATACTTGTTCAAAACTGGATTATTATAGCCCATCTTTAATACCATCCAAGATTAATCCCTGTCCCTAGGTAGTTTTCATACTTTTTTGACAATTCTACCTACTGATCAGGTGAGAGAATTCATGCAAACCCTTCAGATATTCAGCAATGAGAGCAGTAAGAACAGAAGGTGAAGGTAACAATAGTACGCCCTGCTAGTGAAAAGAGCTTTCCTGTATTTTCAGCATCATTGGAATTACTTTTCCATTTGTACTATAGCAAAGATGGTCATCAGCATTTATAAGAAGTATCCCCTGCTGTGAATCAGAGAGGTTTCAATTTGAAGGGAGAGAAATCAAATTATAATGGTATTTCCTATCACAACCCTTATTTGCTTGGATCTAAAAGTGAGTATTTAATTTATCTTTGAAGATACACTCAAAGATGAGACCAGAAAGTTCTACATCGCAGATCAAGCTTTGCATACTGTTAATAATAAACTCAGGCAAGAAAAATATTTTGCCAAAAACACAAAAGACACTTAAAACCTGTGAGATAAAAGCAACTATTTCATCTTAACCAAAATGAAAGTGACAGTAAAAATTGAAAAATCAGTGAGGGCTTTTTTGTTGTGAAAATTTAAGATGGATGCTGAACTGCTAAATGTATTGAAAAAAAGATAAATGAACTGATAAACAACACATGGACAGAATGGCATCTTTTTAAAGAGTTACAAAGCAGCAGGGTTTTTTTAGCTTGCAAAACTGTTGTATTTACTTTCATATGGTCAGTGCCTGCATTCTGCTTGGTTAATAAAGTACAGCAACAAGACTTACGACTTCCATATGCAATCTTAAAAAAAAAATTGAAGTGTAGTGCACAAATAATAAACAGATGTTTTAAGCGTTCAAAGCTATAAGGGATACACATTTCAGAGTAAATTGAAGAAGCCACCTGAGGAAAGCAATTATTTAGGGGGGAAAAAGCAGTTATTTCTACTAATATTAAAGCAATAACCACTCTAACTGTTTATTCAGAGTGAAAAAAATGAAGAGAGTTTAGTCACCCTTATGATTCAACCTTGGCAGCCATTTAAGTGGCAACCATACTTATCACTGACAAATTTACTGATTTGCCAATGAAAATACCAAGTAATCGGTAACTTGGTTACTATATTACAAACCCAAGTCTTCAGAAAAATTATCTATAGAGGTCAAATTTTAAATAAGATGAGTTAGAACACTAAATCGGGCATAACCGGCAGGATTTGGTAGCGGTGCGCTGCAGGAATGACCCATGTGGCAGGAGGTTGTGAGCTGCCTTGTGCTGCTTGTGTAAGCAACTCACTGTGTACCAAAACATCACCTGGCCAGGGGAGCTACAGCACTTCTGCCCAAAAGTATTTGAGAAAGAGCAGCAGTCATGAGGGGAAGGGTGGTGGCACACAGAGGGGACCCATCCCTGAAGGGCTGTGACCTGTGGGGAATCATGCTGCAGCGGAGGAAAACAAGGAGGAAGGAGCAGCAGAAGGAAAACATCACACAGGCAATCCCACCCCCTTGTGCCACCCGTTACCTCACCAACGGGGTTGGGATGCACAGCGTTAACGTGCAGTGAGAACAAGGGTAGCTCAGACTGGGAAAGGTGAGAGGAGAGGTGTTTGGTTGAAGCTGAGCCTGGAGAAGGCAGGGAAAAAGGCATTTTCTTAATTGTTTGGGGTCTTGTTTTCATCTTCTCAGTACCTGAAACAGTGATCTGAAGTTTTATGTTAATTGGCAAAAATTAAATTCAGTAACAACTCCCTGAGTCAAGATTGCTCGCCTGCAACGTGTGTTGCAAAGTGGTCACCAGGAAGAGCACAGTATGTCATTTTAAAACATGTATTTTAAAAGGAAAATATACTTAGTATTTGCTTCACAAAAGACTACTACAAAAAATGGTCTGCACCATTGACGGCTATTGAAATATTAATAAGCAAAACAAGATCCAGCTAGTATCTATGCATGTGCAGGTCAATGAAGACGAATCAAGTTATAACCAACCCAGCCAGCAGGCATCATGCTATACTGATCAGGTATGGCTCAAGAAGCTGCTAACTTTTGTGCAAATACTTGAATTTTAGACTGACCACAGAAATATTTTTTTACGGACTGTTTCCACAATTCACAATTCCTAAAACTTACTTTTCACAACAACAACAAAAAAGCAAAATTTTGTATTTTTCTTGAACTTTCTCTCCAACTTTAGATTCCGTGAGGATCTGAGAAGGCTATCTATTGAACTACAGTTGCTCTGGGCGTATACCATAGCTATCCTATCCTCTGATGTGCAACGCAGAAGCAGTAAACCAGGCAGGTTTTTTTGACCAGAATAAAATTTTTTTTACTATATATTCTTTATGCAGACAGCACTGAAACCTGAGCATCTAATTTATGCAAAGCATCTCTATTTCTAGACACCACATAAAAATTCCAGAGTACTCAGTGTTCACTATAGATATATAATTTGAAAGTATTTTTATATGAAAATTATACATTTTATACTGTTGGCACAGAATACAGCTCATTTTCCCAGTTAAGAGCTGAATAACTACAGTATGCTTAAAACTATTTGCTTCGAGTGTGCAAAAACAAGGCAACATTGGTTGACGATAGCCTAGGACATATTAAACTGCTAGCCTCTTTAGATTAATTTAAATGTTGTTCTCTAAAACAAAACAAAAAACCCCACAGTTTTTGTCCTCAGTAGCTCCAGGAAGCGTTAAGTGCTGCAGATGAAGTACCATCTCCATTCAACAGGTTAGCTTTATCTCCTGGATCTGGTATTTGCCTACACTGTTCTGACTTCACACCTGCTCTTACAAACATGCAGTTATATAGAAATTTGTGTCCCAAAATTACCTTACAGGTTATAAATACCCACTCTTACACTAATTAAATACAATGAGGCAGATCAAGCTGAAACTCCCTCCCTCCACCCCCTCATGCATCCCCCACTTCTTGACTAATCAGTTCTTTCTGGTACAATTTGAAAGTTATCCAGTTTTCCCTCTGGAGCATTCTTTAGCATCCCTACCAAAAACACGTGCTAAAAGAATCAGCTAGTCAAAGCACGATTTGCCTTTTTACACGCACAACATTGCAATTTCAAAAGCACTCATGCTGACTTTGCGGGATTTGTGCTACTATAGTATTAAGATTTTCATGATCTTCTAACCAACATCCCATCTTTGCTCTCTCTCTCCCTACGAGGCACCAGCTTCAAGGATTGTTAAACAATCTTCCTCTCTTTACAGATGTAAGCTAGCTGTCTCACATTTACTGTCTCTGAGGTTGGGATCTTGTGAGTCCTGAGTCCTTTTAACAGTGCCTTGATGCTGGAAGCGGGAGTATTTCTGCTCCTTCACTACTGGCCACAGAAGTTCATTCCCGTGCGTTATTCACGCATGGATGATTGTCAGACCTGTGACCCAAGTTTAACTTACTACACCAGCAAAAACTGGACAGGCAGTTTTTCTTCTGGGTTACTTTTTCTGCCAGGTTATTTATTTGCATCAGCTTATGGAAGTGTCTGACAAAAGCCAAACCAACACAAAGGAGAGCTGCTATACTGGCTCACTGCCTCCTCAAACTGCATCTCCACTAAGTATTTGGAGGCTGCCTGATCACAACTGCTGAAGAAGCAGCTGTTATACTTGCCAAACAGAAGAACATCTGAACAAAGCTGTGCAGAAAGTTTGTAACATACGCATGTATCTTACTCATTTTTTTCCTTCATTTTTTATGGTACAAAATCCATTTAAAGCATATACAGAAAAACTTTTTATCTAAAGGGGATACTGTGGAAAAGAATGAAAACAAAATGCAGTACTTGGCAGAGTATAGCTTTTCCCCAGTCCCACTTATCTACTGAGCAAGTTCTGCATTAAATTAAAGGTGGTGGTGGGATATTGCTTGCTCCAAGTTCAAGCTGCTCACTCCCTGTATGCTTAAAGGACAGTCATCTCCTTACTATATTAAGACCTTCTAGTTTGTCACATGTTCTTAAAACCATAATAAACATAATAAAACTGAATAGGTACCGAAACATCAGATGCAATGACATTTATTTAAAATAACCCCTCAAGAATGGACAAAGTTGTTCTAAGTAATTGCTTATGTCTCAGAAATATTCAAGTCAGCTGCTCCCCCCCACAAAATTTTAAAGTTATAATTTTAAAGGAAGAGTGCAGAAGTTCACTATTCATTCAATTACTTACCTATCAAGATTTGACCCGTTTTCATTGCTGAACTACCTGGCACCAAGCCATGTACTACAAGCTTCTCTTCACCAATTCCTCTGACAACTTTATCCTTCCTGCCTTGTTTTTCCGCTCTTCTGCTGCTCCATGAAGACTGATGGACAATCCCTACTAAGGCCTCCAGCAGCCTGTGCTGCTCATCTTCTCCAGCACTGTACAGTTTTCTGGGATTTACATAAACATACACATCTTTGTATTTTTGCTGAACAATGACACCCATTTTCTGAGCAGACTGGTGTTTCAATATGGAAGTAGGACCAGTGGAGTGCACATTACAGCTTCCACTGCCTTTCTTACCAGAATGCTTTGGTAAAAGATTCTTCTTTTTCAATATTTTGGCCAATTTCTTCAGTTCATACTTTCTTTCTTTTCGTGATCCCTCTTGAATAACTTCAGCTTCATTTTCACGAAACCTGACATGATTCACTGCTGGCATTTCTGGACAGCTGTTCTGAAGCAGAATTTCTTCTTCACTGTCACTCAATTCTAAATAAAATAATTCCCCATTTTTCTGCACACCATCCAACCATTCAGGCTCAAGGTCACTGGGAAAGAAAGAAGAATGATCAGTGACAGCTCTGATAAGGACATCTGATTACTTCAAGCAGGGAGGGGATAGGGAGTGCGCAAGAAAAAAATAAAAGGAAAAAATCACATTGCCTCCTGAATATAGAAAGGTCAACTGCTCTAAGTTTGCCATGAGGGTAAGAGCTCTTCTCAAATGATGGATATGGCAAGGACAGACATCCCTCCCAGATGTTAAAATAGTTTCTTCAAATGCCTTACAGGAAAACCACCATTGCAAAAAGCAATATTCCCTTTTCTGAACAAAAAACCCCACCCCCAAACCGTTACTTTCACATACAAGTTTTAATAAGTAACTAGATTCACAGGCACAATGGGGCTTTCTCTTAAGTGAAAAAATGCCATCCTGTTTGTTCTCTCCCATTATTTTTTCCCTTATGTATTTATAAGGCAGATTGTACTGCAAGCCCTTTGGAAAGGCAAGGGTAACATTTTTAAAATCACTTCAATATAACAAAAAACCCCAGCCACGCCAAGACAAAAATCTAGGTAGCACTTTTTAAAAGACAAGTTCAAAGCAGCATACTCAAGCTCACATGCAAAAATACACAACAACAAAGTAAAGAGGCAGCACTGCTGTAGAAAGAGTTCTAGCATCTGGAGTGGATCACCAAGTTGCTAGCAACAAGCTGCTGCAAGGAAAAGGCAAAGCAACTACAGGAGGTATTAACAGGAGTACCATCTGCACAGCACAAAAAATTTTTTGTCCTAATTTGGCAATGGCGATGTGTCAACCATGTCCAGTTTTGGATAGTACATTTTAAGAAAGATGTAATAACTGGAACAAGTCCAGAGACAAATAGTAAGTAGTTTATCAACATGTTTTAAAGGGAAAGAGACTGAAGGAAATCATACTCTTTTGGCTGAGAAAAAACCCAAACAAAAAATGATAGCTGAGAGGCAACAGGCCCAATGACCCACTCCCCCACCCAAAGATGAACCACAGAGCATCACTACAGAAGGATGAGGATCAATAATGGTTAAAGTAGGAATACTAGGTGGTTTAATTTACCAAAGTATTTAAGCTAAATATTTAAGAGAGCTTTTTGATCACACTGCCCCCCCACCCCCCCAAAAAATAAAAAAAAATAAGCATTAGCAGGCAATGTAAGGAACATCTGGGATGTTCTGTGTGGAAGATTTTCAGGAACAGACAAAGCCAGTTCATTCTTCCTGACTAGATGACAAACAGGTCTCCCATTCTATGAATCTGAGATCACAGTGATAAAAATCAAATAAGGAAAAACTGGAAAGGGACTTACATGATAATTAGTATCATCAATTGTTTAAAGTTAATATACATTCATACAATTTATACTACAACTAGCTAATTTTACTGAATAAAGGATGCAAATTTTATTTAAAACTAGTATAATTCAAACAGAGCATTAATTTGAATACACAGATAAATGATACAGCTTCAAAGTTTAGCTGAACAGAGAACATTATACAAAGACACTGCACCACAGCACCTTTAAGGGCTCAGAGAGAGGTTCTGGCTGGAGTAAGAATATAGAAAACATTGGCAATATGCTCTTCCTGGAACCCCAGGGACTTAGAAAAGTCTGTGGGTGTTGCAGACAGTAAGAAATATGATGCACTTCCTCTGCATTTGTTAATTTTCCCCAAGTTGATAGTTTTAAAATTAGAGCCACCACTTGTGATAATTTGGCTAGTCCTGATACTCATAGGTAAGTCAGAGTTTGGATCTTTTACAAAGTCTTGCTCAAGATCTTGAGCATCTTACTCAAGAAAGTATCACAATAATAACACCTAGAGGCTACTAGGGTCAGACAATTATCTGATCCAACATCTGTTAAAAGGTGGTAGGTATGAAATAACATGACACACTTTTTCCTTGGGTTTTTTTTTTTTTAAGAAGTACTCCTGCATTCTGATACATGTAAGCAAAATCAGGAAAAAACAAAACTGATAAAGGAAACATCAGAAATTTACAAAAAAACCCCAAACATTTGGGTTTGCAGAAACTCCTGTGATGTATGATAGCCACCTTATTGTGCTCTTTGGAAAAGCTCTTTCTTCTTTGGGGTAGATGTCAAAATTTCAATTTGGATGTCAGTTTATTCACTCATGTTCTCTAGATTTGTTGTCTGTTTTTATTAGAACCTACTCTATGGACCAAGGGGGGGGGGGGGGGAAGCCAAACACAAATGGGTGTGTGTGGTGCTTTCACTGGGTCCACTCAAACAGAAGCACTCCCGAGAGAAGGCACGTATGGCAAAGTCACTTTATGCGAATAAGCTGATGAAGACAGAAGACTAAACAAGTGTCACAGTGGCATGAATTGCTCTCCTGGAAGGCACTTTCATGAGCATACTGCAAAGGAACTATCACTTTTTGAATACAGATCCGTGCAGACATCTAAAAAAGCAAAGTCTGAAGTGAGAAATCTGCACCTAGGATGATACGTTTTTTCCCCTAATACAGTAGTTTCCCAACTGATTTAAACCAAACTAAAAAAAATTTTTAAGAAATCTCATTTCGATCTCTCTTCCCTTGTGCCAAAACAAGCACTTACACAATAAGCTGAGCTCCTGTATAGGTCTGGGAGCTTCAGTCAAGGGATCTTAAAATCTGGAAGACCTGCATTCCTCTAAGAGCAGTTTCACTGATCCCACACAGATATTTCTTCTTTGGGATAAATGTAGGAAATCAGGGCTAATTGAAATTGTTCAGGTAGGGCAGAAACATATACTAGAAACAAGGGATCCAACTTCTGATTCTGAAGCAACAGAAGACTGTTCTCACCCAAGGAAACTCAGAAACAATAAACATCTGTGAACCTTGTTTTCAAGCAATGAAAGAAAGCAGCAGATCAAGGCTTAACTGTTTTACTGCACTGTATGATTAAATTCCACCCATGATACTTTGCAGAAGTTAAGATCATCATCTTTAGTTTTCCCCAACCTTTGCTTATGCAATGACAAAGTCCAGCTTCAAACCGAAGCATCAATTTGGTATACGCAAAGCTGCCATCCTAACAGCTACGGCTGCTAGAGGGGTTCTGATCCATCAGTTAGTGAAAGTGACAGCAAATGTTAAAATAGACAAAACTATGGAAAATAAACAAACAACAAACTATTTTCATAATGGCATGTACAAGCATTCACTTCACAACTCTGTCTGGAAGTAGGCCTTGCACAGTGACGGGTCTGACCAAGAGGCACTTGTATCATGCCTATTTCTACCCTCGCGCGAATATTCCTTGCTATATCTCAGTTTTGTCACATTAGCTGTAGTATCAAGCAGCACACTTTCAACTGTTAGTTTGTTCTGGAAGTCAGTAACTTTTCATACAGAAAACCAGTCGCAAAGTTTTTCTTTAATTTAATCGAATATGGCTGATTATAAAACCACATACAGATCATCTATAGAGGAACAAATACCATTATCTTAAAACAGCTAACAGACCTATCTTTGCACCTGTTGCTTTGCAAAACTGTACTGTTTCTCCCTCCCTTTTTATTACAAGTCACATCTTAACCTCTTCTTTCTGTACTCAGAAGGCTGGAGCATGATAGGTCCAACAGAAGAAACTACTTGGATCTAAAATTCAAGCTTCACAGTTCTGTTGATGCAGTGATAGAATAGGTGCATTTCAATTTATCCAACAGTATTATACATTGCCTTCTGTGTTGAAAACTGTGGCACACAGCTTTATCCTCTGAACACGTATAAAGAATGCCAGTAAAGAGGTGTTTTAGATGAAAGAACTGGAAAAGAAAAAAAAAAACCATACCAAAAAAAAAAAAGCATGGCTTCAGGCAGAAATGTGTTACAGCTGAGTCCTGGCTTATAAACAGAGGAACAAAATAAGGTAGATGTACATCCAACAGCTTTGTCTCTCACTGAGCCAGAGTTACAGGACAACTACAAACCAAAGCATACTTAAACACACTGCAAACCTCTCCCACTTCAATCTGCTTTTTCTTCTTCACTGCATTACATGATGAAAGTAACAAGCCAAGTAAACTGCCATTGATCAGACCTTGAAATACACATTTATACTGTCAAGCAGAGCTTCTTTAATGCAGAGAACAGATGGAGAGTAATTGTTTTATACAAATTAAAAAAAAAAACCACATAAAACCCCAGTGGCTGCATATATGACTTTAAAGTACGTATTAGTATTACAGACTTGTCTTCTCACCCACCATTTCCCAAAAGACGGGCCACTAAACTAGTAAGACTGCGTCTCCAACGCTAAAGCATTTGTAACGAATGAGCCAAGTCGCTCCTTCCCTTCTCTTCCTCAGACGGCGCCCAGCCGGGCTGCAGGAACCGGCCCGGGGACTGCCCGCCAGCTCACACGTTACTTGAGGGCTCCGCCACAGAGACGCCGCCTTACACAGCGACACGCCTCCTCCGCTAGCGAGAACCGCACCGCACCACAAACGGTGACGGGTGGGGGCTCCCACTCGGCCGCGGCCCACCGACCGCCTCCTCGGCGGGCTCCGCTACCGAGGGGCAGCGATCCGCGCAAGGAAAGCCCCTGGCCCGGCCCGGGACCCTCCTTCCAGAGGCACCGCGGCTCGCCCTTCCCCGCCCCACCCTTACTCGGAGCTCGCAGACAGCGAAGTGGCGCACGAACCGCTCTCGCTGCCACTGCCGCCGCCGGTGCCCGCACGCTCAAGGCCTTCTCCCCGCGACGGCTCCATCCCCTCAGCAGCTCCGCGCCCACTCCCGCCGTTCCCCCCGGACGCCATGACACCCGCACCCCGGCGCGCCGGGCGGGCACGTGACTCGCGCCCTACCCTTCCCATTGGCGGGCCCGGCCCGGCGCCATGGAGACGGGGGGGGGGAGAAGCCTGAAGACACGTCGTGCCCAGGGCCGCCGCGCGCGGAACGTTAACGGTCGCGGCATCACCGCCGCCTGTGAGGCTCTCTGAGAGCCCCGCCGCCGCTAACCGGCCCGAGAGAACCCGGCAACGGGCCTCAGAGCACCAGGCTTTCATAAGCGGTAATTACGACACGCCCCGCTGCCCGCCTCGGGAGGAGGTAAATTGTAGTTTTAGTGCAGCACCTGGCAGAAAGGCCGGCTCGCCCGTCTGCTTCGGCTGACAGGAATAATAATAAACAAACATGCCGAAATGCCCAACCTCCCCGTTTACTTCCTCAAAACAAACAGCTCAGTCCCTTGAAGGTCTTTCAGTGGGTCAGTGGGGAACACATAATCGAGAACAGACTATTTCTTTACTGGTCTGATATCAAGGTCTCAGCGACAGTCCCATAAAAGAGACTATTAATGAAACTCGTAGTCCTGGGGCGAGCCTCAAAGCATTGCTTATAATGAAAAAACTGCTTTGGAGAAAGAAACATAAGGCAAATAGTAATTTTCATCACATCAAATGGTTAGTGGAATACTTCTGTGCTCCATTATAACAATTTAAAGAGTTGTGAGGAACTAAGGTAACTTCTCTTTAGGTTAGTCAGGAGAGCAATTAGGGAGGAGAGGCAAGGACATGAGAGAGAGACCCAAACAAGCTAGATGATTTGGCACCTTAAAGCAGTCAATGCAGTCTACAAATGCAAAATCATGCACAGTCAAGGGAGAGAGAAAAAAAAAAAACCCAACCTACTCAGTTTTCGGGACCTAAGTTATTCACATCCATGAAAAACAAGACCCATGGCAACCCTGCAGACAACTTGCTGTGTAGCTATGTCAGTAAGCCTATCAGGACACACATGGTGAATAAGGAAAGCGATGGAGAATAACTGCTGGAACATTTTTAATGCATTGGATTTAATCTCTGCTCAGTGGGATATTTTGCACAGCTTCAGCAATGAGGTTTTATAGTGCTGGAGCACTACGTAGGAGTCACAGAATTCTGGTATGAAATTCCCGTGCTTGAAACTGTTTTAGGGAAGTGTTCGTTAATAAGTGAGATTTCAAGTGACTTGACAGAAACATTTTGGACTCATCTCCATGTGATTAAGGCTTCAACTGGAGAAGTTAAAGATACCTGTATTAAATTTTGTTGCCACTCTGAAATGCCTGTACAAGACCTGATTTTACATATGAATCAATGTTGCATGGATTTTAAGACTACAAACCTATCCAAAGGTGGAAACAGAAACATTCCCTACCTAAAGAAAAAAAAAGTTTGTTCTAAGATGGTTCATTCAGTGTAGGACAGGATATGGTAAATAATGTAAGGGTTTTTGTCCTATGTGAGCTGGCAACAACCACTTCACACAATGTATGTAATCCATGCACGGTAGACAATTCTTAAAAAAAATAAATAAATAAAATCAGCTCTTTGGTTGTTTCCAATTGTCAGAATGCAAGATATGCACCAACTTTCATTCTTTCTATTGCTTCCAGAAGAACAGGTGGAAAAAATATTGTAAAAGTACCCCACTTCCTAATTTACTTTGTGAAAACAAACTAGTCTGCATAAACAGCATTTCCCAAAAAGCCTAATGAGTTACAGTTTTCTAAGAGGAATACTACAGGAGTGAGAATTTTAATAGAGGTAGGCGAGATACATTGTCCCGCCCACCCTAATTCTGCTTATATTTGCAAGCACTTTTAATACATGAACAGCACACCAAAGCGTTTCTGTAGAGAAGTGATAGTCTATGCCAGATGGTCCTGTGTTAGTTATGTTAAATTTCACTGAGTTCAAGAGTTGTGGTTAATTGTTTCCAGTTGTTTGCTCAATAAGTGAGAAATACAGGCTCTCTAAAAAGGGGGCGACAGTCTTACACTATTTGCTATTTTATAGGGATAACCATATCACAAAGGAAAGGATGATGGAAGATTTTGGTCCACTGAGAGAGGTAGTTGGGAGTCACCTAAGTATTTTTCTGAAATGAATGTGGAATTTTTGCTGCTGTGGGAACAATTAAAGATTGCAAGACATAATATATCTCACACAGCAGGATTTTATTTTAGTGAAGACACAGATTTTCCCACACAATCCCTCTTGAGAGGAAAGCCTCTCATTTCTTGTGCATAAATATTAGGAAAAGACTTGAAATAATTTGTCTTCTGGCAGATCCTTTACACTTAGTCCAAGTAGTTGGGCTGATGCTTCTCACTAAGGAACCCATAAGCCTTCTATGCTAGGTTGCTGTTATTAACAAGCAGATGGTAAAAATTTGCCACAGGGCATCACTGGCATCAGTACTACTACTCACCCTTAGTAGACAACTGGTTAATGAGCATTTAAAAGCAGATAATTAAAATGCACTCTCTTTTGCCTTAAGGTTGTTCTGATTAGCTGTTCCTGCAAGGAACTACATCCATGTGTGGGAATTCATTTCAGAACAAGAGTTCCTTGTTACTTTTTTGGCTTATTGTGCTTTAAAAATAACATTCTACCTTGATCTATATTTATATTCAGGAGTAGATCATAGTTAAAAAAGGACACACCAAAGAGATATACTAGTCCTTTCTAATAAAGGAGGAAAATAACTAGGCGGTAACTCTATTTTTTTGGTACTGTCGCACAGATACTTACAAACCCCTACTCCAACCACTGTCCAATTTAAACTACTAACATTTTTTCATTGTTACATACTGACAGCTGGTTTTTTCAGCCTGATGATGCAGAAATGAGGCTGGAGTTACAGTCTTTCCTAGCAGCTAGATGGAAGAGCATGGGGAAATTCAGGATTTGTGTTTATGACCACTCCAACTTGTCATATGGTTCATTTTGTATAGTCAGGCTTGATCTTAGCAATTTTACAGGAGCTGTGATTCACTGATGATATGCCAGATTGGTTTCACTGATTCGCATTCAGCAGGCCTCTTGGACCTGCATCTTGGGTATAATTGAGCTCTTTTCAACACAGGGCTGAAAACTGGGACAGTGTTATGCCTCTGGTATACTGGAGCAAACTAATGCTGCCTCTGCTATGAGCGAACGCTACCTGATACTTAGGAGTACCTAGTTTTTGACCGTGAGGTGCCAATGCACTATCCAGGAATTACATCAGATCCCTGATTTTTCAGCAATCTCCCCTTCTTCTTCAGGGGCACTTCCCCCACTGAATGCCAGAGTGGGTGAGGAAGAGCACTGACTGCAGTGCTGCCTCTGTACTATCTGAACAGTGCTCCAAATGGGAATTCTCTAACGATTGGATCTGCCAGCTTTCCAGCTCTTTTGTACAGCGTAGGCAGTATAAACAGGCTGTAGTAATACTGTGAGACAAATCTCACTGGATATCCCTGGACTATAGTTGAATCTGTCTGTCTTATGCTATGTGTATCAACAGCATTTTAAGTGTTCCTTTGCTCTCCCCTCCCCTTCCATACTTCATATTACAGCTCTTCATTATTGAGAAAGAAATAAGAAGGCCTAAGTGACTTCTTATTGTTTCAATTTTTCTTTTCTGCTTGTTTTCAAATCAGATAGAGCCTTCCTGAAAATACTATCAACAACTGGACAGACATAACATGATATATTACAGATACAACATGATACATTACAAGCAGATAAAACTAAGAGGAAAATATTTTCATCTTTGTTTAACAGTGCTGTTTCTTGCTGCTAACACCTGCTTTACTCCAACATCTGAAGAAAAAATAACAGAAAATCTGGGTTGCTAAAAAGTGACATAACAGACTTCTCAACTATTGATTCCTATTGTTTTTTTTATTTCTCCAGTGCACAGCATCAGCAAAAATCAGAAATAAGTTCATCTATTTTAAAGATGAATGCCAACAATACAAATTTCCCCTACCCCGCCAAAATCTTAAGAGACAAAAGGTACATTTCACAGGCATACCTTAATAAATAAGATTTTGTGATTACAAGGTTTACATAAAACTACATGAATAAGATTGTGATTACAAAATCTTCTGTTCACAGCTTTTCTGACATTATTGCATAGAGACCATCCATAGCGAACTGACATGAATTGAATAATGATACTGGACTGTCATTTTAATTGGGATATTTACATATAAACAGACTAAATGGAAAATGAAGGCTACCTTTCTGACTAAAGAAACAGAAATTTTGTGAGAAAACATTCCAGTGTTCAATAAATAAAACAGACTGTTGTTCTGACTTTTTAAGCTTTCTGTATCAACTTTCCTCTATGTAACTGGATCATAGAAAGTATTTTAGAAGAACAACATAAAACCAACAGAAGACAGCCATGAAGAATTTGGGAAGACTAGTTCAATACATCTCATTCTTTTGGAAAACAGTCTTACAGAATTAAGAGTTCCCTCTAACATGAAAAGCAGCTGTAACTTCAAATAAGATTTTTCCTACTGTTTTTACATCACTTTAAATCTACAGGCTTTTTTTAGGATCACCTGCTATGCATAGCAGGCATGTCAAGCATGAAAGAAAACCATTATTTGCAGTCAGTCAACATGCAAACGTTTCAAGTATGAATAGTACCTTATTACACTGAAAGTATACTAATACAAGCAATACCATGGGGCAGCACGGTTTTAATCCGACTTTGAAATGGAACATTTTCTGTTAAGTCACTGACAAATGCATGCACGGGGTTTCAGATGCCACAGGATCCTCTGTTAGCATATGGGTGCATTTATTGCTTATAAAGCGGCTTCAGAGTGCAAGGCAGGAACAGGCTGGTTCCAGCGTGCCCTCCTTGCAGTACTCAGCGTTTGCATCCTCAGTGTTCACAGGAATGGATTTTAAGCGACTATTCGGTTTGATGCTTTGAGCTGGGGAGAAGCTGAGTTAATAATTAGTTGTTAGTTTCCATAGCAAGAGCTGTTTGGAGTTGGCACTGAGAGAAAGCGTACTTGTTCTTTGCAGAGGGAAATAAATCAGTATAGCCAAGAAAAAAACATTAGGAAACGGGCGCTTTACAGAACAACTGGAGACGAGCTTCTCTTGGATACTGCTGAATGGGATGGTGTTTTCCTTGTAAAGTTTAAGCGGCTTTCAGCTAGCCCAAAGAAAACGGCATTGAGGGTGGCTTTGAAAGTCCTGCATTGGCCTACTGGGTAAGAGCTTATTGCCGAGAGTTCTTTGCGAGGGGATACTGTGGAGAATTGCACGTTAGGGACGGTGAAGGCAGGGGAAAAAAAGCAGCTTCTCATGCAGTGTGCCTCCTGCACGTCCACTTAAGCAGTGCCCATCTCGGATTTGCGTGCGAGTTAAGATATTTTTCTTTTCCTCCCCTTAAGGAAGGGTTCAAAACGTTTACGGAATTGATGCAACAGCGATTCCCTCTGTCAACCCGTTTCCCTACACGTGTAAGAAACCCAGAGGCAGCCCCTGGTCTCCCATGCAGTCCTGCACAGGCTGCAGGGCACCCTTCAGAAGTGCATTAGGGGAGCTCCCCTCACCTGCAGCT
Source organism: Balearica regulorum gibbericeps (assembly GCF_011004875.1). Taxonomy (NCBI): domain Eukaryota; kingdom Metazoa; phylum Chordata; class Aves; order Gruiformes; family Gruidae; genus Balearica; species Balearica regulorum. The sequence goes on along the minus strand of NC_046187.1, from coordinate 8,572,312 downwards.
CCAGCGCTTCTCAAGGAGGGAGGGAAACCCGAGGGCGAGTGGGCGCCCCGCGGGCAGCCGTCCTTTCCCTTCCCGTGAGCACCGGGGCAGCCCCAGCTCCCGCCGCCTGCGGCCGCCCTTCCCTTCCCGGCCCGGCCACCCCCGTCCCCGCCGCGGCGGGCACGGCGCCCCCCCTGTCCGCGCCTCCCCGGCGCCCAGGGAAGGTGAGGGGAGGCAAGGACACGGCCCTTCTCGCTTCCTGCCTCCACAACAAAAGGCTGCGCGGAGAGCCGCTCCGGAGAGCCGGGGGCTCGCCACTGCCCCGCGGGCCTCGTTGCCTGGCTCCTGCCGGCCGGCGGGTCCTCGCTGGGCTACGGCGACCTCCTCCAGCGCGGAGGGGCAGGGGCGCTTCTCAGCCGGCCGGGGAAGCGGTCGTAAAGCGAGGGGCGCCAGAACCTCCCGAGGCCGGGAAGCAAACTCCAGCCCCCCCACCCCCGCCCCGCCGCGAAGCCTGCGGCGGGCCGGTGCAGGAGCCGCCTCCCCGTCCCCGCCACTGACCTGTGCAGCAGGACGCTCTGCACCGAATCCAGGTCCTCCAGGTTCCTGGTGACGGGCCGCGGGATGCTGTACCTGCCCGCCCCGAACATCGCGGGCGCCCGCGGCCCCTTCATTGCCCGCCCCGCCGCCGCCGCCGCCTGCCCCACGGCACCGAGGACTGCGGGCTGCTGCGGGCAGGTGGGAGCCCTTCAACCCGCCCGCCTCCGCCGCGCCTCCCGCGCGGTCCTAGAGCCCGCCGGCGCCACGCCGCGGGGCGCGGGGGAAACGCGTCCCACGCAGCTGAGAACCGCGGCGTGCACCGGGGAGGTAGTGGGACTGGTCTGTCCCAGACTTCTTACCGGCCGCCGAGGGGGGCTTGCCTTACACTGTTGCATGGTATTGTTTCTCTCGGGAACTAGCAAACTCTGAAAACACAAGTTTCATATAAATGCAGTAAAATCGTTCCTAACTGCAGCTGTAGATTTTTTTTCCCAGAGCTGCACCCGCAGCTCCCATTATGTGAGAAAATTGTTTTTCCCCACGTATTTTCCTGCTGGTTAAAATAATGGAATTGCCCAGTTGATTCCATTTCCTTAAGTATTAAAATGAAAAATCATCAATTCCAGAAAATATAATCCAGTCTTTGTTTCCCTCTTTCACAAAATAGTAATTACAAACACTTTCAGATGATTACTGAGTTACAGGACTCCTTACTGGTTTCCCATCTGTGAAATTCTGATGCAGTATACTGAATGAACAGGGAGGGATGTGAATGTACACAAGTGGTGTCCCCCATATCTTCACCATTTTTATTTCTTACCCATGAATTGCCATCATTTATGTTCTCTACTCCCTCGTACAAAGAGATCAGTTTTCTCTAATGTTTAGAATTTTTCAAGATGTGGTCATCTCCTCCAGGCTTTCTTCTGTAGGTGATTTAAGATCAATAGCTAATAAAGTCTTGCAATCAGTTATTAAAAGCATCAGTTTTAGTTTCTCGCAGTCATCGTGTCTGACATAATTATAGTGGCACAGCAATGAAGTTGTTTCCCAGAAAGACCATTAAGAGGAGGACCATTAGTATGATACAGAACGGATAACGAATTGGAAGCCATTGAATATTTTAGCACTCAACTCCGTGGGATGTTGGCTACTACATGGAGTAAAAGCTTCAGCTTTCTTGTAGACTTTGGCTTGAGTAGAGAGTGGCAACAGCTCAGTTTGGAGAGGGTGAATGCAGACTCACCAGGAGTCTGTGGCTGGGATTGTCACCAAGTAGTGTGACTCTAAAATTTAGGTGTCTTACCGTTTTTTCCTTTTTCTAAATTTTGCTTGCTTTCTTTCTTTGATACTAGCTAGAAATTTCAAGAGAAGGATGATCTCCTCTGAATTCTGCTACTGTCAAAGATGTGGGAACCACCATCATCCACTGAGGTAAGCAACAGCAGCAGTACTATCTAGGACTTTGGCCATAAAACCTTTGCCATGATCTTTAGCACCAAGACTATGGTGCTAGGGAAGCTGAAGGTATACCAGGATTTTGGGTCTAATAGCAGTGGCTGGAGGAGTTTGGGATGTACAGTATCAAGATATACATAATGCTTCCACAGTGGGCACTGAGTGAAGAACTTCTTGCAATACCCACATCTTGATTTCAGAGAGCTGATTGAACTTGCATGGTGGTCATGTGCCCTTCGCTCTAGAAAAACACTTTGGCACAATCCATGTTTCTAGGTGACAGCACCAGTGGGCAATGTGTGATCTGAAGCTTTTCATATACAAATGTTCCTGGAAGTATGGATCAGATGGCAAGGTTAGAAATTTTCCTCCTGTTCAGAGATACAGCTACTTTTGTGTCTTCACAGTGTGTCTGCTATGGTAAATGAGCCCTGTGAAAGTGAGGAAGAGACAGTGCAGGTCATTTTAAGCTGTGTGTTCACTCTTGTCTACATGTTGAATTGAAAAAAAGGCAAATATTAGCTGATGATGCTTAAGGTAGCATTGATTCATCGGAAATATTTTGTAATTCCTCTTTGATGTAATCAGCCTTCAGCAGCTCAGCATCTGACAGCAGTGTGATTAGGAGTCAGAGCTGCTAGCACTGTGTGTATTTTCCTCAAGCAAATGAGGGGCAAAAGTCCCTACACATGCATACTGAGGGTATAAATTTTAGGCTACAATTTCACGTAGATCTGGAACTTCAGCAGCTTATCTGGACCATTACATTCCCATCAGTCCTGTACAATACAGTTTTCACAACAGCATTATATAACAACAGCAGAGCAAAAAGCTGCAGAGATTTACTTTGCTCTATTTTTTTCACTCTTAGTATTATTCTTATGCCCTGAGGGAGCAGAGATGTTTAATTTTGTACACAACAGGGGTGTGTTTCCCCAATTCACTTAGGACAACACAAAACCCACTTCTAGGGCTGGCATTTGCTAGTAGAAAACAACAGAAACCCCAAACATTACCATCAAAATCACACTGCATTGCCAGAAGCCTTTCCAAGATGCTTGCCAGCTTTTCTTTGTCCCTGCGTTCCTTCTCACAGGAGACCACTTTTTGTGTTTCTTACAACTACTGACCTAATGCTGAGCTTAATGATAACATCATCTGCTATTAATATTGTACTTTCACATGGGCTTAAACTCAATTGTTAAGATCTTTATTGGAATTGCTTACAACTCAGCAAAACTAGAACATGTAAATATAAATAAAGAAAGCCTCAAAACCTGCAAAAATTAAAAAAGGTGACTTAGGTTTTGTGTAGCTTATGAAATGGCAGATCCAACAGCACCATGCTGCTGATAAACAGGCAAAATTACTAATTTTAGAATCAAATAGAATGTTTTTCTAGATAGGAATTACAACTTTTACCATGTTTTGTGTGCCTAGACTTAATATTTATGGATGACACAACTGGAAAATGAAAGAGGAGCAGAAATTCAAAAGTGATACAGTGGATATTTTCAGAGCCATTTTTTTTTCTCCTGAATATAGTTATGTTACCTTAGCCACACATAAGATTCTTCAGTTAAAAGAGAGAGTTCTGAGCTAGCATTAATCCTCTAACACAACTTCTGCAAAACCCTCAGCCTTTCACATTTACAAGAATTATTTTAGTTGGATCTTACAGATTGAAGTTTCACTAAAATACAGAGTGTTGTTTCATTGTATTTTCTGCAAGATTTTAGCATGGGTAGAATCGGCCACAGAACGAAGAAGGTCACCGTTCAATTTGAAGTCTGTCAGCTCTTGTTCTTAACTCTAACTACATACAGAGAACATGGCATTACAGCGTATTTCCTGAATCCAATGAAATACATGCAACTGGAGAAAGATTAAAAAGTTCTGCAACGCAGAGAAACAAAACCGTTAGGGATTGAGGAAGGAGGAAATTTAACCAGGTTAAAAACAGAGCAGTGACAACAAAAAAAGAATTTTATCAGGCACCCTGCATAGAAAACAATTGTAGTATGCCTGGGCTCCCATTCCGTTTGTGGTACTTTTACTGCCAGTTGAACTGCCTTATGAAAGCCCTTCTGCTTTGTTAAAGAGCAATTCCTGTGCTTCTGATGTAGAAGAAGAAAAAAAAAAAATAGCAAAGTATTATGATGCTATGCTTATGACAGAGATCTCTTTCTGAGATTGTAGTGTGGGTTTTTTCTTAAAGAAGCAGCCGTTAGGCTCTTGATTATGAAACTATTTCCTGTGCTGACAGGGTCAGAAGTTTTTGTGTCATAATCCCCTTTTGGAAAAGACTAAAAGAGATAGTAAAGCTACTTGTGTTATATTCAAAGACCTTTGAGTTCCTTGACTTGGCTAGTAAGTTTTAGTGTGCCTAGGGATCAAATCTAACCTGCTTTCTTTGGCTGCCCAAGATGGAAATCAGGTTAGCATTACTTCATATGTATGATTTGTCATTTATGTCATTAGCTGTGAGATGTTAGCACTCTGGGGCTAGTTGAAATGTTTTGGAAGAGACTGTATTCCTTCCACTGAATTTGGAGGGGGAAATATTAAATGATCATTAATTAGTCCCCTCCTCTTGAGGCAACACATACTTTCTAGTCCAATATCCTGGCACTAGCCAACTGTGGGCTGTTGTTGGCTGCTGACCCAGGATGGGTTAAATATGAGGCTTGAAGGAAAGTGGGTGACTGTGATTCCATCTGGATAAGCAAAAGTTGTGATGAGATTGTAAGAATTTAATGGAAATTAGGAGTGCTGAGCAGGGAGGATATGTCTCTTTTAGATCATTTTTGTCTGTAACATTTTTTTTCCCTGGTGATAAATTTGTAGAAAAAGCTTTTTTTTTCTGCTCAATTATACCTATGAGTAAAGGAGACTGTGCCTTACTGTACTTGGTTCCCAAACTAAGGGCTATGGCAAATTGTTTGAGAACAAGGTTGCTTTCCTGGCTGTTCTATCCTTCCTCACTTCTTTGCTTATGACACTACTCCTGTAGCAGAGGCAACAGAGCAGGCACTGAGAATGCATCTTACCAGCTGCAATTCCTAGTCCGGTATATTAACTTAAGCCCCTGTCTAATTCCATTTATTTTGTTATGCCAAGCTATAAACTGTGGCAGCTGAGTGTCAAGTTCACATACCTATTGCATTAAGCTATGGTAACTGAAGGGATCCAGGAACGATGAACCAGAGACCACATTTTCTACTCATCTGAAAACACAGAGATTTGACAATCTAAAGATTTTTTTTTTTTTCATCTGACTGGGACATGAGTAATTTACCTTTTACTTTTAAATAGGAGATTGTTTATCTTTGGATGTAGTGGCCAAGCAGGGCCTCTATGTTACCACAAGGGATGAAAACCCATAAAGGAAACTGATCAGTTAGTGCTGGATTGTTCTGTGTTGTGTTATGTTGCCTTTTCTGGTAAGTGGGTTCATTAACAAATATGCTTCTACTGTCTTAAAAACTTAATAACTGCAAAGGTTAATAAAAAGCAGTGATTTGCATTAGTGAATATGGTTCTTCAGAATCATGACCCATAAAGAACGAATGTGCATAAATTCTGCCATTCTGCGTAGAAACATTCTTCAAGCCGAGAGTGGTTTATTTCTAGTATTACTTGCTCTTCTGCTGATTAATAGTGTATAGTGATGGCAATTTTGTGGAGTGGATATTTTGTCTCAGATAACAGGATAGGCTCTCGTTCACAAGAAGATGTGTACTCAGGCTGCTACTGCCTGTCTGTTGCCATGTTTAAATGATTGAGGGGTGAGGTTGGTAGGGTATCTTTGCCAAGCAGAAGTTTCCAGGCTCTGCCTACTTTCCACAACCAGCTATCAAGGTTATAGGAGGCAGAGACAATACTATACTTTCCTCTTCTGACAGGATCGAATATAGACATCCACCTCTGGATTTGCTTTTATTCTAATTGAGGCTAGATGCATATTAAAAAAAACCCACAGAGATTTTGGTGTTATTGCATCACTTAAAGAATAGCTCCATCTCTTCTATCTGTATGTAGAAAGCTGGGTTCCTCAAGTTGTTGTCCTGTTAACTCACTTGCATTATATCAGCACTGCACTGCAGAGAGCAGAAGGTTTAGCTCTGCTATGCTGAATTCAATGATCTGTCTTTCTCAGAGTGCAGGGGCACTAAACGCTGTGTGCAGTTGCCACGTCTACCTTCAGTTCAGCCTTCCAGCAGCAAGAGAGAAAATCCAGTTTATTTGTCAAATTTCCTGTAATTCTGGGATCTCTTCAAAACCAGCCACAAAGGCAATGCTTTTGACAAACTTGCAAAGTCAGCAACACAAGAACCCCTGGAAATAAGAATTAGTAGTCCATGAGTAAACCATTAGTCCAAGGATTAAGTGATAAAATGAAGAGCAGCGTAGGATGATGTCGCTCATTCCATATCAATCTATCAGTTGCTCTCTGCAAAGACTTTTCAGTTTGCAGAATAGTGGGAATAGGGTGGCAACACGTGGCTACTTCATGGCCTTTAAAATAATTTGCTGGATTCTTATTACTTCCTCTAAGATTTTTTTGTGTGAATGGAGGAGTCTAAATCTAATGGAAAAGATATCCTGAAAATTATTAGATTATTGATATATTGCAAAGACTAATGAAACATAATTAGATTTTGGAAAACTGAAGCTGATAAAGTTCTCATAAATTTGTCTATAAATACAGTTTGTGACCATCTGGTCTTCTGAAAAATAGATGAGAACCATAAAAAGGGGCAACTTATCTTTTATATGAACATCTGGGCGAAGTATAAGAATATCTGGCAAACATGCTGAATAAAAAAAATCCTTGAATTTTGACTCCAGATTTATTTTCTAGAATTGATTTTAAGGCGCCCTCTCTCTCTTATCCCCACCTTCTGGACTTGTCTGAGTTTCTCGAGGCAAAGACTTTGGTGTTCAGCTAGCTCACTCCTTCCATCTTTCTTCTTTCTTCAAGCAGCAATTAGGACTGTTTGCCTGTCTCATCCAAGGCAAAGCAGCATGATGGTGTTGCATTATGATTTTATTTGCAAAAACTGTACTTGAATGTTTGTTCTTGATTTTTTTTTTGTTTTACAAAAATAAGCACTTTTTTTCCAAGTCCAGCTTCCAGAGACATGTGAAAGTTTAATTTTATTTTGAAGAAAATTGTTCCTATACCTAATCTTGGTGGTTTCAAAGTAGAACATGAAACTTCAACTCTGTTGCGACTAAGTAAGAAGGCAAAAACATACTTCCATTGTTTTCAGATCTCATAATTAAAAAGAAATCTAGTGGTTAATGTTTGACTTATGCTAATTAATATTTGAGGCTGGCAATGCAGTATATGTCACAATCATTGACTGTAACCTGTGGCAAAAACATTCTGTCATATATTCATGTAATAGCAATGTTGAGATTGCGTATTAATCTTATTTAACTCAGAAGGAAGGAAAAATTATGGAACATTGACTAGACAGCCTGTCTGTAATTTAAAAATTTACAAGCAAATATGCATGGTTTGCACGTGCCATCTCACAACCAGCGCTTGTGGGTAAGCTGAATTTTCTTTTTTTGTGTGAGACTCGTGAAAAAAGCATATGTAGAATTTCTATGGATTAAACAATTATTAACAATTAAACAATTTATATAACTAGTTTAATCATGACGTAAATAGGATTATTTTAAAAGCTAAAGACTTCTTTAATTTTTCTGTCAGGTGTGCTGAGAATCCTGTGCTTCTTAAATATATAAATGCATAACACTGAAAGTAGTCACAATTGACTTATAGCTTGAGAAAATAAATGCATTTCTGACTCACTTTTAATCAGAGGTTATTCTTTTAAAATGTAGCTCACAAGACTTTTAAAAAAAGCAGAATAGCACCACCTGGTGCTGAGCAAAGTTTTTACGATCAATTCCAATCACTTTTTTTGAGATTATTGCTGTACAGATTAAACTACTGCCTTTCACAATCACGATTTCAGATCAAATGATTAGGGACATAACGTTATCACTAGGTCTGTTCTTAACGCTTCCTGGCCCTTCTTTCTTATAGGCACTTTTTAACCTACATCTTTATCCATTATTTACCACTTTTTAGGGACTTTAAAAAAAGTTCTCCTTGTAGCTTAAACATTCTGGAAATGTGTAAAAAATTATTGATTAAAATCTGATTTCTAGACTTTTCTTCAGCTGATGTAGATTTTAGGATGATGAAGAACTACAGCTAAAAGTGAACTTCACCAGTCTTTTTCTTTGTTTCTAATTATTTCTGGGCTTCCTCATGGTGCTCGGAATTAAAAGCATAATTGCAGTTAAGACCTACATCCTGAAAGGACTTCAGATGCCTGAAACCTGTCAAAATCAATGGGAGGTTAAGTGCATGAGGATGTATCCCTAAGGATTCAGTTTCTAGGCATTATATATTTATTTCTGCAAATAAAAGAATTAAAAATAGCATCTCATTTTTAAGTCATCAATTTCCTTCTTGAGATTTATAGAGTCCTCAACTGAAGCCCACGAAAAGTATAAAACATTCTTTGTATGTGACATCCCAGCAGGAACCCTAAATTCCAGCTACACCTTGAAGTTACCTAGAATTATAGTTTAGATTTCAGTCTCCAGCTGCGCTGTCACTCTTAAGGCTTTCTGATTCTGAAGACTGCACAAACAATAAAAGGAAACCAACATCTCCTCATTAAAACTGAAAAGAAACGCTTTCCCTCAAAGCTTAGCTGCATCTCTCCTAACCTACCTTGCCCTTAAACAGTAAATAAAACCCCTTGAGAAAAATGTTGAGCCTAATTTTGTTCCTGCTGAAACTATTGAATGCTGAAGCTATTGGATGACAAACTGCCATAACATTTTATCTATTGGCAAAAGGGTTAACTGGTGTTGACTGGTGCTTACTGTGAAGAACATGGAAGAAGAAGAAGGTTTATTTCTGCCTGATGTTTTGTTTTTCTGTATTGCAGTTTACCATTGTTCCTCCTCAGATAGTAACATTATGATCACCTTGTCCCATAAACACCGCTTTGTGTGTCACTGGTTTGATTATGTTACTTTTTAAAGATGACTTGCATATAATTTTTTGTGAAGTGAGAAAATTATTTTTATAAACCAAATACATTCGTACAAAAATACCAATATATTCATAAAATAAACAAGCCAATAACTAGGTAAATTCACAAATGATTAGGGACAGTTTGTGAGTTTGTCACAACATTGTTTTGGATTTCTTTTTTTAATTTTATGTGCTTGAAGTATTAAAAAACCTAAAAATGGTATTTTTTCAGGTTAACGAGGCAGAACTAAGCACCTTTATGTTCAGAAATTGCTGACCAGGAAACTAATGTAAAGAGCTACTAAGGACGTATCTTCCTGAGTTCACACAGCAGGAGGGTAGAGATCTCTCAACTATCAAACCAAAACCTTACACAGTAAGAGTGATACTGTATGAGAGAGTTGCTTGCCCCTAAAAGTGTGATCAAAGCTGGTTAGCTTGGGCACAGGGCTGTGATGATACATTTACTGCTGCTGTGCTACATATCAGGAAGTCAAAGCATTCACAGCTCTAAAAAGACTTGTTATTTCTTAGATAGATGCTAGCTAGATGACAAAATCTTTGTAAATACTTTATGTCATGTCTTGGCTTGATTGCCTGTTGTCTTCCAGCATCCATGCTATTTCTCGCTGTGTACACACAAAAAATGAGGACAATCATAGAGTTGCTTAGGATAGGACGCTCTCTCTTACTGAGATAACACAATTCTAATCAAACTATCGTGCAACTTGAGTTTCTTCTGGTATCTGAAATGTCAGCTGTTTGTTTGCCTTCCGTCTTATCAAGGCACTTTGATCTGACATAGTCTCCTACTTCCTCAATTGCTTCCATATAGCAGATGCACTTGGTCATCTTGATCCAGTGCATAGGATCACACAGCTGAAAGGACACTTGTGGCATTGTGAGGAGAGAGCTATCTCATCCTGTGCCCCAAACCTCTGAGTGAATGGCTTCTTTCTCAACATGCGACTGTAGATACATCACATTTCTTGTGCAGGCGTGTCCTGATGCATGGGTTTACCAATAAACGGGGTCTTACAGTTTGTAAGAGAAGGTGAGAGGCCTGCTGTTCACTGTTTTGATTTCAAACACTGAAAACATTCCACAGCCTCAGTTGAGGACAGTTTTAACTCAATCTTCTATGTTTCATGATATGACTGTATTTACAATGAGTTTGTTTTCAGTATCCACAGAGGGACTTAAAAATTCAACTAACCAGCCATGCTAACAAATTTTCACTGACTATAAATTTTAATTTGCAAGCAAGAAACACTAGAGGGCATTGAAAGTTCTGTGCACATACATCTGGTAACTCCACAGTGCTCTGCTTCTCCATGTGATTAACAAATAAAAGATTACTAACATGATGGAAAAAGCTGTGGAGACCATGTGCAGACTGAAAAAAACCACCACTTTTGGCACTTAAATGACAAGTGCAATGATTGCTTTGGTCAGCAAGCACATGCAGCACACACAATACAAACCAACATAATTGAAGTTGCACATGGATTTCTCTGAAATTGGAAGCAAAACAATATTAGGTACAGCCATTTCTGAAAATGGAATTGTATAACTTGGGACTGGCAGCTGGTAGGGTTATATATTCCTGCCTGTCTGTGGCCTGAGAAATAGAATAATTTTTTTTCCTCGCATGCATTGTACAAATTCTGTTCAAAATTTAAAAATACTGATAAGTTCACTAGGGTCTGTTTTAAGTGAGTTCTAAACTGCATGTGTTCTCATGAACAGAGAAGGAAAGACAAGACAGAGTGAGTATACACAAAGGGGGTATTTTAGGAGTAGTTTAGAATCATCTGTCAGTGATAGGAGTAGAAGTTGCAAGATGGTTCATTGATTTTCCTGCAAAAAAAGTGCAAGCTCTTCAGAAACTTCTGTGCCTGATATACCTCACTGATCTTTCTTCCCGGAAAGAATTGTGCAGGAAAAATTCTGAGGAAGCAAAGAATTCTTGAGTCAGAACGGCACATATGGGATATAACAGAGGAAAGTCTTCCTTTGAGAAAAAAGGTTGCTTACCCTCCCTTATCTCTTTATCTATTTTAGATGCCTGTATGAGTCTGATCTGTCTGTATATGGCAGATTTCAAAGAGAGTATTCTCTTGAAACGTGTAAATGTTGCCACAGTGCCAGAGGGAGTGATGCAAAGTGGTGCAAGGACAGGCAGCCTCCTCCCGCTACTCCGATTCCTATCATTTTTGCAAACCTGCACAGAGCTATGCATCATCACAGGCTGGGGTCCAAACTACTGGCATTTATTGCTGTTTTACTTGTATGTTGTTGTGTGTTTAATCCAAAATGATAAAGCCTGGATGTTTTTTCCTTAGTCATTTTGCATATTGCTAAACTACCCAGCCTGTGTAGCTATTCAAATCATCTGTCACAACTGAACTGTTCTTAGGGATTTTAGAGATTTCCATATAAAGAAAAAGATGTTACTCATTTTTATGACTCTGAGTTTTCTTTTGGAAAAATCAGAGGAAATGAAGCATACTTTACACAGAACTAGGATACATACACACATTGATGTCATTATCAGGGATATCACTGCAGTGAAGCAGAGAAATAGAAAGCCAATTCCAATGAAATTGTTGCATCCCATGACTTTAAACCAGTCACAACAAAGGTCTATTCCCATTAGAGAATCAAGACACAATAGATAGGAATCCTGTGAAATATGTTGTGCAACAAGAAAACAAGCAGACCACACTTCTTTTCCAAAGAAGAATCATTGTCTATTGCTATTTTAAAGCTTTTGTGCAAAATCCTGTATAGAATGTAGGATTTGGCTTGCACATAAAATAATGATGACTACAATCATGCTTAAACAAATAGCAAATAAATTATTTGAAGATCTGAATTATGTACTATGGCTACAACACAGTGAGTGCTTTCAAAAAGTATGTTTTGCAGGGGAAAAGAAAGGGAAATGAAGTCTTTTCATCAGTGGATTAGTGTTTCAAATTCACTTTCAAAAAATCTGACCAAGTTAAAGTGAAATATAACCACTTCTGAGAACACTGGTGGCAAGGTTATACTATGATGTGTATTTATCTGGTAACAACAAGCATAAAGAACAACATTTAGCAAGGGAGAACATCAAATGGACTTTCTTTACCTGTCATAAGCCCCAGGGCTTACAAAAATAACCAACATCTTATTGCATCCTTCACAAGTTGTCAATAAAAATTTGTAAGGCTTGAGGTCACACAGAAACGTTTTGAGGAATTAAAGAAAATCTGCAGTGGAAGCTTACAAAACGAATTCTCATAGTGTTTCCCAGTGGAGCAGCATCACATTTGTGTTTGCTAGTTCAGGCTTTTGTGAATAGTCTTGGGTGGGGTTTTTTGTTTGTTTTTGTTTTATTATTTCATTATGACAAACTGCTAGAGTTGCCACTAGCTATAGTTTTCACCAGAACAATTACACCATGGGATTTGAAAATGTTTCCGTTCAGAGACTCAGATGCTGTGGATTCTGCTTTTTGCTAGCAGATGGGGAATTTAGATGCAGGCAGATGAGCTAAAGCCCAACACTGATGAGATGAAAATTACTAAATGAGAGGTCTTGAGGAAATGAAACACAATATCTGTACCTTCTGCACATTTTTTGTCATTATATTTATCTTTAAATCTTGTTCTCTTTACCAATTAAATATTTTTCTGTTCATAATCAATTGTAGGTAAGAACTCACACAGCTTATTAGTGCGTAATTCTTGTCCATCGCAGGTACTGGTGAACAATATAGTCTTTTTTTCTAGCTATGGCTAATCAGAAAATTATTTTGGCTTCTTTTGGCAGTGGACTTGCCACAGCGATCCATGCCTTAATCTGCAACTTCCAGGTTCCAAACAACATACATTTTAATAGCTACTGTACCACTGTAAAACAGGAGACAGTGTGACAGTCATTCAAGGTCTGTTGTGGTAAATTGAGATGTACGGTTACTCTCTTTGAGCCACAGCGTTGTGGGGTTTCCAGCATGTTACTGGCACAAATCAAGTAAAACACAGAACAAGTACTTGTAGCCAGGTTGAAGAGTCAGCTGCATAACCAGAACCTAGCCAAAATGAATTAGACTGAAGCATTTTAGATTGACTCGTGCTGCTGTCTAGCCTGATTATAACAGCTTTGTCTTCACTAGGAAAGGACGTATAATGAGTTGAACATTAAAATCAACTTTAAGGCAGATGTAATTACATTTTTAGATGATTAAGGTAAAGGAAATGATCCTTCTCAGGAGAATCGTAAGACAGTGCCTTTAATGCTCGAATCTGCAAGTTACTTGTACATCTTTAATGTGCACAAAATACCTGTATGACTGCCTGAGAACATGCAGTAGTTTACTGAGGAAGAAAACCAGGATTCATCAGGGAGCTTTTAAGAGAAACCACATCAGTGCATTGCCATATAGGAAAGCAATATGAAAACTCCACATTGTGTTGAAAGAGACTGGCATGATCTATATAGTGAGAAAGAAAAATCTTCTTCTGTTAATTTGCAACATAAAAGAGTCTAACTGAAAAATTTACTATCTGGTACCTGTTGCACAAACCATTTCAACTTATGTTTACCTAGAGCTCTTTTAAGCACAAGTGGTTTACATGAGGAAAAATTCAACTGCATTACAGCAAAGCACATCTCTTCAATTTAAAACAGCATGCCAAAATCATACCAATGCATTCCAGAAACATCTATAAAGGCAGAACTGATGCAGCTCTGCTTTTATTAATGCCCTGTTATGTCAAGATGCATAACACGCCTTCATGATTATAATGAATCAATGATGAAGTATGCAATAAAAGTCATACTGTAGCTTGGGGTTTTGTTTTCTGATTGGTAACTGATGAAGTCATACTGTGAATTTACTGGAGATTGCTGGAAGGGTAAGGTGTAATCATATTGTTTGGATTATGCACTAGTTTCCATCTTATGGTAAACTATAAAGTACACCTATTTTTTTCTGAAGTATTATTTGAAACATTTAGAATATTTCTGCTTGTACTACATGTGGATATAGTTTTTAAAAACACTTCTAAAAAAAGTCATTTAATAGCTCACTGATCATACTGGCTCTGGCACCTTTTCTTGTATTGACAAGTACCACAGTGGTGCTGTGCATACCTTTGGATATTTATTTGTTACAATATCCTGTTTTCTTCATTATCTCACTGGATATGAATGTTCAGAACAGAGAGGAATAGCTGAAGATCTATGAAACAGCAGCTGGTCGGTACAATTAAGAAAGATGTTCTTAAACTTGGAGAATTGGATTCTCACCTTTGAGGTCTGCCATGAAGAGAGAAATAAAATTTTGTATTTTATATTTCTTCAGTTCCATATTAAGTAAAACTGTGGAATGTCTGCAAGTTTTTAAAGACTAGGTCAGAATCTGACTAGAAGATAGGACTTACAGAAGAATTTCTTTGATTTCATCCTAAGCATTGAGGAATGGAGTGAGAGAAAAAGTACAGGATGTTCTTTTGCTCCACCACTCCCCTGCCCCAAGAACATAAAAGTACTAACAAGTAACTTTTTTTTTTTTTTTAATCCTCTTGAGTTGTGGTCGTGCCCTGATCACTTTCATCATTCCGCAGGGCAACAGTGGCAGCTCTTTCAGCTCTCTGAAGGGAGAACACTAAGTATTGCCCTCTAGCCAGTTAAGGAATTCTGTAAAGGTTAAGGAATTATATTTATGGAGGGAAAGAGGCCAACAGTAACAGCAGGGTGTTACTGATTAAAGGCTGGAAAACACAGAAAATGCCATTTTACAAAGGACTAAAGAAAAAAATCATATTGGGCAATTTGGAAATGTATTAGAGCAAACATTTAAAAACAGTACTTTTTTCATCAGTTGTAATAAATTGTTTTTAATCTTGCAAATCATTATACCTAACAACAACTTATAGTATAGCTAACCTTTAAATAATATTTCTGTATTTGAAAGCTTTTCTGGTTTTATCTAAAATAAAAAAGTCCAGCTTGTGCTTAGTGCTCAATACTAAAGTGTTTTGTTAAGTACAGGATTCAGTGGAGTAAACTCTGCTTAATCTGCAGATGCCATTGAAAACAGTCCCAGCTAGTTGCTTCCCCAGAAATCATGGGCACTTTGCTTGAGTACTGAGCCCAAGAGAGAGGCCAAGTAACAACTGACGGCAAATTATTTTGTACATTGTTATCCAACAAGAATTGCCTGGAATTATTTTACACTTCATAGCTAAAGTATATTTTTGCAATACTTCCCCTAAATGACGCTAACAAGTTCCTGATACCCTTTCTCTGTACGGTGGGTCATTAGGCAAGATACAAAACAGCAACTTTCATTGCTGTTGCACAGACCAGTGGTTTCTGAGCAAAAGAAATAATTATCTGCCTTGCAGAATTACTGAGACAGTATCCTCTGGAAGAACATAAAACATTTGTCTTTTTTATGTAATTATGTAAAATTATCCTAACCCTCCTAAAATATTTTAACCTTCTTTCTCACCTCTGGACTATTTTACTTCAGTAAAACAACCCGAAGATACCTCTCTCGTGCCTACCAGTGAGTTAAAAATGAGAAGGTTTTTTTAAACTAAGTCCACTTATTCTAAAGACTCTTCATGCCAGTACGGTTGGAATGAAAAATGATAAGCATCCTGGAAAAGCAGTGTGCTTGCTAGTAGTGAAAATACCTGTGTAATACCTTTGTTATATGTTGTAGCCTAATCCCATATTATTTAATATTTGTTTACTCAGTTGTCAGAAAAAAACACACTGAACTTGTTTGTACCTCTGTGGAAGCCAAAGGCAAGTATTTTATTATTTCGGTGGAAGTGTTGGGAGCACAAGCACAGACGTTGGTAACAGAATATGCCTAAAATATCAAAAGCGATCTGTGCAACATAGGACAGTAATAATAATTTTGCCAGAAAAAAGCAATTGAAATAGTGCTCCCTTTATTTAAGCACCTCAGTTGTATTAAATGGTCCATCTCCCCAATTTTCAGATCTATAAATGAGGTTATGGGAAAATAAAATGTTACTTGTGCTCTTAAATACCAGAGAATACAGTTCAGGAGATCTGATTCCCACTTTCATGTTCTCATCATTAGTTATAGCTACCATATCTGGATATGTTCACTTTTTGCCATTGGAAATTCTGACCAGCTTTTGAAGATCTTTTCTGTTTCTTGAACATTTTGTCTATGAGGCCATGGATGTATTTTATTATGTCCTACTGTTGTAAGTAGTATGCAGTACTTTTGAAAATATCACTAACATTTCAGATCTATTTCACAGGCTCAGACCATCTACTTGTTTCACATGCACATTTTCTCTCTGAAATCTGTGAGTGCTGTTGCAGAAACTTCAGTATCAGTTCAATACCTTTCTGTCTTGTGTTTCACTGAGAAGCTCTCTAAAATGAAAAAACATTTACAGTGCCTTTAATATTCCGAGTCTCTGTATTTCACTGTCCGTCCCTCTGGTAATCAAGCTGCACCTACTTTTCTCTCTTATTTCTTCTTCAATATTTCTTTCATTTTTCTTTTTTTTTAAAGATAACTCTGATACATAGAGTTTTTATTGTAACTATTTAATTGTTCAGCAATACTGCCATCTCTGAAATCCTTCCTTGAGATGCGTATCTGATGCTTCCTACATATTAGACAAACAAAAATGGATATATTAGGAAAAAGTGAGAGATTACAGACTGTTGTGGTTTAACCCAGCAGACACCTAAAACAACCACATAGCTGTTCACTTCCCCCGTCCCCGCAGTGGGATGGGAGAATCGAAAAGAAAAAAAAAGGTGAAAGTTGTGGATTGAAATAAAGACAGTTTAATAGGACAGAAAAGGAAGATGATAACAATAACAATAACAATAACAATATTGATAAAAGAATATGCAGGACAAGTTCTGTTCTCTAGTTCTGCAAGACAAGTTCTCTGGTTCCTGAGATGCGCTGCCTTCCAGTCAACTTCCCCAGTTATACACTACACATGACATCATATGGTATGGAATATCCCTTTGGCCAGTTTGGGTCAGCTGTCCTGGCTGTGTCCCCTCCCAGCTTCTTGGGCACCCCCCGCCTTCTCACTCACAGGGCAATATGAGAAGCTGAAATATCCTTGACTTAGTGTAAACATTGCCTAGCAACAACCAAAACATCAGTGTGTTAAAACATTATTCTCATCCTAAATCCAAACCACAGCGCTATACCAGCTATTAGAAAGAAAATTAACTATAGCCCAGCTGAAACCAGGACACAGTCATAGACAAAAACTTTATTTTTTTAAACTATTGAATGGTGGACACTTAGAAACTCTGACAACATGCATGATTCTTCTCTCTCCCCCTCTTTCCCTGTCATATAGTAAATGCAATGCATTGTTTTGTATTAAGTCCAGACCCTAGGGTGAATTATGAGACACATGCTTAGTTTGGTACAGTGTGAGTATTCCTGCTGACTCAGTATACAGCTCAGTGTGTGCCATAATTCTTTACAAAAACCAGGACCCTAGAAATAGGACATTTAGGAAATTTTTAGGGCAGCAACCTTGAGTTTATGACATTTAGGGCAATTGTGGCTTGACTTCCAAATTGGACAAAATTTGCAGTTTATATTACTCTGATATATGGCTTTATCAAGGCCAATACGGTTCACAAATGATAACAATGTGGTTGATGGCATTTAGTGGCACATACTTTAAAAAAAATGTACTTTAAAAAAATTCCCTTGAGTATCTGAATAGCACTTAATCCAAAATTCACAGCTTATTCACTGCCTTACCTTTAAGGAATTAAATCCAACAATACAAAAGGATAGCCATAACTACGTTGAGTGATGAAGGTTTTCCTATGTTATCATTATGAGCAGCCCTGTGGAGATGCCTTTTGGTTTGATTTTAATTGTCCAACCGAAAAAAGATATGTTGGGTAAATCCACAGGAGTGAACAACTGGAAAAGACAAGGTTTGGTGCCTTTGACCTTCCTGATGAACCAAATATCCCAGCTCTGAAAAGGAAAAAAACCCAAACATGTTAAAACACAGTAGTGTGTACTAGTAATTGTTCAATGTCCATCTTATTTTAATGATACATTGTTCCAGAAGAGGGACAGCAGAACAGAGAGATAAAGAGACTGTGGATTCTCCATTCCTACAGATATTCAAAACTTGATTGGATATGACTCTGAGCAGCTAGCCTTGCTTTGACCAAGGTGTCGTACCAGCTGACCTCCTTCAAGTCCTTTGCAACCTGGTTTGTTCTATGATTCTGTGACAACACATGTCATTTTGCAGATCCCCAAATATTTTTGTCTACTAGTTAATGGCTATGGGCAGCCTGCAGAATAGAAACACAAGCTTACAAAACTGGACAAGCAGTTAGGAAGTTTTGCGATTATACTCTGGAAGATTCAGATTTTCCTTTGAACATGCCATAGAGAGTTATACCCACAAATACTTTTTTGCATATGGTGAAGTGATATTTGTATAGCTCATAAATGGTGCAATGATAAAATAGAAGGTTCTTTGCTATAATCCAACAGGACAATGTTTCTCCTCCTCAGTAAAACTAGAACATGGTGTACTTTCTACTAATTTTACAGCTCAGATTCTTTCTGCACAATTATGTAAAAATATAATCTACCATCATTGTAAAGGATAGCAAAGTTATCTTTGTTGTCTAATCTAATATAACTGATGCATGTGAACTTTTAAAATCCTAGACATGTAGAGTGAGCAGAGGCCTCAAGGACATTTGTTTCAAGGGGTATCTGTTTGGAGATATTGCAGATCTAATCTAACTCACTTCATTGAAGCAGACTAGAGCCTACTTAGGCAATCGGATCCTCAGAAATGCACATGTTTGACTAACAGAGCAGTTCTCAGACCTTTGTACTTCAAGTCTCTTCCCTGTGTGACTTCTGCTTTGCCTTCCCTTCGGGCAGGTGACTGCCCAATGGGCTTGTTCTTACAGGATGAGAAGAGCTCTGACTCCAGCTAGGGTCATAGCTCCTAACTAGGGAGCAGCTGGTCTAACCAGGTCTTAGTAAACTAAACACAATGTGTCTTAGTAAACTGCTCCAGAATTTCCTGATGCTGGCCGTTTTGGAAGGGTTTTCCTAATATCCAACTGGATTTTCATTTACTTTTTTTTTTTTTTTTTTTTCCCCCAGATTGAACTTTCCTGGTTTTCACCCCCTGTTAGCATGGAGAATAGCTGAATGCTGTACTCTTTACAAACACTTTTTACAGACTGAAAGACATGTCTTACCCTCACTTTTTTCTGAGGGGTAATCCGAACAGTTATATCTGAAGTCTTTGAACTAATGAGGCACTAGCTGAGTGAGGCAGAACAAATTGTACAAATTGTAGAGGTGAAAAACTGATTACATATTAGGTAGCAAGTAAGTTTAAGGAATAGCATCTCACTGCTCCCAGACATTCTATATGTTCACCTCACTCAGTATCATATCCCTGTAATAAAATGTTCCTTTAGCTATTAGAATTGAAATGTTGTAATCAAAACATAGGAGATACTGTTAGCCAGCAAAATATAAAAAAGTTTAAACAGACAGCAATGAGACAGAATGACAAACTCTTACATTGTGCCCTGTGTTTTAATTCCTCCTTGTAGTGAGGATTTTATAGATATTTTAAGATGTTCAACCTTTCCCCTAATTTTTTCTAAAGAATTGTGAAAATTCTCCTTTCTCCTGGTCTAGATATCTTTCTGATCAGAGATAGGCAGTAAAGTCTAATCTTCAAAAGTATTTTGGCACTTTCTACTGAAGCCATTAAAAATTAAAACACTGAAATCGAACTGATGAAAGGCAGAGAGGGACAGATACAGTTCTGTTTTGAAATGGGGTCAGACTGCACCGTTTCCTCCCAATATTGGTTTGTGTACTGGGGTGTGGAGGAGCCAAAGACTAAGAGAAAGACACACTTCTGACTGCACAGCAAGGATTTCTACAACTACCATGTACTCTGAAGGAGCCCTGCTAGAACAGTGTGAATTCCCACAGTTGTGCCAGAGAAGAGATGGGAATCCCCTAAGCTCCATACTTCTAGTAACTCCACACCCACTGAGACCCTGGAGAACATTGGACAGCTGGGGCCCACAGTGATTTAGCAGTGACCACAGTTGTGTACCCTATGTTGGTTATGATATTTCATTGTTTTAGTCATCTCAGTACAAGTATGGACAGAGGAATAGATTTTTTTTTTTTTTAATGCTAGCAGAAATCTCTGCATCTTTCAGTCTATTCTGTATACCACTGTCCTTTTCACTTATCTCTTTTACTGACATGCCAAGCCAAATGTTGTTGTTTGTCCAGACCATCAGTTCCAGCCTTAGGGTGAATGTATCAGGGGATAGAAAAATCGACCGTTTCCCTGGATAATCAGTTCAAGTAGTTAATCACAGTTAAAAATCTGTGCCCTATTTCCAGTTTAAATTTGTTTTCATTCAGCTTCAGCCATTGTCCATACCATACCACATCTTTTTTGTTAAACAGAATTTATCATTAGTATCTTTTATCTTTTCTGAAGATAGCAACTTCTCAGTCTTTCTTTAAAAAACAAACAGGTTGACCTAGGTACAGTCTCTCACTCTAAGGCATGTTCTCCTTTCCTTGTACCATCTTAACGTCTGTTGCACTATCTTCTCCAGCTTTGCAAATACAGTGAAACTACTGGCATCGAAACTGTGTGCAGTATTGCAGGACTGATCTCACTGATGTTGCACAAAATAATAACACCCATTTATTTCTGTTCAATCTTCTCTATTCACAGACCTAAAGGTCATACTAAATCTGTTAGCCATAGCTTGACAGCAGAAGGAATGCAAGTGTTCCCTCCATTCTGACTCTAAATCTTTTTCAATCATTACTCTGCAGGATGCAGCCTCTATTTTATAAATAAAATCCACATTCTTTACTCCTGAATATAACTTTGAATTTGGCAATGGCAATGGTGAAGTACAATTTTAATGATCCAAGCTTGCCAAATGATCAAGATCACATCCCTTTCTTCCTTCCCATCTGACACTCTTCATGGATTCCACACATTTTATCAACTGTAATTTTATATTTACTTCCAGATCTTTGATAAAACTGTTGAATACCAATAACCTGAGTACTAATGCCAGGAAAACCCTATCAGATGTAGTCTTGCTGAATGAAGATTTCTAATGGATATCTACTTTGAGATGTATAAATAAACCATTTTTAATCTAGTTAACATATGCTTTACTAATATTTTAAAGAATTTTTTTTCAGTTATAGTTGAAAAATCTAAACATATTGCTGTTCAATTTATAATGTGGTCCAAAGCCAAACATAAACTAAGGCAAGTTTCATTACTGTACTATGCTTTATAACTTGAAATTTTTATTAATTGAGTCTGATATCAACATTTCATTTATGTTTGTAATTTCTTATTAGGAACAGCTTAACCCATCTTGATTAACTTGAATGGGAAGAAACTTTTTAAAATTGAAAATAGTGTTTCCTATGGATTAGCCTCTATAGAGTGAGTCTGGAAGCAGGACATCCTGGTTTTCAAAAAACTGGAAATACTTTTTACTTTTGAGTATTTAAAGTTGTCATCAGAATGCAAAGAAAAGATTGATGATTTTCCCACAGTGGGTGATATGGTCACCATCAACAGGAGGTTGCAAAAAGTTAGATGATTTATTACAGGCCAAATTTTATTTTGTGATGTTTCACATCTTGTACTGGCTGCACTTAGAGTTGTTTCAGCATGTCCACAGGCACTGAATTTGATTCTTTAAGGGACAAATACAGTTCTCCATTTTTACAAGTTCATACATTCATTTTCATGATGCTGTACTAAGCATAATGGGTACATTTAAAAACATACACAGTGTTTGATTACATAAGCATTTATATCTCCCCAGTGTTCCTATCAGATGTGGAAAGCTGTCAGCATGCAATGGGATCCTGTAACTTTTCAACATTATCTAATGAAAAAAATGAATAAGAACACCAGAACATTTTATGGATTTTTATTATTTGGAGATGCCCGTAATTGCTTTGTATTGAAAAAACACATGCCATATTCCAGCTATGCTCTCCAGAGATCTGGAACAAAAATTCCCCCTGCTAACTTTTAGTTACATTTCTCTGACTGCTGGTGCTTTTGTTTTAAATTACCCATCCAGTCATTACCTTTTGCAGATTTTTATATTAAATGCAACAGTTATAAATGCTTTAATTTTATATTTTATTATTCAATAAAGCCCTCCAGCTGGCCAGATTCCTCCTGTGTAAACATTCTGACACTTTTGTTTAGAAGATATATCAGCATGTGCAAGGCAATGGCCAATGAAATTTCCATTATCTCCGTTTGACAGGGAATGCTTTGAAAGGCTGTGTATTTTTAATGAATAGGAAAAATCAAAGTCAGAAGAACATCTTGGCCCTTTATACATAACCAAAAGGGTATATTTATTGACTCATTAATACTAAATGTCAGATTGCTGTGTTGACAGTCGGCAGTCTCAAGTGTTCCATCACCTACAGGGAATATTAAATATAGAATAAACAGTTCAGTATAAATGGAGGGGCCATTTTTCTATCAGAATAAGGGGTGCGTCTATTAAGTTAATCTATGAAACTCAAGTCACAAAACCTCAGATGAAATTCCAGGCCATAACTCATAATTTTATAGCTTTCTATTCTAGATTATTCCCTCCTCCTCAAACCTTGAACATATTTCTGTCTACAGTAAAATAAGCTACCATCTTTTTTTGTTTCTTTTGACCCTTCTTCCAGGCTTGGCATTGATTCTATTTCTTCCCTCACTTCCCTTGCAGAGTTTTTAACAGCTCGTCCGCCTCCATTCTATTCCTTTCTTATACTGTACTACTGACACATGTTCATTCCTTCTTGTTTCTCTAACACTCAGTATTTGCTCTTCCTGTTTTTCATCTTATCTTTCATAAGAGCTCCCTTTTCTCGCATGTTAAGATGACTCTTTATTGTACCAGGCTATTAACACATCCTATTACATATTTTGGTCTGTGTTCTTCCCAGTTGTCTGCTGCTAAATATTTTAGTGTTTCTTTTCACTTTAAATGACCAGAGGAATAAAAATATCCTTAGCTTTGTTTGCTTGAGCATTTAATCTCCCAGTAAAACTCACAGTTGGAAAGTATTTCCTCTATCCCATCCTCATTTCTCTTTGATTTCAAACGATAAAGGGGTCAGCGTGGGTTGCTACTGTCCAGATTTATTAATAAAAGGGACAGTATTTCACTAAATTTTATGTGATTTAGAAGCATGCCTATAACTATATACCCAGCCTAGCGGTATGCCTTATTGTAACATTTCTCTTGTCTTTCTTTGCCAGCCTCTACCACATGCTATTCTCACTTGTTATGTCTCCTTTTCAACTTCCAACCTGATTGAATAGGGCAGGGACCTGCTTTGTTTGGATAGCGTGTAGCAATTCAGCTTCCTACAGTTTAAGGCAGTTGTTAGGTGCTATTACATAAAACAAAGAATAATAATCCCATTGTCCTGATTTATAGTGTCATGTATTATCCTAAAATATTTCTATCCTTCCTTGATGTTTACAGTGTCTAATATGGGTGCCTAGACATCTGTCCAAACTATAAATACTATTTTAATACTTTTTTTAAAAAAAAACAACTTTCCCAGTGATATTCGTTGTAGGGCAATAGCCTCAGTTCTCAAATTGTTAGACTATTTTTATGATAGAACGGTCATGAAAGCAGCTCCAAGAGGTATGGTTATTGTGTATGTAAAAGAAAAACCTTGTCATAATTTTATTATTAGAGAAATATAATGCCCATGTATTTATTTTCGAAAATGTATGTGATCTCTTTTGGCTCCTCTGGGATATCAGATCTAATTCTTTATGCATACAGAAAGGCTGATCATGCCTGAATTTAAATTATATAAATAAGCCTAATTTCCTGATAAACAAAGGAGGAAAAACATTAGCTCACAAATTTTTAGGCTCTCAGACTGTTTGGGTTGGATGATTTTCTGGACATTCCTAAACTGACCACAGAGAGCTATTGGATTTGTATATATAGAGTAATGAGACCTTAAATAACTTCAAGATATGAGTTGTTCCTAATTAGAACTGATCATACTTTCTGATTCTCCAGTGTTTAAAATTGGACTGGGACAAGATAGTCTTAAGAGGAAATGTGAACAAGAGATTTATATGGTGAATACTATGCCTGTACAGGTGTTGGCAGGTGTGGAGGATAAGGACTCAAGAGCTTGTATTGTGCATTGCATAAAAACTAGTCAGAATCTGGCTTGGTATAAACAGGCCAGAATTAAAAACTTCAGCATGAAGAACCAGTGAATTAAAAACTTCAGTAATATGTGACTTCTTCCATTGGTAAATATTTTTACTCCATCAATTTCAGCCCTTCCATCAATTTTCCAGGACCTTATGAGATTTTACTAGGACCAAAATGGACATAACTTACCAGAACAACAGCAATTAACAGTCTGTTTGATACCTTACACCAAAGGCTCCAGGAAAATCTATCCTGCAGTTGACCCTATGATGTCAGCAGCCACTCCATGTGTTCAGGGGTACTCAGTTCTAACACTCATTTGATCACAGGCCAGGCCTGCTGATTACTGAATGTCAAGGAAAACAAGAAAAACTGAGCAGATAACACAAAATTGTGCAGAGGAGGGATTGTTGCTGAAAGAGTTCAAAAAGAGTATTTTGGATGTGAGCCAAGAAAAAGTTGAGATTATTTGGAAAAGAGTGTAAGGTGAAAGGATATGCCAGTGAAAAGGTCAAAAAGGAAGTTTAAGGAAAAACCAACTTGTCTTAGATATTTGAGAACCTTGAATTAACATACTAAGCCTTGATATTGTTGCAAAGAACCAGCAGCTTTCTCAATCAAATCCTATCAGGCTATCGTGTTTATACATGGTATGACTAACAAATTCTGAAGTCCTTGCTCAGATACTGCAAGTCTTGAATAAAACCTGTGCTGGATCCTTGTTCTTACTGAGCTGCATCAAAAGAGTAAGATAGGTGTAACTAGATACCAAATGTAGTATTTGAGATATCCTATAATGTACCGATTATTTACATTTATGGATCTAACTGCTTACATTAGTTATGCAGTTCCTTTAAAAAAACCTATAGGGCAAGACAACCAGTTGGTAAAGGACAAAATTTTGAAATAAAATTATGCTTTCATTAGTCCTTTCAAAGCTCTTCAAAGTGGTCGGGAACTCCTTTCAACACAAACTACTAACTTCCCGTTTTTCATAAACATATGTCTGTATGCTTTGTTACAATATGCAGAAAACAAATCTAGACTAGCAGTGATCTAACCATGCTGAACTGCACCTCCTGAGAAGCAAATTTTAAAAGCTTGTTTAAAACTCCATACTATCACCACTAGATTGTGTTGGTACCCAGAAATAAAAGTACTGTAACTTCTGGGCTTTAAATACCAAGCTACATTCCTGATGGGTGATGGCAACAATGGACGTTTTTGGTTAACTGACTGAAAATAAAGCATTCTCTCAGAATAACTCTGGAAAGTGGCCATTCAAATAAGTGCTTTTCAGTTGTGCTCTTTGGAAAATATTTTCAGCACACATCTTAGTTTTATTATGCAATGGTGTGTAAAAATCTATCAAATATATCTCAAGACAACAAAAGAAATTCCTTTGAAGAGACTCTGTCAATCTTGAGATCAACCTTACAAGTTTAGAGATTAATTGATCATATTAAACAAAGCTTTTTTTAAAAAAATATATTTTAAGTATACCTCTAAAATTGTACTCACTTTAAAATGTCAGCTGCTGTAATTCATTATCCTCTTCAGAATTGCAAGCCTTGGGACTAGTTCTTTCACCAGTTAAGTAGCAGTGTACTGTGCTCTTGTGGAGAAGATTAAATCAGAGGTTTTCATCTTTTCCTTATTCAAGTATTTCTTCAGTAACAAGTCCCGAATTACAGAGCTGTTACTAACTGTTGCCAATAGGAAAGGTCTACAATTTAGCTTGGCCTGATTTGACATTGCGGAGATCCATTACTGTTCTCCAGAAGAAATCAGTCAGTTCAGCTGACTCTTCTAGAGCTGCCTGTTTCAGAGGAAAGATACAGGCACCAACACGTTAGTTTGCTTACTGTGACCTGGTTACATTTCAGCAAGTTTATATCAGGGGTTGGAGTGAAAGGGATGGGAATGTTGAAATTTATCATTAACAATAATCTCTCTTCTGCTGTACTTAGAGCATCTCTCTTCGCTTGTCAAGACCCAACCACATAAGCTTCAACTCAGATGTTACTTGATACCTATAAGTATTGCAGATCAAGGAATTTTGTTGTATTTAGTAGTAGTCATGTGGCTAGGGAGCTTAAAAATGATGCAAAAGGAGTATACAAATAGAAATGGCAGACACTTCTATACCTGCCTGTATTTGAATCTGAATCATCTGTCTCCCAAGACCATGCCTCATCCACTACACTGGAGCATGGCAGTCTTGTACCTCTGTAGAGGTACTGCTGTAGAAGCTGTGTAATTTTCTATAAGATACTTCAATGTGTACTGAGTCAGAATGACTGAGGGAGAATAATTCTCTTAGTGACTAGAACTCTTATTTTATTAGCAAACCAGATCCTGCTCCAATGATTCTTTAAAACATATTTGTTACAGTTAATTATTTCAATAGGAGGCAAGGGAGATCTAGAACATCTTAAAAAACAGTAGAAAGTTAAAGCCCCCTGAAGTCTGGTGAGAGGGAAAGAGGATAAAAATACACTATTGTGGTCCTTTGTGTTTAATGGACCACCACAACGTTCTTCATTTTGTTACCCTACCCCTAGAAAGCTTTCAGGTGAGGTGTTCTGGCAAAAATAGACAATAGAAAAATTCAGGATGACCAAAACTTTTTTTGGATAAATAGTCTATTTCACAGGAAGAATCACTGAGCTGTGAAGAATTATTAGTGAAGAGAGCGCCATGCATTCCTAATTTTAATGTGACCTCCAAATTTCTCTACAATCAGTGCTGCACCAAATACCCTATCATAACTCAGCAGAAAAATTGTTATATATGTATTATATATTTGTATATATATAATATATACATATATTTGCATATATAATATATACATATATTACATATATGTAATACATACACATATATGTATTAATATATGTATTAATTCAGGATTTTTATTATTTTTCAAAAATAAAGTAAAACTTAGAATGGTTCATATGCAAGAGCTCAAATGAAGGGCAGAAAAAAAATTACCTAATATTACATGTTCCCCTTTTCAAAGATACACACTTCTTCACTAGATAGATTTGTATACAAAAGATATAAACATTAGAGCCACAGTTTTGCTTTACCAAACACTTCTTCAAAATTCTCCTTCTTGCAAATACAGTGGAATGGTACAACACCTCCCTTCACAGTCCAGAAACATCAGATTGATTATATCTGGAGAAAATAGTGCTAAAATATGGCTTAAAATGGCCTCATTGCATCAGTTAAGGATGGTCTGATTATATCTTCCAGATAGAAGGCAAAACCAGCTGAAATTCTCTGATAAACAGAGCTTTAAATTAATTTCATAAAATAGAACATCTTGATTGTTGCGAAAACATTGCAGTGAGCTGTGAACAGACACCATTGCCTTGTTTTTATCATTCAGCTGAATTCTCCGTGTATTTTATTATTTGTTTGTTCTAAAAACATAGCAATCTGCCTCAAGCAGATTAGTAAGAGACAAGCTGGCATAGTCAATTCTATCAGGGATTCTGAACAAGCAGCTGAGAAGCAACTATTCAAAAATCATTAATCCTGTTTCAGACAGACAAAATGAGAGTCTCCAAACCTTTACCAGGTTTTATAACTATTTGAATTGCAACAACAGAGAAAAAACCCCCAGGATTCTTTCTTTGAATGGCACTGTTGGAGAAATTCCTTTTAAAAATTACAATGCAGCAGAAGTGAGTCTCTTTCATACACAGGCCCTTCTCTCTCCCATTTCCCAGCAGCACCATAGACTAGTTCATTTGCTCTTATAACAATCGTGCTAATTGTTTATTTCAATAGAGTGGGTCAAATGCTCTCCTTTGGAACACCAGTGACGTCACTGGGACTGCATGTGTGTAACTGAGAGGGGAAGATGGTCTTTTGTCATTAAGATAGTAAGAAAAAAATATCTTGGAGAACAAATATTTCTGAGGATGTTTCCTGTAATGCATATGAGTATGACTGTCTCCTTTGTGTGTCTGCTGTCATGCAGCATCTTAATTTTTTGGATGGATTTCCTGTAGAAAGCTTTAATTGACGTGTATCTAGTTCTGCTTCACAGAACACAGAGGATACTGGAGTGGTGGTATAGTTTAGCTTATGTGATACCTATGTCTACCTGGCAGAGTCCAGATTGTTCCCATGTACACTTGCAATAACCAGCAACACATCCAGAAAGTTGGAGGAAGAACGAATGTGAGGCTATAGAGTGATTCATTTAACACTAAAGAAATCGTGGTATATTTTAATCAGAACTCACCATTTACCCCAGGGCTGCCTTTGTCTTCATGACGTTCTTAAAGAATGAATGTGTTGTCTGTAAGTATTAACAGAGGTCAGAGTCAGAGGAAGGGATGCAATTGTCTGCCCTCATGCTTTGCTTTTGTTGTCATTCCCTGCCCGTACTCATTCTTTGCCTAATACTATCTTGGCTACAAGATGAACTGTACTTTAAATCCCATTTTGGTGTACTCCTTCTATAGCAGGACTTGTTACTTCCACATGTCCCTGTGTCAAACCTGGTGGTCCTACACTGGGTATCATCTGGGTGACAGAATCCTGCTTCCCAGCTGTGATAATAAATAAAGGGCATCAGATCTGGCACTTGTAAATGCTTTTATTTTGGAAGCTTCTGACCGACCAACATCTGGATAAAATTATTCAAAAACATATTCCTTCAAGTGAAAGATTTTTATCTAAACAATGATGTGTACCATGAATGCAGATAAACTAATATTAGTCAGATACACTCATTAACAACAGTAACATGAAAATGAAGCTATCACCTTCCATCAGTTTGTTTGTCTGATATGTGTGCATGGGCTAAACTCATAAATTACTGAATTATAATCTGTTGCCTATAATCTGTACTTCATTCTTGTGCAGATATTCTAATCAGATTGAGATACCTTTTGGTACCTTAATAAAACAGATCATAATAAAACAGTGCATATGAGTCAGATACCTCAAGTGTAGATACCTAGTGTTATTTTAGGTGCTTTGAGGTAGCCCATCTGGTTTCCAGCTGCTGCTATAGAAGGGCAGCTCTTCCAGCTCTTCCATTTGTCATGTGTCAGACCTAGCCAGGCAAAAGTCCTGGATGCCCTACGGTATCCAAAATGTCACTGGTCGCCACTGTTCAGGCACATGGATTGTTCCAGTGTCTCTTGCTGGCAGTGCTAATTAGTGGATAAGAGTCTGTAGAAAAGGATTGTAAGTGAAGATTTTTTTGTTAGCTGAGCTTCCTACTGTGATTGGAAGGTTTAATCCCAAATACAGTATGCATGACTTTGGCGGCATGTCTGGGCAATAACCTAAAGCAGTTCTACATATTTTCATACAGGCTATAAAGCTGACTTGGCCCAATTGAAATAAACTGAAAAATTTTTAAGGATCAAATCTGAGAAACACTTTAAAGTTCCATTTATAAATAGTCTTTTAATATCTGTTACATGGTTGCCAGATGGACTCCTGTTCTGTTATAACTTAAGATATAGTATGTTGTACTTTTCAACTTTCTTATTATCTTGAATTCTCAGCAAGTGATTCTGTTGCAAGAACTATAAATAGCATGTAATACAAGCAAATATTGTTCAAATATGCCTGTTTCATACCTTTTTTAGATTTTTCAGTGTCTGAATGCTTTCTGTAATACCAAAGTTTTGTTTGGGCATGAAAGGGCTTCACCATTATGTCTTGAAATGGAAAGAGAGGCCTAGATCCCATACACTATTTCTTCCACAGAGTTTTAAGAAAAGGTCATTTTGATCATTTTGATTGACCATCTTTTAACATGTGCTGAATATTTCCATTTTCTTTATTACAAATTTAAATATAAGGTGTATATTTCTGTACCTCTGGTTGATTTCTAACTTTCAGATCCATCTGGTATGATGGAAATAATGTGCATTACAGGTTCACAGGCTGATCTTGAAGTTAGAGATTTTTAGTGATCAAATCTTGCTTAAATTGGTAAATGGACCTGCCATCTTGCCCATTTATTAATGATTTCCATCTGAAAATCCTACAGATTTTTTCATCACTGCCAATGTATGGAAATTGACTGACTTTCTGTTGTACTTTGACTTTCTAATGAAGTGATCGAGTGGCAGTTTACTTTGGTTTTCACTAGATTTTGTTGTTTTCTCATAACAGAAAAATCTTTTTTTGGGGGTAACATTAGACTGCTTTTGTCTTTGCTTTTTTATTGAGCTAGCACTTAAAGCTGTGTCATCAACAAAGTCTAGATCTTCAAAATCTGTTGTTGCTGTGGAATGGAATGCATGTATCATATCTCTATATTTTCTAATATTGAAGTTATACATGATAGCTTAGAGAATACATAATTATTTAATATCAGTCTATACGATTAACCATTCTTTCAAGCCTATGTTTAACTATGCAAGCTCCACTGTAATGATGGCAATTATTTTTGTTAGAATATAATAACAGTTCAAGATGTTCTATAGTGGTTTGTGATAGAAGCTCTCCATGTGCTGGGGAAATCTATGAAGTTTGTGCTGAGTGGTAAATGCTATTTGATGCTCTCTTTGATGATTATACATAGGCTAAAAATCTGGCCAACACATGAAATGCAGCTTGTTCTTGCTTTACTTCTAAAAAAAAAAAAAAAAAGAAAAAGAAAAAAAATGCTTAAGACGACTTTACTTATGTCCACAGTTTTGCTTACTTCAATCACTGTTACACTGTCACACTCAGTAAGACATTTTTTTTGGTATCTCAATTTCAAGTGTTGTTATACTAAAGGTTTTTCTTGGTCACATATCATTCTCCCACTGCCTTCACTTTTGCAAATTTTAACTGTTTGTAGGTATTCCGATCCTCACTTTGTGATGTGACATGTGTGATGTTTAGCTCTGGGAATGTAATTTCTTTGTTCTTTTAATTAGTTGAGTTAGTCCTTGGAAAGTTACAGTTTTTGTTTTTTCTCTGTGTTAACATTTTTTTCTGTTTAGCCTTGACAGCCTTTCCAGATAGAGTAAACTGACTAGCTGGGACCTTGTTGAGTTGATAAAGTGATTTACTATTACTTCTTTCAGCAACAACTTCAACTTCTTTGGTAATATTATCCACATACTTCCTCTTGCCTTTTTACCTCCATTTTTTACTGTCCTGTCCTTTCTTATATACAGATTTTTTTTCCTGCTTTTTATTCAGGAAAAAAGCCATCTCCAAAAGTGTTTTTGAAGCACTGATGCTTGCTTTGGCATGTTTCCTTTCTTTAACATAGTTCCACATAGCAGGTCTGTAAGTTTATTTATCTGGGAGCCAGCTGCAATTATATCATGCCTATGATATTGCCACTCAAAAAAGACAAAGGCATATTCACGATGTCTTCATGTGATGGAGTTAGGTCATATAATATCTGAAATCTGCTTTTCAGTTTAATTTGAAATGGCTTCTCTAATGCTTTTTATTTCAACTTTTTGATAGTGCTTTTTGGTGGAATGGCTTTTCACTAGTTAGGAAACCGAAAAACAAGTGCAATTCTGCCAGGCTTTCCACTGTCTCATTTTGAGACTGGCTAAGTTTGTCTGTAGCACTCAACTTCATTGTCCATGTCCCCACCCTTTATTCAAAAATAACTTATAAAATGCACAGAATTTTGCAATTTAAAAATAATTTATTAACTTTCTTGATTAAAGTTAGTGCACTGAGAAAATAGCCACACTCTGTTGTTGTGTTCCCACAAAAGGCTGTGGCAGATGATAATCTATTATAGAATACTGGCAGTACTTTTGTGGTCATGGTTGTTGCTGTTGTTTGTTTAATTGAAATTAAGATGACTGCAGTTTGAGAGTTTGATCTACAAGCCAAGGGACAAAAAAGCCATTTCATTAAGTTTTAGACAAATTGTTTGTCTAGTACAAACTACAAAAAGGCATGGAGAAAGAGGAGGCAATCTGGTGCTTGCCCTTGCTGTGGCACATGTTCTGAGGGCTAAGGATGCCTGGGGCTGGCAGGAAAAAGACCCAGGATTCTCTTCTGCATTGAAACCTGGCAAGTGGCTATCACCCACCAGTTTGAGTTAATGTGTTTTCATTTGGAGTTTGTTTTAGAAATAAAGTGAGACTTCAGGGATGTGGAGAGACTTTCACCTGGAACTTTGTTTTTCCATGTTTTCTTAAGAGGCTGTGTTACCTGGCTAATAGCTACACTCTGGCTTGCAAAGAAGATTAAACCCCACTTTTCTACTGAGTTTTATGCATTCTGCTTGTCAGTCATTCTGTAATATACAGTGTAAGTGAAACATTATGAGACAGAATCATGACTGACACTTTCAGTGTACAATACTAAAGATTAAAAATGAGCAACCTATATATCCTCATCATAAAAATAAGTATCCTACCCTGACGGATCTTCTGAAATGTAAAAGTGAGCATTTTAAAGTTGTAATATACACTGTCAAATATGCTTTTATGCTAAGAAATGACAGCTTATGTCTTTCATTATTCATATAGCTGTACCTTAGAGCTTCATGATTTCTTTCTGAATATAAAATTGCTTTAGAAATATAATATCAATGGAATATTAATGTTTTGGCAGCTGTATTTGAGGACTCATAAAGAAGAGATGAGATTCATGGAAGGTAAACATGCCTGGCTTCACAATGATATTATTAAAAGAAAATTATACACGAGTCATTCCAAGTTAAAACTCCCAGAAAAATGAAAGAACAAATAATCAGCTAATCTATTGGCAGTTACCTAACAGGTAATTAAGTGACTAGAAAGAACAAACATGGAATTGTCAAGATAAATCATATTAAAGCAACCTAATTTTCATCTCTGGCAGGATTCCTTGTGTAGATTAGAAGCAGCACATGTCCCGTGCACCTTAATAAAGCTTTTGACGCTCTCAGATGGCATTCAGCTAAGCAAATGAGTACAAGTTGGTGTAGATTAAATTACTACCATGTGAATGCAGAATTTGCTGGAAAGTCATACTCTATGTATCAAAGGTTCCCAACAAAATGGAAAAATATGCCAAGTGGAGTTCTTTAGGGGTCTCTCCTGTGCTCATTATTGTTCATAGCTTCATTAATTACTTGAATGTTGGAAAAGAATATTTCATGAGAGTTCTTGTGGAGAAAGCAATCTTAGATTTAATCATTTCGTATTGGAATTAGCTGATAATACTAGAATTTTAAAGTATCTTGACCAATTGCAGCAACATTTTGAAGTATTAAAAAATGCTATTCACTCATGATGTGTAAAATCCACTGCATTTAGGTAGGATTAACTGGAGGCCATGTTTTTATGAGATAAAATACTTAGTGGCAGTCTAAACCTAAGACAGATAAACATGGCATAGGTCTCAGAGAGAGCTTGTATCAAGTTTTTAAGAACAGGTTAGAAAAACACATATCAGTGATGTTTTATATGTATCTGATCCTGCCTACTGGCAATGGGGTGGATCGAATAGCCTCCCAAGTTCCAAATCTGCTATGGATGCCGTTAGCAAATGAACCTGGTATGCTTGGCACGAGTCAAAAACATAAGGGTCTGATTCTGATCTAATGTCATTTAGCCATCCTGAGTGGGTGTCTGGTTTACATGAGTATAACTGAGCTACAAATTAAGCCCTATGTCTGGGACTTTCAGAAAATCTTGGTGTCCATATAATTTGCTCTGAACACAAGTAGTAACATTGCAGTTACTGTGTCTTGAGATAAACACTTTTGAAAATCTCACTCTGTATTTATAAGATTAATTTCAATTTCATTTATGGATCCATATCACTGAATGTAGCAAAAACCCCCCATAATTTCCATATCCATGACTGGATGTTGGTACCAGCAGGGAGACCTGCATTATTCTTCAGGATACTGGTTGCTACTCTTTTGTTCTGGAGGGCGTTGACAGATGAATTAATTACCCTCTGTTCTTGTCTGTCTTTAATGGCATACCCAGCTAATTCTTTTTTTGCCTGTTACTTTCTTCTTTTATCTTTGCTTTTCCTCATTGTTTCCTATTCTTCCTTTACTTTCTTGTGTTATTTTTCTTCCTTTAACTGAGCCACTTCCACTTTCTTCTCACTTCAAAGTTGCATGCTTCCTGACATGGGCAAAGAAGATCTGCTGATGGCAATACTCTTGAAATGTTGCTGATCTTGATGTGAAGAGAAAACAATTATACAGTTTAGTTTCTCAGGTTGTGTTAGAGCCAGAACTCTTGTACAAAGATTCTATTTCTGTATCAGCAGCTCACAAAAACACAGCAAAGCAGAGGAGGAAAGGTTAGGTCAGGACTCCAGTGCATCCAGAATTTAAAGGTGGGTCTGTGATCCATTTTTCCTGTTAGGAAGCTCTCCCCTCAGATATAAAGAGGGCATTGCACTACAAAAGTTAATTTTATTGGAGCACAAACTAGAACTATGAGCTTCTACCAAGTAGAAAAAAACCTTACCTGCAAAGTAAGACAGAAAAAAAAAGTTTATATGTGAGTCTTCTCTATACGTTGTATCCTTGCATGAAGTGCCTTCAGGTTTGCTATTATTTCCGGTAGAATGCCATGGCCTGATATACTACAGAGACCTCTGCAGAGTATCCTACATGTCCTTGGAAAAAGTGTGTGGGAGGATTTCATCACCTCTGAGGCTTGTAACAGTGAAGTCACTGCTCGCACTTGCAGCAGGTTTCGCACTTAAGGGGTGTGTGTTGCGTCCTCTCTCTGGCTGCCCCAGTCTGCACTCCAGAACTTTTCTGTGCTGAGCACATTTATCTGCTCTGGGGGGGAGACATTCTGTCCCTCCTTGACCCAGAGGGCAGCAGCCAGTACAACGGGAACAGAGAGCTTTTCTCCCTGCTGCTCAGCCTCGGCCTTCAAAGTAATGCAGCACACAGTAACTATGAACAAAACAGACCCGCCCACTCCAGTAATTTTCGAGGATCTATGTACCAATTTGTAACCTCTACTGAACATTTGCCTTGAGGATTTAGGTGGACCTGCAGAATCATATCCACTGTTCATCTGTCCTAGATTCCTTTGAACCTGTTGTAACTCTGAAGTCACACAGACAACAAATTGGGAACACTGTCGTGGGAATTATTTTCTCAACCTGTGAATTAAAAATTATATGAATCTCTGGCATCTTTCCTAACTTAGTTGACTTTGCATGAGCCTGACTTCTGTAACATATGTAGAGACATTTCAGAAAAATTGCTGGACTCTGTTCTTTAAGTGGGGAAGAGTCATTCTATATTGCCAATAACATTTCAGTCTTGCAGCCCACTCCTGAAGTTGGACATGTGATTCACATCGCTGTGTGTCTTGAAATAGCCATAATGGATGCATATGCATTCAAGTGAAAAACTGCATATTTTTGACAACTGCAGCCTTTCTTATTAAGAATTTATAAGACAAACGCCTTCTATATTTGGAATCTAACCTCCCTTTTTTCCTCCTTGAAGAGGTCAGACTTTAGAACATGTGTGCAGTGAAATTTCTAATATTTACAAGAGTACTTACAGATGTTTGCATTCAGATATAAGCCATAATAATTCACTTCATACTAACAGCTAGATTATGTCAAAAGTCATATCCTGTGACAGGGAAGGGGGAGAATTGCACAGAAGTGCTTAAGAATCCTCTCTTCCCTCCCTTACGCTAGACAAGTAGCAACTCAATTGGCAGCAGCTGCAGATTAATACCACCTTTTTACAGGTTTTTACATTCCCTTTCTGCTGTGTCCCACTTGCTTCAGTGGAGAATATGTGGACGTATGCTGATATTTTTGTATACTGACAGCCCGTGAAAGTTCTTACTGATTTATGTCATGCTGAAACATTCAGTTTGATAGCACTTAGTCTGTCAGTTCTGTCAGGTCAAAAACAGAAGAAGTAGTTTGATAGGAACCAGAAAAATTGGATGGAAAAATGAATCAGGAATATTTTAAATACCAAGAGTCCGATTAAATTATTTTCAGTAACCAAAATAATTTTTGGAAATTTTGTTATTTTTAAACTGAAATAGGCTAGAGAGTTTGTCGTTTGAAAAGGTGAGAGAATTTTAAAATGAAAGCTCTATTGAACTATTGTATGACTTAGAAATTGAGCTAATGTGTGGTGTATGAGGGGATTTCTATTAAAACATTATCAGATCTATTCACTTTACACACATGAATCATCCTCTTTGAAGCGTATGGGAAAATTTAGGAGTAAGACCAGCAAATTCTAGTCCATAGTGGGAGGCACAGTCATAATATCTGAGTTCAAAAGCCCAACCCGCTCTGACATTTCTTTTACAATTTAAATGGAAAGGAGCACAGGCAAGTGCACATGCACCAGGACCTATTGCCCCCATGTCTGTGGAAGCCATGGGGTTGTGACTGTACCACGGGATGGGGAACTGCAGGCACTAACAGGAGGCTAAAGCTCCCATTGCCCTCTTCCAATGAACTGGTGTTCAAATAAGTCTGAGGACTGCATGCTATGTCCTCCTCTGAGAAAGCACTACATTTTTTCTTCTTGCAGTAATAGTTTTACTCTTTTCT
Source organism: Balearica regulorum gibbericeps (assembly GCF_011004875.1). Taxonomy (NCBI): domain Eukaryota; kingdom Metazoa; phylum Chordata; class Aves; order Gruiformes; family Gruidae; genus Balearica; species Balearica regulorum. The sequence goes on along the minus strand of NC_046187.1, from coordinate 8,535,438 downwards.
GTGAGAAACTTGAAAAAAAAAAATTCTGCCTCAAGCTTCAGAGGAACTTGAAAGTAACTGTGAGTTTATGTCCCATGATACTTTTAAAGCAAAAGTTCTGCTTTCCATTTTAAGATAGTTGATTGCTAGTTACGTTGTAGAGTCTAGCTGTGAACTTTGGCTTTGCTTTGGCCTAGAGTCATGGCATCTAGCTTGTTTCAGCACAGAATATGTAAAGCATTCAGCTATATAAATCTCTAGTCTCCAAGGAACCATCTTTCCATATCTGACATTAATGAGGTACACCTGCACAGTGTTTGACTATTACACAGATCTCTGTATTGTTACATTTATCAGAGCTATCTGAATCTAGCAATACACCATAACTAAGACAATAAAAAAGGAACAGTGTGCTCATTAGGAATGCAAAAGTTTCAGTGTTTTGGCTTTCATTCTTCGTAACATCTGTTACGAAAAAAACCCAATTTATTATCTTTATTTATTTAACCAAGTAGAACACTAAGTTGTTTGACTGAATATGTGTCCATGTGAGAAAGAAATTCATAAGGGTAAAAGATAAATTTTAAAAACACAGAATGAAGAAAGGAACACAAGACTTAGGGAGCCAGCTGGTATCTGTAACTTCACCTGCTTTCTGTTAGGGTGAATCTCTATTCTAATGCCTGGCTTTAGACTTCTATTTGGGTAAAAATACTTCTGTATGGAGCAGAGTGATTCTGGTCTAGACCTTGCAGAACTGAAGACCAGCTAAACATTTCCAAATTTGGGAGACTGAAAACTACATCAAAGATCCTCAATACTGAAGGCAAAACTGAGTTAGGGCTCCTCACCAGCACAGGCAAAACTGGGTTAGGGTTCCTCAGTAGTGCAGGCGAAGTTCAATGTTGTGGACATGTGTTTCTGGCAGGAGTGGTGAAAAGCTGTTGAGTGAAAATCAGTTGGATGGGATCAATGGAAGCTGGAGCAGATGAGGAGGGTGCAAATGAGAAGAATGCTGAGGAGAACAGGGAAGTTGCGAGGGGAGTGGCGCAGGGAGAGAGACAGAGAGAACTGGTAAAGAATTTGAATGGGCTAAGAAATCAGGGGTGTTTGAAGGGGTTGTGAAAGGCTGTGTAAGTGGGATTTTTTTTCTCTCCTGCCTTCCTGAAAGTATGCAGCCTTCCCTGCCCCTTGTATCCGTGCTCCTTTTTTTGGGGTTCCACAACCTGTTTTCTTCCCAAAAGCCAGAATTCCCTTTTCTCCACTATACTTCATTCCTTCTACTCTACAGTTTCCTGTACCTGTGAGGACAAGGGAAGGCCAGAGAGCCGCAGTTGCTTCTGCTGCCCTTGGGATTGAGGAAGGGGGGCAGAAAGGGCGATCAGCTGTTGCTGCTACTAGGAGAGGCAGCCCCTCACTGTAGTAATAGTCCCATAGGAAATAGCTCCCTCCTGTAGTTGTATCAATAGCATCAAGTCTGGCTTTCTAGGGCTCCAATGCACATAAAGCGGGGAACAGGGCTGCAGACTTTACCTTCTTCAGCAGTGCTACCCAAGATAACTGCCTACTTTGCCTATGAGTAATACTGGATTGCAGAAACTGAGGCAGGGGATAGAGGCGAGCAGAATTTAATCTAAACGACTGTTCTAGGGAATATTATTTGTAAGAAGTGCTCTGCAGCACTGCTTATCACTTGAAATTCTAGAGATGGATACCTGCACAAGGGACTTTAGATCTCACTGAACAAAGGCACATACACTATTTAATTCTGTTAAAAACAAGTTAGAATCACAGATGGACTCTGTCAGTGTTCCTTAATTATTCTTCCAAATTTCATTCAACTTTGGTGACTCCATCAAAAATACTGCCACAACGGACTCTTTGGATCATTTGTTTTGGGGAAAAAATATCTTTGTAATTGGTTTTGATCCAGTCAGAAGACGGGAAAACTTTAAAGTGTTGGGGACCACAGAATAGAAAGATTGGTATTGTGTTGAATGTACTTCTTACAAGAATGACTCCGTCTAGGAACTCATTAAATCAATTGATTTACTGAAGTGCACTGATGTACTAGAGACTTTGTTGTTTTCTATCAATGACATCTGAATTCAGTGTGGTAACATCCCATATGCTTGCAGATTGTTGAAAGATGAGATCATAAATTAGAAAGCCTTTAATACAGAGCACTGTAAATGAAGGGTAACCTGGCTTCTTTGGAATAACTATAGAATTTACATAGGTAGGAAGAATTTATCTCTCAGAGGCTAATGCTAACGACATTTGGATTACTTTCACTACATAGTATTTTACCTGCAAATTATAGAAGTACTATTCTTTTTTTTCCCTGCAAACCTCAGAGTTGCATTTTTATGCTGCTTTTAAACTTCAATTCAGTTAATTATTTAAACTCCAAACATATATTGTTATCTGACAGCTCCATTCCCCTTGTTTCCTTCTCCAGGCTCATGATGTTGCAGTCAATATGACTTATTCTTCACTGTTCTTTGCACTGATAGTACTGGGATGGATTTTGCAGAAGAATTTGAAGCTTCGCTGGAGTTAATCAAACAGGTGTTCATCAAAGACCAAGATTTATGTTTAAAGGATAGTATCACTTGTGTGTCAGCTTAGAGGTCTTTGTAGAGTACTCTGCATATATTCTTGACTGTACACTGAAGAGAGATCATGTTTTCCTGTTTTATTTCTTCTTAACAGAATGACCCTGCCTACTTATATGTTCATTTACTGAAATTAGTAAGACTTGAAAGGTACAACTTTCTGTTACATATTCAGCTTTAGATGTTTATGTTTGAGCAGTTTGCAAGTATTTTGTAGAATTGGGTTATGAAAAATATTGAGACTTCTGTGGTCTATTCTCAGACTCCTTCAAGATAAACTTCTTGATGCAGATGCAGTGCATATCCTAAATACAGTACTGGGAAGGATTATAGCATTTTTAGTTTCATTGTTGCTGAAAAAAAATTTAATAGATTTGTCTTCATTTTTACATATAACAATTTAAAGTATCTGCTAACCCTATTATTAGCTGTGATTTTGCTGGTCATCAATATATCTATTCATTAAAAAAATTCACACACACACACAAAAAAAGGCAACAGAAACCTTAAAACTGATATTGCTTGAGAGGCAAGGATGACTATTTATTTTACATAATACTCTTTTAAGTATTTCTACAGGGAATTAGTAAATAAGTTACATTTCAGTAGAAAAATAGATAACATGTTCAAATGGAAATGTCCATGTACACTGCTGCTTTTTGCTTATCAGTGTGTTCTACTTAGAGAAAGAAAATGCCAGACTGTATGAACCATTAGTGAATTGCTATAGTGCTGGATTGCTTTTGAATAATAATTCAGGCTGACTCTGGAAAGCAGCATATTCTCCTTTTATTTCTATATACTTATCCTTGCCTTCTCACCTTATTTCAACATGATTTAAATGGTGGTTGTCACTTGAAACAATTTCTTTATTTGCCTTTGCTTGTGCTCCAGTCGTATTTTTTCCCAAGGATAAACAGTCTCCATTCCTCTTTTAATATGTGCTTGAACTGGTGTGAAATTAGGGTAGGAACTCCATCTTCACTTCTGGAAGATTCCCAACTACCAGAGAAGTCCCTTCATCAATGTTTCTGACTCTTTTCTGCACTTTGGATCACTTGACTTGCACAAAATGAATAGGAAACACAGGGAACTTACTCAACACAGTAGTGGTATCCTCTTGACATTTTAAAAATATTATTTTTGCCTCTTAAGCTAGCTATGTGGAAGACAGTCATCTTTGGGAGGTAATGAAGTAGCTGTGGGCATAAGCAAGTAAGTGTAGGGAAGTGTCACCAGGGAACTTAAGTATGTTTGCACTCACTTTACACCCAAGTGCTAAGTATTCGCCTATAGCCATGCATAATGGACCGAATGTCATTTATTTATATGTTCCTTTCTCAGACTGCCTTTAATTTTATAGTCTCGTTCTTCCTTCCTCGTCTGTATTGACAAACTGCTATGGCATCTGTGGGAGTGGACAGGAGCCCACAGAGGGACAATATATGGCTTCAAGCTTGCTGCCAAGGTGGATCACAATTAGTTATTTCCAGTTGAAGGGTTGGGTTTCCCACCTCCACAGGTAATAACCAGAAGAATGAGCTCTCTGCCATGTGGCACATCCAAGATACACACAGACACTTGAACTGACAGCAGAGCCTGTCACTCTACTCCAGAGTAATATGGTAGCTTTGGCATTTTAAGTTTCAGACTGCAGACTAAGTATAGCTTTTTTTGATATATTGAGTGCTTTGAAACCAAGTAGTTTTGTTTACTCCTGTAGATTTTTTACATCACAGTATGCCATATTAGCTTAAAGGAAAAACTGATGTACTTCCAAAAGGTTCTTGTTCCATTTCTGTTAAACCAAATTGTTTGTCAACAAAGATAGCGAGAACTTATTTTGGTGAACTAGAAGCCAGTGAAATGTCTGCCATAAAAGAAGTATCCCAAAGAGCACATGAATCCAGCACTAAGACTGTTTCTAATCAGGCAGCAGAGTACGTGGCACAAGCCAAAACTCCACTCCAGCAACTATTTGCAACCTCTGCAACACTCAGGAGACTGCTGCTATGTTACAGACCCTCTTTCCTGGTAATGTGATCCACAGAATGCAAATCAGAAAATTAAAAGTTAGACAAAATTATGTTACAGCACTTTTATGAAAACTGTAATGCTTTGGTCAGGGGTCTGTGAGGGGAATTTGTCCAACACTTGTGACCTGCCAGGTCTTGATGAGGGATTATTTTCAGTAATCAGCTTGAAAGGCAGAGAAAGTGGTTTTGAATACTGAAATATGCTGATGAACATAACTGATAAAATGAAGCTCCAAACCAAATGACAGAAGAGGTATCTACTGTATGAAATGATTAGATCTCTCTGTCAGCAAAGTTCTGAGGGCTATTCATCAAAATAAGGCCTAACTGCTAGTTACTGTTCACGGAGATCTTTTTTAATTCAATTTGTCCCTTGGAGCTGGAGGAGAGCTCCTTTAAGCTTCTCAATAGCCTGACAAAGCAGGTAGAGTCCCTCTTTTTTCAGAACAAGTTCTGATGCCATGGGTACACAGTTTTCTAATGTCACTGCATGAGATACAAATATCTTACAAATATCTGCAGTACTGCATCCAGCTCTGGGGTCCTCAGTACAAGAAAGACATGGAGCTGTTGGAGCAAGTCCAGAAGAGGCCACGAAGGTGATCAGAGGGCTGCAGCACCTCCTCTATGAAGACAGGCTGAGAGAGTTGGGGTTGTTCAGCCTGGAGAAGAGAAGGCTCCGGGGAGCCCTTATAGCAGCTTTCCAGCACCTAAAACGGCCTTCGAGAGGGCTGGAGAGGGACTGTTTACAAGGGCATGGAGCAATAGGACAAGGGGGAATGGCCTTAAGCTGAAGGACAGTAGATTTAGATTAGATGTTAGGAAGAAATTCTTTACTGTGAGGGTGATGAGGCACGGGAACAGGTTGCCCAGAAAGGTTGTGGAGGCCCCATCCCTGGAAGTGTTCAAAGCCAGGTTGGATGGGGTTTTGGGCAACCTGGGCTAGTGGAGGGTGTCCCGGCCCATGGCAGGGGGGTTGGAACCAGATGAGCTTTAAGGTCGCTTCCAACCCAAACCATTCTACAATTCTATGAATCTAATTCTATAGGAAAGTTCAATAGGAAATGGGTAGCTGCATACTTAAGGATCTGCTCAGCTATAATTTATCCAGTTCAGTCATTTTGCTTTAGGTAGCCTGCTGAAAATTGGTATAGTATTCATTGGTATACTACTCATATTTTTATCACAGATTAACAATGCCATTAATTGAATTAATATTCATTTGTACTGCAGCTCTTTCCATCTGTGGAACTTAAGGAGAATTAAAGTGTGTTCCCTGGATTAGTCTGTGTAGCACTGAAGAGAGTGTCTTGAATTTCAAACATAACAACCCTGATGGGAATAGTTGGATTTCTCTTTGATTTCAACTGTCCTGTTTTATATAGTAATTTTCCTCAGTAATCTATGTGCAGCATTCTCTCAGCATGTTGAAAGTATTATTAATTAAATGTTTGTAGAGAATTCTCTTTAAGAACCAACAGAATATCAGCAGCATGACTTTAATCTCCTCTCGAGCTTTCATATATCTGCCCTTCACAAATTCCTTCCCCTTTTTTCTCATATCATGTAGCAGATTTTATTATACATTCATTATTCTCCTGAAATTTAATAAATATTGTATCACCAGCAATGAAATAGGGCTTATAAGCAAGAGAAATTAATTTCAAAGATGTCTTTAAAATTTTTTAAATGTTTCTCTTCAGGAATACATAGTGTATCATAGAAGCAGATAAAATAGCAAATTAAATACAGTGGGATAATTAACAAAGTAAAAATAAATTACACTATGTTCACAATCATATGTCAGTAAAAGGTTTTGCCAATTCATTTCCTCACTTATATTTAGCTTGGTCGTCTCAGCTCATTTATTAAATTTTGTTTTTTCTGGCATCGGTTGGTTAAGAACATAGACCTCAACAATAGCAGACTGAGGAAAATCTCTTGCTCACATGCCACTGACTGCAAAAATGTTTGTGCTATATTTGGATTTTTTTCAGGGTGGGTTTTTTCACTCACAAGACAGTAAAAGAAACTTGTCACAAATGCTGTTTTCAACCATGACTGAATTTTCAGGGTGGGGGAAATGGACTGTTAAAATATCCCCATTCTTTAAGTCACATATCATCAAAGGGTTTGACTTTTGCTTTATTACTTGGGAAGGAGATTTGGTAATGTATTTCTGTTGTTCAATTTAATTGTTCAATTTGTTGTTCAATATTGTAATCATTCCATTCATCTGCTTTTGATACAAATGATATGCTAAGTCGTATCCTGCCTGTATCCTTATACTCCCTTTTTACTATGACCGCTTTTGAATTCCCGAAGTGCTTTTAAAAATAGATTATGTAAAGATGTTATCTCAGTGACTTTAGTACCAACCAAATTCTTATTTTCACTATGATCTACCCAATGCTGTCATGACTGTACTGTCACATGGCTTCCCATACAGTGACACCATGCAAAAAGGGTTTCAGGTTTTTGTTTTACAGAGCGGATAAGTGCTCCAATTTGTGTCATAAAAATTACCATAACAAGATACTGCACCTTTCTGCAGGAAGGGTGTTACCACTCTTCAAAATCTGTTCCAATTAAAAGACACCTTTTATTCTTTCATTTTATATGAAAGCTGAAAAAAAAAATTCTATATACAAATACAGAATATTCTTTATTTTTGGTGCTTTGCTATCCCTAATCTAAGAGCATAAGTAACATACTTTAAAATGTAAAAACCAGTTGAAATAGTCTTAAAAGATATAGACTAAATAAATCTGAAAACAAAATGCAGAAGAAATATCATCTGAATCTTAAATTGGCTCTCTCTTACAAATACATTTGTATATAATGTGATTCCCGTGATTCTACCCACCAGTTTCAGTGAATTTGAAGTGACAGATAATGCACGCTCCTTAAGTGATTACCATTCTTGAGAGTAATGTACTTACATAATTTTACACCCTCAAATGAAAATTGGAAAGCAGACTACTTGAAAGATGAAAAAACCTTGTGTGCATTAGAATCATTGTGTACTAGTGCATGTGCTACAAGTAACATCCCACTAGATACCTGCCTGCCCTGCATGGAAATTAATCAACCTCAGTAACTCATGGCAATATTTTCAGGGATGACTACATAATGAAGAATGTTATTCTCAACAGATAGATAAGTTTCATTTGTTTTACTATCAGGCAAATTACGTACTGTGGTGCTTTGTAGTGCACTTTTAACAGCTATTTTGGCAAAAATGCTAGCTTGCTTTTTATTCCTGTTAGGGTTGTCTGATTGGCCCAAGAGAGAAGCTGCTGTACCAACAGAACAACTTGTGGTGTTTCAGATGGGAAGAATCACTTGTCTCAACCTGCTGGCTTAATAATTAGGTAGGAATTGGGCTATATGAACAGATGGTTCTATGTTGGGTTGTAGTTGGATTGTATACATAGTTTCCCAGTGAATATTTACTGATACTGCAGAAAAAAACACACCCCGGAACAGTTAAAAGCAAGGTTGTCTCCATATTGTTGCGATACTTTTCTTGATCAGGAACATCAAAAGCTTCTTATTTCCATTTTCATTTTTAAATGAAATGGTGAAACCTGTGTGGTAACTCACCTAAAAGACAGACCAATGCCAGAGGTACAAACATAAAGTCTCTAGTAGAGTATGCAAGCTGTATGGGGGTAGTTTGTGAGAGTAAGAAATACTTCAGTGAATAAAGGTCCTGTGACTTTACTATGAAATTACAGGACTAGGAGATTGTAATATTGCATTAGAGATTTTATGTAGTTATCAGTGAGGCTGAAGTTTACTGAAGATGGTAAATTTGATTTATGAGTTGTGTTCCTGGAACACAGCCTGTACGTGCCTTCTCTGTATATTTCTCTTCCTAAATTCTCAGTCTGTCTCCACTGACATCAATTGAACATCAGTGAGACAATGCTGATTTACTTAAACTGAGGCTATGACCCTTCCCCCCGCTCCTTCCAGCTGCTAGCTAAGTTCCTATACTTGCTGAAAAGCTCCTTTCTCCTTGTAAACCCTTCTTTTGCTCCCTGCCCAGCAGAGTGCCATTTGCTATGAGCCAGAGTGTCTACGGATCTACCAGTGGGTCTGCACCAAGGAAGAAACTTCAATATTTTGCTCCTGTGAGCGCTATAAATGACGTGATAGTATTTTGACCTATGCAATACTGTAAGGAGCAATTATTCATATTTTTTCCTCAAATGTGGCCTAAAGGGTTGTTATTTTACGCAGTTTATAATCAGAAGCCCAAACCTCAGCAAGTAAATGGTTTCTACTTACTTGTACATGAAGTATCATTCAGGCTTAATGTCTTCTAGCATGGAAGCCTTAATTTCATACTTCAGCAGATAGAAAGTTTGTGATTAAGTAGACTGAAAATAATGGCATGATGAATTGGAAGTTCCTTGGGAATGTTATTTTCTGTAACTTTTGGGGAATGGTTATTTTAAGAAGTTAATGGAAGTTGCACTTATCCAGAAGTAGAATTCAGACCTAAAATTTAATAATTTGTCTGAACTTTAGAAACCATAGTGCTGTAGTTGAGAAAAAACAAACGCTTCTTCCAGTGTGATCCCTATGTCTAAACTTCTGAAACATAATCTGTCTTGTTTACATTTTCTGTAATTAAACTTTGTGCTACTTTAGCCATTTTTAGAAGTTGCTCTTATTGGCTATAGAAAATTTTCACCAGAAAATCAGTTAAAAAAGAAAGAGTCTTTTAGTGCAGCTTAGATTAAAAATAGTCTATATTTTCAAGTAGTTATCATGATGATACTGAAACACTATATTTCTATTTGGCACACTCCCCTATTTAATCTAATCTTCCTGTCTCAGTGTAATAGTCCTTTTTACTCTGTGTAGCTTTTCTTTCTTTCGCATCAGTCAGGATGTGCAAATATTTTCTTTTACTGTTTAGTAAATATTTACGTTGTTTTAGATCACAAACAGATAATGAATTCAGAATTGATGGCTCCACCTGTTGGTGAAAATAAAAACTTTAAAATGAGCTTTGAAATAGACATAACAGTAACTGGAGGGGGGCAGAAAATAACTAACGATTTACACTTTATTTTTTGTGTTATTTTCAGATTACAAATTTATTTTAAATTTGCAAATTAGACACCCTCCAAGAAGGCCACAATGTCTTAGTAAATATTCCTTGTTATATCAGCATGATAGCATGTATTCCGTGGTAATTCTCTCCTTTTTGCTGCTTATTATTAGCAGCAAATAAAAAAAAAATCAAGTGTAGAATAATTTAAAAATTACATTAAAGTCATCCATCACTACTTTGAAATATTTCAAACTAGCTAGTTCAAAGCCATAGAAATCACATTCTTCAAGTAGTTTCACATCATAGATACTGCACAATAATATTTTGCTACGCCCTTCTGCTTTTAAAAGGCAAGAAGAATAAAGCGGGCAAGTATAAATGTGGCTTTCCTTTCAGTCTTAAGCTTAATCCCAATTTCAATCAGTTTGGGAAGAATTTTGCAATATATTTGCAATATTTGCAATATTTTGAAATAGCTAAGCCTATAGAGACTATGCTAACGATACCGTGTACTCACTAGGGCCATCATCCTTCTTTTGAGTTCAGTGGTAACAGGCGCAAGCTGAGTGGGTGAACTGATGTCAACATCAAGGACATTTCACTTCATCCTTCTCCAACAAGTTCCTGTCTTACACACTAGGTCTCAATGCATAAAGCAGCCTTAGACCTCATATTCAAATTCTAACTTGAGTATCATTCCGACAAACTTTCTAGCTCTGGGCATCAACCTGTCAGGGGGATGTTAGGGACAGCAGTCTTGTGGGAAGGCTGAGCAATTCTACCTGCAATATGACCGGTAAACTGGACACAAAGGCTGAGAGCACTGCCTGGTTCTTCCCCTATTTCACTTCAGAATCAAATGCTTCAGATTACAGGACATACAGTTTAAGATAATCTCTTGGTCTTTGTACTGGAGTGGAGCTGGGGAGAAACATTCATGCATGCAGGCAGAAAAATTGGTGAGGTGCTATTCTGTTGATGAGTAAGTAAAGAAATCAGATTTTGCCTTAAAGAGAACCCAGACTAATTTGGACCCAAGGACAGAAGGTCAGAAAACTTGTTCAGTTAAGACTGTTAGCTCAAATTAGATCAAAGGAGCAATGCCAATATGCCCAGAAAGCACTTGGCTGAAGTGCAGGCAAGAGATGCACCTCCTCTTGGTGTGTAAACAGGTTGCTGAAGTTCTGAAATAGAAGTCAATGTCTTGTAATAACTGAGATTGAACTGAGCCTGCAAAATTCTTCCCAAACTGATTGAAATTGGGATTAAGCTTAAGACTGAAAGGAAAGCCACATTTATACTTGCCCGCTTTATTCTTCTTGCCTTTTAAAAGCAGAAGGGCGTAGCAAAATATTATTGTGCAGTATCTATGATGTGAAACTACTTGAAGAATGTGATTTCTATGGCTTTGAACTAGCTAGTTTGACTGTAAAGATCTTGAAAGATGAAATCTTTCTCCTACCTCTTTGTTTAAATTTCTCAGGCAGCTGAGAATTCTCCTTCTATGGCTGAATTTTTCGGAGATGTAGATCAAGTCCTGGTTCTGGTCTCCTGACTCAGCAGCAAAAAGTGCAAAAGTCATAAAACTACTGCTATCTTATGATCCTCGCCTAGCAGAATCGCTTTTGAAATTAGACCCGAGTCAAGGCTGTTTTACTTACATAGGAGGGGTAATTCCCCCTCTCCCCACAATGTACGCATCTGTGCACTCTTGTTCTCCTTGAGTGCATTCAAAAGAGCTGGGATTCTCTAAAGGTCTTGTTCCATGTTTCTACAAGTCTGGAAAACTAATGGGGTGAATTTCCTGTGCTACGCAGCCGCAACAGGATGTTCAGCTCTATAAATTTAAACAGAATGTCTGTATTGCCCAGAAATGCATCTAGTTTAAAAAATCAGTGAACCAATACAAAATGCACTAGAAGATCCTAAAGATGAAGTAATTTTAAAGCAACTTTTGTAAATCATGGTTGACCAGAACATTTCCCCAATAGTTCAGTAATTGTGAACCCCAGATGAGAAGGAACTTTGCTATCCTTGGAATGTAAAAACAAGGGTTGTATTTTCTACCTGAGCTGTTGCCTACGGTAGGTAAAGACTGATACGTTGTTTTGCAAAATAACTTCAACTTCATGATTAGGTGCAGAACTGCTGCAACAAAATGAGCCTTTACTACCACTGTGTTTTCTGACATTGCCACGCACTAATGAATCTCCGTCTGCCTAACCCCCAAACTCAGGGGTCTGGCTGCAGTCTTCACAGCTTGGGACTCCCAGGAGTAAGGCAGCATGGGGCTGCCTCCAGGCTGCAGGCAGATCTTTTCATTGCTTTTGCAACTCACTTACCCCAAGCTCAGCTCAGATACATTACCAGGTTTATAACACGCTTTTACACATCTTGCCAGCTGGTTTTACTGAGGCATAGGTAGGTCAAATAACTCGATGCAAGGTCATATGGAAAAGTTTACTGATGATTCAGGAGGGTTTAGAAATACTCCATGTAATTAGGTAGTCCATCAAATGGTTTTTTTCTTTTTTTAGTAAATACTGATTTAAGCAAAAAAATATTGGAGTGCTGGTCTAGAATTTGTTGTCAGTGACTTGTTCTGCTAAGCCTTAACATTGACAGTGCTGAAGCACACACTACTGATTTGCTCTAAGTTGTTGAACGCATCTTGATAATGCTGCAAGAAAGTTTATTACAACTTGTTGTCTTCAAATGGTCTATGTAATAGAGTGAGAGAGGATGCAAAAGAGACACAGGTATGCTGCCCTTTTTAGTATTTCATTGCAATGCTGAGGAAGACTTCAGGAACAGTAGAGGACGAAGAAACCTAGAAATACCCTTACAAGAGGGAACTGAGTATGTGTGTCCAATACTAGCCCTTGTAATATCTTCTTATAATCCAAAGAGATGAAAATACTTCCAGGGGCTGAGATATAACTGATGAGCTAAAAACAAATGAAAGAAATTTTAAAGCTCTTTTAAGTGATGTTGTTTGGGTTTGATTTAGATGTATGTTTTGGATTTATTGGTAGATTAAGCAGTACCTCCTAGACCAGATATGTTTCTAAACTCCTCTGTGTCCTAGAGAATATCTTACTCAGTTGCTTTCATGTATTTGATCTAGCCTGAAATTGTAAGAATGCTCATCTTTGGGAACAAAGGAGGTATGTAGTCAGAAAACAAGCAGCTAACTGCCCATTACATCCTTATTTACTCAGAGAACTATCTTCTTTTGTTCCTGCTAAAGCAGATTTAAACCCCCATTTGTCCAAGTAGCTCTCCTAACTGAATTCATCTCGTTGATGCCCCTATTTTTTACTGATAAGAAGATTAACCTGGCAGCTACTTCAGATGATGCAATTTTCATGTTATAATAATTAAAATCTTCCATTCAGTCTGTTCACAAACTTCAATGATTTAAGCGGAACTACTGAAAAATAAGATCTTTTGAGTAAGCATTATCAATTACAGGGAGTAAGAAATTACTCCCTTTCTGCTAATATTTTCTTGCCACGACTTAAGACTTTTCCAAGGATAGACACATTTCCTTTTATTCTCCTACATTTCTGTGTATATACGCTGCACATTTTTTTTTCAGTGGGAAAGTTCTAGGTGGCCTCAAGGACTTTCATGTCACAGATGAATGTGTTTTACATCACTTTGTGTAAGAATAGCCCACCATGACAACCTCTTGCTATTTTCTCTAATGATTCATCAGATTTGAAGAGCATTGCCCCTCCTAGCTAGCAAGTAACATTTTTACAGTAAAGCTGAACTGAAGGGAAAAGGAAGATTCCTTTAACTCCTCTGTGTGTGTGTGTGTTTGGTTTTTGTTTGCTTGTTTATGGTTTGGGTTTTGCTTGTTTGATTGATTTTTGGTTTTAATCCAGCTATTGGTGTCATTTCCTTATGGCAAAGACAACAGTGTGGACTTTTATTCCCTCATACGCCATGTAAGTGAAAGTTCTTTGCTATTTGATTACTGCCTTTTGGAAAATCAAGTCTATATATTCTGTGATATTCTCCTCTCAGTCTGGTCATCTCAGTCAAATTTTTCTCAGTTTCAGTCCTATCAGAGCTGGCAAAATTGGGAGGCTTTTCAGATGAGAAAAGGGACTGAGTTGCTGGAATTGGGTGAAAGACTTGGGTTTCCTGCTGCCAAGGAGAAGAGGAGACTGAGGGAAGGTGACTGCCACTACTGGAAGGGTCTGTTCCTTCCTCTTGGCAGTAGGGACTTCTGCACACGCTTTCATCCACCCTCTGCCAGGCCACCAACCATCAAGCTGGTTTTCCAAAGCAAACAGAGGGACCAGAGCTATTTTGCTCTCCCTGTTAGTAACTTCCTATGTACCTATGGCTAGAATCAGAGTTACCTAATTTAGAGCTGTCAGTTAGGAAACCTATAGCAGCATCAGTTGTCTTGGAAAAGACCTTTTATATCATTGTGTCCAAGCATAACCATCAAGTCCTTTCCAAAGCTTCCCAAATTGGAAGCAGTGTGCTAAACTTCTCTTTGCAGTACCATCAGAAAAGTCTTTCCTTGAGACGACACAAGTAAGAGTTATGGAATACAATATCTAATACCACATTGACCTAACAGTCCAAAATGAGTATTTGAAATTAGCAAGCACTGACATATTGTAACTCTGCCTGCACCTCACCACATATAATTTCCAGATCATAGCATGTGCTCTTGTAAACGAAAAAAAAAAAGCAGTAAAGATGTCTGTTGCTAGTGTGAATAGATCCAACTTCAGCAGCAGAGAGCAGTTCATACTAAGCAAGAAATAATTCTTATTTATTTGTTTTACAGAACCACTTTTCAGAGAGGAACCACACTATATTTTTTTTCCATTTGGTTTAGTAATACATGTTTTTGCTTCAGTTGACATTGGCAAACGTGGCTGGGTGTATTGGCAGAGTCGTGCTAATCAATCATCATTAAGATGATGATTTTCAGCTGAGGAACAGGAAATTTTTGGGTAATTATGATGCTGATAATCAACAACAACAACAAAGAATGTAAAAACCACCACAAGGCTTTCAGGACAGAAAATGGAATTGATGCCTCTCTGTCACATATTCCAGTTTGGAATATCTGCTGAGCAGAGATTTTTACCTGATCCTTTTTTTTTTTTTTTTTTTCTTCCCTGAAGCTGTGTTCATTGTTACAGCTGTGTAAAGCCAGAGGCAATCAAACTGACCCTTTGCTGGGTGTGGCCCGACATTGTTTTCTGTGGCTTAAAACAAAGCAGTGAAAGACATTCCCTTTTGCTAATTTTCCAGTGTGTTTCTGGGAAGTCAGACCATGAAGCTTGCCTCAAGAAATTGTTTCAATGTGGCTAAGACCCTTGTTTATGTGTTCTCAATTAAGGACTCCTTAATAAGCTGTTCCATTTGCACACAGATTGCCCAGAGAGGGCATTTTTACCCTCTTTGGGAAACTTTGGCAGTAGGTAATGTATTAAATCATTGGTTTATAGTTCAAGGGCAAAACTCTATTGGAATTGAAAGATCTGATATTCAGAAAATGTGCATGCTTATCTCCAATTATGCTTTGTTTTAAATTTAATGTCTTATTTATCTCATTGAGAAATGAGTGTTATTGTTTTGTTACTTTAGGACACATTAGAAAAATTAAATTGTATGTTTATTGGAGCTTCAGTATAAAATGTT
The DNA here is from genome assembly GCF_011004875.1 of Balearica regulorum gibbericeps. Classification (NCBI taxonomy): domain Eukaryota; kingdom Metazoa; phylum Chordata; class Aves; order Gruiformes; family Gruidae; genus Balearica; species Balearica regulorum. The sequence continues at coordinate 8,520,055 of NC_046187.1, read as the reverse complement.
TGGGATCCCTAGGAGAGAGATCTGAGGTATTCTCAGCGAGTATTTCTGCTACACTGTTCTTGGGAGTGGACATTGAATTAGTTGCCTTTGATGTTGGTGTTATCTGTTTATCCTTGAATCAGTTCAGCAAGTTCAGATTTCTTTCTTATACTACCAGTGTGCCAGTGGTGACCTAGCAGCAGCGTGTCTGCAGCTCAGCTTATAGCATCGATCAGAATATTTTACTGTTCTGCCTGCAATCGCATCAGCAGATGTTGGTCCAGTCATGACTGGCAGTCATGATGTGACTGGCAATTTACTAGAGCAAGGCATTAAAATATCCATCTGCTTTTGATTGCTTGCAGGATGTTCTTCATCTGAACTGGGGAATAGTCTCTCGTTTTTACTTTTGAATTGTCCGTTTACTGCTGTAGGGGAAGCTGCCATCCCTGAGTGAAAACTGGAGTCAGCCCATGAGGAACCAAGAAACAGATGAGGGATGGACAAATTGAAGGACTAAATCCTTTCCTTCTTGCAACACAGGGCAAAAATCCCCTGGAAGTTAGCTCAGCCCAGTCTGTATTAGCTTTTGTGCAGAGCCGCTTTCCCATTTAGCGATGTTGCTGCAGCACATCTGAAATGACAGTGATACAGGCCCAAAACAGTTAACAGCGATGAAGGTCTCTGCACAAACCAGCCTGGTATCTGGCCCCTAGCAGATAAGTACACATGTTAAACTCTGGGAGCAGGATCTCCTGGAGGGCATCAGACCCCTGTCTCAGCTTTAGCAGAATTAATTTTGGAAGTCTCTCTTTGCTTTCCTTACCCAGATGGTTACCTTTGCTCAATGCAGAGAGTTAATTCCCTCTCCTCCCTTCTGTGTCGTGCCAATGTGGTGTGTAGGTTATCAAACCAAGTTAGCCACGGAGAAGTTTATCTAAGCTGTGGTTTGAATTTCAGTTTTTGTGATGTCTGGAATTGGTGGAGATAAAGTTGGGCTTTATTTTCCGGACTTCATTATACATAGGTGACCTTTGGTAGTCTGGATCTACGTAAGTAATTGTCTAGCTCTTAAAAATATCTTTGCTAAGAGAACATTTAGGAATGTTAGCTTACTAGCTGTAAGATTTCTGTGTAGAATAGTCAGGAAAGGAAAAAAAAACCCACAACAACAACAAACTACCAGCATGCTTTTTTTTTTTTTTTTTTTTTTTTGGTAAGAACAGGAATTTTCGAAAATGACGTGATAGTGATGAAGCAGGACCACTAGAGGGCACTCTGGCTCTTTGAGTGCTCTGTGTTCGGCTTTCACTTGTGGGGACCGTGAAAATGATGGTAAAACTTTTAAGAGGAAAAAATACTCATTTATTTCTTGCGGAAGAAATGAAGAATAGATATCTCTTTTCTTTCTTATCAATAATCTTATTATAATCTTGGTATTAACTATGCGCAAAGATGATATCACTGTTTTTGGAATGCGTTTTGTAAAATGTTGAAATGGGCAGATGTACCATGCGTCTTTTCTGACAGTTTTTAGACATGATTTGAAAGGAAAAGACTTTTCCAGTATATCTGATATTTTTGTTGACGTTGCAAGTCTGATAATTCTACCAAGTAAAATACACATTAAAAGCCTGGTTTTGTGGGTTTTTTGTTTTGGTGTGGGGTGCTGTGTTTTTGTGTGGTGCTTTTTTGGGTGGTGGGGTGTTTTGGGGTTTTTTTTTGTTTGTTTGTTTAAAGCCATCTACCAGTAAGCTCTCCTGATTACTCAAAAAGCAGCCCGTCTGAGTTGACAGAGAACAGTGTTTAGGATTTGCCTCCGTATGTATTTGGCCATCTCACCTATTTTTTTATAGAAGTAGCATATTAACTGAGAGATCAGAAATGAATACCTGAAATGTTCATCCCTGTACTTTTGTTCCTGTAAGTTTCAGTAGGGATGGCTTTTGTCTCAGCTAGTGATGTGCTGAACTATGATCACAATTTGTTTCTTCTAATGGAAAAGTTACTGTAATAACCTTTTATAGCCTTTCTCACTTTCTCTCAGCCAAATTCTTTCATCTGTTTTTAGACTTGGTATGGACCCTTCTGAAGAGATTCTGGTAACGGTGCTTTCCCTCTGTGAGTTAAACCTTACTGGATTCCCCAATAACAAACTCTGATTTTTTTTTCTTCCACTGTTTTGCAGTTTCAGTACTGCTCTGTCATTTAAGTGAAGGCAGCTGATTGTTTGAGTTGACTAAATGATAAAGAAATGTCACCATTTCATGTGCCTTTGACCACTGTAACTTAAGAAGTGATTGTAAGAAGATCACCACAATCTTATAGCCAAAAGCCACATAGCTGAAGCGTATGACACATTTTATTTGGCTGTTCCTCCTCTTAAGCGGAGCATTGCTTGCATGACAAACAAAGACGGTCTCGGTAACAAATCCCCAGTTGTTGCATGCAGGCTTAGCTTCTCTTAGTGAGGCTCTGACAGGCAGAAGACTCTCAGGCAGTTTCTGACTCAGCCCCAGATCCCATCTTTTGCAGATTATAGGCTCTCTTCCTGGACAGTCACCAAGAAATCCTTCCCTACAAGCCTGATTCCTATTACTAGCGCAGGGGGGCAGAGCCCAGAGCACTTTGTTAACCCGTGCCTAGCCCTAGCACGGTTTGCATATTCCAATGCCTTGGCTTATTTTCTTTCAAAATTTGTGATTAGGAGTACGTACATCTCTGTCTTTATATACATCAAATAGATACAGCTGAATTACAAGAAGTTTTCTTTAAATTGTTTTGAAAGCACAGAGAATTGCAATTTTTGACAGTGGCAGAAAGTTAGAATAGCACTTGTTGAAGAACTGGTTAAAATACATTGTCAGTGCCTCAAGCTCACAAAACACTGAGTAGGAACTGTGAGGCTGGGGGGAAGGAGTGTTTTCATGGTCTGTGGAGGGCTGGCAGTTTGAAGTTATTCCCTCTGCATAAATATGGCAACATTTGTAAGCTACTCCAGATCACTCGCTGGAATGTAAAGTCAGCAAAATACTTCACTTTAGAAAATGATTGTACAGTGGGACCCCTGTAGTGGAAGTATTTTGTGCCTTAGTAAGACAATATGTTCAGCAATATAGTTGCTTTAGTGGAGGCATGAATTGTGGTATATTTCCCTACTTTCTGTTCCTTCCTCATAGAGGAGCCTGTGTTTTGAGCTGCTGCTCTCTACTGTCATGGCTGATCCATACACAGTTTGGGGATGGTTCTTATTTCACAGGATGATTCACTTTTTTTGCTATTTTGGAAAAATCATGCCCCCTTCTCGAATTTGCTCATGTCCTGTCCCCCATAACCCGTCTCCACCCCCCCGTATTCACTGGCAGTCAGGACTCATGGTCAAGACTTGGATTCAAAACTCAGCTGCAAATTAAAGATCAGAGCCAACCTAATAGCTGGTATTTAAACTGGCATCCAAAGCCCTGAGCAAGACACTAGGATCTGAAAAAGGTACTGTGCTAAGCACAGAGCTGCTTAGAGCTCGCATGAGGAAAAGGTAAGGACAGGATGAATGCCAAATTTGGACCACCATATGGTTCAGTCTGGGCTTCAAAGAGGTTTCTCCACTCACTTGGGACCTTCACTCAGGACTGCTGTCCTTGGGGATGACATTTGGGCCATTCCAGGTTTGTGGCTGAAGCACTTTGCCAGGATGTGTGGAGACTGGTTCAGTTCCTTTGTCTGCCTGTGAGGATTCAAACTTCTCACCCACATGGCTCAGTTCTTTTCCTTGTCCCAGTCCTGTTCCTGTCTTGTATCCAATGACTGTTTCGTGCAAAATACAGAAGACCATCTGGCAACAAATGCAGTCTCTTCTTGAGCTCTGCTAATTGTGCCAGATGCCTTCCATGGATTCTCCAAACCACAGTAGTTTTAGTTCTCAAAATTCTGATGATACATAAAGATAGTAGAAAGTAATATAATGTGGCAAATTGCTTTCTGGAGTGATTTCATGGAATACAGAATACTTAAAGATATAAAATGTAATAAAAACATGTGTCAGGCAAATGAGAACACAGGAAATCTGAGGTAATTTCCCATTGGGATACTGAAAATGTTACAGGCTGTGCGGCTGCAGTTTTCCCCAGGAGGCTACAGTGGCATTTGTGGAACCACTTCTTGGTGCTCTCTTAATTCAGACTGCACTGTCTTTTTTGGTGTTGGACACCTTTGTTTTTTATCCAACACTAGGTGAAATAAACCTGTAAAGTATTATTGGAGGAGTAATGCCCTGTACAATACTTGAAAGGCTGGCTGTGAGAGAAGTTCCAATTGATATGTATTTGACTCACACTTGAGGACTCGGATATTCTGGTAACTAGGTCACTTTGGCATCAGTTTTCTGAAACTGTGACAGTTTTTGTGGCTTTTCTGTTCAGTCTCACACTCAACAACTTATATCCTGTATATACATGCCAGACATCTGTGCCTATTACTTCTCTTTGTTATTTTGAAAATCTCCTAGTTCTTGACACTAGTGTGGCAGCAAGCAATCAGGTGAGATCAATTAGTATTCTAGTTATTGGATAAGGACTCTTGACAAACAATAGCCCTGACCACTGTTAGTTCAGGTTCATAAATATTGAAAGTATAGTATTCTTCAAAATATTAAGAAGTGTAATCAACCTCATGGTTCTAGCTAAGCTACTGAAATACGCAGCAAATGCTGGCTGCTGCATTGAGGCTCCCGGCGACTGTGTCGCTTTTCACTTCTTCAGTTACTGATACAGAAGACGCAGGATAACCTGGGATGAAGGTCACAAAGCAGCTGAACTAAATCTGTATATTTAGAGGATTATACAAGATCAAAATATTTAAATGAGAATTTCAAAGGCATCTTTTCCATGCTTCCTGAAGCTCTGTCCTTCCTTTCATCACAGGAAGAAAGGAATGCAATCTTAGTCATCTGTAGTCAGAACACGCTTATACTGACAATTCTGGGAGATAAATATGGCTCAGGACCTCTTGTAAAAGGGGTTGAAGCCATGTATTATTCTCAGGAAGAGAAGCAGTGTCAAGGACCATCAGTGTAATGTGTAGACACCTTTGTAAGACTTCCAAATTTCAGTAAAATTGTTATACCCTGAATAATGGTAGATTCAGGCTTTGCCAAAATGCAGCTGGGCAAATCTGTTACTTCCCATATGGAAAGCAACTGTTCAAGTAAGTTATATAATTATACATTTTAACATCGCTTCTGTCCAAAACCTAGGGCTGTTGCAGACATAAGCCAAGAGTTGTTTTCTTTTCTTGCTATAACTAGATTTTTTTAAAAAAATTTGTTTTGTTGTTGTTATTCAATTAAAGCCATAAGGGAGTAAACAGTTCCATTCTTTTCTCTTTCCACCCTCACCATTCCCATATCTGGTGATTTACCATTCGTTCTTCTGGAACACGAGTTGGCAGTTTTGGCCTTGCTGCTGTATGATGGTTTCCCGGACTTGAGACTAATGAAACAATAAGCATTTTTCTGCTGTAGTAAGCCCTAATTTCCCCACCCCTCACTTCCAAATGTGGATTCTGAAGTTGATACTGAAACTTAAAGGAGGCAACATAAATACAAGGAAGCAACTTGGAAAACAAACAGATCTTCCCTTCATTTTGAATAAAAAGCTCTAACAGTATTCAGCACTTAATGTTTGTCTTTTGAGCTTGTTACAAATAGTTGCCTCATGTAACAGAGGTGCACGTTAAAAACTGATACCTCTAAAGATGGGGAAAAAATGTCTGCATTTAGAAGAATAGTAGCCTAATTAACATGGAGATATACTAGATGTGGTAACCCGAGAAGGTAGTTAGCCCCGCAGGACCTGTTCATTCTCTTGCCAAGATATCTGCACTGCTTTTTAGATGCTGATGGCTGAAAGACCAAAGGACATCTGGATTTTATGTCAACAGATGACTTGCACTTTACTATAGCAGTTTTACATACACTTTGATCTGGCATAATTTTGATCTGAGTTAAACCCAACCTAGCAAAAAGCTGTGCATGTTTAATCTGGTTCATAGATAAATATGTGATTAATCCAGTTAATCATGCTGCAGGCTAAAGACTTGTGCTTGTATGAGGGATGAAGCAGTGCAGGAGGGGAGAAGATTGTCTTCTCACGTGGCAGGTCCTATTTATGATGGCTTAAAATGCTCGTGGAAGTATGAATGAACTCATTTAATTCCAGGTTTAAGTTTCCTGAACCTCAGAGAGACGTGGCAGACAATTTTACATGCTACCAAAAAGCTGTCTTTGGTGTAGAGACGTAGCCCTGGCTTAGCAGCATTTTAAAGACGAAGAATTGTTGTGCTGCATTGCTGTTGCATGGAAACTGTGCATTATGGAACTGCACGGAGGCAGAAAAGCCACAGATCAACACATACATTGGCATAAGATACTTTTTTCTGTTGAATATAGATCAAATTAAATTGTTCAGCTTACATAGGTTTAAGCAATGCATTTTCTAACACAGATAATAAAGTGTACTAGTCTTTACAGTTGCATATCATTCTTGTATTAATCTTGAAATTGAAGGTATCATGAAGTTGGATACATGTTTCTCCTTTGCCAGTGGGCTGTTTGAAGGGCACAATTTACAGCAGCCCTGTGTAACTCCCCACTAGGGCTGAAATGCCCGCAGCATTCTTGCCTGTGTTGGCTCCTGGATATATGTTAGTAGAATACACAACACCTCGAGGACCAACAAATAGTCAGTGCCTTGGAGGACCCAGTGTGTGAAAGGAACATGGCTTTCACACTGTGTGGAAGGTGGAAGCACAGTACCTTTCCACTTTGTACTTAAATGCTCCTTTGCTACTGCAGAATATAGGAAAATGATCCTGTGGAGTCATTCAATTTCAAAAGTATCTTGCTACTCTGTAAGTATATTTCCATAAGAAATAAGAGACACTGGGTACAGAGTTGAGAGCCAACAAGCTGAGCAAAGTAGTTTAAGATATTGTAGTGGTAGTTTAAGATATTGTAGTGGTACTCTGCTAATGTAAGATACTGGTTTTGCTTCAGAAAACTTGTAAGTTGATTGTTTATCACTGATAACAACATCACTAATATAAGACATGGCATATAATACATTTGGAACATGGTAACAAGAAAATAAGACATTTATTTACTGAAAAGGAGTAATGACTGCTGTTTATATGTGAATGTGCGAGGTTGCGCTGCTTCAAGTGAGTAGTAGGTAAATGTTGGGCTATGGTGTAGATGTGTGAGCTACTTGGGGAGCTATATCAAGGAAGTGTGAGGAGTTAGATACAGCAATTGTTTTCAGCTGGAGGTAGATGTAGTTATTTTCTCCTGACAGAGACCTCACTGGACTCATTTGCTCTGAACAGCTGTGGACAGCTGGAATTCCAAAGCCTCTGCTTAGAGATTTGGTGCCTGGGTTTGTCCCAGGGCTCATGTCAGGACATTTAGCAAAGAGCGCAGGCTGTTCATGATGTAAAATGTGGTGGTTCCCTCTGCTCCTCTTCCATTTGGCTTTTCCTGAGCTTTGACCAGCTCGGTCCAAACCACAAGGCCTATGAAAGCTTCACGGTTCCTGGCTGAAGGTACTCAGTCAGGTCAAGTTCTAGCTCCAGATTAGGATGAAATAGGGAAATGTGTCACCCTCCTCTCACCTCCTCCCCTGGTTTCCCAGGATAGGAGGGAGGCACACGGAGCCCTGGGCTCCTCTCTGGGTGGCTGGGGGAGGCATGGGGGACCAGGGACATGGGGAACACTGCAGAAGACCCTGCACTGCAACCTGACGGTAGACAGGCATTCCAGCTCTGCACCACTCTGGGGCTGCCCCAGTGCTACCAAGTACACAGCTGTAGAAAACACCCATGAAGCACTCTGTAGTATTGTTTGCCCTTCCTGACCCTTCACCCAGTAAAATCCAAATGGGTAAGCCTGAGGAGGAATTAATGAAGGGTTTATGGCTGATTTATTTACCTTCAGAAATAGAGAAATAAATGTGTTTAGGATTTTTATAAAAACGCCTGTCTTCTCAAATGAGCTTTTGGTTTCATCAATATTATTGAGTTTTTGTGAGGCACGGTTTCCCTCGATTTAAACCACTGTTTTTCATGGGAAATTTAATTAAAAAACATGTATATCTTACTAAATGGAAGCCTGTGCTACAAAAACAGTGGAGGTTTTCTGAAGCCAGTGCTTGTCTGGTTCTGGCATTAGTGAAGGAAGGGCTGTTGAAAGAGTTCTCATCTTATGAGAGCAAAACAGAACCAGGACCTAAAAACTTAAAATTTACTTTAGAACCCCATTATTATTTTCTCAGTTGAATCTAAATTTAACTACCAATGTTCTCTTCCTAGTTATATGGTTAAGCTGACAGGGCTTTAAAACCATCTAGTTGGATGCATTTATGCTGTACATCCCTTTGTAGTAGCTGTTGTCAATAGGACCACTGATGGTGTCCATAGGAGAGCTGCAGAGGCCATCACGTGCCTTCAGAGAAGGTGAGGGGACAGGGATGCTCAGCTGTGGGCAGGAGAGAGGGGGACACCCTCAGCTGGTGTTGCTGAACTTAGTGGAACTGCAGCCTCATCATTCTCTCTCTGTCCCAGCTAAGTCTGCCTGCAGTGCTTCACCTTCAAACTTGGGGAGCTCCTCTTTTGAAGTGAAGAGTTTGAAGAAACCCCAGGTTTTCTGAGCTGCTGCCATCAGCTACAACATAGGTACTGAAAACAAGATAGCTTGTGTCAAGGGAAATGTTCTAACTTAGTCTGCTTCATGTCCTCTTTAGCATGTATATTTAAAAAAAAAAAAAGCTTCTACAGTGTTAATAGTGTAGTTATACTTGGATTATAGTGGTTTGATGTTAACTGATATAAGTGACCACGCTTTATTTTATAATGTATTTTACTTCCCGGTTATTTGAATGTATTTGGAATGAAGTAGACTTCTCAGCTGGAATTTGAATATCAATAGGAAAATGATGCCTCAGACTTTAAAGAATCTTTGAGAATTATTTATCTTTAAGAATCTTTAAGGGTTTTTTTTTTTTCTTACTTTTTGTTATGTTACCACAAACTTATGCCTCACATCATTGCATATTAATCACAGGCTGACTATTTCCTGAGACTTGATATTACTTATAGCATATACCCTATTTTCCTATGTCCTTCTAAAATTACATATGTACATAAAACAGATTGGAGAAAGAAAGTTTACCTAATAAAAATACACAAAGTTGTTGCATAATTCCCTGACAGCAGGGTCACATTCATTCTAATACGGGGGTTTTGAACTGCGATTTCTATGTTAATATACGCTTTCTAGAGGTGTCAGTGTCACATCCTGACCGTACACAGTATTTCAATGAAATATTTCTCTTCAACCTGGCAAGAACATGGACTTAGGACTTAAGTCTGCAAAACCAGTGATCTTCCTCTGCTTCAGAGAAAACTTATCCTTGTGGACGTTTCCTGGGATGCTTCCCACCTTGACTTTAATGCTCAGACATTATCTTATCAATATTATGGGGGCTTTGAACTCTTCTTATGGAAGATTAAAATAACTTCTATATAGTTGTATTTATATTTTCCCTCAAACAAGAAAGCCATTTGTTAGCTTTAGAAGTAAAGGCTTTGTTTTTCTAAAGAAAATTCCATGATATTTGAAATAAAATATATAAAAGTAGTTCATTTCCCAGCTGCTTAACAGTTCTGAGGGTCAGTTATAAAAAATTACTTTTCCAGTAGCCAAGATCATGAACAGTTTCTTTTCAAGTCTTTGAATTATTCTCTGAGCATTAATCACTTTTAATAAAAAACAAAACTTCTTTTTAATTGTTGGAACTAATTTTTTTTATATTTTATTCACTTAAGCAATTGGAAGGCTCCCATGGCTACAACCAGTGCTGGTTCTTATTTTCCTTTAAGGCAAATTTTGACACTTAAAAAGGGCCACTGTTTAATAAATTAGGATTTTTATTAAATGGCTTAACAAAATATTAAGTTTTCATCATTTTTAAACCTGCCATTGAAAAAGAGAGGTGTTAGCAGAAAAAGAGGCTGGCTTAGCACAGACCACCAACTGGCCATCCTAGCCTGTATGGGAACACTGGCCAAACTGTCGCTCTGCCCTCGTGGCCTGTTTAGTGGTTCTTGTTCCTGAAGGAACCTCCTGGAGTTCCCTCTTGTCCCTTGATGCCCGTGAGAGGTGCCTATTCCTGAAAGTCTGTTTAGCGAAACCTAATTAAATGTTCTGATATTTCTAATTCCCAGACATCTCTGTAACTGTTGTCACAGTGAAGCTTAAGAACTCACTCAACTGGTGGGTTTAACATGGACACTCTTTTCCCGTTCCTCTACAAACTGCTGGATCTTTCACTAAGTACTTTAAAAAACGTCCTGATCATTATTTCCTTCCTCTCTCCTCCCCAGACTTTCCTGAAAACTTCTGTTCAACAGAGGCCTCAATATTGCTCAGTACTGTATCTTCCTGGCAGTCTTCTCTGTACACATTCCTTCAGATTTTGTCCAGTTTGAAATTAGATATGTTTATAGTTCTAGGTCATTCTGCTGGTTACCTGAATCTGCTATGATAAATCATTTTCCTGTTGAAAACCTCAGGGTATAGTGTGATATGACTGAAATGGTATTGTCTGGAAGTTAGTGCAGCTGAGCAGAAATGACAGGGTAGTGCCTTACAGCGATGAAATTGTATATGGAATCTATGCAATAGTGAAACAAAAACAAGGAAACAGGGAGCCCTGAAGAAGGGACCTTACAGAAAGAGGATTGTGGACACTCAAAAGGAGTGGGGTATGGTAATTTACCATTTCCATGTCCATCTGTATCATAAACAGTTGTGTTAAAGTAACTGTTTCTCAGTTTCCCTAACATTATGCATCCTTTCCAACTATTGCTTCATACAGGTTTTGTTATTAGCAGGACAGAAATTGTATAACTATTGCACAACTTTAACATTGTTAGAAATATGCGGTGCTCAACATAAATTCATCGTGAGTATGTGATGAGAGATGTGATCTCTCTGGGGAATCATGAAAATGGAAAGAAAATAGGAACACTAAAACTCTTAAACACATAAGTAGCTTTTCTAAATAATATTTTTGGTTTGATTTTTTTTCACCTTTCTTTGAGGTTTAAGATTTTGACATTCTACTCTGTGTGTGTACCTGTGTGTAGGTATTGTCCCCTTGCAGCTGTAAAGCGGAAACTGGTTATTATGCAATTTATCCCTCCTTAAACACCTAAAAAAAAATAAAAATTCATAGGATCCCAAGATCATTACATTGGCTAAGTAGCAATAATAATTCGGTATGTTAATTTAAATGCTTTCTGTCTGTATTCCTGGATTTTCTAAAGTAGTTCATCTTAATACTATGAAATCAGCTGTCAAATATTGTTTGGAAATGTTGAGATAAATGGTCTTTCTGCCTCTTATTGATTAATCCATCACTACAACACAGAATAACCAATGTGTATATAATTTAATTATTTACTTCACATATGTTTGATGAAATATGTATGAAAAGCTAGGGACAATGCCAAGGAGGAGAATATTTGTGAAACAAAGCCAGGGAATGTTGAAGAAAAGCTTTGACTTGATTCTTACAGAATCCCTATTTAAGGAAGAAGACGCTAGACTGAAAAAGAAAGTTTTGCCTGAAACAGGCTAGCTTCTCCCTTCCTAAGATAGGTGTTACATTTCTGAGGTGGTGCATGCAAATTTAATCTTTAAAACCGGTTTTGCTTCTTCAGCTAGTCAAGGTGTTCCTTTAAATGCATATTGAAAATTAATTTTTTTCTTTTTTTTAAGGATAAAATTTTTCCTGTTTTTATTCTTTGAACCAAAAAGAATTTTTGGTTCCCATAAAATGGAAAGATACTATCAAGTGACCCACCTGAATGTGGGCTGTTGTTGAGAATCACTATAGATAGGTAAAGAGGTCACATATAGTTAGAGCAGAGACATACGTGTATTTATTTGGTCTTAATTAAGATGCTAGCATTCCTCTTTTTAGATTTTACCCTAACATACTCAGCTGGATAAAAATGGCTCTTGATATAGCACCAGACTTTATAAATTTGCTCTTACTGAACTTTTGCAGGGCATTACTTAGTTTGATTAATAGCTAAAACCGCAATGTTAGATTAGTAATTCAATTGCTATTATGTATCATAAATTCACGCAGTCAAAATACTTTACAGATTATAATTCATTCTCAAAATGACCTGGTAAAGGAGATAACACTATGTTGTGGATCAAGAAAATGACTGATTTTACAGAGTAGGAAAAGTTCCTCTAAGGGATTTTTTAGAGCAAAAGATTCTGGAATGCATCAAAGACTGTGAATGTTGAACTCTAGGTGCACAAGCTATCGCAGACCTTCTCTGGTGTGGTGTCAACATTACCTTGAAATTAAGAATTAATTTTCAATTAATCTATGCAGAGCATATATTTTGCCTGGTGCCTCCTTATTATATGAACATGTGACATATGACTGTGGGATAACTGGTTAACGCTGTGTCCGTTATCTAACATAATATATGATTCCTCTCCTATTCTGCTCTCCAAATATTTTGCAAGAAGCCATACAGAATCTGTACATTGACGGCTTAGTGACAAAAGATCTTATGTCAGAAGTGCAGGAAACATATCAGAAATACAAAAGATACATGATAGGCCTGGTGAAATTCCCATATATAGGTATGGTAGGAAAAGTCAACTGATTTGCCTGCAACCAATGATATGGTACTTTTGCACCTTTGTCAGTCAATCAAATACATGACAGAAATGTTTCTTTAATCAGTTTAATGTTTATTTTATGCAGAGCAATGTGTGAGAGACCTTTGGAATGACTCAAAGTTTGTGAACTTAGTTTGTGTTTCTGATGCAACCATATCAAAGGCATCTAAAAACTTAGTTCATCAGGATTTTGCTAGATTACATGAAATTGTTCATGTGATGGAAAATATATGTGTTGGTTGCTCTTTTCTGAAAATGGCTGCATATCAGAGAAAGGCCAGATTGATATTCTAACTGATTTACAAACAAACTCAACCTTATCTTTCTGTAGGAATATGAATTGTCTTCTGGCGTCTTCAAAATGAGGGGAGCACTGGCAGAGAAAAATCCTAATGAAGGCTATCTCCCTGAGTGCACGATGAGCCAGTCATACTGGCTTACAGCTGAGCAAAGACAGCTGTGGGGGCTAGCCGTCTCAGTGACTGGTTTGTTCACCAGTCCAAAGAGTTAATTTTTAAAGGCCAGTAACCATCCATGATTATGGAGGTGAAAGCTATTGAAAACTGCCAGCAAGACACTTTTTTTGATGTGCACAATATTTAAGAGGTAAGAGCAGAGCCGGAGCTGGAGTATCTATGTGTCAGAATGTCATTTTCCCCCCCGGCAACCAAGAGCAGCTCATCCAATCTGTGCAGACATGGGAACACTGACCCCCCTGTTCCACAGACCAGGGATGTTGAATATGGGGGTCACAGGGCTTCAAAATCTGCGACCACTATTCTCAAGGCATCTGATAAATACTGTGGTATTGCAGCACACAATGAGTTAGTATGGTTTAGTGAATACACGCTGTAAGAAATCTGGGCATTTCTCCATTTCAAATCTATTTGGCTCAGAGCCTCTGGATGGAACATAACCTCCCTCTTCCCCTTCCTTCAAAATCAACCCAGGTCAACGCTTTCTTTGTGGAGGTTAAATTGCACGATTTAATTACCTCCCTGAATTGAAGGCAGCTCTAGACACAAACCCTTGGGAATAAAACAAAAGGAAAAGCTATAAAACATGATAAAGAGAAAATATGAAACACATTATTTGTCTTAAAAGTATTCTTAATATGTAAACAATGCAGAGGCTGTTGTGAGTAGTGGCTGCAAGTCTGACAGTTATTCTCTGAGGCCACAGATTCCTCCCAGGCTTCCCGCTAAAATATGAACAGGTTAGAAAGGAGTTCTTTTAGTTTTAGCATATAATGGTCTATTGCTCCAAATTTCTGTAATCAGTGGGGTGCTTTGTCAAACATATAGCTTTTTCTGACAGATCCAGGAACATGAAAGTTTAGATATGACTTCCCCCCCCCCCCCCAATTCCTTTTATGGCTGGTGCAGAGTTGACCGTTTTCCATCCATTTTGCCATAGCCTATCATTTCTCCACATGTGGATTAACACTTAAGAGACCCCAATCATCTTTTGGTGCAACAGAGAATATGTGGCCAAGAAAATGGATGCTCTGGTGCTCAGAGCAAGTGCCGCAGCTGGTGGTTGGGCACTCTGTGTTGCTCTGCTGAAGTGAGGGAGTTGATGATTATTTTTAAGCATTCCACAACAAGGCTTCTTTTCAGTCATACTGCAACTACTATATATTTAAAGGGCTCTTGAAATTTGTCACTTCCAGTATGTAAAGTTTTCCTAAAATGGCTAGTGACACCTTAGACAGCCTTTCCTTTTGCTGTGGATTCCCAGGACATTGGCCATTATGAGAAACGGTTGTGTCTGAAGTCCTCATTCATGATCTCTTCTGAGTAGCATATGCGCTGGGAAGGAGGAGAGGGTAGGAAGTGGAATAAGCCTGCTGTATAGATTACAGTTTTGTAGCAGCCTGTTTTTAGGAACTGGTGATATTCTTAACTCTTCACATGCATTTAAGGTAGATTTTCTGCTCTGTCCTTCTTCATGTGTTTCTGTCTGGCTGATTCCAGTTTTGGAAGAAAGCTCATTGCAGTAAATGGCTATACTCAAGTGAGTAAAAATATCTGACCTAAGGATTTATAAGTTTAGGGCTCTGTATTACAAGAAAAACAGCATGTCCTGGTGCTAGCAGGTTATGTAGTAGAAGCAGGTTGTGTAGTAGAAGCTGCCCAGTGAAGATACCACTTCTGTAAAGGTGAATGCTAAACCCTAAAACCCCCTAAACCTCTTGTTTTCATAGGAACAGAATCATTTAGGTTGGAAAAGACTCTTAAGATCATTGAGTTCAACTGTAAACCTAACACTGCCAAGTCCACCACTAAACCACGTCCCTAAGTGCCACATCTATGCGTCTTTTAAATACTTCAGGGATGGTGACTCAACCACTTCCCTGGGCAGCCTGGTCCAGTACTTGACATCCTACTTGCTACGAAAAGAATATAGATGTCAAAAAAGAGGGATCAAAGATGGAAACAGGTAAGACCTCTCCGTTTTCCAAGCCATCTAATCAATACTATTTTTAGTGGATATCCGTCAAATATTTTGTCTGTGCTATCCAACTTTGCAAACATCTGCAAGACAGTTTGGGGGACTTAGTCTCTGGGAGAGCGACCACTGCAGAGGTCTTAGGGACAACTAACCAGTCAGTGGCATCAACCAGAACTTATCATGCCCTTGTCAAAGTCTCTTCTTACTCTCTTTTGAGTTCCTGTCCTTTTCTTTGCCACCTCCCCCCACCATGCCCAGAGGAACCTGAGGGAAGAGAAGTCTACAACCACTCTGCTAAGCTTGTGTCATCTGGGCTTCCACCCTGATGAAGGAATTAACTATCCACTGGGGACATTCATCTCCTTTCTACAGAGTGAAAGCCCTGGAAGACAGCACAGAATTTGGGCCAGTGTATCTATTTAGACATAAACATTTACATAGAGATGAAAAGGCAAAACTCATTCCTCCTGTCAGACCACTGAAACCTATGGAAATACAAAGGGATTCAATTGATCTGAGAGTTGCAGTGGGGAGAGGTGGGGTGAAGAAAAGCTACCAAAATTGAAGATGAAAGTAAAAATCCTCTCTGGGCTTCCTTTTTAGATGTTTCCTTTACTTTCAAGACTCCTTAAATCATCCCCTTTTGTGGATAGATCAATCAGAAGTAACTGTGCTTACCATTTCTGTTACAACCAAAGCAGATGAAGGAGCTCCCTTAGCCACACTGTCTGGTGAATGGGTTATTCTGGTGACAGAAATATCATATTTTCCAGGTAAGAAATTTAAGTTGTTACTATGAAATCATCAGCAACTAGTCTCACACAATGTGATGTACCATGAAACATGAGTAACAAAGATGTTGTGAAGAACTGTCGTTTAGATATAGCCTCAAAAAGTGTCACGTTAAGCAAGAACATGAATTCTTGTCAGTAACGTGTCCTACTTTTATCTAATTCCCAAGGACAGTGAGGGAGAAAAATTGGGAAATATATTCTAGCTTTCCCTTTTTGACTATTTGCTTAAGAAATGGTTTTACCAAAGAATTGCAGCATATATTGATTTTGGTTTCCCTGTCTTCATTGTATTTATGTGTTTTTATCTTCAGGAGACTAGAGTATCTGCAATCTAGTAAGCAATTGGGAATTTTTTTTTTTTGGTCCAGTTGTATTATTCTGCTGCTGGTAAATAGCCGCCACCTCTCTTTCTTCATAGTATCTGTAGGAGTGGATGGATCTCATTTGTCATTCAGTGGGGCAGGAAGTGTGAATGACTGGTTGCAGGAAAAACTAGTATAGGAGAGAAAAATCTATGTTAGATTCTCCACACAACATCTCCGTCTTCTGTGTTTGCTTAGAAAAATGTGACTGGTCTGCTTCTTTTTCTTGTCAAAAGCCTATGAGCTGACTGGGGTTCAGTGTTGCAAAATCTGAAGATTAGAGAGGATCTGCTAAAGGCAAAAATAGTAGATGGGGTCTGGAGTCTGTTACTGCTTTGAACACTAGATGAAAGCAAATGGCATTGTCATCATTAGATTGGGAGGCTATATTATACTTTATTTAATGGCAGTGGACTATGAATGCTATTTTGATACATTCTGAAATACTCAAGGGACTAGACCATGGACTGGCATGGATCAGAAAAAGCATGGTTATATCTTTTGTGTTCATGGCTTATAGTTTGGAATTTCTGTTTTAAGTGCGAATAATAGTATTTGGCTGCTTCTAAATGCAGAGTATTTTGGATGATAAGTTTGAAGAATGCTGGAAATTTGGTAGGCTGTTTCATGCTTAGATAAAGGAATAAACTTGGAAGAATTCTTAATAAAAATAGTCTTGAACACACTAGAATGTAATACCTTAGAATTAGCAGGTTAAACATATGTTCCTTGATTCATACCATGGTCTGACTGTAGTGTATATAACCTTTCAAAATCAAATGTAATAGGCTGGAACATAAATCGTGTTCTTGAGTATTATATATGTAACTCCACTTGACGTCAATGGAATACAGAATCTGAGCCACTCTACCAGAGATGTAAAAAGAAAAAATGAATAATGAAATGAAAATAATGTTTCCTTGAGTTGGCTGTAGATTTCTCTGTAAACCACGTGTCTTTTGAAATGATTTGTATGAGGTATTATAGTGTTTTGTGGATTACAAAACCACAAAAGGAGGAGGCCAAAATAGTTAGAGGTGGGGATTTTGAGTACATCTGCCCAACCTGATATGTGGATTTGTTTCTCAGTTGTAGAAAAATCCACAGAAATCTATACATTGTAGGAAATCACCCCAGAAATTCTTGTTGGGCAGCTATCAGTTGAACCAGTCTAAATGAGGGATTCCCTCTGACTCTTAAGGACTTGTTAACAACACAGTCTCCTCAACTCAGTTCTCCTCAAATTTGATCTCCCAAACTGAGTATCAAGTTATACCTGTGAGCCAGATCCTGTCTGCGCTCCAGTGAAATTGCTGTCAAAATTCCATTGCTTTCTACTGGCACAACAACTGTCTGTTGTCAACTACTGATATTTTTATACAAAAGCCAATGTATATGCAGATCAAATTTAAGCCTAAGAAAAAGCGAATGCTTTATAGACTTGTATGCAGGTGTCAAGCCTTGAAAAGTTTTGTAGATTTGGATAATTAACAGTCCAGTATAGGGAGTGACTTTTGAATCTTTGCCATTTTGATTTTCATTCACGTTCTGAATGATTCAGCTGCTTTTCTGCTCCAAAAATTAGAAGTTTAGGAGTACATAGTTACATAATTTGTCTTAGGCAAACACTAGTCTTAAGGTTTTGTGCCTAATCTACCTAAATACACAAAATCTTTTCAGAATCATTTACCAGGACGTACATGCGCCAAATGGAAAATAAACCCATAACTTTTCTGTATCTCATCACTTCTCATATACTTTCTCCATGTAATCCACTATGAAGCTACAGCACTTGAAGTCAAGTCTTACATAACTGGTGTCCACTCTCCACTTACCATCAGATCAATGGCAATCTGATAAATGTGAATTACTTGAGGTCAACAGGAATTGCAAGCTCTTAGTGCAAGTCAGTGCTGTGCAAGCTCGTTTCACTCAATTTTCTTGTCGGAAATCCTTTAAATTAATAGAACAATACAGAAAACAAAGAGCCAGCTTCTCAACTGCTGCAAATTGATTTAGCTGCATTCACTTCAGAGAATGGCTTCTGCACAGAATATCTGATAAATGCAGGACAAAGCTGAATACTGAGATCCTTTCTAAACCAATACTCAACTGTACATTAGAAACCCATCGTGGCAGCTTTTGATACAATTGCCTAGACAAAAACCAAAGCAAAACACTCAAGCAGTTGCGAGCCGTGCTGTCAAACTGAAGGCCATCTCAGCTTCTGGGAAAGGAGGTGATCTTCTACCACAGTTGTTCCCTATATAGAACAGAGATTTAGTTTATAGATTCAGAAAAGTTTTGAAGTATGAGCAGTATCTGCTGCTTTTTGTTTCCGACTCGAGATAATTTCACGCTTCTATGCCTGCAAGATTCTGGACTATGTCTGGAAGTTCTGAGACTCTTTATAACCCTGAGAACCTAGTGAATAAAGAAAGGAAACAACATATATTTCTTCAATGAAGTGGCTAAACAGCAGTTGTGAGCCACAATATGAAAGGAAATAATTTGAATTAAGTGAGATGTGCATGGCAGTGTAACGGAAAGAAAGTCTCCTTGTTTTCATCAGCTAATAATCAAAACAATTTGACACTACTTCCAAAGGAAGCCAAAAATATGGAAACAATTATTTAGAGAAGAATACAGCAAAGTGATGTATATGCTTGTATTTTGCATCTTAAGGTAAACTGTACTTTTGAGTTCCCAGATGGATATCCAAAACAAATATACTGACCCAGAAAAAGCAAAAAAAGAAAGCGAGACCTCTGAGTGGTGTAAACAATCATATATGTGGAGATATTTATTTTTTTTAGTCACATACTTAGTTGCCATATTAATTCCAATGCTTAGCAGTTGTGTCGTGCAGTTGAAGAGCAGAAGAAATATGCTTGTCGCTTACATGAAGAAGCTTTTTTAAATGTAAAAATGATCGTGACTTCTTTGATGTAATATTTGGCAGCCATTTTGACCTGAATGTTTGTTTCTGATACAAAGTTTCGATGTCAATGCCAGCATTGAGAAAATAACAGATTTTAAATGTGAATTTGTATTTTATTCAAAGCAGTGTCACCTGCCAAGTTTGAGGTTTAAAAAATCCCAGACATATTTTTGTATCTGAGTAAAAAGAAAAGCATCTTAAACTATGTTGTGATCTGGTAACTTATAAGATGTCTGAATCATATTTTGTCATACTTGGCAAAAATCTTTTCAGACTCAGACCAAACAAAGAAAGCTTCTGCCCTGAAAAGCCTTTTGCCAAAATTGTGAATGATTAGAATTGGATTGTTATAAATATGTATAATTCTATGAACTTTGTAATATTGCTATTTCTTTATTAATAGTTATTCATAATTTTTACTTGTTCATCATTCACTTGTTTGCAAAAACATTTGCTAAATGGATATGGACTTTGAACTGAGCAGGACAGATGGGTAATGTGTTACTGCTAATTTAATACGACACACTGCAGACAAAATACCATCAGTGCAAAGATACATTACATATTCCTTCAGGGAACTGAACACAACCCTCAAAATTCAGTTACTTTAATTACTAGTCCAAATAATGTACTCAGTGGTTGCTGAGTCCACATTTTTCCTCCTCCTAGGATATAAGCCATAATAAGAAATACTTTTGTATATGTTAAACATCTGCAACAAAAGGCAAACATCTAGGTACAGTAACAGTCTTGTATTAGTATTGCAAATGGTGGCAATGAAGAAAATCTTGTAATGAAGAGCAAGGAATCTCTTTTTGCAGAATATCATATCTAATTTTCTTATGAAATCACCCGAATTAGCAAATGGGACACTGAAGTCCTTCATCCACAGAACAGAAATGACGACAGTGAAAATACTGGTAGGGAAATAGAAATGAGATCACATAAAAACATAAATATGCAATCAGAAAGTCTAAGGCATGATATAATGTAGAAAGAAGGTACACAATGGGTAACAAGAAGGCATTCTGCAAACACATTAATATTAAGAGGAAGACCAAGGACAGAGCTGGTCCACTGCTCAAAGAGGAAGAAAAGCTAAAAAGAGATGCTATCAAGAAGGTTAAAGAATTTAACTTCTTCACTAAGAGGATAAGAAAGCTAGCACAATATCAGCAGCAAAGGGAGAAGTACTCAGGTTAGAGAAGGAAGGAAGGAAGAAAGAAAGAAGACTGATAATCAGATCAGCAATTTTCAGATCATCTGGGAGTGCCAGACTTCCTCCCTGAGTACTTAGATAACTTGATGAGAAGTTTCAGCATCACCAGTGGCTGTCTCCAAGAACTTGCAGAGAATGAGTGTGATCCAGAAGACTTCCAAAAGCCCATCACAATTCTTAAACCCCATGAGTTGCTGCTGACTTCTCTGCTTTATTCTCAGCTGGAGTGAGTATTCTGAGATCTCTCCAGGCTCTTTTTAAAAAAGTTTTTCCCCCCTCTCTTGCAAATACAGTGGGTTTTGGTTTTCAGCCAGCCCTTCTCACTGCCTCCGGAATAACCCAGTTGCACTTGCCCAGTTGAGCTTGATGGGAGTCAACCACACCTCATTACCTCTGCTCAGAAAAAATTCACCAAATTCCAGGCCATCGTTTGTCTTGGCAGAAGGTGTTTTTTATAGGAGCGGTACTGTAAGCAGCGCATGACAGCGTCGATCCAGAGGACACCAACTCCCATGTACAGTCAGTCACGTTTCACAAGGTGCCAAAGAAAATAATTATAACTTGCTTGAAATGGTTGGTAGGTAGCATGTAGATTTGCTTCCGAATAACTCTGCCATTTGGCTGTTTCCCTGCGATAGACAGTATATTTATCTGGGAAAACAATAGGTAGGGTAAAAACCATAATAGTGACTTATTTTGGTTTGTTTTCACAAACCAGAAACCCACTCATTTAATGTATTCCTCTTGACACTTCAGGAGTGCCCTCTGCAGCTACACTAAATAACACAAACTGTGTACTTAAACCATAAAACTCATCATTACATATTCACAAAGCTAATAATTAAGAAAAGGATGAAAGTCATATTTGCAATCAATAGCGATATCACACAGGGAAAAATTATGCAGCAATTTATATTGTGTGTTTTGGGGCACAAGACAGCCACTGGCTGGTGGTTGGCTCCTCTAGGTATGGCTTGTACCTACCTTTGAATTAATTCCTGGTAAGAGGATTTAGTACAGCATTTGGGATAAAACTGAGTCCTACTCTCATTCGTGAAGGTGTTTCTGCAGTATGTCTCTGCCAGAGAATGGCTGGGAAAAGAAGAGATTATTCGTTAGCTCTACATAGTAGTGTAAATGATGGAAGAAGCTTTGTTCTATAGAGACCAGAATTTAGAAAGAGTGAAATAGATCTTTCATTTATTATGATCCTTCAGTACTCTGAATATTCTGCTTTCTACTTCCTGTGTCTGTTTAAAGTGTTCTTTGGACTTTGAAGTATGATGGTATGTTTCAACATAGACCAACCCCAACACAATTCTTAAATTAAGAATTTCACAGGTAATGAGCATATACATGTATCCCTGTTGCACTGATATAAAAACAATCAGAAAGACAAGTTGTTAACAGACAAGAACTGGATCAGATCTGTGTAACCTTCTGCTGTTTACCTTTTGAAAATCGTCTCCTTTTGCATGAAAAGCTGTGTCTGCCACAGCAACGTACCGCTTCCAGTGCTTACGATTCGGAATGCTTCCCATATTGCTTATTACCAGTTTTCATGTCAGATATTGTATCGACCAACCCGGTTAAAGCTTAAGTTTAATAATGTTGCCTTCTGATTTTTCTTTTTACTAACAATAGATTATTTGAGGAGAAAGTCCAGTTTAACCATAAAACCATACACAGCTTTCCTATTTCTTTTGCCCTGTTTCCTCCTGACATTTTAAAGAATTATTTTCCTAACTATATATTTGGAGTCACTGGTTTGCTGAAGTTTTTCTTCCCTGCTTATTCTTGGTGATGGCAGTCCCTTAAACTATCCTTCTATTCCCCTCCATATGGAGACAGCTGGCTGTTGAGCAATTGATAAAGCTGAAGTGGGGAAGAGATGGTGGAATTAACCCAACCTTAATATTTTAAGCAGAAGAAAAGGAAATAGTAAGGAAGGTGCCAGTACAACAGTATTTCTTGCCTCTTTTTATTGAATTTTGGACACATGCTTTTAAAAATGCTGATAAATATAATTGATTTTAATAGTTTTTCACCTTGATCCTAAATAGTTCAAACTAAAAATGTAGCAATTGCTGTTAGCTGCATCTCCTTAGTAAAATTTCCATATTCTGTGTCCAAGAAAACCCCAACCTACTTCAGAATAAATTAAATAAAATGAAATAGAAATATTTAAAATTCCTATTTATCACATTTTGATGATGTTTTGACAACAATGTTATCACATTTTGCTTATCATTTCTTGAACGTTAGATGTTTAACTTTTTGACTTATGTTTTTTTTCCTGTCATAGCTGTTTAACAATTCCTTCTAGGATTTTACATTTGTGTGGGCTTTACTGAGATGGGGCTTTGTGACCTATTGTGTTCAACAGTTTCCAGTTTTTCTGCGATTCATTAGTGGTGGTAGTGTCACGTCATTTGTTTTGCTCAATGGATTTCTTGTTATGCATGTTCAAAACATTTATTTAAGATATATTTTTCTGTTTGCCATTTCTATGCTTATTCTTGAGCCCAGAGTAAATTTGCCTTTGTTTCTCATAAAAAATACTAGACTTATGTTTGATAATTTTGAGCCTATTCATGCTCTTGAAGCTGAAATACCTGTTGATCTGTTCACGTCTAGCCTCATTCATGGCACAGCAGAAGCGTGAACTGAAGCTCACCCAAAAGCGGCATGGGCTTCAGTTGTCGCTTTCTGCTTCATGGTTTCCAAACGCAAAGCTAGTCCTGCCATTTTCATCTCTCTACTTTGTGGTCTCAGCTGGTGGAAGTTCTTAAGCATTACACACACAATTGAAGTAATTTTTTCAGCATTCTACAAGGCAGATGATGGTAACACAAGTCTGGAAGTGCAGAAAATAAGGCAGAAAGCTTGACTTGCTCAAAGGTATGCAGTGAGTCAGTTATTCATTGTTATACCTGATACCCATTAGCTATTAGTTTGTTGACTCTCACTGTCACAACAGGGGAATGTCTCTGCTATTCCTGAAAGGAAGGGCTAGCTGTTGTGATGTCTGGTTGTATAAAGTCCTATACTACCTTCCCATATTCCTTTGATCATTCTGGACAAAGCAGCTCTTGATGTTTATTTTGAAATTATTTTTAATTTTTTAAATGTTTTTTCTCATATATTCACTATTGCATAGGCACTGGAACAATTGCGGGATGGAAAATAGAAGTTGAAACATCCAGGGGAGACAGCCTGGAAAGCAGATTTTTTTTTTTTTTTTTTTGGTTTTAGGGTTACTTGTATTCCAGAGAGGAAGTGGCAGTCCATTAAGCTATCTATTGCAACTTTAATCTTGCAGTCCATTATACCTTGATAGGCACGTTAAACCTTTCTTTTTCAGTAGATTCTCCTCAAAATATTCAACGTTTCTTAAAGTCTTAATTTTGAAACATAGATACAGCAGATAGATCAATCTGCAGTTCTTTATAGCCCTATTGTTTGTGTGCTGCTTTTAGAGGAGTTGGCAATGAAGGGTCAGAATGAAAAGCTTTTAAAAAGAGGGTCTAAACTTAAATTGGACTCAATTGGGACTCAGTTGGAATTAAAAGAGGAAATAAGCTTCATGTTTGGCAACAGGGCACACTAAGTTGGTTCTTGATACATTGTCACAAACTGCTCATTTTCTCCTTGCATTGACCATCACCAGGTCTGGTTGTGGGTAATTTGTTTTAAGTAACGGTATGGTACCAGTTTCTGCTGTACTGGTAGTAGTGTGTTATGCTGCAACATCTAATGAACTTACTGCACTTCTTTTTCTTCCTCTGACATGGTGTGCCAACAAAGACTCTACCTCTAGCTCTGAGGTGGTACTACTCTGAGGTGGTCAACAGTGGGCCCAGGCTGCCAGGAAGGCCAACTGTATCCTGGGGTGCATCAAGCGTGGCATTGCTAGCCAGTCTAGGGAAGTGATTGTCCCACTCTACACTGTGCTGGTGTGGCCTCACCTTGAGTACTGAGTGCAGTTTTGGGTGCCACAGTACAAAAAGGACATAAAACTATTGGAGAGTGTCCAAAGGAGGGCAACAAAGATGGTGAAGGGTCTAGAGGGGAAGACATATGAAGAGAGGCTAAAGTCCCTTGGTTTGTTCAGCCTAGAGAAGAGGAGACTGAGGGGAGACCTCATCATCACCTACAACTTCCTCACGAAAGGGAGCGAAGGGTCAGGCGCTGATCTCCTCCCTCTGGTGACCAGTGATAGAACCCGAGGGAACAGAATGAAGCTGCGACGTGGGAGGTTTAGGTTGGATATTAGGAAAAGGTTCTTCACTGAGAGGGTGGTCGGACACTGGAACAGGCTCCCCAGGGAAGTGGTCACAGCACTGAGCTTGGCTGAGTTCAAGAAGTGTCTCGATAATGCTCTCGATATGCTCTGATTTGGCTGGTCCTGTGTGGAGCCAGGAGCTGGACTGATGATCCTTATGGGTCCCTTCCAACTCAGAACATTCTATGATTTGATGATTCTACTTGATTTAGCCTCTGCAAAGCAAGAGTAGTACGTCTTTCGTTTCACATGTTGCAATTATAGATGTGTGCAGAATAAAAACTTCGTATGTTCTGTTTTAATGTATTTTGTCTAATATAGTAATATATTGTCTCTGTAGCAAATAGCTCTGGGGCAGGAGGTTTAAATAGCTAGGATGTTTGCCCTGAATGAACAAGTGTTCCTGTTGGAGCATTGCGATACCTAAAAATGGATTTTAGAGGCTTGCTTTTTGATACCTACTGTATTAGGCCTCTGAGCATTTTGAATACATGTATCCTACAAGTCTTTAGAGCTGTAACCATGTAGTGCAGACCAGGATGCTTTTAGGTGGGTATTACTGGAGTCAGGTATTTGTGAGATACTGCTTCTGATAATTCAGTGTGGTGAGTGTGTGTGTGTGTGTAGGGATACGTGAAGAAAGTCAGTGAAATTAAATAAAGCATATACTTAACCAGAGGGAACACATTTAATCATCAGTAAAGTTGCTTCAGGTTTGTATTTGCCACCATGTACCTGAACCGCACTCTGGCAACTGAATCTGGGTTGTTTGATGGCTTCTCCCATTGTAATGGTTAAAGATCTTGTTTAAAATGATTCATTCTTTATCGTCACTTGATTTACAGGTTGACTTCGGCTTCAAAATTAGTCCCATATGTTTTGAAATCTGAGTCTGAAAGCTGGTTGAAAGCCCATGTAAATTTGGTACCATGTTGCTCACCTTTGACATGGAGAGGCCACAGAGAGAGGTAATCAGTGCTGAAATGTGGCTGCGTGTGACACCAGTCACTGTACTGTAATTCTAAGTTATGAGACTTGATGAAAAACAATGTGGCCTATATTGAGTGTGCCTAAATCTAACTTTGTTCCCTAAAATGAGCCTTTAAACTTAAGGCTTCACTGTTCGTGAATAACACACACATTCTTAATATAAGCAGAGGCAAATGCATGATGCCCAGCATGTTATATTACACACAGCTCTTTTGTCGCTGCTGTTAATGTTGCTTAATAAGTATTTATAAGACTAATAATGGGAAACATTTTTCATTAGTTTAAATGCTTCCTTTTTAAACAATTGACATTCCAATTTTTAATGTTGTAGCCTTTCCTTTTCTGGTGTTAGTATATGTTACCCACCTAAAGGGAATTGCGTCTGTTTACTTTAGGCTAAGCTTATGCTATATCGTTAGAGGTTTCTCTTGTCACTAGAACATGAATACATTGATTTTAATCTGATATAATAGAGCTAGTAGTAGTTTTTAATTATCAGCACTTCTTATATTATCTCGTAACTTTTTTTCAATTTACTGTTCTATGCAAAGAAGAAAATTAATGAAGAAGAAAACTAAGAACAACACTCGACTGTGTTGTAAGGTTTGTGGCATCAGGCTTCATCTTCAAGAAAAGGGTAGAAGGATGTTGCAGCAGCCTGAGTTCTCTCATTTATCTGAGTAGTTGAATGCCAGTGACAAGATTCTGAGAGCAGCATGAAGATCCCTGGAGATTACTGGAGGACAGGTGAACATGCCTTATATTGTAAAATTCTACTACAAAAGAGTCTTATTAGTTTTTTTAGAGGCAAACTCAAGACCTTGTTCTTGATTCCTCTTCTTCCTGGGCAAAGTATAATGTTTTTTGTTTGTATTCATTCAGGGGAAGTAGTAATCATTCAGAAAATGGTAGAATACAGGGGGTTCATATTACAGAATTTATAATTTCCTTCTCATCTGTACAAAATTTGTCTTGTTCCTGTTTCTAGAAAGAGCAATATTGGGAAAAATATTTTTGTCTTTTAAGACATGGATACAGCAAAAGGGAAATGCATCGTGTGGGACAAGGGCTAGAGAAAAACCATAACCTGGACCAGGACTACTAGCACTCAGATACATGTCACAACTGTGATAGACAACAAAGGTATGATAAATATGATACCAAACAACAGCACTGTAAAGGTAAACTTGCAGCCTATCTCTCATATAATCATGTTCCAAATGCCAACAAATACTCTTTCCTTCAGTCAGTGAACCTCAAACTTGCCTTTTTTTTTTTTTTTAAATAATTTTATAGTTAAGTCCATGCCTTGTCAGAGAAAGGTAATCTGGGGCCACCTGTGATTTGAAGACCACATTTGAAGACAATGTCCAGATGATACACAATAGACTGATTTTTTTTTTCCAAAGTGGCAGAAAGAAACAAACTGGTTCCCTCTCTGTAGAGGAGAGGGTTTTTTTTTTTTCCCTTTTCCCACAAAAAAACCCCAAACCCCACCAAAAAAGACCCCAACCCCCACCCCCAAAACCCCACAACCTACCCCAAAAAAACCCCAACAAAAAACCCCACAAAAGAAACAATGTATTATAATTATTTTAAATGTCCAGAGGTTACCATGTCTTTGAAAAACAGAAAGGCCACAATGAAGATGCCCTTTGCTGACATGTTTTACAACTATTGTAAAGTATGTCTATTAGGAAATGTAATAGTTTAGCTAGAGAAAACTTCAAAGAAGAATTGGAATAAAATATTAACTCGTTGGGAATGGGGCAACCAAGATACTTGCTAGGAAATATGTCTCTGTAATTGACTACGAAATCAGTGGCTGAAGTATTTCCAGAAGAGTGGACTGCTTCACTGAACTGTGCTCTGAACAAATCTAACCACAGAGGTCTTGGTGTCTATTAAAGACCGGAAAGAATAATAAGAGGTGAACAAATGATTCACCTAAATATCCTTATCTCAAATAGATTTTCAAGTATCTAGAGTTTCTTTGAGGTGAAAGGAGAAGAACAAAGCAAATGTCACAAAACAGTGAGCAGAAGTTAACTTCAAAATAACATAGAAAAATGAAGACTATCATTGACCAAAGCAGGAATATTAATAACATGCTAGGAGGAAATCTATTTTTAGCCCTCATTTGAAAAAGGGACAAAAAAGGTTCCAGTTCTAACCATTGAAAATAAGATGAGAAATGTGAAATCTGTGGAAAAGAAGCTATAAACCCAAGCGCTGGCTTTAAATTTAGTAATGGGCTGAAGGACTCAAAACAATGAAGTGCAGTGTGCTTTGTAGCTGCTTATTTTCACTAAGTTGTATAGGTAAAAGTCTCTGATTTCTCCACACTTAATTTTCAAAGACCCCAGAGCCCCATGTTTAATTTAGCAGACTTACAGCTTTTGAATAATATCTCATATAAAATATCTCCATGGGGCTTGGCAGGAGTTGCAGAAAAATGTTCAAAACCAGACGTTGTTCTTCAGAAATCAATAGTTATACTCACCAACTAATTACTTTGCTCAAGATAATCTGTTTCCTCAACATGGTGGAAATGAGAATCACAAGGATATTTTTTGTCAATCCATATTTAATCTAATGAGTCAGTTGGCATCCTGAAGGTCTTCATAAATAGATGCTGATAAATAAATCAGAGGCTGATCCAAAGACTACCGACAGTAACAGAAAGACTCTTGTTTGACTGAATTTGGATCAGTTTCTAAACCTCTTTCAGAAGTCAGCTTTTCATTAGGGCATAATAATTCACATAAAATGTCTATCTGTTTTTCTGTAACCAACATTTTAGTAGATGTCTGTGTCTTTGATACATGTATACATGAAACTATTTTTAATCCGTGGATTGGTATTTCAGAACTGCGAGTGATGGTTCGGATGCTGAGCTGTTAAAATATGGAAGTTTGCCGAGTCTGATATTTTTGTTGGGTCAGCTTGGTAGTGATGTGGAAATATTTAGCGTGTAAGACAAAATTTTGGTGAGCATTGTCCTGACTTGTAATTTAGGTTCCAGTTATGTTCAGCTTACACGGTGGTAGGAGAAAACCTAAGGTAATGAATATTTTAATTTGCGTTAATTATTTCCCTTTTCACCATAAGCTTCTTGCATGTAATTTCATGAATGAAATCACAAGACAATGGACTTCATTATTACATCTGATATTCTGTATTACAGCCAAATTCATTTTAAGCCACCTGGGAAAAAGTTCTATGGATGATTGCGTAACAATGTTACGCGATTTTAGTAAAAATACAGCACCAATACCACCCCAGGTGTAACTCCTTTAGGTTAACCAGAATTGCTTGAAGGATGAATTTCTTTCCTGGTTTTTTAATACATTCAAGGGAAGATTCATATTCCTAAAATACACTTATTCAATATACACATTAATTAAATATATTTACTTTTTTCCCCTATCCTTACTCAGTGGGCTACGCTGGACACTATTTTAATTCTTCAGGCTGCTTAATGTAATTACAGCTGAGATGTTTTTTGGTCTTTATATTATTTTTAGTTTTTTTGATGTTGAGTTGAAATATTTAAAGAATAATGAAAGTGTGGAAAAATTAGATGCTTTTCATAAAAGTTAATAGTTTTTACTTTTAAATACAAAGAAACTCGATATTGCAAGCCTTCTAGTTATCAATTTGTTCCAATGTCCATCTGTCCGTCCATGAAAGATTATTTGCACAGGTATCTCAAGCACTGCGTAAAGGAACATCAGAAGGTTCTGCTCATGGATTAATATTTTTGGCTTTGGGAGATATGATGCAACTACCCCCTTTATTGTCTATTAATCCCAGAAAGAGCTGGCAAACTTTCTTAAAGTGATAATGGAAAGATGTTTGGCATGATTGTGTTTCAAATTAGGTGATGCCTAACAATGAGGTAATCCCTCAAGCACTGGAATTCCAAACAGTCCCAGAGCGTGTGGGAAGAGTTTCTCCTAATGAGGCAACATTTCCAGCACTTGTCCGTATGCAGGAAGTCCATCTAGCACACGTGCCAGCATTCAAAGGCTGCAAATACAGCTGTATATTATAGCATCTGGTTTTAAGAACATGTAACGATTGTGTTTTAAATATTGCCCCAGACTGATTATGTCATATGCATATATACCTCTGTGCTGCCTAAGTCTGTCAGTCTGACTAAAAGCACCTGGAGCAGCGACCGGTGCTAAATTGTTTGTCAAATATCCGCATACCTGTCAATGTGATACAGCTAGCTACACATTTGTTAAATTCCAAGGCAGGTACTACCATGATACCTCTCCATTTGTGAAGTTCCCGTGGTCTTCAGAGGCAATACAACTAGTTGATGTCAGAATTCAGTGTATGATAATTCCCCTAAATATTTTCAAAAAGTTTTATGTGGTTTCAGCTGTAAGTAGGCAGCTTTTCTTTCTAAATTATGGGTAAGTTGAAATGCTCTAAATGCTCTAAAAATGTCTTCAGCAAACTGATAAATTGGCAAAACAATATTAAAGACTTATCTTTATATATGCTCAGGAAATAGGCTATCAAGCTGAATTCCTACTGCCTCTGCCCTTTGAAGATTCACATTATAAAGCTAAAGGGTGTAGAATTCGTCCTTACACTCATACAGGTAATGTAAATTAAATTTGCTATGTCTTACTGTCCCATAAGTTTATTTGCTACGTTCCACCATCTGTAATCCAAACAGTTGGTTAAGTTTAAATATGATCAGTCATGATTCCCAGACAGATTTTTAGAGCCCAAAGAACACTATGCATGTAACTGATTGAGAGGCAACGTCATGTGTGTCTTAAAAAGTTCTGAACTGTTGATGCTTCTTTTGTAGTCAGGAGAAGGAAGCATGGATTCAGCTTTCTTGGACTACTAAAGGGATAAAAGACAGCACATGCATATAAAAAAAAAATAGGAATTGTAGCTACTTTTCAGTAATTGGCAGGCCAAGCACAGTAATTTTTTCCTTTAGAAAATGGAGTGGGGTGTAGGAGTTGGTGAGTAGAATTTAGACAGAAATCCTGTTCAGTGCGGAAAGGAAGGCACACCGTAATTTTGTGGAGTGTAGGTAGTTTCACTTGCTTTTCTGAGCATGAAGCAATGACTCCTCTTATTTTTGCAAAGAATGCGCAAATCTTCCTCAAAGAAAAGAACATCTTGGATAACAGAGTTTTCTTAGGAATTTTTATCACAGCCATGCACTGAGCCCTTGGCCTATATTAGAGCAGTCTTATGCCTGCTTTAACTTGTGGAAGTTGTTAAATACTCCTTGGAGATAAGAGTCATTGGGATTTTCTGGATTGGAGGAAACCTTGGCCATTTTTGCTTTCCTTTGATTGTATACTACTCCGCCCTGTAACACTGATGAGCCTCTTGTGCCTGGTTACGTTGATTGTAAGACCTTTTATGTCAGCTGTACAAAGCTGTCATAGCGCAACCCCAAATTTGGGCTATTTCAGTGAGATAATCCATGATAATTGACATAACACCTGTTTGTTCTCACTAGAGTCAACAGTTGCATAAGGTTCCAATTACTTCAGAATTTGGCCCCGAGTTTCTGGGAAAACTGTGAGTATTTGTGTATAAACTGCTGTACATTTGTTCATGGGCCGTGTACCTGAAGTATGTTGAAATATGTTTTTCTTGAAAATCACACTGGAAAGTTTCGACGACTCCTTTTTTTGACCATTGCATGCTGGAGAGACCTGTGAGCGAGAGACAGTGGAGGAAGCCAGCGAAGGGAACTATGATGAGGTTTGCTTGGAGAATGGATGATGCATCCGCTTTGGCTCTGCACGGCTTGAGGGATTGTGATTAAAAGTTGCTTAGGGAAGCTTGTTACTGTTTTAAAGTTGCCAGTTCTGTGGGTTTCCTGTGGAATTGGACTAGTTTTTAGCAACAGCTGCGGTTAATTTTCAGGAGCCAGCGATAGCCATTTTGGGGGCTTTTTTTAATGCTAACGGAGATTTTTGGCTGTCTGGTTGGTGCAATGGTTTTCACTGTAAATTCTGATTATGTCTCTGAGAGCTGATCAGAGGTTGTGAGCCAGGACTGTGCATCAGCGAGCCAGTGCTTGACTACCCTGTCATGGGCACTGGAAGCTCTTCAAGGACACTGTTTCAAAGTGCCAGTGACAAGCGTAAATGATTGTCTGAAGTACTGATTTTACAATAGAGGATTTCATAAAGTCCTCTAGCCAGTTAGTAAAGCTGTATTGAAATAAAGTGGGACTTTAATTCTTAGCTCACTTGCAAGCATTACTAGCAAAAGCAGGGTAACTTTAGAACCCGAGGTTCTAAAGGCAGAAAAGCATTTAACACTCCAGGTAAGAGGCCTCACCACTAACAGAAGGTGACAATTAACCATATTAAATTTTTAGGCACTTTTAACAGTCTTGTTCAGAAATATTAGCCATCTGGACATGACTACAACAACTATTATGATAAAGCAGTGTGTGTATGGTGATTTTTTTTTGTCATTCTGATAATTTTTTCTTTTCTCAGTCAGGCTGAGGAGTGGATCTCTGTTGGTTTCAGTCTGTAATGAACACCCAGAAGTAGTCCCCAACTGAACCGAAGAATAGATTTCACCATGACTCATTTCATTCACTGATGGGAAATAACGTTAAGGCCATACTGTGGGTAAGAAATTAGTAGATGGTGGGGGAAAAAATATTATAGGTGAATCCAGGAGTGTTTAGATATTGATGAAAATGCAGAGGAGGTAAAGAGGAACGTGGGACTTGTTCTTTGTTGAGCTGGCTGATACAGCGGACTCTTTCCAATAGAGAGAAAATAATATGGCAGGACAGGATAAAGGAATCGGGTCTCTAATTGCTGTTCTCTTCTTTGTGGTGGGCAATAGTAATAGTCCAAGTGTAGGCTTAGTGAGAAGATAAGAGAAAGTGGACTAACGTTCAGCATTTCCTAAACGTGACTGTTGAGTAGCAGCAACAACAGTAACTGCAGCTATAAATACCTGTCTCCAAACTTGCCCTGTACAGATAATGAGATTCTAGGGAATATAAGAGCATTTTCTGCATGTTTTCTTCTAAGTCTTAAAAACTAACACGTTGTTTTCAGTGTCATTCCTGTTCCCATTGTCCTTCATTATTCAGGCAATTGTCTTCTACCTAGGGCTGCTCATGGAAAACCTGTTTGAAAAATAGTACAAGCAAGTCCTTGCAGGTAAAGAATTCTGCAAGTCCATTGGTACCGGTATAGTCTTTATGGTGTAAACTGTATCAGTGATCACAGCAATGACAGAAAACCACAAACCCAGAGATGCCAGAGTGTTTTATAAGAGGTGAGACATTGGCTGCTTGCATTAAGAGATGAAATTGCTGAAGTCCCTTGATTCAAGTTAGTGCTCTTGCTACATGATTTAATGAAGTAAAAATAAGAAGTCTGTCTAAAACTTGATAGAAATAATAATGATTTGGTGCAAAATGACTTTCCAAAGTACAATGGAAATAAATGTAAATTGAATTAAGAAGGAAAGGAAAAGAAAATGTTTCCCCAGTAGAGATAAAGCGCACAATTCCGGGGGTTATTTTCACATATTTTTGGCTGTTAAATTCCGTTTTCTTTGGCAGCTTTATCCGGTCCCTTCTGTAAAGCCTAGAAGAAGTTCCTGTGCGGCGTGTACGTTTGAATTCTAGTCAGGCATCTCAAGATGGTTTGGCTGCCTTGTGACAATATTTCAGATTGGTCCCCGATGAATTCCAGAGTGTTACATAAATATCTGGATCACAAATAAAGGTGTGAAGACACTTGGCAGAGCTGCAAAAATAAATCAGTGAGCATTTTGAGACATTTCCATCCAGGGTGTCTCTGACTTAATACCTAGCAGAAGCAAAGCTCCTCCCTTTCTCTCTGCTTCAAGTTTTTGTTTGTACATCCCAAGAAATAAAGGGAAATACTTTGATCTTTCTGATATAAACCAGTCTCTCCTTGATTCCTTAGGCTGTGACCTGGGAAATAACTATTTAAATACATCTTTTCTTTGTTTCATAGTGCCTGTAGCCTCACTATTAGAGAAAAGAAAAAAAAAAAACCCAAACCCAAAACCAAAGGCAAGATTTTACAGCAAAGAAGCTTCTCTCATTCTCTCCCCAAGTTTCTCTGGATGTGAAATTTTTAACGAGAACACTGGTTCTGAAGGAAAGCTTTCTAGAAAGGATTGTGTAACACACTGAATTCAATCTTTAGTCCAAAATGTCAGATGGAGCCTTACTGGCAAGAAGCTCTCCAGCTGAGGACCTGCTGTCAATTCCCCACTCCTTGTACTGCATCGCCAAAACCTGGGCTGGGCTGGTTATGGACCACAGTACGTGTATGCATGGGGAGTGAAGTTTGTCATCCAGAGATCTGAGGCAATTCTGTCATTGCCCAGCTCACTACTAGTCTGGGGTTTCTCCCTTTTTCCCCCCTCAAAGTTGTTTTTGCTTGCAAAGAAATGATATTATCTTCCTGATACAGCTATAGTGATACTGGGATGAGGTGGTATCAACAATCAGTTGGATGATTTTTATGGAACAGGAAGCTGATGTGTTTAAAAGGGCCATAAAAAATAGGAACCGGCAGCTAGCAAAGACGGTTTGTTGTGATATTCATGCACTGAATAACTCATCTGTACCTCCACCAACCTTGTCACTGCATGTCCTTCAATTGCTGTGGGACTCTCGCACGTAATCTTGGAGTGTGATGAATTACATGCGGCAGAGATTAGCTGTGTCCGTATCATGTGGAATTAGCGTAGATTAGATAAACTGAGATAGCCCCCAGCAGAGATGCATCTGCGTTTTGAATTAAAGCTCAGCTATTCCTTGTGCACCCACTTCATCTCAGTATGCTTCAGTTACCGTACAGGCCTGCTGACAGCTTTAAAACAGCTTCAGAGGAGGAAAACGACCGATGGCAACACCAAAGCGACGCAAAGCTCTATGATTTTCATTGCAAATTGTGTTGCCTGTGAGCCTCTTAAAAATACAAAAGTGATAGGAAATCAATCCTTAGGCGAGACTGGCAATGCCTGAATGCTGCCTGTGGAAGGATTAACTCTCACCAAAAGTCTTTGTGGATCTTCATTGTATACTTAGGGGTAGCTTGCTGCATGTCCTGCTTAAATCCTACCCTGTTTGGGGAGAGAGGATTTGTTCATGGGTGAGGCAGATCCCTTCCATATATATAGGCATCCTCTCGATAGATGGAGTCACAGTTTTGCAAGCCAATTTCCTGCTTCCCAACCCCTGAATTGTACTGACTGAGCTACCGCCTTTTTCCTTCTGCTCTCCAAATGATTTACCCAGGGGAGGAGTGTACGGGCCCAGTACGCTGATGAGTGGGGACAGGGCAGATGGAAAGATGTAATTCAGTGGGAGGCTGCCCAGTTTCTTTCACATACCACCAAATCACCAAAAGCTTCTTTCTTTCTGCCAAGCACTTCCCTCTCACCCATGCTTTCTTTCCTACATGTGTATTTTGTTTCAGTCTGTTGGCGTTATTAGCAGAGAGTCATTCAGTCTCTGCATATTGGTCTGAATCCACATTAAATATATAAAAGGTATGTTCAGTTAAAGTTAAGCAGCGCCGTGCCTAGTGAAAATGAATAGAGTGAATCATCCTCTGAAAGATTTGAAGACACAGTACGGGAATCCTTTTACATGATTATTTTAACATATGTATAAAAGGAAGGAAAAATAACACCACACTGGAGCCCGATGCAAGGAATTTCTGCTAAATCGATAACATGTTTACATTTAAATCTCTTGCAGAAGCGGCTGAATTTTCTTATGGCTTTAAGATCCTCAAAAGAATGTAATTGATAATTAGACAGTATAGCGGGCTGAGGGAGAGGGAGTTTTTTCAAAGCGGGTTCACTTCCATTTTATAGCATTCTCCAATAAACATTACTGCTGAATTTGCTGTACGGACAGCCTGGTTTCCTCATCAAGAAAAAAAACAAAGCACCCACTCAAAAGGTAGTGTCTTCATATCTATCTGTATCCACACATATATACTCCTGATATATATATATATAACATCACTTGTTACAGTTATTTATAATAATAATTTAATGTTTATTAAAGTGATTTGGTATTCATAGGTATTACAGGAATGGAAAATGATTCATTATGTTGTTGTCACCATAAGTATGATTTGCACAGGGACTTATTTTGAAAGCATATTAAAAGAAGTGGAAGTTGTCTGGCTTCAAAAGTGCTGGTCACCTACCCATTGGCATTAGGTCAATTCCAAAGTTCTCTGAAGTTTTTGTTTAGGAAGTCATTGTTTCAGTTTTTTAGGAAGTTATTGTTTCAAGTTTCAGTTCCTTGCTGTGAATTTTTTGAATATAGATTCCTGTTGAGACTATGGCATCACTGTCTTCAGTCTGTAAATAAGTGCAAAACTTCCATGAATTCATTTTTGTGGATGCTGCAGAGTCCCTTCTACGTGTGCTTTGCAACGAACTGTGGAATAGTTTTGGTATTTGTATGTGAATGCAAAGGTACTGGATACTAGCAGTTATTGCTTCAGTCTCCTCAAAAGAGTGGAAAGTGGCTGCAAAATGCCACTTATGCTGATTAAGCATCCCACCTAGCTCTGGGGAAAAGCTCAGAAATCAATTTTCATTAATGAAGTATGACTCATTAGCATTACTGTGATATAGATTCATAGTTGTGAAAGAATTTTTAAATTTCTACCATAGAAGGTGTTTACTGTTGCTCCTTTCTCTGTGAAGTCTAAATTCTCTAAAGAGAATTTAGGAAGCAAATTTATAGGAAAACTACTGTACAATTCCATGATCTTTTTTTGCGTGAACAAGAAAATCATCTTTCTTGTAATTGCTGCCTTAGACTTAGCTGCAGACCTAGCAGTTTAGAAAAATACCCTACACTTTTCTGTAGAACCAGCGAGTTATAGGTGTATATATACGTATAAACTGTTGAACCATGCTATTAAGCAGGAGATGTTTTTCCTGTAATTCAGGCTTGTCAGCTTTTCATATATTAATGACCGTCTCGCATAACCAAGAGTGTTGATTCAGTGTGTTTTTTCTCTTGGTTTTCTTGCTTTTTCTTGGTATCTTATACTATTTTTACTAGTGCAAAGCTACGGAAAGTACCCTGGCTTGCTTATTGAGTAATTATTTTATTTTACATTGCTGTTAGCATTAAAAAGTTGCCAATTTTTGTTTATTTTTTTCAGTGTTCAGACAGATCTCCAGTAGATCTAGCTGCAGTGCTTTAAAATACGGCCATCTCCAGCTGTCTGCTGCATTTCTCTGCTGAAGGATGCCCACCTGCATGGAGCAAGAACAGTCAGCTGCTCCACCTCATAGCCAGGTGAGATCGAATGTGAAAATAATGTGTAATCAGCTGTGTTGGCAGTTTGAAGCAAATATTTTGGCTGTGAACTATATGTGGGTGAGGAATGGCTTCCTTCTGCTCTGGATGGGGTAATGTCTGGTAGAGGGCTGGGCCAAAGAGCTGGAGCTCTTAATATCCTGAACCACCACAAGAAGGTTCCCAAGAGAGCTTCTTCTGAGATGCTGAATTTTTGCTTTGGATCAAAATTTTATAGGGTAATCAGCTGGTGAGTTTGGCTATTTTAGAGCATCGCAGTAGGGAGTGGGCAGTTTCTGAATGACTTTGGTAATGTAGAACTGTTGAAATATACAGAATCAGAAGGATAACCAAGCTGTGTGATTATATTTTGATATAACTGAATACAAATCTTTATTGACAGACTCTTACATTGCATATATGCCCTACTTTTCTACTTTAACAGACAAAGATTCATATAGCTGTAAATTTGATTTTAAGAGTGTGAAGGAATTTTTTTTTTTTATATTGTGAATATCATAAATCCTTTCTGAGCCTGTGATTAAATTAAGCCAGTGTTTCCATTTTATTTTGAATTACTTCTCTCTTTGCATCATTTAGATCTACTCAGTCACTGAGTTGGTAATAAATTCTTCAACTTCAGGAATACTGCATGATCTTAATTCATATGCTTCCATTTGGTAATCGGTTATCCCTTACTGATGTGGACCATCACCTTTCAAAATTACTGCAGTTAAAATGAAAAAAAAAACACATAAAGACTTTATTAATGCAATGACCTATTTGTTTTCCAGCATTTTCTCTGTTCCTGAACCAAATGTTTGAAATATCACATCTTAACCTTCTTACCTCTAATGGCTACACTTTTTTCTGTGATCAGAAACTAAAAATGAAAATGCCTTAGTATAGTCACATCACTTTCCTCACAAGAAAGTAGCAGAACATGTAATCATTCAGAACAGGGAAAAAGTTGTGTTGAGCTTGAAACCCTACACCTCCCAAGTTTGGAAATTTTTCACTTACTGTGCAGGTTTTGCCACTCAGGCCCATCTTTAGACATCATAAAACTCTACAGTCTTTCACTTTTATGACACAATTATGAATATAAAAGCAGGGATGTTAATGCTAGGTAAGGAAAATCATTTGCCAGACTCTGTTATCAATGACAAAACACTTGGAGAAGGCAGTAAAAGTGAAGAGCCAGCAGGTGAAGTTGAGGTGTGATGACATTTGGAAACACGGATCTGGCCTAGCAAAGGGAAAGGGAGATGGCAAGAAATGGTGGTGCCTCTTCCTCCATGCTGATAGGGGGAGCTGGAGTCGTTGACGTGGTTTCCTTGGACAGAGTTCAATCTATTCTGCAGCATCTTTTCTTTTTAAAGATAGACTCTCTGTTGTATGTAGATGATGCGCTCTCACAGTTTCTATCCCACCACAAGCAACACCAGGGGTCTTCTGAGTAGCAGCTCTACTGAATGCCTGAGGAACAGGAAAACAGAGGAGAAAAAGAAAATAGGAAGAAGCTGTTGAAAATAGACTCAATGTAGTATTTCGTACAAAGTATTTATTACGCTTATATCAGGATGTGTTTTATTAGCTCATAAAACTCAGTCATATGGATAATTCGAGCAATTAAACTGACTAGACCCGGTGTATTTGTTAGCATTGTAATAGCACAAAACTTATTTCCACAGGTGTTTCAAAAGACCCACAGAGGTTGCATGACTGAAACATTAACATATTATTCTAATAATATGATGCTGCTCTGTCTGACTCAAGAGCTTTTAACTTTAATAATTTCCAGGTTATTCAATAGCCAAAATGTGTTTTCCGTTCATACTTTCACACTGGTGCGTTTTTGTTAATATAAAATAGTGATATAATGAATAAATTATATCCAGATGAAAGCCCGTCATTTGATACTTCATCCCGGGATCGTGATGGAGTATGGCAAAGTAAACACTTCCCAATGATGTGCTATCTGTATGAAGGACAGGGACCTAGATGGTGGGCTGAAGTGACGTTTGATACAAGGAGGAATGAAAGAGCCTGGCTGGACAAGCAAATAAATTATTACTGACACGGGAGCTGGAGATCGACCTTATATCTTCTGGGTGGGGACTGATGAGGGGTTTCTTACGGATCTGTGGTTCAGATTATTTCTCAAGAAAATGAGGACTTTAAATGAAGTGTTTGCATGGGTCCACCTCACTGAGTTATCCAGAAGATGATTCAAGGTGGTGGTAAGTCACATGGCTGTGGTGGGCATCCTCATTCAGGAGAAACACAAATGAGCGTTTTTGTTGCGGGGCCTTTGCTGGCTGTGGGCGCAGCTCCCAGCCCCCCCGGAGGAGAGTTTTCAACGGACACGGTGGGAGTTCTCAAAGCCATGTATCCGGCCCGCGCGCCGTGTTTGATTCAGATACGTCTGTAACACTTATTGTAACTGATGAATAATTATCCCCACTGCCAAGATAATTTCAGCCAGTGTGACGAGGGCTGATGAAGGAGGTGTGAGCTGGGAAATCTTACTTGAGTTGGAAATCTTGCAAAATTCTAATGACCGTGAGGTCAGGGTGCCTCACTACTTTCACACCTGGTGCCAGATATTTGGTTTTGCATTTGCCAGTGAGCTAGCTGCAGCCAAAGTTTTCTTTTTTTTTCTTTTCTTTTTTTTTTTTTTAAAAGACCACCCATAACTTCTGCTAAGGGAGAAAAGGATTTTGCTAGTAATGACTTTGTCAGCATTATATTTTCCATATATTTCAAAGGCCAATCTGCTTGTCTCTTTCTTGGTATTGTGTAATGCACTAAAGACTGCCTGGGTGCTATTACGTTCTTTTTGAGCAGTAAGTAATCTACTCTGCTATTTTGCCCAAAAAGACTGGTGAAAGTTTTCTATGGTAGGAAAAAAAAAAAAAAAAGCATCATCAGGTGGGACTCACTGCTGTGTTCTTACATGTCATGGATATGTGCCTGTTTTCAGAACTTGTATCCGTGAGCATAAAAAGATTTTTCAATTGCCCGGATGAGATAGCTTCATGTGCCTGTGCTTAAAAATGTCATAAATGCAAAATTGAGGACTTGCAACTCTGTCAAATGTCAACCTCCAACTATGTGCCTAGAAAACTATAAAGCAACAAATACGTTTTAAATCTCTGAAAATCTATTTGTCAGAAACCTTCCTGAAAATCTCCTGTCCTACTGGTGATAAGGTGGTGCAGCCTTTTAGGTATTTGTCTGAATGGCTGAGCAGTAATAGGTATTTTATGACTATTTTTAACTTTTTAGGGACACAAAGAGCAAGCAGAGTTAGCACTTGAGCATTACCACATAGGCATTCCTCCCCCTGTCTAGAGAGCAGTTGTTTGATCCTGATTAGAGAACTAGACTATGAATCTTCACAATAGTTAAAAAAATATACCGAGCATTTGTCAGTGAAAATAGTGTACTAGAATGGCAGTTTAATGTCAAACATTAGTAATGCATTGTTTGTTGATTGTTTATACTTCTAGACTGAAACCAAACAAAATTTCATCTCTGAACATATATCTGGAGAAAAATTTTTTATCAACTATACACAAAACATAAGAAAACTTTTAGGGATGTGACTTAAAGAATTGTAAAAAGTGGGTTGATAAACCCAAAATATCTCCCCTGCTTATTGTGAGAACAGCACTTCTGAAAGGATTGCTTTTATTTCCTTCTAATTTTCAACAAAAGAATAAATTCCACTGTTTTAAACAATTCTAGTAGTTGAGCTACCACTGCTACAAAAATAAACATGGTGAAAAATCAAATACTGTTTTACAGGATCCCTGTCAACAATGAAATATGGAATTAAGAATCATTCCTAATTAAAGGAGACAGAAATCTGTGCATATACAAGAGCACGGCATTTAGTACAGAACAGTACTGTATTATTACAAATATCGTAGGATGTTCATTCTGGATTTGGATTTTAGTGGAGTTATTTCAGCTTTTCTTCAAGATGAATTCTTAATTATTTAAACGTTCTCTCTGAAATAGTAGATTATGACCTAAATGTTATTACCTGTGATCAGTTTTATTCAAATAAAATATATTTTTTGCTCCCACAGATTGTCATCATCTCCTTTCAGAGAAAGGATGCTCAAATACTCTGTAATTACTTACTATCTCATCTGATAGACTTTAAGCTTAAAAGGCTGTGAAATTGTAATATTTTTCCCAGAGGATAAGAGGAAATGGTTGTCTTGTAGTTTTTCAAGTGGAAAAATCAATCATGCTCCAAATGATCATTAATGAAAAATGTAACTTTTGCATGTTTTGTGTGCTCAGCAGTTCCATTAACAAATCTCTGGGCTAACTCAAATTATCTTCATGAAATAAAGCCTTGGGATGTCACAGCAGCAAGGGGTTACAGGGATAGTTACGGTCCACAGTCAGAGTAGAGGTAGGTAAGACACTTGATTAAATTATGAGGAATGCTTGATCTAATGTAGAGGCTCACATACCAAAGACAGGGAAGATTATTGTTGGATGTTGCCATGAGGGTCACAGTAAACACAAAACTGCTGTTTTGCAAATCCTCTTGAGGCAGTATAATTCTTAACTTACTGAAGGGAAATGGAGGCGCCAAGCAGGCAGATTGTGTACCTACTCTGTTGTTTCTAAATTAGCAGTGACTTTCA
Source organism: Balearica regulorum gibbericeps (assembly GCF_011004875.1). NCBI lineage: Eukaryota > Metazoa > Chordata > Aves > Gruiformes > Gruidae > Balearica > Balearica regulorum. The sequence goes on along the minus strand of NC_046187.1, from coordinate 8,478,248 downwards.
AAAAAATAATTGAAATTCAATAGCAGAGACCCTAAAAGTGAGAAGATTTGTCTTTATTACTTGTGAAAGAAGTGAGGGATGCTGCACCATCAGCTGAGGCTATTGAACAAGTCCCTCCTGTACTGTGCAGGCAGAAAACAGTCTTTTTATCAACAGGGGATAAACGTGGGAAAAATGCAGAGGAAAAGATGGAGATGTACACTATATTTAGGAGTTGTTAATGTTGGCATGGTTTTAAATGAGCTGATGCAGTATCATTTGTAACTACAGCAGTGCTACAGTTTAAAAGCTAAATCATAGCAAATTTGTCATTTGGAGAAGTGTAATTTGTCTTGAATCAATAAATTTATGTTCAGTCTGGCTCTTCACTGAGAGGACAACAGAAAGGTCCATGTGACACGTGCGAAGTGCAAGCACGTGCTGCAAACTGCGACTGATCAGCTGGCCCCTGACCCAGGGAAAGGGATCCTCTGGCCACCCAGCCAGGGCACAGGGATTTCGTAGCAGGAAGGAAGCTGGTTTGCTTTTAGCCACTGCTCTGAACCAGAGTTTCACTGGAAGGGTACTAGTGCTGGGTATAAGTGGTATTTAGCAAATGAAATATTCTGTTGGATCCATTTTTTTATTCCTTATTTTGTTAGAAGCAGATGGATTTAATTTTCATGCACTTTTTGTTTGTTGAGAATGATCACTCCTAATTTACTACTCAGGAAGGGAAAAGACAAAAACCAAACCCACACAAACCTCTGTAACTGCCTGGACAATGAAATGTAGAGCTGTTATTCAACATGTTGAATAGCACACGCCACTTCAAGCTTTATTGACCAATTCTATCAGGAGATGCTTAGACAATAGATTGTACAGGCGAAAAAGTATAATAAGCTTTTCTAGTTCGGAGAGGAATATGTCTTGTAAAGTGCTTTTGTTTGTTCCTTTGGTTGTCTTGGCTTTACATTGGGATGGACACGACTGAGTATAGTGTCGGTTTATTGTTGAGGCTGTAGGAGGGGATAAATCCATCTTTCAAATTTTCAGGAACAGAACCGTACGCAGAAGACATGCAAGGTTCACTTGATATCCCTGCATCTCTCCTCTTTCTTTGAGACACTGTAAGCACTCTATGCCACATCACGCTGCCCTTGCTGCTTCTTGTCAGTTTTTGCTCAGAAGATGTAAAATGTGTTCTGTTAGTGGTGCTGACACACACAAGAAAAGAACTACCCACAGACTAGCGAAGTAAGTAAGTAGACAAATCACAATATTTGCTTTTCACAGATGCTTGATTTGTTAAAGGAGAGGATATAAAACCCTCGCGGTACGAAAACATATGCCAGTTTTACAGGATTTGGATTAACCCTGTCAAGCATTAGACCCCTGTAAACCTGCCTGTGTTAACCTGAGGTAACCTCAATCTATCATTTCTGTTCTATTACCTTCCCCTCTGTACTTCTCTTTCTCTTCCTCTTTTAAATCTCTTTGCATGTTAGCTGAACTGATCGAAAAACATACTGGCCCCAACTACAGATCCTCAATCCTTCTTTTGGATACTTAAAAACAAGCCTGACTTTGAGGAATGCGTGCCACAGCTCCTGTTTAAACTTGGATGTAGCAGTGCCTGGTTGTGGTGTGTAATGAGCCACCTAGAAAGAAAAACCCACGGACAAAGTTCTGGGCTCTTTAAAACTCTGTCTGCTTGGCTAAATGACAGTATTGCTAGACATGCCAAGGCCTGTTAGTTTATATCTTTTCATCTTTTAAAGCAATAGGAATGACAGAAAGAGTTTGATTCTTCTAATAGCTAGTCATTAATTTTTCACCCTGGCTGGATATTAACCCCACCATCAGTCACTTTCTCCTGTGCAAGAGCAGTATGAGTGCCCTGTTATCATCAGTTAGTTGAGAAGATGACAATAACACCCACCATATGCATGTATTAACTGTCCATTGCTCGGAGGGGTTTATCTGTATATAACCCTAACCAGCGGATATGTTTCCATTAATTATGAGCTCTCATCCTGGTCCTTTTTTTTCCCAGCCCCCTGCCCTCCAGGAGATCTGTAAGCTTTCTGAGACTGAAAGGGTTCTTGCTAGGAGGCAGGTGGAGGTAGAAAAGATAAATGGGGTAAAGCTAAGAGAAATCTAGCAGTAAGAAAATCCTGGGATGTGTTTTTGTTGTTGGTATTTTAATCTCACGTGTTGGTACGCTTTGTACTTCATCGTGATTCAAGTTTATACTCTTACATCTTGAGAGTACAGAAATGTTAGCAAAAGAAGAGCTTGTGTTCTAGTTGGGCTCTGTATTCAAGGCTCTTGAATTAAAAAACCCCTCTTGGTTACCAAGAGAACATTCTTCAGGGGCAAATATACCTTTAAACGTATTCTTCTTTTCTGAGGCTTCCACTGCAAATGTTTGGCCGAAGTCTAAACAGAAACAGAGCCCCCTGATCATCATTTGTGTGACCATCCCTATGCGGCTCCTAACTGGCACCAGGAGAGCTAGGCATGTGGTTGTAAAGTGTGGCTCCGTTGTGGCGGCCGTATGATGCCCAAAGCCTGCGGGGTAGGAAGAACAGCATGGAATATTTTACAATAGAGATGGGCATAAAATCTTTAAATAGGTTTGGGGTTTTTTTCTTCTTTCTATGAAACTTTTAATGGCTTCTTTCACTGAAATTGTAATTGTGTTAGGATCTTTTTCTGCACTTTTTGTGAGGCATCAATCAGAGGAGGATACATTCAGAGGTTGTTTTTAGAACTGAAAGGGTTAAAAAAAGTGTCCTGGACTACTAGTCACACTGTTTAACTCTGTAAATAACCCTCTCTTCCTTCACCACCACCCCCCCCCCCCAATTTTTTACATTATAAAGGTTATAACATTATAAAGATTACAACTTGGAGCATTTACATGTTAGGAAATGTCACAGTTGAGGGAGATGGCAGAGCTTTAATTTAGTCCTTTTCTGAGCAGGCATTATAGTGCTGTTTTTAATTATACTGTCACATATGTTGGTCATCCCATTGTTTAATTTCAGGTCCTCGTTCCAAAATGTGAGGTCAAGAGATTTTTGAAGACAAACGCATAGCAGTAAGATTTCATTTGAAACACAAGTTGCAAAAAAATGAAATGTAAGTTAAACGGATGTTTATAACGAACTGTGTGAAGAAACTTCATTTGAACGCATACCCTAGCTTAGGACAAGTCTGTAATGTCATAAGATAGGAGTAGAGCACGTCTGGAAAATATGGGTTAAATTCTTTCCCTAGCAGGTTGGTGATGGAGTCGTCCTCTCTCGCTAAACTCTGCACTCAAATTGTACATTGGGTGTACCTTTCCACTGTGGTCTATTGACTTCTACTCTTTGTCCCCCCACTATAAAGATCCAGCAGCTATTCGTGAAAATGTTGGCAACATCCTAAATCCATGAGGATGAAAAAACCCTGAAACAACTAATGGTAATGTTTTAGCAGAAAATTTGGTGATAGCAAGTATTTCTGAAAAAAATTCCTCAGTGATAGTCGGTCCAAGTACAAGTCGGTGCAAACAGTTCTGCAAGGTAAGGCAACTTTCATGAGCAGTCGTTAGTAAAAATGAATGAAAAATACTTAAAGTCAGTTTTAGGAGAGTAGTGTAAAATCATTATTTATTTAATTTAGTAAATCTAATTCAGAGGAAATGAAAAGTACTACAAAGACCTAGATAGATACTATTTTTTTTCTTCCTTTTTTTCCCCCAGTATCCTCTTTCTTGGACCTTCTACCTTACAGAAAAATAGACTGTATGTATACTATATATACGTATGCCTTCATGACATCAAAGGATCTGGGTCTGCTGCTTGGGTAATCTATAAGATTATACCGACCATAACGTAGCAGGCATATGCCAGAGACTTGACCCCTGAAAGGCAGTAACAGGCCGTGCCGTATTTAAACAGGGCTAGCAGCATAGTTAGCAGCCAGCTTGCAGTTGAACAAATGCGCATTGTTGTTACAATTGAAACCACATGCTGAGTAATATAACATAGGTGCAACTTTCTTGAGAATGTGTGGACAGTTGGAAATGTGAATGTATTTTTTTATTTATGTTATGTCTGTGTGTTTCAGGGCTCCCTTACTTTGTTTTCCTAGTGAATCTCAGACAGATCAGATCGGTAGGATTGATGGAGCTGGGCACTGACAGACCAGCTCTGTTCCAGCTGCAGTGACTGTGGAAGAATTGGATCCGGACCCTCTTAACCAGTCCTCCAAGAGTAAGATTTCAGTTACCATGACCAGTCGCCAAGGACTATTTTATTTTAACCCACGTCAAATCTGAGCTTACCTATGGGGCTAAACCACAGCCTGCTGAGCCAAGCGTGTCTGAATACAAACTCGTTTCACTGGCTGTTTGTTACTTTTTGGAAAATTCAGCCACATACAGTTGTACGGAACAATTTCCACCAAACTCAACTTTTCAAGCTTCAATCTGTTTGAAGCTCAGCTTACAGCCAGTGCATCAGTTCCTTGTTTATTAGAAAATGAAATGAACAGAAGTTAGATTTCTATTGAATTTTCTCTTTGGGATAAACAAGATGAAAAGCCGGATTTAATCCTTTGACTCTGTAAACCATAATGGCTCGTGAGTGGTCTCAACTTATGTTTACTTGGGATATTTCCAGTTGGTGATGTTTTTTAAGTCCATAAAGTTATCTTTTTAGTGACTGTTGTGCAATAATAACCAAATCAGGGTGCTGCTGAATCAAGAAAATTTTTTCTATCCAGAAAACCATTTTTTAAAAAAATTATTTTTTTTCCTTCGGGGATGATGTAATTACAATAATGGTGATGATGAATGCAATGGGGAATAGTCTGAGTGAGAAGGTTCTCCTTAAATATGTTGATGTGCGCTCTAAGTAACAAGCAAGTTGAGCAGAAAAGAAAGCAAGAAGGAAGCAGCATTGGTGTTAGTAATCTTGACGTTAATTGCACTTGTTGGAGCTGCCCATGGTGTGGCCAAGCAGCAGGCAGGGTGAATAGTCCCCGAGATGTACGGACTTCTCACCGGGGGAACCACACGAACTGTTGAAACAGTTTTCTGTGTACTTCTGGCTTCATAGAATATTTGTGTTGTTACATGGCTGTGAATAAAGAACGTTACAGTGATTGGATACCATCATTGGCCGTTGATGGAAAGCAAGCAACCCGCCCTTCTACCACGTGACATGGAGCTTAAATACACCTAGCAACCCACAGAGGGAACAACGCTTTTTGTGTGCCTGACCCTCCTTGCCCTTTCACTGCTGTGCCAGCCCTTTTCCTCTACAGCTCTCTGGGCCTGCTACCTCTGCACTGGCATTGTCTGCTCCCTCAGTGTGTTGAAAAGTCTTGGCATTTGGTTCATGCTGTGTGAACCATTCATGTGCTCCTCTCTTGGAGGAGGACACCATTCTTTTGTGCTACAAGGACAAATCTCTCCCCTAAAAGAATAATATATATATATATATGCACACAGAGATGAAATTGTTTCTGTGCATTAAAAGTGTACTTGCACCAAGTGATTAGGAACAATGGACTCTGTTCCTTGATGATCTCAGATCTCTCGTGTGTAATTCATACTTGCTTTTTATTCTCTTACTTTTGGCTTTTATAAGTTTTTTGTGCCTGATCAGCCATTCATTTGCCATTATGTTTGCTGCTATTAAGTGAGAAAATATTCCTATAGAAAAAAAGGAGAAAAGCTGAAGTGCCATGATTGAAATGTGTTAAATGAACTGCCACTACAGGTTTGTAGCCTACGTGTTCCTTCATCCTTGAGCTCACACCCATGGGTTGGAAAAGAGGCCAAATTAATTGGAGGGGAGGCCAAGCTACCATACTTCTTACTTGCCAAGATAAGGAGTGGAAGGAATGAGGATTTTAGGCTGGTTGCAGTTATTTTTATGTGGGGTTTTTTTCCCCCTTTTTGTCTTTGCTTCTGGTTCCAGAAGCAGCAGAAGAAAGATACAAGCTTTCCTCAAAATGCTTATTTGCTTTTTCCGGACATTGCTGGTTAGCTGCTGGGCTGAATTCCTGAGGCTACGCAATTTCCAGTGATCAGTTATCGGGTAGGAAAAATATTTTGTGGAGGCAGCAATTATTTGTCAAGTACTGACAACGTATTTGGCATGCTACAAGGCACGGATAGGAAAGCTTTACCTGTTCTGGAGAGCTGCAGTTCAGGTTATAGACTGAAATAGAAAGACAAATTGCACAGGAAGCTACCATGGATATTTTTTTTAATCCTTTAACTTAGTGTCTTCCAGAAAGAGTTAAGGTTTGCATGAAGAGAGAACCAGTCTTTATGTACCAGGGCTGCATGGTTTCTAGCTACAGGCCTACCCACAGAGCAAATGAGAAGAATGGGAGAAAGAAACTCAGCCCGTGAGCCAAGAAGATAGTTGATGCTGCAGCAGTTTAAAATTAAGAGAGGGCAGTTATGAAGCATTTAGGCAGTTAAGAGAAAGTGAGATTAGTGGAGAATTTATGTCATGGGTAAACAACTTGGGTATTAGAAAGCAAGGGTTATTTTTCAGAAGGTCAAGACAAAATGAATTGAGATGCTGAGGAAAAGAAATGCAGTGAATGAGAAGATTTTGACAGGGGTTAGAAATAGGAGGAAGACAATGATCAGAATACTTAACTGTTTTTTAATCAAGTGAGAATTAAATTTTACAAAATCAAACCACCTCTTTTCCTTGTTCTCCCATCTCCTCCCCCCTCCTTCCCCTTTCATGTACTCAATGGAACTCAATGTGCTCAATGGTAGAACTGTGCTGTAGGTACAGCATATTGTGATTAAACACTCTGTAATGTGCTCTGAGCTACAGTGGACCAAAAAGCATAAATAGAATGCCAATTGCATAAAATAAATCTCTGAATTCTTGCTGCGCCACGGTGAGGTAGCTCAGCTACAGCTTCGACCACCCATGAATGCTAAGCACACAGTAGGGGGACTTTTGGACTCACATCTCACCTATTATCTTGGTAGTAGGGTATGAATCTCTTTGAATGTGAAAGCCTGGTTTTGTTTAAGTGAAGAACATAAGAAAAGGCTCCTTCCTTATTTTTTTTTTCCTTGAGCAGATGAAAGGTGGATAGAAGTGACTGTAAATTTTAGGAAGGAAAGAAGTGGAAAAAGGCTAATGCTTACTGAGCAGGAATTGTATTTTTCTAGCCATGCCCCTGAACTACCCAAATGTTAATACTCTCCTGTACAAAAGTGTCACTACTTGGTCTATATACATTCACTGTCAGAACAAAGGACACTTTTTGGAAGGGAAACAAGACTGTATTATACCATTCAGCAACTAACAGAAGAAAGAGAATAGCTACTTCCTGCCAACATTCATACTCTGAAGATGTATGCACGAGGTGGTAGGTGAGCATTCAGTTCTTACTACAGCTGACTCTTAGTGGTGATTTATCCAGCTTCTGGATTAACTTTATAAAAGACTTGGAAACATGAAAGTGTGGGACTGGCAGGTTAGCTTAAGGAGAGTGGTATCTGACGATGACTGCAGGGGTCACCTGGAAGCAACTGAGTTGCTTGCACGCAGCATGGGGCAAGCAGACCTGCGCTTTCTGAGGACAGCCAATGTGGCTGTTGCAAGAGTATACCACCATTGCTGGAAAAACAGGAATATACATCAACGACCTTATCTAGGTCGAACTAAACCAGCTAAGCTAGGAACCATGTGCTGGTTCACACTGACTCTTGCCACTTCCTAGGGCAACACTATGCGAGTGCAATTTCTAGAGCCTGCAGAGAGCACAGCAGCAACAGAACAAGTGCTCAGGTCCAGGCTGAGCTCGCGTGAAACACCCATCTGCCTACCCACGCTACTGGCAAACATGTCTTCTCCGCAGAATGCCTGTCTCTTCCTCCCCACCCCAGATCTCTAGTGGGCTTACTGGCTGCCCTGTAGTACTGACCGCACAGAACCCAGACAGCACACTCAAGGTGACAAGAGCTATCCTACGATCTTAGTTCCCCATTACTTAGTTTCTGCTACTCTGACTTGTGTTTGGCTTTTTCTTTTAATGGAAATTTGACTGTGGGCAGGGACACCCTCTACTATACCAGGTTGCCCAAAGTGTCATCCAACCTGGCCTTGAACACTTTCAGGGAGGGGGCATCCACAATGTATCGTAGGGTGTGGTGGTCACCTTGCAAATATCTAAGGAGCAGTTTTTCAGGATGACCATACCCAAGGAAAGGAATGCCTTAGGGCTCAACCCTCCTTGGAATAACTCCTAACAAAAGTTAAGCTAAAAGTAAGTATTTATTTACAAATCCTGAACAGATGGCACATATGCAAAGTTGTAGATGCAGATGAACAGAAGGGAATGAAAAATCCAACCATATTCTCTAAGCAGCACTTAATTCAGATCTGATGCTTTCCTTTACTCTGTATGACTCAACTGACAAGTTGGCAAATGCCTGGCAGCGTTTGTAACCAAGGTCTCTGGTTTTCACTAAGTCTTTATGTCTTCAGGTTACGCTCACTGAATGGAGCCTGATGCTGACCAATTCCTTTTCCGAGTTTGGTCCCTATATACCTTTTGAATCATTCCAATTAAAAGATTTCCCCCTGACCTGCTAATTTATCATTCATTAACTCGAGCAAGAAGGGTTTTTGCCTTTCTTCCTAAATTCTTTCTTGCCATTTGTTTCCTAAAGTCTTTCTTCCCATTGCTTGCTGCCTTATGCTTTGGAGGTGTTAATTTCTCTTGTGCACCACTTGGACACTTCTTAATTGCCCAGACAGGTAATAACCTTTTCCATACTGACATTATTAACTCTTTAGGGTGTAACCCTGCTTCATCCTGGAGCTTGGAAATCCCAGATGGAAGCTTTTTCACTTAGTTTGCTGACTGTATTTTACAGAATTTCGTAATTGTAATTGATTCAAACAGGTTGTTACTGGGTCTTTTTGAGATTGACCCCAAAGGTAATCAATAACTCTGAGGTATTAATAGATGTGAGGCAACTTGTCTCCCTTACTCCCTCTAAATTTAGACTTTTGAGAAAAACCCTAACAAATTCCTATCCCCCCCTTTTTTTTTCTTTTCCCCTCTTGGCATGCAAATAACCCTTTCTTCTGTCTACTAATGCTCTTTCCTCTCCTCCCCTCACTTCTTTATTCTCTTTCTTCTTCTTTATTTCCTGTCTTCTTTTTCCTAATCTATTCCCTCCCTGGACTCTGAATCATAATCCCTGCAAGATGTAGCTGCATTGGCTAAGGAGATGTGGGGGAGGCCATCCCTTTAGGCACTGCAGTTAACTCCAACAGGGATCATGAATCAGAGCTCTCTGCTGCTCTAGTTCAGTCTCACATAGTAATGTAAACTGGAGCTGATGGCAATGGCGTTAATAGGACAGCCTGAACTGCCGCAGCTGAGGAGTAGATGTACCACCTGCTCTGCCACTTCTGTGGTGGGGATGGTGACCTCCGGCAGAGTAAACGAATAGCTGTGCATCATCCTCCTTGCCCTCAGGGAATTGCTAGAGCTTGAGCATCACGGTCCTTGGACTTTCCATTCTTGTCTTCAAAAATTTCTTCTGCAGCCTCTTCAAAATTAACATTCCTTGCAAAACCTCATAGTTCAAGACTGCTAACTCAGTGCAGTCTCACCTCTGACTGAGAGAAAAATAAACTCATTGGCTAAATTCTATTGCCTTGTACCTCCAGGGATGGAAAAGAAAACAAAGCAAGTTCTCTACCTGTGCCTAATTAAGGGCTATTGTTACACTCTTCCCTCCATATAAAAAGGAATCACAGCTCTCAGGGATATTATTTTCATCTCAATGGAGCCATGACAGCTTTGTCACTTACTCACTTGGAGCTGGTTAAGAACAAACAAATGTGTTTAACCGACTGACCTTTCAAACTGAAATTTGGAAACATGCTGCTTTCTCACTGTAAAATATTCAGGGTGTTTTAAAAGTGGTCTGAAAAAATGAGATAAAGCTTTAAAGTCAGTAAAGGCAAAATGCCTCATCTACATGTCTAGATTTAACGTTGTCAGCAGGCAATTCCCTTGCAGTGGAAGGATCGGTGGTATTTATGGTAAAGCTGAGTTCCTGCCTAGGAGATTAAATTCCGCAACTTAAAATGTCAGGCTAAATTTCAGTGTATGCGTGTTCAGGAAAGTCACACGGTGTCTCAGATTGTGCCTCCAGGTATGATCTAGCAGAAGACTCAGTTGTCCAATTCAAGAGGCTGGCTGCAATGCGCTGCGACTCTTCTCACCTACATGTCAGGCGTGTCCCGAAATGTTCTTCTCCTCCTTCACCTGGAAGACTTTAGCTCTCTGTGGTGAAGGCTAGTTCTCCAGTATGAGCTGTCAAGAACGCAGAGCTGGAGGACAGCTCAGGTGCGGCTCCCTTCCTTGGAAGCTCCTTGGAGGCCGAGCTGCGTGCGCTTGATCCCTCCCTGCGCCACACTGCAGCTGCGCCACAGCAGCGTCCGCAAGTGGCCTCGCACCCCTCTGAGCCTGAGCCGCATCCTGACGCGCTGGGCTGGGCTGGCCTCAGCTCTGCGTACCTGGCGGGTGACTGCCGCGCTCCTCACCGGTGCGGGGGGCTCTCAGGGCCCGGCCCTGCTCCTCCCGCCGCTGCGGGGACGGGGCCTTGTCAGCGAGGGTCCAGCCCGGCCCCGATCCCCAGCTCTGACCCACCAGCCCTGCGTGCCCAGGCGGCCCCAGGCTGGCGGCGGCGGCGGACCGGGGTTACGGACTTTGCGGGGCAGCGGTGCGGAGCCAGCCCCGCCCTGCCGCCCGCGAGACGGGACGCGACGCAATGGGTGGGGGCGGAGCCTTGGCGGTGAAAAGGGAGTGGTGCTCGCCGGCGCGTGCGGTGGTAGTGGTGAGCACGAGCGTGGCGGTTGTTGCGGTGCGCGTGCGAGGTGAGTGGCCGTTGGTCGGGCCGGGCGGCCTCGCGCTGGGTTGCGGCGGGCGGGGGCGCCTCGCCCCGAGGCGGCGGGTTGCAGGTTGCCCGGCTGCCCCGGCAGCGCGGGGACCCCCTTGGCGGGGCAGGAGCCCGGGGCGCCGCGCCGGTGTTTCGTTCTCTGCCGGTACTTCACCCGGCTCAGCTGGTGCGAGGGGAGAGCTGTGGGGCTGCCCCAGGGGTCCTGGGCGCAGCTCTCAGAGGCAGTGACCTGCCCCAGAGCGAAGTCCCCAGCACTGGCTGGAGTACCGACAGCACCTTCTGCTCAGGCTTCCAAGGGAGGAGGTGGCTTTCCAGGTCAGGGCAGCAGGGATGCGTGGTGCTTCATCCTGGGGCTGGAGCACGGTGGGGGGGGATGTGTGCTGGGTGGGAAGTTGTGTTTCCAAGTTGAGGAGCTGCAGGAGTGTGTGAGTGAGTGGTACAGCGTCGGGGTTGATAAAAAGAACTTGATGCGGTCTTCGCAGAGACCTCTCAGGGAAATGAGTCTCAACCTCTAATTTGCACAGCAGGAGGGGCAGCTGGAGACTGAGGTCTCATGTGGGGCACATGAGGGACCCTGGCAGCCTGTGACTTCTGGCAAGATAAGGCAGGCTCTTCTCCACCTGCAGATCTGACTGCAGAATGATTATAATGCCCTAGTAGCAGGGGGCTAAAACTGTGTTAGCTGCTTGTTAGACCACACCTAAAATACTGCATCTGGCTTTTAGCAATATGAGAAAGCCTAATTAATAGTGGGAGCCCAGCAGAGGCCCACTGAGATGACCAGGTTGTGGGAGCACTTGCTTTGTGAGGAGAGGCTGAGGGATCTGCCTTCTTCAGCATGGAAAAGAGATGGCTTTGGGGCAACCTTCTAGTGTGTATGAGGAGATTATTGAGGAGATGGAAGCCAGGCTTTTTACAGTGGTATACGTTGAAGTGAGAGGTTCAGACTGGGTATAAGGAATGATGCTATCATCCTGAGGATGGTCAGGCAGCAGAACAGGCTACCCAGAGAGGCTGTGCAGTCTTATCCTTGGGGGTTTTCAGGACTTGGCTGGCTCAGCCTGCTCTGTCCTCAGAGCTGACCCTGCTTTGAACAGGATTAGAGTCCTCCTGAGGTACTTTCCAACCTGAATTTTCCTATGATTCTTGCATCTCCTGTTGTTCTAGTAGACTGCTGCCTTTTCCTCACCATTGTGAATTAAGAGGGAACAATAAATTGAAGAATGAATGGCTTACTTTGAAGAAAGGAATTGGCAGGAAGGGGGGGTTGAATGTGTCCCATTATTTGGTTTGCTTATTAATGGAATCTGCCATTTTTCTTTTGCAGCTCTGTGATTTTATTAGAGAACTGGGGAAAAGAGAAAATTTGAATAATTTGATTTTTTTGTTCCTTAGCACAAGTTCAAACAGCTATTTTATATGTATCTTTTCCTAGATACGACTTGTACAAATTGGCTCATGTCCTTTGAATTATTTTATTAATGAAAGCTTTTATGAATTAAACCACAAGTAAATAGTATCTTAGTTTTATTTTGTGTCTTGTTATGTGTGGTGATGAATAGAGGAAACCTATTTAGGATATATTCAGTGCTCAGCATGTTTGAGGTTTTTGTAGTTATTTTGTCTTTTAAGATTCTCCCCTTACTCTTAGCTATCATTATTTCTTCTACTTTGGCAGAAAAATTAGATGATTCAGCCCTCCTTTTATTTAGTCAGACACATCTGGGTATTTAATTTTCTGAAGAAGAAGAAAATACCAAGAATTAAGTACAGATGACAGACATTTATGTGGCTAAACTTTCAGTTTGGTTTAAATAACATAGCAAGGAGTAGGAAGGAATGTAACCTTTTAAGCTTTTCTTTGTTTACAGATACGAAGAGAGAGAACAGTAAATAAGTCCGAGTTATAGTGTGCCTTTTAAAAAAAAAAAAATCACATGATATATCACCACCATATGGAAGCTCGCATGCCCTTTCCCATAGGGATATGCCACTGAGAAGGGATTTATAGACTGCTAGCTCATAATACAGTAATATTTATGATGGGTTACCGACTTTGCCTGTAACTCTCTAAAGTTCCCTTTGGAACAGCACCCATGGCGAGCCAAGGATGACACCCAGTTTGCTGAGCACAGGACTCCAGTTAGCACAGGAATAATTGAAATCCTGCAAGGGATCATAGTACCTGGGTGAAACAGGAGTTGTTGTGTATTTACTTTAATGTCTGTTTCTGGGAAACATGAACTATAAACAAATTCTCTGTAAGCACTAGAAGGAAACAAGGTGAGCTGGGATTGGATGAAGGCCTTGGCCGTTAGTAAATGGCATATAATCTAATGGCAGGTGTTTGGAGTGTACTTTTGTAGGGAAAATAAGCTTTTTAGGTATGCTGTAGCATTTGATTTAAGATACAAAATGTCAGTGTCCACTGGCAGTGAGATAAAATACTTAATGTCACTGCATTTTGGGAACAACTAATTTTGACAAATTGATCACTGCTTGTTTGCCAAGAAAGTTATTAGGACTCTGTTGAGGAACCAAGAGCAAATCTAGTCCTTTCATGACACAATGTACAATGATTTAGGCATTTCTACTTGTGCGTTAATGGTTAAGTCATGTCTTGGATTACAGGAAATGATGCTTTTGCTATCAAGCTTTCAAATTACAGTTCTATTTCTTAGCTAACAAAATTATCTCTGATAAAGAACATGTGATGGTTTAAAGAAGAACCAAGGACAAGAATCTGAACTGCAACAGCTGAAACATGAAACAAAAGCAAAGTTATAACAGTTCAAATAAGTTGTTTGTACAATGCATGTATAGTAAATCAGTTCTGTAAAATAAAAGATAATAAATACTGTCCCAAATTTCCATGTGATGTGGGATTTATATGAGCTAGTGATGTGGGATGTTTTCTTTCATTAGACATTATGTTACGGGATCCAAATTTTCTGGTTTTAAGATGTGATAAAGAGAGAAAAACATAAGGCAAGTACTTTATACACCTAACTCTAACCTGCAGGTTCTCCTTTTTTTAGCCACTTCCTAAGGTTGTTAGTGCCTAGGTCTATAAACAAAACCTTGTTGGTGTGTATGCTTTTGTGGCTCTAGTGTTTTTATATGTTGTGTAGACTGCTATATGAAAAATTTGATACAGTCTTGGTTATTTATTAAGCAATTGCTATATATTAGTTTTCGTACGTAAGCTAGAGCAAGGCCAACTTTAGAAAGGATGAAATTGCTGGCTAAATTACATACTTGGTCCAGTCTTCCTTCGTTATGTGAATCTAGACTTGGAGTAAGTCTATTCAATCTACGTAGGTTTAAGTGAATGTTAAATCTACCTTGCTGTGGCGGTTAGGAGTCCAGGCTTGCAGGAGGAGGTAATAGTTTGGGTGATAAAACTAGAAAAAGCAGACAAGTGTGAGAGGTCAGAGTCTTTTCATCTGCACCTGAAAACTTTTCTTGTTCTCTGAGTTTGTCAAATGGTCTTATAAAATACATGGCTCTTTCTACAGAACATGATTCCTAGTATTCTAATGAGAACCAATTTCAACCTTAAAATAATCAGGCTAAATTTACATTGGACTTCTTTTACAGTGACGATGCTTTCTGTGATGGTGAAAATGCTGCTTGAGCCAAATTATGATCTTGTGGGTGCAGGAGCAGTTCCCCTGAAGTGGAGAAGTTTGTACCTGATACATTTGGTCTACCTTTTTGGTTTGTAATTTAATTTTTTTTTTTGTTTTCCATACAAAGAGTTGCTACTGTTACCGTTTTCCTTAATGCACTTGTTCTACAGGCAGGTATAGGTGGACATATAATTAACTTTTTTGGCTTTTAATTGTTCCTATGTTTTAAGTTTGGCCATGATGTACCATCTAAGTGATGGTAATGCTTGTGAGTGCTGGAGAAGTCTCTTACTAGTAACTGTTGGAAGTGGGAGAGGGAAAGGAGTAGAGTTTCTTCTGAACTGCTTCAGAAGGAAAATGGAGATAATGATCCCTTCATAAATGGGAGAATAGCAGGGAAGGAGGACTTCAGTGCATAGCAAGAAAGCTATAAATGGTCATTTGAGGTAGATGTGTATACAGAAGAAATTGAAAAAATCATATGTGTAATATTTATTTTATATAGAGTAAGGCAAATTAATCAGCAACAAAATAAGCTAGATGACTGCCATTTTGTATACATACATTTCAAACCTATAACTCCTGATGAAGTCCTTTTGGCTTTAAGAATAAAACTTTACAACGTGCTCAGTGGTGTCAGGACAGAAGGCCCAGGGTGATGGCAGTGCCGTGAATTGCTTTATAAGGCAGAGAAGAAAGCTCTAGCTGTAGAGAGTGTTTCCAGAGAGCCAGGCAAGAGAGCTACCTAGTTTATGATCAAATGAAGAAAGCATGGTTATATAGCTTTGTAGTGCTTGCTTAGCAAAATATTTTGACCTAACTTAAGCAGCTGTGAAGAAAGTCAGTACATTTCAGTGATCCCAAGTGCTGATTTAACCATCAAAGGTAATTCCTGATAGCACTTCTGCTATTGCTAATGAGTACCTGCATCTGCCAGCAAAGACCCAAAACACTATCATATAATTTTCTCAAATTAGGAAAAGCCTGTGAAAACTCAGGTAGAGGTTTCTGTTCAAAGACTGGCTTTTGTTGATGGTTGTGGCATGTGACCATTCAGAGCCAGATTAATTTCAGCTTTCTTCTCAATAGGGTTGTGGGTTTCAGTCTCTGTGGCCTGCTGGGCAGGCTGTGCAGCCCTTGGGTGTGTGGGCTGGAAATGGCAGTGCAGATGAGCCCGTAAAGCTGGTTTGGGGCTCATATTAGATGATTCGGATGATTTTAATGTAGAGTCCAGTAGCTAGAGTCTGAAGTCAATATCTCCAGCACTGTTCAATGCTAATATATTTTCTGTGTGTTGCTGAGAGATGAGGACATTTTGTTTTTGGGAGAATGAGGGAAATCCCCTGGAAAAATAAGGAGTCCATTCAAATTTGATTTAAAAGAAAACAAAACAAAAAAACTTTTCCTTGAAACAGCCTTCCACTCTAAGCCTGTAACCTTGATTTTTTTCCTCCTGTTTTAAACAGATCTGATCTTCATTATACACAGTCCATAAACAATTTTAGCATTAGAACTTATTTCCTAGGCTCATTTTATGAAGGTATTCATTCATCCTCTAAAATACAAAACAACTGTGTGCTGTATGATTCTAATGAAATTGTAAGTGCTGATGACTGGCAGCCATTTTTCCCTTGCCTATCAGTTTCTTTAAGGAGAAACTTTGCACAGCGCTACAAACAGCTCAATTAGACATCAACTTCTGACTGAGAACACCCTTGACCACTCTACATTCTTTGGATCGTTGTAAAGAGAAGTTGGATGTCTTGCCTTAGACTTGCTGTGATTTTTTTTTTAACCTTTGAACAGTGATGCCCTTGTTATCACAGGATGAGGAGGAGGAGGAGTAATCTACAGCCTGTAGATGTTGTGTGTGACTTACACTAATGCTCTGCAGTCTGACTTCAAAATTTTGTCTGGAGCTGCTGAGTGAAGCAGTCATAAGTGAGGCTAGGCCCAAGCTCTGGTGCCAGATACTGAAATAGGGGAAATCCTCGTTCGTTCTGTGCAGCGCTGTGTTTCTGCTGCCGCAATGATGCGGAGAAGTGTTAAATGGGGCCTGGCAGGCATTCTCCTTTCTCCCATACAATGCAGCAGGACATTAGTTCTACCCCTCAGCAGTACTTGAAGGAAGAGTGTTCTTAGCCAGATTTTAAATTTAATAAAGATGGAGTTGGGTGTTTTCCAGCTATTGGGTTACAATGAGCAATTACAATGGTGAACTCCTTAGTTCACAGAAAATGAAGAGTAAAAAGATGAGAATATGGTTTCTAATAATTTCATTTGTTCTTTAGACTTTTATGTTGATGATGCCCATGAAAAAGAACCAGACCAACTGCAATATTTTTTTTAATTGTGAAAGCTAACTGGTAGAGGCTGGGACTCTAATGTAAATTTAATAACAGAAGACCTTCTGAGGTGGAATATGTTCTGGTCTTTTGCAAATGAAACCCTCATGCTTCAAACTCTCTTGAACACTAATGGCTAGATCACTTTATTTTCCAGAGTTTTAGGAAAGTGTCAGATTGTGAGTTGGATGGGAACTTCAGGGTGATTCTGAGGTACTCGCTCTGTGGTGTCTTAAGCTAGAAGACTTGAAGACATGGGAGACAATGAAGAGGACCCTCAGCCCATACCACTTTCTCATCTTCAGCTGGGGTGGGGATTTGCAGTATTGTTCTACTTGTCTAGGGTGGGAATATAGTAAGACAAAATTTGGAAATCACTTAAGTCTATTTGGAATGAGTCCGTTTGTTTTTATTATCAGTTTGTTTAACAGTGTTTTTCCAATGCTCTCAGGAAATTTCATTCTTGCAGTGTGTGGGAATGCATAGTCTCAAACTCAGTCTAGACAGCCAAGAGTGCGTGTTTGGTCATCCTCCCAGTCCAGGGTGTTTATAACGAACTCATCATAAGATGGCATGAATAATTCTTTCAGATTTTCAGTCTGTCTTGAACTTGATGTGTAGTGTTCTTGTTTTTATACAGTATTAGTAGCCTCTGTTTAAGTAAGATAGGCAAATGTCTTGCGTGAATGCATAGAGGTGTGGGTTCCCCCGCCCCGCCCCGAATTTCTAATTCAACTTATGTGGTGGAGCTTAGTTGAGGTTTAGATGCTAAACTTGCGTGGGCTTATGAAGACTTTTTTAATTTAACTTTACAACTGTAGTTGTCATCAGAGACTGTCAGTCAAGTCTATCTGTTTTGATTTCTCTGAAATGAGCCTTGTTTGAGTTTGGCAACAGATTCAGTGAAGTCGAGTTGGAAATCCTGGATTTGTCTGTTTGGAAGGCTGTAGTTCTCAGAGATAGTAAATCTGTTTTTTAGGGCAGCCCTGCTTGTGTAGGTTTCCTTGTTTGTTTGTTTTTTTGTTTTTAAAAGCCACAGTTGCATGATAAAATGTATCAGTCTAGTAAAATCCAACAATTTTGAAGGGCTAACTTTATCTTGAAATAATTTTTGCTGGATTGAGTATCTTCCAGCTACCCACAGGCAGCATGAAGAATGACATGAATAATGTAAAGTGATTTCTGGATTAGCATAAATATGATTGTGTACTCATGTACTTTGTGGATTATTAGCTACGTCGAACTGCTATCAATAGACCTTGGGACCACCTTCTAAGTCATCCATGCTGAAAGCAGAGAAATGTCATACCAAGACGGAAGTGCGTTAGAAGGACAAAGTGTGTTTTGCGTTATGATATTTTTCTCTCTGCTTTTACAGTTTTCAGGCTCGGCACACATAACCCAAGTAAAGCAGCTAAATCCAAGCTGAACGTGTTATGGCCTGTTTCTTGGAGAATGCCAAAAGTTAGTTATGAAATGTCATATGAAGTGTGAAAAGTCACTAGAAAAAACCTGAAATGTTCAGTAGAATTCCAGACTTTGCCATTTGCGAGGAGAACAGGAGAGGATGCTGCAGTGGTTGCCAAGCCAATTCCTTGGTATATTCACCAGGGACAACTTAAGGTTGATTTAGGCAAATCTGCTATGGTGTATCGCTGCTGTCCTTCATAGAGCATGCTTCATGAGCTCTTATTGCTTTTCCTACAATATGCATTTAGGATTTTAGCCCATCTGCTACATACTTCTCTTAAGTTATCTTTTTCATATACGTTCAGACTTTCTCATTTGACTCTTAAACTGTTTCTTTCCCATGTTTGCTAGGCTGTGATGGAGTAATGGCTTCTTTTTTCTAACTTGTGTTGGTGATGTATACTTCCAAAAATAACTTGGTTCCTGTTTTATTTTCTTTACCTTTTGAGGTTCTGTGCTGTGAAACTTTGCTTGGGTATTTCCTGGGTCTAGCTTTACGGGACCTGTTTGAGGCAAGGGGTTCTTCCTGCCGTGTAGTGAATGTAACCAGTAACTGAATATGCTTGGCCTTGCACCAGAGCAGCTCTCTTCTCCTCTCAGCTTTATTTAACAGAACATGATGTTGATAGTGTGCAATCTAGTGCATTGTATGAGTATCATAGCTTCACTTCCAAAAAGCCTCAGGCTATAAACCGCAGACTTCAGTGAACAGTTACAGTACAGGAGAATGTCAGATAGATTAGCATCCTAGAATGTGCTTCAAAGCATGTATTTTGCTCGTGCTTGATCTTTAGTCTTTACAAGTATGTAGATTGCTGGATTTTCTTGCAGAGCTTAAGCATCTTTGTCTCAAGAAATACTGTCTGTGCTTGTGGAGGTATTACCTGGCATTTTACCTGCTGGAGGCCTGTTCAAATTTGGGGATTAGCTTCA
This sequence comes from Balearica regulorum gibbericeps, assembly GCF_011004875.1. Taxonomy (NCBI): domain Eukaryota; kingdom Metazoa; phylum Chordata; class Aves; order Gruiformes; family Gruidae; genus Balearica; species Balearica regulorum. Next base: position 8,458,923 of record NC_046187.1, on the reverse strand, counting down.
TGAACAAGTTATTGCCTGGTTAGCTGCAACATGAGCTGTTCTGTACTGTGAACTGTGTAAGAGGTGCTGTACCTTTGCAAGGTTTGCTCCTTTAAATGACTGCATTTTCCATGGGCTAAAACCACATGTATGATCACTTTTCACTGAGCAGTTTACATAGTAGCTTGTGTGTGTCTGTATCCCCAGTCCGTGAAAGTCTAACCCTCTTTCAGTTGAATGAAGTTGCATGAATTTTTGAAGCAACCTTTAGAGTCACAATTAGATGTGGAAATAGCGGGCAGTAAAATGTCTCCAACTAAAACCATAATCCAGGTTTTTATGGGGGAATAAACAGTTGCCAGACAGTTTATGGACAAGGCAGTTGCTTTTAGTGAGTAGGACACGCACATGGATGTAAGTACAGATACTAATATGTGCTATATTTATGGTGTTTGGTGGCATCACCAATGTGCAAATATATGTAAGAGATCTAATACAAAAGTGCATATTTGTTTTAATTTTAAAGCTAATGGGATTATAGAACTTCTAGGGGGTGATAAGTTTCGACTGGTTTTGAATACCATTGGAAATGTGAACACTCTTAACTTGTGAAAAATAGGATGCCTTGTGGAGTGAAAGCCTAACTAAAACCAAACTAAAGACATATTGAGTACCTCCAAAATTCTGAATGTGTGTACTAAACAGAAGCACAACTCCTACGAATGCAGACAGTGCCTTTGACTTTGACAAATTGCCAGGAAGTGTAAAGTTATTAATTTTCATTAGAACTTCTAGAATTCTCAGTGTGGCTCTTCAGTCTTATTGCAGCTACTGTTCTTTCTCTAAATGAGAGGTATTGGACCATTCTGAAGATAGTTGCAAAGCTGAACCAAACATCTGTTTTTTGGAGAAATAGCTCTGATTCACTAGAAGACTGATTATAGTCCTAAAGCTTTGAATATTGTCTATAGTAGCTATGTTTTGGTAGATGAGGTCAGTGCAAACTCTACTGCTGGTTGATACTTCTCTGTTTTCAGCACAGCTTCTAGGTATAAAATGGTGTTGGATGATGATGAATTTCCAGAATAGTTGTATAGCTTTCAGTGTTTTGTTGTGCGCATTTGCACTGAAATCTGGCAGGGACCAGGAATGGAAGGTCAGAATGCTGTGAAGATGACTTCCAGCTCGGGTTGTCTTTTCTGGCTCTGGTTGGGTCGGCATACTCACTTAGCAGCCGTCATATCTCATCTCCTGCGTCAAGCTTTGTGAGAGCCTTTCCGGACTTACAGGTCCCTTGCTTCCCCTTGGATTCTGTGTTTTGTGTTGGGGAATTTCTCACTTCCCAAACACCAATGTCTGAGAGTAAACCCTTTCACCAAAGGTTTAGGCAATTTCCTTAGCATAAAAATGGTTCATTTGAGTTCGTCATCGCTGCTAATGACTCTGTGTCCATTCTGCTTACTGTGAAGCCTCTCAGCAGAGGTGGAACAGTCAACAATTTTCATAACTTCATAAATGGTGCATAACCTTGTAGCCCAAGGCATCTTAATGTTCTATGTATATTTTTTCCCCAACTTCACTGTGCCTGTTTAAAGTACTGAGCAATCCAGTGCACAGTTGTGATGCTGGAGATACCAACTGGAAGGCAGTCCTATCCAGATCTCAGGCTGGAATCTCACTTGTAGAGGCAGACCTCTTGAGAGCAGCTTTGCACACAGAAGGGAGCAAATATTTGTAGCCAGACATTTGCAGGTTGTATTTTCAATCACATTGCTGCATTTTTTTTGTTTCAATAGACAAATCTAAATTAGGTTGTTGCTGTCTTTAAATGTATATTTTGATTTCCCTCCATTATGTGGGAGGATAAGTGTCTTTTTGTATAATCTCTCAGCCCAGATAAACCCATCAATCTTGAAAAAGCTTGTGTACAAAGAAAATAATATTGCATACAGCTACTAAGTGACCTCAAAGTGTTGCAGTAGTACTAAAATCACAGAGCAGTTAATACTGTTGCCTCTTTTTGCTGAAGTCTCACAACACATCTGAGATGAGCAAAGAGCAGTGGTGTTACCCTGCAAAATACTGCTCACACTCATTCTCTCAAAATTGTCTTGATAACCTTGGTTAATACTTTTGCCAATGATAGGAAATCTCTGAGGTTTTTCTTGTACTTTCCTTTTCCGCAGGACGTCTCTTTTTGCTTTGGAGCTTTCCTGATGCCAAGAGCCAGGTAACATCAATTTTCTGTGACTTTGTCACAGTCTTGTCATGTTGATCTTCTATTTGCTCTGCAGAAATGCATGGGTTTTGCAGTAAGGAATTCCAAGCAAGCATAGGTGTTCTGATTCTTTCCAGTCATCTCAGAGGTATGGTTTTGAAAAATCCTCTATGTTGTGTTGTTTCTCTAACACAGTTAGACAGTGGTACCAGGTATGCTGGATTTCTTGATATCGTTTTCCTTTCTTTTCTTTCCATTGAAATAGAAGGGATATTTTGGAATGAAAAATGCATTGTTCATTATGTAGACAATCATAGCTCCTTAGACTTGAGCTGTGCTTCTCTGCTGCTGCAGTTTCCATGGCCCACTGGCTATGGTCATGTATCCTCTTTTTTATTTGTAAACATATGCTTAAACTGGGTGTACGTAGTGGCAGAGGTGTGTGCTGGGAAATGTTAGTGCATTGTTTGATGTCTGCTTATATTAGGGTGGTGATTGGTTTGCGTTTGTAATAAACCAGAGACTGCAATGGCTCCAGTGTGATTATTGATCAGCTGAATATCACTTAGACATAACAAGGCTAATGAAAGCATACTTACTATTTCTGATGAAGCCAGCACTGATTTGAGGCTTGTGGAGTGATGGGAGGGGGCATTTTTACAGGGCATGTAGTCTGGCCTTTAACTTCAACCTGAAGAATTATGTCCTCTGTGATCTGACTGGTAAAACGATAGCGAGAGATCAGTGATGCTAAGGAGGGACATCGCATTGCATGGTGATGATTAACATAACTTTTCAACTTAAGAGGATGTGGAAGAAGCATTTTTACTTAGCTTTTGTGACTACAGCTGGGCAATGTAGAACAGTACAGAGTCAGACAAAGCAAAACAATGATTGTTCATGTATCTGCTTTCTAGTTGATCGATATTAACCTGTAGCTCTAATAGAATAGAAGTCAGGTGTGATTTAGTCAGAAGAAAGGTTATACAACTTTGTAAACAGTGCAGGTGATACTGACACACAGAAATCACTATTACTTAGGTTGAGCTGGAATTTATGGTTCCCCAGATTTTTTGCAAAAGTCAATGGATATGTTGTATGCACAAGGTACCTAATTCAGCTATTTAGCTAGTCTTTTCTAGTGATTCATGCAAAATCCTGTCTCCAGGGGTCTTTGAGACCAGCTGCAGTGGTACGTTGTGTGTAAGAATTGTGCATATTTTCTGTTGGCTAATTTTAGGACATTTGTTATGTGATATTGTAAGGGTGCTAGAAATACAGATAAATACAGCAGGGTGAGATGAATAAAGACTGCACCAAAATGTAAATGGGAAAAATAATTTGTAATATGATAGGTTTTTGAAAACTTATAACACTTTTCATGAACTGTAGTATAAATTGAAAACTATGTATAAATACATACATGTGATAAATAAAGGTACTTTTTTATTTCAGCATGTACATAGCTTTTATTTGGTGAAAAAGGTAAAGGAAGTAAGTTTTCTTTTGCCCTGGTTTGCATGGAAATGAAATCAGTAGTTATGCTTGAAGGGAGCTTTACTGTAGGTGACAGACCTAATGCTCTGTGACAGAGTGTATCTGCCCTGCCATCTGGAAGTGGTCTCGTTTACATGTATTTAAAAAGTCTTGTGTTTCTGCCTACAGACAAAACCTCTTCATTGTAGGTGCCTAAAGGCATGCTCTTTTACCCCTGCAGGAAATAACTTTTCATTGTGGTAAACCAGCCAAGCACCAAGGAACTGTCCTGTTAGAGCTGATGGCTCATCTGTTACCTACTAGAGTCAGTGTCTGTCAGGATGCTGAATTTGAGGCTTGGGGTTTTTGTGTGTGGTGTTTTGGTTCCTTTCCCAGCTTAAGTCCAATCCAGAAAACCCTCTCACCAGACACTAATCAGATCCCAAATTTAGAGATCTAACAGAATATACAATGTAGTAAAGACAAACTAATCCGGTCTCTGATGCTGCCTTAGAGTAACTTTGACATGGACAAATGCCTGTGAGGTGTGATACCTGCATTATGTGCTTTTATTGGGCTAGGTGAGAATGGAAATGTGTCATTGTAACCTAGGAAGGCACCTTTCACAGTATGCTCATTTTACAGTAAAATTGTGCAAAATACCCTGTCCTCTTCCTGCAGTCTGTGAATGGAAACATGTTTTATTATTGTACTTTGTAATGGTTTTGTTCTGTGAGATTAAGTTAGTTCCCATAGATTGCTGTAGGAGTTGAATGAAGAGGGAAGCCTCTGCTTTATTATCCTACTTATAAAAGGTATTTCAATGTATTCAAGGTAGTAAAGGTCCTTTTGTGAGCAGATTTTATTGTAGATTACCTGCACAGGCTTCTCTAGTCATTCAAGACTCATGAATACAGTGAGTCATGTCTTTGTTATCCTCACTTATTCTCAGTTGCCTTCTTTCTTCAGTTTCATGCTTTGTCTCTTCAGCATACCTTCTTCATGTTTCTTATTCCTTCTCCTTATTTTTTCCTTTAACTTTTATGTTTGATCTGCATATTTTAAATTTCTTTCATTTTGATTTATCCAAAGGATGGAGTGGAAAAACTTAGTTTCATGGGACAGATTAAGTATGCAAAAGGTTAACAAATCACTTAAATGACTTTCATAGGACTACCTGGGGGCAGGGAGTAGATTATACAATCTCAATAACTAAATTGGCCAAAGAAATCCATGGATACATTATTTTTGAAGAAGAAATAATTACAGAAAGAATGACTCTATGCTGATCTCATTCTGCTAAAGTTTAACCTAGGGTTAAAAGTGTCCCCTTTGTTTAGTGGTGTGTTTGGTAATATCAGTTCAGTTTGATACTCAGTTTCAACAGAGATGTTTACTTCCACTTTGTTAGCCATGGTTTCCCACTGTACACTGCATACATAATTATACCAAGAGAACTGATATGCAGAGTCGACCTGGCATCTTGGTATCTCAGTTCAATGCTTGAATTTATAATCTGCAAAAGATGGTGGAATATGGACTGATTGCAGGAGTGATTTGAAGAAGTCTACTTATAGTGTCAACAATTAAATGATCATCACTAGTCATTAACTACATACCTAGGTCAGATTGTCTGAAAAATGTTGGGAACTATATGCTCTATGCATATTACTAATGTGGGTATAATGACTAGGAATATCTGTGGTAAACTTCACCAGTAAGCAAAGAGTTGCTCTCTATTAATCAGTATACATGCACTGAAGAGTCTGCAAGCAGCTTTGCATAACGAGAGTGAAGAATTTCTGCTCTGTTATTAACCATGATAAAAGAAAATCAGGCATACAGTAAGATTTCATCCAAATGAGTTTGTTTTTCTAGTGCTTTGAATGGATACATAACTTAAACTGTTTAGCAGATTGACTTGCTTAAAAAACACAACTGGTTTCTAGCTGACACATAGGATTTTATGAAGTGATTGATCGCAGCTGCCAATCGCCAAGGTCAGTGGGATGTTCCATGTTGGCAATCCCCATAGTATGTGCATAGATTAGGCTGAAAAAGCAGGGTGGGGGGAGGGACAATGAGGGAGGAAAGTGGTTTTCAATTCAGTTAATCAGATTTTAAAAATATCCTAAATGCAAAAGTGTCTACTCAGTAAAATTAAGTCCAAGACAGACTTTGTGTGTCAGACTTCTATTGTATCTTGGGTTTTTTTTGTGTGTGTTTTTCTTGTTTTTTCCAAGTAAAAATCAGCAGCCTGGTCAAGGAATGGGAAAAGAAATACACAATGACTGTTGTATGCATTTTTCACCATTATTTCGAAGTGAAAGATAGTTATTCAACTTTCATGATTTTTCAGCTTCTCTAGGGAAGCTGGTGGGAGGAGAGAAACCAGGGGCTTAATCTTACTTTTGCTGAACTCACTGGGAGTTTAACATTAATTTCTGTTGGTGAAGGATCATGCCCTAAGTCAGCAGATGAAATAAATAATGCGTAAGTTTTCAGCTTGCTATTAATTCACGATTATTTTTCTTGTCATTAAATGGGTGGGAGATTGACAGGTCAGATGTTTTATTCACAAGCATTGCTGTGGAGCTGCAGCAAAAAACTCAAACAACTTAGTTGTTCTCTCTGTGATCCCATTTACTCCCTGTAAAACAGAAAATCATGTCCTCTAAGAGCAGCACTGAAGAGCAAGATCTCAAAGTAAGCTCAAATCCTCATATTCAGGAAAAAGAGCCTTTAGAAGATGCAGATGTTTGGGAATGTTGCAAGATGGGATGGGAGTGCCCAGTTTTTGAGTTACGTGGTGGCCCAGGTAGATTTAATCATTGGAAGGGCAGAAAATTAAGGAACATCTAGACATAGGTGACTGAAGGATAAGTTTGACCTCTGTTAGCTCATATAAAAATGTGCCCCTTAAGTGAAATCTGGAGATGTGTTAATATTGCCAGTAGTGATCTAATGTAGTTTCTGGGATTTGAGTAATGACCTACTCATAGGGACACTTTCAGTTATTCAATAAATGAGTGCATCCATTTAACTTATAGCAATTTATGAAATGAGGTTGGAAACATCACTGATTTTTGTTCCAACATTAAATGGACTGAACATTTTCTGTCCTCTGCCTGGAATTCTTTGGTATGACAAAAGCAAGAGCTTCTGTGAGAACATTGGTGCCTTTTCCACACAGCTCTGTGTGAGGCAGTTAGATAAATGCACTGTGTCTTGCACTAATGCTATGTTTCGAATGGGGAAGGAAAAAGAATTTAGCTCAAAGCAGGAGTGTATCCTTTAATGGTAACCCATAAACCCAGGCCATGGCATCAGTTCGAAGTGTTTTTGAAAGCCATGAAAACCATTTTGAGTGTCCTGCTGAATGTAATTAGGGAGTAAAACGTGCAAGACTTGGTGAGAAGGAAAGATGTGGCAAAACTACCAGTCTCAAGTACAGACCTCAAAGCGATGTTTCTGTCAGAACCACATACCACTTGCCGCATCCCTGGCTTTACAAGTGGGAAGCTTCCAAGGGGCAGGCTTTGAATAATAAATATGCTTATGACATCTTTCCGAGTGGAAGATAACAACCTGCACGTGTTGACTCTGAATTGGAAGTACTTCTAGCTGTGTGATCGTAGTCAAAGGTGAGCCCACAGGAAGGTGACTTTGTCTCCTGAGGTGACCAAGTGATAGCACAAGTGTTCATTAAGGGTTGCTGATGATTTATAATAGTACTTTAAGTACCTGTCTAGGTAAATCCTTGTCACTGATGTGCTCAGTGGACACAGGAAGCTTGATGTGAGCTGATTTGAGCCATGTTTATTATGTTTATAACCTCATTTGGTGCTAATTGAAGAAAGAATCCACAGGCTTTGCTGTTAGTAGAATGGAAAAGTCAAACAAAGTAGTGATAAAACTATAGAGAAGTAATTTTTGCTTGTTCACAGAAATTTCTTTAACTGGAAGATACTTGTACTGTGGTTCCCAGATACCCCATACTCTGCATTATATATTGGGTCTCAGTCACTCCTGCAGGAACCAGGATCACAAACTAAAGGAAACTCCCTGCACACTTTAAAAAACACCCAATATTTAACAGTCATTAAAGCACTTGGAGTTTTCAAGGTTCCCAGTGTTAAAATACTATCAGAAAAATAAATTTTATTAGGAACAGAGCTATTCGTACTTCTGGCCTTAAACCAAAAACCTTGGTGAACCATACATAAGGCTAGGAACTGGCTAACACAAAAAAAAAAATTCCCAGATAGTTGAGATCCCACAGTTTTACATCAGCTGAGAACGTGCTCATCTCTTCATACAAAATAACTGGGATGAAGGAAAAGGAGTAGTCCAGGCTCTTACGCCTGTTCTTTGGGCATAGTTAGAGTAGAAGGATGGCAGTCGTGCGTCATTGCTGGCACTTGAGCGGTAGTTGCTGGTAGACAGCGTTGTAACTCCCCCATCTTTTCAGGGCTTGTTTTCCTTATCTGGATACTGGAGAGGCCTGGAGCCTTTACAATCCTTAAATGGGCCAGCTGGTAATGACCAAAAAGGTAAGGTGCAAACTAGTAATTTTCTCACAGAACCTCTACAGTCTTTGTTGCTGTGGTGTGAAATGTTTCATGCTGAAACATTTTCACATAAGAGATACTAATGACTCTCCAGATGGGCACAAAAACACCACTTTTTGGTGGAACATCAGCAAAGGCATAACTGGAACTGAGCAACACTTGTTTGGCATATCTGAGGGCTCAGGAAGTAGATGATGGCTCAGAATGTTTTTTCTTTTTTCTGAGCTGATTCAGTAACTCTATTTTTTTCTTCTTTTTTCTGAGCTGATTCAGTAATTCAATTTATTTTTTTCTATGAGCAGTGAGCTGTTGAGTGGTTGTGCCAGTAAGAACCACTCCATGCTGCTTGTGAACACCAGAATTTTCTGTAATGTTTCTCAGTTGACTCATGGTCCTAAATGTATAAAATCACTCTGCCTAGAATTGCTTTTTGTATTCAAAAAGCAGACAACTATCCCTACCTGAACCATACAGTTATTCAGCAGAACTTACTCTGAAGGGAGGGCGGGAGAACCCCTGAAGTAAAAGTTGTAAGTGGTCAGGATAGAAGCAAATGATATACGTGGACCTTTTTCTATAGGGACTGCACGCTGGCCTGCCAAAATCAAGCAGGAAATGGAAATGGAGAAGAGACATTCTTGGCTTCTGAGTCAGACTCAAGAGTTAAGCCACAATCAAGCCACAGATGCCCTCTAAATCTGTCAAGGTAGGATTGTGGCATGTTTTATCTAAAAGGCTTGTTCAAAACAGTGGTGATTCTCCTATCACAAGCTGAACTGTAGAAATTTTGCTTTAGTTGAGGTTATTGAAACCCAGAGGGAAAGCTGCTTTAGAGACCCTTTACAGGATAAAGTTCTGAGAAGATTGTGCTTTTGATGCCTTGATTTGAAACTCATGCTTCTCATTATCACAGGCTGCAGGGTGCCTGGAGATCTGTCACTGACAAGGGTCTGCATTAGCTGGAAAACAGTGTGAATCCACCACATGGGTGTACAGGGTTAAAAGGCAAAGTAGGAAAAGAAAGGAGAGACTCAAATTAGGTATCTGTTAGTGATTTGAGAGCCACATGATTTAAGAAAAAAAAAAACCCCTGTACTGAGCTGATTTTCGGGAAACCAGCTATCCTGACAGATTGACCAATGCAATATGACAGGAGAACACTGCCTATTAATACTTTCATTTAGGGAAATAGGTTTTCTTTCCAACTGAACATCAGTATTCCTGTGAAAACTCAGTCGAAGAATGAGAAACCATTGCACAGAAGACCCTTTCTTCCCCTGGAGGAACTGTTAAGGCATTTTCCTCTCTGTATTGGATTTGCAGGGCAGTGTAGTACTACCAAAGATGCGAATCCTCCGAGCTGGAGGCGTCTGATCTTGCCTGTCTCTGGAGAGGTTACTGGAGATTTTTTGAGTTACCTCTGATCATGTTTAGTCTGACAGCCGTGATTCTTATATTCAGAGACAGCATATAGAGTAATGGGAACACAGTGGTGGTGTGTTTTACTTCTAATGCTGACCTAGAATATCCTATTTTACTGACAAGCTTAAGTGTATATTTCTTCAGTTTATTTTTGGGTAGTGCTTCCTTTCTTGGTGACATATTATAGTTTCTGGGTGGAGGAAGGAGGTAAAGTAGCAGAATACTTGAGTCTTATGGCACCAGTATTATAGAGTGTAATGTGTCATTTGATGTATTACTGCAGTGGGTCTGGATGAATTGCAAAATCTCTGTGAAACTTAGAGCAATGTGCTGTCATATACCTAGGTCAGATTTTGTTAGAGGAAAACACATTGTAATTAGACAATTGAAAAGAGAGTAGCCAAATGTGTAACAAAGTTTCAGTATGTGAAGACCAACTGTATAATAAATAGGCTTAAAAGGTTCAGTAATTTTTCTGACTTCCTTTGGAGGTTGTTTGCTGCCTTGTTAATCTTCTGCAAGAACATGAAATGGTCTATTTGTGTTGTGAAATTATTATAACTCTTAAATTAGTGCTCTTTGCACTGATTAACTATTTCCTTAACATTGATTCAGTGCATTTTCAGTCTTGGAGAATTTGACCTACAATGGACATTATAGTACTCTACCAACTCAAAAAACCCGTTGGGTTTTTTTGCTGTGTGCAAAATAATTCTAGTGATAAATGCATGTATTTGCCTACTTTATTCTCCAGACCTGGCAGAAAAGGCTGTTCTTAACTTGTGGCTGCTAACATAAGATTACTTGTAGTTTTACTACCATAGAGTAAAATCCTAGTGAAAGCGTATTAGCAGGTTAAGTGGAAAAAATGTGGAACTGTTTACTGGGGTTTTACTTGATGCTGACTTCAGTTTACTAGTTTGAATTAGAACTGTAACTTTAGTATTCCTGAAGACAAGGCCTTAAGAAGCTTACTGCCTTATCTTAGTTTAGAGCAACTTGGTCTAAATCCTCATAGTTCATTTACTTCTTTGTTTTGCACACAGAATGGAAGGAAGTATGAGTTCTCAGTACCAGATAGTTCAGAATGATCTTTCTGGCATCATCTCTCTGAACTCATAAAATCATTTAGGTTGGAAAAGACCCTTAAGATCATAGAGCCCTCCACTAAACCAAGTCTCTAAGCATGACATCTATGTGTCTTTTAAATACCTCCAGGGGTAGTAACTCAACCACTTCCCTGGGCAGCCAGATCCAATGATTGACAACCCTTTTGGTGAAGGAATTTTTCCTAATATCGACTCTAAATCTCCCCTGGTGCAACTTGAGGCTGTTTACTCTTGTCCTATCACTTCTTACCTGGGAAAAGAGACCAATACCCACCTCACCACAACCTCATTTCATGTAGTTTCCACCAGACAGCTTTCCAGCCACTCTTCCCCAAGCCTGTAGAATTGCATGGGGTTGTTGTGACCCAAGCGCAGGACCTGGCACTGAGCCTTGTTGAACCTCACACAATTGGCCTCAGCCCATTGATCCAGCCTCTCTAGGTCAATCATATATAAAGCTTGAAATTCCTACTAAGAATGTGAAACTTCTCCATTGCTGCATTTTTGTGTGCGTTCTGAGCACCTACTTGCTTCTGGAGCAGACTCCTTTAATAAAGCTGTGCACAAATGCCTTTTGTAGTTGTTACAGAATAAATACATGCCTGTACTAATGAAGAATTTTGTGTGCCTCTGGAGTCTGCTGCATCTCAAAGCAATCAGTAATTTGCTGTGTTTTTCATGAATTTTAATTATAATAATTAATTACACTGATGTTGTGTCTTTTGATGTATTGCATGATCAGAGAACAACTCCAAAGGGACTTGGCTTGTTCATATAATGTTCCTGAAGTCAGTAAGGCTACAGACTATTGTACAGCTAAAACAGTAACTTGCTTCCTTTACTTAACATCTGCTATACTTAATATGTGATTCATCCTACTGATGGTAGCTTTTCCAACTTAACTCTTGAAGACATGTTTTAAAAGATCTAGAAAAATGAAGTTAGGAACATGCCCATCCAGAAACAGAGGCAACAAACCTTCACGTAGTCCTACTCTTTCTTCCCTTGGCTAATGTGGTAATAGTGTCCCCAGAGATAAGTTGCTTCTGACTGGGACAGTGAGGAGCTAATAATACAGTTAATGAAGTGCCACATGTGTGTGAAGGGAAAGGTAGTATCTGGTGTTAAATCAACTGATGGGATTGCAGAAAATCTCAGGACTAGAAAGCTTGTCAGCCTTCCTTATTACTTTTGCAACTCTGTAGTTTGGTCTAATCAAAAGAGATTACCTATTCATGCAAATCTTGCTTTATGTTTTTCCTCAGACATGTGGCTACATAGTGGTATGACAAATGCATAAACTTAGTTTGATTCATTACTTGCAAAGTTATTCCTAGTGTTCTCACTGCATTTCTTATCTTACAAGCACCCCTGTGATTGCTGAAATCTGATAGTAAAAATCAGAATTCCTTAATCGAGAACTCAACTGAGATCAGAACCTGAATGAAGCATATTAATATACTTGTCTTGTGTACAGAAAAGATTAATGGGCTGCTCAAAATTTTTTTCTACATTGCTGACTTGAATACACTAAACCCAGCCATGAACCAAACAAAAAGCCCCCCACAAAACAAGCCTATCTATCCTTTCATAACTTTGAGCAAAGCTTTAGTGTTCCTCACTTCAGCAAGTCAACAAGTTCCTCTTAAAAACATTCCTTTGGCTTGATTAGTTTTGAACAATCTGAATATTTTTGAGCTGTATGCAAACACTTTTGCTCTTTAATTTTAAGAACACTTTGCCTTGAAGTGATTATGACCAGTTGGATGTGTAACTGGCTGTGCAGGAACATGATTCTCCCACTGTAAGGTGAATGGTATGGTCTTGTAGTTGCTAGGGTGATGGGCTCATCAGTACAAGTCTGCCCTTAGTCTGCACAAAGTATTGAGTGAGAGATTTTACTGTGTAGTGATAGTACTTGTGGTTTAGTTTAGGCCTTATTTCTTTTGCCTGAATAACCATGGACTGTGTTTTGTACATCTACTGTGACAATGTGGGTTAACCTAAATTATGCTTGCCTAAATGGAAGGAAATGTATGTAAATATAAGTATCTGTCACGTACAACCTTATAGCTATTGATAGAGCTGCTGCTTTTGCACCCAAAGTTACAAGATTTGGCTCTGAGAGTCTGAAGTTCTGCCCCACACCTTGTAGATACTTCTGTGCGTCTCAGTACAGAGCATCTTCACTTAACTAAAAGACATGCTGTTGAATAAATATTAAAAAAAAAAAAATCAGCCTTATGCCAAGTGTAAAGTTGCATTTTCATTTCTCTAGTTTTGAGCTGTACACAGATAGAATTGTGACTTTGAATTAATCCAATACATTTCAGGCATGCCAGAAAGAGAAGAAATATATATTTCAAACTAAAGCTACCCATCTGAGGTTCAGTTTTTAATAAAAAAATTCTTCCCGATATTCAAAACACACACTTTATTCAAGTACACTTCAGTGGTAGTGCTATGCAGTTTGTGAAAATTAAACAGGAATAGGGACAAAACTGATATTCAATAAATGACTGTTCCTCAGATTAACTCTGAGTCACTTATTCTCTAATACTTCTGTCCTGAACCTCGGTGGAAGCCCTTGTTTTTCATGTAACCTGTGTGAGGTACTTAAGACCTCAACATCCCTGGAACATTGGTTTGGCAGGGGAAGTGCAGGGAGTGAAACAAGTGAAAGAGGTCACTCTATAATTTTATAGCCGCCTCTGTACAGGCTGAATTTATAAAGCTTTTAATTGAATACATTCTCCTGAGGATTTGTTTAGTAACAGAACTCCCCCCCCCAAGGTAAGGCTATGTAAAAGTGATCTTAAGGAGATCTGTGCCTTACCTTAGGGTGTTAGCCTAATTTCCTGAACTGATGCCCTTGCATTCTCCAGCTGTCATCTTGTTTTGTTCCAGTTCCACATTAAAGTTTTAGTTTGGATCAGAGCTGACCCTCACCACAAGAAATGTGATAAAATGAAGCTATTCAATATATGTGGAGTAGTTCTAGAGAAATCTTATGTACTTTTGATGAGAAAGGAACGTGAACATGCTTTCATGTATAAATTTGAAGTGGTTATTCCTTGCCTGACAAGTGCTGTTAGAATTTCTTTGGTTGTGGTTTTTTTTAATTTTGCTGAGAAAAGATTAGTGCTAAGAACATGGTTAGGTATCGTACCATTTTAAAGGATATACTGCCCAATGCAGCAGTTGAGAGAAAGATGTAGTTGTTAGTACAGAAAAACAGGAATTCTCACCACTGCATGGGGGGGTGGGGAGGGGAGGAAGGTGCAGAGGTTTGTGGCTGTTTCCTTCAAAGGTGTGTGTTCTAGCTCCAGGACTGTGTCTTGAGAAGGCACAGTCTCCTACCCCAAGAGGTTTATACTTACGATAAGTAATTTGGTTGCATCCAAGTAGCAGGTTCTTTGATGCTACTTTGCTGATTGTCCCTTCTGGGGGAAAAACTTGAAACGTAGCGTATCAGTGGGTATGTGTTGTGTGGCACTGCTGGCAGCTCTATGCACAGGAATGCCCGCTGTGCCTGTCCTGCCCTCAGGGTAAATCTTCAAAGAAATGGAGTATTTTACTACCTATTTCAGTGACATAAAAGCTTAAAATTGTTCTTGCTTTCGAATATATTTGTCACCAAATCAAAATTACATTTCAAAAGATAACACTGCTTCTGCTAAACCCCTGTAAAAGTATGTTTTCTAATAAGACCTGGATATCTTGATGAGGCACAATTTTTCATTGAGTCTGAATCCTTGTTTACTTGCATGGCTTTTGATGAGACTTGGAAAAGGTAAGGAAAAATGAGAGAAATATTTATAAGCCTGTACCTGGCAATATGCAGCTACTCTTTGGCGCTCTTAAAGTATATTGGGGAGAGGAGATTGCTTGTGTGGCACAGACTCAAAATAGGGGTAACGTAGTTATTTTGAGAATTGCTTCTGTCTCTATTGATTTGGACAAGACTTTCTTTCTATTGAGGAGAGAGTATTAGCTGCTTGGCTGGTAGTTCCTAAAGTTCTTACTCAAAAAAAAAAAAAATCTTACGAACATAGAACTGGAGAGTGTTTGATTAACCAAAAGAGTAATGATCAGGTTTACATCTCCTGGTACCTCATTCACAACAAGCATATGAAGGCTGCTTAATGTAAGCTCTCCTGTGCTTTTCTTTAAGTAGGTAGCAAGTTATGTGGTTTTATGAAATCTCTAAACTGTGAGGAAAATGCTTTCTTCTGAGGTACGCTTCCAAGGTAGTCATACAAAA
Organism: Balearica regulorum gibbericeps; assembly: GCF_011004875.1. Lineage (NCBI taxonomy): Eukaryota > Metazoa > Chordata > Aves > Gruiformes > Gruidae > Balearica > Balearica regulorum. The sequence continues at coordinate 8,443,884 of NC_046187.1, read as the reverse complement.
ATAACTTGTTATGATAGCAAATTCAGAATGAAGTCATAAAGTGCTTTAACCTTCTACAATTGCCAATGAAAACAAGAACCATAAAATTGCTTTCTCTGACCTACTGTCTCATAGGCAATCTTACTCATTTACAATAGTTACTCCAGAATAAAGCAATTATGCTTGGTGAAACACATGTGGAGACTGAGGCACCCCCTCAAGTGTCCTTGAGTTGGACTTGATCCAATTTGCCTGTCTTGTTCTTAGCCTTCCTCCCCTGTTGTTCCACCAGCCCTGACACACATACCCAAAGAGTCCCTCAGTGCTTTGCAGCTGGCTGTTTAGAAACAGCTTTGAAAAATAAAATGCTAGTAATTAAAATATAGCATCTTGTTTGATAAAGCCTGGAACTGTATGTCTTACACAATGAGGCCTAAAAATCAATATGGCAGTGCCAAGTTTTCTGCTGACAGGCTATTTTGGCTGTCCCTTGAACCTGTGTCTAGCAGCAACGATACCATAATTACAAAGTGCAAGACCCATGTAGCTAAACTTTTACCTCGCTGACAACAAAGAATGTGTCAGTTGCAGTGTATTAGGCTTTCCCTTGACGAGCTTAATGCACAATAATGAGACGGTTGCATGGGAAAGACTGATGAAATAATCAATCAAATCTGTGTTTTAGGCAGTTCATGCTTGTAGCTAAGAAACTGAGACTAAAGGGACTGGGAAAAAAAGATGACAGGTCATAGCTTTTATATCTTCTCTTTTTAATCATAGCGTTTTACTAGGTTAGGGGGGTTGGCCTCCAGGCAGTGGAGAGGCTCAAGGCTTGCTCCCCCAGGATTCCCTTTTCCCTGAAGCTTTGGTAGCATTTTACTGCAAGGCTTACAGCACTGCAAGCTGCTGCTTATTTCCCAACCTGACTCCTATTTAATTCCTCTAACATTCAGCAATCGTTCTTGCTCTTTTTCTTGGTCCCTATTTCATCTTTCTCCTGAGTTTCATGTAGCCATTTACCTTTGTTTCCAGTAAGGTACATCAAATGAGCATAATAATATTTTTATCTCCAATACAGGTCAGTGGGAAATTGATCTCTTTATCATACTCCAAGTTATTTCTGTTTGTGAGATAATTTTGCCTTTCTTTATAGAAACAGATTGTGCTCGATTATTCAAATGTCTTTTAGAGGAATAATTACTGTTGCAATTTTAATTTACTCTTCTATCCCTCAAAAAAAAAAATCTTGAGTAAGTTTGGATAATTATTTAGTCAGGATCATGTTGTAATCTACTTTTGATACACCATTTTATAATAAATGGAACTGGACTGTACAGCAGAAATCAAACTATTACTTGTAATGATTAGTACTATTAAGAGTGTTGAAGACCTTGAGATACAAAGAATGTCAAACAAAAAAGGTTGTACAGATGTTGAAGAAATCTTATATGGCATGAGGGGCTTTGAAATGCATGATTTCATTTGATCTAAACTGATGTTGGCAAGAACCCTTGCAAAAATTGCATGTCCACTTAAAAATTACTTTGTCCTTACTGGAATTCAGTTCGTAGTGATTTTCGTAGATGAGTCGTGGTTGGTGTGTGAAACTTCCAATGGCGTAGTCTAATCAATGCCATCAGGGTCAGGATACTTTGCCTCTTGTGTTTCAAGTGAGGTCTAAGATTATTATTGGGTACAACTTCTTGGAAACAACTTGATATTTGTTTTCTAAAACTTACATGTGATATGGCCGCTTCTGAGCTGTATTAACACTTCCATTTCATTAATCATTGTGACCTAAGAATGGGCAGGTCTTTATGTGGTTTCCTAATTTTTTTCCCTTTTTTACCCCTCAAGTTCTTGATTTTTGAGCAGTAGACACATATAAGCAGCTTGCATGTTAATGAAAATCTGCTTACTTTCTCCAGGGAGTGTAACAAATTCAAACTCAAGCCTTATTTTTAATCTTCTCCACTAATGAGAACTTTTATTTGTATAACTTCAAACGACGTGTTCCATGCTGATACTTTGTGTACACAGTTGCTACCTAGGAACAATTTTTTAATGCATGATATCTGAAAACCACTGTTGTACACTCCTAATTCTAAACAGAAAATAAATTTTCAGATGGCAGAGCGGTTTTATTAAGGAAAATAACTCTGACTACTTGGAAAGTAAAATTCCTAGTGCATGGGTAGGGGAAAGTAACTGAAAACTTGAAAAATGGGAAGCTACCCTGTAATGTTCTTCAGAAGCAAAATTTTCTAAACAGCATTTGTACATCATAGGGATTGTAGTCCCCATTATGCATCGGAGCCCCCTCATGCTGAACTCTTGTTGGAGTTCATGTCCAATCTGAAAGTTAGGAGTTTCTAGTTCTAGTGAAGTGGTGAAGAATAATTTATAAGATAAAACTGAAGTTCCACTGTAAGTGATATATGGAGACAGAGAGGAAATTATGCTTTTGAAGCAGAACTGTTTGTGGGGACAACTAGGAAAAACTTTGCTGTAGATGTTTCTTTAGAGTTCTTATTATGAGGGCTTTTTTGTAATATGGATGTATTCTTATTATTTATCATAAATATTTCCCAAAACTCACTGAAATAGCTTTAAGGTTTGATTTGCAAAATGAAATTAATTGAGAACTTGGAATGGCAAACCTGGCCCTCTTCTGCGTTACAATACGGTTTTTAATTGTATGATAGTGTATTATTTTTTTTCTGTCAACTGCTGCTTAATTCACTTACGAAGTACTGTTTATAGGGTATTCTTTCTGTAAATTCAGTAATCTTTTTCCAGACTGTTTTTATATCTTCCAAATTTGTTAATTTACATGTATTCCCCTCAGTCAGCCCCCCAACTCTTGAGCATTAAGTAGATCAAAGCTAAAAGCAACAATACATGGCCTTATGTTAGCTTACATATTAATTGTGTATTTTAATTTCTCTGACAGCTACTTTGCTTTGAGCAGATGTTTTCACTGAAGAATTTAGTAATGCCTAAACCCCTTTAATGTGTAGTCATGTGAGTCCTCATGGAGTTTCATTCTTTTCAGTGTACATTCACTTGTCTCTCTAGACTGAATGTTGCCTACAATCACATTGTTTACATCTTCATTTTTTAGTTCTTTTGGAAAGTCTTGAGTTTTTCAGGTTTTTTCCAAATCACATGCCAAGTTTGAAACACTTTATTTTTCAGCTTATATGTTGTTGTCAAATAACCTACTTGTCAATTAGGTGCTTGGAGCATCCAAGTATTAAACTCTATCTGTGCTGCAGTTGCCTTTTATCATGTATCACTTAACCATAATCTATAGAAACACCAGTTAATTTGAGCTCTTGCAGTTTACTGAAAGGGTCTACTGAACACCAAGTTGTGTCTTGGGAATAAATAATTCTAAAGAGCTTGGTATAATAGGAAGCTTATCAGTATCTGGTTCCCAAAGTAAAGAATCTTGCATGTTATCCATGCTTTCAAAGCCTCTTGCTGTGTGTTGAGTGTTTTTAATACATTAAGACACAGAGGGAAGAAAATTTGTCTTCCTCACACTTGGAAACTTTGTGTCTGAGAGTGTCCATAGCAAGTGAAAGGAAAGCTTGTTGATGTGTTAACTCTTCTTTCAATTCATGGAGATCATCTGAGACAGTATAACTTTGAAGCAAATGGCGTTACTCTAAAGGACAAGTTATCTCCAACTTAATTTCTTTACTTAGATTCTTCTTCATATAATTACTCTGTCCCAACCTTAGAACAAGGATGTGCTCTGTACCCTTCTGTTTGACTCCTAACAGAAAAGACTACTTAAGAAATGTTTTAATGTCATTTTTCAAACATGTACACCAGGACTAGAAAGTGTTGCTGGTAGATGTGAGATTTCAGCTTCTCTGCCTATAAGAACACAACAAAGTGCATGAATGATGTTTGCAAGTTAAACTAAGGAAGAAAGCATTTAAGAAAACCTGGTAGCAAAAAAAAAAAAATCTCAACTGAAAAAATTTAGAGGAAAAACCTTTACTGGCTACCCATGATTTTCAGGTATTCGGTGTTACTCAAATTCAGGTTTTTTGATTCATGGAAAGTTTATGGTAGGCAGGAAATACCCAGTGAGGGGAAACGCAGCACAGGAGTTACAACTTATACTGGTGGTTTATCTCCAATGTCACTCATGAGTATTTATCTTCATTGATGGCAAGGTTCAAATGACTCTTTATGGTGGCTTTTCCTTATGTGGAAAAAATTCCAAGTATATTTAATGAGGCTGACTTCAAAAGAAGTAGCTGTGGCCTCACCATGTAAATATTTGCTGTTTGGGTAGTTCATCTTAAGAGTAAGCTTCATGTCATAACTTCCAGTGTTTTAATATTTCCCCCTAACTTTCTGTGCTCGGTTCCATTTTGTTTTAATGCAGAAATACCATTTACCACAGTTCGTGATTGCTTAAGCAGTTTTATTTTTGATTGGGGCAAGGATGTTCTTACTTAGCTCTACCTTTCTTATTCAGACCTCCAACTGAAAAAAGCTGGTGAGGCAAGTCACCAGAGACCCAGTTGTTATGTTTACACTCTATCCTGGAAATAGCTTTATGCTTGTGCTCCAGCTCGTGCTTGTCTAGCATCCAAACAGCTGGCATTTAAGCCTGCCTCAGATACAGGCTTTAGATAAGCTCTGAGGCATGAGGGAAAGAAGGCCTGAGAGCCTTGCGTGGACCTGGTGAAGCACCACGTGATGCGATATGATCAGGAACAGCAATGGGTCATGTTTGTCTGCCTTCCACCCAATGTATCACACTGCATTACATAATTAACATGAGGCCCTTGCCTCTGGAGAGGTCACATGCAATGAAGTAGTAGATGGTGAGTAACAGTGTCCTCTTTTTTTTTTTTTTTTTTTTTGACACTGGATGCATGGAGAACAGTGTAGAGGCCATGTCATACTATAGACTACTTCCTTGGTCATACTCCTACACAGCGTGTAAATGAGGCCAGAGTTCTTTAGTGTTTTTCTGGGGCTAATGAAATATATGTGTGCATATATGTGTAGATATGAATACCAATATGGAGTTAAATGTCTTCACATTAGCATAGCAGCTTTGTCTGCCTCATTCACCATGTTCCCATATAACTTTGTGCGCAACATGAATAGGAGGAGATTATAGTATTACAGCCCTGGGAAGCATCCTGAGAGCTTGCCAAGCAGAAGAACAGTTGTTTAATATTACCTCTGTTTAGAAGCAATTATATCCAGGAAAATGCAATTCAGATCAGATCTTCTAAAACTCATCAAGGCTAGTTCACTGTTAACTATTTCAAAGCCAGTCCATGCATCTAAAATCACTAGCTTGTTTCATCGTTTGCCAAAGTACTCATGCCATAGCTGTGCCTGTGCTGGGCAAAATACCAAAATGAGGTGGGTCAAGGAAATGTCCTGTAAAATGTGATACTATTTGGCATGCTCAAACTTTGTCACTTTGGTTTCAAGCCTTAGAGATGAGGTTGTCCTGTGGAACAAGCAAGCCATATTGGGGAAGGAGGGGTTGGATAATCAGGAGGAAGGAGAGCCCAGCTGTAGTTACCTTGGAGGTGGCTTCCAAATAGAGGGCTGACAATACTGGTGGGATCCCTTAATCCATGCTGGTGGGGCAGGATGACTAATCTGCTGGTGATAGAAGGGGAACAGGGCTTTGCCTCTGTGGGGAGGGGAGAATTTCACCCTAATGGTAGCTGTGTGCTGGGGCTGATTGTCCTAACTGATACAGCTGCTTCTCTCCCATTGCCCTTCCCCAAACTTTTTATGATACTAAGCTTCTTAGCTTTTAGGTTTGAAGGATACTGAACAGATTTTATTTTTTTCCCCTACATAAAGGGAACACAATGTAGGGATGCAAGCTTTTGCTGTTTAGGATACTGACTCAACTATGATGGCTTCCTTTCTATGTTTTGAATTGTACTACTTTAACTCTGTCTGTGGCTGCCTGGTGCTCAGCTGATGTTGCCATCCATGCAGAGTAGCAGGTAGTGAAGTTGCTAGTGAGCACCAAGAACCTCATGAGCAAATGTCTAGCAATTGGTTCCCTAAGTAATGGTGTCATATTTTTCTCCCAAGAGCTTGTTTGTTGGTACAGTATCTCCCCATGAGGTTTCTCTGATTAGAAGTGAATGTTGTTTCTGATTTACTCTTGCACCTCCAGACCTTGTATCAATTTACTGAAATTCAAGGAGTGAAAGTTTGATTTACTTTATTTTTCTTAAATGTGGTTTTGCTGCTGTGATAGGGGAAACAATGACTTTATTCTGAGCAGCTCTGCTGCCAAGGGTGGTTCTTCACAGTGCAAAATACTTAGCTTTGCAACCAAGCAGGAATGGTCAGGTGAGCCCATCTGCCTGTCATCCAGAACAGTTCCCCATAGTAGAAACAGATACACCCAACTTCTTTACTGCCAGTGCAGCTCTGGGGAAAAGATTTCAAAACAAGTCCAAAGGAGAGTTATTTTCTTTCTTACTGAGGTCTTGATCTAATCCTGGCCTGAAACTGGGGTCTTTTTCTTATTAAATGTTTCTTAAATGGGCTATTTAAGGTTGGCAACAACTACCTGCCTGTCTTGCTTGTAGCATTTTTCTTCAAATTATCAATTGCTTTGGTGGTTTTGTGCTGTATGGGAATGAAACTTTTACCCAAAGAAAACCTGCTTTTCTGAGTTGACACTTGCATGTGAAGGTTATTCTTAAGAAATTTATTCTTTTTTTTTTAATTATATCTGTGGAAGAGGGGTTCTTACATCTGACAAATCTGAATTACCTGGTTGTAAAATATTAGGACAATTGAGAAAGTACACTGAAAGATTTACAGTTTTAAATGACTACGTTTTAAAACCAGAAATCATGGAATATGTGATTAAGTTTATATAGGAATATTTTTCCAGTTAACTATATAAGCAAATATAGAATATTTTTTTCCAGTTTCTACTAATTTCTAAGGGGTTAGCTTGTGTTATGTTTTGTCTAACTCAGGAAAGTGTGCGTTAATCGAGCCCAGAAGTTGCTGGTATCGAAGAATCAAACCCCTGTCCCTAACACTGCAGGTCTTGTTACAGTGCATTTTTTTCTCTCTCCCTGCTCCACAATGACAGTCATATGCTGAATGACCTTGGAAAAATAGCAAGTTAAAACAGAAGTCTATGCAGAAGAGCTCTGGTCTTGGATGTCTTCTGCATGTAATAGGCAATAACAGCTGTACAGAGGCACACATTCAGAATTTCTGAATTTTACCCATGACCTGTAGAAAACAAATAGTTAATTAACCAAGTGCACATAATGTTTTTAACCTAGTGGAGACATGCTACTGATTAGTTACAGTTGTGACTGCTGTGAGAAATTATTAAAAAAAAAAAAACAAAAGCAAAAGGCACTGAAGTGAAGTTAAACAACTTAGTCCCTGCCTCAGGGGTCTTTCAGCTACCATTTCAGAGCAGGTGAAATCATACTAAACAGAGCAATTACAGTTAAGCTGTACCTAGAGTGTCTTACTAAATATGAAACTGAAAGGATGTATTAGATGATTTGACTTTTTGGAACTCTCATAGTGTGATATACATCCATTTTGCATTGTTTTGGAGGAAAGCACAAGGCAGGATTTTACTAGTGGATCTAGTTCAAAGGGAGGAGATACAAACTGGTGACTGAACATCTTCAAACTCAGCCAATGCCACCTTGTCTTCAAATAGAAATTTTTCAGCAGAGGTGCAAAGAACACATGCCTGGTCTCTGACCCATCACAATGCTTTTTGTGTTCAGGATCACGTGGATGTGATGTAAGTCAGTCTACTAGAAGACTGTTACACCACCTGTGTCGTTCACCATGTACCCCTCTGGCACCAGTTTGCATGGAGAAGCGTGTACCCAAACATCAGTCAGTAAAGTCACCATAATCACCTTTGAAATTACCAGTTACCTGTCATCACAGGTCTTTTTCCTATTAAGACTGGCAAAGAGGAAGTGGAAATCTTTTTCTTAGGTCACCTCTTTGTTCATTTTAAACACTGTTAAATTGCTTCCAGTGTTGTCAAGTAACCCAGGCTCCCATAGCACTGGCCCATTCAGTGCCTTTGGAAGGAAGAAAAGTGCTCAGAAGGAGTGTGGGTTGAAACATGCTGCACTAGTGGGGAGCTGAAACAGCTGTTTGCTGTGTGTGTGGGCAAAAGGAAGACTTGAGTCTCTGGGCTCTTAATTCTAGGTCTGTTACCAGCATTACATAGGAAAAGGTGGACTCAAAACTGAAATCTAACTTTAAAGTCATAGATCCTAATTGTGTAACATGTAACTGAACAGGCAGGGTGCCTCACCCATGTGAAGTCCCAGGGAATTAAAAGCTCCAAAGTATTTTCTACAAATCAGTTCCTTCCTTTGGAAAAGAAAAAGAGGAGGAGGAAGAATCTCAGTGCTCCATTGTATCTTGTGGATAGATGACACAGTGATATATGAGACCAGCCCTGCTTTTGCTATTATAAATTCCCAGCAGTCACAGGGAACTGGAATGTGCTCTCTGCAGGCAGTCTGCCCACACTTGAGGCCATGAAGGAACAGGCCCAGAATGATGGTTTTGCTACAGAGCTTCTACAGTTCTCTTTTTGTCTCAAAATATTTTCTTTACACACCAGAGAAACTTGTGAATAAGATCTGAGCTGGGCTACCAGTAAAAAAATGTGCCTTTGAAGATAATCTGATGATCCCCTTGCTTTAAATTTAAGATGATGAGAAGATTTTAGGTGGGAAGACTTTGATTGATGATCCAAGGGGTGTGTGAGTAGGGGTAGGTAATAAAGAACCAGAAAGAAGTGAAGAAGGAAATTATGAAAAAGAAATTAAAGGTGACATCTGGCAGGTATGTTGGGAGAGATGGAAGAAACAGACCTTGGAGATGAAGAGTATGGAAGGAAAGGGAAAGTGGATTGTGAAGAACAGAAAAATAAGAAAGGGAAAAAAAATTGAAACGTTTATAGGCTTCTCTGAAACAAGAAGCTTCAATGCAAAATTGAGATCCTAACTGCATAGAAACAGTGATGGCAATATATGGTGTGGGGTATGCAACTGTGACCCTGGAACTAGGATGCTGGAAGTGGAACTGACTGTTCTGAAAGGGGAGAAGAATGCACATGAAATCAAACAGTGATGTTTGAAACAAATCACCTCAGAAATCTTGCATGAGTTTTTTTGTGGTGTTTCCTTTCCTGTTCAAGGCCCTGTTTTAGGGGGGGAGTGGTCAGAATCTGATGCTATAGCTTTTTGTGTGTTTCCCTAAATCCATTGCAGTTTGTGGATGAACATGGCTATAATAAAGATGAAGATACATACTTAATCTGCTTTCCTTTCTTATCAGTGCCATCTACATATTATCCTCCCTCCTTCTTTTCACTGTTCTTGTTAGACATCTCAGTTTTTTGGCATGTAGATGAAGCCTTGCTGAGTTGTTGATCTACAGTTTCTAGGTGTTTTTAGTATTGCCGTCCCTCTGGCAGGGGTAACTTGTAATCCTTGACACAGACTTGGAGTTTGGCTGTACTAAGAAATGTCCTTTGTAAATGGTTTTATCCTCACTGAGAAATGTAGATTTTCTTGTCTATCCTATTCTCATGGTTATTTAAATTTTGTCTATCTTGTGCTACTCAAATGTTAACTTTGCTTTGTAGAGGTGCCTCATCAAACTTTTCCTCTGCTTATATCACAGTTGTCACAAAAGATGGTAAGGTATTGTCTAGTAATGCTGGTGGAGAGCCTAGGAAAATACAACTAGACTCAAAAATATCTATCTTTTTCTGAAATGAAAAAGATTTAAGGAAGTGGTGAATAATGTAATAAATCATGAGCTATTAACAAGACTGTTTTACTGTCAAAATCCCCATTAGAGACACATACCACTAACAGGATTGGTAAATTAGAAACTCTGTAAACTGAGATCCTACTTTCATTCGGTGGAAAAGAAAGATACATGCTGAAGCCAACTTGACATTGGCAATGTATAGTGCATCATGTAATAATTATTATACTATAAGCTCCACTTAAAAAAAAAAAAAAGTCTGGTTAGCCTGTCATGTGTAATGACTGACTATCCTTCAACAGCCCTTACCTTAAAAGGAAAGCATGTGGTAAGATGTTTTGCTGTTATTTCAGGTTAATATTTCAAGGGGGATGTGAGCTGGTGCCAGACTAGATTTTGGTAAATCCTCTTTATTAAATAACATGTGGGATAGATGTTTTATCTATTCAGCAAGCTGTCCTTCAAGAGCTTCAGGATCTCTGTGGCAGTAATTCTCAGAAGATGACTGTTTGGAGCCAAAGTGCTTGCCTGCCTCATGGGCATTTGGGTTTGGGAAGCCCAAACTGTTTGGTGTCAAGCCTGGGGACCACGGGTGATCCAGCAGCACCTCCTGGGGAGCCGAGTGTTGCTTCCACTGCTGTGTCCTGTCATCTTCTATTGCTCTGTTCTGTGTAAATTCTCTTCCTTCTAATGTGTGGTCTCTGAAACCTACTGTAACAGAAGAAAATTTGTAGAAGTTGAGCAGAATTGGGTTTGGCTCGAACTTTCAGAACCTTTAAAAAACTTTAAATTATTTAATGTTTATCATCTACCTAGAATGTGTGTATTTTAGAAAATCTGCTGGGAAATCCCAGGGGCAAATGCTACAGATTTATGTCCCAGCCTTCCACTCATCACTTTGAAAATGAAATCCTAACTTTGTGATTTCCGTTTTCATCACAGTGTATTGGTCACAGTTACTTAGCATAAGACTAAAGTCTATGTGAAATTCATTATTAACAGCTGTGGCCAACGGTATGGAATTCTGTAGTTTTTTTGCTATGTAGAGGAATGCAGTCTGTAATTTAATGCGGAATTAATGATGACCAATACAACAAATACTTTGTGTTTTGTGTACCATTGGAGCAGGTGGGTGGGGTGGTCTTGGAAAAGGGTGAGGAAGGAGGCAATCCTGCCCTTAATTTTGAGATCTGTACCCCCGTTTTGCTGTCAACTGTTTCTCATCTCCCCTGTAGTTTAATGGAACTGTATTGTGTAAGGGCAAATGATTTTAGTGTAGGAAATGGTCCTCCAAGACCTGTGAATTTCTCCAGCTGATCCACTTCTTGGGCTAGGTCCTTGCCCTAAGGCAAATTAAGACAATGTGTTATAACAAAGTGGATTGTTTTGTTATAAGGTATGAGATTGGACATAGCAGGTGCTTGCGATGTTGTGTAGAGAATTGTTGAAAGATGCTCAGATACTTTGATGGAAGGAAAGGATGCCAGATGAAGAACAGCTGGGTGATTTAAAGGCTGTTATGGGGTGACTAGGGCCAGTACATGATTCTTCTTTTCATGCAGTCAGTCTGTGAACAATATTTTCTTGAATATAAATGTCTTGATAAATAAAGAAATATTTTAGTGCAGTTGTGTGAGATGGGGGAGAAAAGTTAGTAATCAGCATGTTGGCGGAAGAAAATGGAAAAATTGAGCTATATGTTGATAGAAGGTACAGTCAAGTGCTCGTTATTTTTTCCTTTGATTTCTTCAATTTTAAGGTGTAAATTTTAAGAACCACACTTTCTGTGATGAGATTTATACCTTGGTTTCAAGGCAAGTGCATAGCTGCATAGCAGAGGTCAGGAATTTCCCACCTAAATAACTGAATGGTCTTAAAGTGAGATCTCCCTTCTGCTGCACATCTATGTGCTTCCCCTTTGGCATGGTGCTATTTGGCTAACTGAGCTCAAAAGGAGATCAGCAGGGAGTAGTGAAGAAGCTCATGTAGCCAAAAATGATGTATTGAGATAAGGCTAAAAGAACAGAGAAACATCAAAAAGGTATGAAAGTTCTTGGAAACTTTAGGAGACTGTTGGGAGAAGTTGAAGATCACAGTCTGAGGGATATAAAAAGTGGAGGAAAGAGGAAGGAGCTGTGAGCCACTTAGCCCAGGACTCTCGTCTAACAGAACAGCCAAGAGGTCTGTCCCCTGGCATAAGGACTTGGCATTGGAGTGCCTTCAGAAGAGCAGCCTGCTGAAAGAAGGATCTGGTCCCTACTGATGACCCTGAGGGAATGCCATCTTTTCCCCTGCTCTCTCACAGATAGAGAAAACAGTTGCTGTGGGTAGGATTGGGCAGGGGCCCAGCTAGAGCTGAGAACTCCACAGTGAACAGCTGTTAAGAATGACCCTGCCCACAGAGCTCTTCACCTGAAATGCAGGATGGGAGAGAAACAAAGTGAAATGATGTACTGAAACTTGTCCTGGATTTCTGAGATAGAGCTGGGAACTGCTCATGTTCTTCCCTCCTGGTGGTGCCTGGCCTGCTGGGCTGCATTGTGTTGTAAGATGGGAGACTGTATTGTGCTTGCCTGTATGGGGTAGGATTGGCAGGCAGTCAGAAACTGAAGTGACTACTCAGGGCCCCCAATCTCTGGAGTAGTATGAGGAGTATTAGGCTACATTAGGTTATAGTGTGAGAGTGGCGGTGGGTGGGACAAGAGGCTGTATGGTTTAGTGGCTGCTCAGAGGTCCCACAAGTGGAACTTGAGCTCTTTTTATGGGCTAGTAGCAGGAAATCACAGAGATATCACAGGGGCTGATGTAATGCATTAGGCAATCAGTTGATGATTGCCTAAAGGATCTGTGGGAGAGTGAATGTCTCTGAAGCGTAGGAGGATTGCTATAAGAGACATGCTTGTATATCCTGGGTAGTAGCACACAGCAGAACTATCCTAAATATATCCCTGTGGGTGCTGGGATAGGTTTAGGTCTCGCACCTGACAGTGTAGTTATGTTGGACCCCATCCTCGTGCTTTGAAAGGCATCGTTTATGTTATGGCAGCAGTTAGAGGGGCTGCTGTATGAGCTCAGTATGGCAACTCCTCAGACCTCCTGTAGGAAATTAGAAGCACGGCTCATTCCAAGGGACTGTAATCCCTATTCAGGCACCAGGAAATGGTATCTTCTTTAAAAGGTTTTTAGTCCAGAAAGCTGTTGCATTTGCACAATACTGGGTACGTTTGTTCTCCACCCTGGATGGACTCTTGACTTAGAGCTGACTGAAGGTGGGATGATGACTGGGAATGTGGGGGGAGAGGAGAGGATTTAAGGTCTGATTGTAACTCTACTTCATCTGTACTTCTGCTGTTCAATGCAGGATGAAATCCTAATGCTGATCTGCTCTGATTCTTTGATTCAAACAGCAGAAATGTGCATAGTGTAAAATAGGCACGCCAAGGGCTTTAAATAAAAGAACCTGGCTTGTTGCATTGCATATATGGATGCTTGTTTTCTCATAGTTTGTTTCTTGATCTCACTGAATGAGGGTAAAAGATAATATGCAGAGAGATAAATGAAGTAAGAACACTGAGAAACTGAGCAGAATAGGACAATTTTACATGCTTTGCATGTGGTACTCCTGCTAATAAATTCTGATACAGCAGGAGGGTTTGGGGCTTTTATTTTTTTTCTTCTCAGGAGGTGGAGATTGCTGATGTTTGATCTCATGGCTTCTAATCCTGTTGCCCACAATGTCTGCAGTTTGGATCATGTGTTACCTTGAACTGCTGGTTACTGTACCCAAGGCAGTGCCTGCGGAGCTACTACCAGGTGTAGTCTGCACCTCTTTGGAGTGAGCTCACTGCCATTAGTCTGTTGCAAGTTGGATTTTATACATTACAAAACATAAGCCCAGTTTGAGGTTACAGTCAGCAATAGTTTCAGACTTTCTATTGTAGTTTCTCTGTTCGAACATTTTTTCCCTTCATGGAGATGAAGTAGAGTCTGAAGAGTTTTGTCTTCATTAAAATGAAATGAATTACTTGATCCTGCTTCCCTTAAGCCAAGTAATATTTCCACTGGAGTTAATAAGAGGTTTTTCTGAGCAGCATGTGAGGATGAAGCTCTCTGTTTGCAAAAGCATCATTCATCACTTAGCAGCAGTCTCTGAGCCTCAGATTGCACTATGCACTGGAGTGAAAGTAAATGGATTAACACTTTACAAGCTTAAAGTCTTGACCTTAAATCCTTTAACCTTATTATGTTAAAATACATGCAGTTCTCCTTCCTAATAAATTCAGTAATCTTTGTTTTGTTTTTCTGTGTGCTCATTGCATGGACACATCATGTTAACCATGCTATAATAATAATAATTCAAATGACAGTGCTTCTGCTTCATGTAGGTAACAAACATCCCTGTAGAAGAAAGATGCAGGCTTTTATACTTGCAATACAGAAGAGTTCTTTCTGAAGTCATCAGGGCAGTTGTAATTAACTTAACCAACCATCAAGGTTAACTTCTCTTGGCAAAACTGTGGAAAAGCAATCTGAGGAATACACAGGGAATTAGTGACTGCAGAGATTTTTGCCCCAAGGATAAAAATTCTATCATCAGGTGAATGTCTGTGTGCTCCCCTTCATCCCTATGGGAAAAATATATCCCTGTGCTTTAAACTGTTAACCTCTCCTCTATTTGTAAAGACCTTGGGTGGCTGAGTTTATAACAGAAGGGGGGACAGTTATGAAAAGAAGCTAAGCTTATTTTTTCAATGTAACAAAAAATTAGAACTGTTGTCTGCAGTTTTACCAAAGGTGCTCATGTATCTGTTTATGTGAGATTCTCCAAACTTGTGTGGTTTCAGTTGAATAAAAAAAGGCCCCGACATTTTTAGATTTCTTTCAGCCGAAGAATATGTTAGACATCCACAGGGGAGCAAGCCATGAAAAATAAGCTTCTGTGAGGCTTGGAAGCCTAATGTAATTTTTCCCTGTCAGAACCTTTGGACTGAATTCTGCTTTGACTTGCACCTAGTAGAATCCCATTGGTTGTAGTTAGGATGCTTCCAGCGTAAGCCACGTCAGTGTGGCCATTTACTTTCAAGCTGGCAATAGCTTTGAAAATACTCAATACTGAAGAAACTGGAGATGCTATGATTTTGAATGTGTGTTTTACTGATACTTCAGGAACTGCTACATTTCATCAAGTTTGCTTAGAGGATAAGAAAATGAACTCCATTATTTTCAGGAAAATGCCAGATGTTGTCATAATATGTCACACACTTCTCAGTGAAATGTTTTTTAACAGTGGTATTAATGTGTGGTATTATGTTGATGTTGTACAAATAACTAGATGTCAACCTTCATATCCTCAGCAAACTTCTTTATATTTGTGTGTCTACTTAGATATGAAAGTTATTTAAAAAAAAAAAAAGGGAAGTGGAAATAGGGACTTGCTGAGGAAGCACAGGTTGCAGGGTGAAATACAGAAAACCGGAACAAGGAAGGAAATCCTTTTTATGAGGAATGAAAGAGAAATCTCTTAGTCACATTAAAATCTTCAGAATTTTCTCTGCAAACTTGTGTTTATGTGAATGGTTATTGAGTTATTGGGTTCTGTGCTCACACAGTGAAGTGGCTGTGTGAAGGATATCAAGCGTTTACGACTAGCGTGCTTCTGGAACAGCCTACTGATTTGGGTGACATACAGAGGAGTGGTTGGCAGTCACAGGGGCAGGTAATGCATTTCTTTCTTTCTGTTGTTGATTATCTTATATAGTGCTTACCCTTGAAGACTCTTTGTGCTGTGAACAACCTTATATTTAACTGTCACCTAAGACGACACTAGCCACTACCCTAAGCTATTTCAGTTTTCCCTCTTGAAGCAACTTCACTTTCATTTAGTAAAATGGAGTTGTACTACTTTTGTTTACAATGCATTTTTCTTGCATTTAAAGTGTTGCTCAAAGGAGTAGCCTTCTGCTACTGTTGATTAATAATTGCACTAGTCTCTCACAAGGCCTGATTAGGCTCAGCTAGTTAAAGGAGTCTGTTTTGTTGTCATTAACTTTCCCAAGAAGTACAGGCACTAACTTGTTGCACTTGGAAGCCTGAATTCTGGGACAGGAGAATGAAGTTAATTTAACACTGATGTTACTGAGAGTTAACTTTTACTATACAAGCAATGGACTGCATACACATTTTGCATATGAGTATAAGCATGCCTATTCAAAAGTGACCGCTTTGTGTGTGCATACGTATGCATACACACGTAAATCCAGATGATTACTAATCTTTGTTATGTAAACACGTTTACTCTCATGATAAGGGAAAAAGCTGCCATCATTGTGATTTCAAATTTATATAAATTTAATCTGGTCATTTAGAAGTTTGTAAAATGGGCATGTAAGATGCATCAGTCTTTCTTTCAGGAGCAAATTTACCATAACCTCAGAAATGGAACATAAAACATTAGCTGTATATATTGTAATACTGGCACATAAAATATGCTGAAACACTCTTGGACACAAAGTTATTAGATGATTCTTTCTTGCAAAAGAGATTCCACCCTTTTACCATTGTTGGTACAACCATTGTGCTGAGGATTGCTCTTACACAACTGGCTTTTCTCCTGAGGTCAATCCTCAAGTACTGTGCAATCCTCAAGTACATTCTGTGCAAGTACTTGCACAGAAAAGTAGTGCTGCTTGTTTAGCTAGTCTGGGAGAAAACCTTCATTTGGAATGATGTTTTTGGAAGGTGGTTATTTGCTGTACTGAGAATTTTTGGTGGGGAACTTGGCATAGCTGTTACAAATGGTAGTGGACTGTTACTGCTTTGGAATCGCTGAAACAGAAGACTTAGTTTTGATGCAAAGAGCTAGATCTGCGAAAATATTTAGATGTAATACTTGTCTTGAAATCACTGGAAACTGTATCTTTGTTCCTTTGTGCAGCTGATCCTAACAGAATGGTAGAAAGAAAAGAGGAATTCAGGAGGAGGCAGGAAGAGAACATGGGAAGTGAATTAGTGAAGGAAGAAGCTCAAATCCCTGCTTTCCCTGGAACCCTGGTAGCTCTTTGCTATCGCAGAGCAGCGCTCGCTCTGCTACATGTTGGATGCATTATGCATCATCTTACTTTTGTCAGATACGTTGACTGTACTGATCTTACTCTCTTGCACTACTTCATGTATGTTCCTGCGTGTTGTCACTTGTCTTAAACCTCTTCTGTAAGATCCTTGGAGCAACGATTAATCTTCTCTAGTTTTAGGTTCTTGCACGTAACCTGAGGCAGTGAAGCCTCACTCTGTTAATAGATCTTCATTGCACCACAGGGAAACAGTGCGGGACAACTCCTCCTATTCCTATTTCTGCCCAAACTTATGAACATCATGTTCTAGAAGATCAATGAATTAAAAAGAATTGAGCCTTTTGTCCAGCACTAAAGATGTAAGTTAATGATTCCAGATCAAAGTTAGCTTTTGGTATGAATTCCATGATTTGTGGTCTGTAGCTGAATAGCCAAACCCCATTTTAAGGCCTAATTGTAATTTAAGTAGTCCAATCCTGATGACGTACTTTTGTGGATAGCAATCATGTTAATGGTTACTTTTCATGAAGTATTTGCATCAAGGAACACTCCTCATGTGGGAATTTTGTGTTTTAGAGGCTGTATTATAAATAAATTATATAGTATTTTCCAAAATAACTTGGTTAATCATATTTTAGCTAGATTATACGAGAAAAATTATTCACGTGGGGGAAAACAAAAAGGATCTGAAGTGGAAATCAAGGTAAACTTAAACCAGAATCATATTACTAGTTGTTCTTGGCTTGAAAGTTGTAATGTAAGAAAAACAAAGGAGACACAGCCTTGGGGCTTGCCTAGATAACTGACAAATCTCAGCAAGTGACATTTTGATTTAATTGAACCCATATAATTTGCAAAAACTCTTGCTTTGCACTCATCTACCTGGAGATGATCTCTTCACCACTGGATTCCCATTGAATTTAATGTAACCCCCCCCCCCCCCCCCCCCCCCCATGGATTCAAGCTAAACTTTTAGGCTTTCAGGTTAGATGGGCTACTTGCGTGTTTTAGGTACTTACAGTGAGGTGCAACTTAGGTGCCCGAGTAGTGTTTTATTTGTGATGAAGCCAAGCTTCTGGAATAAGGCAAAGAAAGAATTGGAGTTTCATATTTGTTTTGTTCACTTTTTAGCTTTCCAGAATGCACATTTTTTAATCCCTTTGGTATACTTTCAGAGAACTGTTAAAAACATTTGACCTTCAGCTTTTCTTGATTTGCCAACCCTCATTTAAAAAATAATGTGGTGAGCTCATTGGTGTTCCTGGTTTCTCGTCAGCCCATTCTTTTTCTTCCTGACTAAACTTTGACTGTTCTTTTTTTTTTTTTTTTTTTGAGGGAGAGATTGTTTTTATATGTATGTGGGTTTTTTTTACTCTTGTGTTATTCTAGGCTGGTTAGTTTTTAATTGTGGTTTCCTTGTTTCTGCTGTGAAATTTGTTAGCAATGTTTCATGAAAAACAGTATTGTGATTGAGTCCGTTCAGAGGGCTTTACGCATTGTTCCTCAGGGAGCTTGTCTGCATCCATTTTTGCATTGCAGGTGTGAATGTGTCCGAGCATTAAAGATGGTTGTTCCTTAGCAATGCCTGCTGGAGCTTGTCCTGACTTGTTCTCACTTCCATCATCTCTTACTACCTTGGGCAGGAAGGGAGTAGCAAGGCGACTGTTCATTTGAGAGAGGATTCCTAAGGAGTCCTGGCTTGAGAACAGTTTTTTGCTGGTTCTGCTTTGCTCAGGGTGACTGCTGGCACACCAGAGCTGGAAAACTCCAGCTTTCAGACTTCCTTCTCATGGCTGCTCCTTGGCCAGAGCCCTTGATCCCTGTGCCTCCGCACCTTCTAGTGCATAGCAGATCCCAAAATTAGAATGTTATTTGGTCTGCATACATACAGTACACTTACAGATCCTGCTGCATTTCTTCTGGCTCTTCCTTGGATCTGCCGACCAATGTTTTGTCATTTGTTTTTGGTTTTTTTTTTTTTTTTTTGACCTCTCTGACAGACTGGAAGATGCTGAGGGAAAGTATATAGGGAACATGATCTCACTCCTCAAAACAGAGTTGAGTTGTCTGCTGCTTTCATCACTGGGAGTTCTAGTGGATATTGACCCAAGACAGCTAGCTCTTTTTCTCTTGGTAAAATTGTCATGTTTCCCTATGGTGTTGGCAGGAGGGAAAGGGTGTTGGGGGGGGGAACATCTAGGCCTGCACACTGGAGAGATAAGTGCTGCTGGATGAAAAAATAACCCACCACCAAAGACCAAAACAAAAGCCTAACCCCAAAACCTCCACTTTTTGGGAGACTGGAGAAATACTGTCACATCAGATTTTGTTAGAAGTATTACTTCTGCCACTGGAAACCTAACATTTCCAGAAGAGAAAATATCTTTTCATAATGAAGATGACAACAATGATAGTTCAAATTGAACTTTAGAAACTTTGCTAGCTTGGCACAATTTCCACTCTTGGATTGCCTTTCGTTTTATGATTTGCTTGTCTCTGAGAAGAGTTCATGCTGAGCTACAACAGGCATTTGGAAAATGTGCTGTTACCACCATGATTGGTTTATATAATTTCTTGTATTACTGAGATGATGTTGCACTTGGGCTGGACAGCTTTCACAACCAAGAACAGTAAAGTAAAGTTGGGTTGACTGTATAATCGTGGAAGGCAGTGGTATGAAGTCACTTAGAATAGCTACAGTAGGACTGGACTTGGAAAGAAATAACTTCTTTCCTCTCCTCAAATCAAACCCATTCCATGTGGAAAGAAGACATGTAGTCATGTAACATTAGTGTCTACTATAGTGTCTTTGTTCCAGTCTTGTACTGCTTCTGTGCTGCTGTATTACCACCTGATTTCACAGACAGGCTACAGTGAATCATCGAGTGATTTTTTTTTTTTTTTTATAGCAGTCCTGCTGTTACTTCCCACTTAATGTTAGCAGTGACCCTGGAGAGTCTTGATATCGTATGTGTTTGAGTCCCATCTGACAGAGTTGGACAATTTGAAGCAATAACGATTGCTAGTCGTTGGCATCACCTTCAAGCATAGATAGTCTTGACATTTCATACCTCCTTTGTTACTTCTCTTATAAATACTCTGTTCTTCTCATGTGTTGCTCTGTACACAGGGAACTTTTTCTGATCCCGTATGCCATTTATCTTCCTGATTTATCTTTCACGTGTATCTTTAAAACTTTTCAAATTGCACATTCTTTTGTGCATATATCAAATTACGGGGATGAAACGGGCTTGCTTTGTTAAAAAAAAAAAAATAATTCCTGAAAGCTAAAAATTTTCCATTAAAAAGTTAGGGTTTTGGCTTGAATTTCCATTTGGAAAATAAATATTTTTGTCTTAGACCAAGACTTGAATCAGAATGAATGTTTAGTTTGAACCAATAAAAATGTGTTGGTTTGGCTGATTTGATATAAATTCAGTGCCTTGGGGGACTACAGTTTGGAACTCCCCCCCCTTATCTTCTCTGAGTTTAGGGACTGCAGAGAAGAACACAGACATGGGGTCCTTCAATTGCCGTTTGCCCAGCCAGGGCAAAACAGAATTCCCCTGAAGTGAGGATTCAAGCTGTTGCTGTGCTCCTTTCACAGGGACACAGGGAGAATTTGGCAGCACATTACCTGTTTCTGCACCCAACAGGTGAATTCTTCTTTTTCTCTTCCAGAATTCCCTGATAACTTGTGGACATTAAAAGGTTTTGGAGTTTCAGTCAAGAGGCAGTTAACTTACCAAGTATTTCTACAGTTTTTTATAGTTTTTGAAAGACCTACTCCTCTGTCATCACTGTGAAGACAAACGGCTTTGTGGCATTCTTGAACAATACCGGACCTTCCAGAAAGAGTAGCTGTATTTGCCAGGAAGTCTAGCATGTAGGACACAGCTGCAGGTCCATTTTTTGGGGTCAGCACTTTCAACCACTAAATCAGCAGTTGTTTTTTGTAGTATGAGACCTTAAGCAAATTGTGACTTGAAGGAAGGGAGTGCTATCTAGCTATATACTGTAGAGGTGGTGCATGCTTTCAGCCCAGCATATGGGAACTAGAGTCCACAGCAGGACAAAGGTTTAACTTGGAGTGGGGGAAAAAGTATGTAGTAGCTGTTGCAACTCCTGCTATTAGTGGCTCTTCTGACAAGATACCATACAGGGGCCAAACCACAAAGTGGGCAGAAATGAAGAACTATGTATGACAAGATTGTTCTGTTTGACTCCCCCTGTGTCTTCTTCCCTACCCGGGTGCTTTGACAGAAATTTGTGTGCTACTTACATTACAATTGCACATGACTGCTAGGAGACAGCGTTTTTTTAAATGCAGCATTTCTGCAAATACGTGCTACATTCCCACACTGAGATGTAAACCTTTTTTTAAAAAAAATATATATTTATGTCTATTTTTCTCACTTTTAGTCCTTACCTCACTGAAGTTCAAATTCAAAAGCTTATCTTCTTTTGTCCAGCTTTAAATGAGCAGGGAAGCAATGGTCTGCAGAATCTTGGAACCGAATGTTATAGTGTCAGTAACAACTTGCAAGCAGTAGATGGCACAGGAGAGGTAAGAATGAACTGAGAACACCCACTTCATACAAGTTTCTGCCTGTATCTTTAAGCAGTTTAAGAATACAAATAACCAAATTAGGAAGGTTTGTATCTAGCATGTAGGGTGGCTATTCTGCTTGTTAACTTCATCTTTTATCCCAGATTAACTGAAGTCTTTGAATTGTAAGTATAATATCTTTTCACGGTGGGACATTTAAGAAAAAGTTTTCTCTTTACGTTGTACTGTCTGGTAAATGAAAAATAGACACCATATATGCATGTAATAAAAGTTATAGGAATCATATGCTCATGCACTTTCCACCTTTTCCATGACTTTTCCAGTGAATAGATGCTGAATTCTTGTAGCTGTTGTGTCAGGAAACACATCTCATGAGCATAAACTTTACACTACTTTGTGCTTTGTAGCTCCCAAGATAATGATCAAAAGCTTTTCTCAGTTCATGTGCCCTATAATGTATGTCCCAGGAAGTTATTAGGTATTTGCTAAAGACAAAAATACTATTTTTATTTTCTGTGATTGAAGAGTGAAAAGTTACAGTGTAAACAGGGCTCTAGGTATTGGGCTAATGAACACAAAAATATGTCCGTCTGTTTCTTACAGCAAACTTTGTTTTGCCTTTGCATTTGTGCAGGGGAAAAGCTTCAAATGGAAGGTCCTGGAGGGGGGAGGGCACAGGGGAGCGCAGTCTGTCAGTTTGTGAAGGGTTGGGAGCAAGGAACTCGTCTCCCTTCTGCTATTGACTTGATATGTGACCTTGGGCAGACTACCTTTCCTCTGTGGGCCTCACTCCTCCTTGCCTTTCACTGTGCATCATTCAAAATTGTGTAAAATGCTCCTGGTCTGATTTAATACCTTTTTTCTGTACATTCACGGTGTTGCACAGGTATAAAGAAAAGAGTCAGATCCTATGTGCGTTCTTTCATTTATATCCTGTGGAGATAACTTCTTGCCACTGTTGGTAAAGCCCTAGTAGATTAAAAAAAAAGTTGACTTTTTGTCTCATTTTCTTGTTTACCCTATCTTCAGATAGATTATCCCATGATAAATGAGAAACCAGTTAGACTTGCATTATTACCTGTTTCCGTGGGCACAATATACACCTTCATATCAGCGTATTTTGCTGATGTAACTACAAAAAGCAATGCAGGCTTACTAGAACGAGGAGTGGAGGAGGGACTTTTTCAGCACAAAGACTTGTTCACCTTCATTCTGCAGTGGGAATTGTACCAGACAGTGAATTAGCAAGGGAGCTTTGGCAGTATGGTGTGAGTTCAAGTGAAGAAAAACATAATTTCAAAATGAAACTTTGTATTGAATTGCCTTGTGTGAATGATGCTGCCATTGCTTATTGCAGGGATTACCTACCATAGGCAGCTGGGTGACAACGAGCTTGTCCTGAGCCCAGAGAAGTCACTGGGGTATAGTCTGTGGCAATACCTATAGATCATGGCCTTTGCCAACTGCTGCTAAAACAGATGCGTGAAGCTTTTACTGATATGTACTAATTTAGTGCATTCCAAAACAACATGTGTTCTAGCCCTCTGATGTAGAGTGGGGAGAGGGTATTGAATGAAAACCTTTGCATCCCTACAAACAAGCAGCCAGACCGGTGCGGTTGTTGGCTACTCTGAGCTTCTGAGGAAGTGACTGAGTGACCTAAGAAAGTAATAATTTTATATTTTACATTTCTGAAATGTGTTTTTTTTTTTTTTTTTTATTGGGGTCTGGATTTCACTGTAGGCTGTGAGCATCTCTGAGTTCCTGCAGAATCTCTCTGGTTTAGGGACTAGGTAAAAAGTCAGTAGGTGGTTTGTTGTTTCTGCTTTGTTTCAATTGTGTGTCTCAGAAGAACTCTCTAACATCACCTCTGTGT
Source organism: Balearica regulorum gibbericeps (assembly GCF_011004875.1). Classification (NCBI taxonomy): domain Eukaryota; kingdom Metazoa; phylum Chordata; class Aves; order Gruiformes; family Gruidae; genus Balearica; species Balearica regulorum. The sequence continues at coordinate 8,420,579 of NC_046187.1, read as the reverse complement.
TACTTAAATGTTCTGCATGTGTCATGTTTTGACCATGTTTACACTCTTCTCTGCCTTTTATGCTTTGCCTTTACTAAGGTGCAGTTCAGTAACCTAGATTTTTTAACTTCATTAGTCTCTGTTCACGCTAATACCAAAATCCGGAATGTATACATCATCCTGCAATATCACTTTCCTTCATTAAGGATTAGAGCTTAATTATACCACTAAATTAAATTTTATTTTTTAATATTACTTGCTCTTAAAATTAAGTAGTACCGACATTTTTGAAAGCTTGTTTCATCTAAAGTAGGCAACAAGTTAAAGATTCTCCCAATGCACAAATTAATTAAAAAAAAAAAACAACCCTGAGAATGCAGGAGGTCTTCTCATTTCTGCTGTGCTTTTAAAGTTACCTGTTCTTTTATGCTATGAGAGGAACAAAAGGCCTTAACTTAAATTCTTCAGACGTTTACTGCAAAAAGAGTGTTTTGTGTGAGGGAATACAGAAACAAGGCACAGCACTTCAAATTTCTCGGGTACCAAAAGAAACTTTAAAAAAACCCCAAACAACCCCAAACCAAAATACCCTCTCCCCCAAACACTAGCAGAGGGAACGTGGAGGAGATGGAAAGATTTTTCCAGATTTGACAAAAGCTTAAAGTGTACTCTGTTTTCTTCTGTCAGTGGGATACTCGGACTAATCTGTAAATAGTGTCTGTTTATCATTAATTGCTGTGGCTCAGCGATTCCTACCTCCCACTAGGACTTCCATGTAAAATAAGATGCTCTTGGCAAAACAAAATTCCATGGGGGAAGAGGGGGGAAAGTAAACAATTAGCAATGGGGTAGGGCACCAGTATTTAAAAAAAAAAATGTAAACAGTAATGGAAAAGAACATTCTGAAATACTGTATAAGAGCAAATTGTTTGTTGCAATAAACTAATTAAAGAGTAATTCCAATATTGTAGGTGGTTTTGGGGATGCCATTCCAATTGGCAATATTAGTGAAATTAGGGTGAAATGCCTCTTAGTGGCAGATGGGAAGAGCTGTCCTGTCTGAGAGCGCCTGTCTGGTAGTAGAAGCAGTCACCTGCGCTGTGTTTGCTGAGCCAGGTCTGGTTTCCTTGCTTCCTTACATGTTGTCTTGCTGCTTTGACTCGTGCTGTTGAACTGTGAGCCTTAGCCGTGCTGCCGTATTTGAAAACCAATTGAGATCAAACATGAGAGAAGTCTGGATTATGACAAAATAATAACAGTTGATGTGCTGTGACACTGGTTTCTATACAATTGCATTTGTAGCATCAAGTGATCAGGCATATTATGATAAAAAGCCTTTCAGAATGAACTTTGTACAGTTGGCTGACACTTTTAATGTCTTTTTATGTTTTTTTTTTTTTACACTGGGTGGAAAAAGAAGCTGGGTGAGAATAACCCACAGACTTTTATTTTAGTCATGTTTGAGGAAAAATAGAAGGAATCAAATTCCTGAGATTGACTGATATATGTTTTTTTGGTTTTCCTTGTGTTATTTCATGAAGACTAAGGGGAGATACTTGGCCAAGTTCAATTGTTTAAAACAGTTCCATAGAAGTGTAGCAGAGTTAAAGATACAGCGTGTTTTAAACATTTCCAAGTGCTGTGACTGTAGCCTCTTCTTGGATGACTATAGTTTATTATAAATTGATTTTTCTCTTGTGTCTAGTAGCTTTAATGCTGAGCTAGTAGTGTTGTCCTGAACTAAACATAGTGAGCGAGCCAGTCCTGCTTTCATACACCTACCAATTGTTCCTCTGCTTCCCTGCATGTTACATCTATTCCCATTTATTGTAATGCCCCCATGTAACCATTAATAGCCTCAGGTCAAAATCTGGATTCTGGAGAATTCAAACTCAAGCTGTCAGCTATAAAAGGAAATAATGTGCAAATGAAGGCTGTGTTCCTACCCTGTTCTATTTTGTCCCTTACAGCTCTTTTCATCAGCAAACTTGAAAGCAAGTTGCAAATTTCTAGAGAACTTCAGTGGCTGTGTACCTAGTGACACGAAGTATTGTGGCCAAGGTGGTACCTGTTGTCTATGACAGTGGTGGAAACAAACTATGGTTCCCTTGGCTCGGCCGTCTCTGTCGACCATGGTGGTTCTCAGCATGGGGCTGGTGGTGCTGGGTCAGACCATCTGCTGTGCTGTCCCTGACTGGCATTTCTGTGTACTTCAGAAAAGAAAAAAAATCTGTTCCCCTCTGCCCAGCTTCCAGCAATCTTCTGTTTAAAGACGTTGAATTAGAGATCCTATCCGGTTGTGTGTATTTCATAACATAATTCTCTGTGAATTTCTTGTCTCCTTTTTGAATCTGTTTATGTACTGGCTTTTCAGCCATCCTGTGGCAGTGAGTTCTGCAGTTTGTGTTGTCTGAAAAATGCTCGCTTTTGTTTTAAACCAGGTATGGAATAATTGCATTAAGTGCCCCCTAGCTGTCATTTTATGAGTCACCCTATGACTTTCTCAACACCATTTTTACAAACTTGGGTCGTGATCTAGCAAAGACCTGTCTGTATTCCATACTGATGAGTTCTTATCTCTTGTAGCCTCTACTCTGATGGGGAAGCCTTTTCCTACCTCTGATTTACAAGGCCACAGTTTTCTATGTTTTTTGTACTAGATGAAGTAACCAAAGTGACTCCAAGTTCTGCTTCTGGATTGGGAATGCCTAATTTAGAGCCCATTATTAGGGGCATATGATTTATGTTATTTTTTTCTATGTGTGCATTAATTTGCACTTCTCTGCCATGTAACTGAGAATTGTGATCTCTTTCCTGTCACTCTTCTGTTAGCTATAATTCAGAAAAATATTTATTTTGTTTATTTTGTTAACATGCTTATCTGTAATGTGCGAACCTCATGGTTTTTTTTCCCCCCCTTGTTGATACCACATTGAGCAGTGAAAGTCCCAATTGCTATCGCAAGGAAGACCCACAGTTTACCTCTACTTGTAATGAAATGTGAGTATTTATACCTATTGTTTATCCTTGATGCTTCATAAGGAATTGTTCTGGGAGAGTGCGTTCTCTCTTATTCCATTGCCTTTGTAAGGTTTAAAAACCAAACAAAAATCCAAAACCCCACCCCACTTCCTGGAAATAAAAAATATCTACTGCTATGACCCTTGCTTGCATGCTCATGTATCCTTACACAACCTCTACATTTTATCTACATATTCCACAAGATATCATATTTATTTGTTATTTTTTATTCTTTATTAGTGTCCATAAGCGTAGTATGGAAGTCAGACTTACTAGCCTGTAAGTTGTCATTTCTCCGATACTAAAGTTGATACTGAAGAGCCATGTCCTTTACTTTTTGACTGAGCTTGTATGACACGGGCCTTGGAAAAGGAAACTCCCGTGCCACCTGGTCAATATACTTCAGCTTTGAAGTGGTGGAAAAGTGGGTATTTTCTCAAAGGTCTGTCTTGTTTTTTCAATCTTCCTGTCTCGTGTTTAGTGCCAAACTTCATGTTGATTTTCATCAAAAGCAGTATTAGTATTAGAACTGTCAAGGTATTTCACCAAAGCCTTTGACGTTAATACTTGAAAACTGTTGTGGTGTAGAGAGACTGATACGGTCTTTTGTCAGAGCCCCAAAATTAAGGTGGTTCTTGGAATAATTTTAAATGTAATATTTTTTTTGCTGAAATGATTTTTAAATAAGGGCAGGTGAGCTAGAAAGGTACAATATTGTATCTACTCACATAATCATGAGAATGAAAAATACCAGGGATGATAATAGCAGTGGAACACATGAAAATAACTTTTTTTTACTGAGGAAGCAATTTACTCTTGCTTGTCCTCCATTTGGCTGTAGATGAGAGGCATTGCTGAAAATGCTTCATTGTCCATTAGCTAGTAAAGGTTTTCTTTCATCAAGTAACACTCACTTGATGGTGGAAAAAATATTTCCCTACTTTGAAAAAGACAGCAACATACTGTCATATGGCTTCAGAAAGTGACAGTGCTGACATAATGGTTTTTTCTTTGTGTAACTTATTTTCTCTAGCATGTAGCAGCATTTGAAACAAATAGTTCTGCTTTTGTGTATATAGACAAATTAAGTTTTTACTTGGATGCCAAATCAGAGGCAGCAATGAAGGGTATTATCCAGAGGTGCTAGAAATGTGGAGAGTACACTGATTTAGAGTGTTTTTTTGGAGGCTAGAGGAGTAAAATGATTCTGGCAAGGGTTGAGCGCAGGCATGGGGGAACAAGAAGTTCTGTAATGCGTAACTTGCAGCGCTGCTGTTTATTACACTGGCTATAGCCAAGACACTTGCTTCAATCAGATGCTGATGTTGGCCATCTTTGCTCTTTGTCTTTTGTCCTTATATTCACATGTAATCAGGAAGTATTATTCCAGCGTTAATGAGTTCATTAAGTTCCTGTTCTGGAACCTTATCCCTGTCAGCACAAATGAGAAGTTGCACAATTAAAAATATTTACTAATGGGTGTGGAAGTGTAGAAGGATCTAAACATACCAGACTTGACTTTCAAGAGCTCACTGTCTAAGAAAGAAGAAATAACTATTTCTTTATTAAAAAACCCCAAACAATCAACCAACCAAAACAACCGCTGGAGCTGTTACTATGATGACAAAATTGCTTTTTGGTGTTTGCTTAATACACAGTACAAAAGTTTCACTGTATGTTCCACTCAGGTTTTCTACCTGAAAATGAAGAGACATTGGAGATACGCAAGACAGTCTGAAACTGTCTAACACATTGTCGAATGCATCTTTTTTGGATGGCCAGGTTATTACAGAATAATTGAACTGTTACAATAATTATCTCAGAAGAAAACTTTTGAGGTTTTTGTTTGTTTTCCTCAATGCTGGAATGTCTTAATTTGGTGACTTCCACTAAATAGCTGTGGATACTCAGAACCTATCAAGTCCAAACTTATATTCAAGTTACATCAGATACAGAGAACTGTGCCATCTGTACTATGACAATATTTTGTTCTGTTCATGTGAAATTGTGTAGAAAGGAAAGAATTGTATTAATTTGTCTGCTATTGTCGCTATTTAGGAAAACTGCGGATTTTCTATGCCACGCAGGTCTGTGGTTCCGCCTGGGTCTTAAGGTAGTGATATTTTTCAGAGGGCACAGTCTGTGGCCATATTGCAGGAGGGATAGAAATTCTAAAATCCATCTGCAGCCAGGTCTTGACTTTCCAGATTGGGCAAACAAAGATTTACCATCATCTTGGGGAGTCGGGAGCATGTAGTTTGAATAAACAGAAGGAAAACAAAGCAGTCTAATTAGAAGAAAAAATGTCACTAACCTTTGAATCAAAAATGAGCTAGTCCCATTATTGTGTACCCCTCAGGAATTGCTTTCCTGGGGCGTCGTGCCCTGCTTCTCTTGTTAGTCTAGCCAGCTTCCTATGGAGGAACAACCTTTCTCTCCTTCCTCTTGGCTGGATCCCTGTTGAAGGCTTTCAGCTGGAGATCCTGGGGTGATTGAAATTAATGTACTCAACATGGCTAATCACAGTACCTAATGACTTTCTGCCTAAAATCAGCATGGCCTCAGTTTTGGATCTAGTCTATTTAGGCAGGAGAGCACTGCTCAGATCTCTGGAGGGGGCTTGCCTAGCCAAGATGAACACTTTTGCAGCTGACTGGAAAGATAAGCACATACGTACGTCAGAACAGTGTGTATGTACATATGGATGTGATACGTATGTTAGCTGCCAGTGCAGAAAGTGAAATGTAGAGAGCAGTGTTCTCAGTTTTAGTCTTTCATGAAATAGATTTTCAGGGGGAAAAAAATTTATAAATTAACTCCATTTTCAAAAACTAGTTTGAGTTAGCAGCAATGGACTCAATTATTGTCAGTTTGGAAGCATCCCTATCCTGTGGTTTTGAGCGTAAAAAATCTTCTGAATTCAGTCATGAAGTTATGACTAAATTAAAATTTCAGCTTTTAATTTAAAAAAGAGGAGAAGGGTTATGGCCTGCTGTTTGTGTATAGTAATAATCTTTGACCTTCTCATCTAGGTTATATTTGTTTTCACCCCTAGCTGAAGCACAATTGTTTTAATAATTGTGTTCAAAATGGCTGTATAAAAAAAAATACAGGAAAAATAAGTCATGCTTAGAGGGTTTATGCCAACATTAAGTGACAATTCCATCCATTTTCATTTTGTGTGTGGAGGTAGGTAAGCTGGTTGTGTAAACTTTAAATCTCACATTGTTGAGTCTTTCTCCCCTCTCAGCTTAAATTCAAAGGAAGGAATTCTCCACTCCCTGTTATGAGTGGATACAAGCTTTTTCCTTTCTTCTCTTGAAGAATCAGTGCTTCTCTACTACTCCCTTCTTTTTTGATTGTGATGGTAGAGTCTTTCCTCCTGCATTTAATTTAGCTAATGGCAGAATGTGTCCTGATAAGTGGTGAAGACTGCTGTTGACTGTTGGGTTTGATTCATTTCCTGAGAGGATGAGCTTACATCTTAGGTACTTGTTTTTTTTTAAACCAGCCAATTATCATGGAAGCTGTGTGGGAATTGAAACAGCCATACTGTGGAAATTTTCATGTTTCCAACTAATTTTCCTTTGCAAATCTGAGCTGAGGATGCCTGCCAAGAGGACTACCCCCTCGGGTGCTTGCCTGTGGGTGGGCTGGCTAGTCTTCTGTGTCTGGTTTTCATTCAAAGATTTTTGACAGTTGTCAGTTCCTGTAGAAATTTGTTTCTACAAATCAGCATTTTTCCACTGGAAAAAAAATTCTTTCTAAAATTTCTGACTATCTTTAATGGAAAAACAAACATAGAAGGGAAACTGAGGAATTTTATTGACCTCACCTGGCAATGTACCTCTAAATGTACAGTAGGAGAAGAGCCTATATCGGAATGGTCCAACTGGCAGGCTGTAAGCCTAGTGCTGCCTGCAGGCTGATTTCCTTTGATCTGCCAAAGTAGATGAGCAGAGAAAGTGCCTTCCTAGCCTTGCTTCAGAGTAGTAGAATAAGGTGCAGTGGGAAAAAAAGTAAAAGAGAAGGAGTAGGAAGAGGTAATTAAGTTCCTTTTTGCTCACCCAGATCACCAACTGCTGCGTATAGCATTGATCTTGGCAAGGTTTCTCATTTGAAGTGGGGAAATATAGTCCCTGCTGTCATTTTTATTTTTTCCCTGCCATCCTGTGGTGTGTATGCAAGAAGTCAGTGCTACTGGGGAGGGAATAGCTCTGCCTTTAGGAGGAGAAATCTGGTCTCAAGTAAAGGTGTGTTCTTGAGTGTCCAGTTAGGCAGTTAATGGTGGAAGTTGGCAGTTCAGTCCTGATTGCTCCTGTCTGGTGAGGCTGTGAAGCTTCTCATTTCTGCCATCAACCTATGAAGATGCCTTGGAACTAGTGTGTGGCTCCACCACCAAAAAGACGGAGGCATCCTGTAGTTTCCTGCTCCTAGTAGAGGTGTTATAGGCCACTTTTGCACTCTTGCTGGAGGACAAAAGCTAATAAGACAGCAAAAAGCTTTTATTCATAAGGTTAGAAGATAGGAAAGGGGGAAGAAGTGATGATTTTTTAAAACCAGTAGGTTAAAAGAAACTTTTGGATCCATCATGGATAGAAGTACAAAGTGAACTAATAGTTTGATTACCATTACATCTGTCAGAAAAACATGTTTGTATTTTTAATTCATCTTTTTTTTTCAATTTTGGTCCATGGGTGTTTAAAAACACCCAGTATTGGAAGAACTGGGCATAATCTCTCTTCTTGCTTGTTAAATAAATGTAAACTGTGTGTTTCTTTGACTTCCATAGCCCTATAATAAATTACTAGCTTGTGAAGGATCAGATCCAATGTATTCTTCATCAATGAAATCTCCACAAGTGCCCCAAAACATAATAGGTTTTCATGCTGTTGTACTTGGACCAAGTCAAGCTGTGCTGGTAAAGCTGTCTTTTGGCTGAGCACAAGCCTCATAATCCATAGGTTATGGCTCTGCCAAGTCTAATGGGACTTGGGCACAGCATGCAAACATACTGTTCCAGCATATGCCTGGCTGTAAGCAGGGAGCCCAGCTCCACAGGTCCCACCCAGGAAACATTTGGAGCAGATTGCAGCACCCTTTATCTCACTGTGTTAGAATCATCAGAAGCTTTCAAGAATTCATTAATTATATTTTTCTGAGCATAGTGTTTTGGCATTTTGAGTACAGCTAATTACATGCAGATCTTAATCTCATTTTTTTTCCTTGTAATTAATTATTTCTTCATTATCTTTAAAGTATTTGACTAAGCGGTTTACATTCTGCTCTCCTTGCTTCTTTAGCAGATGTCTTCAGAAAACAGATGTTTGTTTTCAAGAGAGGAGGTTCATCCTTTTCTAGATGGAAGAAAGCTCTGTAGTTCAGTTGGTAGCACTGAAAATGCAAGGTAACAAGCACGTTGTTCTTTTGTGCTAAGCTAAAATTCTAGCACTGTTTAATGCTATGACTAGAATATTGAGATAAGTACGTATATCTAAAATGCATATTCCTGTCATATACACATTTATATATATGCATGTATAATAACATATATAGATATAAAAAAATGCATACCTTGAGATTTTTTGCCTGCTCTGAGTTCTTAAATATTTTGACTAGGGTTTTAAAAAAGATACATGAATGTTTGTTAATCTAGTCTCACTGAAGCTGGTGGCGGGCTTGAGAGTTTGGAAACGTTTCTGAATTGAGTAATTTGTTTGGAATCTTCAAGTGTTGTTTAGATAGTGTTAGACCATGTCCCTGGTGAATGGTATTTTATCCATAGTCCACTTGATATTGAAGGTGAAAGGGTTAACTTTTTAAGAAGATTTTCTTAAATAGGTTGCCTACAAATAATTTCTGATCTCATTATTTAAAACTGCTTTTACTGACAAATTAGCTTCTGTGGCCAAAAGATAACTTAGACTAGTCTTTAATAGATATTTGGAGATAATCTTTGTTAATTAGGTTTTATTAGTCTTCAGCCAGACTCCAGTGTTTGATTAATCTAAGGTAATTAAACTGTTTTAAATCTGACTAATCAAGAAGAGCAGTCCTATCTAAAACTGTAGTTCTTAATGACTGAAATCAATGGAAAGTTAGCCTGCCTGTGGGTTTCTGGGTTGAATCCAATAAATTGAAGTAGAATCTACTTGTGTAGATTTTGCATGTTTGGACAGTAAAGGGATCAGGTGTCCTGTGGATAAATTCTGTTTCCTTGCCCTATTTTGTGAGGCTATGACAATATATCTAATCTAAATCTCCCCTCTTTCAGCTTAAGGCCATTATCCCTTGTCCTGTCGCTCTGTGCCCTTGTAAATAGTCCCTCTCTAGCTTGCTTGTAGGCCCCTTCAGGTGCTGGAAGGCTTCTCTAAGGTCTCCCCAGAGCCTTCTCTTCTCCAGGCTGAACAACTCCAACTCTCTCAGCCTGTCTTCATAGGAGACGTGCTCCAGCCCTCTGACCATCTTCATGGCCTCCTCTGGACTTGTTCCAACAAGTCCATGTCCTTCTTGTACTGAGGACTCCAGAGATGGATGCAGAACTGCAGGTGGGGTCTCACAAGAGCGGAGTAGAGGTGGAGGATCACCTCCCTCAACCTGTTGGTCACGTTTCTTTTGTTGCAGCTCAGGATATGGTTGGCTTTCTGGGCTGCAAGTGCCCATTGCTGGCTCATGTTGAGCTTCTCATCCACCAACACCCCCAAGTCCTTCTCCTCAGGGCTGTTCTCAATCTGTTCTCTGCCCAGCCTGTAGTTGTGCTTGGGATTGCCCTGGCCCATGTGCAGGACACTTTCAAGCTTGGGTATTGGCAGTGATTCATGTACCTGGTACCACCGGGAACATGTGACTCCTCCTTTGACCCCTAACTCAATAGGAGTAATGGGTTTAAATGCCTTAGTAGCTTTTGAGTTTCTCTTTTAAATTTTAGAGAATTTTTTATGATGCTACTGCACAGTTTGTAATTTCAGTGGGATATTTCAAGAGATAAATCACCCTACTTCTTGAGCTCGTCCTGAAACTACAAGAATTCCTTTGCCCAATGTATGTATCACAGGGATTGTCACTAGCAATGGCTTCACCTCTAGAGCATGCCTGGCTTTCAGATGTGTGTTCTGAGGCAGATAATGCACAGTAGTTTTGTGAGCAGTCCTCCCAGCTGCAGTACGTACTTCAGTGGGCAGTTCAGGGGTTAGCGCTGTTAAGCGCTCTTTTCTTCTTTTCCCTTCTCTTTTGCAGGCCTTTCAGTATGATTAAAGACTTCTTATTTGTACGTGTTTCTCATACCGTACTCGTCGAATCTATGTAAATAGTATCAGAGGAGAATTTAGTCAGTGGGACAATGGAATTGGATACTCCAGTTTCATGCATTGCTTTGTTTTTCCCTGTTCCACTATGAAATGTTTTCCAGCCTTTTAATTTAAGAAACACTTGTGTAGGGATGAACCAGGGAGTTTGCACTTAGAAAGTCCCAAATTAGTTTGTGTTTATAGAGTATTAAGAAATAAGTAACTTGGAGAAATTGCCTTGGACTTGCTACTAGCTGTGACCCACTCCTTGACGTTAGGTTTGCAGCCACCTGGACAGTAGTCCCTCCTTCTCAGGCCCTCTTAAAAATTTGAAGGTGGGTGTATGCAATCTTATCAAAGAAGGTTATTGATACCACTCATGACCTTGGGTGCTTTGCTGGGTTGGGACTGATGCTGATGAAGCCTGCAGCTCTCAAAATGCTCTGAGAAGTATCTGTCTAAAAGGTTAGAATTGCTGCCAGCACGGGGAGAGAGTGCTCCTCAGAAGGAATGTGTACACACAGATGTTTGGCTCTCGCTGAAAGTTCACTTGATTTAGTATTAAAATCTGGTGTTAATAAACCGAGATGAGAGTTGTGTCTGATGCGTTGGCCAACTGGTGGCCTAATACAATCCTAATTAGCAAGGTCGGTCAATAAATAAATGTGGCTAGGTTTACTCAGATATATCAGTTCTATTGAGGAAGACCAGAGAGGTCTTTTCTTGTCGTTGTAGATGTGCAAAACTTGTCTGAGCTTGCCTCAAATGGAGTATGTGGGTCTGTGCTGGTTGGTGCTCTCCTTAAGTACAGTGGAAAAATACATGGCATGCTTTTATGAGAATCATGTGTTTGTTTTTACTACGACCCCTCTCTAAAGCAATTTGAGAAGATTCCTCCTTCTTTCCAGAGTTTCAGCTGGAAATGTTACTTGGTCATTTTGTTTGCTGTTATTATAATTATCTAAAAATGAATGAAGAGGAATGAGAGAATTGTGAAGAACTTACTGGCATCATGAAATTGTGGTGAAATTATTTAGGTAAATTTTACAAAGTTAAAAGGAGGGTATTTTTAAGGTGTTCTTTATTCTTAAAGACTTAATTTAAAAACAAAATCTTGCTTTTTTGTACCACACTGTGACTGAAGATATTTAATTGCATAAAATAAGCAAAGGTGACTTGTCCTCTGGTGGTATCAAGTCCTATTGCTGCTGCTTTTTCCTTATGTGCTACAGGAATGCTTCTGTTTTGAGATGCAAATTAAACTCAGTTTTTTTGAAAGTAATAGTTACAAATCACTTAAACATTTTCACTAGATTTTTTTTATGGACAAGGCTGTGTTCCCTTATTGGCTCTTAAGCCTGATATTTCATTGCTGTCTTCTCAGAGTTCAAGGGCATGTACCATTTTTTTCTTAAGCAACCATTTCAGAAGATAGGATTATGAAGAAAGCAAACCCTATATTTATTCAGCATTGCTAATTGTCATCTCTTAGAGTTTGAAAGAATGTGGCTAATGCTGTATTAATTACAGATCTAACTGTTGTCTTTTCCTTCCATTTTTATTGACACCTGCAGTTTGATATCTGTTAACATTTTGGATATGTTTTGCAGAATTCAGACTTAAAAGCTGAAAAAACCCCTCAATCTTTTTGTGACTTTTTCATTTTGGGGAAAATGAAACAAAGCAGGAGAAATGGGGAGGGACTCTGCTCAAGTTCAGGCAATGGAGCAAGAGTTCTGAATCCTGGAGTTTACATTCTCATTCAGGGCAAAACTTCTATAGCTGAGGTCAGTTGTTATAGTTAGTTAAATGCTGCATCCATACTCCAAACCAGAACATATGGCAAGAGGAGGTTAACTCCATTACTGTGGGTATTCTCCCTCACATTAATGACTGAAAGAAACTGAGAGATGTCGGAATACCTTCATACATGAGCCCTCTGTGTGGATCGTTTTCACCTGAAGACTGGATACTGTGATATATGAAATTAGATGAATAAAGTTCAAGGCAAAAGTTGATGTTTTGGGACTCCTGTTCTTCAGACAATTAACCTTCACTTGATATTTATATTTTATGTCTAAGGACTTATGTCTGGTTAAATGGAATCCAGACTTGATGTGAAACCCTTCCGGGGAGGCCTCCATTACTTCTCTTAATAGCTTGTGCCACTAATTCATAAATACTTACTGCCTTCCTTTTCTTGTTAATCTTACCAATTGATATTTGTGGCTTCAGCATAGAGAAAAGGACTGAATGTTCCCATGAAATGAAAAGGGACCCTTCCAAATCTAGGCGAAGCATATCTAAATAGAGCATTACTGTTGGTCATCTTGGGCCTGTTGTGTGGGGAAACAGGCATCAGACTTGCTATTCTTGCTCTCACATTGTTCATGAGTAATAATCTGAAAAATGAATAGACATCTCAAATTAGTATAAATGCCACAGTATTAGTATAATAGACATCTCAAATTAGTATAAATGCCACAGTAAATGCATGCTAGGAATAATGAATGACATACAGTGACTCAAAGCTGGAAGCATCTTGTATTTTAAAACATGGTTTTCCTGGAAGAAGACAAAATAGTAAGTTCTGAAGGCTATGGGCTGTGGTTAAAGTTTTATAGTTTTAAATATTTTCTAGGTTTTCAATGTATTGCTTTACTTCAGGAAGAAATCCTGATCTAAAGATTCTGCATACGAGGATCTCGCCTGAAATAAAAACGTAGAAACATTATTCTCATACTGAAATCAAGTTCTAAAACTATGATTCATCTTCAGAGAGAGGCTGTACATTCATTTGTTTTTGAGGAAATTGACAGTTCACTATAATATATAATAGTTAATTAAGTTAGACAATCCATTCTTTGAGTTCCTATTGCAATTTGATATGCAGCACAAACCTATCAGAGGTTACATCTTCTGTTTCAGTTGCTTTCAAAAATGTTTCTCGATTTCCATCAGAAGATCTAAGGAAATTAGTTTAAACACACACTACCTCACTCGTTTTGTTCAGTTTTATTTCTGTTGAAGATAATCTTTTTTTGAATTAAGGGAAAACATTATTCATTATCACCTCAGAAAACAGTAAGGTTTACTCTTCTGTGCTCAGAGAGGCATTTTGGAAGGCCATGCTGCCTGTCTGTGTGTTATATATTAAAGAGAATTAACATGATTGGGGGTAATTCTTGTTATGGTATCAATACTGCTTGTTATAGGTAGCACTAGATGGTGCAGAGGTTATACCTCTAAGTTCACTACAGAGCCTTTTTTCTTTGTTTTGGGGGTGTGTGGTAGTTGTGGTTTTGGGTTTTTTTTGTGCTTGGCTTGATTCACAGTAACTCTTGAGACCCTCAAGATTGCTGAAGGAAGTGAGTAAAGAAGCCCACAATACTTGGCTTGAACTAATTTATTCAAGTCTGTATTCATTACGTTCAGGCCCATAATATTATCTGGTATGTAAGGAATAAATAAATTAATAAAGCAAAGTTTCGCTTTAGGAAAGCATTTTGAAAATTACAGGAGGTTATCTCCTCAGGTTTTGTTATTTTTGTATACCATACCTATTAATAGTAAGCAAGCTGATTCCCTTCTGTGTAATTCTGGTGAAATTCCAGTTAAACTGCTCTAATTGCATTGGCCTACCATATAATTAACAGCAGTTTGCATAAAAGATCGGGCCTTAAAATAGCATGAAACAACTATCCGAAGGTATTGGTCAACACGTGACTCAAGTATTTAGTCATAGGCTGAGGATAAAGGAATTTTAGTAAAACCGCATTTCTGATTGAGAGTTTGTATTTGTTTATAAGATGTTACAGTATTTACCCAGAATGTCACGAAATGTAGCCCAAAAGGTGCATGTGGAGTGCTTGCATCGCTGTGCGTGGGGCTCTGTGTGGGAAATTATTTCTTTTGGCTGGCTGCTATTGCTCAGACCGTATGACCTAATTCAAATGAGTACTTCTCCATCCACTACTTATTTAAAACTATATATTTGCATAATAAAAAAATCAATAAAGCCCAGAACTAATTTGAAAAGAAAAAAGAAAAAAGCGAGGCAAAAATCTAATAAACGTAACTTAGCAAGGCATAAGAACCTGTAAGTCTGTTGTGACAGATGCTCAGGGAAAAGAAATTCACCAGCAGCTTTTTTTCCCTAACCTAAACCAGGATTATACAAGTAAGCAGTTACTAGAGATAAAATTTATCTTAATTCCCCACTTAACCCTATTTAAAGATTTCTGGGGATTTCTGAAGATATCCTGTCTCAAAAAACCAAAGCCTAACCCTCAGACAGTTTATTACTAACCTGGCAGACGCAGCAAAGCATAGCTGCACCACTAACTCCTGAGACAGCCTTGGAGGATCCCCAACCTGAGCGGCTTTAGCTGCGGTGCTGCGCTGGCTTGGGAGAGAGCTGATGCTGCTGTGTCCCTCATCAGAAGGTTCTGCTCAATCCATCTGCTTTTATTAAAACAAAATTAGTAGAGGGCTCAGCCACAAACAAACCTGTTGTAGAATTAATGCATGATCCCATTATAACATGCTTAACCTTTACTAGATCTCTTAATTTAGTTTAAATCAATCTTAATCTGCATTTAGATCAAAATAATTCCTATTTCAGAGAGATAATGAGGAAGATGTCTTGGGTAGGGTAAGGTACAGTAACTCTTAATGTCTTCACTGATGTAATCAAGGGCTTATCGGTAATTGTACACTGGAGTGTGTTTTTGTTGCTGTGACTACTCTGTAAATAAGTACTTCAACAATACTTTTCCTGCCTTTCTATGAGTTGAATAATATATGCACAGCATTTTAAGTTTTCATGAGAAGTGTGATTTCAGGGTCTGATTCTGGTCTGGACTTCATGAAGGCATTTAAAGGCATCTGAGTCTGAATATGTCAATTTGTTTGTGGTGCTAGCCATGAGCACTTCAATTAATGAAGTTTGTGTCACTGTTAAAGGTCTGCATTACACAAATAGAAGATCCAAGAAAGAAATGATTCAGAGCCAGTGTCTGTGGGTATATCTCACATCTTCAATATTGCTGTGCTCTGTGAAGCTGAGACAAGCAGCTTGGCACCGTACAATACCCACAAACGTGAGGTCTGCCCTAGGAGAGCTGACCGGCTCACTTGCTGCATAAATAGTGTCACATCAATAGTATGCTTAACTGCGTAACTATTACTAGTTATCTAGTGGGATATAAAGAGAGGTTAGAAATACAGATGCAGTAGAAGACTAAAAATCCACCTGATGAATCACTAGTGAGTGATTTGAGCAGACTCAACCAGCTAAAAAGAATTATTACTGTAACCTTTACTGAAAGTTACTTGCATCCCTCTAGCATGCAGGTATGCTCACTGCAGGCTAGGAAGTCATGGAGGGGAGGATGGGAATGGGCAGGGTGGTGTTGGGTGAACAAAGAATTTATCTTCAAGGCAATCATTCATTGAGCTGTGTGTGTGTGCATCTTTATTGGACTTGCTTCTCCAAAACAGCTGTGTAAAGTCCTGTATCATGTAGGTGTGAAGCTTGTTCAGTTGGTTGGAGCTGTATTGCTGTGTGTATTCTGGATAAAATATCAAGCTGATAGAAGGAAAAGCAATCTCTCTTAAGGTAGACCAAATATTTTTTGACAGTTGATGTGAAGGGACACCTCTGATATTTATTGACACCAAGGAGTTAAAAATGTTAGGATTTTGGAATGAGCGGAATAAATCCGAGCAGATAATCTCTAGCAATGGAAGACGTTACAGTAAGGTTAGTCCTGCCCCTTTTGAATTCCATATGGTTATGTGTCTAACATGGCTAATTAGATAGTAGTCAGTGACTTTGCTGTCTTACTGCTGTAAAGAGCAGAGGCATAGTTGGGGAGGGCCCCTTGTTAGGTTTGCTAGCTTTGGGGTGTGTCTTGTCTCTCAATTTCTGAAAGTTTGATTTACTCAGCAGCCATGTAAGCAGACTAGAGAAGACCAGGCTGATAGGGATTTCAAACACTGTGACAACTCCCCTTCTGTGTACTTCTGCATGTTTCCCATGACAACCTAACTGTCTCCTCTCGTGGTCCAGAAACATTGACAAATAGCAAACAGATTTATTGTGTTTTCTCAGTTGCCTTCAGTTGTAAACTTCCTTAGAAACAATGTCATGTCTTTGGATGGAAAAAATATTCTAAATAAACAGCCTGCTTAGGAGAAAGAAACAGACTTAGTAAACTATGAGTTAGGTCTTACAAATTCAGTTCATCCACTTCAGATAGTGTTTACCCTCATATGTACATGATGCAATACACCACAGGCTTGTCTTCTACTCCACCCCTTTGAACATAAACCAGACATTTTGGAGATCAGAGTCGTAAAAATTACAGAAGGCAGTTGAGTCATTGAATCAGTCTGCCTTTCACGGCAGGTTCATTACCAAGTGTAGATTAACTATGGGGTTTGTTGGGGTTTTTTTGATATTCTGGAATGAACAAGTTTGTGTGTTCTAGATTTAATAGGGGACTTCGATATGGAATTTAATAGACACCTGCAGTAGAACAAACTTCTAGCGGAATATTGAGTGTTACCTGTTTGGTGTGCTTGATGTGTCTGAACTTCTCATCTGACTTCTTCACCTGCACCTTTCTGTTCCTAGGACTTAAGAATAAAAGGCACTAGGCCAGTTTATCACCTATCCTTCTGGAAGTTACTTCTTTTCTCTTGTCTATCTTCATTTTTCTTGTTGAAGGGGATCTCCCAATTTGTAGTTTGCTGGTGCCTTCTAGGCTCTTTGGGGGCACCTCTGTTTAATTTTGCACCTCTGCAAGGAGACAATGAGTATTTCAGCTTTATATCAATGAGCATTCCAAATATTCAGCCCTTTCACTCTTTTCTCTTGGTAACATCTTGCATTCTAGAAGTACCTTTTCTGATTGAAAATGCTAAATGGATCAAAGTATAACATCAATTGGCAAAGTCTCTGAGGCTACAAAGAGGTAATTGAGTGGCAGTCCTCTGCCCCAGAATAACAGTTCAAAATAGGAGGGAGCAAGGGATCCTTATGAGAAGTAAGGTGGAGGAAAAGAGAGCACGTTGCATGTAGAAGGAAGGGTGGGCAACCTCACAGATGTCCCAACCTGAATCTCTTGAGATTCTCTTTGATCAGTATTTTGAATGTCTGCTTTTTCTAAGGTTTTCCCTGTGCAGCTTTTTTTAAAGCTGAGATTTAATGCAGATGCAAGTAGGTGATGTTAAAACTGCACGAGGATATGATTTTAATAGGGTCATAGTAAGTGAAGTATATGTGTAATAGCTGTAACTCCTGCTTATTTCCAGGCTTTTCATTTCAGGTAAATTTTGAAATGAATGACTATAAAAAGCATAAAAATATGTACTCTAAGTTGTTTCTGCAGACTACTTTCTTGACTGTTGTGAATCGTATTTCCACGCACATCCCTTCCCCCTCTCCCCCTGGAAGTGCCAAGGAACGGATGAGGATTAATGAATATGGGTAGTAGAGAAGAACAATTACATTTCATTGGGTTTATCCTCAGTATGTTGGTAAGTCATGATGCAGATCACTTGACTGGAAACATAAAGCTGATGGCCATTTTGTCACAGCAGTTAATAATCTTGAACTGCACCTAAGTGGTGGGGCCCAAGAATAACTTAGTCTTTGAAACAGTATCAAAAATGAATCATAACAAGATGCTGATCAAAGAAATGTAGAACATCAAATCACTTAATTGTGCTGAAAAAAAATATATCACACATGGGTTGGTAGCATTATGATTCTCTTCATCTGTAGATCATTTGCTCAGATATGGCTTCATGAAGCCTGTCTACTGTGCAGTGACCTGCATCATATAAACTAAATTAATTTCAATGTGTTTTATAATGAAGAGGGACTTCTGGCACTGATTTCCATCCTTGCTGTGACAGTATTGACAAAGAATAGATGATGCTGGTAACCATTGCTTCCTGTAGTGCCTGGAGAAGACGGCTGTGGTGTAAAGGGATGATAAACAGGAGGATTCAGACAAAACAAAAGCCATGCAATAATACTGAATTAGATTAGGCTGAAATTAGACTGAAAATAAAATCCTTATGACTTTCTTTCTCTTGGGTATATATGTTTGGATGAATCTACTGGCATGGCAGTCACTGTGGGACCTGGAGCTATGCTGGTCACAGCCTCAGCTTCCTGGGGGACAAGTGAGGGTTGCATGTACCATTCTCCCCCTCCTTTTCTGTTTCTACTTCTCCATATCCTGGTTCCCACAGAAAGGCATGGATATGTAGGGCACTTTAGTGAAGTCTCTGCCCTTGCCTTGGAGCTTTGGGGTCAGGCTTGACACAACTTCTGAAACGAGTGCTTGGCAATACAGCTGCCTCTCTAGCACCAATGCCCGTATCGCAGGTTCCACACAATGTTATGTTGCTATCATTGCATTTTATGGTGTTGCTTTTAGATCACACTCTCTATTCTGTAGCTGTCACTTCTACCATATTATCTTGTTGAAGACTGCGCGTGTGAACATCAAGGTTGTTGGCCATGTCTCTCTCCCAAACTTCTGATCATCTCTTTTGGATAAACATAAAGATAAGCATCAGAAAAATAAGTAGCAGTTCTTTATTTTAAGATCTACATTAAAGAAACTTTATACAAAACAGTGTGCTTTTTCTTTTAATTGTATATTTTATCTTCTTTAGAATATACAGTGAAAATGTAATCAACATCAATTTAATTTTAGTTAAAACTCATTAATCAATTGTAACATTTCAGTGCAGTGTTTTACACACCCAAACATGCACTCATGAGTCTACCTGAGTCTCACTGAAACTCAGCCAGGCACTTTGCAGGCTCTATAATCCATCCAGAATATGTTTGCAGAAGGAATGTTTCCACAGCTGCATTTTTAGAGAAATGGATAGATGGATCTTAAAGAAAAAAAAAAAAGAGAACTGGGAGAATTGGAATTTTCTACTTCAAAACTCCTAAGTTGTTACCTCATAGAAGAGCAAATGCTGGTAAACCTTTCCTTATAAAAACAAACAAAAACTTGTTACAGCAACACTTTCTATGGAGTTGTTTAACAAATTTTAGTCCTTCAATAACAGTTGCTTTCCTTAAAAGGTGTGGATGGGGAAAGGACTGAATCAGGCAGGCAGTGAAGTTAAGGTGTAGTTTGGGTAAAAAAATTCTTGAGATTCTTCAGGACTAATACTTCTATTGAAAGAAAACTGCTGATTTTCTGCTGTGTTATATTGTATTTGTAAGTTATATTTGGTATCAATTTTGTTGATTCATTTTGGTGACTTCCTCTTCAGTGAAGGCATTTTATCAGAAACAAGATAAAAATGTTTATGGCTATAGTAAAAATATTTCTTTGCACACTGTGAAAGGAATACAAAGAATACTCAGTTCCTCTCCAGTACACCAATTTTGAATGGTGCTTTTTTTTAAGTTTATACTTTTCAATGTTGGAGTAACTTCTAGCAGTTGAAACATAATTTTAAGTCATATCAATCAAGGAATAGTGATAACGACCCTGTGCAGTGCAGGATCTCTGCACTCAAAGATGACACCATGAAATATCTTGTGATTGGTAAAGTGTTCTGGCAGATGAGAAAGAAGGGCCGAGACATTTCTTAAATACTGTTCAGTATCAAGTGATAATATACCTGTAGTGTGCTTTGTTGTGTCTTGTCTCTCAAAGTTAATTTTTAACATCAACTAAAATTATCAAATCTCAAACCACTTGATTCTAATACATATTTCACATATCAAATACTGCTAATGTAGTTCATCCTTATTTTGAGAATGATCAAGCAGACTTTTCAACGCTTGACAACAGAGTTTGGAAATATTTGAATATTTCTATGTTTAGAGGCCTCTGTGGCCACAAATAAAAATATGTTAATTCCAACCAGACCTTTGTGTTCTCAGCTGAAGTAGTAGCTAGCATATTATAGGCGTATGCAAAGCTTTCCCCTCCCAAGAGATATTATAGCTGTGAATGACTCTTGGAAAACAACATTAACTTGCTGCCACAACCGGATGAACTATAAAAATGAGCATGGATAATACTGTATTATGTTTTCTTGCTTCTGCAGCAGTCAGCTTGCATTTTTCTTCCTAAGAAATTAGGAGGAAAATAGCTTTTAGTGCTTTGGTTTTAGAAGCTGTGGTAGAATTATATTGACGATCTCTTCCACTTTCTTGCTGCCATACATCTGGCAGCTGAGGACTCTGTGTAGACTGCAGTAAAGCCTTTGGCAGTTACAACTGTATTTATGATAGTTAAAATTAACCTTACTGTTCCTAGTAAGGTATTTTCTCTATTCCCCCTCCACCCCGGAGAAGAAAACTTCTTTTAAAATTAATGTTTGTCTTTTTTGTAAAATATTGTTGTTTCAATTACTGTAATGGTTAAGCTTTGGTAGTAATTATACTGTGAGAACATACAGGATTCATACTTGAGAACAGTGCGGAGGCGTGAGCGGTTCTGATTGATCCGCTCCTGACAGAGACAATCTATAGTCAAGGTATGGCTTCTGTTTCAAATCTAGCTGTGACTGAATTCCAGCTGTGTTTTCATTTGATTTCAGTAAAATATCCTGTTCAGGTTCTGTTTAGATTGAAGGGGAAAAAAGAAAAATAAAAAAAAATCTGCACAGTACATGTCTGTTTTATTTAGTTTTGGCCTGGTCAGTGCCTCCTGGCTGTACTGTTCTTGGACGCTGTTTGCTTCACCCCGGCAGGCTGACAGCCGAGCGATTCTCAAGTAGCGGTCTCTAAAGGAGCTTCCTTCCCAGCTATTTGACAAGCAAGTATCTCCTCTGAACCCCGCTGTCCAGGCTCTTCCCAAAGCCAAAAGGGAGCCCAGTTCCGTTTGCAGTTCACCGACATGCCTTTGAATCCTGTTTGCCACGTGCGGGGGTTCAGAGCCCAGTGCCCGCAGGCTCTCTGGGGCTGCGCCCCCACACTTGCAGGCGGCAGGGCTGGATGCGGTTTTCCAGGGAGCTCTGGGGCAGCCTTTGCCAGGGACTTCTGCACCCGTCCTGACAGAGTTGGCTTGCTCTCATTGAGACCTGCCTT
Organism: Balearica regulorum gibbericeps; assembly: GCF_011004875.1. NCBI lineage: Eukaryota > Metazoa > Chordata > Aves > Gruiformes > Gruidae > Balearica > Balearica regulorum. The sequence continues at coordinate 8,399,207 of NC_046187.1, read as the reverse complement.
GAACACAATACTCATCGTGCCTTCGCAGTAATGCCGGGGGAGCAAGCATTTGCTGTTTACATTAATGAACCTTTTCTGAAATTTTCTCCTTTTCTTGTATTCTGGTACTGAGTTACAAGTACCTGGTGTGCTATCCTCTGTTAGCAGTGAAAGTCTCAAATGTCAAGTCTCGTCCCTGATTTTTATTTCAGGTGTGCAATTCCGTGTGGACAACGCAAAAAGATAACTTTTTTCCTTGTTTTTTCTTGTCATGTATTATGACCAGATTTTCTCAGGATGAACTATACACTGAAAACAAGAGTTAATCAACATTGGTTAATGCTCTTCTGCAAAGGCTTATTTTTGTGATTGAGCTCTCCCTTTGCTTTTGTCAGCAATGAATGAAATAAAAGGACAGACTCTTAAAATAAGTGACAGGGTGATCACCCTCACCCGTCCCTAGGAGCTTGATGACTGGCAGGTTGAAAATACTCTAAATTGAATCTCTGCTGTTATAACTGCCCTGGCCGTGGCCTTTGGGATGAGCAGCTGGGAAGCCTCAAACCACAGTCAGAGCTGCAGCCCAGTGTTTGCAGAACTCCCTTCTGATAAAAGGAGCTGTGACTGGCAAGTGGGACCCGAGCTGAGGCCAGTGAGCAGCCAGGCTGAGCCTTCTCGCGGCAGGGGACCAAAAGCGGGGAGCCCCCAGTCCCTCCCCAGCCCTTGGCATGGGCTGAGGGGTAGCTCACTCTCTTTCTTGCTACCATTTTGGGAAGTTTTTTTGTTCTTGGGCAGAGTAAGAAATCACAAAATGTGTGTTAATGTACTCCTCCTACCTCTGGAATGAAATTAAGAGTTCTGTGTCTTTGACTTGAGAAGGGAAGTGTAGGAAATTCAACAGACCTGATCGCATTATGCATAGCCTGAGCGAGACAGAGGCATACTGTAGCCAGAGTGCCTTGTTCTCTGTTCCGTGGGAGGGGGCATTCCTCTTACTCCTCTTGTGCTCGGAGAAGGCAGCCTGTGACCTGTGAGGTTTCTTTTAATTCACCACATACTCATTTTCTTGAGAAAAAGGACTGGTGATGACAAAGAAGGAAGAAAATGAGTGTTAAGCTATTTCTTAATCTTTTTTTCTTTATCATATAGACTTTTAATGCCTTTTCCAATCTTGAAACTCAGGAAAAATTTCTAGTTACAGCGTAGATTTAAATGGAATTTTAAAATGAACTTTGGGAATGGACATCCAAGTTTGGCAGAAAGGCCTTTTCAGAGAAAAGCTTTGCTTTGGTTCTTTAAGACGTCACATTAGAACTTTTATAGCTGAGGTTCATCTTTCCTCAAAGCATTGCTGAAAAGGCAGCAGTGGCTGCAAAGCTGTATTCCAGAGAGCAGAGTGCACAGTCCCCCGGGCCCCACTTCTAGCACCCCTTCTTCCTGCATCGGCTTTGTTTTTTCTCCAGTATGTGTGTCACAGCCTCTGTCCCGAAAGCATGCTAAGGTTACTTGTAAAGTGACAGTGAGATTAGTGGAGCCTGGGATAGTTGTCGAGATGTTCTTGGAAAGGAAAGCCTTATTTAATGGAAATTTTCTTGTTCTACTTTCTAGGTGCTGTTAGGGAACCAATGGAATGTGTGTCCATCATACATTGTTTTACTTACGTTGTACAAAATGCCGTTCTGTTCAAGAAGGTACTGGAAGACCGGCCTGGCTTTTGGCTTTCTCATTTCTTTTTGCTATGTTAGGAAGGGGTGTTTTTAAAATTCCTTTTACTTAATTGAATTTAAATCAGATTGACATATAAGGACTTAGCTGGAGGTGAGGTATGTACTGCAGTTCAGTAATGGAAATGTATTGGAATATTTTCTGTGACTTCTACACACTTTTAATACACTGAACAATGATAGCTGCTTTGTTTACATAATTACAAGAAGTTCAAAATAGTAGTGCTTCACTTAGGATGGAATCTAACAATATAACAGTGTTAATGTGACTTATGAAGTTTCTACCTGTCAAATGAGTTGCGTTAACTGCATGTATATAATGACCGTTGAATGATTTAGGTTTAAAAGGGTGCCTGGAAGTCCTGTAGTCCAATTGCCTGCTCTGAGTGAAGTCAACTTCAGGGCTGATTGAGTTTTGAAAGCCCCCGAGGATGGAGTACCCGCAACCTTTTTAGGCAGCTTGCTCTGGTGTTTGATCACCCTTGTTGCAAGGAACTTTTTTTCCTTCTGCAGCATGTCTGTTGCTACTCATCCTTTTGCACCTCCAAGAAGAATCTGGCACCATGTCTTTTATAGGCATTGATTACGTAGCTGAAAACAGCAGTAAGATCCCCACTGAGATAGGGATTTAAATTCATGAAGTTTCTAGCCCGCTGCATTGCAGAATAAGAATAATGTAAAGACCTGCTCTGAAATGGACAAAGAGCACGTTTGCTGCAGATTTCAATGTCCCTCGAAAGGAGGCAGTAAGATCTCATACTGTTCTTCATCACTACTTTGCGTACATTTAAAGCCTGTTACCACTAAGTTAGTCCTTGGTTTCTGTTTGCTGGTCACAGTGGATATTCATGTGTGCTTGTTTTTTTTGGTTTTTTTTTATTCTTTTCCTATGTATTGTAGAGATTCACCATTATACAGGTGGAGAATTCTTCTGGATTTCTGCTCCATCGTGGATGACTGTGCTCCGACTCTCTACATTTACAGAAGTTTGGATTGAGTGGATCTGATGAGATGACTTCTGATACGTCGAAGCTGATGCTACCTTGGTGAGGATGCTGTAAAATGTATTTATGTCTAATCTTTTGTTTCAGAGGAACTCATGGTTGTAAAAAAACAATTAATTCCTTCAGGGCACATCAGCTGTGGATTTCATGACCTCTCTGAAGGAGAAGCAGCACCATTATTAGCAGAACACTGTGGTGTATGGGCAACGTAGGTGGTCAGCCTCACGAAACTCTGTTGCCTGTTAAAGATTGCTCTCAGAAAATAGTCTGATCTTTCTGATTCTTGGTCTGGTAACTTTACTGATGAGCCTTATGACTTTATGCAGTGAACAACTTGAGCTTATCTTGGAACTGATTGTGTTGTTTGAGTTTATGGATAATTTTTTTCCTGGTGTTTAAGAAGAATGCTACAGAGAGTTGTAGCTTTGGGTGTTATGGCAAGGAATATAATTGAGATGAATCTGTTGCAGATTTGAATGGTGCCTGGAGCCAAAATACTGTGATCTTGAGGATATTACTGTAGTGATGTGAAATCCCTTATAAAATCTCAGGTGGCTAGTCTAACTTTTAAAACTGTCATTATTAAATCATAACTTTGTGTTTTATATTATACTACAGAAATAAGGTATCTCTACTATTTTAGGGTCATTGACCTAAAAAACCAACCAACCAACCAAACCAAAAAAACACAAAACAATTTAAATGTAAAGATGAAAACCTCTGGCGCTTGTGTGAGAAGTTCACGTAGATCATTTGGAAAACCTTTTTATTCCAGAAAGTGACTGCAATTAACTTCGCCTTGGTCACAGTGGTTAAATACCGTAAAACTAGTTTTTGTAATTGGCTGCAAAATTGTGGCTGAGTTTCTCCTCAGGCTCTAAATCTACTAAGCTCTGAAATTTGGTTTGAGCATCTTCAGTGTCTTATGAAGCTAGTGCGTGCTATGCCATATTTTATTTCTTGCTTGTGGCACATACCATCTTACATGGCATAATCTTTTTCTCATTTCACACAAGTGTGAAGTCTATCTGTAGATGATCCATTGAACTCTTTGATGGTTTGTGTTCATAATTTCTCCATGTGAAATTCATTCAAGGCTTCAGGCTTTCTCAAGTTTTGTCAGAGATGAAGGCAGTGAGTTTAGGCTTTCCATGGAGACAAATCCTTTGTGGCCACAAGAAATGAAAGCTTATAAACACAAAGAAAGCAAATTCTTCTTGGGATCTCTTTGTGGAAGAGGCAGAATATGATTCTTTCAAACATCTCTGTCTGCTGCAAAGCTTCTTTACAGTCTTAAAGCTATTGTCTTCTAAACGTATTTTTCTTGCTATTACTTACGTTCTTTTGAATAGTGTGTAATGTGTTTTATAAAATCATGAATGCGCTTTCAAACAGATTTACACTGCTCATTGCAATGACTGTGTAGCGTGATTAGGTCTTCTGTTACAACTCTGACCTGAGTTCAGGCCTGAAATGTATGTATCTTAAAGCTCGAAAGAGCAAATACTGTAGGGGCTGCTTGGAACTTGTGCATGCTAAGAACTGCTCTGATGGTTCATGAAAGTTTAGAAGGCATTCTACTTTAGAAGTTATGAATATTTTACACCCAGTATCTTTCACATCGTATACTCTTGAAGGTTATGAGGATTGCTGTTTTTGGGAAGATGAGTTCTGGCCCTTCAGCACAGAAGCTGAGGGCAAAGAACTTTAGTGACAAATTTGGTTGTTAATAAGATTAATGGCTGCCACTTCTATTTTGAAATACTAATATATAGGTCCTTCCTGATGGAAGGAATAGATGGAGAACTCTGCCTCTGAAAAGACTGTATTATGTAGTGTGAAGTTTGCGTGGAAGTGAGACCAAATGATCCAAGTACCTTTTCTCAGGGTGATACATAGACCTGTACTTGCTAACTTAGCTCTTGCTGCTTCTCCTCTTGAAAGCCTGATTACTCCATCACAAATGCAATACAAGTGGATCTCATTTTGAGTAAAAGGGAATTACTTTTCCATTTTGCAGGAAAGAGAGCCATGGAAATGCTTGCACACAGATTTTCTATTTCAAATGAACAGTAATAAGAGAAAGATAATTATTTTCCCTGACTTAACCTTTTTGTGTGTGTTTTTCCCTTCTATTCCTCAAATATTTTAGATTGTTAGGATTCCAAATAAAAGTATTATCTGAATAAGAATTTTGATCTATTTTCCAGTTTTCTTATTCTTTTTGTTCACCAACAGGCTCGAGCGTTATAGTGGGAATAATCAGATATAGCACACTATACAAAGAGAAGCTTCAACACACTATATTTTCAAATTCAGGTAAACAGTGTTTTCATCTCTAATAACTGCTCTTGGCATAGAATTCAGACTTATCTCATTCAGAAGCTGCAATGACTCTGAAAGATTGGTGCTTTTGATGAGAACAAAGGTGCAATCCAGTATTATTTTAGCCCTCTGGATTTCCCAAGGCATGTGGCTTTTGGAAGTGGCAGTGATAGTGGTTTGGGAGTGCATGCTTTGGTCTGCTTTAAACGTGTGTGATTTCCATTCAAAAGTACAGCATAAAACAAAAGAGCACTGAAATCTTAATCAGTGACTTTTTCCCCTGTGACAACAGCTGTATTCCTTCAACTCCTCTCCTTCCGTAGGAATCTCACTAGGATGCCAGGATGCCCTGCCGGTTGTACAGAAACCGCAGACACATTGTCTGTTGCATTAAGAGGCAAATAATACGTCATTGGCTGCAGTTTAAAACTTGTGATTGGCGTTTGGAAATACACTGGTTTTTTTCCAAACTTGTAATTAAATGAACCCAGTAGCAATTTCTTCTCTAAGTGTGTGAGAGTGCCTATGTGTCTATTACTGTGTTTACAAAGAAGGGCTTGTTTGTCTAAATATAAAGTTTTTGCGTGTTTACATTTTACTGTGACATTTACCTTATTTTTATGCATGTGGGAACTAAGTGATATTTCATTATTTACAGTTCTCTTTAAGTGCTCAGGAGTACAGTAGGGCCCTGGGAGAAGACTTTTTTAAAAAAACTAAGCTGTATTTTATTTGCACTCCAGAAATGAGAACCCTCTGTGATGTTTCTGGTTGCGCCTGGGCATTGGGTGTGAGGTTCCCTCAGCGAAATACTTAAAGCCTGGAAGTACACAATTACTTAGCCAGTGTTTCTGTATTGCCATTTCTTAGAATGCAGAAGTGGGATCTCTGTCAGGTTCCCTGCCTAACCGAGATGAAGATGTGTAAGTAAGTGTTCTGAAGGAGATCAGATGATGCTACATCCATACTGGAAAACTATGCTTCTGTCTACCTGTGTTCGGGACATTAAAATGGACTGATACATTACTGATGGTATCACCTCCCAAAGAATCTTTATAAGTTCTAACCAGTGTGTAATAACTAGTTACTTATTCTCAGTAAGTTAGGTGCATGTCATAACTTGGATTTAATAAAACATTTTTTGTTTTTGCTAAAAAACCAAACTGGCCTGTGCACAGAGCCTGGTATTATATCTATGTGCTTCTTTATGAAGCAAAGACAAACAATTTCTTTTCAATCTTGAAATCTCAGAGTACATTCAGGTTCCTTTCTCTGTCTGTAGGGATGTTCTTCATACTATCTGTGTAGATCAGAAATTCATTAGCTGGATGTGACACATGACTCTGAAGCTATTAATATTCTTTGTTTTTACTATGTTCAGTGATTCTGTATACTACAATAATTCAGCCTAGCCTCTTCCTTACTGGAGTGTACTCTAGATACTGTCTTCAAATCTTGGCTGCGTTTCCTTGTTGTCATACAGAATACCCTTTTGTATTTACTTTGTTTACATTTTTTTTACTGGAAAAACTCTGGCATGCACAGAATTCCCATTCCTGTCACCACACTGAAACCTAACCCTTCGTGCAATAGTACCACACTATTGTTGAGAAATGGTTTTGCTTCTTAAGGCAGAGTGTAAGGGAGAGAGAGATGCGTATGGAAGAAAAAAAAGTACATGGAGACAAATACAGGATGAAACTAAACCCACATGGTATTAGAGTAAGAAATACAACAGCGGGCCATTGGCAAGAAAGCACTGATCTAGACTTGCAGGAAACTAAAGACAGACAAAAGGATGGTTTTAAGTGCAGTTTCATTAGGTTGATAGATCAGGCATATTTCCGCTATGTCCAACATGGTGTTAGAGGATTCTTACCATGTAACTCATCGCTCAGGATGGGCCTTCTTTACCTTACCCACAGGATTTACCTTGTAACCTGAGCAAAAGCTGGAACATAAAGATTATGGCCTAAAATAGCACAAAACCTAATTTTGTTGCTTGACCAAAGTTACACTTAAGTTATGCTTCAAAATGCAGACAGAGTGGAAAGTATAGGTAGTGGAAAAACAGAGTGACAAATGAGGAAGTCTCAGGTAATGATATTTTTATTTCACCTCTGTGTGCTTGAAACAATCTGATACTAGCAGAAAGACAGAAGATCATATGACTGAGTAATAAACTAAGTTATACTTAAGTAGTGGTAGGCTACTTGGGCAACATATTTGTCAATGGTTGATTAAAAATGTGACTTGTAGATTTCAGTGCTTTAATAATATAAAAATGCTAACTAGAAGGGAAACCAGCGTCTTTTATAGACAGTGTTCTCTGGAGTCTGATTTTTGCCATCTCAAAGGTACTTGCTAAACTTGATATTTGCTTTAGTTGCTGTTCATTAGGGAAGCAGATAATAAACCAAATGCTTCCTTTATAAGTCCTGTACATTCATGTGCAGTCTTAAAATCATATTGTACGCTGGCTCTTCAGAACCAGAACTCATCATTTGGAGAGTTTATTAAAATACGAATGATAGGTCAGCAAGCTCAGTCTTCAGGGGTCCTTCCACATTCATGTGATAAAGGTTAGGAAAGAGTGAAACTCAAGCTTTCCGAACCCTTAACTCTTATGCCTTCTGTAGACTCAAAGTCCCTCAGGAAAACCTTGTATCTCCTTTACTTCTGAGAAAAGACTTTTATGGTTGTTTTTTTTAATCATACTGGATTCTGGCTGAAGTTAGAATAGAAAAATTTAGATAACTATAATAGATAAATTTAGATGAGTAGAATGAATAATTTTTAAAAACTACTGAGGACTATATTTCTAAGTCCCTATGTCTGTGAACCTGCTTGCTTGTGTTTAACTGATGATGGAAGAAAGCTTGTGATTTTTTTTTTTTTTTTTTTTTACTGTCCTAGTGGAAGAAATTAGTTTTAATCCCTAAAACAGGGGTTTGATTTAGTTTAACTGCTGTTAAGAAGTTGTGTTGGTTTTGATGAAGGGGGGGGTTGAAGCCAAGCAAACAGATGCCCCTGTCCCGTCCCGTCCCCCCCCCATTCTACAGCTCCATAGTCAGAGGCTACATCTGCATTAGAGAACCTGGAAGTGGTTTTCAGGTGCATAAATCCATTTCGGCTTCTTGGGCAGGTCACTTCTTGCTCGCATGCCACCACCCTGATATCTGAGAGAGAACACCATGGATGAGAAATCTAAATGGAAGTTGTGGTGCACTGTAAAAGATGCCCCCCCCGACTGTTGGGGTGCAGGACCCTGTGCTCTGCCCTGGGAAGTAACTGTAAAGACAGACCTGTGAGGTACCTACTTGTTCTGGGTCTGGAAACACAGGGTGTTATTACAGGGTTAACAAAAATTTTCAGTGTAGAACAGAGTGGCAGGAAATAAGAGAATTCTATTTTCTCTAGTAATTAACTTTTTTTCCTGGCTGGGCCAGAAGAGAAATAGTACCAAGAAAATTGGAATAATTTGTATTTGATACAGTACAGATAGTACCAAAATTAACATTTTAGAACAGATTTCTCATAGTGTTATTTACCAGATAAGTTTAACACCAGAAAGCTTGTGTGTTTTGGAAAATAGTATAGTAATCGAGCAGTATAAGTTTGGAATTTGTTTTCTATTTTAATACTTATTTTGTAAAATAAAAACATGGTATGTGCCATACTGGATCAGACCAAAGGTTTATTTATCTCCAGTGCTGACTCTAAAGAGGAGCAGTGTAAACACGTGTGGTAGTACACTGATACTCTCCCAGGCTCCAGCTAGTATTTCAGGACAGGGGTCTTCCTTTGCCAGGTGCAGTGTTGGTGGATTTCATAACTTAAATTTAGATGTAATTGATTAGTGTATATGGTGTCTCTTGGAGTCCCTGTAAACTTCAAACATCCTAACACCCAAATAAAAAACCAACCCCCCAAAATCTCCTTTTGCTTGTTTTGAATTTATCTGACTTTTGTTCCTCCTTCCAGTTCTTGCATAAAAAGAGTACACAATGAATTAGTTTACTGTTTTCATACTGCTGATTTTTATTGTCCTTTACTGTATTCACCCCAAGGTGATATCTTTTTCAGATATAAGAGTCTTAGCTTAATTGTTTCCTGTACAGAAGCTGCTCCATACGGATGGTTGTCCATATTGACAGATTTAAAACATCCAGCAAAAGTTGTTTAAAGGCAATAAATAAATGCAATGTGCTGTTGCTTGCAAGTAGTGGTGACTGTCTCCTTTGATTTTTACTAGTCAAGGTGTTCCAGTGGCTTGACCCAAATATTTGCCTGCAGGGGTGTAGACAAATGCTTATTTACAGGACGGTCCTATTTACCAGAATGGCATCTGGAAAAGAAGATCCACCATGATGGTAGTGCCTTTCCTTTCCCATGTTCCAAGCCTGATATATAGCATTACACCTGATACTGTTCTCATGAAAACACTTATTCTGTTTGTGCTGCTTTGCTTGTAACTATTTACAGCTGTGGTTCAGCATTACAATGTGAAATACATTGCTGTGGTATGGATTACATGTAGGTAGTGTACTGGGCTTTTATGTTAAGCAGTTACGTGGTGCCAGAGGCTTTCCTTACGCTCTTAAGATGCAATTCCTAGAGAGATCACAGTCCAAAGAAATGTGAAGAACTTGGACCTGTATGACTGTGGAATGGTGTGGTCTTCCCAAATATTAGGATGTTTGGAATTGAATGGGACAGATCTGAAAGAAGATGGTGCTTCAGTCAAAGTACAAGTAAATTATTGGTGGATAAAATGCTGTGGAGTTTTGTGTCTCAATTTAAGATGCAGAGATCCAAGTCTAGCAAATGCCAAACCTTTCTTTGGTAATCAGTAGTTCAAACTTCTCTTTCAGAGAAATTAAATATGTTGTCAAGATTATTTTGACTTTGTTTTTAAAAGTCATTTCTGGATGCCTCTCTGCCTCTGATATGCCCGTGTTCCCTTTTCTGGGGTGAACAAGTAACACTTCAAGAATTACAGTTTCATTCTGGTTTTCCTTCAATATGTAAACGAACTGCTGCAGGTGAACCTGGTTAAATGTCAGTAATCTGCTGTGCCAGTTGCAAGGGGGGTTAAAGATTCAATTGCTAATCTTTACAGGCCCTAAGATCCTAATTCATTACTTAGAATCATAAAGTCTTTGAAATTCAGAAAACTCAGAAAACTGTTTTTGGTGTGAATGGCAGATTATTCATGAGAAAAAGATGAGAAGTAAGTTATTCTGGGTGACCTTGAGTTATAGTTTAACTGTTGGAAATTCTTTCTATTATAAACATATGAAAGATTAATTTTTACAGAGAGCTTGAGAGTTCCTTGTTAATTTTGTGCTTTGTGTGCAAAAAGAAACTTTCCCAGAAACTTAGAAGCTAACATTATGTATGGTAATTCTGGGAAAGAACTGTTGCCACTCAATTCAATCCTTTGCAGTGTTGCTTTGAAGTGATTCATTGGGCCATATTGGTCCCAGCTAGCAAACTTCCAAAGGCCATTAAATGAGGAATATGGCCTGTAGTTGATCTGTAGGTTTGCTAAGGAACTGTGTCCCATGGTGGAGAGTGCTACCAATACAGTTTAAAAAGCATCTGAGCCAGATTATGGAAAATAAAAATTCTTACAGTTGCAAAGTGTGACTGTGAATGCTATGTACCGGTCTACTGGATGTAGAGTTGAAAAGAATTCCCTGTATTCCCTTTTCCTTATTAGGTCTCTTAAACTTTCTAAATCCTTAGCCGTTTGATCTGAAATAGATCTGATCTATGTGAAAGCTATTTGTCTCTACAAAAAAAAAAAAAGAAAAAAAATCTGTAGAGAGGGCTGAAGCTTTAGGTGTGAAAGCTTTTGATTTTTTTTTGTATGGTCCAAATTTTGTGATTTTCGAATTTTCAATAACTTTTTTACTTTTTTCCTTTTTCTTCTCTTGTAGGACCTTCTTTTAGGCTATTTTGGCTTATTCCAACGTACTTTTGCAGCTTATGGATGTGTGCATAGTTAAGATGATAAACTGGAAGAAAGGGAGAGAAGTTGGATCTATATCAATTGTGGTAAATCAGTGGTCTAGGGTGCCCATTAATTTAAACTGCAAATATGATCCTAGAACTGGAAATCTATCCACAGCCATTAATAAAGGAAATATTTGAAAGAGCTATTATCCATAGCTGGGCCTCGGTATGAGATCCAGTGCAGCATACCCTTAAATATACTGTACTGCTGCACTGCATGTAACTAAAGAACTTGTCAGTTAGTCTCTGACTATTTGGCCATACTCCACCCCAATATGCCATTCAATTGTTTGTGAATGGGTCCAGTGTTTGTACCTGCAGAAATCTGCTGCTTTGGCTTTTGCAAGTGTTCATGATTTTTTTGCATGCAACAGGGCTTCCTGACATCTGCTTCAAATCAAATTTTTTCTTACAATATTCATGTATGCCCTCTTGTCCTGTTGTGTGTACTAAACTGAAAATAATTCTTCAATAGACATCCATATCATGTAGGATTTTGTGTACTTTCTATAAACGCCATCTGGATTTGATACTGCTGTAGAGAGGCAGGATGCTTTGTTTCTTGACAAAGTTTTGTATCAGAAACGCTGTCAGGAAGGAATCCGTGGGCCTTTCTTCCTTTCAAACCTGAGATAGTGCTGTCTCTGTCTACAGCTTTACTTCACAGGCTTTTTAAATGTCACCAAAAAAAAAAAAAAAAAAAAATCCACAACCCCAAAAGGCTTGAATAGTCTAACTAGCTCAGGAAGATGTTTCAGTAATGGTGCTGCAGACTCTCGTTTATGGAGCCTGCAGAGCTGTAGCAGGCGGTTTGCCAGAGCAACAAATTAACATTATTTAACATTTCTGAAACTTTTAATTAAGCTTGTTTTAGGCTTGCAGGCAAACTGAAGCATATATTCCCATCCCCTGTTTAAGAACGTTCTTGGCTTCTAGATGAGTTTTCCTAAGTGGTCCCAGCTCTAATAATGTCATCCTAACGAGCTGTGCAAAACATGGTGTGTTTTGTTCTAGAGGCTTCATGCGCAACAATTTTGCTTTCAATCCGCATTGGTGTGCACCCCATGATTTTTATTTTGAGTTTCAGGTTCAGTGGGAAAAGAAAAAAGAAAAAAAGCAGCGTTTCACAGGGTTTTATGTTGGTTCCATAAACTGGCCCATATTCTCTCTAAAGATGTGTGAATCTTAGCTAACCTTTTATGAAAAGTTTTGTATTTGTAAAGAAATTCAAAAGGGGCACATTGTGTAGTTTATGACTTCATTGTGAACACTTTTTACAGCTGTAATCCTTCCTTCTGAATGTTATATTACAGCTGTTGCTCTTGCTACATGGCTAAGGTAACAAAATGGTTCCTCTTATAAAGCCCTATTTGCAGATGGCTTGTGAAATGTTCAACTTTGCAGATGAATTATTCTATATTTTGGATTGTGGCCTAATATACTACTTTTTTTTTTTTTTGTGGGAAGGTTTGAGGAAAATCAGTTCAGTCTCTTGTATGAAAGTGAGGAAAATGCAAGTCCGACGTTTAGAGCAACTAAGGTTGGAAAGCTAGTTTTACAGGGAAGTATTTTACTCTAAAAAGAAGTGCCTGAGTATGATTTAGAGGGGGTTATTTCTGTTTAAATTATAAGCCAAATCCAGGCAAGCCTGGAAAATGCACCTGTGGAGAGAGAGTGAACAGAACGGCTCTAAGTCTTGCTGGATATTTTCCTAATCTTTAATAAAGCTATGACTTGGTGAAGGAGATGATGATCCTTCAGCAAAGTAATCCATTACTTCAGAAAGATGCAAGGAGCAATAAAGAGGGTTTGTTTGTTTGTGTGTTTTGTTTTTTTTTTTTCTTAGAACTTGAAGGATTGTCAAAGCTGAAGCTTTTCAAGTGTTTTTGAGTCAAAGTATATTCCAGTTGGAAATGTTTCAATCAAAGGAAGACTTGCATATGGAGGAAAACGGATGAGATTCCCTCCTCCTCCTGCCCCATTCTCAGCATGGATTTGTAGTGCTTAGAAAAAGGATTGGAATCGGGTCTTCTAAAAGAATACGCCGTTGTTGTTATAATAAGTAGAGTCACTCCAACAGAAGTAACTGAAATTTGGTTCCAGCACAATGAATTGCTTCAAGATGATCAGCTTGCTGTGGAAGAGCAGTAGTGGTCGGCATCAGAAGCCTTTTTGAGGAGTAGCTTGAATAATGGGCTGCTTCTGAATGTGTGTAGGAAGACTAGAAGGGTTTGCTCATTATATAATGAGGATATACACATATTCCTGTAATTTGGTTTGCATGGTACATCACTTTTCACTAGCTGTGGGATCAGGTCTGTTCATTGGTCAGTGTCTTGCAATTCTCTGCCATCTGCAGCTTGGACCTTGACAACCTGAGTGCCAGCATGTACAATTAATTCACAAGAAACTGTTTCTGAGGATGTGAGGTGCATAGTCTGAACCTATGGGCCTACAGTATCTTTCCTGTACTTCGGTATTATCCATAAAGAATATAAATATTCTGTTAGGAGCTATATGTTACTGAGAGAAATTTCATATCCCTGAAGATTGACACACCTTTAAATGTGTCCATTTTTACAGCTTTTTTCTTTTATCTGTATCTAATACACGATACGGCAGTGTCAGCATCACATGGAGATGATGTACTTCATAGTATTTATATTCAAGGCGCAAATCACTGTGCATACCACTGAATTAGTAGGATCAAACATGTCCGTAGAATAACTCCTGATTTCTAGTGAATTGTGCTCAAGTTTGCTTTCTTTTTTCCCCGTGGGTGTTTGTCCTGGCAACTGAGGGAATTTCTACACAAGTCATGATGCTCCCCAAGTAGTTTATCTGCTTTGTTTTTCTAGAGACATCTGAAGAAAGGCTACACATAAAACTGGCTTCCAGGCAGTTGTAGTGAAAACAGTGAGTTGCTACTTCTGGAAGGTATAGTTTAGCATTGTAGGGACCAGGCTTTGTTCATTTTGTACCTAGAAACAGCATTGGTGATGGGGAGCGTATTTTGTGCTTCCAGACTATGCTTTAATTTTAGGTTTTTTTGTCGTCCTTTGGTTTATGTCCTTCAAGAACTAAGAATATATCAGTTAGTTTGCTGAATAGCTTAGCAGCAGCTCTTGTTTCAAACAATAAAAAAAGTACGAAAAAAATTGGGTACCATAAAAAGTACATGGGAAATATTCTAGTACTCTTCTGCCAGGTAAAACTCAGCTAGATGTCATGCTGAAACTTTCTAATTCTAATTTGTAATTTATGGTCTGAAAATAGGACTGTAAGATAGCACAGCATGCAACAGGGAAAAAGTAATTTCATAATAAGGATGGTATTTTAATGATATTTTGGTATAATTTTTACAAGTGACTATTATTATTCAAAACATAAGAAGGACATTAAAGTTTTGCTGTCCTGATTTATGTGGAAGTTTGTACGTTAAGGAGCTGATGAAGTTTATAGTGTTTTCTGCTGGCTAAGTTGATGCCAATCTGATCAATGTTCTGGATGCTATGTATGTTGGAAATAATGCAGCTTCAGGTTGGCTGACTTGCATGCATACGGACATTGCTGTCTTTCAAGAAAGCATAATAAATGTGTACTTTTCATTCAAGTGGACTTTTCAATCTGAAATTAGTAAGATGAGAAATATGTGCGAACACAATGTACTTGGTTTTTTAAACAGCTCTTCAATAATACATGATGAGTGGAAACTTTTTCAGGACATTTTGCAAGAATGCCTCATATTGAGAGATGAGGAAGCAGCCTCCTGTTCTTGTGCTGTGAAATTGAGCCGTTAATATTTACGGCATTCTGGTAACTAGCAATAGAAGGTTTTGGGTATTAATTCAGTTTCACTGGAGCAGTTGTTTATGTTGTGGTGATGGTAGCACGTATTATATGTGTCTCCATTTAATGGATGGGATAAATGGCTTCAGCTTGGCCCACAAATATAAACTATCCTAATTTGAGAGCAGCCCTGTAAAACAGGAATGTGCACCTCATTTTAGGTCAAAGCATTTGTAAGGAATGTGCCCAAGACACCTGCACAAAATTAAAGCCTTTACTCCCCCTGTACACAAAATTTTCAAGAGGTAATTACCCTCAGTGTGAAACATAATACGGCTCCCATTAGATGGAACACATGGAGTGAAAATTGAATAGACATCTTGTCAGGAGTGCTCCTACGAATTAACAGGGCTGTCGAAAGCAGTAATAGGAGCGTTTTCTTCGCCTTTGTGTACAACTGTCCCTCTCCTTACCTCTTGCAGTTTATGATGAGGCTGTTGCCATTTGCCTCAGCAGACAGACACAGGCTACTTCCATGTCGCTGTCTCCTGCCAGCTGCTTTGTTTCTGCGGAGCTGGCTGCTGCCTTGAAAGGCTCCCACTTTTGTCCTCAGCCTGCCCGACTCCGTTGCACTCGGTTCCCGGTCGCTGTGCCAAGGGCTGGCGCGGAAGTCCCTACTTTTCTGTGAGCTGCAAGGATGAGAGTGACAAAGTGGGGCTGCTGGGTTCAGCATCTCACTTTGTTAAGCCGGTCTTTTATCCTTCAGGGAACTTCCTCTGTGGAGATGGAGCTGAAAGTTAAGCTTTCATGCTTTGTTCTGGCAGCCGAGCCACAAATATCCAGTTTCCTCTCTTATTGTTTGACGTTTTGTTTATGTCTCTCTGTTACAGAAATAGAGCAAATGGTCTTTGTGTTCAGGTTTTCTGCTCCCTCTAACTACTGAATGATGATAAGGTTCTGGTTCGGCACTTGCACTGGTATTTCCTCTGTTCCTCCTACTTTTGAAGATCTCTGCCAAGTGGTGAAATTGTGTGCCTGCACATCTGTAGCACCTGCTTACTACTGGTTTTGTAGCTATTCCTCTCCATCTGATGGTTGTCAGGTAAACAAGGTGTGAGATATGCTGGCAGCTTTGGGGCTTACCGAGCCTTTGCGAGTACTTGGACAGGCAGATGGTGCCTTGGATAATGTCACGCCGTAATGGAGGTGTCTTGTGGTGCAACCTTCTGGGCTGTGTTGGCTCTGCTCCAGAGCAGTTCAGTGTAATTGCTTAGGCTTCTACTTGGATTGAACATTAAAACCTATTTAAACGAGAACTGAATTCTCTAGCCTGCAGTAGTGACCGTAAGTTTGACTGAAATGCTTCAAGTTGCAGTGAACTTGTTAGAAGGGTTTATCCATTAATTCATGGACGTTTTCAGCAGCTCTTATAGAGTTAATCGCCAGTTTGCAGCCTTGCCAAGTGTAGTTTGAATTGTCTCCGAGCTCCCCAGGAGGGAGACTACAATTTCAGATGTCACAAAAATACCTCAGGTTCTGTTCCTCGTGCTGAGTGATAAGCTTCTACGGCTGAATATGTAGTGGTGTATGTTGATTGTGTTTGAAGGCAGGTGAAATTAAGGGTCCATCCAAGCTTTTGACTACCTAAGTAGGAGCCTAACAACCCAGTGCTGCCTACTCCTCTTTGCTTTTTCCCTTCTCTCCTCGCTTTCTTCCCTGCAACATAGATAATGATTTGTCTCAAGGGGTGGTGGGGAGATGGAGTCCTTGTGTACATAGAGTGCTTTTTGCTTTTTTGGGGCAGCCTTTTGCAAGGCTGATCTGTCCTTTTGGCAGCATTAAGCGTTGGAATAGTAGAAATTTCTGCTTCTGCTAGTGCAGAAGTAAGTGAATAAAATACCTGCAATGTGTTGCGCTGTCACAAAATGAATTTCTTGTTCTGCTGCTAGCAGTGACTCTGGATAATTTGCGTTGTAGTGTTGTGTTTAATGATTTCTAGATATAAACCTAGCTCACTTGTGAGCAACAACTTGGTTTTGCCAAATCAGCCTTGCAAGCTGAGCATGGAATTGGAAAGCTACTTGTTTGCCTGTCCTGCGTGTTATTCTCACTGATAACCCCTGTTTTATGCCTATTGTAAGAGCGTGTATAGAGTGCATCTTGGCAACTATGGCAGCTCTAGTACAAATCAGTTCCCAGTTAGAACAAATAGGTTTTTAACATGTAAATTCAATAAATGATAACATTGTGCAGTTACATTTCACTCTGTAGTTCTTCCCTCAAAACTTCTGAGCTATTTTGATTCACATCTTGATTTTTCTTATGGACTGATTCCATGTGAAATCAGAGACTCGGACACTTCATACACTTGTAATTCAGCATTTCCTTTTCAGTAGTGGTTTAAAGATCAAAAGAGCTGTGAGCCTCTGTTGTCTATATTTTCTGGAATGGGAAACTTTCCTTGTGCTGCTTTAGTTGTCAACTTTTCCTGTCCTTTTCTTGCCCTTACTTTATTTCAATGTAACTGTGCTCATATTTAATTTAGTTGGTAAAGTTGCTTCTGTAGTTGCTTATGTTTTTGCCAAGCACTTTGGGTGCTGTAAATGTAATGTATATCAATTAGAATTAATCTGGACTCTGAAATTTTAGTACAAATTTGGACTTCAATGTTCCCCAGGTTCCAGGAGGTTTTGGGAAGGATAAAGTCATGCAGTTTTGGGCTTTGGTTGCTTTTCCATGTGACTGGTTTTTTTCCTTGTTTATCACTTTTTGTCTGAAAGTGGCCAAACAGCAATTCAGCTGCCCTTCTGGTGCGTATTCTGAGCCTAAAGTAGATTATTAGTGGTGGTTTTTTTGCCTCCCGTACTTTATAGGTTTAAAAAGATTATACTTTAAGTTTTGGCACGGTAGTTACATGGAATTGTGAGAATACTCTTCAGGTTTAAGTCTCCTGAACTGACATTTGCTGAAAAGTTAGTTTAAAGAAAACGTTTGGACTGTGCTGTATGCTGTTGTAGCCATTGGTAAATATATTCTTGGAATTCAAAGGCTGTAATCTAGGAACATTCAGAGCTCCCTGTACTATGGTTGGGGTTTCAAATTAATTTGAAATAAAGACCCAAGTCCTGTGCATCAAGTATAATTATTTTCTTCACATTACATGATGTGACTGTTTTTTCCTTGTCACAATTGTAATAATCTGATTTGTACCTGATGTAGGAAGGTGGAATGAAAACTCTCTGGGGCGGGCTCCTGTGACTCTCTTGGCCTTCAGCAGCCCAGCAGCATCTTGTTCTCATGGACCATTGAAAGATCGAGGCTCTTCACTGCCCATGTTATCATTTATATATCTGGTAATCAGTACTCAGAGTTTGTTGAAGGTAGCTGAACTAGATTACTGCTATCCCAGCTACTCCAGAAAAACAAAACCACTTCTCCCTTTCAGTTGCGGTTTTGGGGAAATGTCTTTCTGTATTTGAATCAACATATGCCGCGTTAGAACAGCGCAGATGGTATTGCAGTGTCTGCAAGTCCCTCCTCAGAAGATTCCTGTGAGCATCTAGTTCACAGCAGAACTTGAGGCTCAGGTGATTAATGTGGGTATAGAGAGGTCATTGCTGGGGGTGGCTGCCCGCCCTGCAACGCTTCCAGAACTTTTCTTTCACCTGCAATTACTTCTGCTTCATAAATTTTTAAAAAAGATACTGATGTAGTATCCAGCAGAACAAGGCACTTATCTGGATTTTTAGAAAGACAGTCATACAAATAATAATGAACCATAAACCATAACAAGCTTGACAAGAAATAAATGCTGGCTAGGACAACCTTTCCTCTCTGGATTGTAGACAGGTGCTATCCTAATGAACACTCCAAAAGTGAGGGGAGACTGAAGAATCATTTCAGAGTCTGATCTAAGAACCAAATGGCTGCAGTTCAACGTTACTTTAGGAACTGCAAAGTTAAAGGTAATCCCAATAGCTGAATTAGTGGGCAAACAAAATGCTAGACAAAGGTGCATAATAAAATTAATGTTTTTACATAGTTCTGCAATTTTCCATGTGTACTTGCAAGAATTTTGTGGATGTGATTTTTTTTTTTCTGTATACAGACACGTACATGTCCTTTAGCTTTTCAATATGGTACCTTTCCAACAGAGGAGCCAAAAGCAGTTTTGATAAATAGAGTTTTCAGGGATATGTGTGTAAACCATTTGAGTGTAAGATGTCTTAATTAGTTTTACAGGATCTATAAAAACCAAAGTATTTTGGCCAAGGACTGATTTGCATTTCACGACTGAGCATTTTGAGTCTGTCCTGGTCATTTGTCCTAGCACTGAGGAAAATGTGATTCCAAATAATATGTAAATTTCAAAATGAGCTTTAGAAAATAGGGAGAGCACTGCAGATGATGCTTTCTAAGTTGTCGTTTATTTGTGGTATGCTAGCCTTTTGGTACTTGCTGTTCTTTTTGAGGTAGTTTTGAACAGCTTTCAGAATAATGCATAAGGATTCTGTGTGTGTATATGTGTATATAGGTGTGGTGTTTGTATATATGTGCTGTCAGTTGGAAAATGGAGATATTGCCCAGTAAAACTTTTCATACTCTATTCCATCTCTTATTACTGTTTGTTTTGAATGGCCCCATTGTTTTTTACCAGAGTGCTGTGCTGGTTGCTCTTGTGATACTTTTTTTTTTTTTTTTTTTTTTAAATAAAGGGGTAGGGAGAGACCTCCCAGACATCTGTTTTAAATCAAAGTGCTTTAATTTCCATGTATGCCATCTTCCATCCATCATCAATACTAATTCTCAAATAGTCAACATGTGCAGGATTTCATGTGCTGTCTCATAGGCACATCTTTAGCTTATATTTTTAACTTGTTCATAAACATGCTTGCTTTAACATATTCTTAGCTTGCTCTTCTTGGATTTTAAATCCAGAATCAAGAGCACACTGTCCTTCAAGTGTCATTTCAGTGTGTTCAGCATCTTTTACTAAAATACAAGTTAAACAAGCCCAGCTGGCAGTTCACAGGATATGTTTAGACATTCTTTCTACTTAGATTAACAGGACTAAATCTTAGATGCATTTGTAGTTATGTAAATCCATGTGAACTCAAAGCTGTCATTCAAATGGTTTCAGAAGAAAAGCGGTTGCATCTCAAAATATCAGTGTCCTTGTCTGGTCTTGATGTTCCTTAATATTTTCTCCCATAGCCATGCTGAAATGATGCTAGCAGCTGGAGAGGTAAAGGGTTAGATAGTATTCTGCGATAAGCCATGGCTTTTTTAGATTTGTTCTCAACTGTTAGTTGACAGCTTCATTGCTTATCTGGACTGTTTTCAGTTGCTGCCACCACTGGACTAGTAAGAATGGTAGCATGTGTTCTCATTATACTATTTTTTTTATAGTGTTCTATTCTAGTGAAGGCATCTAGAGCCTACCTATAAAAGGCGCATTTTTATTATTTAATTTTTAGTTAAAATATTCCGTTTGCTTGACAAACTTATGAGCAAATGAAGCAGGTCTTTAATTCTGAAAAGCTTTGGAAACTTCTGGATGAAATTTCTGATAGGAGTCTTTCATGTACCAGCTATTTTTTGCCCAGTTCTATTTAAAGGACAGTTTTCTACTTCAAAATGGCAAAAAGATCTGAGTTATGATTCTGTGTACTTCTGTGGGAAGAAAGAACTTTTTAAAATAAATGGCTTGGCTTTTTTTATCTTACTGGGGAAAGAGGTACTAAGGTAAGGGACATGCACGATAATGCCTAGGCATAAAATAAAGCCAAAGCTGGAACATGAGGCTCTATTTACCCAGGAGAGGACAGATTTGACCACATACAACCCATAAGATGTAGGTGTAACTCCTTTAGGTAGGTTCCAGAAGTGATCTGAATATTGGCATTTGTTTGGTCTGAATGGGAAGGTCATGCCCCGTGGGTAAATTTGTCAGGTCCAGGGGAAGAGTAGGGATGGGGTGGAAGGCGGCACACGTCACATGCGGAATTCCCAATGTAGAACAAAAATCATGACCTGCCATGCTTTTGTTACCCCAAAGCAAACGCTTTTTAGCGGCCTTTGGAATATTGTAATTAAAGTACAATATGAGACTTTGTCATTTTTTCCCCTCTATAGCGCTAGTCTATCACCACTGAAATGGTCAGGTACAATATATAAAATCACTCCTGTGAGGCTCATTTGGGGTGACTCAAGAGAAAGGGGAGTGTTCTGTAGGAATTCAGAATGGGCTTTGGTCACCAACCATTACGTTCCTCCTGAGACTGCTAACTGGTCTTGAAAAGTTGTTTTCTTAACTACTAAAATTTAAAGAGAAACTTTTTTGCCTGTATCACTTCTCATAAATGTATCTGAAATGTTTGGAGTATCTGATCTGCAAGGTGACAGCGTGAGCTGCAGGTATACCCCGGAGTTTGCCCCGGGAGCAGAGCAGAGACTTGCTAGCCCAGCAGGCTCAGCTCCTAGAAGTTTATAGAAATGCAAATTACATGTCAAATAACAAAACGAAAACAAAAAGAAGTGCTAAGCTACTGAAGTGGCTCAGCATGCTAATGACAGGCTTCATTAGAGTATCCTAATACAGACAATTGCTGCAGCTATGAGCAGAATAGATATAATGACTCGTCATTCACAACAGAGCAAGCACTGAGTATTAGCGAATTATTTAGTACTGTTTTTTTCAGTTGGTTGGACAGACTTGATAGAATGAAATCTTCTTATAGGGTATTATTTTGAATGATACAGGCAAACAAATGTCTCTCTTACTGTTGTTTTTTTTAACTTGGCATTCACAATGATTTTTAATGCGCAAATCTTTTTGGAAAGAGATCAGCTTCAGAAAGCGAGAAAGGATGAAAAGATGCAAGACCCACAAACAGTAAATGTAAAACTCTCCATGTATCATACACAAAATAACTCGTATCAGGAGGCCTGTTTCTTTTACTGCATGGGTTACTAGAGCTTTCTGTCTCCTTTGGAATAATCGGATAAAAGGAAGTGTTAAATTTAGTGACTTATAAATTACATCAAAAGAGAATTCCAGTAGCCATAAACCAGTCTTTCAGCCCCCCAAAAGTCATATTTAATGCTAAATAGCTTCGTTAGCTTCATTATTACATAATTTTTTATTAAAATTCTCTCCTACTTTGAGTAGGTCATGCATGTGAGCGTGCACATATGTATATTATCATTTAATACTGACCTTTTTGATTCTTCTGTTAATGAACACGGCAGTATTCCAAGTACAGGAGGTCATCACACGTATTCCAGGTGCAGCCTTGTCTAATAGAAGAGCATCAGCACAACTGCGTTTGTGCCTCTGAAACAAAAGTGTGATCTGTTTCAGATGTGCAAGATAAAATGAAGTGTTAAACTACTTGCAAGCAATAGTCATTTTTTTTCCTTCTGTTGAAAAATGAAGGTGCTTTGAGCTTTTTACCATACATTGGAGGCACACAAATCTATTTTGCAGAAATCTGTAACTCCTCATAGAAAGATAATGAACAGTAGGAGGAATGCTGTATTCAAGAGCTAACTGGAAAATTGTTCTCATGGAAGAACTCTGTATGTACAGGTTGTAAATAGTCACTGTGTGTGGACCTACCTGAACCACATTGCCTCCCTCCTTTTTTTTTTTTTTTTTTAAATAAACTACATACATTGCTAATATAACTAGAATAAACATACCTCTGAAATAGAGAATGCAAAAATTACATTACAAAAATTTTCAGTCTTTTTTTTGTCATCGCTGCGTAAATTGCCTATTTGGTTTTAGGCTTTCAGTCTTGCAAGTAATGAAGTGCATAGGACATCTGATATGTTTGTCTAGGTAATGTTCTCACCTTGCTATTTGTCTTTGACTCCCTTACAGTGAAATTTTTTTTTACAAAAGCTTCCATTTTGGCAAATCTCAGCCTGTCTTAGTACCTCTCCATGCACTAACAGTCTGGGTTTTCAGAACGCTTGCTTTCCCCTCCTGGGCTTCGGGAACATCTTTGAGTATTTTTCAGTGTCTCAAATAATGGACACGAAAAACTTGAAGTCACTCGGACAGGTTTTAAGATATCTTAAACTTTTTAAATCTTTTAATCTTTTTCAAGTTCTAGATTTATTTTGTTGCCTTTTGAGAATTACTCACCTGCTTCTCGTTGCCTTGCTCTACAGATTTGGGATCAGTGATACTAAAGACATGAAATCATGTGCCTTCTGATATCCCATACTAGCTTGAGTAGGTGGACTTTGGAGTAGAAAGTGGTGTCACAGTATTAAAAGCACAAAGAACTGAGGAAAGCTATTTGATGTTATGGGACGTATAGTTCAACAAGAACTGCTAGAGGGAGTTGTTGCAGCAAGTGTAAAATGTAGATCCTGTGCAAGTGTGCTAAAGGAAGTTGCGTCCCTTGCAATGAAAAGTTAGTATTAGAGTGGGACAGCAGATGAAATGAGAACGATCACAGGGAAATGATGTCGAGATAAGTGTCTTTACCTTCTTTTCTTCCACTTCTGATCCACACCCCCTCCCCCCCCAAACATTTGTACTGTTGTATGTCTACCCTCAAAAATGTGTTTATTGCTAAATGGTCCATTAGACTTGGGAACAAGGGGACTGGCCTTGATGTACGTGGAGAAGCAAAACAGACTGTTACCACAAAATCTTTTTGGCAATTGAAGTTTATTTTGTACAAGTAATTTATTTTAGTTACCTGAGCCATTTGACTTTATTATGATACTATTTGGAAAAGTTTATTGGTGTATGGAGATAATTTTGCAGATTGTGGGTACTATGAATACACTGAGAAGGCTAGGAACCCATGTGTTTTAATTTGATTCATTAAATACCAGGGGATTATGAAGAACTGAATATGTCAGTCAGTCCATATAATCTTTTTATAAAATTGTGAGATTCACAGGCAGGAAAATGACATATCGTTTCCAGTCTCCAAGCCCTTTCTGAGCCTATTTGTTACTTTCTGTAAGGAGAGGTAACTTTTGTGGCAATATTTTGATATGATAGACATTAAAAATATTTAGTTTGCACTCGTGATTTCTCACAGTTTTTTGTCCAGATGATAAAGCTATGCAGTGGATTGGGCTAAAATAAAGGTGATGAGGGACTTTGTACCTAGAGCCTTTGCGTGCTTGACTGCTATTCATTCCTTTTTATGGCTCCTGCTTTGACAAGTGAAATGTAGCTGCCTTTGCTTTCCAGACTGTATCCCAAGTGTTCCAGATGAGATGAAGCCAACTCATGGAAAAGCATGTAGGCAGAGACAGCCAGTTTTTATGTTGATCCCCACTCCACATAATCCCCAGTGGCTGACAGGCCAGTTAAAGGAGTAGGTCAGCACTGATTCTGGACAAGAATTTTTTTCATCTATGCTGTTGGGTTACATTTTCTCTCAGCAAGGTTAGGTAATGCAGTATGATGAATTATGCTGGTAGCTTATTATCTTTATTATTTCTCATTTTGCTAAGTCTGATTGCATTTTAAGCTCTCTTTTATGCAGACCATGATCTACTGCTTTGTCCAGACTAGTTATTGCAGGAACTGCTGTAGTACTTGAGTGTCTGAACCAGGTGTGCTGTGTGCCTTTTGGAGAACATGAGCTCCTTTGCCTGCCGAGGAGGGCAGAGAAAACCACTCTGAGGATGTTACAGCAGGGCTAAAACCTTCTTGGAGACTAGCAAGTACTGTTATTGCTTCTTTGGGAATGATTCCTGACTGTTCCCAACAAGGCGGGGTGGGCTTATTACCTAAAGCAATACTGACAGGAAGATTTTGTTGGTATTCAGAATGAATCTTCTAGTTCATTGTCACTTTATTTCTCTCAGATTTCTGCAGTTCCAGCAAAGAAAGCGCACTTCATTGGGAATTCACGTAATGCTATTTTTAGCCTTCGTGTTCTTTCCCCCATGCTATAGCTATGTGTAAACAGCTGAGGTTAGAGTATTCTATATTAAAGGGTACATATTGTTTCTTTAATAATGAGGATACTTTCCATTTAATACGTTAGAGCTCAGTAATTGCTGGGTTTGTTCACATGATTCACCTCTAGGCATAAGTCAGTAAAGGAAAACCTCAGTGGGAGTCTAAAATTACTGGAAAATATGAGTGAATGTGAGGAGAGGTGGTGGTGTACACTGTGTGCAGGCACGTGTGTGTGTGTGCACATCTTCCCTATCGAACATTCTGAGCCTATCCCTTTAGGACCGATTTTCAAAGTTGGAGGTAACAATTTGGTTCCCAGGTACCTCTTAATAATCCCACCAGTTACCTTTTGAAATCCTCTCATTGGAGCATCTGAAAGGTAACTTGTTTTCCTCCCTTTCCAATACTATCGTCTCTGTGTTTTCCAGAACTTTAGCTCATGTCTGGGTGCTCTTCTCTAAGAAAGCTTTCAGGAGGAAGAGCATTGCAAAGGATTGGTTACTTACTGCAATAAAAAGATAAGTAATAATTGGCTGAAGGGGGATGCATGATACCCGAATTAGCACTGTGACTCTGATGTTAAATCACCTCCTGTCCCAAGCAGCATGCAAGACTCCAGCAAAAATTCTTCAGTGATGAAGAGTTTTGAAAATCTTTCAATAAAAAATGGCAATTTTCATTTCAGCCTAATGTTCTGAGGCAAAGTTTTTTGCTTATTTTAAATTAAATGGCATCTTAAGAATACACTTGAATTGCATTTTAAGACTACATTAGTTACATGAAAGCACACTGTAATTTTGTTACAACCTGTAACTTTGCAGTGTTTTTTAAATCTGAGTTCTGTTGCAAAACAGCTTGATGCTAAACAAAACAGAAATTACCCCCCTGCTTCCAGGAAGAAAATTTCCTTCGGAAAGGCATGACATTCTAAAAGTGCTTCCAATAACAACAATCAAGGCACTCTCAGGATTGGAAGGCATAAATGAGATTATTTGAAAAAAAAATCACTTTAAATGCAAGCTGGCATTTTTACAGTAACGTAATGATATCATCCTGGCTGCTGTGCGCTGATGAAAGCAGGTGAGAGTTTGCAGCAGCTCCGTACTGGCACCGCAGGCTCCAGAGCAGGAACCTGCAAGTCTAGCCGTAGGCTTGGAGAAGAAAGAGGACTTTGTGACAGATGAGACTTTGCAAAAAGGAAGGGAATCAGAGCTTTGAACATGTTGTGTGTGCACACACGTGTGTGGAAGAGAAGGAAGGAGGGAACTTATAGGCTATTTGTTTCCTTTTTCTATTGTTGTTTGTATGCCACAGAATGTGATCGTTTTTCTATAAAAATGTTTTTACTGTACGCTTGGTGTATTCCCATAAAAATGCAATTCTTCCAAAAATATTCTGCATTTCTGAAGTGTTCTATGGTTGATTGCTGCATCATAACTTTCATGTTTTCATAGCCTTGTGATTGGTCTCTGGCTCTGCATTATGCCATGTGTTACTCTTCCCTTTCTTGTTTATTTTGTCTCTTTTTTTTTTTGTAATCAGCTGTGAAGAGGGGGCCATGCTGCTGGCCGCTTTGATCCCGACAGCACTGGAGAATGAATAATTCCTCTTCTACCTCCATAGTGCTTGGATAGGACAGGTTGTGATGTAGTCTGAAAGGTGTAAGAGAGTGTAATCTGCTTACTTAGCAAATTAACAATAAAAATTCTGAATAGTCAATATAATAAATCCTCTTAAATGCTAAGAAAGTATTTTTTTCCCCTTAAACTCTCCACTTTCATTACCTGCCCCCACTTGAAATATTTTGAACTTGACCTGTAAATCACTGCAGTTCAGACTCTGAAATGATTTTCCTTACCCAGTTGTGTGGTAACTGTGGTTTAGTGTAAAACAGATTTGTCCTGTGACCACTGAAGTAAGAATGACTGAAGGTGTATCAGAAATGCACGTTTTAGAGTGACTGCTGTACAAATGATCTTCTGATACTGTTTTACAGTGTAGTTAAATAGCGCATCGCTATATTGTCATTTTGTTATAGGAACCTGCTTGGTTAGGTGCTGCCTTCTCCTCTGTGTCTGCAACTCGATGCAGAGAGCTCACTGGAACGTGAGCCATTAATGAAAATGGGAACCTCTCTGCAAAGAGATAAAGCTGGATGGTTTCCTTCCACAGATTCAATCCTTAAAGAGCTTTCTTGGGAAACCGGAGGGGTTGTTTCAATATAGCAATTGCAATATCTACAATTTAGCAGATTAAAAACCCAAAACTGTTGACAGACTACCTTAATAGTGTTTGATAATGTTTGGGCAAAGGGGTGCTTTAAATGGGATGGTGGTGTTTGTGGTACTGTTTGCCTCCTTTGCTGCATCTTCAATGCTCTTGAGCATAAGCAGTTTTCAGGACTTAACAGTTAAAACTTCTATGGTGTGTGGCATTCCTCTGGCTGACTATTGAGTAGCAGTTTGCCCTGGGCAAAATGTGTTGTATTCTTGACAGGGAAAAAAAAAAGTGAAAGTTTATCTGTATGTGTTATCTTAAAAATTGTTCCAGATGAACACACAGCAAGCTTAACATACCGTTAAAGCAAATCATGCTGAACTGATTGTAGGACTTGTCAGTGATGAGTAACAGCTCTCTGGTGATGACCAGTTGGTTGGGAATTTTGCAATATAGTGGAATATATAAATGGGGTAGCATTTTTCCATTGCGTAAATTCTGAAGACCTGAAGGGGAACACCCCCCCCCCCCCAAACCAGAAGCAATAAAGAATCAAAATAGGCAGAGGGATATCTTACGTAGCTCAAACTTACATAGCTTAAACTTGGCAAAATTCCGCACCCGTCCCTCAGCATAAATAAGTATTAGCCTGTGGTATGTGGTCATTTCTACCATGTAATGCTCCTCTAAGCCATGACCACCAGGTCAGGTGAATTCCACTCTTGTGGCCAGCTGATGGAAGTTTGCTATCTTGATGGATTGAATACTTGCCAAAATAATTCATACTGTGTGAAATTAAAGAGACAGATTACTACTAGGCAAAACACATCTGTCTATATGTCTGGTGATAAATGCTCTGAAAAAAATAAACATACATAATTGTGGATAGGCTGCTTACAGCCTATTATGCCACAGCCTTAGCCGGGTTCTCCCGGTGCTAAATGCAGAGGGCAGTGTGAGAGAGCTGGAGTTAGGGACTTTTCTGCAAGTGGCATATTTCTACAAAGCTCTCATTTGAACAGCATTAAGTGTGAAGTGCTGTTTTGATTCAGCTTTTCACACAGTAATGAGTAATGAATAATAAAAGCTGCTTTTTTTTCCTCTCAAAATGAGGACTGAGGGGAAAAATACTTTTTAGATTTTTTTCAGTATTAGATGTATTAGATACCTAGTTTGATGTTGCTTGTATATGTTCATTGTCTGTTAGCTGTTTTCCCTTCATTGTGTTGCGAAAGATCCCAAACCCACAGCACTATGTAGCTCAGGTAAAGGATGTACAGACTGTTAAAAGGAAAGCATGAAGTGCAGATTGGCTTTAGAAATGTTTCCATTTGTCCTTATTCTGGTTAAATTAAAGCTGAAGGTGTCCCTTAAAACCCAAGTACCTGACAAGCTTCAGGTATGCTGACTTGATTACCGTTCTAACTCTTTCCACCTGTGGCTGTTCTCGACATGTTGAGCTTCTGTATGGGCTGTCAGGGGGCTCTGGCAAGGCTCCTGGGGCTCTGGGTGTCCATCTTCCTTATTCATGCTGAAAGGTAGGGTTGGATTATATATTTTTTTCTCAGCAAACTGAGATGTACAATCTTGTGTTAACAGGTGAAGCAGTTATCGATGGTTAAGCTATGGAAAAAAAAGCAGCAGCACTGGGGCGAAGAATTTTTTTTTTTAAATGCAGAATTTATTGTGAAATCTTTATTTTTGCATACCTATCTTTTCATTTTCTTTAAGTGTTTTTCTTTAGTGCATGATCTAAATAGATTGGAAAATGTGAACATGCTGGAAAGGAAGCAATGCAAAGTATTGAAAAGACATTTAAAACTAAGATAAAATATTGTTTAATGTTTATAGAAAATGTGTGGGAAGCTCAGTATTTTTGTATATAGTATGTTGATGTATTTTACAACATTGCATATAAACTATGGGAATGTCACTGAAACTATGCAGACATAGGCCAGCTGAGTAGTATGCCTATATTTTCCTGTCTTTTCTATCATGTATAGAAAAATGCAACTCTTACTGAACTCACCCTCCATATTGTATCTTTGGCTAATTTTTGTGAGAGTTTTGGAGAGAGGGAAAACGTAGTATCAAGCCCATTTAAAAAAAAAAAAAAAGGCAGAATTACAGAAGAGAAAATGAATACATAGGTGCCATAAGGAGGTATTGACAATATGTGTAGTAACTTTTTATTATATAAAATAAATCTGGGAAAGAAGTCTAATAGTCCTTCATATACACCTCTGAGGCCTTCTAGGATGCTGGTATCTGATGGAATTTTTCCTGAAGGGTGTTTTGGACAAATTCTTTTAATAAAGGTTTGGAATTAGGGTTGTGGTTTGAGGGATTTGTGAGAGGGAGGGAAAGGAAAAGACTGTTAAGTCAGAGAAAAGCAACTATTTAATAATATGTAAAAACAAAAGTTTGGCTTAGCGTATCATGGACTTTAGAGAGAATGGCAACCATCTGTGTGTGTATGAATCTGCCCCCCCTGCACCCCGTCCTCCCAATACCGGGCAGATAAATCATTTCGAAGTCAAGTGCCAGGTACATGACCGAAGTTTTGGGAAGAAGTAAACATTGCCCTCAACAGCAAGGAAGACTGAAAGCCTTTCATGAACGTCTGGCAAGTGCCATCTTTAGTAGTGATGTCTAAACTAATAACGCTTTATACCTTCTCTGTCTCACGTAAAAAAAAAAAAAATCCAGGCTTTATTGCAGTACAGCAAGTAATTGCTGGTTGCGTTATGTTCTGACAAACACTCGCTGCAGACATGAGACAGAGCAGTGTAAGTTTTGGCTTCCTAAGCTGAAGTTGTCTCAGCGTCGGATTACTGCTTTGCAAATGAGCAGCTTTTTTTTTTTTTCTGTGATCTTGTGGTCTAATATTAATACATTTTCAAAATGGAAACTCAATGAATTAGATCATTTTTCCTTGGTCTGTATCCCTTGGGATATCTAACCTATGTTGCTTGTTTTAATTAAATTACCACATTTTCCATATGATTAAATGCCTAAATAATGAAGACTTATGGGACTCAATTTTAATGCACCATACATGAATATGAGCAACGAGGGGAAACATATGATTCTACTCTAAGTGAAATCTTTTAGTAGCAAACGTTTCACCTCATCTCTTTTCAGATCAAATGAAAGTTACAGAACAGTAAAATTGAAAATGTGGTATCAGATAGTGGTGTTCAATGGGTGGGAGCAAATACTCTCCGAAGGAAATAGGCTGATGGGAGAAAAATAGAAAATTGTGTAGTATATTCTGGGGACATGCCAGGCAAACATTTTCACAGTTATGGTATAGTATTCTTTGGGTTTTGGGGCAAGGGCCACTAACCATATAGCAAGGTATGTCTTGGAGCAAAGTTAAAGGGACTGAGTGTATTTTTTTCATTTAGAGTTGCCTGGGGTTTAAATCAGGACAGGATTTGGCTTAGCATGGATAGGTACTGGGTATCTAATCCAAAACCCACGCCAGTCATTTTTAAGCACTGAGCGGTAAATGCAGGCAAGAAGTCAGGAACTTCAAGTGGGGAAAAAATGCATTTAAAAGTCTATTAAATTTTACTTGCAGGAGAAGAAAGTACTGCAATTTGTTTGCTAGGTAAGCACATTCTTATTTCACTGTATTAGAGTTGGTAGGGAGAAATGTTATGTCCAAGGATAGAAGTGGCGTAGGCACCCATCTTTGCACGAGGTGAGCTCAGCAGCATTGCAGAAATAGCTGGATATAATGCAGGAACAGCTTCCTACCTGACCTTCAAGCTCCTAAATGTCTGGCTTTATTAAATTTTAAAGGCTGATAAGAAGCTGTAAGCTGCTTAAGAGAAACCAGACTGTGAAAGGAGAGAGTAAAGGTGTCTGTCATTAACTGTGGTGACACTGTCAATTCCTCCTCGTTGGTGAAGCATTGTTGACCATTTCTTTGATTTTTTTTTTTTGTTAGCTTTCTTCCCTGCTATAGTGATTATGGAACTGTGGTGGCTTATTCAGATCAGACCTTTTGTGTGAAGACATCTTTTCCAATATAAGTTGGGAGCAGCTGCCTGGACTGCCATGCAGTCATCTTAATTTTGGCTTTCTTACTCCAGCAGAACTGCAGGATCTCAAACCATCCTTTTCCCTTGTCTGTGCCCTGCCT
This sequence comes from Balearica regulorum gibbericeps, assembly GCF_011004875.1. NCBI lineage: Eukaryota > Metazoa > Chordata > Aves > Gruiformes > Gruidae > Balearica > Balearica regulorum. The sequence goes on along the minus strand of NC_046187.1, from coordinate 8,368,049 downwards.
TAAAGGCCTCCAGGTAACTTCTTCCTCTGTTTCCAGGTGGCTGACTCCCAGCCTAATGAATATATATTTTTTTTAAATTTTCCCTAAGTCACTGACCTCACAGTTGGTACCAGTTACTTTTATCCCATTTCTAGCACGGTGGTCTCAGGGTCTTGGACTGGTCTTTTTTCATTTTTCATGTTGACTTACCAAATGATAATTCTTTCCAGTTTTCAGTCATTAGGAAGTTTTTGTCTTGTCACAAGCTGATAAATGACAATAAAAATGAAATACACATCTCAGACTTCGAGAAGTTTCATTTTCAGATTTTGTTCAAACCAAGATTACTTATCAGTACAGCTAAGTGGTATCTCCATTTTAGCCACTTCTTGATGTATTTTTCAATTTCTGCAGTTTTCCTTGTTTTTCATCTATGAACTTGTCCTGTGGCGCGCTCTCATTATCTGGAGCATCAATTAGCTATCTAAGAAAGACCTGTCTTATACCACCTATTTTTATTAGACCCATGTTGTATTTGATGAAATTTTTCAACTACTTTTCTGAGTGTAGTCTTTGCTTGATTTTTTTTTTTTTAAAATCTTGCATTCAGTTGAAGCCAGGCTTATGCGTGTTATAGGTTTATTCCTTCTCTGTGCTTGTTAGCTATAAACATTCCGCTGGTTGTTCACAGGTGTAATTTCACTGCTACTGCGTCATTCTACTGGCATATTAGATCTAAAAAGATGTCAGTTTTTCCAGTCTTTAAAGGAGTTGAAGGCAGCCGGAAGTTTAAAGGATTGGGTAAAAGAGAAAGGGATAAAGAGATGCTGCATTGTTTTTTCACATCTGACAGGAATTATTGCTCCACAACCTGTTATTTCAAATCTTCTCTGGTAAGAAATGAAGGGAAAAATCAGTGATAAACAGATATAGACAGACTGAAACCATTTAAATAACTCTCCCAAAAGGTTGCCCCATGTCTTTGTTCTTACTTTGGTGTGGTGGTTCATTGAGATGCATATGGTATGTTACTTTTCAGCAGAGGTTGTATGCCATCTCCTTGAGTGTTGGTGAGGATGAAAGGGCCAGGTAGATTACTTTTTGTTCTGGTATGGCATATCCTGAGAGTCTTGCTTTGATACTTGCAGTATTCTTAGACTTAGCTTTAGGAAAGGTAGCTTATTTTCTCCTTCTAGATTAATCTTTGCTGTTTCATTCATGTTATATGAAAGTTATAAATAGTTATAACAATTTGTTATAAATTCATTTTCTTTTCCATGGTGGGGAGCGTCACTGCTCTTGTAATGCTTTCTCAAAATTACGTTCCGCATAGGACTTCACTGCTGTGGTGTGGTGGAGTGGGTTAGGAAAGGGCATTTTTCATTTTCTGCTCTCCACTTGCTGTTAACAGGTTGGTTGGATCAGTCACCCTCCTTTTCTTGCTCTTGTTCTCTTTCCATACAGCTCACACTTTCCTTCCCACAATCTGTCATCCTACTTTCCTACCAAACAGAAAAGAACCATTTGTTATAACTTTAAAAATAAATGTTAAACAACCAGGAGTAGAGAAAGTTAAGACAGCCAAATAGTTTTCACTGATGATCTTTCCTGATCTTTGTCCCACTGCATAAATAAGGGAATAACTAAACTACCACCACATTCAGAGATGAGCAAAATGCATATGTGAATGTTTATTAGCTTTCCACTTCAGAGATTTATTTCTCTACTTGTTTAAATATTTTGAGAAACATACTGCAGCATTTAAACATGAAAAGCATACATTTCATAGAGCTTTCCAGTTTCTGCTCTTCTATGGATGAAATCAAAAGTATTCTGGCCTTGAAGCATCAGCATTTCCAGCCTGACCTCTGGATGCCTACTGAGCGGTAGTGAAAGAATTTTGAGGAGAAAAAAGTGTGTTTCATAGTTCCATTTAATCAAGAGACTTTGCTGTCCCGCAGGTTTATGCATCTCCACAAAATGTAACAGTACTAATTTCAAAGCCAAGTTTTAAACATTCCTTCAATAGATAGTCACTGAGTCAAAAGTTATAGCTGATTATTTTAAGTAGAGAGGACAGCATGGAAGAGCTGAGCATGGAAGAGAAGTCATTCCATAGGTGACTCAGTTGGATTTTGGTGTAAGGATTCACTGAAAGAAATGAGTAATTAGTTTAAGTAAAAGAAAGACTACTTAAAGTCTTCTCAACTGGTTGAAGAGCTTAGGGATGCAAAAGTTAATAGCAAGTAGGGAGAAGGCCAATATTAGGGTTGATGAATAAACATTTCAATACAGGTATTAGAAACAGTAACTCAAGACTCCACAAGAAGTTAACAAAGGGATTAACAAGCTTAGAAAAACTAAATATTGGTTGCTGGGTAGATTTATTAATGAGGTGCTGTAAAACAATTGCCTACTTTATTAGAAGACCCAGAAAATTCTTCAAACACTATGACTGTGTGCATGAGAAGCAAATACCGGAAGCTAGACTGTTTCAGATCTTGAGAAGGAAAATGGAATCAGTTGCAAAATATTGTTTAGCCATCTAAGTATAGCAATATCAAGAAGATAAATAGAATGAGTATGAAGAGCCAATGGAACAGAGGTTGATCAGAGTGTGATTAAAAGCGCATACATGGAAATATTATCTCAGTTCCTAGTAAGGAAGTTATTGTGGCTTAGTGGGACGATAGTAACTAGCAAAGGCTTTATTAAAAAGTTGTTGTCGTAATGGAGATGGAGGCAAAATGCAGAGCTTGAGAGGTGAGGGCTGGACATCTTTCACCTAGGATGGTGAAGGGAAAACTCAGGTGAATGAAGTTTCAGGTCCAGGTTCCCAGAATTTTTCATAAATCTCACAAATTGAAAAGGTTCACGTACCTCATCAGTTACAACTTCAGCGTCTGCCCTAAAGAAAGTAAAAGTAATTATTCAAGTATTACTCTGCCCTCCATAGTTAGTATTGCTATACTCTCTTCCACCAGTATTCTAGATCTTTTGTCTATTTGCCAGATGATAAACTGGCAAATGTTGGACTTTGGGAAAGAAAGTGCAAGATTGGAAGGAAATTTGTTGTTAGAGCTCTTCCCACAGTCAGTTTTGAGGCATACTTTTTTTTTTTTTAAAGCTTGGAGGGACTTAAAAATGTGAAGGAAGCACAAAATACCCTGTAGAAAGACCTGGGTGGTTTTGGCAGCCAGACTCTTTAGAGACCCAGTAATACAGATTGCATATTATGGATGTAGAGACTATTTCTGAAAGTTTTAAGTCATTTAAATGAGGTTATGGAAAGAGTAAACAGAGTAATTTACAAAGCACAGTATTTCCAGTAGAAATATGGAGTAATTTGAACCCCCCAAATACATGAGTCCTGACATGCAAGACTGCACGTATTGCAATACCATGTGCAATTCTAGTCACCTGTGTCTGTGAATTAAGACATGCAGCAAAAGTCCAGAGGAATATTAGGGGAAATAGAAAGTCAATTTGCAATCAGTAGGCGGCTTGATTTGTTTGCCATGGCAAGCAATGGCTTGGTATTAAAGCTAAAAATATTTTTTTCCATAAGAAAACAAGTTTTGTCCATCAATAAAGTCAAATTGCAAATTAGAATATTAATAATAATCAGAGAGATTTTTCTGTGAAAATGATTAGTTTTAGGCTGTGAATGCTTAGTTTGAGTTCTGTGAGATGGTCTAGACTGGACTCAATGACCCAAGACATAGAACAAGTTGAGGTCTTCAGTGTTGGTGGATTATTATTTTTTTTAATGTAGCTCTAGGGTGATGTTACTGGCATGTCTCCTTTTTTCTTGTGATTAATTTCTGTCTTTTGCTGTGTTTATATATGCATCATCACTGACTCATTGGGTTGGTTTTTTTGATTCAACAGGATATTTGTCAATGTATTGGGTGGAGGAGCTATAGGGATTACTGAATGTGGTGTTTGCTGGGTATTACCTCCCAAGATATGAATGGACTGCCAAAAATGTAGGTACTTCAGGAACATAGTCATCGTTAGTATGCCTCTTTTTCCAAACAGAGGATTCAGTCTTGACCTTCCAATGTAAACAACCAGAAGAACTGTAATTTGTTACTTTGGAAAAAGCTCTGTCCTACAAACATTTATCCTCAATAATAAACTATCCAAGAGATGAAATAGTAGCATAAATGCATAAGGTAAATTGACATCAGGCTTCTGAAATTCCCACCAGCAAAATATTTAATACAAGTAAATGTCTAACATTCTTAACTTAATCGTTTTCTTCTCTTTATTTAGCTCTTGTGACTCGAGAGACTGCCAGTATAGCTGGTTACTGAGATGGGAAGGTTTTTTTATAAATACTTACACTAGAAATCTCATTCAAAAGGCTTTTTCCTGAAGAGGGGGACATTCACTGTATTTTAGTTGTAAAGTTGTACTCATGCGAGTTGAGAATAACTCAGATCTCAGTGGAGTGTTTACTAGAATAACGATGGCTAATTGATTGTTTACAGATATGCAAATGCGATACCTGCAAGGCTTGAATATTTCAACCAATTTATCGCCTGCTCCGATTCAAAAGCCTGAGGATTGTTACAGAAGGGCTAGAGTAATGCTTTCAAAGAAGGCTTTCTAAGCAGAGAAAGTAAACCAATCAAACAAGAACAACCTTTATACAAACTGTCCAAACACATCAAAATCAAACCAAAAAAGGTCTCCTGAGCTCTCTGTTAAACTCCTTGCACTTCACCAGTGGGATTTATAGAACTGCAGTACTACAGGGAGAAGAACCTAAGCATGAGTTGCTTTGCCTCGGGCAGACCTACTTAATTTAATTTAACCCTGTCTCCCTGTCTCCCTCTACTCCCAGGTTCAGCCATCCTGCCAGATGGGTGCCCTGACATCTCGCTTTTCTTGCCCAGGTCCTGCGTAGCTGGAGTCGAGAGCGCACAGGCTATGCTGACATGAGAAAAATATTACTGCAGGTTTTTAAAATGTGAAAAATGTGGGTGATGGGGGGGAAAACCACGGTCAGATATTTCAGAGGTTAGGTATTCTTTCTGATGTTGAAAGAATGTTAGTCGTAAACATTTGCTTCAAATAGAATAACTTACTGTTATCAACTTTTCCATGGGAAACGAGGGAGATCTGAGTTTACTTGGAATAAGGTCTAGATTCAGAAGAGGCCTGATGTTTGAAGTGGTCTGGGCAGACCCTGATGGGCGAAAATTAATGCAGTGGGCTAATTGCTTGAGGTATTTGCTGGTTTTGAGCAAAGAAAGAGAATATTACCAAAACTTCCTGTGTCCTGCTTCAAGTTTGACTAATTTATTTTGATGTGGGCTTCTTTTTCATCTGTGTGTCCACTGACTTTGGTCTTCTAAGTTGTGTCTTTGCATGTCTTCAGTCTTTGCTGTAAAGTGACCTCATTAGGTCTGGTAATTATTTAATTGCGCTTGTATCTCTTTTTTGAGTGTTTAGTATTTCTTTTGTTGATCAAAATGGTGATAGTACTTCTATTGCCTTAATAAAAGTAGCTTTGCAAAGCAAATCTGGGAACAAGCAAACTGGAGAAACTCTGTTTTGAAAAATGAACTTTGTCAATTTGCCATCTGCCTCTTTTAAATTTTTTTCCCCCCAGTGCTTAGAACCAACCATTACATTAACCGAATTTACAATAGCTTCACTCTGCAAAGTTGTGGGCAGTTTTATTCAAGTAACTGTTCAATCAGTAGGCTCCTTTACGCTTACTTGATGTTAAAAGTCTATGTCAGTTTTTTGAAATTCACGGTAAAAATAGTTAAACACAAAGATGAGAGGGCTGAAACTTTTGGGGCAGCAGGGAGTGGGGAGGGGGCAGTGTTAAATTAGTGCTATGGAGCCCAGGGCAAATAGAAGACTTAAAATTATGATTCTCAAGTATGAATGCAATTAACTGCTTAGGAATAAATGTTTTCAGGTATCCTCAATTTGGTCTACCAACCCCCCTGGATAAATAGTAAGGAGTAAGAGTTGGAGATAAATGCGGTATTTAGGACACAGCTCTTAACTCCCTGTAGAGGTCTTTTAAAATAGTCTCTTGGTACGTTAGAGCTGTTCAAAGTTCTTTTACTTGAATTCGGTCACACTGCTGTACACCTTAATATTCCTTTCCAGCACGTTTTAGCTAAAAGGGCAGAGTGCTGCCTGGGTTTTCAAGTGTAGGAAACTGGTGGTTCAGAGACCTTTCTGTCACTGGGCTCTCTTAGAAGAAAACACCTCAGTCAAATGTTAAAATGTGATTTAATACATAGCTTGCTCTGAAAGTCACTATCTTCTAACATGACTGAAGCTTTTGCATATTTCATGGATTTATATTACTCTCCAAGCGATCAGGGAATTGTGTCACTATGGGGAAACTGGGCTCATGGTTTAATTCCCGCTTTTGCTCTGTACATTGTTGGTGTAAATCTATAAAAGTAGATTCTTTAAAGGAGCAGCATGTATTGAAATCTTAGGGGAGTTTGGCATCTAATTCCTTCTTAAAAATCTTAAGCTCTATGCCCTTGGTGTCCTAGTTTTTTCACCTGTAAAGGGAGATACCACGCGGATGCTTATGGTGTAACTGACTCCAGCATGAATGAAGCGCTGCGACACTGAAATAGCAGTGATGCTGCTTGCCTCTGAAAAATGCAGCCAGGAAGCTAACTTTCCCTAAGATGCACGTGGAAGGGAGCCAGAGAGGAAAATGCTGTATATATACACACACACACTAGATTTTGGCATGAACTTGGACAAGGAGAAAACAACTGAAGTCAAAGGGTGATATCAAAAGAGGAAAGGCATTATACTGTGACAAAGGGAGACAGTGATTCAAACCCTCAGACCCTCTGCCCACCTCCCTTTTGCCACGACTTAGCAGAGAGGGTGTTTCAAGTAGCAGAGAACATGAAAAGCAAAACACCAGCTTTGTCCAAGAGGGAGACAGACCTGAGCATTTATTTTGCTGGCTGCACAGCTATTTAAGCTACAAAGCAGTGATGGGATTGGGCTGTTCTTTTAAATAAGGCTGAAGGCTGTTCAGCAGCTGATACTCTGAGGGTAGGGCTGAGGGTTGCAGTCTCCCAGCAGAGACATATGATGTCAGTCTCTGCTTAGGTAGCAGCTAAGCCTTCTCTACAGCCTTAGCTTTCTGAATTTCGGAACAAGGCAGATCTCATTTGCTATCTCAGTCAGGGCCCTTAAAATAGGTGCAACAAAGTTTTATGCTTGGTTAGGGGCAAGGAACTCGTGTGCCAAAAGTACTCTGAGTGTAGGATGATAGAAAAGGATTAGTGCTGTTTCTTACCTGTGTAAGTCTTGGGAAAGACAGGATGTTGTTAAACATCAGAGGGAACCAGAACAGACAAAACTCCCTAACAATTGCTATTAATATGCTGTGCAGAAGTAACCTATTCTATGTGAATTGGTTTGCTGTTGGAACAGGATCTGGGAATAATTGTGGGAAGTCATCCTGGAAAGGCACCATTGGAAAGCTCCACAATAGAGAAAGTTGTCCCTTAGGAAAGAAGAGAGAGGAAAAAAAGTCAAAGAACTACAAAAGATCAGTTGGTCTCTAACAGTTTGGGACGAGGGGGAAAATAAATAGCTCCTATGCAGTGCTCTCATGTAATTCCTGATTTTTTTGTTGTTGTTGCTGGAGAGTGGATCAGTGGTAGTTAAAGGCTGTTTTCTAATAGTATTAATGGGGTTATATAATTTGAAATGCATTCCTGAATTCTGTAGATTTAATAGTTTCTAGGAATTGAGGCTTTTAGCCTATTCTGTGCTGAGATAGAGAATGTCAGGTTTAAATTATGCTAGTTAAACGTGCAGTGTCTGAGTGAAGGAATTCCTGAAAATCTATACATGGCTACCATTATTTTTTTCAGAAGTTTATTAGGTTTATTTAATATTTATAAGTAAGTAGTTGATTATTTTCCTCCTGATCTTCTAGAAGCACTTCTTCGGGCTTGGACATCCCCTTACCTTCCAAAGATGAGTCCTTGGAAATGACACAGTATGAAATCAGATAAGCATCTAGCAATAGTGCTGGGTCAAAGATTCAGATTTGTGGCTAAATTCAGGCCATCTGCTTGGAAGGGCTTCCAGAATGTCAACTGGAGATTTTCTCTGACCCAAAGCACATGCTTTTTGGTTGAAGTCACAAAATTGATGAGCGTTCACAGATAAAACGAATGTATTGGAGATGCACGCAGGTTCCGTTGTTGGTCTGTATGCAGAAGACCTAGAGGTAAAAGGAGCTGACCGAATGTGCTTCAATACACTTGTTGTGTCTGTGGGTAGTCACTGACTTTTTTTCCTATGGTTGTCTTACAGCAGCTTTCATTAGCATAAGAAATTTACTGTCAATGGAGGTGGATTTAATTATCCATGTATTTATTTTGAGATCTTGGCTTTTTATTGGGAGAGAATACTATTATTGAAGAATAACTTTATGGCTTAATTTACAGAATTTCTGTGGTGGTGCTGTACCTCATCACCTATCAGACAGAGGCACAATAACGTATTATTGGCAAGTGCTGCATATGTGTGTCCTCTTCTGTAACTGCTTTCTTGCTGCTGATAGTGGCTCCAGATATAGTGCCCATCGCCTGTGCACTGAAACCTTCACACTGGAAGAATCGCAGGCCTGATTTATCTGAGATTTCTGGGATGTCAAACTTTTTCATCTTTTAGGAAGTTATGGCACTTGAAATACAGAGCCGTCTGTCTCCTACTTTGAAGTATAAGTTTGAAGATACAGTTTTGGGGAAGGAGGAAAAAAAAGATACCTTTTTTTTATGTTTTGTTCAGATTGCTTTTGTTTTGCCTGAAGTCGCTTATTTGAATGATCTCTACATTTTAAAGGAAAACATGCAGCCACAGTTTGCTTTCATTGTTGGATTTTTAAATGATAGAATGTGAACCTCTGTAAATAGAGAAGACTAAATTCTTCCAGAACCACAGAGAATCTCCAGTGAAGTCAGACAAACTGTTCACCTTTCCAGGAGTTTGGCTTGTCAGTTAATCATCCCTGTTATTGTGTGCATCTGGTAACTGAACTAAAGAACAGCTCCCGTTTTGGTTCTAGCAGACTGTGATCCTAATTACAGGCTGGTTCTCTTGATGGACAACTGACAGTCACTGTAGATTTATTATATTTGTACCTATTGCAGTTCCATCCAGTCTAAAGCAATCATCAAGAATGAAAACAGGGTAACTGTTACCATGGGGAATTAGAGGGGGAAATCAGAGAGGAGCATTTGGCGGCTTTTGATTTCCATGCTGTTTTCCGACTGAAACTTCTTTGAAAATGATATGTACTGTAAATATATCAGGATGAACATAGGATATTGGCATGAAACTGTTCTAGGTACTTCACAGCAGAAAACTAAATATCATGCCAACTCAGCTGGTTTTTTGGTACTTCATTTTCTCTGCTATTTGCCCTTGCACCATTGTTCCTCCATCCCACCCTGTGCACGTTCCTGCCCTATAGCTGGAAGGAAGACTGTGCTCCTTCCTTCTCCCATAAAAGCATATCCTTCCCCCACCCCCCCAAACTTTGGAAAATGCTGCCTTTGTCTCTCATCTTGAATTCAGGTAATGTGAAATTCAGATTGTTTAGTCTTGATTTTTACCTATATACAAGAGCTATGTATAATGCACATGGAGAAAACCAGTAGTAAAATAACTGATACTGACTTGCTTTTTCATGTCTGTTTCGTGATGGCAGTGAGACAAATGACCTAGGAAGGCTTAAGAGATTGTATTTTATTTTTCTTCTCAAGAGATTGTATATGTAGTTGTTGAAATCACTGGGGCAACATTTTTAATAAAGTTCTCATCCAGCCACAGGAAGGATGTCAGAGGTAAGGTGCTGCAGTACGAGTTCCCATGCATACTCTTGATAATAATCACGCTAGGCCTGGAAGGATTCTCTGTTGGCCACTGGATCCTTCCAGCAGGTGATTCAGTTCCCTGCCGGAGCTGTTGTGTGCCTGGCTACTTCTGCTTGTTGGTCTGGTGGCACTCCCATAGCTGTAGCATCTAGATTGCTGATTCTGGAAACTCTCATCTCTCCCTTTTTACTTGTGGTTTAAGTGCTTTTCCAGACATCTTGTCTGAAGCACCAAACATGACGAAAAGTAAAATACAAGCCTTTACATATATCACCTCTGCTTCTTACGAATGGGCTGCTTATTGTAGGTTTGTTTTTTCTTAACTTTGATGCCAGGGCTTTACCTGCGTATGGATGATGTGATGCTGTGAAGTTGATGTAATGCAAAGCTGTGGTGAAGCTTTTGATACAAGTGTCTGTTAGCTACTGTTACTGGGTAATGAAGAATGTCTTTGCTGCCAGTGAAATGCAAGTCCAAGCCCATTCCTAAATGCAGACTCACTTTCCATCCTCCTCATTTGTGTGTCTGCAGCTCTGGGCTCAGGCTGAGCCTTTTGAAGAAGCCGAAGTAGATCCAGTCTCTTGATCGTCAGGTCTAGGTGAATCATTACAGTACAGTCTACCAAGCGATAGCCTAAGTTTGCCTTTTTTTCTAAGCATGGTTTAAACTAGAGCTACCACCAGGTTTTTGCCAGGGGAGGTTTAGTTTGGGTATTAGGATAAATTTCTTCACCAAAAGGGTTGTCAAGCATTGGAACAGGCTGCCCAGGACAGTGGTTGAGTTGCCATCCTCGGAGGTATTTAAAAGACACGCAGATGTGGTGCAGCTGATCTTTGGAGGAGCAAGGAGAGAGTATCTCCTAGTGTAAGAGCATGAGAGCCATCAAACCATTGGGGCTGAGACATCCCTGCAGCCATGTTACGTATCACGGACTGTACCGCCAGCCCTTGTTCATCTGTTATTGCAGAAATGCCCTAATGGATGGGAAAGGAAACGTCATCTCCGGTACTCATAAGCCCTGGAGAGAAAAGAAAAAAGGGGTTGGAAGTCTTCCTGTCTCACTTAGCAGCACCTGTATGTGGGCTGGGTTGTGCTTGGGCAGAGGAGTGCTGCTGCGAGCCGTGCAGGTGCAGCGGTGGGAAGGGCGAGGAGGGGGATGCTATGCGTTTCCCGAATGGCTGCTTGACCCACCTGCAGGCAGGACATCAAACCTCTGGGCTGCTGAGGCTAAAAGATAATCTCCAAGTAGTGCCTGGATACTGAACTGGAACAATGAGATAACAGAAAGTGAAATGGATCATGGAAAATATAACTGGAAAATACTGGTTAGATCATCTAAATCATCAGTCTTTCAAAGCAGGATTGTTCTCAAATGTATTTTCTGGTGCGTTGTCCAGTTTTATTTTAAAGAAGCCCGTTAAAATGTTTAAACTGAATATTGTACTTTAGTTTGGAGTGAATGTATGCTGCATGATCTCTGTGACACTGTTGCATAATTTAGATTTCTTGCCATGCTATTAATAAATCTAGACAAAGACCAGATGCAAGCAAGCTGTAGCTGAACTCAAGAATCTGTGAAAGCTGGGCTAACCTCTTTAACAGTATAACATATGGCTGTTACATTAACGCAGCCACTTTTTTTGCTAAAGCTAAGCAATTTATTGCAAGCATGAGGAAAAAACCTAAGAACAGAAATAAAGCATGACCTTTGATATGAAGTCTTCCCCTTTGACAGTTTCACCGTTTAGTATAATAAATTGATGGGAATATACATCCAACCTACTGTTACAATGTTATAGTCTACACTTTTGTTTCTCTTGGTATCTCCTTTTTCATTCTTTTCTATGTTTAAGTCATAGAAGAATTTTAGGAAAAGCATGTATAAACCTTATGTGGCTCTGCATTTGAAGTGTTAACAAGCCCAAAGTCTTTAGAAATGGCTACTATCTGATTAAAGAAATGTTATATGTCAGTGTAATTGTATTTTTTGAAAAAAGCTGTTTGAGAAACTTCTAGTGGTGGTCTGTAGCCTTTAGTGTTTCATATTGGAAAACAGATCCAACTATGGGTTTCTTAGTGAAAACTGGTAATATGTTATAAGGATAGCAAGGCAAGCAATGTGTTTTTTTTTTCTTTATAGCAATACAGAAGAATGCAATTAATGACTATTTCATTTGCATGAATGAACAAACATAATGCAAACATATGTGAAACCTTGTTAACCCTTTCTGAGAGGCTCCATTACTTTATCTTGAGAATAGCTAATTACCAGCAGTCTCTGATGCTTCTTAACTAATTGTACTTCTTCTCCACAAAAGAGCTCATGACAAATCTTTGGACAGAAGTTGGAGAAGAATATTTTTCTGATTTTTTTTTTCCAGACTCTTCCGATATGAGTATTTGTTTTCAGTACACATACAGTTCCGTGTTCCATAGCTAGCCCCATTTCCCTGGCTTTACCCCAGCTCTGCCAATGCAAAGCAGTCCGAAGCCACCTTAATCAGGTAATTGAAGAGTTTGCCCTACTGTGAGTGGAGAGGATCCACAAGGAGAATAGCGAGGTGAGGTGGATAATGCTAAAAGCTTGTGATGGGTCCAGGTGCAGTTGAAGCCTGGCCAAAGCAAGGCAGGGCCAGGCTGTTGCTGTGGCACAGCAGCCTTGGAGGAACGTTGGTAGCCAGCCCAACGTGGGGTTTTTCCTCAATTTTTGTTGGTCCGGCAGCTTAGGAAGAGGCAGGGCTGTGACGAGCTGAAAACGATGCAAATAAGGTGATTTTGTGATTTGGGTTTTTTTATCACAACTGTATCTTGACGCTGCTATATGCAAATATGGCTCAGCTCATGAACTTCAGACCGTCTTTAAAAATGAAGAGATTAGCACAGATTTAAAACAACAAAGCCATAATTATGGATGTTGGCTTCCTTTTGAGGAAAAACTTGAGACAATATCAAGTTTCCAATTAATCAGCACAGTTCTGTGCAGTTCTGATGCAAAACTGCATGCATCTCATTAGTTTTGACTTAATTACATTGACTTGTTGGATTTTTGTTGTAAGTTGTTGGTTGAAAGCCTCTTGAAATCCTTGTTAGCAATATTGTGGAATATTTACATTGCTCTTATTCAGAGGTTGAAAAATTTAACAACCTATTTTCTGGTTAGTTTAATAAATAGTAATTCCCATGATATCATTTGTACTCAAGCATACAGTCCTAGGCAGTGCTTTCATTGTCCGTGAGGCACAAATCTGTGGTTTTATGATATGAAAAGAATACACTAATAATGGACTTGAGACCTTAACATAACATTGAAACATTTTCATGGAAACTAAGTTATTGAAGTCAAGTGGTTAAGGTATTTTTATTTCAAGTAGGTATTTCCAAAGGAAAATATAATAACATTGGGTCTTTAATCTTGTTTTCCATTCTACATTATTTTAATGTGCTACGTATCCAAAAATAAAAACACAGTATTAATAAGCCATAACTTTTCTCAAGTATATATGAAATTGAAGGTAACATGAGGAAATAACTTTGCTAGTTGGCAAATAAAATCTCAAATTGCATGTAATTATAGTATATAAGGAATTTTATTTTTAAATTTAAATTGTGTCATTTTAGCATTGAATATGAGAAAGAAACCAAGCTACGAAAGAACTTGATTTGTTCAAAGATGGTTATGCAGAAGGCAGAGTTCCCCTACTGTGACAGTAGGGCTTTTTCCTCTTCCTATTCATTCCCTGGCAATCAGGGGACTGTCATGATGAAAGCAACTTTGTCGTGTTTCAGCTATTCAGGTCACAGTCCAATGAATCTCATCCCACTTGTATTATTGCTAAAATCCCTATCTGGTTTTCCTTTGTTTTGCCTAGAAGATTTCTACTCATCTTCCATCTGCAGCTGCACAAATGATACTAGTCTAACTGCCGAAACACAGCTCCTGCTCTTTTACCACTGGGATTCAAACTTGTCCATTTCTTTCTCTTTCTCGCCAAAGTAATTTCCAATTCTTTGTGCCCTTTAAGATTTTGGATATTTCTTTATCTGTAGTAGTGGCTAAAAGTCATTTAGGCTTCTGTTTTCCTTTTACCTTGCCTTCTTTGTTAATTGGGTTGGTTTCCTGTAGAAGCTTATTTTGCTGACCTTCTTAATCTACTAATGTCAGTAAAGAAGATAGACAACTTTTTCACCTGAAACACAATATTAGGGCGTTTCATATGGCTTTTGACTTCTCCTACTCTAACTGTTCCCTTCGTGATGAGTCCCCCGAGAGCTGAAGTAAAATCTCCCGCTGACTTCACATGTGCACATTGTACTTTATGAATTTCTTTCTTGCCCCAAACGTTCTATGCAAAGTGAAACAACTTCATTATAGAGGGAGATGATGTTCCAACTTAGCCTGTACCTGGTTCTTGGGAATATTACCTGAAGGGTGTAGGTTCGGTTCGCTTAACAAGTTGTGATACTGGGCACCGTATCACTTACTACCCTGTGTAGATCGAGGTGAATTTTTATTTATGTAGATTGGTAGGTTTACATGTCATTCTGGTTTTGTTTGTTTAGGCCCCAGTTAGGGAAAGGTCTTAGGCACATGCTTCAGCTATCTCAGAGTGCTTTACAAACTGTGATCTTAATAGCATCTGTGGAGCAAGGACTTCTGGCTTCTTGAAAATGTGCTTGATAAGTCATTTCATGTGGCCTATTTTAAGGAGTTTGTGTTGGATTAATCACATTGTTTTCTGGAGTCTCAGAGCTATCTCCAATTAATATTGTCTATAGTGTTTGAAAGAATTTATATATTCATTCCTATGCATTGCTTAATGACTTAATATATTGTCTTAAGTGGAGTGAACGTGGTATAAAACTGCAATGATGTGGTTCGGCGTGTCAACAATTAAAAAGTAATAGGACAAAACTATCAAACTCAGTTACTGTGATGATTAAGTAAATCCAGAACGCTTACCGTAGCAGGAGAAGAGATAACAGGCTCAGTTACAGTAAGATAAAGTATAATATTAAAGTACAATAATAATGTATAATATATTAATATTATAATATAATAATGTATAATATTAATGTTGTTTTGTGCTGCTATTTCACGAGCCATTCAACAAGTAACTTCTCTGCACAAAGGAGCTGCAGACAGCAGATCAACAGCAACAACGTCTGCATGTTATAATGTGGCTCGGTGGTTGGGAGGTAACTACCTTCTGGCACGTCTGCCCGGTATGTCGCCTGCAAGGCAATTGAGGTGCGTGTATCTGATGCTTTGGAAAATTATTTTTCCCCTCTTGACTGGATGAAAAGAGAAGGCGAGGGGAGTTTCACTGCTCCTGGTAGAGCACAGCACTGAAACACCTGGGAATCCAGCATCTGATCAAAGCTCTTCCGTGAGCATGTAAAGTTAGTTTTTCTTGGCTGCAAGTGCAGAAAGTAAAGCACATTAAATGGTATTTTTCAAGTCTTTTCCATTCTCTCCTGATGTCATATTTAAATCTGGTAATTCATCCTTAACCGGTGAGGCAACGTTATTCACAAGAGGAATTTATTTGGAGAAGGCTTTCTTGTGGCATTTCCTTCCTGCTGACGTTTCCCAGTGCTGAGCAGGCTGTCCATGCTCCTGCGGGCAGCTGACGGCTGGGATGCACCAGCCCTGGGGACGAGGGACACGCCAGGAGTGCCTGGCTCCTGGAAACCCCTGCCTTCCTGGGTGCCTTCTCATTCATGGGATAAGTGAATCAGAGCTCCACGGAAAGGAAAGGAAAATGTTGTCACGTTCTGTGATGTAGTGGCTTGTGCAAAGTGTAAATGAGAAATGAATTACCACCTGGATGCTTGGGGGAGAAAAAAAAGTGTCAAGAACAGTGGAAGGCATTTTTCACAGAAAGCATAGAAGAAAAATAATTATACATTTACTGCTTTCATTGTGTGCAGCTCGTAGTTGTAGCACTTTTTGTCTTTTGCTTACCAGAATTTAACAGATCGGGATTTATTTCAGACCTACTAACATGGTTCCCCTATGCTAAATACAAAAGTTTATTGCAAGCATATTTCTTTAGATTTAATCATGGAATATAGGGTACAAGTAAACATATTAGCGACATTTGTTTGTTATATGGTATTTAAACAACACAGAAGTAATGTAACTGGATAGATATAATATAAAACTCAATTACAGAATTGTTTGTGTACGCCAATTACCAAAATGTAAGTACGGGGGTTTAATATAACGAGATGTCTGGAACTTGCCTATATCTGTCATCCAGCTAAGCTTCAATAATAATCTCAGAGTTTAGACTCGAGTTTTTCTTAAATGAGAATATAAAATCTGCTAGTTGGTGGTTTTCAAGTTGAAACTCTTCTATGATTTAGCTGGACTTGAATTTGCTTTCCCATTTCCTGCCATCTTACTTTACGAGCATTGTCTAAGAAACATTTTTGATGGCACATTGTCTACTTTTCTCTTTCAAGCTCAAGTCCACTAAGCATCTTTCTGGGTCCCTACACTTGCTTTATTGCCTGTACGCCTGCTTTGCTCTAAACTCTCAAGCTTCCAGTGCACAGCTAAGAGAAGGGAAGAGCCGTTACTGTGTGTAAGGGTGTGCAGCCGTAGAGATTTATGATTTTTGTCTGCATTCGTATAACCCTTAGGAAATCCCGTCAATTGCTGGAATTCATCTTTATCATAAGGAGAATTCCTCTCTCTCCCTCACTATTCTTCTATCCACAAGCACCCTCTTCTCTTTAACCTTGCATTTTGTAACAGGGGATTTAATCTCCTTTTCTTCACCACCTTGTCCATCACTTTGCTCTTCCAAATCTGCAAACCATGTCTTGTGCTCCAGTGACATAACTCCTGGTCCTTTGCCAAGTGTTTAGCTTAAGCTTGGGCTGCTGAAGTGATGACATGAGATTTTTCTGAGTAGCTATGATATTTATCCCGGGAGTCTACAGTCTGTCCCAAGATGTTGCACTTCAGTTCGGACTGGCTACCTGACATCTCATGATATGTCGTGCTGCCTCAAGCAGGAATTGGGAAAAGGGATGCTGGACGTCTGTGGGTGGTGAGGGAGTGACTGAGCGACAGGTCTGCAGCAGCAATAACATCATCTTTGCCAGAATACTCAAAGAGTGGTGGCTGGTAGGAGTGGCACTGAGGTTTTAAGTTTGTTTTTCATCTAGATATTATACTTTTATGGATTGCTGGTTAGCACATTTTGAATGCAGAACAGCACTTAGTTTTATGAACTGGTAGGACATAAGGACAGCAGGCATATATTAGTGTTAAATTATAGAATCTGTTTTTCTTTTTTATGCTATGCACTTCCAGTTAGTTAGAAAAACACATTTTTATTTAATTTCCTGTAAAATTTCCTAATTACAAAAAAGGCCTTTTTGAGATCCTACAAGTGCCTAGATAACTTGCTCAGTCAGATTTTTCCAAATGTGCCTAGTGCTCAAGTATTCTAACATTTGTGTAGTTTATGCACATCATTACATTTGAACATACATTAGAAAATGTAAGGATCTTTCTCATCTTGGCTGTCTGGATAACAGATGAGCTTTTCTGTGTTTTCATTAGTATACCCAGCTTTCAATGTGATAGCTGTTCAATATGTGTTTTAACTTGCTATAAATAAAAAAAACCCCAATCCCTCTTGTGTTTGCTATAGGAATAGTAATACCAAGAGAAGGGAGTTATCCCTGTCCATTCCCTTGACTTCTGTGTCATGGTATGTGACAGATTAAAACATTTCCACCCAGACCCAGTGTCAGCAATATATGTAATATGCTCCATTTCTTTTCCTATTGATGTGTGCAGGTCAGGTTAGTACATCTAGAAAGAAATTGGTGACCTGTAATCTGATGGAGTGGAGAATGCTGCTTCCATATGAGGTAGCAAAGATTTCAAACCTAGGATGTGACGCTAGCTGCTTTCAGCGCTATATTGGCTATTCCACATGGCCAAAAATTTATTTCATGCATGACAGTTGTGCTGGTTTTGATCAGTCACAGTGATTTCAGGACTCTGATATTATAGTACCTAAAATTTATAAAAAAGATGTTTCGTTCACTAGTTTTTGATTCATTAATTCACTAATTTCTGTGTGGCAACCCCCCCGAAAAATTCTCCACTTAAAAAAGCATGCTATCTGTCATAGATGAGAGTTTTCCCGGCAGTGATTTCTTTTAGAGGGGAAATAAATGACAATTGTAGTATAAAATATTCTAGAGAGAGAACTTCTGAGATTGTAATGGCTGGAGGCCATTACTCTTCTAAGGATGCTTTCTAGAAAGAAAGATGGTACTTTAAGTTTGAAGTAGTTTTCTTTGTGTTCCTGCCTGCTGCCCTTGCTGTGGGTAGCGCAATGGGTTTCATTAGTGGTGGCAAACATTCTGTCAGTCTTGAATCCCAAGTAATATGGATGAACTGTTGTAGGAGGGGGTTTTGCTTCCTGAACGGTCTGGAGCTGTAGGCAGTTGCCTACACCTAAAGACAATGCTGTTGTGCACAATCCTTGCCTTACTTTCATATGTGAGTATAGAAGCCACTTACGCTTTCGAGTATCTGGAAAACAACTGATAATAGAGTGGATTAGCTTTGCTGAGATTTGGTCAGAGCGGTGAGAGGTCGTGGTCCCCTGCACACGGCAAAGCGGGTCGGCGTGCCTCTGTACGTGACCTGCTGTGCAGCCTTCTTCATCTGAGCTGTTGGCAAAGTTTCTGCTTACTCGGAATAGGCCACGGTGGTTCGAGTGTTGAATTTCAGTTGGTTTTCTAATCTGTAAGGAGTAACCTCGAGAAGGAATTAAGAACTTGAACTATCGTGGAAGGTGATTGAGAATAAATTGAGCTTTTCAGGACATTGCGACCATCTGCTTTCCTCCCAATGTAATTCAAAGTGCTGCTCATGCTGTGTGAAGTAGAACAAAGATAATTCGTAATGAACGTTCAACTAATGTCACTGTATTTCCTGGCTTTTGTACAAAAGCCAAAGTGTATCTCATACCTTCATGTTTTGACAATACCTGTGAAATCCCTTCCACAAACGATTTCTCATTTTGCAGTTTCCGCAATTGTCTTTACAGACTTCTCTACAGTAGGAGAATTTTTGCGTAAATTTTACACTTTTGTTAACCCCATTTTAAGCCGTGTTTGGTTTTGTTTTGTATTTTTCTTTAATGCAGCATGTCATGGCATTGACAGACTATTAAGAGCCACCACTCTGTTCACCATCAAATCAGCTAACTGTTCAGGGCAGATCTAAAGGAGAAAGTGCTTACAATACCGGTGTTTTTTCTATGTGAAGATTGCCAATATTGTAACAGCCCTGGATTTGAGCTGCAGAAGTAAGGAGTGTTGGAAAATGCTTCTTTGTTCAGTGCAGTCACAGAACTGTTTTTATTTCTTGATTGGCTAAGCTGCACTGCAAAATGGAGTAGTGTCCATTGCAATTACATATGCAATTTGATAGTCAAAGCTATGTATAATTAAATTTTCTTTTAGTGAATTTACAATAGCAACAAATTAATATGACTCATTATTTGTGGAAAATGAGTATGAAAACCTGGCTAATTCTAACGAAAGTCTGTTTCACACTCAAATGACTATTTTCAATTTATACTTTGTCCAGTATTCACCCACATTGTTATTATTATTAAAAAAAAAAAATAATTTTTTTTTTAAATTTTAGAACTTAGATTTCATCATGGGAATTACAGCCCAGTTGTAAATTCTTTAGAATGAGCTTTGGCTACCAGAAGTTGCTATGGATTTCTGTTAGCGCTCATATTGGGGTGAAGGTGTAGTGGGCTTGATTTTTCTTTGAAGCTTTGGCAGATCTTTGGTAATAAGAAATGTAGAATTAGGAAATCTACATTCACCTAAGCCTGCAACTGTGTTCTTGTCTCAAAGCATATGACTGCCTCAAGGAATTGGCTTTGCTTGCTTTGCATCTGAGAATGTGAACCTATTTCCACTTAAAATAGGGGAGTACTAGTAAAGTAGAAGAACAGGGAATATTGTATTTGGAATCTGTGATTATTTACACTTAGATCTGTAATGTGTTCATGTGTATCAGGACAAATTAGTGTATATATAAGTAGATTTGCATTCTTACTGAGCTTTTTTTTAAAAAAATATTTTGCAATTGGTGCGAACAGCTGACATTGCACGAGAACTGGGAACTAACTAAGGACAGGCAAGGAACCGAAGGTTGGGAAATCATAACATGATTTTCGGTTTCTCATTTGAACTTGCAGCACATTAGTTACAAGACCTAGTTCTGGAATAGGTTTCCTCTGGAGAGTGAAGGTATGTAACAGACAGGAGAGTAGTCTCTGCTTGTAAAGGTGCTGTGATGAAAGATACGGAGCTTTTCAAGGGGGAAAAAAAATACGTAGGGTGGGGGAAGTGTTACTTATTTCTTTCCAAATTATTGAAAACATTAGGCTTTTTTTTTTTCTTTTGTGAATGTTCTGTCAGCAATCAGAATTTTTATACATTGTGCTAATCCTACCTTTATATAAAAGTCATAAATCTTATAAATTAACGTGTCAGGCAGTTACCAGAAGTCTTCAGTCTGTTTCTTTTTATGGAGTGATCTGACACGTTTTGCGAACAGCAGACCTAGGTACTCTGCATGAGTCCCAAACTGGATTTTTAGCGATCAGCTCACAGGAATGGACTCTGGCACTGCTTCCAATCAGGCAAGAAAATGTGGTTTAACTTAAAGGCAGTAATACTGGAAAAAAGATATGAATTATTGACCTTTTTGACATTAGATTTTAAAGTTTAGCATAATGGTACTGTGGCCTATGAATGTTTTTATTGGTACTTCCATTAGTTCCCTAATAATCTTGACATTTCCAGTTACATTACATTTGCTGGAGCACAGATGTCTCTTTTTCTATCTCCCTATTTTTCAAGCACGCAGATACTTTTAATGGCTAATTAGCAGAATTAATTTTGTTGCTTACGTTGCTTATGAAATGTGAGGGATAGGATTATGAGCTTTTAGCTGACCTCTAAAATACATATATATGTGCAACTATTTACAAACACAAGTCACAACTTATTTGTTTATTTTGTAAAGAAAATACAATAGTGTAACTGCCAACAACTAAAATCTGTAGCAGAGGAAAAAACAATTTTGCAGCTAATACGGAAAAAGCAATTTGTGATGCTGGAAGGCAATAAAAGGAAGGTCCGGTCAAGGTCTGTCCTAAAAGCAGCAGTATTTATAGGCAGTTCAGAATAATCTATATATATTACAGAATAGATTTTTATATAGTTGTTTTCATTATAGCAAATAGCTTGGATATTTTTTAATATAGACATTTGTGTATTGCATATTTCTGATAACTTTTGCTGACATCCAGCAAGTTCTGAAGTCCTGGAATTCTCTTGAGGTTTTCTAGTGCAGACACCCCCAAAAAAATTGCTAAATGCTTCCAGTGCTCCAGCCCTAAAGCAACATTCTGCAACCAGATGATACATATAAACTTGCTTCCCATAAGAGAGCAGTCTAGTGCTGAAGGAAAAAAAATATGTTTTTAATATCAGATGTTTTTAACCCAAGCATCTGTTTTGAAATTTTCTTAATTCAGAAAATGTCATGTTAAAGAAAGTGCAAAGTACTTTAAAATCATTAGGAATGAATAAGGCAATTTGGAGGAATGACAAACCACTAGGTTTTTTGTGTTGGGTTGGTGGTTTTTTGTTTTGGGTTTGGTTTTTTTTTTTGAACACGAGGAATGCTCTCACAAGAGCCCTGGAAGAGCAGTAGCGCTGGAAGAGTCATTACTGCTGGTACCTGTCATACCTGCGGCGTCAGTGGTGGTGTTTCTAACCCAAGAAGCTGAGATGTTGCAGCAAGGTGTTGCCACCTCTGGGGCAGCTGAACACCCCGAGCCCGTTTCACAGATGTCTCTTTTCCTGCCCGCTGGATGGCCAGCACGGGCCTCAGTTGGTGTAATACAACAACTTCTGTTCCCTTTCTCTCAGCAACAAATGCTTTGGAGTTGTGACCTAAGAGTTAGTTCTGTATTTGTCAGTGTCTTCTGCAATTTTAGGAAGATTGTCTTCACTGGCATAAAATCCACAGATAAGAAAGTGATGTAGCTGTGATGTCTGTCCTTCTTTAACTGCTTCATACAAGTAATGCTTTGATCGGTGATAATAAGTGAAGGGACTTAGGGTTTAAGTTTGTACTGGTAACACCTAAATTTGCAATTTTGCTGACAGTTTGTCGGCTTGGCCACATCACTAGCACAGTGCTTTACTGCAAAAAGCCTTTTTGGCCCTCCTGCTAAATGGTCGTGGTGCTATTAAAATAAACACCAGTGGATCTAATCTTTTCAGTGCAGGACACTGAGTGAGCATAATTTGATGTGTCTGCCAGTAGCAAAACACATTGTCGTTCAAATATTAAAGGAAAAGTTTGTATTTTTAATGCCAAACAGGCACATTTTGGCCACTTTTTTTGAAATCAAACTTGCATAATCCCAGTGTTAACAATGAGTTTTATTTTCTTTTAGTATTTTGAAAGGAAATTATTTTTCTCTCACTGCAGTATCCTGTTGTATGCTATGATGGAATACTTCAGCTTCTGCTGGTTTAGTTGACACGTGTTTCTGCCAGCATGAAAGAAAGCAGCTCCATTCATTAAAATTTTCATAGTTTGTACCAGGAGAGAGTTTAGTTCTACTTGACCACAGAGGTTATTTATCAAACAGTCTTTTTTTTTTTTTAACTGTTCTCTGTAGTGGCTCTTTGAGAAAAGCTGTATGTACCAGTAACACCTTGGAAACATTCAGGCTCTGTCTCTCCCCACGTACACGCTTTTTTCTCCTTCCAAGGGGCAAATCTGGATTGGTTGGATACCTCCTTGTGGCTCTTGTATCTTAGAGTTATGTGAAACGTGGATTCCCAATAGATACTTTATTTTAGGATTGATCTTCTTACAGAGCTTCCTTGTTTGCTGACTTATTTCTTGGGGAAAAGTATTTCACATAATTGCCTTCCTTACAAAGATAGTGTAGAGTACAGCATAGGCCGTCTCTTTTGGCAGCCTCCTGAGAGATCGCCGATTGCAGATAAATATTATCTCTGCTTTTTTTGTCTGTGTCTCAACTCTACCTCTTCTGAGGTTTTATTCTTCCCTTTTTTCATCTGAACTTTCTTTGAGTTTAGCCATCTTTCCTAGGAAGTGACATTGATGCAGTTATGCCGTACCTGCTTTTGTAGTAATTTTCTGACGATACGTTTTTAATCTGTTGATAAAGGTGAGGATGGAGGTCAAAGGCAGGAAGTTCCTGCGGGTATTGCAGAAACCAGTGCCTCGGCAAGGTGAAAAAGCCTACCTGGGAGCCCCCTCTTTGTCCTCGCACAAAGATTACCACGTAACTTTGTAGTTATCTTTTCTCCCAGCACTTTTCCTGGTCCCTTGATACAAATCCTTGCTGGCCTGTTAGGGCACCTTGGAAAGCAGCCATGCACATGCTGCCTCCTGGCCCGCATCCAGGCCGAGCTTGGGGGGACGCTGGGGACAACCTGGGGGCACGCAGGCATGAGAAAAGGGGGAAGGAGAAGTTACTGCAGTAAGTAGGCACAGAGCGTACGAATCTACAGGTCTTTGCAGCACAGTTTCTTCAGTCATCTTAGTATTTTTCTGCCCGATCCTGGAGATCTGTAAGGTCGCTTTTTTGCCAGTATATTGGTATTATATTTATTCATTTGTCTTTCCTGCTCCCGCACTGAGACGGTGGTCTCTGAATAGAAGCACAGCCATGGGCTGTGTGTGCTAGATGTGATCCAGTAGCGCAGAGGTTCCCAAACTGTGGTCTCCAGAAGGCTGCTTGTATGTTGCTGGCTCTCTCTGTTTGTTTGCAGCTGCTAAATTGCATTAAAGACTGCTAAAAATAGACGAAACGTTTCCCCATTTACTTTCCAAGCCAGCAATTGCTATAATTGCCACTTGTCATGGGGAATATGAGTATTTGTGTGCAAGTGCGTGAGTGTCTGTGGCTGAGGGGAGGAACTGTGGTGAAACATGGTCTCCAGGAGAAGATCCTCTTTCCTTATCTCCTGCTGGATTGAGAGTTTTAGGGAATACTATCCAGGAATGGGAGGAGTTTTCCCTTCCATTCCCCTTTCTTTTGTGCTGCTTGGGAGTGAGATCAGATAATGTTGACTGACAGGTCAGGCACCCATGAAGACGCTAGCTTGAATAAAGAGATAGTCCAGGCTATGAAAAAATTCAGTTCCCTTACAGCAGCACAAAAGTTCTGTGAATTTGCATTGGCGCAATTTGTTGCCAAGCCTGATAATGGTTTTAACTTAAGTCCCAGAGGGGAAAGGGAAGGTAACTCTGCTCTTTGATTAGTAGCTCCAGGCTGTCTGTAGACTCAATGGAAGGAATTTTGAGGGTTTTCTCTGAAACCATAAGTGCAGGATATTTTAGAACTGCAAGCTTAAAATATCAATTTAACATGATTGTTTGATCTCATTATCCCTCCCAAATATCCATTCAGTCTCTTTTGGATCATGCAGTGAAGAAATAAAGATGACGTTAACCCAAACAAAAAAAAGACAGATCATATCTCACGCTCTGTCAAGTACCCAGTGTACCAGTTACTCTAGATTTGTACTCTGTTTTATTGAATGACTTTTGTACTCTTTTATCTGGAAGTTTCATTGGGAAGACTTTTAGCTCATTGTTTTTATTACTTTTGCGAATCTTTTCTGGCTTCCAAGCAAGCGCTCTGCCCAGTGTGCTGGCAGGGGAGGGATGAAGGCCAGGGGGAGGAAGGAAGCAGTGTCTTTCATTAGAATTAGGTTGGAATCTTTTTCTTTCTCCTGATGAAGTTTATGGGGTTTCCCTTAACACCCCCCCCCCCAATTATGGTTGCATAAACATGAGCATTTCAGGAACAAAAAAAACAACCCAAAGCTCCTCCCACAATAAAACCCACTGCGAAACTTTGAGTATTTTGGATTAAGAAATGCAGAGACTGGCAGTGAAAATGCTCAGTAAGTTGAACATTTTTCCCCTTTTTTATTTTTATTTTTTTAACTGTAGAAAAGTTTGAATGGAAAGAGTTTCAGTTAACCTCTGTATTTCTCCCTGCAGTAAGGTCTAGAAGAGATGTGAGCAGCGATCACTGGGAGGAACTTGCAGAGTTTGTTGTAGAGGCTTACCTGGGGAGAACCAGCGCGATGTGATGGGTTACCAAGCTCATTAGCACAGCTTGTGCGTGGGAAGAGAAAGTTGAGCACAAAGAAAGAGCAACTGTCTCCTTGGTGTATGGTTTGTGCAGGCGGCTTGTGGCCCGCAACTGTGAAATTGTAGCTGTACGAGACGGGAGGGAGAAGGAAGCAAAGGGGAGGGGAGCTGGTGCAGTGTTCAAGCCAGACAGTCATGGGAATTGAGATGGAGTTGTCAGGAGCAGAGGTGAGCAAAACCTTAAAGTTGGGGAGGCTGTTCTAATTCAAGAGGAATGGTGCTGTGGAGCCAGTTAATGGATCTAAGTGGTGTAGTTAGAGAGGAAGGTGAAGTCGATCTCAGGCTAGATTAATCCCTGATGTAATCTTGTTGGCATCATTGTGCTGGCTTCCCTCCTTGTCAAGCTTCAGTGGAATTCCTTCAAAGATATATTTGGCCCTTCCAGTTCTTGTTTTACCAGATTCCACTGAATCATCATGTTTTACCAGATGCTACTCGAGCGTCTGCCCTGGATTACATCACTGGTGTCAGGGCAGTGGGTCGAGTTACCAGGAGAGTAGGTTTCCTTCTAAAGAAACTGTCATACTTGTGAAATGTTTTGCTTAATGAAGTTATGGCTGTAGCTGTTAAATTTGCAGTGCCAAATAACTGAATAGATCAACAGCAAAACTCCATTTATGTCTGTGTGGGAATCTGGCAAACTATTTCCCTCATCTACTAGCTTAAACACTTGAGTTCTTTTCAGCTTTGTCACCAACATGCTTTGTGATGTTGGACATTTCATGTAGGACGTGCATCCCTGTTTCCTAGTCCGTAATGTGGGAATGATAATATTCCCTAGGCTTAGAATGATGTGGAGCTTTACTCACAAATTGCAATTTACTTTGAAACTCTGCAGTACCAAGTGCTGTTAAGTAGTATGTGGTGTTAGTTACTGGATGCTGCTACGTAGCTAGCCCTTCTTGAGCTGACATATTACTAGAATCAGATTAAATATAATGTTTAAATATAACAAAACTATACCAATTAGATGGCCTTCAGTAAAGGAAAAGAACAGATGAAGTAGTGGGAGAGGTACGTATCACTGGGATCTAGCTGCCTATCAAGCAAGGAATGTGCACTTATTTCTGTATGAAACCACAAATCCTTTGTCAACCCAACTGACAGGTCATCCTTGACTTTTTAATCCACAGAATGGCCTTATTCATTTTAAATTTGCCTTGTATTACGGCATGTGAGTTCAGAGTCAGACCTGAACATTCTCACCACATGGAAAACATTTCAGTGGAGAGATGGAAAGCATTATTTTGTAAATGCATTTATTAACAGTGCAAACCGGAACAATCGAGCACGTCGGGCCTCAGTTTGATTGCACCACATCCCATGAACTTGTTGGTGATGGTTTAATTGTAGCTAAAAAAGAAGTACAGCAATTTCAAGGAAGAAAACTGTACTGTGAGGATACCTTTTTTTGTGCACATACTGCTGTATCTTGAATAATGGATTTTTTTGCCAGCTGGATTTTTTTAATTTATTTTTTTGTTTGTGAGATGTCAAAATATTACTTTATTTGGCCAGTGGTCATAGAGTTCGTAGTCAGAATCTTGTTCCATTTCATGCTTAATGATACTGATGCTAATAGATCTACTTAAGCTCATAAAGCCAGTTTGTGAGCACCCCTGTGATTATACCTGAAATGGAAACAGATTCCCAGGTTTTTCATTCAAGAGAATCTTGCTAGGAACAGCCTTTCTCCTTGGAATTTACAAAATGGACCTCATCCATCATGAGAGAGAAATTTTATTTGAGTTCTCAAAGAATTTAAATCTTTTTCACAAACAGTATGTTGAGAAGTGGGATATTTACTTCCAGGCAGTAGAAGCATTGTGTCAAGATGGACTGTGTGCAAAGAAGGTGGGCAAGCTACGCGCAGATCCACCTGCTGCTTTTGCACTGTAGTTGATACTTTCCATAATTGAAAAGGACAACCCAAATTGACCTAAATCTGCATGTTTCTGATAATAGAGTCAATAAACAAAAGCCACATGTACAGAAATCGAAGAGATCCCTTTTCATTGTGAGCAGCCTCAGATGCCTGCTTAGTTGCTTTAAACCATTTGCATGTTGACTTCCCTGAACTGTTATGTTACATGCTTTAGAAAGTGTAATAAGGATGCTAATTAAAGGAGGCTAATTGGCCTCGAGATGACACAGGATCACTGTACCTTTCTTGGTATTGCTTGAAGCACGGTGGAAGCGCTCATCAGCTGTTTGTGTGAGTACCATTCTGTTAGTTCACAGCCTCTACTGCTCCAGCTGCCTGGTGGCTCAGGTTAGTGTCCCGTTTAGCTTTCCCAGCTGTATTTTCTTCGGTGGCTCCATATACCACGTGTTGAAAGAAAACCTTCTGGTTAAAAGACCAAGCAGGCATAACGAGTGAAGGGGAGTGGAGTGCCTGGATGAAGGTAATTACAAACGCACCTCTGAAGATGCTGCTTGAGCACAGCGTAATTTTTGTACCTTTTTAGCGACTCTTCATGAACATCATTTGCTCGGAGAATGTCGTGAGATTCTTCAGTACCCCGGAGACCAAGGAAGTCAGTTTGTAGACCTTGCATGTAGTCTGTGTTACACATAATTTCTATTTAGAGAATCCTTAACGAGTGATAAATAATTTCCAAATGTATCTATTGTGCATTAATGCTTCTGTTGCATCAAAAGAAAATGTTTTGGTTGAGATTATTTCAGAGCATTCACATAACAAAGACTTGAAGCCAGATGACAGGCATCGCTTCAGTACAAACACATATGCACACGCAGGCATAACACTCCCCCATTTTACTAATGATGATCTGGGGTGGGCTTTGTCCGCACTATGTCAGTACATACTGACACTACATCACTCTAAACATGACATATCACATACTGAGTGTTAATCCAAATAAAAGATGAGCAGAAAAAGGAAGAGTCAATTATTTATGAAACAAAGCCATCTGAGGAAAACCTCTCGAGGACAGCATAAACATTGGAGCAGTTTCCATTTATGTAAAGGCTCTAAGACAGTTTGTGAAGCTAAGTAAAATCAATCTGTGCCATGGACAGGGAGGGCTATGTTGGGTATTGTGAACCAGTGTCCTAACTGTAAGGCAAACTCAAAAAATAGTTTCTCTTTTTCTTATAGCCCTCTTTTACCTTACTGTTTTTTGCGGATGCTCAGCTAGGATTTCTGCCAGGGCAACTCAGTACGGCTAGCTGTGATGCTTGTTTTGTAATCTGGAGTCAAGGCACCAGTTTGTCCACTGGGCCAATAACAGCTGTCAGAGTGAAACGTCCCCGTGGTTAATTACGGTCACCAATTTCCTGAGGCTTCTAGAGTAGGTGCCTAAACAGAGAATTTTCCAGGCGGCAGCTTGGGATATTTAAACTTGGGAGTTTCTTTCTTGGGTTGTTTGAGCGGGTGTGTTCTCTTAATGCACGCAGATTAAAATTCAGTGATGTCATTGCTCTTTGAGAAAAACAATATAGCATGATTTCTAAAATCAATGCTTCTAGTCAAAGGTAGATCTGGGTCTGACTAGGAGCTGACTTTATAGTGAAACCCGGGTGGCAAACTGATGAAAAAGACTTTGAGCTAGCGTGTGTATTCACAGAGTGAGAAAACTGAAACTTGAATCTTGAGTATGAGATTGACTGACTAATTTTTTCTTCTTTTCTGTAAGCCCAGTTTAACCATTGTGACTTGGTGTGTCACTCTGGCATCGAGCACTGGAAGGAGCAGGTTTGTTGTTAAAATCCCAGACTAGTGGAGATGTCACTAGATTTGCTGTTAACCAATACAGTAAATGACAAAAAGCATCATCTCAGAAGAAACCATTTGTCAGCAAATCACCTCTTGTACTTTTTTCTGTTTAATGAACTGAAAAATGATTTGCTTCCATTTTTGGGGTATTTTTCCTTTGTTTCCCTGCCTGAGATTAGAATAAGTTATTTGGTTTTATCTTCAGGAGGACAGCTATCTCTTTTTAGTTTAGTCTTTCAACTTCGATCCTTTTTGTATGTGAACATTCATGGTACATGGTGCTTTCTAATGTAATCTTAGACCTCACAAAAGCTAAATAGCAGATTGCTCTCGTTATACTTTATCTTGTCCATGTCTCTCTTGCTCATCCGTCATCCCAGGAAAAGCAACCTGTAATAAAATTAATTCCTGAGTGCTTGTTAACATAGGAAACAATTTTTGGTTTTTAATATTT
This sequence comes from Balearica regulorum gibbericeps, assembly GCF_011004875.1. Lineage (NCBI taxonomy): Eukaryota > Metazoa > Chordata > Aves > Gruiformes > Gruidae > Balearica > Balearica regulorum. The sequence continues at coordinate 8,338,689 of NC_046187.1, read as the reverse complement.
ATTTTTTTTACTGGGAACGGCAGTGGCTGAAGGTCCAGCTCCCTTACAGTGGCTACAAATAAATGTTTAAGTGTTCATACATATGCCAAATGTGCTCTTTTGGCACCTGAAGTCAGGGATGTGAAATTGCTCAACCTTACCTAGCGATACAGTATTTCCCTTGAGGTATTTTTATCTGAGTAGGAGCCTGTTGTTACTTTTGCTGCTACAGTCAATGGCAAAAATACTGAAAGAGCTGTCTAAAACCAGAACACATTAACACATAGAGCACAGGACTAGCAATAACATTGATGAGATGGGCTATTCCATCCAACAATTTTGATTCTTATTATAATGTAGAAAAACTGAAGAAGGCTGTAGTGTAGCTTATATCAAAAGATTACTTTTGAGAGCTTGGATAAACATTGCTAGAATCTATATTTCAACTTTCAAGTGTTTAACAAAGGATTATGGGATTGTCCTATAAGCATGAGCTAAAGTATGGGAATTTACGTTTTCCTTTTTGTAGGATAGTTCCTCTTAAAATTGTGCTCTGAACAATGGCTTATTCTCTTGTGCCAGTACTCGATTCCAAATACTGTGGCTTGGCAGCAGGCAGGTCTCAGATTTCAACCACATGTATTTCAAAAAAAATCAAAAGATCCTTATTTGGCACTCCACTCACATATCTTAAAAAGCTGTGTTTGTGCGTCAGATTTAAAAATAATTGAAACCAGAGGTGCCAAAAGTGAACTTTTCTTCCAGGATGTTTTGACTTCAATTGATTCCAAAAGCATTGAAGGGAACAGAATGGAAACAGGGTGCAGCATGCGGCATTGACAGTGCACATCTAAACCTAACTTCATGGAGCATACATACGTGATAGTACAGTGGCCCTTCTAAAAATACACATATTTGTCTCTCATTATGTATTTAAAACAAATATATACACGCAAGTGCATGCTTTCCTGGCAAAACACCAGGCAACTTTCATTTGGTAAATAGAAGGATCACTTTGCCTATGAAAATGTTGTGGATTTTTGTTGACTGAAAATTGGTAGCTACGTCTGTGCCTGCAGTAATTTAAGACTGGAAGTGTAGTTTATCTGGAACTAAAACTGTAGAGGGAATTAGAATGGTGTCATACATTAGGTCAGAGTGACAGAGGTTAATATCCTTATTTTTCAAAAATGTGTCTTTGGATCTTTAATATCTATGAATTTTTTTTTGGCCATTAAAGTACAGTATTACTGCTTGTGCCATAAGTCACAATATACAAGAGGATGTCTCTCTATTACTTATACTGTGTTTGAGAAATATTTGGAAACAATGATGCAAACTTGGTAACCGACCTCCAGTAACCCATTATGCAGAAACTTGTCCTTAATCCCAAGGAATTTTTTATTTCATCCTCAAAAAAATATGTGAAAAGATGAGCATTGATCTTCTGAAAGTAAAACATCCACCAAGGGAGTGACTTAAATGAGACATGTGTGGAGAAAACTCTAGCATGCTTCTGTTCATTACTTATAGGTGAGGCAAAATGTCAACTAAGAGAAAGTTATCCCAGAAATCATCAAACAGAGCATAAATTTTTAGCCTTTTATGAAGTGTCCTGTGGGAAAAATATAATGATAAATACAAATTAAACCCAACACATACCAAACATTGATTTTTCCATCTTTTCATAAGAAAATTTCATCTGTTGCTGATGACCCTTACAAGCCTTACTGTGCCCCAGCTATCTGGTGCTTCCGAAGGACAGAGGGATGTAAAGAGCAGCAAAGGGTCCTAGGTAAAAGAGAAGAACTAGAGAGCTGGGTCAGATGCTGTACATGGCAAATACGTAATGTTGTCATGTCTGCACCACTACAAATGAGAATAATTGGGGAATCTGGAAGAGGTAAAGAAGCAACACAGTTATCCACTACAGCGAAAGGGAATCTTTGGTCATTAAAAAAACCAAAAAAACCCCAAACAAAAAACCCCCTGAAAACCAACAAAAAACCCCACAACCCCAAACCAAAGATGGAAAAAATGGAGCAAATTCCTACAAACCCACTTACTCATCTTATGTAGCATAAGTAAAGAAAATAAAACCCCTCCTATTTAACAGATGGCACATTGAAGTTTGATCTTATGCCAACCTTGGGCCTTCCGTGAATTCTTTTCGATGTTCTTTTATGTTTGCGAAGGGTTCCACTTGCACAGAAAACTAATATGAAGTATTGCAATTCCAATCACTCATCATTGGAAAGAAATCTCAATAACCAAGTAAAAGGAAAAGAAATACATTGTAGTATGAAGTCAGTTCTGTTTATCAGCATTTTTTTTCATCTGGGAGCTTTCTTGGCAGTCTAATGTGCAGGTATACGTATAGGCATAAGTAGAGTCAGTTGCTATGAGTAGTGGTATTTTGTCAAATACTGATAGATTCTTTCTAAAGAATTTTGATACTGATTCAGTTTCAGTTTGGACGAAAGACGACTGTCTTATTTGAATTAAATCAAATCGAATGAATTAAAATAAACTGATATTTTCCTCTTCTTGACTTCATATCTTAACCTATGATTTCCAATGTAATGTTTGTTCAATTACTTTTGTTGGTTTCCATCAGCAAATGTCTTATTTCAGAGAGAAATCACAGTTAAGGAGATTGTGGCCTTTGCTACACCTTGATTTAATAGCTCAGCAGGAGCTGTGTTTGAGAGAGAGGGAGGACTTCACAGTGCATGAGAAGTTGGATTAAAAGGAAAAAAAAACAAAATACAAAATCTATCCTGTCCTCTAGACAGAGGGACAAATCTTTCTCTTTTACCCTTGCCACCTCCCTGCCCTGAAGAATATGCATAGATAATAAAAATAAACTCCAAGGGGGGGGGGGGGGGGGGAAATCAGATTTCAAGCTGGCTTGACCTAAGGGAGTACCACTTGATATTCTTGTATGAACATCTGCTCAGTTTTACTGTGCCTGACATCATCTAAAAGACAGGGTGATTCACTGTAAGCATGAACTGTATTTTTATTTCCAAATGGATGATTCTCCAATATTTATCTCTCTTCCTTATTGAAATCTTTAATGTTTATATCTTCTATTTTTGCTTATGTTTTGCTGCAGAGCGGAAATGAAGGAAGTGGAATATGGATCCAACCTCTAGGGGAAGTGTGAGTTTCAATTTAATTTCTCTCATCTTTAGCTAGAAGCAGTGATACTGTCCTGATGTATATTAGCAACAGCTAGCTAGAAATAACAGATAAAATAACAAAGGAAAGGGAATTCTCTTTACCCTGTGATCTGAGTCTTACAGATTCTGATTTTTGTTATGCCTGCAACTAATTTTCATGTCTTCTTATGGAGATAAGCAGAAGTATGGAATCAAAAAACCGTATGATGCAGTCAATTGAAAAGAATAGTGCAATTCTTATTTGGGTTGAATCAATGAACAAATTCTAAAAGCAAATCCCAGAGGAAGCACAGTCCAACAAGAGCATGGTGTGTAGCCCTGATGTTATCAATATAAAGCATTACTAGGTCATCTTGGTCCTGCTGAATTCTATTGGCAGAATTTGTTGCTTTTACCAAGAACAGAATGCAGATCACTTATATTTCTGTCCACTGCCATATGGTAGGTTTCCTAACATTTATTTTGATGGGGCTGGATTCAAGTTTACAGCTCACTGAACTGTAAAAATAATCTAATTCACAGCACAATATCTTATGTGAATTATTACTCTGTATTGATTTTGTAGTTTCTGAAGTAAATTTTGCTTAAATAGTTAATTATTCTTCGTGAAATTATCACCCCCTGCTAGCTGTTGGTGGTGCATGCCAAATTGTATAGGCAAAGCTGATTACTGTATCTGAGTAGCTCTGCACACAAGTGCTTAGTCTGCTTTTACTCTTGGTTCCGTGTGCATTTCTGCGTTTCCAGCACTAGCATCTTAGACAAAGTGAAGTCCTTGATATGAAGCTTGAAACAGAGTATCTAGTAGATCCTAAGTGACCTGATGCTCCATTGATGTTGGCTTTGCTTTCAGCTGGGTGTTGGACTAGATGACCTCCATTGGCCCCTTCCATCTTAAGCTGCTCTGGTTCGATGAGTGGGTCTGTTGATTAACCTGTGTGTAACCAGGTTCAGTTTCCTAGTTCACAGAGAAGTGAAGTTGCTGTTGGCGTTTAGAGTTGCTATTGAAACATTTTTGCTTTTGTAGAGAGAGAAGGCTAGCTTTAGGGACTAGAATCTGATTCAATTGTTTTTTCCAGATGTCACGTGATGTCTGTGGCCATAGCCAGCTCATGAGAGCATGGTGTTTAAAGACATAGCCTAGAAAGAGATTAGAATTGAAGCAGAAGAAAAAATTAGGTTTTCTAAAGGGATACAGAATGTTTCCTTTTTTGAGTTTCTTTATAGCACTTCCAATTTGGAAACAAAAAATGCCAGAGTAACACTTTTAATGTAGTAGTATCTTCAGTGTTACTACAGCTGTCAGAAGCTTTCACTGTTGTATTTTGCATGGATATAATAATTTAAAAATTACTGTTAGCTAGAACTGAGCATGTCTATATACACATACAAACAAACATAAGAACATACATGCATAAATAATCCTTAAAAATGAAGTAGATGGTGGTAGACTTCACTGTTTCTGGCTTTACCTTGGTGTTTGTGAGTTAAATCCAAATGACATAGCCTTCCGAGTTGAGAAGCAAACAGGAGACCAGTAATTGTGGGAATCCATGGAGGTGCACACAAATGCATTACAATAGCCACAGTGTGCTTGCAACAAGTGAGATTAAAACTGTGAAAGTGTTCTACAATTAATTTTTTTTTTTTTTTTTTTTTTTTTTGCACAGAGCCATGGACTAGTAAAGTTAAGAAGTTCAACTCCCAAGGCTTTGGCATATTTCTATACCTTTGGAGCATCTGATAGGAGTACCCTAAAATATTTTTGGGGATGGAGGAGGAATCTGTGTGGAGCTGTCCAAGGTTCTCTGGATCAGACGAGTTATTCTTTGACCTGTTTCCGGGGCCTCAGTAAAAAAGAGAAACAAACCAAAACCAACACTTATCATCACTTAGATGGAGTAGCTTCAGTGAATTGCAACCTAGCCAAGAAGTAAACTCAAGTTTGTTTTACGAAAAGACCTGTCACTCCAGTTTATTCTCCTCAAAGTGAATATGACATCTGCCCACATTTTTGGATTCTGAATATGTAGGTAGGTTTCAGTAACTTCCACAAGCAATTAACTCTTCATCTTTCTTGTAGATAAAATGTCAAGTGTGTGGGATTGAGAAGCACTACTCATATTTTGGTGCCCTTCTGGGGGCTGAAGATTAAAGGCTATTTCCCCCCCCCCCCAAAAGTGGTGCAGTTAGCACCATAGAGGAAGAGATAGCTATGCAGCATTGGTAACCTAGCAAGTGATTCGGAAGCTATTGCACGTTTATTTCAGCTTCTCGCTTTAGGAAAGAGGTTTCTGTTAAACAAAGCAATTGGCTGGTTCTCTGTCTCATATCAGTCCATTGGGAAAACCCTTTCCTGTTCCAGAGCAGAGCTGTGTAGTATTTTTACATCTTTCTGAACCCGGTATTGGCCAACAGTAGTGTTGCTCTGATGAAGGGCTTGGAAATATGATCTGGTGCAGGCATTGCTCCTACCCCTGCCATGTTTGCTGCCATGCCACAGAAGTGTGGAAATAAGCTAGTTGTGCTGGTATAGTCTTTTTTTCCTTTTCAAAGATGTTTCTTTTGTTTGCAGCAAATTTATATGCAAAATCTGTGGTACCTGTACCATATTTGGAAGCTCCTGCTTTAAGTGGATGTTTTCTTGGCTTTTTTTCCTCCTTCCACTTAATCTACATCTGTAGAAGACTTTTACAATCCTATCCGTGATCATTTAATCTTAATGACTAAATTGCACCTGTTGTTGATATATCCCTTACCTCTCAGTATCTTATTTTGTAGCAGCCTCTTACAATGCTTCATAAACTCTTAAGAACGTGAGGGAGCACCAAGCTGACAATCTCATTTTGAGAGAAGTATATAAATATAACAATGCAGCTAGGAGAGGTCAGTAATGCTGCAGAAGAGGCAGTCAGTTGGAAGGATGCATTGGCAGATTAGAGTATTGAAGACAGATTAAAAGGTGTTTACTTGAAAAAAAAAAAAAAGTTGCAATTTTGTTGTTGTTGTTTGTTTTAAGGGCTTTGGCTTCTACTTTACCTAGAATTATCCTCTTCTAAAGCTGGCATTTCAGCGAATGAAATATGATGAGCCACACTGCTGGGTGGAATTTAATGCTTCTGCATGTGTTTGGACTGACTGAAAGTCAGTCATTGGAAACGCAGGATATTTGGATACTATTCGTTTCTAGGGTTTATTAAAGCTTCTTAGCACACTGTGCTTTAAATAGAAAAGAAGTTGAAATGGCTCTCCTCAGACTGGAGTTTCTCCAGATTCTATCTACTGTAAAGGTCCGTGCCAGGACATTGGATCCCTGAAATCTTCTTCTGCGTTGTGAAGAATAACCGCATTTTGATTCTATCTCTGTGTTTTGATGTGATATCAGTGTTGATCCTGCCCAGTTTTTGTGGCGTACTGTCCAACGTTGATACGTGAGGGAGCTACAGACCATGAACGTACATTTGTTGTAGCCACCTGTATTTGTACTTAACTTGCATTATGCTGTTGCAGCACAGCTCTCCTCATGATGTATGTCTTGGCCGTCCACAAATATGAGCATTTCATGTCAGCACTGAAATGAAATTATTTATCACTTGAAAAGACACACGTTTTGTACATTGTAATGCACATGTAAATGATGAACATCATTTTTTCTTATGAAATGGACAATACGTGCATTGGTCAGACATAACTTAGTCCACTTCTTTTTATGAGGTTTCAGAAAAGACCGTGAGATGTTTTAAATATTGGAAAAGTATTTGGCAAAGTTTGTGGATGCTCATAGTAAAAGATGTATCTGAAAGTCAGAACTCAAGGTAAAGGTGATCTCTAGTTTGATTTTAAATGAAGTTAACAAAGAGCCATCCCCTGTAGTGCTGGTCTTTTGGTAAAATATTTGTTATTTTTTTTTCTTCTAAGAAATATGTGATTATTTGTCTGGATCTCTGTTATGGGTCAAAACATAGGTCGATCAATACAAGGGATTGATTAGTTTAATATATTTTGGATACCAAAAATTAATGGTAAGTATTTGGGATCATTTATGGTTACTGAATTTGTTGACAGTGACAGCTACTCAACACTCTTTGCCTTACTATGGCTGATGGGGTTGGAATTAATATCTAAGCACTGCCGTGGCTCCTCAGCCCCTCTGCAGGTTACCGTGTAGAAGGAGGAGATGTGAAGGACCTTGTGCCTTTTCCCAGAGACAAATCTACCAGCTGGACTTTGAATCTCTGAGTTCTAGAAAGTAAGAACAACAAGCTTCAGAAATTGAAAGTTTTGGGTCTACAGGGGTAGGGCACAATAAAGATAAAGACTGAGAACAGATCTCCTTGCCCTCCTTGCAGGAGGATTGTTCTCTCCTTGCTCTCAGTCCAGCAAATTTTCATGGCGCTCTGAGTTATAATGAACTTTAATCAGTCCCCTCTGAGACTTTAAGAAAAAAAGCTTGAATTTCTCTCTTCCTCAGCGCCTGGATTCCAGCTCCCTGCTCTTTGCGGAAGTGCCCCGGTCACCACCCGGATGCTATAGGCTATTGCCTCATCCTGCCCTCCAGAAGCATCTTTCATCTGAAGATGCTCCTCTGCCTCTGAGGGAGTTCCAGCCTGCCACAGGTGATCTTTTTCCCCGATGTATCTGTTTAGCACGCAGAACAAATAATGCCAAATAATATGAAACCAAGAGATTGGGTGCACCCTTTGTCACAATTTCCCAGGTGCTTTGTCAGTACCCGTGTATGTGAATGATGGAGACTACAGAGAGAAGCAGGTTATTGTTTCAGTCTTTGGTGAGATGTGGTGGGCAGGTGTGTGAGATCTCCTTGAAGAAACTCTCACTACAACAGAGAAATGTGTTATAGTTTGTGCCCTAAGCATCTATTTCTGCATGCAGTGGAAAGTCTTATGTATTATATTCCTCTCCACACTTACTCTTTCCCTGTTGGCACCGTTTCTAGCTGAGTGGAGTCTCTCTTTCGGTTACTGAATGCAATGCAAAAATACAAAGATGACAACTTCAGATCATCCTTTTGTGGCCACTGGTTTGTATCAGCACTCTTCTCCTCTCTCATTCCAGTCAGTTTAATCCTGCTGACGGAAGCTCAGCGATACCACCCTAAGACAGAGAAGCTTCAGCTCATAAAGTCATTCTGTTATAAAGCAAAACATCTATGAATACTTGTGTTTTGCAAATGTTTGGAAAGATTTTACCAAAGAAACTCTATGAAGCTGAAGTCCTTCTTTTGATGCAACTTATGATAAAAAGAAAAGTTGAAAGCTGAAAAATTAATACTAAAAGAAATGGAAGGAAAGCAAGCTATGTTTACTGGGTGCAGGGCAGTGATTTTCAGGGAGACCTGAACTAGTTCTCAGAGGACCAGATACAAGGACATCAATACAAAGCTCTGTTCAAACTAAATAACCACTCAGAAAAACTGTGCCCTGAAATTTGTCTGTTTTCTCTAGGGGAACTATATGACTTAGTGTCTGGTTTAGTTCAGTGGCTTCTGTTTTAGTTCTGTAGCTTGCTTATTCCTAGCAAAGGCATCCCCATATGGTTCTGCATTGTGTTCTGAGTAACAACATGAGCATAAGGATGATGTATTTCATAATATACAAAACAAATTTTAATGTGTGACTTTTGGGCTTGATTTTTTTGTTATTTGGACTTGTTAATTAACTGAGTCTTTAACTATATTGAGCCAATTGGATTGTAAGAGCCAACTTTCTTTTTGTGAAATGACTGCCAACAATAACAAGTTTATTTACTAATATCACTTATTTATTGTCTCAAAAATGAGCGGATGATTTTGACATGTTTTAAAACAGTCAAATAAGGAAGAGTTTTTCTTTGTGTGTTACAGGGCTTATGAAAGCCGTAAGCTTTAGCATATATTGTATCTTATGAATTATAAATTATAATTATTAGTATACATTGTAAAATGGATATGTAATGAGCAGAAGCAATATTACAGTTTTATTCACACTTCATCAGGCTGTTTCCTCTACCTCTGTCTCCATTTGAAAGATCATCTCAAAATACAAGGTAAGAAAAAGCTTTTGGCCATGTCCACTGAAGTATTAGTGAAGGAGCATACATGCCTCCTGGGAATTAGGCTTATTTTATCCAGGTATCTGCATGTCAGTTAGACTTGTTCTTGACTTGTATGGTACTTGCACTGAGCGTTTTCCAGACTATGTAAAAGAAATGGCTCAGTCCTTAGGAGCAGAAGATCTTATTTCAGACAGGAGTCAATGAATGAGCGGAAAAGCGTATGTGCATGTGTGTGGGGGGCAGGAAAGAGCAGGGAAAGGAAGGGTCACGGTTACAATAATAATGACATTCGGGTTCATTTAGGCGTGTGTCTTGATTTTATTACTGCTTTATTTAAATGTAACACCACCCCATTTTTTCCTGACCAGCCTCTCCTTTATCCCAGTGACTTGTGTAATAAATGTAAAGCAAGCGAAGAGGAGATTTGATTAGTGAGGATTAATATTTGTGAAGCTGGTGGAAGAAACTGCTTCTTTTTGGCAACTTGAAATTTGAGATAGAGCTGGGAGGCAATGCAGGACTGGCAGAGACTGTGAAATACATTGCATGTATTGGCTGAGAGGAGGAGTGATACCAAGGGGTGTTTAAAGCCATGACAATAGGTGATGGTAATATAGTGCACGCAGGACAAAATTTTAAATGTGAGCAGTGATATATATGTAAGTTTGGGGGCTGCTTTTGGTACAAAATTACAAAAAGCTGAAGAGGCCTAAGTTTCAGAATGGTGTTAAGTTTAGTCCCTTTGAAACACCTCTTCATTTATAATGCATTAGGTCGAACACTGGAAAAAGTGAGGAAAGCAAGCCCATTAGTTATATTACAGTAATTTAGGCTCACTTGTTCATAAAAAGCCTGGGAAGAAGGCGTAAAGGAGGAAGCCAGAGGAGCACTCGACTGAGAGCTTGGCCAAGCTGCGCTGTAGGAGTAACACCTGCTTCCTTATGATAGATGACCTGAATGTTGCTTATATGTAATTTAAGGTTGCTTGGAACTTCCTTTTGTAATAAACTGGTTTCAGATTTAAATTTTGCCATCTCGTAGTAGCTCCCTCTAGTGTCACACATTCTTAGCATACGACATTGAAGGGCTTTTCTGTTAGCCTTTGGATATTTTATTTGGGGGGAGGGGGGAGAAAAAGAAAAAAAAAGTGAGAATCTTGCTTGAAAAAAAACACCACTACCCACCACTCCAAACTCAGCAAGTAATGGCTTGTTGGTCTTGCCAAAAATTCAGAGATACTTTTTAGTTGGCTTCTGAGATGAATGAATCTCCTGTTGCTCTGTTTAAAAAAAAAAAAAGTGAAGTAGGCACATTTTTTAGAGGCTATTATACCTTTGTATTTCATCTCACCCACTTGTTGTACCAAGCATAAATCTTTGTTCTGCAAATGTGTTCAGTTCCCCCCTGCCATCAATATGAGGGAAACAGCCTTGTGTATAAAGGTATTGACTGTGTGTCTTAATGCATTTTGCAAAATCTTCCTCTCTTGTTCAATAGGAAACTTCTGCCACAGATAGCTATTTCATCTTTGTTCTTTTTTCTTTTAAAATCCTTTTTCCAGTGCCAATTTTCTGTTGGTTTTGCGATGCTCAGAGGTTACCCCCCACCTTCAGACAATAGTAATTCTTTTCCTCAAATCATCATCAGCACAACACTGCTTTATTCAGATTCAAGAATAAAGGTACAACGCATGAGAAGAGAAAGAGCACTTAGCTGAATTCATAAAATGGTTAAACCATAACTGAAATAGGTCTGGATCCAGTGACTGCCTGGAGCCTCCAGCCAGCCTACTGGTGGTAGGGTTGTTACCCTGTTTGATTTTAAAGTGTTAGCTCAGTTTCCAAATATACTGCAAGGATAGTCTGTGCTCACTGAATATGCTGCTAACCAAACTTATGCTTTATTCCTTGTAATTCACATGCCTTATTTTATACCATTCAAGTCTTGCTCCGAGTATAGTTTTAGCAGTTTCCTTGTGGGATTTTCCAGCTCCCTCATTACTACGGTGTTTCTATTCCTGTTGTATTCTCCCTGTGAGATAATATGATAACGTTATCTCCTCTGGGGAAAGGAGGCACGGAGATTCTGCTGCCCGAAGTAGTTGGCGTTAGGTGCCTAATTAGTTGGCTATAGTCTGATTTCTGACAGAGCGTAGTGTTTTATAGCACTTCCTTTATTTGCTCAGAGCCCAGCTCCTTTTGATACCTGTCACAATTACTAATGCAGTGCTCCAGCAAATCAGAGCTCTCAATGTGAACGTTTTAAAAGCAAGAGAAATCTAATAACTGACCATCTGGGAAAAGCTTAATTTAAGTGGTAGCCCAACACCATGTACCATTTTTGTTTGTTAAATACAGTTCAACAAATTTCTGATCATGTTTATTTTCTCTCTCTCTTTCTCTCTGTTTTTCTGCCACTTAGTGTCATATAATAGGAATTACTTTTGATCACTAATGTCACGAGTGAACCACACAGGAGGCATAAGAGCCTTTTTATCTAAATATTTCAGCCTTCCAATCATTTCTGTCCTAAGACTTTCTTGTAGAAATTTCTTGCGAGGTGCCTAGATGGTGTATTAATCCTGTCTTGTTTTGCAAATTTTACTGTGAGCTGTCCTTACCCTTCAAAATGTAGGACATTTTAAACAATGCATCATTAGTCTTTGTGTCTGATTTATATTCGTAATTGCAGTTGTGAGGGCCTGAAAACTGTTTGTACTTACAAGGCATGTTGCATGACATCCAATATTAATATGTGTATATACAGACTGTTTAAATTAAATCATGATAGTTGTTCATACCTCTAGGCAGGACACAATATAAACAACTTAAAATTATATGAGATGAACAGCTCTGTTTTGTTCTGGCCAAAAAGAGAGCATCTTGGGGATGGACCGTCATCTTGCTGATTAGTAGCTGGCCATGTGTCGGCTTCGTCGACACATTTCAGAGAATGGGTGGTTTAATGAAGGACGGAATTGGGGAATAATTCATTCCGTGCCATGAGGTTAACCACAAGCCTCTCAGAAATCACAGCGCTCGCTGCTCCAGCAGATGTGCTGGAACACTCTGCTGTGACTGGAGGTTTTTCAGTGCTCTGTTCCCCCCACCCTTCTCTTATTGTGAAGCACGCACCCATCCTGCTGCCAAGGCTTTTAATAAAAAATAGATTTGCGTTTGCAGTTTCCAGAATCTTTATCAACCTTCCAGCCAAAGTCAGAGTAATAAACCCAGAGAACATCTAAGCGTGTGCTTTGCAGATGATTGATTTTTGCACTCGGGACGTCTTGCAGGCAGTGGCTTCCACCGTTATTTTTACGTGGTATGCTGCAGGGGACTCCTGAAAGCCCCTTCCCTCCTACTCGCACAAAGCAATTGGGATCGGTTTTTGACTTTGAAGTGAGTAATTTCTCTGTAGAGAAGTAGTTTTCTCTGTCTGGAGAAATACCTTGTCATTAAGTTTTGGCTGAATACTCTCTCTCTTTATTTAGGGATTTCAAAGTTTGTATAAGATATCAGAAAGTAACTTAAATCCATTTTAAAAAGCCTTTTAGGAGACTATCCTTGTGAAAAATCTGTTCAAATAATCAAGAAAAAAAATCTATTTTTATTTCTTTTCTTTCCACACAAGACAAGGTGGATATCACATTTACAATATAGCTTATGCAAGGGAAAAAACCCACCCCAAAAACCTAAACCCGTTGAGTTAACATCAATTGAAGTTTAATGTAATTTAGTTGATCAAATGTAAATTTTTCTGTGAATACTGTAAAAGCATGGAGTGAGGACAATCTAACTTTAAAATGCTATCCAGCTGTTTATTATTGCCTCTCATCTGGGACTTATAATCTTCTCACTTGAGGTGTTGGAAATGCATGTGTAAACATTCCTCACTTGCTTCAGTGCAGAGTAAAACGGGTTAATTTATCAGCTTTCTCCCCTCAGTTTAAACTGCTCTGCCTCGCTTTCCACTGAAGCTCCGAGGGTCTGTTCCCATCCCAGGGAGGAGGCTGATAACATGCAGCTGAGGGTGGTAATGAGGAGCTGGAAGTAAAGAATTTGTAAAGTTAGGGCCTCAAATGTACATTTGTCCATGTCCTTGATCTGATTGAGCTAAAACCTGTTCCAAATTGAAGCAAACCTGATGTTAAACCCAAAGAGGTATCTGCGCTTTTACATCTCTACTTTAAAGCAATGCACTTTGCATGTGCCTTACCCACACAAAGAGTCTCCAAGAGCCTTATTTTCAAGTTAGATTTCATGTATATTTGTTGTTGTCCCTTATAAGAGAATATTGTCAAGTGAGAAAGAAATGAACATGTTCTTCAGTCTTTGTGCAGGACCCATATATACCCATGGGCTGCTGACACGCAGGGAACGCTTTTGTGGGAATCCGTATTAATAAATTGGCAGAAGGTCATTGATGTTTAGGGCAACTCTGGGAGAAAGATCTTGACTTCAGGAAGTGCTGAACTTCTCCAGATCTTCCTTTAATCAGTAGGCACTGAGAATATGAGACAGATTTTGGGATAATACCTTAGGATGTCAGCTATATGAGATATGCCGGCTGCCTCTTTCTGCTGTGACAGGCCCAGGTGACTTGCTTAGGAGCCTCCTGTAACCCTAACGAAACAAATACATTTACACATAGTTGTATTATGCTATGTAATATATATAGATGACCCTAGAAACATATAGATAATAGTGTGTAACATTTCGGTCAATGGAGAAGAGCACTGCTTCAGTAAAAGGTCATGCAAAATATTTATGGAAATTTAGAACCATAGTTCTAAAGGCTTGAAGTATCAGTATGTTTGCTAGTCGTTCAAGGGAGAATGGGCTGTGGCTAATCAAAACCTTGAGATGATCATTTGCTATTGCAGCACTGGAAAAATGTGCCGTCGGAGGCTAAGCAAGCTGCATTTTCTCCTTAATATCTTGGAGGTCTTCTAGCTCCAGTATGTGTCTGAATTCCTTTTATATTTCTTGTCAGTGACAAAAATTTCAGTCTCTTAGTGTGCAAAATTGGGACCCAAATTCTGAAGCTGAAGTAACTTGAAGAGATACTAACACCTCAAACTATTCGATATCTTATTATATGTCTTCCCTTAAGCATTCAAGTTTGAAAGTGCTGTGTTAAGTTTTCATTTCTATACTTGATTGTCTTTTTTTGGAATTTGCTAACTGAAATGGCAGGTTTTAATAATTTTAACATTTTTACCAAAAATTTTTATTCTGAAATTGAGATTATTTTGACTTATCTGCAAGAAGGATGCTATGCTCCTGTAATACTGTTCACCAGTGTATTTGCAAGCATTCTGGGATTAATCTAGATACAGTAAAGGCGGATGTTTCTTCTGTTTCTCTAAAAGCATTTATGTCCATAGGAGAAGAGTTTTACCTTGATTCTAAGTGAGGCAACATTTTAATTTGATGCTTTTATTTAACTTTTCAAATTATTGGTTAAGATAAGAATTTCCTGTTATCTTTGACCTGATCCTATTTTCACTTTTATTTGTGTAAATTAGGAATAACTTGGCAAATCACTTCACAAGCCTTGATGGGTGTGCAGTTGTGTAGTACTGTGTGAGGTCAGACTGAAACTCCTGACGAGTAAATGTTCCATACGGATAAGGTGGACACAGATTAGGATTGAGACACGTGCAGGCTGAAGCTTGGAGACACAGAAGAGCAAAACAAGATAATTGTGTGGTAAAGCAGGAGGAATTCCCAAGCCTTATTTCATTGACCTAACCGCAGTATTAAAATCAATGTCATCAAACTAAGGTTAATAGAGTTGTGCTAAGAGATAGCAGCTGTTTGAGTGACATAATAAGCACTCGAGATCTGCCTGCTCAAACAGTTCAGAATTGGGCTGCCACAAAGCATGCAGCCAAGTCAGCCTCTTCTGTACCTTTGATTAAGATTCCCATTCTTCTTTTATTACAGTGTGAAGTCCTGCCTCTCCCAGACATAGCACCAAAAGCAGTGCACCCCATCAATGTTTATTGTCAGCTATATTCACTGATCTGTTACCATCTAAACCATTCCAAAATTCTCAGACTGGTACATGCTGAGGTTCTGCTACTGGGTCATCTGGAAAAAATAAAGTAAATGAAATATACTTTCATATCACTCCTATATGTCTTCCGCAGCTGTTTTCCAGAGTGCTTCTTCTGCAAAAGATCCATCCATGTAGGAGCACTTTCTGTGTATTGGTTCTGCAGTCACTGACAGATGTGTGCAGTATACTTTCAAAAACATCTTTTTAAAAACAGTGCAGGTTTTTTTCCATCTGTAAATCACTGCTGCTTTTCAAAAAGAGTGGATGAGGCAAAGTGTTTTTTGCACCTCCTGGGTTTTAAGTGTCCTATTTGTAAATTACTTCTTCACCTACAGCAGTACTCACCACTGAATTTTTTTTTCCTCAAAGTGTGTTGAGCTAAGCTCTCAGAACTATACATTTCCAAATATAGCTTAATCTCTCCAAAAGCTTTTAATATTATGGAATATTGAATATCCTCACTGAGTGAGGAAAAATCCCCTTTGTCATTGATACTTGGCAAGTGACAGAGAGTTCTCTTTAAAAAAAAAAAACCAAAAACTGTTTTTGTCATCTTCTGTCAACTAGAGAAATCCTGTCATCTCCGATCTGGGAGAGACTTTTATAGCTCAGATACACAAGAATTGCCAAAGCGTCACTGTTTGTACAGGTGTAATGTGGGCAGTCTCTGGTCTTGAGAGGGACCCTTGACAAAACTACAGCGTACAGGAACTCCTTTTGACTGGCTGTGCCACTGCTGGGATTCCCTTTTGCTCACACAGTTGGGAACATAGGCTTCTGATAAGACTAAAGGTAGGAATTCCTTATTCTAAAGCATGTGAGTAGTAGCTTCAGCTTCAAGTTCCATTGTCTGGGTTGTCTTCCTTCATGTCTTTACAGCAAAGAAAGTGTTTCTTGGGTATTGTATAGTTTCTGTATTTTGAGTGTCTCTAAAGCAATTGTCTAGAGACAATTCTCATAAAAATCAAAAGGTGATTCAGAACAGCCTCTTGTTTACATAAACAAACCTCAGGATTTGGGCTTGCTTAAGACGTCTTCCAACAAGATTTTAGCTGTAGAAGTGGAGGAGAGCACCAAATGTTTTATGCGATTACTTCATTCCACGAGAGTCCCTCTATCTCTATTCCAGCCCATTTAACAGTGGTTAGAATCACTGACCCTGATTTCAGTGCAGTGAAGAAAGAGTATTAAGTTCGTACAGGTAGAAGTGAAATTTTCTTTTGGTGAAATACTCCATTTTGTGCCAAATTAAAAACATGTGGAGGAGCTTGTATGTCTGACACTTTTCTTCTTACTTGTCCCTGAAACAGAATACTACAAGAAAAGTAAATGGAGTTGGAACTCATGGAGAGCTTGAATTTTATCTGATTCAAGTCAACAAGATTAATGCCATGGTCTTTTGAGTGGAAGAACAATCAATCCATTCTCCTGAAGACAATTTATCAAGAGAATAAATCAGAGATTAGTATCGTGTCCGAGTAAATAGATTGCATCCAACACTAGTTTTTCCTGTAGGATTTTTATTTCCTTTTTGATTTTCTCAGGAGGTGGTATCAAGGCAGAAGAATTTAATTTATTAGTAGCAAGGAGAGTAGTATCCTGAACTGATTTTTCTAAATACCCACCCCCACACTTTTCCATGATTGTGTAAGTTTCTAAGGATAAATTGATCTTAGAAACAGTTTATGCTGTCTTCATCATTTCTGGTGTGGACTTTACATGATCATTTTCTTGTTGGCATGAAGTCTTCTTAACCAAAGAATGAGATCTAATCTAAAGCAGACTTTTAATTTTCGATTTTATAAGCAAAATGATCATGTGGACTGACTTCTGTTTGCAAAGTGGTATGCCCCTTTCAGAAGGCTATCAGTGGACCAGTAAAGATATGTCCAGTTTGGAAAAGAAGTTGTCCTTTTGTCCTTGCCTGTTGTCCTCCAATGAACTGGGTTTGCTCATACTCCATTTTCTTTCTCTGCCCTGTCCTATTACTATTTCTTTATTCCTATTTTTACTCTCTAATTTCTTTCTCTTTACAATTTAAGCACAGTTACAAACATAAGGGTAAGGAGCATGTATTAAAACCACATCTGTCCTAACTGTGGTATGTTGTATGTGTATTCTGAATACTTTGCAGCGTATTTCAACTTAAATATATTTCAGACTTTTTTTTAAAAAGTATTTTCACACATTTTTTTTGTCTGTTACATTTTCTGGGAGGAAGAGGATCATCTTTGGTTCTCTGATGGTGCCTTATCCAGTACAATGCACTTTTAGAGCCCTATTCTGAATTGTTAATATGACAACAATCCTGGATTCTTGGATGGCTACTATAGTCAACTTTACGGGTAGTAGTGACAATAGCAAAAATAATAATGAAAAGAGCTACATAAGTTTTTATGTCCGAGAATTGTGAACTTGCCTTAAAAAAAAAAAGGGTCAATGCTCTTCTGGTTTACAGTGCCATTCTGTTGGAGTTCTAACATATTTTGGGCTAAGAGTATGAGCATTATTGGCTGTAGCAGCTAATCTGTTGGGCTGTTATATGTTGCACAGCTCACATTCAGTTGCATTCCAGCCTGTGATTACCATTCTGTAAAATGTCCCTGGGTGGTATGATTGTATGTAAAAGTTGAAAAATTGGCTTTAGATTCCTCAGTTTCTTTTCTGCATTTTCTCCCTTTCCCTTGTTTGCGTTACACCAGCCTCTGTTTTACTTCTAGATGGAGAACAACGTTACAAAATACAACTGCTCTTCCTATGTACTTAGAGGGGCTTTCACTTATAATGGTAAATGACGTGGGGTTTACTTCTTTTTATTCCTGCTGACAAGATGCAAAAAATGAAGGATAGTTGGTGTGGTTTTTATACTTTGCGTGGTTTTTATGCTTGAGTCCTGAATCTGTATTGCAGAGGATGTTCATGTTGTCCAGACTGTGTATGTGCTCAGTAGAGAGAGGGAGGAGTCCAATACTAATGTTAAGAGCTCATCTCTCTCCATGTTTTATTCATATCTTGGGCTCTGAATTAAATAGCTGAAGTTTGACTGCATGAGTATGGATCCTACTTCTGTGCAATGCCTGAAGGCTGGGGAACTGCCTGTATTACCTCTCCTACTGCAACTGCTGCAGGAGAAGGAAAACCAACTAATTTTTAATCATCTATTGCATCCCTGCTGGACACAGAATTTGTTGAGAGCCATAAGTACAGTGCATATCCTTTATTAAAGAGTAAATGTAAACTTTAAGCCACACCTATAGTTGCTGTTGCTGGGATTGAATGTGCGCACAGCCTAACGTTTCTCCTCGTCACCTCCTATTCTTGAAGTTAATCTCTGCCGTTTACCTCTTCATTCCTGTTTGAAGAAGGTTTGTGCCACTCATGCAGTTGAGAACATCCTTTTCTGACATCAGGCAACTGCCACAACTCTTTCTTCACCATCGTGAGCGCTCCTCTTATGCAGAGTGGATGGTAACATCACGGTGCTTAATGTACTGGCTGTGGCAGCAAACTCTGGCATTGGTGGAGCTGAAGGACCGTAAGGCAAGGAAGTAATTTCTTGAAAGTTCTCACTAATGTAATCAAGGCCCTGAGTTTGGAGGAATGATGGAAAAAACTGCAAAACGTTTGCTTCAGGCACTGCAGTAGATGATTTTTCTAATAAATAATGTTGTTATGAATGTTATTGAACTTATTCATATTTGCTGGGTGGGGTCGTCCATCCCCCCCCCGAAAGTTGATTTTGTTGTACCTTAATGGTGCAGCTTTTGGATGGGGTGGGTGCTTTTCTGTTCCTTCTCCTCCCATTTATTATGTCAGTGTGTCTTTTACTACATATCCAAGAACAGCTTTTATTTTCCTCATTTTTAGCTTCACTTTCTAGTTTTTACAGCTAAGTGCATTTTTTATGTTGTAGGTCACCTGTCATGTTTCACCAGGGCAATATCTGTACACTGGAAGTAATTTAGCTGCTCTCTGTTTAATTTCATGCTAATGTCTGGAAGATGTTATCTAGGTTAGCCAGGCTGAGGAACGCTGTGTCCTTTCCTAATTTTCTTTAACATCTTGGCTTTTGGCTATCTCACCGCCCCTTGGCGTATTATGTTGGTCTTGATTTTACAGATATGTTTGAAGCGTGAACTGGCCAGATGAATTGTTGCCCGTTGTAAACTGCTCTGTTTAAATTTATATGGTACACTGAACACTGCTTAAAATGTTGGGTCCTTAAAGAGGGCCCACTGCTGTTTCTTGCTGCAGATGCTGTCAGTGGGGCAATGAGAAATTCCTTCACATCACTGTTGAAAGTCCTGGCTGATTATTTGTTGTTCCCCAAGTTATGTTTAAGCTGAGTTCTCCAGAGGAGATACATAATGTAAAGAAGTCCCTTTGCTGCAGTATCTATGCCATACTTTACTATATTATATTTGATTGTTTATAACATACATATATGTATGTTTTACTTAGGAGAAAGAGTTTGGAAGCATGGTGCATTCACACCTATTCAATAACATATTTTCAGTATATATCAAATGTGAACGGAAAAAGGGAAGCACAGCAAAACGTGTACGTCATCTTGCAGATGCTGAATCTGTCCACAAGAAGAGGCTCCTAAGAAAGTTTTATTAATGAATGTTGCATCATTGCTCTTTTATAGTTATGGCTGCTCAGGGTGAAATCAAGTAAGATGTGAAAGGATAGTAATATTTAAATTAGATCCTCTCCCTGCTCCTTGCCAGGAAGAGTTGGTTCAGTAAGTCAAAGCAGAATGGAAGTTGTGAGCAATGTACTTGCTTAATGGATTTACCTCGAGAAGGTGGTGGTGTTACCCAGATCTTTATGATCATCATCTACTGCTTGCTAATTTCCTGGGAGGAGTTAAGTCTTAGATCACAGATGAGTAATATGTCATTATCTGCTTTGGGAAAGTGTTTCTTTCACTTATGCTATGTCGGTTTGGGGTTATTAAGGAAGAGGCAGGAAATTGCTCCACGTAGAGGACAAAAGGCAAACAGGAGAATAATTTCTACATAAAATACAGAATGAGATGTACAGATTTTGGATCAAACTACAGCCATGATGCCATGCAGTTTGGCTCCTTGTAGGCTTGAGTGCAGGCTGCAGGGTCTGAGTCTTGAGGATGAGAAGGGTTTATGTGCACACATTTGCTGGTAGGTAGGCTTCCTGTGAATCCTGAGTTGTGTTTTTCTGGGTACCTGTTTAAATAAAAGCTGCCATTTTATGTATTATGTCACTATTTTATTAATTTGCTGTCCATTGAAGAAAGAAGAAAAAATAGACAACAGGTCAAATTGTAATCTCTGAGGTATACCTGCTTGGAGTAGCATCCAACTCCGTCAATGCATTTTCTGATATAAGCCCTGTACAATATGAATAATGTAGTGAACTGTCTCTGAGGAGGAGATGCTTTCCATTTACCTTACCCACTGAAAAGTTAGCCATGTGTCCCTTCCTTTTGATAAGTGTTTCCATAGAGAAGTTCTTTCCACTCATTTTAGGCACCTATTTTAGGATGTGATGAATCCAAAGTGCAGAAACTGGAGACTTGGTCAAAGCAAATCCATTTTGTTGTTGTTGATCTCACTTCTATTTACATCTCTTCTTGTGACTCAGACCTGTCTGAGTGTTTCAGAGGGAACAAGATTGAGTTTTATGTACAAAAGTGTACCTCTCTCTTAAAAAGCCTAGTACTTATTTTCTTTGGTGAACGATTGTAAAGAGCTAGTGAAATAAAGAGGCGGTGTTTTGGTGGATATTAACTTTTAACAAGCTTATAGAATAGAGCCTCTTATCTATGCAGAGCTAAGGAAACCCATTTACAATGAAAATGTGAACTTGCTATATGTACTAGCAAATGATTTCCAAACATTTAAAACCAATGGATTTAAAATTTATTATGCTAAGAAATTGCTTGGAACATAAAGATCTTGGATAGTAACTACATTTCATGCTAAGTAGACATCAGCTGGTTATGTTGAAACATAACGACTCAATTTGGGTCTTCCTGAAAGCAGTCCTGGCAGAGGTACTGTTGGCTTTGCTAAACGCAGACCTGGGACAATGGGAACTATCCTGGAGTTGGGAGAAAATAGGTAAGCACATGCAACCAATCAATGTATCAGGACAAGACTAAGTCTTCCTTCCAAGGATCAGGCAGTAGCAATACATCAGTTATTTTTAATAGGTAGCAGTTAAAGGTAATTTAGGGTGCTTTCCTCTTTAGTGTTTTTGGGTGAGGTTTTTGCAAATGGCACAATTGGTTATGATGTAAGTAAGCACTACTGATTTATGCCAGAACTGCTAATTTTCAATAAACTTAGTATCCTTTGTAGTCCTTGCCTGTTCTCACAGCACTCTCTGAGAAAAAAAGGATCAGATTCAAAATGCTAAATGAAACAATAAAATACAAATTTTATTGTAAGAATTATGCTCTGTAAAGAATGATTATATCCAAACAGGTATACTTTGTACATCTAAGCAATAGAGATATACTTCAAAGAAAAAATTCCCAATTTAAAGTAATGATAACCATGATACTTCAGAGAGGGTCAACAACTGCTTTGTACTGATAGTAACCAAATACAAACCAAGCACAAATACCAAACTTCTGAAGTCTTCATAAAATAAAATCAGCTGAGGTTTCAAGTTTAAAAATTTAATAGATTCCAGCTATACCAAGGAGTTGGACAAATTCTGAGGGCGTTTTTGAATCAGAAGTATTAGTTTTTCTTCGAATTACCCTTATATGAATCTCTAACTTTATTGGTGGTAGTAAAACTTAACCAGTTAAAATTTTAGAATAGGAAACACACCTGGTCTTACTAACATCCTAACTGAGCTTGTAAAATTTCAAGGTGATTGTTCAGAAACATCAATCATCCTCCTTCTTGAGCCTTGCCAAGTTGTTTTTGAACCAGAGAATGTTCCTGAATATTGGCAGGTTTTTCTTATTTTAACAAGAAAGATAAAATAAAGGAGAGGTTTGACAAAACACAGAGCAGTTGGAGGACGGGAAGACACCCTTTTGGCCCATCAGATCCAGTCCTATGACACGAGAGGCGTATGATTCCCTTTGGGAAATCCCTGCAGATGGTTTGAAAGCTGTTGTCCTGACTGTGGGTAGCCACAGGTGAGCAGTGTGTGCCCGATAGTCCTGGTCCTGCTGTGTACCCTGAGGGCAGATGAAAACCACGTTGTATGGTCAGAGCAGGAGTGGGGATGTGTGCCAGGGGTTATGTAGTCTGGGTGAAGGAGGGATGGCGGGTGAGGAGCAGGCTGCAGGCTCCGAGAGGTTTTACCCTTGGGGAGGTGATGCAGCCGGTAACAGGTACAGTTCCCCATCAGTAGGCTGTTCTCAATGGTGTCGTCTCATTTCCAGCCCCGAAATGTGTTGGTGGCCTGCCTATGTTTGCTTTTACATCAATACTGATCTTTGGCTTCAGTAATTCTCTGCCCTTGTTGATATTTACTCTGTGATGGTATTCATATGTAATTCTTTATTCTTAAAAGGCTGAGGTAGCATAAGTTCTCTGTTCTCCTGATAGTCCTGGTAGCCCTGGCCTGCTCCTTTCACATCAGATTTGAGTTTCCTCAAACACAGCGGAGGTGCTGCTGTGTTGCCGTTTAATTTTGGTGTTGCCAAGAATTCGAACAGAATCGGACATATTTACTGAACACAAAGGACTACCCGATTTTCCAGGGACTTGAGGTTTATGAATGAAAGAGCAAGAGTACTTTATTCATCACTGTCTAGTCAATTATGAAAATGAATTAATTTCCCTTCTCTGATACATAGGTGTATAGTGAAACCACCTCCTGGGTCTCGGCTTTTCTGATACAGTACCTCACAAGTCAAAATTGTGCATCAGGAGTTTGACTTGGAAATGAACAACAAACTGATCTTTTGTGCTGTTAGTTTTAGAAAGAATTGAAACATTGAGTTTTTTATTTTATATATTTGAACACGTATATATGTGTATAATTATATGCATACATATGTATGTAAACATATAAGTTTTCTTCTCTCCAATGGTGGCAGCAA
The DNA here is from genome assembly GCF_011004875.1 of Balearica regulorum gibbericeps. Lineage (NCBI taxonomy): Eukaryota > Metazoa > Chordata > Aves > Gruiformes > Gruidae > Balearica > Balearica regulorum. The sequence goes on along the minus strand of NC_046187.1, from coordinate 8,315,352 downwards.
TATTAGATCAAAAAGATGTCGTAGAGGCTAACGGCAAATTAAGAGAATGTGAGAGCAGTCAAAAGCGAGTAAAACTGTGACTGTTGACTCGTAGAGGCTAACGGCAAATTAAGAGAATGTGAGAGCAGTCAAAAGCGAGTAAAACTGTGACTTGACTCTTGCATTGCAGGCTCAAGATGATGTAACTGGTAATGACTTTCAGAGAACAGCTATGCGTTTTCAGTGCAGTGCACTGATTTAAAAGAGCATAACCTATTTTAAATAGTGGGAAACCTTGGAAAACAAGGTCTGCGCTGTGGGGGGAATCACTGTTAGAGGTTGGTTACAGTATTTTAAGACCTATAAAGGACTGTTGTCTTGGAATGGCTTAGGAAATTCAGATACAGGTAGAGATGATAGAATGTGTTAGCACTGAGGAAGTAAAGATTAAATGAAGGATGCGTAGGGACTTGAAGACTTTGTCAAGGTAAGGAGCAAGACTAGGACACGAAAAGCAATCCTGTGCAGGATGGGTACTTGGAGTGGGAGTTCTATTCTGGAGGGAAGATAAGAGTGGCATTGCTTTGGTAAAGAACTTGAAAAGAGGTGGGGACTGAGAAGCATGAAAAGAGACTGGAATTTGGATAAATGGATGGAAAATGTAGAACCAGGATAAAGAGAAGCAAACAACCCAACTTCCTTCTTTGTTCCCTAACATATGCATATATATTTATTGCTCACTCAGTAAAGACTCTGCACTTTTTGAGGTAAAACAATTGCCATGCTGGAATATCAATTGCCAGAAGGCAATCTCCCTGGGAGTAACACTACAATCCAAAACCTTTCTAATATGCTGGGACTGAACTGTGTTGCATGAATTGACCCCTTTCTGAAGAGTGGTATTCTCAATACTTATCCCAGAGTACGGCTTGACTAGCTTTTAGTTAAATGGGGAATAGGGTTAGTGATTGTTTTACCAGAACTCCAATTTAATATCTCATAGATACACTGAACAGTTTGAAGGAACTGTCTGTCTGCTTTCCATTGTTCAAAAGTCTTTATAGCAGATATTAAACATGTATATGAATTTATTGCTTTACTCCCAAACAACTGCTTTTTTGTGTAGGCTAGCTGCTTTGAAATGAGGAGAAAATGGTGTCCTCTACTTACTCAGAAATGCTGAGTAGCTTAAAGCAGAGAAGATGAGTAAAGCAATGAAATCATAATATTATAAAGGTCCATCCCTGCTTCTCAGGGAGAGCTTGATTGCCGAGTTGAATACAGGCTTCTGCAGCTTCAATGTGCTCAGAAATGAAAAAGATAATACTGTTAATTAGCAGGCAGAAGGAAAAACCCATTTTAACAGACTGAGCTGTGAGACAGACTGGAGACGTGAAGCTCTTTTATGTCTCCCTGGGGCTCTTTCCCCCAAATCTCCTGTTTGGAGTACGGTCTCATCACTGTGTATGCCATCAAGACCAAGATTTTTGTTGGGTAACCTTTCTACTTAGTCTGTATGGACTGTGAAGACAGCCCTAGCCTTGTCCTGTACTGTGCTTCAAGTATGGGGAAAAAAACCCCCTTATTTATGGTTGTCTCAATCTTGACCTTTGCTTGAGTGTGAAAAGGAGGGAGGAATGAGACTTGCTTATTATTTTTACTGTCAACTTTGTTCAGATTCTGTTTATTTTTGCTTGAGTATCTTAGACAAAGGCTGGTGTTCTGGCTCTGCATTTACACTCTGGTTCACTCATGATGTGTGTAAGACAGTGCATGACCTTTTTCTTAGCAGAACGAAAGATAAATATAGCCTGATATGTAGAAGTAATCCACTACTACAAGGAGCCTCATCAGCATGATCATCATCTGCTTTTGTGTTGAAGTTTAATGAGGAAGCTTGTTCAGTTGCATATAGTCAATCTGAAAACAATAAAGGCATAACTGCTATGAGCTAAACTATTAAAAAAAATTAAAATTCTCCTCGTTTCATTTGTTGAAAAACAAGGAGAAGGGATAGACATATGGCCACCCACTTGGTTGTGCAAATTGCAAGAAGTGAAAATAACTTGTGACAGAATTGCCTGAAGGTTTCGTTTAGCCTGTCACACATGGCCTCAATAACACTGCAAAACCGTTTCTTTTACCCCCTCCAACCTACCCAACCCCTTCTGCTACAAAGTCTGCAAAGCATTTTTCAAATTAAGTGTGTGCTGTTTTCCTTTTAAGTTTCAGGAGCAAGTGGCTGAGAAAGACATGCTGAGAGATTGGAAACAATCTGCATCGGCAACAAAGGGAGATGCCTGCTGCTTTGCAAGCAGCACAGAAAATATGCCAGCCATGCGGAGCGCTCTGTGGCAGTAATTCCAGGGTTGACTGATGTTTATTTGTGCTGTGCACTAGCCTTTCTCAGGCCGCTACGGGGAGGAGGGTGGATTTAATAGTCCTTGGAAAGCTGTTGCAGTATAGGTCATATTTTATTAGCACGTTGTCTGGGATTTGGAACTGACGGTTGGCTCTTGAGCCTAGATAATGAGCTTTCTGGAAGCGCTGTGCTTGCCTTCCCCGTGCAAGTGTAGGTGAACGGGTATGTCTTTGGTGCAGCTCTTACGGCTGGGGATTTGGCTGCTCAACACACCATTATCAAAACTGTCATCCTGTCTTAGTGGAAGAAATTAAATAGGGCCATTTGTATGTTCTGATGAAGAACTGATAGTGTCAGAAATAATCTTGGCAGCCATTCTAATTGATGGTAGAGGAGCGGCTTTTGCATCCTAAATAAGCACGGATCACTTAACCCAGTCAAGTAGTCAGCTGGTAAAACTATCTGACAGAACAAGAAATGAATACAAGGAATGAATCATAAAAACAGTAGGGTTGTCATAAGTGGATCCTTCAAGAAAGATAATGCACGAGCTTTGTGGAAGGGTATGAGCTTTGCGTTTCTTGTGGAGACATAGAGTATTTGGAATAAGACATTGGATAGTTCAATACACATCTATAGTCTAGGTGGATAGGAGGGCATAGGGGAACGTCCCGTGGTTACTTCTGTTTCACTGCTGGACACGTCCTTTTGAACTTTTTCAGTGTATAGGTTCGTATAAAGGTACTTGCTCAGGCTTGAAAGACTTTGACTACAGCCTGTCTTGCACAGTGCTGGGTAGGAGCTGCTCCCTGATCCGTACGCAGGTTCGGTAATCCTCTGCACGCACCAATACACCTCTCTGCAGGGTTTACCTACCTTAAACTGTTCAAGACAGCCGAGGGGCCAGAGTAGCGTCAGTCATGGAGGAGCCAGGATTGCGCCAGCAGACCCCTGATGTTGGGTGTTTTTCTGGCTGCTCCGCAACACTCGCTACGGTGGGAAGCAGAGGGGACCGTGGCCCTCAGGACTGTGGTGCTGGCTGCCGCAGTGCTGCATCGCCATCAGCCCATGGGCTGGGGAGTCAGGGGGCTTCTTCCTTCCCAAGCCCACCAGCCTGTTCTGGGAATGGTCCCCAGGTTGAGGAGCCTGGGTTTAGTGAGCTAACGAGCAGGTAGCGTTGCAGGGGTGTAGCATATTAAAAGTTTGAGAGAGCAAGCTATAAACTCTCTCTTCCAGCCAGGAAGAGATTAAACATGTAAATGATGTAACCTAATTCGAAAAAAGGGGCAATATTCCAGAAAACATTCTAGCCTTGCTTTTCTAGCCTTGCTTTTGCATTTCTCAGCATTAGCATCCAAGCAGTGAGAGAAGGGGTGACACTTCTCAGTGAGTGTCAAAAAGAAAGCAGTGCGATGATCAAGATCTTTGTGCTGATAATTAACTTTTCTGCTATGAAATGGCTGAGGTTTATGTGGTCATAAATAAGATGCAGCTATTGCCTTTACCATGGCAATCAAAGCATTTCGTCACTTAGATAATGATGCGTGGGGATGGATGACAGGTATTCCTGAAAAGCTTCAGTACTTCTGCAGCGGCTAAAATGAACGTGCATCGTGGCCGTGTAAGTCTGCGAGCGATGGTGACAAATACTGCGAGTCCAAAGCACGGTCCTTCAGCTTCTCTGTGACCATCCTGTTAGAAAAAAAAATACCCAGCTACTTTACATTGCGCACAATACAGGTTTTGATAATCGAGTCAAACAGAAAATAAGGTGGTACAGTGCAGATGCAGGAATTCACGTACAAATTGAGTTGTGGAAAATAGCCAAGGCTGGTTATTAACTCCCCTTTTTTTTCCCCGTTGAAACTTTGTTCTTTATCAGCTGTCTGTGTTAAAATCAATATTGAGAAGATTGTAGAAAAACAAAACAATACAAAGGACAAACTTAGTAAGTTACATAGGACTTGAGGAAATAATCACAATTCGTAGCTGGCTGACAGAAAATCAGAAATCAGCATACAGCATTGACTTAAAATACATAAAGAAGATTAGATTGTTTCATTCTCTTGTGCTTTGATACACTGCACCAATATAAATGGCTTTCTGTAATTACCAATTTAAAAAGAGCTGGCAAGGCAATAAATGTAATGCTAGAATCTTAGATCCTTTTGTAATTTCTCCGTTGATGTACCTCAGAGTTGTTAATCTCATACAGTGTAAAAAAAACCAAAACCCAACTTTGTCCCAAGAGTCAGAGGACTAGCTTAAAATCAGATTATTTTTCTTACTAGTTTGTCTCCCTTGACTTCCCTAGTATGATTTAACACTTTTAGTTGGCAATCACTTCATATTTTTAAGTTTTCATCTTCAATTAGGAAGGTTGGATTTTTAATTACTTTTTTTAATAGTAAGAACATTTTTCTTCTCCTGTTCTAGTTCCTATAGGTAAAGCCCTTACATTATTGAGCTCCAACTGACCTCCACCTCTACTCATTCTTCATCTTTTCGTTAGACCCTGAATTGTTAATAACACCTACTTCAAAATTCACCCGTAGACCCAGCAGACCTTTTGCCTGGCGTGGGGAACATGTTCAGGACATTCTGAGGACTTTTCCCCCCAGCCCCGGAGCATCGGTTGGTATGGTGTGTGCACCGCCTGGGTGGTGGGATCACAGCTGTGCGGGCCCCCCCCCGCCTCAGCCAGATGTGGCAACGCCAGCTGAAGAGCCAACATGTGGACTTTGAGGGGGTGGGTGCTGTGCCTGCTGCCTTGCGGCGATAGGAAGCACGGGTTGAGGAGAAAGGGGCGCCGGTTGGCAGGAAGCAGGAGTCCTTGGGCTGAGAGGCAGAGAAGCTTGGCTCCCTTGTGGCACTTGCATTTGCAGTTCTTGTGCTACTGATGTTTATTCTGGAGCTTTGCTATTTCAGAGTGCTATTTTGTTTTAAACTAGTGCCAACTTTGATTACGAGGATGGCTTCAAAAATATCAGAAAATTACAATCTCACACACACACCCCTAAAGCAAAAATATTTCATTTAGGCTGCAGATAATTATTTTTAATTTCAGACCTTTAAATAAACGTATAGACACTTTAATGCCTTCCTCATTTTTTTCTTTTTCCTTTTTTTCTACCATGGAATTAACAAAGCTCTGTCCCATCACTTTTTCTTCTTGCCACTATGTAATATCTCGTAACTGAGGAATAAACCCCACAATTATAGAATGAAAAAAGAAAAAAAAAAGAAACTGGAGGCTTGGGGAAGGAGGAGAGGGGGAAGAGAGAGTGGGAGCTATTATTTTTTCCTGTTGTGCTTAGTAACAGGAGAACAGGACAGACTAATGTTTTCTGAGTTTTTAGTCTTAATGAGAAATACAAAACTTTCATGAAACCTGATTTTGAAGGCAGACCATTTTCAAATTGAATTTCTCTCAGCTCTAACAGCTTTTGCTTTTACATGTTAAATAACAGGAGACTTTAAAGGCTACTGATTCCCTCCAATCTAACAGGAGTTTCAAGCATGTGACTTCAAGCATTTTCAAGTAGTCTTTTTAAGCTCAGCTTAATTGTTGTCCTACAGGACTGTGCATGTAATTAAAGTTAAGTACTTGATTAAGTGGTTTGTTGGAACCAAGCCAGAACACTTAACACCTTGCAGAATCCACTTCTTCGTCTGAATACAGGCAATATGCAGTCATGGGGAATTGTCTCTGTCTTCTAAAAAAAGAGAAATTTTCCTATTCCAAACCCACTGCTCTTCTTTGCTTTCGTTCCTTAAACGCACTCTCTTTCTAAGCCCACCTCTCCTTGAACTCCCCTTCTGAACATAAAAATACTGAAACACATATGCTCTTTATTTTTTGACTGTGCACAGGTGTGTGTTTTCCTCTCTCCAGCTGTGTAGAAACCAAATGTCAGCTCAGCAATGTTACTGTTTTTCCCTAATTGATATTCAAAAATGGCTTTTCCGTAGGACTCTCTGTTAAAAGTGAATAGCTGGGAAAAAACCCCAAATAATAAAAAAAAGAAACTCATGCCTTTTCTATTACGATCATTTTTTCACAGTAGACTAGCATACGTGTTGCTTTCCTGGGACACTGATAGTTTGCTTAGGTGTTTAGAATGTGATAATGCTGGTTTGCATTTACAAGGACTAATAACAGGGATCCAGGAATAGATAAACGTGACGGGGGATTTCCATCGCCTTAGCCAGCTATTCAGAAAGTGGGAGAATTAAACAATACTTACAGTATGTTTTAGCAATAAAAAAATCCTGGACAACTGGACTTCAGCACTGCTTGTTCCACAGTTAATTTTGAATTGGAAAAGTTCAAGCAGTTTTGGTGCTCTCATCAAGTGGGATCCTGGGATTAATTATTATTCAGTAATCAAATTTTTGGTTTGTGTGTTGTGTTTTTGGTGGGTTTTTTTCTTTTAATAAGAATGCTGTGAGAGGAAAAGCTATTACATTGTCATATTGTTTTAAAGGCTGAGAGTTTTTGTTTGGATGACTCCATTATAAAGGCTTTGCTTATCCTTTGCCAATTAGGTAGAGTCTCTGTTTTCAGCAAAAGTTGCTTGTGTTCCTTGCCATGATCGATCCTTTGCCTCATCTGAGAAGGTGCAAGTGCAAATCGTTATTTTATACTTACATGACTGCATGATAAAATTAGCTGGCACACAGCATGAAGACAATAAATCTAAAACTTTCATATTTAAAAGCATTTTGCTTTTATTAACCTTTGTTAGTTAGAATGACTGCTATGTTTCAGAGGTACCAGAGAATTTCACCTCCTCCAACTCCTCTATTATAACAGCTGAGCTATATATTTTTTTCTAGTATGTAAGCGAAAGCACGCTCAGCTCTCTGGCTGCAAGTATTTAACAAAGAGCAGAATTTAAAGACAAGCCGTGATACCTTTATTTGCACTGTAGAAAATTTTGCTGTGTGACTAGTGGTAGTACAGCCTGCCAGAACCCAGCCTTACCTCCAAGCTGCAAATCTGATACTCTTGCTAGATTTGGATCTGGATTAGGAGGGGGGGAAAAAAAGTCCCTATGCACTTTGCTGCTTCAAGGAACATGTATATCTTTTCCTTGACTGTCTGGAGCTGGTATACTGGTAAACTCCTCAGGGTTGCTATTGCCAGCCTGTAGCCCTTTGCTGCATTTGCTTCATTAGTCACTTCTGACAATGCTGGTGATGGCGATTTTAGCCCAAACTTGTTTGGGTCGCAGTGGTAAGGAACAAGTAGGGGAGCTTGAAGGAAGGTGATGCTGGAAGGAGCGGGGACTTGCTGTTGATAGAACTTTTACATGTACCTTTATGACATTTTCTCTCAAATCATAAATGTGTTCTGTGTAGAAATTACTTTCCTTTGCAACTGTTGTATTTCCTGATGAAGCGATGTGGAAGCTGTACAGAACCCAGGTGGCAGTCTGGGAAAGAGGCTCTCCTAAGGACATAATGACAAGTTTTGGTTTTTGCAATAAAAACTTGTAGATGTGTTAATTTTATAAAATCTGTATCAGCCTTATCTTGAAGATGCTTTCATGTTAGGAAACATAAATTCTGGTATGTTTTTATTTGATTCTTCTGTATCATCTTAGAAACAAAATGCCTGTTTTTCTGTGACAGTGACCTGCAAATATACCCGTTCTGTTGAGACCTCTGGTCAGTATGGAATTCTTAGAAGAATGTGCCTACCTTTTGCTTAAGAAAATCAGGGGCACCCTGATATACAGGGAAGACTTTCTGAACTGGGTTTTGTACTCCAAGGATTTCCTGAGTCCTTGCAAAAGTAGTCAGCTTTTTCCTGAATTTCTTTGCTGTCCCTATTTTCTGGTAAGTTTGTCCTGTTGATTAGAGGTAGCACTTCTCTTTTGCTAAGTCTGTCTTTGAGATGACTACACCTTACATCTTTTCAATTTCTTGTTGACTGGTACATGTACTCTTCCTTAACGGGAGTCCTGAGTCTTTACCCATTCATCTTCTGCTTGCGATTTATCTTAGAGAAGTAAGATCATTTTTTATACCATCTTGTTAGCTTCTACACTCATTTGCAATATAAAAAGAAAAAATGGCCTGTATTGTTTTGTAACTGATAGTTCATTAATCTTTCTCTGAGATCCTGTCTTCTCTGAATAATTGTTTTGAGATAATGGTGGTTATTGTCTCGTTTGTCAACTCTGTGCACGTTAGGCTGGCCCTCGCTAACTTTGTAGGCAAGCAGTGAAGCTCTTCATGGTTCTTGCATCTTTTCCCCCAAATTCTGAGCACTTTTGCAGTTGATGATGTTGGCTATAGTGCATTTTTTGTAATTCTGACTTTGAAATCTGCGCATCTTTTTACCTCACTGGATTTTCTTAGAGCATTTTGGATTTTTAATAACGTCCGTAATGGCAGAGGACTATCCCTCTTCCAGAAACCAGTTTATTTTGCACGGCAAATTCCACATGCCTTGTCAAGGGTTAGCTCTGGGTCATTTAATACTGTCTACTGGAGTGTTTTGATCCCAGTTGTGATGCCCGGTCCTTTACCAGAGCCAGTTGTCACCTGCTTGTCCCTGCAGCCTTACACTGGCAGCACACAGTTCTGCATTGCTGCCTTCTTACCATACATACCCTGTTGAAAAAGGTATGTCTTTTACAGTTCAGTTTTTTGCGTGGAGTGCATTTTTCCTCAGACTCCTGTGTTGCCATTCACAGTCACCTTCCTCTGCCCAAATGAACTAAAACCTCCCCCGAATCTCAAGTGCTTCAACATGCGTTGCTGCCAGGCACCTTCTGACAGTCTCCCGTGATGCTCCTCTCAGATGAGACCACTGACAAGCAGCCACTGAAGAGAAAAAAGATAACGTATGTTACATGAATAAAACTGGTACAGGGCTAAAGAATCAGTATGCATCTTATGCCTGCAGTCAACATAAAAACACCTCCAAAAGTGATTGTCTATTTTCAGTTTTCAACAGAACTGCGTTAAAAACCAGGTACTTGTTCATTCATTTTAATGGTGGCAGTCAGTAAAGGGAGATACTTGAGTGTTAGCATCCTAATGGTGTTTTTCGGCTATTTAATATGAACTAAATTGAACTAACACATCTTAAAAAGCAATCTGTTTTGCCCGTCAAGACAGGAATATGAAAGCAACTAACTCGCTGCATAGCTGGAAAATAGGAGCATGTCAAAGGCAGCTCCTGCAAACGCATTGAGAAGTCAGCGAGTGTCGCTTTTGCAGATATCCTCACATGTGTGGTCAAACTGCATGGGCAGATAGATATTTTTGGGAAATTAAATTGCCATAAGGTGGTGGAGACAAGGCTGGCATCATTCTTAGGTATTGAACTTGGATCAGTAAATCTTGTCTCACCTCTTGGACTTTATCAGCTGGAATAATTTACCTACAGCTGCTATGCAGGAAGACTTACTTTACTAAAAAAAAAGAAAATAAAAATCCATTTCATCTGTACTAAAGTGTAAAGATTCATATACCAGAATTAATTAATTTTAACCTGGGATTAAATCTGGGCCATGCTGATCGCGCTCACTGCGTGTTTCGTCTGCTTCCTCCAATGCATACTAATGCCGGAGCTCAGTAGAAAGGTGTGGGAGTGCAATGTCCCAGCTGGTAGCACGAAGGCTGTGGGAGAACGGGGATGCTGGGCCTGTCCTGACAGCCTGGTGGCAATTCCTTGGCTTGGGTTAGTCCCTGATTAATAAGATGGATCAGCAACTCTAGCAGGTGCCCTTTGAAAGCGAGACACAGCTGAATTTTGCACCCAGACTAGCCCAACTGTAGAGTGCTTGCTGTTCCTCATTGGTTTTTATCCTCCCGTGGCCCTTAATGTCTATATTTCACATATTTCATCTGTTGTGCATGCCGTGTGCTCCTGTCTCTGGCCTCTAGGGGGTATTAAGGGGAGGAAGCCAGCGGAGGAGGTGGGGAGTGAGTAGGTGATCAGTCTTCTCTGGACTGGCCCAATGCAGGTGGTTCTTTTTGATTTTATTAAAAAATGCATTTACGCACAAGAACAATAAGATAACTGGCCTGCATCTGTTGCTTTATGGTATTTAAAAGGAAATAGGTTTGTCCCATTACCTCAACCATCATATACGATGAAATAGATTTTTGATATCTGACGTCTGATTGTGAAGGCAGGTTTCTGTCTCTTACTGCAAATGTTTAAAAATGCCATGTCATAAGAGTAGTCCTTTTATATTCCTTCCCATGGTGGGTTTTTTCTTTTTTCTTTTTTTTTTTTCTTTCCCTGACTGCCAAGGACTAATCTGTGTGGAGGGAAGGACTTCAGAATAATTTCCTAAAAAGCTGAAGGAACTCAGAAGAGAGGGAAGCGGAAGGCGGGCTGCAGTTCCTGCCAGCTGGCCGGAGCTCAGCCCCGGCGAGACAGCCCGCGCTGCCAGTCCCCGGGAACGCGCTGGCAGCCAGCGTCTTACCCAGCCCACCCGCTCCTGGGTGGGGGAAGGCCAGCGAAGCTGTCCTTCCCTTGCTGGGATTTGCCATCTGATATATTGGACTATTTTAGATATATTACATTAATATTTCTGGCTTTAAATTGGGAACGGCTGTGGTTAAAGTATCCTGGATTCTGTGGTCATATAGTTGGTGTTGGCAATTTCTGTGGTCACATATTTGGTAGCTAATGCTTTTTTATGAATTCCAGATTTTTCTCCTTTGTGGTAATTGTGCCTCCAGAGCTAATGCTTGGAGGGCTGTCACTTGGTCATGTTTGTGGCATTCTCCTTGAAAATCACAATTCTTTCTTTACTTTTACCACAGAGACACTGGTGGGAAAAGAACAGAACATCTGTGTAGCTTCATCCAGTACTTCTACCTGTACAAGTGAGCACACGTTTTCCCCAGAATATGTTGTTTTGTGCTGTACTGTCAGTATATTGATTTGCTTTAAAGCTCGTGCTGAAAGGACTCCTAGTGAGTGCTATTGGTTTGCTTAGGAGGTGGAATTACTCTTCGGAATGAGAAGAGCTATGTTCTGAAATACGCTGTGATAATTCAGTGAAGCTGGGCTCGTTAACCCAAACTAAAGATCGCATCCAGTGAGGTCTCTTATCCTTATCCCTGAAGGAAGGTCGATTTAGATTAGGTGTTAGAAAGAAATTCTTCCCTGTGAGGGTGGTGAGGCACTGGAAGAGGTTGCCCAGAGAAGCTGTGGAGGCCCCATCCCTGGCAGTGTCCAAGGCCAGGTTGGATGGGGCTTTGGGCAACCTGGGCTAGTGGAGGGTGTCCCTGCCCGCAGCAGGGGGGTTGGAACTAGATGATCTTTAAGGTCCCTTCCAACCCAAACCATTCTATAAGAATGTCCCATTATAATAACACATAAATATAATATGTTGATGAAGTTATGAATTTAGTAATGCACCAAATTTTGTTTAATCAATGACCCATATAAACAATAAATGATGTACATGTGGATTTAATATATGCTGTGTATGTGGATTTAAAGTGTGCTTGAGTAAAATTCATATATATTTGTAGACAGGAATACTCACTTTATTCTTCCGGGTACTCGTCCACTAGTGGAAAAAATGAAAGGATACCCCTTGAAAGTTTTTAACAATCAGATTGTGCAAAAGATGCTTTTCATTTACCAGTCCTTATTTGCTGTTGGAAATGTGAGTATATAGCCACAAAGGCCAGCTGTTTTCTTCTTATGGCATTAGCCTTGTTTAAAGTATTTCTGGGACAAATTTCCCAGAATTTTCCTACTGGTTTTTCATTTCATTACATAAAATACTCATAACTCCTCTTCCTTGATGAGGTGGCAAAACATCCAAATATACTGGCTGATTTTTGAGATCAATTTCTAGCTCTCCTTTTCTTCACTGTCCTGAAATGCATCTTTCTGCCTACTAATTACTAAAAGGATATGCAATCTGAGAGTATCGGACGTTTCTGTGTTTCATTTAAATTAGACTGAGGCTGCAGTGAAAAAGTGGATGATGATGATGCTTGGCTGTTCTCTTCTTTCATCCTGATGTACTTGGGGGAAGAAAAAAAAATCTCCTTTGCCTGTGTGGGACTGGTTTGTTTGCGTGCAGGTTTGTGTGTGTGCATACATATCTGCATATGCCATACAACGAGGGAAAACACTGCGTTAAAGATACTAAACTTAGTTTCTTTACTCTTTTTGGTTGGATGGGATTCACATTTCAAAATCATTCTCTATATTGACATCAGTGAGAAATTTTACTGTGTGATCTAAAAATCATGTGATTTAAGAGCAGTTTGGAGAATTAAAGAAAATATCAAAAGCGGCAGGACTGGCCATGAACTTACAAAATTTGCCGTACTGCGTGGATGTACTGGTGTGTCTGCCATTGGATGACTGGAAGAGAACTATCGTGGTGTTATAGTCCTTTTCTCACCCTTGTCCTGCAACTGAAGCTTGGTCTTCCGCTTACTGTTATGGGAAACTGCCCCTCAGTTATCTTTATCTTTGAGATTGTCTCCCCTTCAAGTGCTGTGTTATTGGTGAATAAAGGCAGAGTGTGAAATTCCCATCCTTTGAACTCCAGTTTGAAGATGAAAAAAAATTCTTGAAGGGAAGGAGTATATTTTCTAGAGCAATAGTGAAATTATAGGATTATTGTTTTCAATCCCATTACATCTCTGGGCAGACGGGTCCAATCCATGAAGGAATTTATTTCTGTTTTGGCAGGAAACTTCATCTGGATTTAATCTTGATATGGGACACAGTAATACAAGAGATAGACAAGAATGAATTGTGATGGCCGGACTAAGAAGAAAGGTAAAAAGAAAACCAGTGAGAGTATCTTTTTATAAGCAAGCAGGGCAGAGAGCTGTAATGAGTAAGTGAGAAGAGCACAATAAGAGGTTTGGAAAATGCATTTTGTGGAAAGGAAGACTTCTATTTTAAAATACTTTTTATATTACATTATGTATCTGGCAGAACTTCTGATTCTTCTAGCTTTAATGAGAACGCAAGCCAATGTCCAGAGTCTCTGTAAACTAAAAATCGATCCTTTGCAGGGTTTCCCTCCTCTGTTCTTGCTCATTCTTTTCCTTGAAATTCCAACATGTTTTTTATAATATTATGTTCTGACTTTTGAATTGATGATAACAAGGGTCTCTTGCCTTTCTGTAGCTCTCAGATGCTAGCTGATGCTTTTATAATGCTTTTTATCTTTCTTATACTTTCCAGACATTAACTAATTAATCTTAACAACACCCTGTCAAGGAGGTAAAATAATTCAGTGATGTTATTTGCAGATGAGGAATCAAAAGGAGGGAAGGGAAGCAAATGGTTCAGAAAGATGGTACGGTTGGGAATAAAGGCCACTGGTATATGCAGAGCTGCCTGGCAATCAGGTAACTGTAACATATTTCTCATGTTTAAAAAGCTGTTCCGATTCTTTGCTCCTAAATGTAATTTTTCTTTCCCAGTTTTTAATTCTCATTTGGTTTAAAAGCAAGAGGATTGGGCTTATGACTAAGTTGGCAAATTTTAGGCAACTTTTTATTAAAGACAACCTTGTTCACTATAAGGATCTCTGGCGTTCTTCCAGTGCTTTTGAGACCATTTTAAGATTCTCTTACAACGTAAAGGCTTTCTTAATTATTATGCTGTTCATTTTGCCATACAGTATACTACATTAAGTTTAATATTCCCCTCATCTGTCTCTTGGGGAAATACAGTAACAGTTATGAGAGTGATATCTACTGAACCATATTTTAAGTAATCTTTATGCACTTTAAGTAACTTTCCAAAAAGGAGGTTAAACAAGTGAAAAAATGGTATTGTCAGAGGAATAATCTTTAATAAAGGCAGGAAATAAAATATGGTTTTTAATATATCACATAAGTAAGAAGGCATCTACAGTCAACTTCAGTTACAAAGGAAAAAAAAATCCTACTCTAGCAATATATGGAGAAGTGAAATACCATCCTCACTTTCAGATGGCCTCATCCTTCTTAATTAACAAATTTGCTAGGGATTTATCAGGTCTTAGAAGACTGATAGAGATGCTCATTTACGTAGAATAATTTTTGTTCTAGTTAGCTAACTGTTACTCCACTTGTAGACCCTCAATAAATCCGTGGTGGACGTGCCCCAGGTGCATACTGAGCAGATACATTTTTCCAAGGGGGAAAAACATTTTCCTCCTGTCCTTTCCGTTCACCTAGTGTTTGTGTTTGCAGTGACAGAGCTTGTCCATACACTACTGAGGGAAAGGCTATCAGAACTTAGGTTTTAAAAAGATTTTCTGTCTTTAGATTTGAGATATATTATGGTGTTGTTTTTTTAATTTTTTCTTTTAACTGCTTTGAAAGATCTGTAAAACCTTTCCCTTCCTCGATCCTTCTCCCCCCACCTCCCATTTCCCCAGGAAAAAACCCACTCTTTCTAGATTAGAGTCATTTTGTTGCCCAAAATAGCCCACGCTTCTCAGCAACCCTCACTTTCCCTCTTGTCTCAGTTGTTCTCCACCACCACTATGTTTTTAAATATAGGCTTGAGTACCTGCCAGCTGCATACCCAACCCTCAAAGCCCAGTCTGTGGGGGGATCATCTTTCTGCCTTCACTTGCAACCAGTGAGCAAAAAGATCCTGGAACAGTGGAGGATATTTCATATTTTGAGTTCTATTATTTAATTTAATCTCCTCTTTGCTTACTTGGCAAGGCAGCTGATCCACCAAGAACTGCACTTGTCAGATGTTTTGTAACTCACTGTGGTTAGAAGGAATTGATCTTGTGCCCCTGGAGGCTTAAGTTGAGGATGCTTTACTTCATAATCTTTCCTAGGTCTCCAAATAAAACAACAAGAATTTCAGACTTGCTTACAGTAGTTCTGCTGGATCAGTAAAGCAGCTCGGGCGTAGACAGCTGTTTTCTTTTTAGGATGTGGGAGAGTTGAATCATGGAGTGTGAGGGTAAAATAATTCCATGATAGAGGCTATTAGGGAAAATTTATCTTAATGGAAGGAGACAATTCCAAACAGGATAAAGTGGGTTGTTATGGCTCTAGGTGAACTATCAAAGATGATAATTTGACAAATTTTCTTCTTTGCTCCATTTGTATGATCCTGGTGAACAGACTTGTGTGTTTTGTTCTGTTGGGTTTGGTCTAGCTATGTGCTACGAACAGGTGAACATGATCTCAACAGTGAAACGTTTGCACCTGAACAAATTCTATCAGGAACAAATCAGTTCAGCTGTTTGCTATTTGGTATTTCTGGTCTGTCCTTCATGCCCATTGGAAGTTGCCTTCTCTGCTGATTTGGCGTGACGGAAACAAATGAGAAGTCAAGACAGCCACGTGAGCCCCTTTGCTGAGATCTGTCCCTGAAGTATCTGTTCAACTGTTTGTCTTTCACTTCCTGCAAATATTCAGGAAACAGCAGAGGTATGCATTCACAGAGAAGTCTAAATGTAGCAAATACTATAAATGAGAAATTGCTTGTAGATATTAGAATTGTACAGGACTCGTGGTCTTGAGAAAGTATCCTTCTGGCTTGCATAAATGTGTGCAATAATTCAATGGACTGGAGAGGAGAGGCATCCTCTAACCTTCATGTGTGCCATGTTCTACTCACATGTTCTGTTTTCCTTTGCACAGGAACAACCAGCTTGGTTTGCTGTGGCTTCTCAGCTCAAGAAATCCATGCTGATTGGGATAGGGGCATGATTTCGACCCAGCTTCTTGCAGCCTTTTTTAGAGGTGAGTCAAGTCCTATATGCCTGAGCATGGAGATGCAGATGATCCCTGAGTTTTTTATTTTTAATTTTTGAAGTGTGGAAGGAATGGGAGAAGAGCCTCTTTGTCCTGCAGCAAGGGGTAAGGTCAGATGGTCTAATATACAGCCATCTTTTGGCTCCTTACATATTTAAAAACATTGAAAGCTCTTTAAACTACCCATGTGGCAGCAGATGTGATTAATGAGAAAAGGTCAAGTACTGCACTGATAACATCATAGAAATTGATAGAAAAGGCCTGTTAAGTCATCTTGTCTATCTCCTTGCCAGCACAGGATTATTCCCTACAGTATATTTTCTAATGCTCTGTTCACATTGTATAAGAGAATCATGAGTTTTATGGCTTTGGCCTTTTGACAGTACGCACTTTATGGAACTTACTGGTTGTTTTAGAGGTCTGAGTAAGACCGTGCTTCATTGCCTGGAATTGGAGCAGAAATGTATTAGCAAAAATTACTTAGAATTATGTAAGATTTTAATTAAAATTGCTAAAATACACAAGGGCAAAGCTGAGCCATAGCAGATGAACTTTGCAGCTGACAGTTCTTTAGCTGCAGACTGTCATTTAGTTTTTCTAATAAACTATACGATGTTTAAAGTAAAATAATATCTGTGGTTCTCTCTCTCTCTCCCCCTCTCCCCCTCTCTGTCCCTCTCCCCCCCCTCCTCTTTCCACTTTGATATCTTCCTGTCTTTCATTTCTGTCCATCTGGAGCTGGAGTTGAATGATGGTATATGATTTGTATAGACTTGTATCTCTCCCCCTGGATCATAACCTTCTAACTGATTCCCTCAGCTCCTGGTGCTTACTCATACTCTTGCTGCTCCTCCACCCTGATTTTCTCCCATGCTTTTGTCTGTTTCCCTTTACTCTGTGGGCTCTCATTCAACCTAATTTTCTTCTTTGGTTTTAGAAAAGGAATGTATTAGTTTTCAGTTAAGAGTTTTTCACTTCATAATTTTGATGTTTGTCTTTTTTTCTTTTTGTCTCCCCCCCCGGGCTAAAATACTGTCATCTTGCTCCAACAGAGAAAGAATTAGAACTGCTTATCTTGCTGTGAAATGGAAAGACTCTGTTCCAAGTCGCCATCCGGAAGTTTCTGGCAGTGAGAAGAGGTGTTAACAGCTGCCGTGAAAGGGCTACTGAACTTGGTATTAGTACAGAGGTTATTTCTGCCTCAGCAATGTGTATAATTTGCTAAATTAATTAAAAATGTATTTGCTTCCCTCAAGAAAGAGCAGAGTACATCCACATGGAATTTTGCTCTGTGAATGGAACAAAAGAAAGCAAAACTGAAGCAGAACAAGAAATTCTAGAGCAGAGTACAAATATGTTGAAATATTGCCTTGGGCTACAAAAATGACTCCTGAAATGGGCGCTTATTTTTCATGCACAATGTTTAATATTTAGTTTTGGTTACTGATCCTATCAAGGCAAAAGCTTGTTGTAGCCTTAAGCCACAGTGTAATTCAGCTCAGTGCTCCACTGTTGGAGTTTTCATTACAAAGATGTATTTTGACATTCTAGAGTGAGTGCACCCGTAAGGAGTGTTTCACATATAAATTATAGGTCCTTCAGCTTACAAAGCAGGGGCAGACTGCAGCTGCTTCAGGGAACTTCACCAAAACCTCAGAATTTTAGTGAAGCTAAATTGAAACTCCTTGTTTGCACGGTGCAGATCCCAGGAAAAGTTTCTTAATGATATCCTTTAAAAATATGGGGAACTTTGTTCAGGGTGAAAAGTCTCCAAAGTCAGAAACGTTTATTTGCCTTAACCATAAACAAAAGTATGAAAATCTTGTATGAGAAAGATATGAAAATGTGGCATTTCTCTGAAGGTAAAATTGTATACTATAGTAATGCTTTTTCTTTTTTCTAGGTTTTAATTAGAGATCTCCATGGTGCTCTGGTTAGCTCAGGTGTGAAGTCTTGAAACTTTAGAAACAGCAAGCAGTGCTAATGAAATCTGACGTGTTTCTGGCTGTTGGCAGTGCCCACCCCTGCACCATGTATATGCCTTCCTCTTTCTTCCTGTGATCACTTTAAAGATTTCCCACTCCAGCCCACCAAAACACTGGTGAAAAATGGGAAGGAACTGATCTCATTGACAGAACCACAGAGTCTTGCTCTGGGTGCAAGTGTTGCCCGTGTGGAAGGAATTAAAATAATGCCTTACATCTTGCTTTTGGTAAGTAAGCGATTACTTGTTAATCCCGCTCTAAAGCATCACTCACCAATACCTCTACAAAAATCTGTGCCTCTCTGGAAGATAATTGGAAAATAGGCTGTAGTTAGAGCCATAACCCGTATTAGTTTGTTGCTTATAGCAAAGAGATAATAATGCTACTGGATTACTACTTTCTGAAAGACAGAAAAAGCTCTATGGTTTGGCATGAAGACTCTTAATTCCTGAGCAAAAGGCAGCATATAGAGTTTTATTACCTTACAGATTAATGAAATATAATATGACGAATGCCATACTGTGGTGACAGTGTAGCCCCTATGTTCATGAAATGGCACTTTTTTCAAGTAACAGCCCCACCTCCGACCTTGCACTTTGGATTTTCTAGAGATCTAAGCCAAAATGGCTTTTAATGGGGGGGAAGAGATTGTTTTGATTAAACAGAAGCCAAATATGAAATTAAAGAAAGAATTTAGAGGTTGCTATTATATTTTGGCAAAGATATTTCCTTCAATTTTTAACTTTTTATTTAGAGACAGCTACAGTTTTTAACACTTACTCTTATCTACAGGGAAAGGCCTAATATTTGAAATAGCGCTTGGGATTTATAGGAAGAAATACAACATGCCTTTTCTTCTAGAAATAGAAGTCAGGACTGCCACGATGGCAGACTAATTCCATCTAGTTCGTTATCTCATTTTTGACATCTACCAGCCTCAACTATTCGAAGTGCTAGAACTCAGTTTTATTCAGCTGCAGCATATTCCGTCCCCTTGCTTAGATGTCATCCCATCTGACTTTTATAACCACATTTATCCTTCTCCCACTCAGGGTTAGATTGTACTTTGTGCCATAGCTCCAAAGTAGGATACTGAGGGTCAGAGTGTGTCAAAGAAGTGTTTCAGAGCTTGAAGAGACGCTGCCTGCCCAGGACACCCACAGCTTTTCCTGTTTCTCTTTCACGTGAAGTTGATTAACTTCAGTTCTGTTTGCTGTAGGGCTGGCTGGAGTATTTTAAGTTTAGGCTGGTGGTGACTTAAAAAAGATGTGCCGTTAGTCTCTCTTAAGAGGATCACAGTCATGACCTTGACCCTTGGTTTTCTTTAAAGCTTTTAGGACTCCTAGTTGTGTGACCAGGCCAGGGATGTAAGGCTTTTTTTCCCCCCCCTTCCAGCTTTCAATTTCTAGCCATTAATAACACACCCAAAACTTCTTGCAGTTTTTTCAAACCTGCAAGATGTCTTGTAGACCATGTGAGAAGTGGTGCTTCCTTGCACAGAGGAGAAACTTGAGACGAAGTTTCGTAAGGAGTGTCATCTTTAGACATGGCACCAGTGTTCAGATGTACGGACCAGAAGACCAAAGCTAGGGCAGGTTGGAAAGATCTCAGATAAACAATTTAAATTTTCCCACTGATTTCTCAAACTGGTGTTGCTGGCTGCAACAGCTCTTCCAGTCTTTCCTGGTAAACCTAGAACAGATGGTAGCATTTTGGCAATTAAAAAAATCTTCCAGGCAGCAAGTTTTATACTTGAAATCTAGTATGTCTGTTGCAGCCAAATAGTTCTGTGGAATTTGTTTCACTTTTTAATGATTTGTGCCTGTTAAAATAGGCAGATTTGACATCTTTGTAAAAGCCATGGCTAGCAGATCCATGCTATGGGATTTACCCCTGTAAGTGTCCTAAAACTTGATACAGATGGCTTTAATAGTGGTTATGGTGTTTCCTGGGTAGCAGTCCTGCCGGCAGGGAGAGAGCAGGAAGCTCCCCAGCACCTCCAGTGATCACTGGTAGGTGTCTTGCAGTGTTTATTATTGGGAGTGGTAAGAATAAAAGTACACCATACATATCCTGTGCTCTGTAAAAAGAAACTGGTTTGGATTTAGGTTTTGGTTTTGTGATTTTAATCTGGAATGTGTATTGAATTTTTCTGCTGCTTTGCATAGCTGAGCTGCATAGCTGAATTAAAAAAAACAAAAACAACTTAGCAATAAAAAACCTTAGGAATAAATGGACATGGGGACAACTATCCACTTGTGCCTCCAAGGCAGCTCCTTCAGATAAGGACTGAGATTTATTGGCAGCTGAGACTTTACTGCAGAACCTTCTCTGGGGATAAACTCTTGTTTTCTTTTGGCGTTGTCGTCTTTTGGCATTTTCACTGTTTTAGCACTTCTCACAAACACATGTTATTTTTTAAAGACTGTTTTCTAGCATGCCTGAAGGAGGACAAAATTTAGGTGTTTGCTGAGAAAAGCAACAAAGAAAAGATTAAAATGAGGTGGGTTTGCAGACCCATATCTCTTCAAAATCGGTTCTGTCACTTGTGTACGTACAATACAGAAGAAAGCACGGGGACCTGCGGTCAGTGACAGTGCTGCTGCACATCGGAACATTTTTCTACCCCATTTAGCAGTAATTTCCTAGATGAATGGTGCTCTCAGAATCTGTGCTGAATGTAACATGGGAGTTAGGAGGAACTTTGTAAACAAAGGAAATGGAAAGTTTGGTTAAGATATTATTGGCTAAGAGAAAAAGGCTTATTACCAGTCTGAGTTTGTTTTGGGTTCTTAGTCAGCTTGGAATTAAAATGTAGGTTTTCTCTGACTGGAAATATAATAGGAAAACACTGAAAATTTCCTCTACATAGCAACATTGGAATTCAAATGTCTGGTGGCATTCCATGGTTGGTTTTTTTTTTTTGAGAGTGATAAATTTTGTTGTTAAAAACACTGGATTTTAGAATATACATTTCAAAGAGCACGCAGGCTGGCCTTGGTTTCGTATGTTTTTATGCTAATGCACAAATGGTCCGGTTGTCTTTAAAGCATCTGGGTCTCTGTAAATGTGCGCTCAGTGGCAAGAGGGTGAAACAGCAGAAACTTTAACCTGAAATTGTAGGTGGAAAAAATGAGATGGAGAATCAACCTTAAATCATGATAAATGTGCTCATGTCTGAAAGGTAACAGCAAAAACACATGCAGCAGCAAGAATCTTCAGAAGAAAACCAAAGAAAGTACAAATGGAAAAAATGAGTATTTTACTGAAAGTTCCAGGTTCTGGAATAAATAAGATTAGAACGTTATACATAAGCATGCTATGAACAAATTTCCTTAAGTCTTAGTTTACAATGGACTTGATCTAAAAGAACGCTTCAAAGAGTGTACGGCTTTCAGATTATGGTGTGGGGTAAATGTTTTCATTTAAAGCTTCTCTGCCAGTTAGCTTTTGGCTTAAGTTTTGAAGCTTTTAATATCTCTACCACTGGAATTCTCTAACAAAGCATGTTCTAGATAATCTTGATATCTGTAGAAGGAAAATGAATTTATTAAATGAGAAAATGGAGTCTATAAATGGGATACTCATATGCTCTAGAAAATAATGGGCATTTTACTGGGAGTTTTACCATGACTTAAAGCTTTACATAGGCATGTTCTGCTCAGATACTTTGACAAGGCTATGGGAATAAGAGGACAGTGGAGATAACAGTTTTTCCCTTTTATTGTTTCTTATAATTAAAATACTGGGTGCGTGCTCTTAGAAATCCTCTGAGAGGCTGCTTCTGTGAGTTTTGTATTTCCAGCTTTTACCTACGGTCTAGTAATCTTGATTATAGTTTCAGATGCAGCTTCTGGCTGGAATTGTGATCCTTCTGGGGAAAGAGTAGAACTGAAATCACTGAGAAAAAGGCATGTGATTAGCTGTCTGCTTTGTGTGTCACCTGTGTGGGGCTGAGACTTAACATAATTCTCTGTTACTTTTATCAGATTTTGATCCTGGTGTAGTGTCATCAATGAATTACTCTAAGAAAATTCTACTTAATCTGATGGCTTTATGTTAGGAGAAAAGGTTTTGTGGTGGTTGTTTTATTTTCAAACAAGGACATCATTGAAGCCTTCATTGACTTCTTATGTAATAGATTTTGTTACCATGGAATTGCTTTTCCTTGACTTCAGCAAATATTTATTTCTGGTGCTTGACACTTAATTACTATTTTCCCCCTTTGGTTTCCTAAGGGTAAATTGTGTTTGAATCACTCGTGGGAAATTTTGTTAAGTCATTAGTGCTATCACATAAGCTCTTAAGGACTGAAATGACTCTTGAAAATGGTATTTAGCAATTAAAAAAAGTTTACTTTTGTAAGAAGACAAATGTTGGCTATATAATTGGAAGAAAAGAAAAGGAGTTTCCACTTTCATTGCTATGTATTCCGCAAAGGACAGAGACTTGATGTCGTTCATGTGGTCTGCAACTGTCATAAAGCCATATGACAGCCAAATAATGTGAAAGTTGAATACATATGTACA
The DNA here is from genome assembly GCF_011004875.1 of Balearica regulorum gibbericeps. Classification (NCBI taxonomy): domain Eukaryota; kingdom Metazoa; phylum Chordata; class Aves; order Gruiformes; family Gruidae; genus Balearica; species Balearica regulorum. The sequence continues at coordinate 8,292,766 of NC_046187.1, read as the reverse complement.
TATTTTATTTTCACTGTGCTAGGAAAGAAATGTTATTTGCACCTTGAAACAGCCTTACTGCTCCAGTGGGGATTTAGTCAATCTATAAACTATGCTAAATAATTTCCCAAAGAAGCTGTGTGAAGCAGTAAGTGTATAAAATCAATCTTTTTCTAGTGCTTCCTGTGTCCTAACTGGACACTTTCCTGAAACAGAGGTAGAACATTAATTTGTAACATCTAATTGTGCATTCAGTTAAATGATACAATCATTTTAGGATTTTTTTCTTTTTCTTCTCTTCCTTTGCTAGCTCGCTCTCATCCTCTATTAAAAGTTCCGATAAACAGACAGCAGATCTGCCAGCTCTATTGTTGTTCATGGGATGTACTGTTAGAAGTTGGGAAGCTTCACACCCTAGGCTGGCGCTCTGCAGATGTGGGTGGGTCCAGCCACGTCTACGTTAGCAAATAATTTGGTGCAAGAGGGATGTTTAAGTTCATGGAAGGAATTGATGCTGAGGGCTCTGCATTTACCTGAAAACTGATTTTGAGGGTTTAGCTTTGTCCCCAAGAAAACACTTCCTTAACTCTCTTGGGGTCTGAACCTTCCCAAAGAACAAGTCCTTGGGTTGTGCCCTTTTGTCCCTAGTTGTGCCAGGCACGTGTGTGGTACTACTTCCAGAGTGGGGCTTCCAGTTTGGTTTCATTAGAAGGGAAGCTAGCTCAAGCTTACCCAAAGTGCTCTAAAAAAAAAATGAACCAAAGTATGCAAGTGTGGATGGTAAGGGGATTCACTTGCAAACCATGATACTGCTGCAAGCCAAAACAATAATATAGATGCAGGCTTGCACTCCTTCCTTCCAAGTTTGTTGTTTGTTCTTTTTTTTTTTTAAAAAAGTCTTGATAATATCTGTAATTTTCTTTCTCTGCAAACATGATACATTTTCATGTGGGTAGAGAAGTGGATGAGAGGTAAGGAATTTTTGGCAGTACTAGATCTGTAATTCTATTTAGCTGTACATCTGTTCTCTTTTAACTGAGGACCTTCTTAAATTTACAATTAATATTTTATTTCAATTTTTATAGATTTCTACAGTCTGTTTGCTAAAGTTCCCTTGAATAGGGAATGTTCACGGCCGTTTAGAGATTTATTAGTAGTCACAGCAGATTTTTAGATGGTAAATCATGACATTCATTCATTATTGATGTCTTTTGAAAAGTACAAAAGTAACACTCTATTGAGCATTAAATGTTTTTACAAAGTATGATTTTTGTATAGCATTTAAATCCTCTGTTTTCCTTCTGAAGACATCTTGAACGTTCACATTAGAAAAATAATATTAAATGTGAATCCTTTGGAGCTCTTTACTAAATATCTCCATTTTCAGAGTTTTTATTTATTGGAATTAAGCTTAACCAAAGCTAGTAAGCTTGAGATGAGGGCCTGAAAAAAAAAAGCAGGATCTACTTGCCATATTACATGCTTTTTTTTCAAAGAACCTGGTATTCTTGCTGAATTGCCCCATAACTCAGATTTAGTCTTCATGTCATCACTTCTGTCTGAGGGAGTGTGAGAACACAAATGGCTGCCAAGGAGAGGTGGCACAGGCTGGTACTTGTTCGCTTCAGCATTGATGTCATGAGGGCTGGCAGAAAGTGAAGTGTTTTTTTCCATTAAGAGGTGAGACTTTTTCTCTAGGGGTTGCATGTCATTTCAGGTGTATTGTAATTAAGACCTTCAGGTCCTTAGAAGTATTATAAACAGAACATTTGGGGCTTAGCTCTGCTATCTGTATAAGACTTCTGTGTGTTTTGTCTAATAGTATAACTGCTGTGGTTATTTATTTGATCATCACCGTTTATATCCAAAGGCAAATTGTTCTTTTTATCCCTCCAGACCAGGAAGTTCTTCCCCCTTCCTTCTTTGTTCAGATATTCCTCTTTCCTCTGTTCTCCTCATTCCTGTCTTAGGTGATCTCTCCTGTATCATGGCCAAGGCAAGACAATGGCGTTGCTTGGGGACTCTCCAACTGTTGTGTTTTGATCTGAAGACTGTCTTGGTTCAGTCTTTTGTCCAGTGCCTTCCATGGGGACAGGTTTACATCGAGATGGGATTCAAACTGACTTGTGGGCCTTCAAGCCTTAGCTCGTTTAACTTGCTGCTGCGTGGTCGTCTGTTGAAGCCATTCAACAAATACCATGTGGAGAGAGGGATTTAGTACTTGATGTGTATTAATATGATCATGCAAAGATGCACTTCAGCTTCTGGTTTTCAGTGTTTCAGTTTGTTTAGGGTTTGCAGTAACATGGATAGACTTTCTTCAGTTGTTTGTGATAATTGATTAATAGAATGAAAATAAAATACTTCCTACACAGTGCATTTCCTTTGTTGTTAGCAAGTACTCTTGCTCTAAATGGAGAATATTTGAAACTTTTGATTAAGAGCAAACAAGTGTTTATAAGAATATATGAGAATTCTTTTCGCTAGTACGGTTGTATCATGTGTCTCGAAAGAATAGTTTAGATGAAAACATTATGATTATGCATTCAGAAATGTGCTAAGTTTTTCAGGTTAAGAGCTAGGCAACTTGCAACCTAAGACATCAGTACTGCTGTGAGTTCCACATAAGTGGTGCTAATCCATTTGTGCTGCATTTAAGGAGCAGACGCTGCTGAAACATAACACAAGTGAGATATAAAAATGGACTAAAGGTGACTATGAAGACCATGGAGAGAACAATTGCATCAAGGAGATTATATTGTTATTCATATGTGTCCAGAGATGTAACCATCAAAGACGGTTAACTTTCATCTCTTGCTGGCTTCTTTGCAGTCTTTTTTTTTTTGTTGGTCAAGGCAATAGATGCTTCTCCTGGGAAATAGTATAATGGGTAAAGAATGGCTTGGGAAGTAGATTTGGAAAAGTGTGTTGTGTATTTGAGAGAGCATGAAAGAATAAAATTTCAGATGGTTAAGTGCTTATTCTACTTGTATTTTTCCAACTGTGAATCATTTAGCATCTAGATCTTGATCTGACAATCCTTTTGGTGTAACTTCAGTGGCACTTTTGGGCGTGAAAAGAATATACGGATGGCTGTTACTAAACTATGGAAAACAGATGACTAAAACTTCATGATTTGGTACTTTATGCATTTTGAATAACACTGTCTTTTCTATTCCCCTTGTGATATTAAGAATCATAACTTTTTTTCATTTAAATTCACACAGCATACTCCTACAGTCTTATGTCTCCGATCACCCACCTGATCTAACCTTATGCATCCTTTTCCGTGTGTAGTCTAATCTCAATTAACTTGCAGATTAATTGGGTCATGGGGGAAGGGATGCTTTGTTGTAATATTTCTGTCACTGAAAGAATTTCAGTTAGGTATGGACAAGACCTTTTTTAGCAACCGATTCTTGCTTTCTAGGGTCTTTTTCAGACCAGAAATCATGCTGAACAGAATGGTGTGTCTCATTCCAGTGTGTGGATTGGTGACTAAGTTAAGATGTGTTGAGGAATATTTATATCCTCTATGAAAAGCTCTGACCCTGGGATATTCCTGTTGTCTGCTTGTTCATAGAATAATGAAAAGTTTGGTGGTTTCCTCCAAATTGTACATATTGGCAGAACGATCTGAGATGCAGAGTTCACACAGCATGTGGTGTGAACTGCCTTGTTTTCCCATTTTAGAGTGCAGTTAGGATACTTTATGATATTTTGACTGCATATATTTGATGTTGTAAACGGCTTTTAAGACTGCCATGCCTTTGTAATGTGCTGATGTTACCTTATTAGTAGCTGTTTTTTTTTTTTTTTCCACAGAAGCATTTAGCTTATTGGCATTTGTTTTTACTGCTGACTTTTTTTTTCAACATTAACATGTTGCTATGCAATTTCACTAGAAAAATGTTATGGTAAGCTGACTGAAATGTCATCCTGTCTTTATTTCCCTACAGGTTTTATGAGCTTAAATAAGCACCTGAATAAGCTTTTGACATGTGTCAGATAATGTAATTTTACAACGTTATTACATGGTTGTTTCAGTTGGCACTTCATGCAACAAACTGTTTGTACGGCTGTTTGCCTTTCTGGAGAATTTTAAAAATAGTTCTGAACTACAATGTAAACATATTTGTAAGAAGTATAATTATTAAGTTATTTTTACCAACTAATTTTGGACCAGAGATGGTTGGCTATGGAGTATTTTTTCTGATACTGGTTTATGTTTTAGTGATTTACTGTATGAAAAAATTAATGGTGGAAATACTTCATATTTACCCAGTTGGGCAGACAAATGCCCTTCTCATCAGATTTCTTATTAATAGTTCTTAAGAAAGCCAATTTTTTGTTGGCCAGGGTTCATTTTTTCCCCTTTCCCATTGGCTATTCCTAGGGAAACTTATTTCCAACCTAAAGAGCACTAGTCACATTTAAATGACATATGCATCGTGATTTTTAATCTAAAATACATCACAGAGGCCAAACCTTATCCATACTATATTTCCATTCCTTGATGTTCATCGTCTTTTCTTGAATTTTTTAATCTATGAAGTACATCAGAAACAGCTTAATAAAGCTTCTAGCTACACTAGCTGAAAACAAGGGAAAACATTACTATGGTTTGTTTCTCAGACTGCTACCAAATAATTTAATTTGAACATGGATATATAAGATCTTGTAGACAGTGATGAAAGTGAGAAAGGGGGTGGTTTGGCAACTGATTTTTTCAAACTTCATTGGATGCAATTTAATCTGGGGTGGGGGGAAGGTGCTGGATGAAGTAGGAGAAAGATGATCAGAATTGCAGTACAGTTGACTAACCATATCCTTCCTGTGAATGAAGGCTGCAGTTTTTTCACAGATCCATGCATTTACTCATGAAAATGTGTCTTAATGAAAAGGTCACTCATGCTGTCTTCATTTCCTCATCAGTTAGGGCTTCATTTCTGTCAGTGAAAATGAACACGCAGATCAGATCCTGTGAGCAATAGTGTATTGCTGATGGGGCAACAGGAGTGGAAACCATAGTGTAGTAATGAATCGCAGATAACTACCACTACATATTCTACTTTTTGAGTAGAGTTGTACTACAAAGTTCAAGGGTGTTTAAGCAGAAGAGGCAAGTTACTCTAGTCTTCCTAGTGTAGGCATGTGGTAAGGCCTACAAAGTTGACTGCAAACCTTAAATCGTTATCTGTAGTTCAGGCATGGCCAGAGTTACCCTTGGGATGGTAACTTAGAATAATTGTGCCAAAATAATGACCAGCTCATTAATATGTCTCAATTTTTAGGAGGATTTAAGATTGATGATGGGAGATATTTAATTCCTGCTTTTTTTTATCATCACCTGGCCTGGTTCATCAAAATGAATTTACTTTTGTTTGAATGCTACAGATGACCTGCATTATGCTATGGAGATGGGGAAAAGCTAGATTTTGAGCATGTGGTCCTCTTTGCTCCATAGTGGGTAAGTGAAGGCAAAGTACCTCTGGCAGTTTTCTTCTTTAATCAGAAGCTTTCTGCTATTCTGGTGCTAAGAACCTGTGACGGCCACTCTGTGTACTATAAATCTAGATGATGTCTGGAAAGAGGGGAGATGCTTCCACTCTCCATGTTTTTTCTTCTATCAAGTCCTTGTTTTCCATGGAAACCTGCTCAGGGTTGCGTCTGTAGCTCGTTCTGTGTGAGTGGAAACACATCCTTCTTCACTTCAGTGTGACTTGGAGGGAGCTGAGCAGGGTCAAATTTTTGGTTTACTAATTCTTACATGCTTTGTTATTTACATCACAGTGTATTTCCAGATATCCAAAATCTTGCTTCTCCGTGTTATCCAACACAACAGCTGTTTCAACCTTTCTGTCAGAAGGCCCCTAACAAGACAGTATTTCTCTGTTTCTGTGGCTCTTCTGCATGAGATACTGAAGAGAAATGTGCCTGTGATGAGCTGAAGATTTTCTTACTTAACATCGAGATTGTTATGGGAAGAAGGAGGAAGGCCATAAACTTCCTTTTATTATTTGGAAGGCCTCATGCTTTGCTGCGTTGTTTAAAAGAAAAAGGAAATTGTCTCCCCTCTGCTTATATTTGTTCCAAGCATTTATGAAGTAGCCTTTTAATCTTTTATTAAAGTTCATTAGAGATGTCTGAATGCTAGAAGATTCTCAGTACTTAGGAAAACCCCCAATGTATTGAGACATGTATTTATTTTTTACTGGAAATCAGTTAAAACATGTTTAGTCTAATTAGATGCAAGTTTTAAAGTACAAATACGTATAAACATTTTTCTAAAATGTATTGGATGAGTGCAGAAGGGCTTCAGGATGGTTAGGGCCTCTAGGCATGACTAAAATATAATTGACAATGCTGCCAAAGATACCAGCGTGACTGTTAAAGCTGGAATTGAATGGTGAGGTCTGGCCATACCACATTTCTTCCTTTAACCTCTCTGGCTCTTAATCCTGTCTGAGAACTCTTAGTCTTTCCTGCTAGCTTTGACTGAACTGTGCTCTTGCCTCTCTCTTTTGTAGGAAACTCATTCTTTCAGTCTGTACTTTTTCTTTCTTTTTCTGTCTTAAGGGCTTCATTACTTCCCTCGTGGTATTCTCTGCTGTCTTTGATCCTGTTTTTTTATTTCCTTTGTCCTTCAATTTCACACATTTCTGGGGATAACCCTGTCCTGTCCCCCCCGCCGTCAATTAGGACAAACTTCTTCCTCCTCATCTTTTATGGTGATGAACTTTGTGTGCTTCCCAGCTCCCATAACTTTATTCTGCTTCTGTATCAAGACAAAATTCAGGCATTCACCGTCCTTTCCCCCGTACGTTTCGGTTTCCATCGTGGGAGCCACTGCACAGTGCACTAAGTTGTCTGTGCTGTTTGATCCAAGGACTAAGATGAGGAGCCAGAGTGCCCATTGTCTCTGGGTTTCTCCTTGAGACATACCGTACCTTTCTGAAAGTGTTACTGAAATGAGTGGAGATGACTCTCTAGTGGTAAGGCCTCTGTTGCATAAAACTAGTTAACTAAACTTTTGTCAGGTACTTTGCCTCTGAGTGTTTCCCCAAGGATAATTTTTTTTAAGTGTAAGATGAGAGATGAGCCTTAGGTTACAGAATGGACCCTTGAAAACGGAAAGTCGAAACTCACTGCAGCTGCAGGAGGCTGGTGAGGAGCCGCAGGGAGCAGGCTGGGTTTATTTGACAGAGCAATGGTCGGGGCTGGCACTTGAAATGCAGAGACCCCTGCCTGCCCTGAGATTCGTTCTCATGGGTAAGTACTGCTCAGTTTAAATAGGGGCTAAAATATAACTTATAAAGGTTCAGGCCTCTGGGCCTTGTCATACCTAGAAGCACCAGCCAAGTGGATAGACTTACTGGTCTTTGCACAACAAGACAGAATGCTTCATTTATGTGTAGGCCCAATATAATTGAATAACTAAAAATGGAACATTTTTTCCACTACCTACAAGGGGATAAATTCTAGGGCGAGGGGCTGGTGCCAAATACTTTCCTGCACTTGATGCATCAGCAGGGATCTGGCTGGTGCCCCTACAAAAACAGAGCACGTATTTGCACACATTCAACATCCCCTCTGAGGCGGCTTCCTCAAACTGCCATTTTGGTTGTGTTTGGCACCTGAGGTGTTTCAGAGGAAAATACAACACATTCTTGATGACATACCAGGGGGGGAGAGTATTGAGGTCTGTACAGATGAGGTTTTGATCCTGGGAAATACAGTAGGTAAAATCATGAGCAGCGGTTTACCGTAGCTGGGAGCCCACACCTCACAGGGCGACTAATGCGGGGTGTGCAGTACCCATGAAAATAGAGCCCCGTTGGAGTGCCTAAAGATTGCTTTAAGAATCTGCCATTAGTCATGTGTGGTATAGTACATGCATTTAATATGCTGTTGCTTATAATTTAGTAAAGATCAGGGAGCTTATGATTAACAAAATGGAAAGATAATGAGCTCTTTCAGTTAACTAAATTATTATCTAGTATTTGTCCCTCTTTCATGGCTCTCTAGGCCATGAAAACTTCTTATTTCAGGCTGCAGCTTTGTCACATTACCCCTACCATTTTCTCTGCCCTTGACGTCTCTGAAAACAGTGAAAAATCAATATATTATGCATTTGTGATTTTTATTTTTTTTGGACACAGAATTAGCATACCTACAAAATATTCAGATGTCTATGCCATTGAAAATGTTTCTTTCAATTTTTCTCTTGTCCCAGTTTTGTCTCAAGTGATTTGATCCAGTTTTTCTTATTCCTCTGTTCAGAGAATTGTCAAGATCTTACAATTTTGAGGCATGTTAGCCTCATCTGCACTGTTCCAGTATTTCCATCAAGTTCTTGACTTTACACATGTATTGTTCCTTTTAAGTAGCAATTAGCAGTTGAATAAGCAGAAGAATCTTTGTGGTCTTTTGGAAAGCTTGGCTGTATTATTCAGAATTTGAGCTCGAGCTTATTGGAATTTTTTTCTGACAAAGTCACTTTAATATCAAAACCTGCCAGTTTGTCAAAACTTAAAATTTTGATGGAAGTGTACCAGTTTCAACAAAACTTACAGCTGGAAAAGTTTCTTGGCTCCAGGATACAGTTCCTGGTCAAATCCAGAATCTGACGCTACAGTCCAGTTTGGGGATTTGGTAGACACAATTTGAGTTCCCAGTCATTTACTTAGGTATGTAAAAGTGGAAGTGCAGCTGGAGAAGAAATTGCTATAAAAGCCCATAGGCCCATAGTTAGGGAACTCTCTTACAACCTGAGAGGCTAAGGGCTTGAGCATGGGTCTGAGTCCCTCTGCCAGTGTTCTCAGGACCCATGTCCTGCGTGCTTGGACTAGAGTAGGAAGTCTTGCTTTTGTGTAACACCTGAAAGAGCTTGGTTGGGGCACTAGAAAACTATTTCCAGTCTCTGAAGGTGGTTCCAACAAGATAACAGCTTCCTGTTCGCACTATTTAAAAGAAGCTTTGGATGCGGAAACTTGAGGGAAGTCTTCATTTAAAAGACATCTCCTCTTCCCACACAACAAATCGCTTCTAATTCATGTTATCCTGTAGGTCGTGTTTCATTGTGTGAAGGAGTCAGCTTTACTACTATTACATTTGTCTTTCAGTTCAACTCTGTGGTTTAAGTGGTGGAAGAACTTAAACATTGATGTACAAATTTTTATTTTTTTTTATTTTGAAGGGGAATAGCTCTTAATAATAAAACTGGAATTATAGCCTAAGGTATAAAATAAGAAGTACTTCGGGGAAAATACTGCTGTAACATACCTCCACACTGTTAACTAATCTGCTAGAACAGTCTTGTAAACATCACACCAGGTTAATAAAAGGTTGTGCCAGTTTTAAGGTAGTAAAAGTGCAACTAAATAAAGCTTTTAAGTAGACTTTTTAAGCTGTTAGACATGATACTTGCCAGAATGCCACTTTCTCAGGCTGAGAGATGAGCAAGGCAGCAGCCATTTTAGCTCCCTCCCACCCACCCACCTCTGTTCTCTGCTGCTCAGATTCAGATGAAGGCTCGTCTGTAGCTCTCAGCAAGGCTGAAGCCCAAAAGCTGATTGCCGATTATTAATCGCAAGTAATTGGGATAACACTGGAATTTAAGCTTTTTCCCGTGTGCGTTTGTGGTTAAGATACTGGATTCCAGAAATTTAGTTGTTTGATAACAAATAAGATTGTGCATCTTGATTTGAACTGTTATGGGAGTCAGAAGAAAGCTCTTAAACCTTGATGCTGTAGAGCAGGTCCTTTTGTGTGCATATATTCCAGGGTCAAATTTTTTCTTGGTTGGTATTCACAAAACTGGTCAATTCTGTTTTGACTGAAGGGCTCCCTGACAGCCATAACTGTGGCTAAAGGCAATGCGGCAAAAGGTTTTGAAGGAAGGAAACAAAAAAGGAGTGAGAGCACGAGAAGCAAAATGATATGGGAACGTGGCAGAATTTGGGCAGGATAGCAGGTCAGGACTAGTTGCTGAAGCAGGGTAAGAGTCAGGACTGGCAGGCATGGCAGGAATTTGAGAAGAGATTCGATATGAGGCAACACTCGTGGCCCAAGGGGTTTGTGCCACACTGGAAAATGTCACAGTTGCAGATGCTGAGTTGTAATCCTTCATCTTTTAGTCAAAGCTAAGCTTAAACAGTCCTTGGAGGCCAATTATTTCATTGGGTCTACCAGTAGGTTTAGTCCCATAGTCAGCAGTAAAATAACGGGTTGATACTGTTGAAGTAGGCTGGCATCCTGCAGGTCATCAGTGGTCATCGCCCCCAGTAAGAGCCAGGAGGGCTTGGCAAGTCTGAAGTTTTGGTTGTTCTTCAGCCTCCTATCTTAACAAAGTTTGTCGTTAGTTCAGTGTTATATCGTTTGAGGTCTGAACCTTAGATAAACTATCCAGTTAGACCGAGCTGAAAAGTAATTCCTTTTACCATAGCACGTTTAGGAAAGGACACAGGTACTGAATGAGCAATGCTGAGCTACTGATAACTGCCTGATTTCAGAAACTGGTAACTAGTGATCACAGTGCATTTTAAACATTAGAACACAAAGGTACAGCAATAGATGTAATTTTGACTGGTTATCTGGAGTGGTTGTTCTGTTCGATATTGTTTTACTAGCTGTAATGCCACCCAGTTGAGAACTTTAGCTGTTTTCTGTTTAGCACAGAGAATGTGCTTTGAGATTTGAAGTCTTATAAATCACATAGTAAAGCCTTACAACATATTGTTTGTCTACCAGGTTTATTTGTATTGAGATCTAGTGAGGTCTCTACCAGACCTTTCAAAAGGAGGCACCTGGAATGATGGAAGATATGGCTTAGGCATTCATTTCAATCATAAGTAAATTTTTTAATTGAAAATGTTGTCTGAAGAAAACTGTGTTTGATGTAAATATTTCTCTTGGAATGTGAGGGGGGAAGCAGAGTTCATCAGTAGCTCTTGTGAGGTTCCCTTTGTTCTTACATCTATACCACAGGCTCAGCTGATTTATCCTTTAACAGTGATCAGTCTGTTTAGAGGATATGATCCTTAGACTAGTCATTCTCTTCTGCAGTAGAAGGTTGCAGAATGAGACTTAGAGAAATCACCGGGTCCCTTTAGCAATATCCTAAAATACTCCTTTTCTGTGCTCGTCCATGACTCTAGCCCCTGCATGGATCCGCAGACCTTGAGGAGGGGACCAAGATACAGAATTTTATCTTGTTTTTTATGTGCAAATCTTGAGGATGTTAATTGGACACCTATGAAATGATAACCTTCTCTTGCAGCTTTCTGAGAGTCTTGAAATCTTATGTAAGTCAGGCCCAATGTGAAACGTACTGGTTGCCAAGAAATGAAAACTCTTAAGAGAATGTTTCTAAACTTTTTCCTTTGTAGACACCTCAAGTCTGCTGCTATAAAGGAGACATTGTTTTATTATTTTGACTAACACAGCACAGATTACGGACAAAAATAGAAATTGTGAAGTACCTGCCAATGCTTCTTGTTCAAGTGGCTCCCTTTAAAGAAAATATTTAGTTGGATATAAAAACATAGCCCGATTAGGTAGCAATTTGGTAAAAAACATCTGGAAAATAAATGGAAATCCTTGAGATCAATATCAGTCTCAAGAAGTGTGGATACCATCAATTTTACTGAATGGTGGGAGTCTGAGAATCTCAAAGAGGAAAAAAGCTTAATTACAGTGGAAATAAACTGGATTGGGGAAAAAAAATCATAAAAGTGCTGTGAGTTAGGTCTGATCAAAACCACACTGATGAGAATACTGGCAAAAGAAAAGACAGAGAAAGATTTATTGTGTCTATCAAGCATTGAGTTGTGTTCTGAAACACTTGCGTTTCCATGGGCTGAGAATTACTGGAATAAAACATTTACTTAGAAACAGAGTGAACAAGCAGCCGTTATGCTGATTATGGCATGTTTGTAGAGAAAAGGAAATATTTTGTAGGCAAGGATGGGTTATTGGGCTGGGATACATGATTGATTTCTTTTACTACTGTAGGCAGGATTTCAAAAAATAACTATACAGTGCCAGACACGATATTATTGACTGCCTGCTACAACAACACAACAGAGAGGGGGATGCATCTTACCTGAATATAACTTTTCAAGAGCATCGTAGGTATGTACGGAGTTGCAAGGAATCACTATCTGAAGATGCTGTTCTTTTGTTGCTCTGTGCAGTGGCTGCCAACACAGCTAGTTTTGTTCAGATGCCAACATCTTGGGCAGATAAGTGGAGATGAGTTCTGTCACAAAATATAATAATTGCAAAATTTGAGAGGGCCCTGCCTTTTTTTTTTCTTCTCCTCCCACTAAGATGGATTGTTTATTGCATTACCTTGTGCTACTCTTCCTATTTTAGAACTGAAAAAGACTAAGATTGTTACTAAAACCAGTTTTCTCAGAAATTTGACAGAAATGGGATATTTAAATGTTAATGTTTGAGTGGTTTGGGAGTTCAGCTAAGTTAACTGCCTTGCAGCTGATCATTTTTAAATAGCTGTTCCGTTAATAAGATGATAGTGGTAATACAAAAGAGAAGTTTTAAGAAGCAAAGGATCAGCTTGTAGCAAATAGTTATTGATCCACGAATAATCTGAAGATACTAGTTTATCTGCTTTCTCAAGCAAATTGGTCAACAAACCATAAAATAAACCTGTGTTAGGGGTCACGCTGAGTGGTAAAATCAGTGTTGTTATTGACAGTGAGGAGATAAGGCAAGTGGACTGGCTGGGGGCGTAGTACAAAGCAGCTGAGAGGGAAAGACTAAAAATCAGTCATGCCTAAAAGAGGAAAAGGACGACTGTCATTATCAAAGAACTGTTAGTGCTGAATAGCCTGAATGTGCAAAACAATACAAAACTAAAACAAGTCAAAGCAAGACATTACTTATAGTCTGATTCAGAGCCTTTTGAGTTATATTTAAAAAACTAACAAACAAACCAAAACAAACAGCTCTTGAATTGAGTGCTCTTTGCATCTGACTTAATTGTAGAAGGTAGAAATAACATCTTGTTCAAGGTTTTTGTAATTAATACAGAGCAAAACATGGGACAAAACTCTGAGGGTCATTGCATTTGCATGTGGAGTATTTTTGGTTTTGGAGGTTTTTTATTTCCATGTTGTTTTCAAGATACTCAGACTCTAAAAAAATCCCAATTTTTTATTGCTCCTTTCAAATATTTTTTTGCTTTGCCTTACTATCAGGAGAACAACACAAGACAAACATAAAGAAAAAAGCCAAGAACATGAACTGTACAAAGCATTTATAGGAAACATACAGGAAATCAGCTTTGATGTTGCTAATAAAAGAGCATGTGGAAAATCTAGCAATAGCATTGCAAAAATACTACACGTATAAATCATTGAAAAAACAAACAGGCCCAGATGCTGCTGATACAATTTCAGCTTTGTCTAATGTGTGGGGCAGGTGCTTTCTGTAGTGCGTGCATGAACACTGGCTCTGCAGTCATGTAACTTTTGGAGCTTGCTGTGCAAAAGAAACCCAACCAGGGTATGGAGCAGGAGAGGGCACGTAACCTCGTGTCAGCACCTGTGGGATGGATCTTGTGTCCGCCTTGTGTATGTTGAGGAATCTAGTAGAAAAAACTTGTAGCAGAACAGCTGGAGGAAAATCTAAATGTTTGTTAATTTTGTTTTGCTAATCATTTCAATGTTTCAGTTTACCCAGTTTTGTTGAAGCCATCTAACCAGCTTTATGATGATTTCCTACCCTAGCCAGCACATGAGCATTCCCTCCTATCTCCCATGTTTAAAAGATGGATCTTTTAAACCAATTTCTCTGTTCTTTAGGGTAGAAAGGCTTGGGCTGTCTGCTCATCTCCTGAGACTACCTACTTCCGACAAACCGGTTTTAAGTTCTCTACTACAGTCACTGTGGGGAGAGAATATTGGGTGAGTTCTACATTTTCTTGATATCTATTTACATTTATTTTTAAAGATCCTGCATTATTAAAGTTCCTAGGATTTCCAGACCTTTGGCTTAAATTCTTGTAAATAATTTTGTTTTTTCTGGTTTTCTAGTCTAAAGCAGAGATCTGTCGCATGTAACTTTGAAACCGTGTATGAAAATGAATAATAAAAGATCAGATTTAAGTTACTTTTCAAAATAAATATGTGAGTGAAAGGAGGTAAAATCTATTTAACGATATGACTATATAAACACATGAGCATCTGAAAAAATAATTTTTTTCTGTGTATTAGCTCACATAATTAGATGTTGGAGCACTCTTGGAAAAACAGCTATGGGAATAAAGGAATGGCACTCAGTGCAGCTAATATAAGGCAATGGTTGTGGTGCAAAGATGCTAGAGAATATAATAAAAAATATCTGTTGTGATTTAAATTTAGTATTATCAGAATCTGGGGAAAATTATGACTGAGAAGTCATTAGGGCAAGAACAAAGTCTAGTGCTGCAGAGAAAATAGCTGATGCCAAGCTAAAGGCATCTTTATTTACAGATGATTCAGATCTGAATAGTAGTTCAGAAAATTGCTCTCTAAAAATGGAAATCATCATCATATTAAACTTCACATGGAAGTGAGAAAACAGGAAACAAGAGCCCCAGTACTGATGAAGCAGTCCATGTGGACTGGCGTCTCTCGTGATGTTGTTTAAATATGCATACATAGATATTTACTAGGGGACAGCGGGGTTGTCTGTGTGTGGTGGGGATGATGGGAGGATGTTCTTAGTGTAAAATCATCTTTTTATTGTGGATTGCTGAACTTAAAAAGTATATATGGCTGGAATACAGCTCTGAATGTCACAATTTTGGAAAAGTTCAGAATTTGCACTGGGTTTAGATCCATGGTTTTCATCTGCCTTTGCTTGCGATAAGTGGTTTATCCAAACCTCAGGTTCAGATAGTTTCAAGATTGCCATCGTTCCAGATGCTGTCCTGCTTTTCTGTTTCTCAGGCCCATAGGTGATATTAAAGTTCTCTGTTGCTTTATGCCTTTGGCCTGTTGTGGTTAGCTAAGTAGTTCAGTCTGGATAGTTTATGTTTTGGTGAAACTATTTTAAAATGAAATAAAATTCTCAGTATTTAAGAGGTTTTTCGGAAATACTTTCAGTGTTAAACTTTATAGCGTGCAATCTGTGCATTGACATTTTGGTGCAACTTACATTTAAGTCGATCAAATGAATGTATCAGAAATATTTCACATTTTTTTAAATAGCTGTGTACCTTATGTGACTGTAATATGTCTTTTGATATTTGATGACTAAGCAATCGTGCTTCGACTCAGACTAAACTTTGACACACTTCAGTGTACGTTTTTTTTCTGAACTGGGCCTGAGCCGTGCAGAAATGGAAGTCTGAGACAACACAGCCACGTCTGTACTTCTGTGGAGTGCACGGAGGGGTTGCAAACTTGTTTGAAGTCATTATTTCAGGGAACTAACTCCTCTTTTGATGAGAAAGTTATAGAAAAGTTACAGAAAGCAAAGAAAGTGCCTAGTTAATAAAAAAGCTCAAAGCTAGCCCTATGAAATGGATGAGAAATCACACATCTCGGTTTCATGAAGTGAAATTTTCTTTGGAAAAAGAAAACCAACACTGAACTTGTATTTTTTAATTTAATGTCTGTTTTCATGTTTGTACACAATGTGTAGTTTAGTAGATTTTGTAGTCAAAACAATAGATATTGCCCCCATTACCCTGCAGGTTTCTCTAAGTTCATAATACCTTTAGTTGTTTTCTTTCCATTTAGTATTCTCTATTTATGGTTCACGTGAAAAAACAGTCACTGGGGAATTGGAACGTGGTTTTTATTATCTGGCTGTTGTCAGTGATGGTGTATGAAAGCATGAAACATCTTGAATTTTGTAAGCTAAGGTAATTGTGCAGGAATCTTGATAATGAATTCTTGTTTTGACTAGTAAATGATACGGTACGAAATTCATCATCATAGTATCTAAAGCATGCTCCAAAAAGGGGTAATTTATCATCTAAGAAGCACTTTGAAGTGTACTCTACGTGTTTTCTGTAGTATCTCATGACAGAAGAGCAAATTATAACTGGGATGATGTTTTGCTCCTTCCTTAATATGGTCCTTGAAACAAAGCCTGAGTGCTGTAGTTAAGCCGAGTGCTCTCGTGCTCGGAGCCATTTGTGTTTCCTTTTTCTCCCCTGGAAATCTAAGGCTGGGGAGAGAAAGAAACCATCACTGTAGTTGCAGTTGTTGCCATTTCTCTTTTCTTGCTTTGCTGGTGGGTCCCTTCTAGATGGGTTTGCAGCTTCTGAAAGATAAAACTGCTTAGGCGACTGGGGCTGGAGAAACCAAAAATGGTGTGGGAAGAATTTTTGAACTTTTTAAGGAAGTTCACTTCTTTGGTAGTGGTCACCAGATGGCACTGCTACATATGCTGTTGCGTGTTGCTTTTTTTTGTCATCAAGCAAAGTCTTCATAGTTATTATTATCTATTATTATTTGTATCCTGAGACAATTGCTTGAGAGGAAATGTAGCAATAACCAAAGTCGCTGCTACGTTGCCCCTGTTTTGAAAGGATTCTTTAGACAGCGCTGTTTCCAGAGAACCAGGAATTTGTATTTAGACTGAGCTTACTGCAAAGTGAACACTGCTTGTGTGCTGTTTGTTATGGACACACCATGTCAGGACTTGTGCAAATGTGTCAGATGAGTCACAGACCACTTTTGGAAAGTGAGCAGTGACCCTTCCCCTCAGCGGTGGCATTGCGTTAAACTTATCCAGTAATGATCTCATTTTTACACTCGTGTTCTTTAGAAATAGTCAAGATAATGGGAGAGCTGAAGACACCTCCGTTGTGCTCTTACAAGAATGTGGATTGATTTGTATTTTTTTTGAGGTTATTTATGCTGACTTTATTTGGTGTTTTGGAGCCTTTATTTATTAGTTTATTCCCTTACAATATTTAGATTCTTTAAACCTTAAAGCAGTTTTGCAAGTAAAATGTTATTACTTTTACTCAGTTCTATGCCAAGCTTTAGTCAGTAACAATTTTTAATGGAATTATGGAAAAAACTGCTGGACTGCTAAATACTCTAACACGCTGATGTTAGCTTTCACCTATGTCTCTTGTACCACATGAAAAGCCAATTTATTTTAACCAAAAGTAGACAAACTTCACATTTAAATTCCTCTATGTCTTAAGATGATGTATAATAGATGGATATACAAAACAGCACTAACATACCTCTGCTGCAAGATCATGTTTGAAAAGTGGTGTGTGAGAAGTACTAGAAAGACTTTAGGTATTTGTAGCAGAATATTGCTAGATCTCTTGACTTTTCTGAGAGAAGAGACGGTTAAAAAAAAAGAATAAAATTGAAGGGAGGAGGGAGAATTTTTGTCCCTGCTATTCTTTAAATACTTATCCAGAATCTAGTACAGTATGAAGTCCAGGTAGCAAGGGAGTATACAACAGGAGAAATCTGATGGGACCTTTCACAACTGCAAGGTGCTTAATTCTCCTTCACACCTGTAACGTGTGTGGCTCTTAAAAGCCTGCTGCTTCTAAGAAAATGTTATAGTGCTAGGAATCTGCTCTGTTCTCCTCTCACTGTAACACTATATCGAACTGCAACATCCTAAATGGCTCAGAGCGGACAGGGAAAATGATCCTCTTGTACGTGGACTCCATTTGGGAAAGCATGTTCAGATCTCCTGGTTTGTCCCTGGGTATGTCACTGTGTGCCTGAAAGGCCATCTGGTACTGATCTGCGCTCATCTCACACCAGGCAAGGGGAGGAGGCTACTGGAATATGTTATATAGAAATCAGAGCTGCCCAACATTCAGAATTTATTCAGTGTGCATTACTGGTTGAACTGGGACTAAACATTTTGTTTTCCTCGCAATTTCCCACAAAGTGAGCATGGAGAAATGACTAACATTGTAACAAAGTACAGAAATTGTCCTCACCTCCACAGCATGTCCCAAGCTGTTGGGTTTTGCTCAGCATCTGGGGCTCCAGGGGTCGGTGGGCAGCACTGGGACCTTCAGCCTCCAGAGATGGGAGGCCGAGGGCCCCTGGTCTGGCAGTCCCTGCCTATGGAGAAGGTGACATCCTGCACTCCCTGTTCACTGAAGGCCCCCTGCCCCAGCCATTAATTTCAGCTCACTAGCAAACATTCCTCGATTGCAGACAAACAGGAGTTCCCCTTAGGGAAAAAAATCCTAACCGGCTTTTATGAAGATTTGTCAGTGACCACAGTAACAGAGATCGATCGTATAAAAGGCTGGAGATACGGAACGCTAGTAAATAAAATCTGCTGAATGGAAAGAGAGGAGTTATTAACATATTACATCTAGCCTCATTTCAGGGCTCTTTCTGAACTCTGATTTTGAATGGTGCTTTCTTTGTCTTAAAGCTAAGGAGAATACCTGTTTGAATCATTTAGCCTGTGAGACGTTAGGTTTTCCCTTCTGTTATCAGAGGACTACTGAAGTCCCTGTCAGTGACTTGCCAAAGTTGTGTATTGATTCTAACTGAAGAATTTTAAAGGATAACTGATTCCCGAGATCTGCACAACTAAGTTTTTTTTTCTATTGAGGTGGTCAATGAAGGTGACAATTACACTTCTGGTAATTTTTTTTTTTAATCTGCAGATTAACAATTTAAACTTGGAAAAGGACAAAAATTTTTTTTTTTCTTCACATGGGCCACGAAGTGACATAAGAAAATAAAATTCTTAAACTATTATCAGCCGAGGCAGAGTTCTAAACCAGTTAAATAACCTGAGAAATTTGCATTTTATTTGCAGGAGCCCCTGTAACGTCCAAAAGGTGCAGTTATCTCCTCTGATTCTTATGTCAGTTCCACAAAATTTCCATTGATGTTCTTGTCCCTAGGCAGGCTTTTACAAGATCAAATGAAGTTAACAGGCAGCAGCTTTAAAACAAACTGAATTACGTATTTCTTCATACAGTGAGAAATTTAAACTCTGCAACTTATAGTTAGAAGATAGTATGGATGCCAGAAGTTTGTGTCTTCAATAAAGCAACCATGAAAGAAAATCTCACTCGGAGCTATTAAAAACAGAATTACATGAAGTTCGGGAAGTCTGAGAATTGGGGATGGCTGGGGCTGGGAGGATATCAGGAAGGTACCACTCTGTTTCTGTCTCATTCTCTTCTCCAAGTGTTTGCTCTTGGCCACTGTCAGAGAGTTTAGAGAGGGAACTTCCATCTGACATTATATAGCTTTTCTTATACTGTCAAATACCATGCTAATTTTACTTCTGAACTATCAATGAGTAAATATAATGGCTGGTCTTGGGGATAAATAAAACAGTTGTTTTTAAAACTACTTTTAAAGACATTTCTATTTTCTTCCAGTGAGTAATCCTCTTCTACTTCTTGGAATTGACATCAGTTTATATATATATGATCAAGACACAGCTGTTTAACACAGGCATCTACTCTTCTAATTTACGTGCACATGTTCTTTTCCTCTGACAGTGCTTGTGTATTGAATCCCTCGAGTTCAGAGCTGGCTCTACCTAGTTCATATGTGCCATGTAGGAGAAGGTGTAAGAATTTCTTGCTTGAGCACTCAGCAGAGAATTCTCTGTTACAGGAGACTCTCACGTTTTTAGGCTTTAACGCATATCGATTAGAGATCTGTGTTGTTTATTTTGCCATGTTAGTATACTTGGTGTAGTATGAGTTGGTACCAAAACAGTATGCTATATTGTAGTGTTACTCAATATTTGACACAAGAAAGAACCGATGGAGGGCACTTTTCCCAACAGAGAGCTGAAACCAAAAAAAGGAATAATTGATCTAATGTGTTTTACGATTTTAGAGGAAGCCTAGAGGCATTCGTACCAGAAGCCAGTGACTCCTTTATCATCAATGGACAGACAATACATGAATTCCATGGCAAAAATGAGATATACAGATGTTTAATGGTGATCTTTTTACAGACTTGGTATAGTAGCAAGTTTAAGTGGTGGCCCGCACCAGCCTATCTCAGCAGGCAAGTATGACCCTTGAATGTCACGAAGGACCCTTGAAGAAGGCAGCATGAGGCAAAGAAAAGATTGTATCTTTGTTTTACATGTGTAATGTTTTTCCATCAAACTCTGGAAATGCATACTCCAGAATTTTTATAAAACAGTCATTGGTAAGGGCATGACGCTGCGTGAGGCTATGCTTTGCTTTTGGTGCTGCGGTTTTTATTTGTGGGGGGTTTTTGGGCTCCTCTGCTTCCCTGGGCTGTGAGCTGTGTTGCAGATGGGCTGCACAGGGTAGTTAAGGGCACAGCTCCCTAATTCTTCATAGGACTGGTGTTGAGTAAGTGATATTTATATAAAAATTAAGAACTCTAAAAAATGGTGTGGAACAAATATTTGTACTATCAGATGAAATCTTTGATTTCCCTGATTGGAGGAAATTACATGGCGCCAAGCACTGAGTATTAAAGAACAAGATTAGAAAAATACTGGGGTTGGTGTGTTTCCTATAAAACAATTACATTCCTAAAATAGATATAGTCTCTCTTGTTTGTACTTTTCTTGTTGTGTTAAAATACATACTGTTTTGCTTTAGCACCTGACACTGCCTTTCATGCATTACTTGCAGTCCCAGTAGAGCTGAAAAAACTAGCCCTTTGTCCAAGAATTTTGCTTACTCCTCATTTCCTTCTTCAAATTTAATTAGGTCCAAAGAGTCTGAAACTTTGGAAAGCAAACAGCAACTTACTTTGAGAAGGAGTAGACTATTTGCCCCCTTTTTACCTCGTCTTCCATCCAGGTTTCCCCTGCCAGACTATCTCGGCTGATGCTGGCTGCCCGTCGCAGTCAGTAAAACCATCTGTGGCTATGTGTTGAGCCAACACTCAGCCGTCTCGTGTTAGCTGGCAGGTAGCGTGCTTCTGCCCTGGTGGCCGTTTATATAGTTTCTCTACGTGCCACCTGTGTGCGTGCTTTTAGGTATTGCACTCGGCTGTGGCTCAGCGGTTGGCTTGCAAAGTGACTTTAAGTTTTCCTTTTCCAACCAACCATATTTTCCTCCAGCTGTCGGGTTCAGGACTTAGTTCTTGCTGAGTTCAAGGGAGATGGAGTGGAAAGGTGCTTTTACAGCACATTTGTGCTCTTCGTACTTTTGGGCTGGCTGGGGACTTATCTAGATCCTGATTTAGAGTAAATTCCAAGGTTTTGTCTAGTTCATACTAAAGCCATACCTTTTTCCAGGGGGTTATCAGAGAGGCAGGAGACCCAGCTGTACTCCTGAGTGTCTGCAGTCTTCTGAGATGCCACTGCATTCTGGAACTGATGTGTGCATTGAGGGTGGGAAGCAGGAGGGGCAGATAGGGTACCTGTCTTTGCTGATTACATACCTATTCATGACCCTTAGGTTGTTGGTATTCCCTGACGTCCTTCGTAACCCTTTATTCAGACCTTTTGAGTCTCACATGTTGAGAATGAAACTCGCACCGCCAACTTCTGCCTCCTTTCCTGCTGTTGTGCGTGCATTTAATTCTTTTCTGTGGGGCATAGATGAACTAGATATGGTGTAGATGGGTGAGCTGTGTAGCTAGCTGTGTGCTCAGAGGAGCTCTGCTAGACACAGAACCTAGCGTGTCTCTTCACAGGGCTGCCCAGCTTCCTCCCTTCACATCTCATGGGCTCATACTTTGAGGTGGAAGAAATGTTCATGATATGTGGCAAAGATAAACAGATGAACGCTTATTTTGCAGGAGATCTTTTTGGAAACTTTAAAACAGCTACAGGACCTTTTGTTTGTTCATAGGCATGTATAGAAAAATATATACTCCTGGCTGTTCGAATTAGGAAGATGATGATCAAATATGAAAGGACTGGGTTGCTTAGTGCTGCTCCATTAGTGAGAACAGATTGATCCCTGTCTGGCTGACTTCTTTGGCAAGGAGATGATAGCAGTGTCTTCTGTGACACCTCCCTACGTGCACAAGCAAAATAACTAACTCTGCCCAAGGAGGCACACAGACGCTTTTGAAATTTCCCTGTTTTTCCCATGTCCATATGGAAACTGTCAGCCAGAGCAAAACCCAGAGTCCATAATTTCTTATAGTGTTGAAGCTTTTTTGCTTTATTCCATGCATTTTAACCTGTACCAAATAGACCTGGAAGACAGGAAGGCCCATAGCCAGCTTAGAATAATCTTAGCACCATTTATATTCTTCAGTTGTACCATATTATGTCATCTGTTCCCAAAGCTCTAACTTAAAGAAACATAAAAGAAAATCCATCCCTCTTTCAAATAATCAGGTTTTGCTTGCTCACTGCTTGTCTCCATCAAGTAATCCTCGAGCTGCTCCTAGCCTTCCAAGCGAAATAGGGCTAACCAGCTGTGAATTTCTAACGTAGAATGCAAGTTGCATTTTACCAAAACTTCATGAACGCAAAAAATATTCTGGCAACTGTTATCTAAAATATTTTTAATAAGGAACAAAACACTTGAAAAGTTCTAAAAATAGCTATCTTCATGTGACTTAAGGATTCCTTCTTAAATATACTATCTGTCCTGTACAGGTGCTAATGATATCATAATAATGTCATATATTCATATAGAACATAACGTCAGATGGGAGTATGGATGTGGAGTTTACATGTGTAGTAGGCATATGTGTTGAAAAAATGCTGGCGTAGTGAGTTGGGCTTGCATAGTAATGAAACACCATTGTACATGTGACAGGTTTTTGCAAAACGAGACTTTGTTGTTGCTGGTTTTAAGGCCTAAAGCATGAAACCATGAAAAGCCTGGATGTAGATCAAGCCTGTCTAAATGGGATTTTTGGTTGTGCTGATGTTCACTGAAATATTATTTAAAGTTCCTTTGCACCTAATGACAAATGATTCATTGCATAGTGCCAGCTTGGTCCTTCTAGGCTGTGTCCAAACAGCCCAGTGTTCTTTTTGAATGATTGAAGGAGCGCATCTTACAACGGGGAAAGCCCACGAGCTGAAGGCAGCCTTTTTTCAGTTGTCATGGTTAAAAGAAAGATTCCCCTTTGCATGGGGTGGTTTTTTTTTTTAATTATTTTTTCCTAAAACATGGGGTCAGCTATCAGCTAAGTCTGAGTGTATTTAGAAATTGAATGTTGTAAAAGTAGCTTAAGTGGTCTTTCATAATACAAATTTTGCTTCTGGGTAATGAAGATATTTCCAAAGCAACCCAGAGCACAACTGCAGAGTTGCTGTCTCTAGAAGCCACACTACTCCTGGGAACAAAATGTACCAACTTTGGGAATCAGAAACCTCTTGACAAATCATTGTATGTCTCTCTAGTGACTTTTGCTACCTGCTACCAGCAGAAAGATTTTAAACATCCACTGACTGAACCTCTGAGGCAATATAAAGTGACACATGCATCAGATTTGGTTTCAAAACTACTGATATTCGCATTTAAACAAAACGGGCTTAATTCAGTCTTGAAAAATGAATACAGTGCACAATTTTTTTCTCCTGAGGTAATGTCTTTTCCAAGGTTATATTTTTGTGTGTAGATCATTGAATACTAACACTAATGCATCCTGCCACAAGAGTGGACTGAATATCT
This sequence comes from Balearica regulorum gibbericeps, assembly GCF_011004875.1. Taxonomy (NCBI): domain Eukaryota; kingdom Metazoa; phylum Chordata; class Aves; order Gruiformes; family Gruidae; genus Balearica; species Balearica regulorum. Next base: position 8,269,221 of record NC_046187.1, on the reverse strand, counting down.
GTGTACTAAAGAAACGCGGTCCGTGCCAAGTGCAGTATGGTATCTGTCCGCTATACCTTCCCGACCTCCCCCCAGGTTATTCCTCTCCCCGTCCAGACGTGGCATATGAGTGACTGGAAAAGAAGAGGTGGTGCTTGGTAAGCAGAATAGATCCTGCTCTCTGGTGGCTGTAGCCAAAGTAAACAAACTAGAGTAATTGCCACCACAGGCATTTTACAGTAGATCTGCATTTTTATTGATGTTGTTATTAAACTGCTATAAATGTTGTAGGCTGCTGTTGGAGACGAAATTCCCCCTTCCCCCAACTTCTCAGTTGCTGTCTGTCACTAAATGCTATTAAATTTATCATCTAGCAAAATCAGACAGTGCAGGAAGCAGTCTGAATGTTAATGTTAACCTATAATAGGTTTTAAATAGCTATAAAGAAAAATTAGACTGCAGTGGGACAGGAAGGCTAGTTTACCTTAACATAAAATAAAGGAGGACATGTTGACCTGATTTACTTAAATGTACCTATTATGTGCTCTTTAGGGAGGAAACTGGTGTACCAAAGCTTATACAGACAGGAAAAACGTCCTTTACCTCACTCCGTACAAATGACATAAACCGTTCTTGCTTTAATTAAAGAGTAAATCCATAGGTGCTGCATGTATATATTAATGCAGATGTCACCCTGGCTACTTTTTATATTAATTCCTTCTAGAATAACAATAGAGCTGTAAAAAAGAGTATTTTTAAATGTGCTGCATCTTATTGGGGTTTGAGCGTGGTTCTTTTTTTTCAACAAGTCCAGTATGAATTATACTTGCAATGGAAACGTGAGGGTAATGAAAATGGATCATCTGTCATGTCGGAGTTCCCATACTGTCTGGGCTGGCCTAAAACTTGTACAAAAGTCTGTGGAAAAGTCATGCGTGAGCCCAACCCACTTCCTCCAGCTCTCTCCGTGTTTGCTTCCAGGCTTCTCTCAGCATCCTCTTTGCGCGAGCATTTGAAATGCAGCCGTAACAGAAAGTGTGTGGGTCCCTTAATGTACAGGGAGGCAGAGCTGAACCGTGTAGGGAAGTCAAGAGCAGGTCACAGGTATGTGATGAAAGCCCAGTGCTGAAGGAGAAGTCAGTTTAGTTTTCTGTGGTTGCTCTGAAGTTTTGGAAAAGGTCGTGGTTAATGACATGTCTGCTTAGAACCACTGTAACGCGAGGCTGCAATTTGTAAAAGGTATTGGTGGAGAATGGGAGAGGACTGGTTACTGGCAGCTTCGAGTGCCTCGTTGCGCTCCTTTGGGACACCTGAATGGCGTGGGACCGGCAGGGTTCAGGATGGGAGAGCTCTGCCGTCCATCTCTTAAAGCTGGGACTCTCTAGGTGGGTCTGGGTGTTTGTTTGCTTTGGTTGTGGTCTGTTTAGGAGTCTTTTATGCATTTTTTTAAAGACAGAATTTTACTTGCTCTTTTTGTACCCTGTGAAAAACAAAAACCTGTAGATCTAAATTTTAAGCACAGTCCTAATACGTTTTATTAAAGTCCCCTTAAAGGAAAATCAGATTATTACCTACAGTCTCCAACAAAGCTTCTGAACCAATTATAAGCATTTATTCAGGATTGTTTTCCTCCTGAAAGATAAAGGTTTTCATTCCCTATTTAGCTAATCAGCTTCCTTCTTATGCTGGCAGTATCCGGCATTGCACACAACACATTAGCTTCCCTATTGTTAGTAACAAGATGCTAAATTCAGTGTTTGTGTGGGATGGTTTGATTGTCTCTTCTGGCCTGTGGCATCGGTGCAATCCGCCTTAGATTTTGCGTTCAGTCGCAATAGTCCACAAAGGGGTATGGGAACGGGCTGGAGCAATTCATCCCAGGGTATGCGTCTTCTAACCTGAGGGCACCTTACTATTTCTTCAGATATCCAGACTAATGATTAGACTCTAGACTCTTAATTTTAAAATTAATCTGAAAGAGGAGTTATGCAGAAAGTGAGTGGGGATAAACCTGGTCTAGTTTTGTAGGACCTCTGAGTTTAGAATATGTTAAAAAAAAAAAAAATTCATGTGACTCTCTCTAGGCTTGTTGAAACTTCCCAGTTTTATTTCTAGTGCTTTTGCTTTTGAGTTTTGTGTATGTTCACAAATACACATGTGCAGGGCACAAACTGCTCTTGCAGACTGCACCAAGAAAGACTTGTATTTCCAGTTGGATTGCAATTTAAAATGTTTGTTTGCTCTTTAGGCTTTAGACAAGACAGCAAGGCCAGCCTTAAAGCAGGGTTAGATGTGACTGATGTTGGCATACCATCACGTTTTGTTGTATACGCTTCAAAATGTAGGCATGTTTTTCCAAGCTCTAGCAAAATGAAAGCAGGACTGAAGTACACTTGGGATTACATATAATGCAGGTTGTATTCACCCAAGCTTACAAAGGTAAGAATGAAAGAAAAAAAATATGAAGGCTTTGCTCCTAAATCTGTGCAATTTTGAAAGCTTACTTTTAGGGAGATAAAAGATACAAAAAGCCTTTAAAATTGTAATACTCCAGGTAATTTGTTAGCAGTGACCTAGTGAACAGCGAATAAAGGCGGTAGAATTTCAGTAGAATTTAATCCGTAAATAGTTCCAATCTAAAGAATCTCCCAAAGTAATGCCATTAGGGCCAGTGGAGTTGTAAAGTCAGACAATCCAGTACCTGTTCTCAATTACATTGACACGAATTGGGATTAACTTCCACGAAGTGAATAGTTTGGGACTGAATATATGCCATAGCAAAACTTCACTCACCGAGAGTCGGTCATTCTTTGTATCGCTCTGCTGATTTCACTTGGCTTTACGTAGGGTGGATCTGGCTTCCTGTTGCTTTGGAAAACCTTGTCTGTATCAGATATTTATTTTTTTTTATTGCACAGTGGAAGAAAAATGTGGCACAGGCAAATTGCTGATAATTTTTGTGTTTTTTAAAAAAGCATCTTTGTGGTAAAATTGAAGTAAAATTTAATTAACTAGAATGATATTAATGCAAAATGAGCCTTCCTAGTGTGAAGAAGATGAAACTTTTAAGGTTTGGGTTTTTATTCAACTTAAAATATTAGGAAATAGTTGTCAGTGAGCTTGTTTTTTGACATAATGTAGAGAGCTGGTTGTTGTAGATTATGTATGCAGTATACAAATATACGTCTGCTAAGGTTTTGTCTTTAAAATACTAATAGTTTGAGTAAATATTTCATCCGGTATCCAATGTTAAGTAGTCTGCTCAGTGTGTTTGCTTTTGAAATCAGATTATTTAAAATTGCAGGTTATAATATTCTTAATTATTGATGAAGCGGTTTTCGGATCAGTGCCAATTTTTGTGATGTTTCAGGTTGGGATATTTCCTCCAGCTCCTTAGTGATGCTGCTCCAGGTGTCAAGAAAGCTTGGGAAGTGGCAGGAGAACATAAAGGGGGTCTGTACGGCAGAAGGAAAAGTGGATGAGCAGAATATTATTTGAATACTATCATACATAGTCTGTAGTAAATATAATTTTGAAAAAATACAGCCATGTATAACTCTGATGATAGGTGAAATTTTGTTTTATTTTTCCTTGCATGGAGTCAGGGAAAAGCCGTATTCTTCTGTTAATATATCTGTATTATAACAACAGGAACTTTTGCATATTTCATGTATCCACCAGAAAAAAAAACAGTAATAAAAAGAACAATGCTAAAATACTCAAGAAAGAAACATCAGGCATTTCACAGTTAATTTCACTGCCAGGTCTTTCAGCAGCGTATGAAATGTGTATGTTCTAACTGAAATAAACAAATTAGAGTGTATAAATCAATTAGTTATGTGCTTGCTTCAATCCAAAAGCCCATTTTGCAGGCTGAAATAAATTTAAATAACAGATCTGTGTATACTTTTGGTCACTTACTAACAACTTTATATGCCAGCTGTTTGCTTAGGATAATTAGAAGTGGCAATTATTTTCTGAATTCCATCTCTGTGTGTAAGTGAGAATTTACGGAATTATTTTCTTCCACTCTACAGCTTATCAGTTTGCATTACTGTATTTGATTTAATTTTCTTTAGGTTACTCTTGAACAAACACACAACTAAGTCATGCAACACTGTTAGAACTAAAATGAAACAACCTGAAATATCTGGAAACTAATTGTACCATTTGTTCTAGGAGCTGGGAATGATGAGAAAAAAAATGTGTTTATTTCCATTTTTACATATTGAGGAGTTCTTTGTGAGATAAATAAACATTGGTGTGATAGAAACCTTGACTACTTAGTTTAGTAATAAGGTTAGTTGATAAGATTAAAACTTTCTTACAGTTTAAATGCAATTTTAGCTTTCTTGTGAGCTGTAGGGAGAATGCTTGATTGGAATTGTTAATTTTACTGCAGCAGTAACATTGAAATTAGTTACCTTGTTGTATTGTTTAGGATAGTTGCACTCTTATAGTGTTTCAGTAGGCAATTTGGAATTTTTAAAAAATTATTTCAAAATGAGATTTTGAAGGAGAAAAAAGAAAACACAGAACTCCTCAGCTTGAAGCTGTCGCACAGGGCAAACATTTAATTGACAAAAGTCTATTTTCAAATGGTAGCAACTTTTTTCAATACTATATCAACTGTGATGAACTTAGGCTAGAATATGACAGGCTTCCTGGATCAGGCATCCCTCCAGCTGTAGACTTTCATCAGTTTGCAGAGATTGCCCTTCAGAAGTTCTTTCAAAGCTCGGCATGTTGTAGCATTTTCCAGAAAAAACATTGTTCGAGGAGACAAAATTAGAGTAATAATATCTGTGATTTTAGTGCATGCTATCTTTCTTTAAGGCAGTAGAGAATAAAGCAAACATTGAAAAGGGAAAAGAATTTTGGGTGTGCAGCTGAAATGACTTCTGCCTTGCTCAGCCTGATGCCCCCCTCCTTCTGTTGCCTGCTACAGAAAAGGTGGCTCCGCTTTCCACAGCAGAGACGTCCCTTATCTGTTTCCAAATTGTGGAATCCTGAATGTCAGATGGAAAGTGAGATCAAATCATGGAATACTTTAGGACAGGAAGTTGTCTGGTCCAAGCCCAGTCACAGCAGAGCGGACCTTGTAGTTAAATGCAACTTAGAAGTCAGTTCAGGTTGCTGGGGCCTCTTCCAAGCGAGTCTTGAATAGCTCCGAGGATGGAGATTTCCTAGCGAAACAACTTGTTCCAGTGCGTGAACACCCTTTCTGTAAGAGGAGAGGTATTTTCCCCTAATAATGATTTCCCTTTTGCCCTCTTGCAGCTTGGGTCCGTTGTCCTCTTGTCCTTTCTTGTCCTCTGAGAAGAGTCTATCCCTGTTTTCTTGTACCTGGTGCACTCCTTTGGCTGCCCCAACACGCCTCTACTTGTACTATATTCCCTTCTGCCTGCTTGTATTGGAAAGGATGGGGAAGGTTTGGTGAGTTCATGTCTGCACAGCGTTTCAAACATCTGCAGTACTTCATAAATACAGATTATTTAGCTGCTGTGTCGGTCATCTTGCTGTGGTAATTTGATATTACTCTTGAAACAGCTATTCTTTAGAAATAAATTCCTAGACTAACATGAGATGGGAAGGAATGTAACGTACCTTCCTGTGTCAAATGGAAAGCATGCAGCAGCAGTCTCATGAATTGCATCAACATCAAATTGTTTCGCTGCCAGCATTGTGTATATTGCTGCTCTGTAAATGATTTTACACTTCCATCCCAAATCTTTGGTACCTTTGGAGCTGTTGCTGAATCTTTTCCAATTATCCAGAACCTTGTAACTTAATATGCCCAAGCTGTAAAAAATGGCTGTAAAATGTAGGTTTAATAAAGAATTACATAAATAAGGAGTAGTGAAAGGTGCCTGAAACTTGATATTCTGGCTAGACACTAGAAAAGATGCTGGAATTCAGTTTGGTAATGAGTTTGTAGACTGAGATTAGCAAAACCATTTCCCAGACACTCTGGGAAAGCAAAAACTCATTTAGACATTAGGAGTGTTATGGCTGCTGAAGTAAAAACATGGATGTCGGTGACTGGAAAAACAACTTGCAGCTAATGATCTGAATGTTAGAGCTGTTCAACATGCATTATATATATATATATATATATATATGAAAAGGTAGAATATTACTTTCTCATTGCCTCTATATTCGGTCTGCATTTGTTAACATGTTAATTAAATCGCAATGCACTGCTCCTATAACATTAGCAGATATAAGAGCACTGAAAGCTTTTTGCCAGACCATAACAACTGAAGCCAAAAGTTACATTTACTGTATACAGGCATTTTCCTGTGTCAGAACCTTCTGTTGTATGTATCAAAAATTCAGTACTGAATTCAGTCTCTCTATGTTGTGTTTGGATACAAGGATCCAAAATCAAGAAAGGAACTGAGACTTGCCTGAAAGCCTTGCGCTGACTTAACTGCTACAGGATATTGAAAAATCAGAATTTTCAGGGTATGAATAACTCTGATGTTTCAATATTGGTTTTCTTCCAGAACTGGAAAGAAAAGTCAGGAGTAAGTTCTGATCTACTAACTTTCTCAAATAATATGTTCAATTTTTGTTTTGCTTGCATACTGCCCAGCACTTGTAAGACTGACACTCCACCAATTCTGAAAGGTGGAATTTCCAGTCTCTGAGACGGGGAAAAAAAAATAATCACAGAAAAGAAGCCTTGAAACCATCATAAAAACAATGAAAACATTTATTTTCCAACAGAAGTCTTAATGCTTTCATCTTCATCAGCCCAGAATCTGGAAGGCTCTTTGAGCCTGGTCACCTCGAGGGCTTCTGCATTTTTGCCTCTGAGCTTTGTGGAAGACTTAACACAAATGTTCATCGCCCTGGTCAGGATACTTATGGCCTTCAGACTCTCTACAGTGATCTGTGACTTTTTATGACCTAATGCCACCACTGTCAAGGCAGTCTGTATGACAAAGCTGTCCGAGGTTGAGGACCCCAAGCGTCCTCTAAGTGGTGATGCTGACTTAGAGCTGTGACCCTGAAGGAAGCGTAGGGATTCCTATTTCTAGTTTACTAAGGAAACTTGCAGGAAACCAGGCAAGCTGCTGATGTTCTCCCACTTTATTTAACCAGATTTTTTTAGAAGTAGTAATTTTTTCCACTCAGAACTTCTTTCACAACAAAACTGTGAATACTTACTGGTAGGTAAGGCTGAGAAGAAAAGTTTCAGATGCACTTCTTTTCTTTTAGGAATGTTCTAAAGCCCTTTTTAGCAGCAAAGTACAGCAGGCATGTACATTTCTTCTGTGTCAGCATGGAAGGAAGGATGTTGGCCATGATTCCTATGTTAATCTGCAGTTAAGAGACTCTGGTTTTCTTATTAGCAGTTAAGTCTGTGATCTGGCCATGCCTCCCATTGAAGAATTACAGGTGTGTTATGATTCATCTCCATTTCCCATTTGTAGGAGTTATTTGATACATGATACTGTACTTTCCTCTTTAGTTTCTTAATATATTAGTTTTTTACACGATTTGATTTTTTTTAATAGGAACAATCAAAATGCCCATTCCCTGATTTTTCGCAAGTATAGATGGCACTATGTAATACGTGCTTGTGATAGGGCTACATTAACATCTTGATTTTTCTTCTTAATGATTTTATTCTAAAATTAACCTCTGGATCTGAAAATGTGTGATCCACAGCCAAAAAATGTGTTTTGCCGTCTGGATAAAATAATTCAAACCTGATATTTCATAGTCAAAATAGTGTACTTGTCTCTTCTCACTATCTAGAGAATCAAGTCCTGGTTTGAGTCAAAATGAAAATGAATTTGCTGTTTTCACAAATTTGTCACATAATTTGATATGATTATCTAGTTCTAAAAAGAAGTCTTGCAGTGGGACTGTTCACCTTCAGGGCTAAAATCAGGGCAAATTGATATTTATTGGGAGATTTGTAAGGTATGCCAGCTTCAATCCCTTCCTCGCTGTTTCTGGCTCCAGAACTGATAGATTTTCTTTTTTTTCCTGTCAAATGTAGAAGAAACTTGAATACAGTGTTGAAGTCAGTGGATCTGTGCCAGTTTAACAGCAGCTGAAGATCTGGCATAGATTTTACCTAGAAATGCAAGAAGCATACACGAAGACAGGTTTTGTGTTGCTAAATATAGCCTGCCCTGAGAATTCTAGATCTAAGTTTCTGTTTAGACCATGTAGCAAAAGTAACAGGGTGCAATATTTTTTCACCAAAACTATCCACTGAAATCAGTAAACATTTGTAATGTTCAAGAAACGCAGGACCAAAGACCGTTTATTTTCAGTTACCTTAAGATAAATTTCTTGAAAGAGGAGCACTGCTTCTAGGCGGCAACGTCTATCTATTTGTAGATATGTTTTATATATGCTTGCATGTGTAAAGATGTATGCCTGTGTGAGACATACTCCTACGGATGTTCCCACGTGTATAAAACATTTGCAGCTTATGCACAGATAGACATGATTTGTAAATGCTGAGGAACAGAACTGAAATAACTGAATTTTCATTATAGGCGGTTTTATTGCATCTCTTTACCTGAAATTTCAAAAACAAGTGCTAATGTTGAAACCAAAATGTTTGCTCTCAAATTAAGTGTTCCCATCTGAGATGATAAATGGAGGCTACAGGGCTATAAGCTGTGGCTAATGAAAAATAATTCTTTGACATCTGGCTCTAACATCTGGTTTTATAATTGATGCACCAAAGCAAATGGAATATGTACTTTAAGGGTTTGTTTTTAATTAGTGTTCAGAAGCGTGGATTTCTGCATCGTGTAACTATCAAACAGTTACCGAAGTCTGAAAGAAAAGACTTCAATTCACACCAATACCTGCAGGTATAAAAGCATATGAATACGAGTGCTTTACCATTTAACACTGGGCAGAGCCAAACATCATCCTGGGAGAAACAGAGGGGGGTGATTTTAGCACCTGTTCAATGCCTACCAAAACAATACTTAAGGGAATGCTCTTTTTCTTCTCAAGACTAAAGAAAAATGAGCCTGGTAGTTCTATCATTACTGTTACCATTTTATTTCTGTGTTTTTAAGTTAAAGACAATAAGGAAACCTGGCTCAGAAGATTGTCCAGGTCACTGAGCAGTAAGAGACTTTTTTTTCTGCCTTTTTTCTGCTGCTGTCTTTAAAATTGTGAGCAACTTTAAAGATTGAAAATGGTCTTGCATCTTGGCAGCGCTTGCATGCAGGACTGCTCTCTGGACTAATCTTAGTGACTAGTCACCTTCCTTCTTGACTTTTTTAGAATAGGTTCTGCAAGCCACATGCAAACTCCTCGTGCGTTTGGCAAATTATCACCGTTGTACGGGTGAAGAGTTCTTGTGATACATTTAAAAATTAATATTATTATTAATATTGCTGTATTTTTTCTGCATTACAATAGCACCACAAGACCAACTCCCCACATGTGTGTGAATTGTTCCAGGCACATAGTGGAGGATCCACTGCCTTGAAGAATTTACAGGGAAAGCAGAAAAAGCAAGATAAAACACAAGAACAAAATGCTTGTTACAACCATAGATACTTTCAGTTCCCCTTTTATCCGGTTACTCACTCCTGCATTTAAAGGTATTTGGAAGAATAAAAACACTTAATTTACGCCTGATGGACATCACTTCTAAATGTATTTTACAGGACACCCCTAATCTACCTGTTCATTTGTCATTTGGTTTCAGATGGAGGCCTAGAAGTGTGAATTAAGGAATGAGGATATTCTGAGGTGAGTTTAGGAACAGTTTTTTTTATGCTTCAGGGGCGACATTCAGAGAGTCAGAAAGAAATAATGGTTTCTTGAAGTCCTCTTCCTGTCATCTTTGATTCTATGACTTATGCTCTTCAAAGTATCCCTAATTAAAAGAAGAACAAAAAAGGCTGGAGAGGAAGGTAAGCTATTTGGGGGCTGCCTGACCAGCATGCAATTAGTAGATGTAGTAACGAAGGAGTACTGGAAGTTGTAGTGCTGCACGTGTCGCAGAGAAGCAGCGGTGGGCAAGCCGTGCTGCTGCTGCCGGACACGCTCTGCAGCATGAGCTTGTTTTATTGGGAGGCTGTGGGAGAGCAGGTCCATACCTATAGATGTCAGTTGGTGAAGACCTGCCAAGACATTGGTGCTGTTGGTATCAGTCCTGTGAGGTGGGGATGTTCACAGCATCGGATGTTTTACTGTTGGATCGATATGGGGTCAATGAAAAGTCTACATTCATTATCAATATGTACGTGCTTTAAATAACCATTTTCCTCCTTTTAAGCAAGAATGTTTTCCCAAGTTTTCAGTGACTATGTTTTTACACAGCTCAGGCTCAGCCTGTGCTATAAATCTTCCTAGTTTTAGGTATATTAACTGGAAGCTGGGAAGATCATGTCTTCCCCCCTCCCTGTTACTAAGATCTTATTGCCAGCAAAATGCCTTGGGTAGCTACATCTCAGCGGTGAAATAAGCCCTGTTGTTACCTTTGTTTATATATTTATGTGTCTGGTGTAGCTATTCCAACATGTTGCCTCTCAGTGAGGGAGTCTGCTGGCATATATTTGTTGGCTGACTTATTCTGTAATGTAGATACGCCTTAACCCATTCTATTTTCCAACAATAAAAATGGCCACATTTTGAGAGCATGTTAAAACTGTCATGAGACATAGGAATTATGGGTTAGAAAGCTTCTGTCTTTTCCTGTGTAAATTCCTCATCTTTGAATGTTTATTTGATCATATATCGAAGAGCTTAGTTTTTTAAAATTAAACTGGGTTCTTAGTAGTACTGAGATTCATCTCGTAAAAGTCCATGTGCTGTGAGTCGTGGATTTATGGGGAGTAGCTCGATACTGAGGAAGATCTGTAAGTCAAGAAAAAAAATGGTCAGGACATACATGAGGATTTCCTTTCAGTGAGGCTGCTCAGTGTTTTTTCTCTGCTAGGTCCTTCCCCAGCTCCACAAACGAACCCAACAAACCTGAAAGGTTCTCAGGATTTCCACTAAATGTTGTGCTTCTACTAAGAATGATTTATATCCTTGGAGTTTTCCAGTGATTATGCTCTCCTCTTGTTGACTTTTATATTTTTGGCTTCTTCAGTGCACCTAAAAGCAGGGCTGGAAAAAAAGGGATGGTTTCAGAGAGTTTAACAAGGAGAGTGCTCTGTTGTGCTGCCAGCAGCTCTGAATAGTAGATATTGTTTCCCAGCTGTATGAAATATATACATTTTATTTTACAGTACACAAAGAGAAATTTTTCATAGCTTTGCAGACAGACCAATTAAATGCACTTCAGACTTGCTGGGTCAAGGATGGAGGTTAGATGTTGCTGTCAAAGTCTTACTGGGATTGACAAAAGCACTTCCTGGAGTTTTCTTTCCACTGAGGAAAGAAAACCCTTCCCTGAACCAATTTCAGGTGCTTTTCTTTACATTTATCAGGGTGATAATTTAGGATGAACTTTTAAATATCAATCAAAACACAGAAGCTGAAATATTGCATCAATCTGGTACTTTGTCTCCAGCCAGACAAAACTGGCTAATACAAAGTGGAAGTGCAAGAAGTCCTTTAGTAGGTAATTATAGAATGACCTGCCTATAAGTAGCTAGTTCTTAATCCTGATTTCTCAGAGATGATTGAAGAATGCAGAAGAATAGAAAGTCCCTCCTTTTTTTGTCTTTTGGTTGGGTTTTTTTGTGTGTTTTGTTTAAAAATTGTGTAAAGATGTCCTTATTCTTCATAGGTTGTTTTTGAAAGATGAGCTTTGCTGGGATTCTTGCAGAACATGCGTCTTTCAAAATGATTCTCCTTCTTGGACGTATCTTAGGCTGTTCTAGGTAACAGGATCTTTCCAGTAAATTTTAGCAAGAAACTTGAGTGCCACTCCTTTTTAATGGAGTCTTGCCTTCAAGTGCAGGAGTACAGTACAATGATCACTGAGTAGTTATCTCCACTGCTGTGTATTTTGAGAGAGAGGCTAAAGAAAAAGATCTATTTTTATTGATAACGTGATTACAAATTACAAATTTACAGCGTTCGAAATCCTAACTTTAATAATAAGTACAATAGGTAAAGTATATGCTGTAGGAAGAATTGCATTCCAGTTGCTTGTCAAGATCTTTCTAATCTCCATCCCCTCATCTCCAGTTTTTGGTCATACTTTTTGTTCTCTGGTTAGTTTAAAATCTCTTTTCATAGTCTGCTCTTTAATCCAAGGTATAGCTGACTATAAATTTCGAAGAGTCTCATTTGCTTACAGCTCATGTAATATACAGACAATGCAAAAGGAAATATAAATTATTTTGGTAATAATCTGGCCTTCCTACCTCCCTGTTTAATCCAGTAGACCATATGTGTAGTTCTCTTTTAAGTCAATCCAAGAATATTTTAGAGAAAGAGAAAAGGAGGTCATAAAGTATTGTAAGACCTTGACTTCAAAATTATTTTCAGATTAGACCAGTTTGGAACATCATGATAACCATGATAGGTTTCATCTGCCTACAGTGGACTCTAGAATAGAGGAACAAAAATCTGAATATTTTTTGGTGTATTTTAAAACCAAGAAGCCCTCAGCCCATGTGCAGAGTTGAGTGTGTTTGAATAAGTAGTATTCTGCCTTTCAAATTGGTGAGGTTTTAGGTTGACAGCTACAATCTATTATTTATCGCTTTCATTAAATATTGAAAGTTTATTGTACTGTTGTAGTGAATTATTTGTTTAACTTTCAATCTTATTTCCTGTTAGGGTAATATGCAGTAAAATCCACTGCAGTTCTCAGCAATCAGGCAGTGATCCTACATCTCTTAAATCTAAATTTTGCACTTCAGTTGCAAAACTATCCTTCCGAAGCTATGGCTGTTTTCTCATTATATCTTAATATTTCAGATGCCCATTTTACCCAAAGGGAAGAACCAGTATTATGATATGTACACAAGTCCTTAGGGAGATGGTTTTTATACATAAGCTGAAATGGAAGGATAAACCATTTCTGCTATGTAATTAAACTCCAGTAATGTGTGATTTTTATTCATCAAATACAGTGTACAATCATGTACAAAATATTCATTGTTATCTGATAGAATTAAGAGTGATAAAGGGAATATGTAGGATAAGCATCAGAGAATAATAGCAAGTGATTGACATGGTGGGGGAAGAGACTTATGCGAAGTCTGCAAGCACTGTCATCATCCTGAATGAGCTGAATAAGTAACTGTAAAATGGCTTTTCCATAAATAGAAGGTAAGGAATTCATGGGTTCATTTAATGTCTCTCTATGTGTGTATATTCATACTTTCTCTAAGCAGTCTCAGATAACTGGTTCCTGAAGTTGCTAGTAAGATGTGTGGAATCTCAGTACTTAAATAATTTTCACTGAACTATCATGTCAGAAAAATTTGAAATGTTTTTAAAAGATTCTTCTAAGTACATGCAATATAGTTTTAGGTGGCTCAAGAAACAGTACTATTTAGAATTATTTCCTATGAGTTCAGCTGTTATTTGGGTGTATATCATCTCATTGGCCCTTAAGCGAATTTAAATTATAATGCTTTTCATTTTGATTTAAGAAAAATAATATATTTTTTTTTCTGATGTGAAGTATTACACAGTACACAAATGTGAACCATGACAGAGAAGTGCCGGGCTTTGAGAATCTTTTTCATTGAACTGCGATATTTTACAGTCAGGTCCGTGTCCTGCTCTGTGTTTTTAAAGCACCTAATAGAGCAGAGCTCTAATTTGCCTTAAGAACTTTGGGCATTACCACAGTGAGAAAAAATAATAATAAACATCAACACAATGCTATTTTTATTCCTAATCTTACTCTGTTTTCTATTATTCTTTTATGTTATCTGTATCCTATTGAAACATTGTTGTGGTTTAGCCCCAGTCGACAGCTGAGTACCACGCGGCCACTCCTCTGCCCCCCAATGGGACAGGGGGGAGAATCGGAAGTAAAAGGTAAAACGTGTGGGTTGGGATAAGGACAGTTTAATAGGACAGCCAAGGAAGAGGGAAATACCACCACCACTAATAAAAGAATGTACAAAGCGGGTGATACACAATGCAACGTGTTCACCGCCTTGAACCTGATACCCAGCCCGTCCCCGAGTGGTGATCCCTCCTCCCTGGCCAGTTCCCCCCGTTATATACTGAGCATGATGTCATATGGTATGGAATATCCCTTTGGTCAGTTTGGGTCAGCTATCTGGGCTGTGTCCCTCCCAGCTTCTTGTGAAAATCAACTCTATCCGAGCCAAAAACCAGGACAAACATAAGGACTGGGTATTTGCTGTCTTTATGCCCAGCACACAGAGGGAAGAAATCTCTCGGGAACTGGCTGTTGCTTCGTTCAAAGCTAATTAAAGCCCTGAGAATAACTGGAGTTAAAGCAGCTTAGGGGGTATACTACCGTAACGCAATTGATGTAACATCTAAGGCTATGTCTGTACTGCTCTCTTGCTGTAAACATGGTCACTTCCTAGCAGACTTTCCCCATGAAGGTTATCGGGCTGTGCCTGAGAGAAGTAACTCTCAGAACAGCCACATTCCTGCATGTTTTGGAGAGCTTGCAGTGGCAGGGTCTGAGCCCGTGCTTAGGCTCGGTGCGTGTACAGCTCGTGTGTCTGCCTTTGCTTGTGCATTGCCTGTGCGGGCAATGCAGGCGTAACGCCAACTGAGAATTTAGAGGGTTTCCGCAACGTGCGTCCGTCTGTCCCTGTGCATAGAGCAGGGAGTTGACGGAGATGGGCCCTAGAACTGCTCAGGGGATTTTCAAAGGAAAGTTAATTTTTGTCCCGGGGAAACGCAGTTCACTGAAATCTAAACTGTTTGCAAAGAAAGCTCGTTTTAAACAGCATCTCGTAAAACATGTATTTTTAAGTATACTTGTATCTGTCTCTGAATCAAAATAATCAATATTGGAGGGTTGCAGTTACTTTTTTCCTTTGGACAGGCGAACTGATGATAACGGAGATACCAGTTCAAAGTGGAAGCACCAGTTTTCAAAATGAGCTGATGAAATTTTTATTAACCTAAACCAATGCCTCCATTTTACAATGATGTTTTCATTCATCATCATTTTCTAGATTTGGACTCTTACAGATGGAAAAGGAAGAAGCCTTGAACTCCCTTGCTAAGGAGAAAAATGTCTTCCTGCCCAGCCACGACTGCCTGCCTTGGGTTGGAGGAGTTGGAGCCGCGTTCCCATCCTCCCTTCCATGGCACGGGTAGCAGTAAGGGGTTTCAATGCGGCGCTACCTTTTTAGCCATCAGCAGCTTAAAATCCACCCTGCTGGCTCAGCATTCCTCTCCCTCTCACCCAACTGCAGCTGCTTCACCTGATGGGCCTGCGATTTTTCTTCCAACATTGGAAATGCAGTTTGTTTTTATTTATAACCCTCCCTGGAACATCAAGTAATGTCCGTTGGAAACCGAAGCAGCCCAAGCTCCTCTGTAAGAACCCTTGAACATTTCCCTTTTGGACTCAATTGGAAAGTTGTAGTTTTCCATTTTAACTAAAAATGCTCTGTAGGGAACAATCCTACATCTGCAGAGGTAGACTATATGACTCAACGCAAATCTTTTCCTCCTTTAACTTCTGTTGTTCTCATTCTGTTTTTCTAAGGCATTTTAGTCTCAACTTTCTTGTAAATGAGGGATTCATGAAGATGAGAACTTACTGTAAAAAGAGTAGAAATGTGTAACGTTTTGAAAACCCTTATCTGTTGACCTCCACATTTGATAGAATGAAGAAATTACTATTTTTTTATTAATTTCAGATTTATAGTACTACTTCATATAAATAGATTATTTATCTAGAACTGGGGTCCAAAAAAAGCTATGAAAGTGTTTGGGGCATGCGCTGATGCTCTCATAAGAGTAGACAGAGTTCGAGAGGGGAAATACGCATCTAGAAATGAAAAATTTGCTCTTGGTCAATTTATAGGTCCACAGTTGAACAAAGGATCATTTCCTTGTCTTTGATTCTTCTTTGATTCAACATGTTGAAAAAATGGTAGCTGAATATTTTGGAAAAAGTGTAAAAGAGCAAGACCTGCACACACTGAACAAGAGTATATGAGTGTGTATTAATTGTTGAATGAACAGAATTTTTAGAAAATGGAGATCAATCTGGGGGTATATAATCTTAGGCCATCCAGATAGGGGGTGTAGCATTAAGTGACCAACAGCAGAGATGCAATCTTTGGATGAAACTGTGCCGTATTGCCATGGGAAGAGGTACTTAGTGGAGCAGTTGCAACAGCTGGGGTGATGTCTGGTGCGTGAAGCTGTGGCTTATAAAGCGTTAGGCAGTGCTGTGGTTCCGGGTCAGTCATTCACCTCCAAACCTTGAGTCTTTTGTGTTGGATTTGAAAATCTTTGACAGATTGAGCTAGATACGGATTCCAAAAAAGAAATTCAGTTTTGGTGTTACCTTGAAATAGAGTTGCTCAGGAATAATTACAAAAATAAGCTGCCATATGAATAATAATTAATCCAGCAAAAGGGTATGCTTTGTCCAAAAAATATTGTAATTGCCTGAAAACTTTTGGTTTAGCTGGTGTCTGATTTTTCTTCCATTTCTTTCCCTTCTTTTATTTTTCTGCTCTGCCACTGAAGAAAGGAAGGGGTTGTTGAACAAGCTTAAAGAGAACAAGGCCTAAGAAAAATAATACATAATTTAAAACCATGTATTGTCATTCTTAGGAATATTTGTTTTTGAAATAAGAAGAAACATCTGAAAATACTTGAACAGCATGCATGCGATGATTCAATTTCAGTAATGTAATTGGCTTCACTGTTGCTGTTGCAGTCTTCATTCAGATAAAATCAATATTGTTATTTCTAGAGATGTGGCTGGCTAGATTAGATTTTAACAAAATTATGAAAGAAGGGCAACTATTACTGCATAACTTCAGACTTACTTTTAAAAGTAACATGCTTCAGGAGATGTGGAAAAAAAGCAGCAAATGGAACTTGCAGTAAATGCACTATGGAGTCCTTAGAGTAGGACGCAGCAGGAAGGGAGGAACTGATTAGGAAGAACAAGAAGCAGAGAATGGAAAGGGAGCAACAAGAAAGAATAGATGGTAACTGGAGCTCAGCACAAAATAGTTTTTTTCCCTGTGTTGTGAAATTCTCTGACTTTATAAAAATGTGCTGGTATCTATGTTAGGATGACCCCAAGAGGGAAATGTAGCGTAATCCTACTTAATTAAATAAAAAGCTAAATAGAATGTAAGCTTTAAAATTTACAGTCCCAGAGTTAGGAGAAATCTTGAGGGGTTTTTTTGTGTGTGTGGTGTTCTAGAAGTTTCCTGCCACAGCATAAAGAGAAGGAGAGCTTGTTCAGAGGAACGTTTGATGCTATAGCTGCTTGAGTGCATATGATGGTACTAGAAATAGTTATGGTCTCAAACAGTTCTGGAAACAGAAGGTCTTAGTTTGTGTCCATGTTTCATAATCCCTTTGCCCATAAAACAGTGCTGTGGCTGCTGGAAAAAAGAAACTGGAACTAAGGGTCAGTAGTTTGCCCGGTCTGTCCTGTATTCATTTGCCACAGGGAGGCACCTTCTCTTCAGGTTCTGCGTTCTCTGCTGCTCTGCAAAATATTAAAAAGCATGGTCCTTTGGTGTTTTAAAACCCAGTCAGTATATGTCTTCATGTCAGTTGTGCGGCTTAAATTTACAGCTGTACTGAATGAGTCCCCCGCTCTACCGTGCTGAAATATCTCTTCATCAGTTGTGTATCACAGAGATATACATTTGCAATGGGAGGTTGAATTAAAATGTTGACATTCTTCTGCAGATGCACTTTACTTTTAGTTTTCCTGAAATCAGCAATCTGATTTGTTCTTTCTCCTCCCCTCCCCTCCCCCCCCCCCAAAAAAATCCAAAACCCCAACCCCACCCCCAAGAAAACTGCCTACCATCACGAAGGGAAAAATCTGTATGTGCTTGATGAATAGTTATCCCAGCAGATTTCTCAGGCTGAAATATAGTAGCTCTATACAAAGAAAAATTACGGAAGTACATAAAATGGGTTTATTTCAGGAGTTTTGGCATGTATAGCCAAGATTATGAACATACTCAGAAGTATGAAGACAATCTTTAAAATCTATTTAAATTTATGTTTTCTGATGTGGAAAAAAAAGTAATCATAGAGAACTTAGCTCGTAGTTTGAAATATTGAGACTTATAGGGGGTTTGCTTAAAAATTTCCTGGGTGTTTTTTTTATTCTTTCTTCATCAAAGCTATTGTAGTGAGAAAATGTTCTACTGTCTGTCTCGTAATCTGAATATCCTACTGCATTTGAAACGATAGAGTTCACTTTACAGCTGGTGTAATACTTATGTCTTGCAGGGAGGTTATTTTCAAGGCAATTTTATCAGCTCTTTTGAAGTGCTTTGAGTTGCTTTAGTAAAAAAAAAAAAATAGTCTAAAATTCATTAGTATGTTAGCTTTTTATTGTTATGTTTTGAGTTCTATTCTCTTTCCTTTCCTGAGGAAAAATATAAATATAAATTTGGTTGTAAAACGCTGTGAGGAGATTGAAATAGTGCATTCCAGTGTCAAACTCTAAGGCTCTTTTTAATGATATTCAAAAATGAAAATGATATATTTAAAACTGTACCGCTACTATGCTTTCAAAATCCATTATACGAAACTGTCACAGTAGTCATTGCAGGACTAGAGTATGAAAGGAGTAGCATGGATGGGAAACATCCTTTTCAGTTTTGGGATTATTTTAGCACAAGCTAAATTGAGGACAACTTCATGTTATATGAGTGATGAAAAAATCCTTGTTTTGTACTATCATCATTATGGTTCAGTGACAATTGAAGAAAATGTTAATTCTATGAGAGTGGGAACTAAAGTATTTGGAAAATAAGCTATAAAGTGTCAACACAGAACTGAGGTTGATGTTCGTGCTTTTTAAGATCGACTCTGGGTGATCCATTGCTTATATTTTTATTGACATCTTAATTGAAAAAATGGATGGTTTCAAAGTCATGAAATACTTATGGTACGTATAAAAGGACTCATAATCACACCCAGCTGAAAATTCCCAGTAGAAGGCTCTCCTCTTCACTCTTTTTCCAAGAATATAGGGGTATTTCCACTAACAAAACTGGTTTCACTTAAATACACCCTTTTGGAGCCCTGAAAGTATGGCTTATTTTTAGAGACTGTTATTAGTAAGTTTTAGTACATCCTTTGTAATTTCTATCTTGGAGCACTGGGTCCTTAAAATCATTAGAAATTAAGTCCTGTGCTGCTGCACCAGAGATGAATATTTTCAAATTAAAAAGCATAAAAGTGTATTTTCTGGTTTGGATCTCCTATCAGGGAGCTAAGGCTTTGGTTTTCAGAGAAGATAGAGACTCACAATCAATGGGAGTTGTAGGTAGTCAGCTTTTCAGAAACCAGTCTCCAGTGAGCAGATAGTCAGGAGACGTTAGGATTCCCAATTGGGACCAGATTTTTAGAAGAACTCAGCTCTTGTTTAGGTGTCTAAATATATCGCTAGGTTTCCAAGAGCTCTGTATGTTGAGAGCTTCCAGCTGCAGATCATTTCTGGAAATCTGACCTTTATTTAGGTGCTTAAATGTGTTCCGGTTCCTTCAGAAAGTCTGGCTTCATGCATCTAAATATAGGCATCCAATATTAGAGATAATATTTAAAAAAAATTGGCCCTCGCTTTTTCCTGAAAAGCTATTACAAGTTAATTTCAAAAGTAAAAATAGAATTCAGACCTTCTAGTGCCATGTGCTGACTGTGATAACATGCTTTGTGCAAAGAGCCAAAATCATTCAGCATAAGGTCCTACATTTGGAAGAGTTGCAAAGCCATGGCTGAACTGAGGTTTTTCCAAGTCTCCGGGAGGAGAAGTCTCATCTGAGAGGGAGTGGACAAGATGAAAGCAAGCTTTCCAGTCTCACAGTGGCACTGAATGGGGAAAGGGAGGATCAGAAACCAGATTGTAATGTAATACATCTACTGGAGAATACTCAGAAGTTGTTCATGAAGATACGATCTAGAAAACAGCACAGTGGGGTTATACAGTGAGGCAGAAGTTGGCACTTAGAGAACAGGTGAAGCCTGACGTTGGGTTGCAGTCCAGCGAAATACTCTGAGTATGAGTAGTTTAACTGAGTACCCCAGACTGCTCTTTTGCAGAAATGAAATCAACAGGACAACTTACATAGTTGATTTGATAACCCCCATCTTTATTTTCATTAATTTTCATCATCCTTTCTTTTTTTCCCCTGCATAGCTAATGTTTTCTATCTGCCATGCTTTATTTACATTTTTTTATTTGCATAATTTCCTTCTTGCTTAAAAACAAAACACAAAGCTTATTTTCATTTCAGGAGTAACAAAAAGAATTGATTAGAGAGAAAATCCTAGAATTCACTTCTCATGATTGTTCAGCCAGGAGAGGCTTATTTTCAAGAGAATTTACACTGTTGCAGCCTGAATTTACAAAGCTGCAGTTCCCAGACAAGCACAATACTAAATTCAGCATTGCCATGATTTATAGTAGATTACTATTTTTCCTTTAAGAATATACCATGACAGCTAAAGATGGAAGAAAATGTCAAGTATAAAATGAAACAATCTTATGTGGTTGCAAGAAATGTCTGCAACAGATCAAAATATTCAAGACTGGGGAAAGGGGAGGGAGGAATGGAGTTCTGTGCTAAATTCTGCTGACAAGGACGATGAAATATAAACAAGAGAAATAATGTCTAACAACGTTCAATCCCACAGAGTCTACTTCAGGCTTGTCTTTAGTTTCCAGCTAGGAAAATTCCCCCCAAGAGCCTGTTCTTACCATTCATCTCTACCCAACACCATATTTCCAAAAATTGCTTTTTGGATTCTTGATGGAGAGATGTCTTGTTAGTCTCGGAGTAAGAAATCAGACCATCATTTTTCTTTTGCTGTTGAACTTGGATGAAATGGGAACATCCATCCAACTGCTTTCTGACAGGAATAAAGGGATGAACCTAATGTTTCAGAATTTCTCTCCACTGATGTGTTTGCAACTCTTAGGTACAGACTACCTGCTCCCGGCTCTACATTTGTAGTTTGGTCTTGATGGAGTCAATTGTTTTGGTTGATTCTCTGTAATAATGTAGATTTTTCCTTTCACTAGGAAAGCATCCAGGAAGAAATAAGAGCTACGTAGGGCTTAGCGAAAAACCCAACACCCACAACTTCCTTGTGCAGTGATTTTTCAGGCCAGCAGTCACAGATATCACCAGTGACCATCTGGGACTTTTCCATAGCTGCTTGTACTAACATCCAAATAATGATAGTATAGACATGTTGGTACCAAGGGACTCTGTGGCAATCTGGAGAAGTGTAGTGAGTCAGCTGGGCGGACAGGAGCATCTCAGCCATAGAACCCAATGTTTGGAAGAAGCTGTAGAGCAAACAAGGGTACCTCCCTTACTACACCGGTAAGGAAGGGGCAGACCTGGAAAATCAGCTTGGCCATGGGGTGGGAGAGATTAGCAGGAATTTGAAGAAGTATAGAGAGGGGCAGGAAAGGTCTCTACTCTGCAAGCTTACAGGACTTCCTTGACTGAAGAATTAGCTGAGTAAGAAGTCTGTGTATAAGAAAAGAGAGAAAAGGAGAGGCTTGCATTCAAGGGAAATGTACATTCCCTTAAACATCGGTTTAAAGCGTGTCTCAGAGTGATGAGGGACAACAGGCAAGAATGACATGCAACTATCTCTTGACCTTATCAAAATCTGTTTAGTGTTATTTGATGCAATACAGTGATTTCTTACTTAAAAAACCCTTACAAACCTGTGTATCATATGTCCTCAGGTAAATAATAAATCAGAAAGCTCTTTGGGGTGAAGTTATATGATATGGCCCTTGATGTGGTAAGTGAAGGTTCTGCATGACAGTTTTCTTGTCCTCCCCACGTGTTTCTGCTACTTATTTTGTATTGCCTCTGGCACTGTTTGGATCCCCACCTTAAGTCGGTTCAACTTGCTGACTGGCAACATTTCTGTGGATTGTTTGTTTGTCCCGTCGCCCCCTCGGTTAGTTTTCTGCCTGTTAGGCAGGTGAATCAGCTCACCAGATGTATGATGGGCTCTAGGTATCAGCAGGAGGGAAGGAGTTGCACCTTGTAGCTTGTAGCAGGGAAGAGAAAATCAGGGAGGAGAAAAGTGCTGAACTTCCATTGCGACTCAGCTGTCTGTTAGCTTCATGCCAACATTGAATTCAGGTTACAAGTGTTTGTAAGTTAGTGGGACTTTCTGGGGAGCCAGTGCTCAATCCAGCAAACCTGATCTGTGAGGTCCTGCTTCTAAACAAGATGGGGGAACTCCGCCAGAGAGGTCAGGGAAGGAGATGATGGTAAAAGCCGCCCAAACGAAAGGAGGAAACCTAAGAGTAGAGCACATGCAGACCCAAACGCAACAGCCTGATGAATGTTCAGTAATTGCCCCAGCAGACAAAAAAGGGGGGGGAGAAGAAGGCCTCATTGGCTTGGTTCCGACCAGACACAAGAAAAACAACATCCTTGCTCTTAGCTATAGTCCTCTTTAACTACTACTGACTTCTACCTGCCCCTCTGCCTTTGTGAAAATGTTTCCGCCTTCTCCACTCCTGTATTTACTTGCCTTAGTCTAGATTAAATATCATTTATTATTTCCTGCTCTTATTTTTAACTTCTTCAGACTGACTCTGTCTTTAATTTCCTTCCAGAATACTTGTATTTCATTCCCAGATCACATGTGCAAATGAATCATACCACATTCAGATATGTATTTCTATCATTTATTGTTGGATGATGTTCCAGAAGCCTCTGTTCTTTGGTCGCATCCAAAAAAATGTGAAAGAATATTTTATTAGTTGTACTGGCAAGTCCTTCATTTTCTTTAGCAAGTATGGCATACACTATCTATTTCAATATGTGATATGAGTGCAGGGATCTGATTGGCACGGAGGTTAAATTAAAGGCTGAGCAGCTTTCTGGAAGGTTGCTTAGTGTTCAGTGTTACAATTCCAGTTCGTTTCATATTTTACAGATGAAGTTAAGACAGTAATACTTGAACGGTTTTAACACTCACTCAGGAGGGTAGTATCTCAGTTAGAACAGTTATGAGTTTTAATATTAAAAGTAGAATGAAAAGAAGCAGTATTACTACGATGTAGGGAATATGTTTGGTTGTTTTTTTTAAATTCTAAGCCTGATATAATATTTTCCTTCTTGTAATATTTAACTGGAAAAATTAGTCTGGTCTGTAACTCCCATAAAAAAAGTTGCATTGGAATAAATACTGTCCAATGTTTCCATTGTGTTTTGGGCACAGTAAGTGACAGGTTTCGTAGCTAATAAAATAATTCTAAATTTTCAAGCGCTGCTGGCTGAAATGTTTTGATTGTTACAAAACATGTATCTGCTTTAGTTTGCCATCATAGTAAATTCCCATCAACTAGTTGTTATATTCTCTTTGACTTCTTACAATGGCCCTCCCTTTATCAGTAGAATAAATAATGTTTTTTCCCCTGAAAACAGGAAGATAAAAATTACTGTTGGTCTCCACAAATTTTGCAGCAGAAAATACAGTGCCATAATGATGAATATGCTAAAGAGTCTGTATTATTTCAGAGTAGCAAGCGTGGCTGTCTAAGTGCTCCTGAAGAGCTGGGCGATAACCCAGCGTGTGACGAGTGGCAGCTCTGCAGGGGAAGGCAAGGCGGGAGCTGAGGAGAGGGACCGCGGCCCAGGTAGGGACAACGTCCTCGGCAGCGAGCGGCTCGGTCCTCCAGCATTGGAAAAGACAAGCAGAGCAGGCTGGCAGCGGTAGCCCGGTGAGCACGGGCAGCTCAGCCCCCTGGCCCAGCCTCTCTCGTAGGGGTGGTTCATCCACACAGGATGGCTCTCAACCAGGAAGGGACACAAGAAAACCTTTGTTGTGTGGGTTGTCTTTTTTTCTTAAAATTTTTTATTGATATATCCTTTTCCTAATGCTGCTTAGTGCTTGCTTGGTTTTGCAGACTGTGGGCATGTGTCAAAAAGTAATTCTGCTGCGGTTCTTCAGCAGTGTTGATGGTATTCTCCACGATGAACAACAGCATTATCGCAGGAACTATGACAAACCCTAATACAAAACAACTGTGAATATTTTACAGTAACTAAACCATTCTTTATTGCTTCTTTATTGGCTGTTTCTGCTACATCAGGTTTTGGAGCAGAAATGGATAGCTCATTCACGTATTAATTAAGCTCTACCCTGTACAAAGCCACAGTAAGTATATGATCTGACAGTAACTTACCAGAAGTCACTTACACAACAGTC
This sequence comes from Balearica regulorum gibbericeps, assembly GCF_011004875.1. Taxonomy (NCBI): domain Eukaryota; kingdom Metazoa; phylum Chordata; class Aves; order Gruiformes; family Gruidae; genus Balearica; species Balearica regulorum. Next base: position 8,244,915 of record NC_046187.1, on the reverse strand, counting down.
TTAGTTTTCAGTTAGCAGAGAATATTATCTGGAGCTGAGCATTGTTATTTATTTATTTTGTGCACAAACTGAGGAAACTGCTTTTATACATTTCCTGTGGAATACAATCAGATCCTCTTTGCCTCTTGACTAAGCAATAACTGTAAAACAAAACCAGTGGCTCATCATTGCCAGTTGTATATGCTTTTCGCATGCTCTTGTCCATGAGAAAAAAACCATGTGTTTCAACAGATTGCTGGAAATGTGTTTTGGTTTTACCCAGATGTAGTTTCTTTCTTCAGGCACTCTCGTTTTTATTGTTGTTTGCAACAGAAAGGCTGTATCAGGAAACCTGGGGTACAGCAAATGCGGTGTGAACCCAAGACATCGACCTTAAGACTGCTTGTCCCTGACATACTGTCACTATATCTCGTTCTCTCTTTGCTAGGTTGAGAGAGGTGGGAAAAGTAGTAACATGGAAGCAGCATGGAAAATTGTTTTGCCCCTTTGCCTTAGAAGATGGCCTCGGTGAGAGCTTTGGTGAAGTCCTGTGAAAGACCTGGCATTGTGGTGGCAAGGGCTCCACTTTGTGTGATCTGGCTGCGGCTTTTGTGAGTACAGATGCTAACTTTGGCTCTTCTCAAGGGACATGAATAGCCTTGTAGAGGACTTAGTAAATGAGCCATAGAGAACAGGGAAGGAATCAAATCAAGTGAAATAATCTTGGTGACTGCTGTGAACTCCTAATAGGGATATAAACAAGAAACAGTTTGTATGAGCTCTCATGTGGAGGTGTAAATGTCTTATCTCTACACGCTAGCAATAGCTGGGGCTTTTCATGTTTGACATGAAACAATTCCTGATGGCTTGCGTCGCCAGGAAACAGCTCATTTTATTTCTTCTCCTTACTTTTGTTTTTCTTGGTATTTTGCTGTTTGGTTTGTGTTGGTTTTTTAACAGGAAAACGTTTAGAAATTCACATAGAGGCATTTTAAACAGCCTCCAAAATGTTATTTGGAGTAAATAATGTTATTACTTAATTCAGATAGAAATAAAGCTCTTAGAGAAAAGGCCTGGGGTATATTCATTGCCATAGTGATGCGAGGAGTACAGGAGGAATATACTTAGGGCTTTCAAATAATTATCTGTATTTTTTCCAGCTTTCTAACTGTTCCTTATCTCCTCCCTCTACCTCCCCCAGTGATGCCACTGCAATTGTATTGGGTTCTTTGTTTATAATAAAAATAGTGAAAATAAACCCTTGATCTCTGCATTCCAAGAGTGTCAGTCTAACTTCCTGAGGTTATTTCTTGATCTTCGCAAATATTTTTCTAGGGGGTTTTTGAGCACTTCACTCCAGAATCTGAGGAGACCATGATAATAGCACGTGCATAAATACATGAAAACTTAATTTTGTTAAAAATGGGAAAAATATGAAGCACATTTTCGGAGGAAGTATATGGGACTCTGGTGATTGAGCGTGTGTGTGTATGTGCATGTAGTAAGTATATTTGTACCTATAAGATTCAGTCATGACTTAAAACAGCTTTTGTTTTTCATGAGTTGTAGCATGTTAAATGAGGGATAAAGTGAGATAGCATTGGCAAACAGAAAGCATTTTTTCATGCCCTGATTGTTTAAAGCTTTGCATTGTCCTTTTGGCATGTGGTAATATCCTGTGGTTAGTGGTTTTTAAACATGATAACATTTTTTGGTAATTTTTCCAGTGTCCTAAACATAGATTTTTGCCTCCTGCAGTCACCTGTCAAAAGTTAGTCTTCTGCAAGTGTCTCTGATTTCAATTGCTAGATTAGCTGCAATGGTGGAAAGTCAGGCTGCACTTTAATTGATCCGGGAGGCAATCTGTAACCCGCCGCTATGCTTATTACCCACTTGCAGTTCTTCACTTCCATTGTTTCAGTTTTTAAATATGTTGTGTCCATTACTGCAATAAGTATTTCTAGGCCCAAGTGTTTCAGTTGGAAAGTCAAAAGGCAAGTACATGTCTGGAAGGAGACAGTGTATACCTTTCGTTAGTAGGCTGTTAGCGATGTAAGGCGCTTTTTAAATTTTATTTTCCAATTTTACGGCTAAATGAAAAAAACAGGGAAAAGAATTCCCCCCCCCCCCAGTGAAAGAGAAAAAAGATACATGGTTTAAAATCATATTAAATAGTTGTTTTAAGATGATTGTTTTGGTTTGGGGTGTTTCTTACACAAAAAGGGTTCTTGGCTACACTTTTGAAGTAAATGTCATTTTGATATAAAGTAATATTTCATTTTGGAAATGTGGAAATGAAAGAGTTTGGCTTTTTTAATTCATAGTTTTCAAATCCGAGACCATTAGCTTAGTTCAGCTCACATTTGTGAACGGTTACCCTTGACTCCAAAGAGTATTTTTGGCAAATAGACCATTCACTTTTACAACATGCCCACCCCTACAGCTTCTAATTCAGGTGTCTAAGTGAAAAGCTGGAGCTGCTCCTCCCGGGACGGCAATGGAGGGAGTGACGGCCCTGGGGAAGCGATGCGGGGCGGTGGGGCACAGAATACCCTCGCAGGGTCTTCACCTGCGTGCTCTGACCCGCCATCTTCTCTGTTCCTGCCTGCGGTGACTTGCCTCTGTGCCCAAGAGCGAGGGCAGCCCGGCGGCCTGAAGTCTGGTTGTCTTATGCTCCCTCAAAAGTCAACGTCACCTAGAAAACCCCCTTCTGATGTTGTCAGTCCTTTGGAAAGGAGCCATCCTTTGCTTCTGTCTTCATGCAGCGCTGTTCTGCATGCGGGGCATGCTACCAAAAGGCATACTAATACTAGAAATAGCCTAAAATCCACCATTTTTTTTCCTTGAGTGGTGCTGCCAGCAGGGTGCCTGCCTGTCCCTGCCAGTTGGGAGGGCTAGGAGCCGGCCAGGAGGTACAGGCCTTGTTCCGAATGTCAGGCAAGAGCTGCTTGTCACTGCTGGTGATGGGAGGCACTGGAGAGAAAATGGTGGAGTCCTGAGTGGGTGGCCGTGGTCTCTTGATCTTGGCAGTGAGAACTGACGAAGAACAGAACAGGCTGTGCTTTTTGTGAGAGCGTGAATTACTTCTTTACGGCTCTTGTGAGTGTTGGGTCATGGTGTGTCCTTGGGGAATGGCTTCTATTTGTTTCATCTTAACCTTTTCCCGCTCTTTCCTACTGCAGGGGTGAATTTCTTCTTCTTTGCCTGGGTGTGTTGCTGCACTGATGCTTACGGTGCCCTTTTTCTGAATCCAAATCGTGCTTCACACTGCTACTTTTCTAAGATATTTAGATATAGGTGTTTCTAACTAGACGCCTTAATTCTTGAAGTTTTTATTATTTTTCAGTGCAAGGGTGGCCTTATGCTGTTCATACTTCACTCTTTAAATTTAGGAACAAATCCTCCCTTTTCCCACATAAGATTTATTTCTTTTCATTTCCACTGAAATAAAATTTTCCTTACTCTGTATTACAGATTCTGCTTTTCCAGGGAGGAAGCTAGCACCATTTCTCTTACATATTACATACAGCTCTCTTATAAGGTAGACTTGTTCATTCACGTCAGACTGTTCTGAATTTTACATGTAAGCCACGTCAGCTGGGATAGGTAAATGTTAATTATAGGAAAGAGAATAAAAAACTGGAATAGGTTTCAACTTCCTCTTTCATCTACATGAAATGATTGAGGATCACGTCACATGAAAGGGGAGAAATGTTATTTTAAAAAAGTGAATTGGAGCCTTCATCTCACATGGATCACTTCCTGCTGAGTGGCAGTGGCAGCAGCCACTTTATAATGAAGACAAGAGTTGGCTAAAGCCAATTATTCACTGTGTAATTTTGAAAGAAAAAAAAGTTTTTTAATTAGTGGTTACAATGTGTAGTGACATTGAAAGGGGATGCAGGCTTTGTAGTATCTGCAGAGGGATGCTGCTTGTATGATTGTTTTAATTGCTTGTTCTAATGTCATAGAAAGCAAATAGGTACAAATAAATACTGAAGTACTAACCATACTGAAATCTGTACATGTCTTGTCTGTGGTCCTTGCCTGAAAGATTTTTTGGGCTCTCTTTTGATATATGATGATTTGGCACCAACTATTTATTCTAGGAATCTTCTCTTGGGCTGCTTTACTTGCTAATAGCCTTGTTATTGGAGAGTTGAATTCCCTGGAGTTAAAATTAGTTGATACAACAGAGAATGCCTATTGCCATTATTTTATGTACCACCATTAGTTCTTTCTTGGCATCGATTGATTTCATTTCAAAGGTTTAAAAGAAATAATTTGCAATCTCCTCTATTTTTCTTCAAGAGGATTTTTTTACCTTAGAAGAGTTAGCCCAGCCCTTCCCAAATGACAAATATTTCTGTAATGCCTGCAATACTGTAAGAATGACAGCTGCAGAATGTAGAAAGTTGGTGGTTGAGGTAGTAATCTAGTTTGTCTTTTGCAGTGAGCTCATGTTGTTAAGGTAAGTAGAGAGATTTGATTGTTTAAGGACCAGCAACCCAAACAGTTGAGTCGGATGTATTTTTAACAGCAGTACTTGAAGGAAGACTAGGTTTATAAAGCTTGGTGAAGGAAGAGGAAACAGGTTATTTTTGTTTTCAAATGACATTATTGACAGGGGAAAAAAGTATTCCATACCTTATAAAAATAACACAGATTTAGGAAAAATGTGTCCTGAGACAAATGAAATCCATTGGGAATGAATAGACTTGCCCAAATACATGTATTTGGCTCTTTTGCTCTGCTTTGGAATATACATCAGTTTTGATAAATGGTTCGTGCCAAGATAGATGAAATATAGCCAATTGCACAAAATACTCAACTATGACAGCAGAATACTGTGGGACTCCCCTGTCAGCCTCTTCATTGTCTGACGAGTGAGATTATGCACAGTTCGAGTTGTGTAATCATACTAATTTGGCAGAAACAAACATTGTGTGGTATAAAGCCTGTGTGACTTACTCTCATTACATTCTTACACATGTAGAAAGTTCCACTGGAAGCACTAATGTAGGTAGCTAAATGACAACAGTCTGATTTTTGTTATTAAAATAATAAAGGTTAATAAGGAAAGGACACAAGTCGGATTGAATTTTATAGTGCATGTTAAAAATGTGGAATCCAAGCCCTTCCTCATGAACCAACACCTAGCTGCATTCAAGTGTCTTTCCAGCTCTCTGGATATGCCTGTGGTTTCCAAAACGTTAAATATTATACTTCTTGTGACTAGGCAACTTTTGATATATATGCATTCAAATTTTAAGCTCCTTTTTCATATTCTCCTTTGTTTCAAATTTCTGCGACTTAGCAAACAAACACGAGGGCTGGAACATTTGCTGATAAGGATAATTGAAAAAGACTGCACCAAAATAGCACTAAACATGAATTTCGAGTTTGTAGGCAAGTGAATCAGAAGAGGAAATGTAATTTTAAGTATTATCTATCTTCAGAGAAAAAAAACAGAAGCGAAGCATACAAATTCAGTGTTCAAAAGAGCTTGAGTTCTGAATATTTAATGTTCACTGAGATTTGATTGTAAATTGCCAGTAGACCAAGTATCTTTTATAAAACCCATTTCGTGAATAAATTTAAATAATGAATACAGTAGAGAAGATCATGATCCTTTAGATTACAACTTCAAATGATAAAAAGGATCAGACATATTTTCTTACAGAACCACTCTGGTTTGTTAGTCTCTTGGTGATTAGTTTCAGAAAAATTCAACATTGAAAAACAAACATTGTTTTTCATCATGCAGATGAACAATATTCTACCTTTAATTTTTTTTTTTCCCTGAAACTTTCAGGCTTTGTTCATGTGGTTTAACATTTGATGATATTGCAGCATTGTTTACACTGGTTGTCATCAGTTTTCAAAGCTGGAAATTACTTTCAAAAAGTGGTAACTACTGGAGTTGTTAACTGACCCGAGTACTGATCTAAAATAGCTGATTTTCACCCAGTATATTTCTGTTGTTTGAGTTTGACTTATTGATGGGTCTACAATAAAAAATAGTCCCCGTATATATTCATTCTTCTGCTTATAACTGTTGATATTTACAAGAAATAATGAAAAACCTGTCATATTCTCTATGTTTCCAGAACGCCAACCATTTGCTATTGGCATCTAGGAAGATTAACTTCCAACAATTACATTGCTTTTAAATTTCTAGGAGCAGTGTGCATGTCAGATGTTTTCTGCTTCTACAATGATGCAAAGTAGCCATATGCCTAGTTAACCATCTAATTAAGCTTTGCATCACTGAAGCAATAGAAAAGACCTAGAGTGTTTATTGTTCACATATCCAGCTTGAATTCACCAGATACACTTGTTAGCCTAGGAATTGGAGAGAGGAGCCAAAATGGGAGGCCAATTGTTCAATACTTCGAAGCAGATGTTAAAAGTCTCTGATTTCCCTCAATATTTGTTTTTATGAATTATCACAGAAAAAGAATTCCCAGGTTTCTGGCTTGAATGATGGAAGCAATGTTTACAGCATGCCTTCAAAACCTGATTTTTCCAGATTGTACTGCAGTTTTGTTGGCAGGTAGTAAGATTGAATGCAAGTAGTGAGCTGGCTATTTTGTTTGCTGTCAGAAACGTTTCCTGTGTCGAAATCCTGCTGACAGTCCTTCCATTATATCATCTGGTTTTGTTAATATTGTACCACTGTCTATAGTCTTCAGTCCTAATGGAAAAGCCTGAATTATCATCAGATTGTATAAAATATGTCTCTCATACAGTGAAAAATACCCTTTTTTCAGGGTTACATGACAACTTTTGCTTGCTTAGGAGGCAAAAGGGAGGCAAATTGCTCTACAAGGGGAAAGTAATCAGATCCATTGGAAGGTGGTATTTTCTCCTTTTATATGTCCCTAGTAGGTAAATAAATGCATATAGGAAAATAATTTGGTTTTCCTTTGTTAGCCACTTTCCCTCTTTTTCCCAAGTTTGATCATCAAAATCCAAACCCATTGCACAATCACCTCTGATCCAAAATGAACATATTTTCTTTTTTTAGTTATCGGTTTCATGAAGAGAGATAACAGCTTCTTCCTCCATAGCTCCAGGAAAACTCAGATTCTTTTTCTCATTAGGTTTTTGGGATCAGATGTGGCTTGGAGGTTTCTTGCTTTCTACTTCCACCCACATATCAATGTTTGTGAGGAGTGTAATGAATTTTGTCCTTTCTGTTTCCACACCTTTTTGGCTCTACTTTTAGTTTCTCCCCAACTGGGGATGTATTAATGTATAAATTAAACAGGACTAGCTTTGTACAGGTGGTCCAATAATGCTTGTTTGCTTAACCATATCAATCTATGTTCAGTCTGAAATAGTAACTAGTAAAATGCAAGCATTTGTGTTTATGATATTTTAAGAAAAAGGTCAGGGAGACTATGAGGAAAAGTGTGATCCGATATATTGGTTACAGATCTTTCTGTGAAGATTATCCAAATTGTTCCATAAACAGAGATTGGAAACAACAGTATATTAGAGGTGTGTTGGAAGGAATGATCTTTGTTAGCAAAGAAAGTGGATTTCCTGAAAGGCCTTTTCTGTCTCTTAACTTCCACAATCTGTGCTGCCAAAGAGACAGATTCAGAATCAATTTTTTAAAAGTGATTTTCATGGTCAGATTGCCTTTTTTCAGATGTCGCAAAACTTACAATACATTATGTAGAGTGGAATTTCACCTTGCACTAACATCCTGAATCTGTTTAGTCACAGGCTTTGGACAATGAGTGGAGCAACCAACATTTGTTTTGGCAGCTAAAACTACTTGCTACATCTGTCATTCATCTCTTGGAGACCCACGGACTACAAAATGGAGAGGATGCATAGAAGAAGTGATATATGAAAAACCTATTATCCGTGCAGCATTTGCAGTAGCAAGCTAGCAACATTTTTCTTGGCTTTCCATCTAGTTCTAAGGTTGAAGAAGTAAACAAAGCTGCTGCTCCACTTGAGGCTAGAAAGCCTACAGTAAAGAAGCGGAAACATCCACCCGTGACTGAATATATGCCTTCACTTTATCTTGGAAATTCATTCCCGAAGCACCTAAAATGGATGCATTCTTGGCCTTCGCTTAGGGACATGTGCTCCCAAGACAGTGATTATTACAGTAATTGGTAGAATAAATGCAGAAGGGCCCAGATAATAACATATTTACCTTGTTGAAAGCAGTAAGTATGTCTTCTGACCTACTTTGGCAAGGTGGGTATTTGGCACGTGTGTGTACGTGCTGGAAGTGAATGAGAGCATTAAAAATGCTAGTTTCTAAGTTTGTATCCAGAATTTAAGTTCACATGGACTGTGAAGGTTAAATTCAAAGAATTTTACAGATGTTGGTCTTACGGAAACAGGAATTAATATAAAATATTTCTTTGTTTATGATCAAGACCTGAAACCTATTGAAATGAATATCAGAACTTCATGGGATCAGACACTCTTCAATTAAACTGATGTCAAGGTATATTTAAATTCATGTCTTCTCCTGTATTTGTTCTTCTTTAGGTGTCTCACTTGTATGGCTGCCATTTTTGATTGTAAATCTGTTTTCTGTTAAACACTGGAGCTCAAATGGCAGAATGAGTTAGGCTCAAATGGGTGCAGGTCTCTGCTGTCTCATGGCTGTAGAGCTGTCCCTTTGTCTCACTCCTCAGTGTTGCAGCTGCTGCCGCCTGAAGGGTGTATGAGTAACGTTCTTTTTTCAGAGCACTTCAAAGTACAATGGCTGAATGGAAGATGAACTATGAAAACATGAAACATCTTTGTTGGGACACATTGTGTTAGAGTGTGTGCCTATGGTATGGAGTGTGCTACTTCTCGGTACTTTCAACAGATGAGTAGCTTGATTATAGAAGAATTTAAACTGGGACTATTTGGACAATTGTCCTACTGCTAATTTTTTCCTTAAATTTTGGGAGCACATTGAGGGTGATATTTACTGAACAATTCTGCCTTTAATTCTGCTTGGTGTACAGGACAGGTATTTTAAAGATTTTCCTCTTACAGAGCACCTGAGCACAACTTTGGTCTGGGACTCATTCGTCCTCTTGAACATGCCATACATTTGATTTCTCCTTCCTACAAAAATGTGCTTGCATATCCCTTTGGGCTCTAGCGTTTTCCTTAATTTTGTTTGGTTTTGGTTTTGTGTTGTTTTGGGGTTTTTTTTAAAGATGAAGATTAGCAAATTGACTCAGCCTGACATTGTTCTGTCACTTTGTGTATTGTTTGTCTGTTCTATGCCTGCATGTCTACTGTATGCCTATAAGTTTGTCCACTTAATACTTGATTGAGTAGCCCAACTACTGGGCCATGGCACCCTACCCAAACATTTTATATCAAGAAGATAGTAAGATTCTTCTTGCTAGCTTGCAATCCTGCCACTTCCTATATTCCCAGTGTGCCTCGAATTCTGTCTATAAACTATAGATAGGGGAGAAATAGGAAAAGATAAAGATGCTAAGAAAACCAGTTGTTGCTTATGGCAGTATGTAGGTTAAACTTTTGTGCTAGACCTAAAAATGGTTTGCAAGTGCCAGGCTGTTGGAAGGACACTATTATCTACTTCACCCTGCACGTTTTCCTGTAGCTTTTTTTTTTAGTCTTCTGTTGCTGCCACCCGCACTAATGGATTTGCGTACAGGAGGCACAGAATCTTTCAAAAGGTTTGGTTCAGCAATTTTGTGAGGCCTGTAGTCCATTAAACTGAGGGACCGATTGAATCAAACAGGCTGCACAGCCCCTAGCTTCAGTCTTGAAAGCACTGGCCCCCAGGAATGAAATGGTATAAAAGACAGCAGACCTAACCTTTTATTTTTCTACCTCGGACTGAGTTCTATTTAGCAGTGACACGAAATTTCTATCAGGTTCCCTCCATATGGTCCTTTCAAGGCTCCAATAAAGGAATGAATACCAGAGCAGAGCCTTTACCCATTCAGTTTTCAGCTCTGTTAGCTTTCAATACCAGAAATGTATTTAAAAGTGGGTAAGGTTTGTTAACTCTAATATACCACTGTCACTCATCCTGCCTCAAAAGAATAAACCTATATATGTGTTGGGATTTGCAATTCAAATGAAACCATTTTACTTCTTGAAAATGGGCTACTGTGGAAGAAAAAAAAGGCTGTATAAAGGATCACATTAACCTACAGCAATAATATTATAACAGTACTGTTCGTGATACTATAGTTAGGACTGTGCCAACTGGTTAATTTATAAGCCTACTCCTTCCTTTTCTGAAATACCCAGCTGCTTCTCTCCCACCTTTACAATTTTCTGAGTAAGTCTCAAATAAAAATGCTCTGCTTGTTAGAAAATGAAACTCTGTAGACTCAGCTATCAGCAGTTTTATTTCAAAATGGTTCTGAGGTTTCATTTTATATCCTTTTACTTTTAAACAGGAATATAGGCCCGTCTGTTTTGTTTTCAATATGTTGCATATGCATGATCACAGTGCCATACTTTTGAATTACTTGATTTCCTAAGGAACTTTGCTATTTAGCTTATTGCCTTATTGTAGGGACTGGAAAGGGGCAGTTAGGGTGTATTTCAGAAGTTTGCAAACACAGAATTACAGAAAACAGTAGATTTCATCTGTCTTGCAGAAATTGTCACCACTGGCTGAGGAGTTTGTTGATAAGCGTCTGGGCTGCGTTTTGTGGGAAAGTAATTGTAGGGATAGTTCTCTATCTGCTGTTAACAGTCCATGATAATTAATTAAGAGGACATTTTGGAAAGGTATTGCCTTTTAGGCTAATACTCAGTGGAACTGTATATAACTGAGAGCTAAAAATCATGCTGATAAAACTGCAGTGTGGTGGGCCGGGTAAGAACAAAGCCAGAGCTATTGATCTGAACATTAATGGCTAATGCTATCACTGGCACTGATGATAAAACTTTTCATACCCACACTGCTGTCCTCCAGTTCACGACCGAAGTCACTGAGCACTGATTGAACTTTAACTCCTGTATGCAACAGAAATTGCTGTTCATGGGGCCCTATTAATGTTGTCGTTCAATTTTTTTTGAATCCCACTTTTTTGCAGAAGGATTGAAAAAAAATTATTTAGCAGCCCCTGTATTATGGAAAAACATTAGATCATTGTCTAACAGTGATATTCTGAACGCACCTTTTACTGTGAGCACATCAGCTCAGGACCTGGGAACACTGAGTTCCTGGAACTGGAACTCTGCGTCTGCACGGTAATGCAGGCTCAGAGCAGCTTACTTGGGAAGAGCCAAAGAGCTCCAGTGGTGGACGGAGCTGTGCTCTCCCTACGACTTATCCATCCGTGCTGCATGAATAAAAAGCTGGGCCAACATTAACACATGATGTCGTTTCGGATTCTCTGGCTACTTCTAGATAGTAAATACAAAGCCTCAGGGATTGTTTTCTGGTCCTGGAGCCAACTGGCCCAGCCTGGTTTGCATCAATACAGTGAAAGTCACCCTCACAGAAGAGAGTGACTGCGTCCAAAGTACCCCTGGGAAAGTAAGCGTTCCTTGTTCAGGCTCACGCCTGAGCGTTGCCTTGCAGAGTGCTTGGGTGTTCAGGCCAAAGTGGTGTCACGTAGCACTGCTGAGATTTTAGCAGCCTGGACAATATGTCAGGACTTGGGCTCGTTCCCTGGCCCAAAGGTTTAGTTTGCTAACACAGACGTAGTCTGTGTCTCTGTGGAGACCTGGCTGTTGAGTTGATGGTTTCTTGAGTGTGTGCTCGAGAGGGTTACAGTGTAAATGCTGGGTAAATCTAGTCTTTACAAATGTCTAGATATTCGCTTAATTCATATTTCTGTCTTCCTCCACCCCAGCCTAACCTCCTTATTAAATATTAAGCCTGATTCTCTAGAAGTTAAAATCTCTGTCCATATGTAGATTTATGCATTACTTTCCAATACCTTTTGAATCTGCTGATTAATTCAGTTAAATTTGGCAAGAGTTAATGGCTTAGAGGTCTTAAATTGCAGGATGTGTGGTGAAAAACAGTAAGTGGTAAGGCTGAGGGCTCTAAATGAATGCTTCCACCAAGAGAAGGCACAAAAGCTTGCTTTCTCTTGGTAGAAGCAGTCACAGCACAAGTATATCTTGCTGCCTGGCTGATGGGCACAGCTACAATATGAGCAACAGCTGCTTGCCCATCTGATAAGATAGCTGGGAGTACTGACTAAAAGAGGAAGGTAGCCATAGGGAACAAGAGGCAGGAGAAAAAGACGGAAGATGCAAATCTGGAGGAAAGTAGGCTTCCAGAGCCTGGCTGCTCAAAAATGTACACGTTTGTTTTATTTTCTAGAGAGTGCAAAAGACTTTTTTCTTAGGTAGCAGAGATCTGCTGTAGAGGTGAGGATTGTAACCTTTGAGTGTCTGGCCGCAAAGGGGAATCCAGAATCCAAATGCTGAGTGCCTTGGTGTCCTGGGGGGGAATGCAGTGAAGTACGTGTCTTGGAAGCAGAACGTGTTGAGCGAGGAGATGCTTCAAGATAGTTAATAAAAAGGTGCTGAAGCCAAAAGTACAGAAGATTGTGTCCAGTTCTAATCGCCCTCTGAAATTTAGGCACCTTGCTCAGAAGGAAGCCTGGTGACTCGAGTGGGTGCACATCCAGTGAGTGTTTCTGAAAATACTTCTTCTCTCAAAGAACTGAAGAGATCTTTATTTTCTTTTAAAGGAAAAGTGGTGGAAGGAATTAGGTTGTGTTTATATATTTTGTGCGATGATGTGAAATACAGGCAAAGTCTTGGAACTAGAACCCAGGCTGTCTCTTTCTTAGTAAGTGACATAACTACTAGACTTTAGAAACATGGTCTGTAGTATGCTTTTTTCTGGACCAGTGAGTCTCATGTTTTATGGGAAAACATGGCAGTGATTCAACAAAACGCTGAAGAATGCCCTTTCTGGAGTCTGGTGGTTAGATCACTCACCTGGGTGGTGGCAGATGTAAAAGAGAACAACTTGAGTCTCCCACACTGTAAATGCTCTGACAATTAGATTCTTGCATGAAAGCACAACTTAGTCTAAAGCAAAGCAGTTGTTACAGCTACATTTTGCAAGGAGCTTTAACCTCTTGAATAGATACATGAATGTATATATTTACAAATTAAGGACATCTATTAGATCAGCTCTTTGAGGAGTGACGGTTTCATTTCTGTTTTCTAAATCCTGACTGATTTTGCGGAAACTAGGTTTGGACCTGTTTGACCTTGTTAAGACCACGGCTGTTTTCAAACATTGACAGTTTGTAGCTGTGTAAGACTGTTTTCCACTGCCCAGACGATGCGATTTAAAGCAGTGCCAAGAGTGCTCGTATAAGTCAGCTACCACATCTCAGAAAGAGAGCAGCTTGATTGATAATAGTAAACATTTGTTAGGGATGGCATCTTTAATTACTCCAGCCCCTCACAATGTGAACGCTTGTCAAGTGAAAAAGAACTTTTTCAGACTATCCTTTCTGCTCAGTCCACTTACAAGAATGTGGAATGAAGGCACCGTATCTTGCAGAGAAACAATGAAGACCTTCAATTTATGTCAGTGTAATTAAACTGGCCGAGAGCATCAGCCAAAGGTTCCCTTTTTTGCTGCATCCCCTGTGCCTCCGAACGGTTACCACAGGATCAGCTCAGTCAGGAAGACGGGTTCTCACAGCTCTGCTTCCTGTGCTCAGCTGGGGTGGATTTCAAATGCTCGTGAGGTTTTACTGTAGTTACCAAGGTATTTGCAAAGCAAAAGAAATAGCACCTGAAAATGTTAATGTACAGTCTGACTGCCAACCGTCTGTACATTTTAAAAGAATGGCGTGCTCTACCTGCCATTCTGAGGCTGTGGCTCTACTTGCCTCCATACGGGATTTGAACTGTGCTTCCCATGGCAGATTCCTCTCAGCGCATCCCATCTAAAGGTACGTAAGAATGAGATTTGGATGATCTAATGGAGCTTCATGGTTGCTGAATTACCTAATTTAAATGATTAGGGATTATGCTCCCTAAGTATTGAGCAACTAGTCCTACCCAGAGCCCAATCACTATGGAGTTTTTCATCAGTTTTCAATTTTCAGACCTTTATTTTTTAGTGGACTTATGGATCCTGTGGAGCAAGTTCAAGCCTATTGGCAATAGCTGTTTCGTAACTGACTATTTTAGATTCAGTGGGACAACAAACTTTGGGTTTGAAGTCATAGGTCTATCTATATGAAGAAGTGAGACAAGTCAACCCAGCCCTAATAGATCCGAGTTGTACTGCCCTGCTGTGCTTTGACTAGCTTTACTGTTCCTTATACAGCCTTGCCACGTCAGGTTCAGAAGTACAATAAACACCAGATCTGGCTTCTACTTACAATATACATACAAATTCTTCAGCTCGGTGGCTGTTACTTCTCTCGTAGTACCCGCGCAACTGGATATACGTTATATAAAAATACTTATTCGGTACAGAGATTAGTTTGCAAATCCAAAAATTATTTGCTTTTCTGAGTAAAGGACTGTTATAAGAAGCACTATTGAAAGTATGTCCAAAAACCCTTCTGTATCACAGAAAATGATTCAGTTGAGCCTTGAGCCCAGTGGCTGTTTTCTGGAACACCTCTGAGACTGAGTTGTTATATTCTTTAAATATTAAATCAAGCTTACCATCATTTGGTAAATGTCACTGTAATTTTTAACAGTTTTATGAAACAGGTTTCTAAGACTACAAATTCATAACTGGCAAAATAACAGACTCTATACCCAGGAGCTGTTTCGGGTGATATAATGCCCATGTAAGTAAATAGGGCACTTTTCTGAATATGCTGACTTTGGTCCTGAATGACGTATAAAGCTACGTTAGACTCTAGCATGATACTAAAAGAGGTTACCGATGACCAAGGATATGTGATTGCTTGCGGCTAGTTTACATCCTATATGTTATTGTAAACCTGATAATAAATCCTTTATTGTGCTGTAAGCCAGAAATTATTAAGTCAAAGCCAGTAGAGTTCGACTGGTTTCAGGCAAATAAACTAGGAATTTAGGCAATTTTAACCCAGAAGCCTGGAAATCAGTGATGTGGGGACTGAGTCCTCATGTGGCTCTCTGGAACGGCTCTGGATCAATGCTTTAAGTGGCATGTGGGTGACACAATCATAGGCCTCATAGTGTATTTGTTCACTTCATCTTAATTTCTATCCTTGTGACTTTGGCACCTTTCCTTTACAGAAATAAATACTCAGGTTCATGAATATAACACGTTTTTACTTTGAACTTCCATGATTAGGTAGTGAGAACATAACCAATGCATGTTCTTCCCTGGCCATATGGGTAAATAAAAGTAGGAGAAAAAGACTGGGTTTTGGATATGTTGGAAACAGGAAAATAAGGTAAATTAATGTCTGTGCATAATTCCATGAGTCTTTTGTCTAAAATAATGTATGGATTATTATAAATATAACAAAAAGTCAGACTTATGTGAATGATGTTTAACAGCTGTTGAGAAAACCTGACAAACAAAGGCTTTGGGTCTGCTGCATTTACACGTGGCCAACTATGTGGCAGAGTTGCCTCATTGAACTAAGTGGGACTTCTCAGATCTACAGAGTTGTTTATGTCCATATATATTGTCGTAATAGCCAAATTTTTTACTCATTTGTTAACACTTTTATTTCTTATTTTTTAAGAAATGAAGGGGTCAAACTGTTGCAATGTTATGGTTAACTTAAAGCAAAAATGCTCATCAAAATACTCTCTCACTTGAAATAAGATGAGGAGTCGTGCGGACGAGTTTTGTTCAAGTGTGCATTCGAATTCAGGAAAGAATATGTGCTTGTAAACAGGAAATTCTCTTTTGCAAACTGCAATGCCAAACACATCTTGATACATACAGAAACAATCATAAACTGCTTTTTGTTTACAGAACTATTATAGCTTTAATAGAAAGATTGTATTTTGGAAGAGCTGTCTGGAAGTTATTGTGGAGGGCATCAGCCATCCTACCTCACAAGCATTTTAGTTTGTTAGGAATCTTTAGTTTGGTAGGTGTCCGTACGTTTTCCTGTGGCTCATGTGCAAGTGCGTTTTTGAAATACACTTTTCTACAACGATCATCAATTTTGCTTTATATGCAGCAGAGGGAACTACTGTCACCAGGAAAAAAAATAGACAGAAAGTGAATGTATGTAGTATTGTAATAAAACCACAGAAAGTAGGAAACAGAGGGTTCAAAGTAATGTAGGTACATGTGGTGATTGGAGTGAAAATTATACTTTTGAATCAGGATGATGCTTTTTTAATGATACTTGAGATAATGCTTTCAAATTAATGGCTGCAATTGAATTTTGTTCAGGTAATTCATATGCTATCTGAAGAGTAAAAGGTCTTGGAGGGAGTTTTCACCTTTTACTTTCTTTAACTAGCATTAACATTCATCTGGGAGGGTTTCTTGTGCAATTGTTTATTCTTTCTTGACCTAAAACCTATGCCAATGCAAGATTTTTATGCCAGATAGTGTTAATACTTGCCCTGCTGAATAGCTCTTTCTTTCACATAAGGTAATTTCCACGTGTGCTGCCCAGCAGGGTATTTCAGATGAAGAATTGATATGATGTTGGGTCTTTAATTTGAAGGTTCATATAACAGGTTTGCTATCCATGCAGTTTTGTTATTATCTGGAAGGAAAGTTTTGACATATGTAATTGTCCACCCACCACTGAAATATTCAGACATGCTTTATGATTATATGGTGAAACCTTATGGGCTCAGCTGCAAAACTGACTGTCCAAAGCAAATAATGGAGACTTGGCTGCAGACTACTTTCCCCTCCTCAAATAAGACATTAGCAGAGAGAAAAGAATAAGACTCCTGTGTGAAAAAGTGCTGTGGCATTTAGTAGAAAATGATAACCTTTCTACATGAATTATGAACCAACCTATAAAAATGAACAAGAAAAGATATGCTGCTTCTCCAATTCTGTATGACAATTAAAAACTTATGTAGAACTGATGATCAGGTTTTGATTCTACAGATTTTTACAGCACTTATTTTAGAATTCTAATAAATAATCTATTTCTAAGGATTAGTTCATATTGAAGTTTAAAGGACTTTTTATTCTCTCTTAGGAAATTCTAAAAGATTTTTCCATATGAATGTAAAGGCCATGGTCAGAAGGTCTGCTTTTCTCAAAAATCAAAGGAAAACATTCATTTCAGCAGGAGGCACTGATTTTAGTGATCTCACCATCCTCTGTATATGAAATTTAAGTTTCTCAGTCCAGGATAGCTGCTGTTCTGTGGGGACCTCAGTGACAAACTCGGTGAGGGAGACTTGAGTCCTTTTGAACTGTGGGACCACACTGTTTTCGGTTTGTCAGTGTAGCTGCTGCGAGGAAATCTGGAAATCAATGAGAGTAGGTTTTGGACTGCTACCTTTAGATTGTAACTTTGTGGATTCCTGTAGCACATAATGGGATAGGCAGGAGGTTTTTAGGGCAGTCATATGATATTAGGACTGTAAAGGTTTTGGTAACGTTCTTGAGAGTGTGGGGTCTGAACATAAATACGTGTGTTGCTAAATCCAATACTTGCTGGTAAAAGATACAGGAGAACAGAAAGCCTGTTTTCTTTTAGGAATTAATGTATATTTTTTTTCTGCTTTTTTGGTCAAAATGTACTTTTAATTAGAATTTCCTGGCAACTTCCGCTGCTGCTGTTCGTTGTAGTTTATTGCTACATTTGATCTAACAGTATATAGCCTTCTTGAACCTACAGATGGCTTGCAGTGTGCTGAACAGTGTTCTGATTTTTATAAATAGAGCTGGCACTTTGTGTAGGTGTGTGCAATAGGCACGTGTGTGCACAGATGCTACTGAAGCAGTGTTTGCTGAAGTCCTTGGTCTATATTCCTGAGTTGAGCACCACGGTCATGCACAATAACAAGTTTCCTTTCTTTGTTTTACATATGTTTGTGAACTGATAGCTCATGATAGGCTTTGCAAGTCTTGTATTTCTTGATTATAAGAATCTAGTTTTACTCTGCACACAGTAGCCGTACTCTCTGAAAAATTTGCTTTGGTTGTTCCAACATATGTAGTTACATACCGTAATTGCAGCCTGGTTGTAGAAACGTGTAAGTCTCTGTGTTGAGTTCAGGGTACGTTTGAGTGAAACCTCTGCTGAATAAAGACAAGGTTTCCAACTTTGTGAACTAAATAAGCAGTTCTCTGGATCCTGGTTTCCCACAGACTTCATTGTGTATATATGGCAGTATGTCTCAGCTTGTCATGTGGAGAGAGGTTTCATGTGATGGGTTAGCACATCACATGATACGAATTTGTGTTCTTTTTTCTTTTGGTTTAAACTGAGATTGAGACACTATTGCAAATGGAACTTTTGGAAGAGAACAGCAGTGACAATATTAATATAAATACTCTGTTAAAAAAGGCAAGCTTTTGCTGTGGTTCACTGATGTTGCCAAGGACATACAGCTGGTGCTCTGCATCTCTCTAGAAAAGCTTAGTGATCATTAGGCATCATTTCTGACAGACCATTGAGGTTTGGGACTCCTTGCAAACTCACAGGGGTTGCTTTGATGGAGAAATTTTCCATCAGACTCCCTGGAGCATCTGTGCTTTCAAAGAGAAGGGTTTCACTTCTCAGCTTGACAGGCGGGGATGTGTGCTGTGCTTCCCTCTTCAGAGGAAGGAGCACTAAAGCACAACTTGCTCATTGCTTTCAGTGAAAGATGCCAGAACCCATCTCCTCCCCGTACTTCCTAGGCAGCATCTCCATTGGATTCAATGGCTTCCTGCATCTCTGTAATACTTCACGGTACAGGATTTGATGCAAGTTTCAATTAGACAAAACTTTTTAGTTGTAGCCCCTGTTACATGCTCTGTCAGTCTGCTCAAATCCACAGCTGACCTGCCTCAAGCTGCGGTAAGTTGTTGCCTCCAAACCTAGAAGCATTTACATGAAAACTTACTTTTTTTTAATTTTGTAAAGAAATCCAAAGCCAAAATACATGGAGTACACAAAGCCAGTTTGCCTGCACTGAAAGCACTTCTGCTTTCCTCTCTTCACTCTTGTCGAAGCAGAGTATGGGAAACAAGGCTTGTAATTCTGAAAGAATTCTTTCAGGAGTTTGCTTGGTCAAAAGTCATCACAAAGAGTTTTTATTGCAATCAGAGGCAAGGATTTATATTAGAGTAAGTCTATGCAGGATAAATCCCTCTATCCTCCTGAAATAACTGTTTGGAAATAAGATATAATTCTGTCTAACAGAGGCTAGGCTCAGTGAGCGAGGAATGGTGTTCTCGCCAAGAGGTACCCGAACAAAGACCTCAGTCAAACTTTGAGCTGAGGTATTGAGCTGTGGGTGGTTCTTAGTATTTTACCTTCTTATCTTCGCTCTGTGTTAAAAGATTAGAGAGGTGCAAGTGTCAGATTAGGATTTCTTTGGCCATAACCTTTTCATTTTATTGTGCCTTTTTTCTGTACTTTTCTCGTTCTGTGGCTCACTCCATCTGTGATACTTGTTTATGCCGTTGCCATTTTATGTAGGACTAATCAGTGTGACTGAAGAGTCAGGGAGAATGACTTGAGAGCTTAGCCTTAGTTCTTGGGGAGAGTAATTACATGTGGTTACATTAAGAAGTTACATTATGCTCATGAAGTGAAGGGGACTTGTGCCTACAGCAGCGCGTCCTTTCTAGCCTTGTGAGATAGGCTGTTCTTGTCTTTTGAACAAGCCTTTCTATTTCTCTGTGAAATACCTGCTCTATGCTGGTTTCATACTGGCAAGTGAAACTCTGGGATTGCTGAGGAGATAGGAAGTGGAGTGGAAAAACGAAACTTTCTCTGTTATTGTAATCTTGGTGGTGGTTTTGTCTGTATCGTTATTAATTTAACATTGTGTGTCTGCAGATAATGTATAGAATCATAGAATCTTTAAGGTTGGAAAAGACCTCTGGGATCATCAAGTCCAACCATCAACCCAACACCACCATGTCTACTAGACCATGTCCCAAAGTGCCATGTCTACATGCTTTTTGAACACCTCCAGGGACAGTGACTCCACCACTTCTCTGGGGAGCCTGTTCCAATGTCTGACCACCCTTTCAGTGAAGAATTTTTCCCTAATATCCATAACCTTCCCTGGAGCAATTTGAGGCTGTTTCCTCTTGTCCTATCACTTGTTGCGTGGGAGAAGAGACCAACACCCACCCATCATGAAGCACAACATGTAATTGAATATGTAGCACTGCTTAGGTTCTCTGTACTGTAGTCTGTATTATGTCATTATAATTGTTCCAGTTAACTGTTTTGATTAGTTGTGTTATTTGGGAAAGCACTTTTGACTGATACAAGTTACTGTGTGGTAAGTTGGAAGTCCTGGATGATTCTACCGATAGCATTAATGTGAAGCCTGGCTGGTAATGTCTACGATGAGGGCCCGTGGAGCACCCCGCTTCCCAGAGGACAGCAGGTCTATGTCCTAATTGCATGTTGGGGCCCTTTTTCCCATTGGTCTGTATCCCCTGATTTTCATGACAGAGGAGCCTTGGATGAAGGGTTAGGGAATGACGTATCCTCTTTCTCTACCAGTCCAACGGCCCCGGATAACAAAGCTCAGGACCGTGGTGTGCACTGAAGAACAGCTGAGCTGCTGCTTAGAGACAGGCACTCTTACTAGTCACAACTGGAATCTTGACTGAGATTTCATCCCAGCTTTATGCTTGGCTTTCTGTATAAACTTGAGGAATTTACATAAGAAGTGTAGTTTAATGCAGAAACCCGCCACATAAGCATGCATAATGTTTTGGTGAGGAGTAGCACAGAGGAAGGATCTAGGAATCAGAAGGGACTGCAGACTGAGTAGTAGTCAGTATTGTCATGCTCTTGTACAAGAGGAACCTTGTTCTGAGAAGTATTTGAAACAACAACTTGTGAACAGTAATTGCCATGGTTGTCTGAGTACTTGTGAGGCATCAGTGGTAGTGTCGCATCCATCTTTTGGGGCACCCTGTTTTAATGACACAGTTAAAAAAAAAAAAAAAGACAAACAAGGAAAAAAGATAAATAAGAGAGTAAGAAAGAGAACTGCAAGGATAGCAACAGGTATAAGAGGTTTGGAAAGCATGATCTGCATGGAACGACTAAAGGAAAACTTCAGCAAAGTATTTTAAGGAGTAGCCTGCAGACTGTGGGCCAGAGAAAGCTTGCCAAAATAATTCATACAGCTTCTGTCAGCTCCTGCCTACCCGCTTTCTGAGCCATTAAGTCATGGACAAGGCCCAGGTTGTGGTGCCCGCTTCCTCATTCTTTCTTCAACTTGTGGGGTGCTGGGGGACCTGCAAGCCAGTCCTTCGGTGAGGTGTGTACGTATACGTTGGAGGACATTCCTGCTGTATGTCCAATAGCGTGGGAAGTACCAGCATGTTTTGCCCTACAGGTAGCTGTGTGACAGAACTTGCAGGTTGTTTTGGGACAGGTGGCACTTCTGGATTAGACATCTGAAGTGTATTGCAGAGTGATAGTTAGCCCTCCTTGGGGGAAAGGGAAAGGTGTAGGCAAGGTGTCTTAAGGTCCCCAGCTGATGATACTTTCCTGTCTTCAGTTTTGCCATTTAGGAAATAATAGTGTGAAAGGGGGGAAGAAAATAGTGGAGCACATGGAGTCAAAGGCAGAAGGATTTAAAGCAGTGGTGAGACTTCACAAGCTGTGAAATATTGTTACTAAGTTCTTCGTGCTAACTCTCTGTTACGAACAAATTCTTCCAAATGCATGGGCAAATGCTTGTCAGATGTAAGCTAAAATACCAATACAACTGTGCTGCCACCCGCAGAAAATGTTACCCGTCTTGGCGGGGAGACGCAGATCTGAGGGCATGGGAGCGAAGCCTCCTTAAAATGCAGGAATAGTTATTTTTCGTTACCCTGACCTTTTTCTATTTAGTGTATGGTTCCTTCTCTTTCTTGTTCTTTTTTTCTTATGGTGGTATTTCTAAATACTGATGACACAACAGATGGCCCAAGAAGGATTCATTTAAAGGATTTTAAACTCTCTAAACTAAAATATTTTTGTAGAAGTCATACATCAGATCGCTTTTATTCTAGCGGGAAGTTTTGCTAGTACTTCTGTACAACTAAACAGTTTGAGATTTCTATGTTGGTCCATTTCTAATTAAAATACTGAGCTGCTGCCTGCTTTCTGGCCTTCAAGCCTTTTACTACCTGAATCTGGAGAACAGGCTGTAAAACATTAAATATGGGAAAGCTGGGAAATGTAACACGCTATAAATGCATGAAGGTAGGAGCTCAAATATGTGTGGACATAAAGATTTTATTTCTTTACATAAGGTTTAAATGAAGAGTCTGTAGTATAAATCTCTACTTTCAAAGTGAACTATCACTTTTCAGCAAGAAGGAAGGCAAGAATGGCTATTAAGAAATAAAATATTATGCCTTTAGGAAGCATCAAAGCAATCCTAATAGGCCCATCCATATATGCAAATAAGACCGCACCCTGGCCCCAAATATATCATAGGACTTTCAATTTTTTTTATCTGCAGTCCAGAATTGTGTATTTTGTTTTTTTTTTAAACGTTGTGAACAAGAAATGCAAAGGTCACCATTATGCAATGGAACTGTCAGGAGACAGCTGGGAGGTCTTCATTTAATGCCCATTATGCCCCATATTTGATATCTGTATCTGGTTCCTAATGTGTGGTAGGCGGGGGTGGAGGATGATTGTAGTTTGGAGGAAACAAGATGTAGCAGCTCACTGGAAATCACTGGGGGGACAGGGTGGAGGTGATGTTTTTATAAGCAAAGTGCTGCATTTAACTGAAAAATATTACTTAAAACCTAATGTATTTATAAGCAGAATTTCTGAACACCGAGAAAACTGTTTTAACACTTAGAAATGAAAACTGAGAAATCCTAAATGATTAGTGTAAAAGAGTGGCAGTTTAGATCTCCAGGCTAAATCTTGTTTGATTTTTCTCAAACGTTTTGTCCAGCTGGATTGATCACATTATTGACTTTTTAAACAGAGTTCTCCATAGTGGTCTGTGTGATTTCTGAACGTCATTTTTCTAAGCTGGTTATTGAAGTGGTGGGATCAGCAGCACTCCCCAACATGGCTGCTCCGAATATTTGTTACGTAGATGGACCTTAAAGGAAGTGTCATGGATCTTTCTAAGCCTGGAACAATGGAGCACTCATCAGCTGATGGTATTTGAGGCCTTTAGACTTTCATGCTCCACTGCTGCGAGTGGGGGTTTTTCAACAAGTGAGCTTGATTTTTCTGTATTCAGTTGTGTAGCAATATTTTTCTCTTGGTACTCAAATAATATTATCTCAAGTTCGTTGAAAAGCCACCCTAGTTGAAACAGTAGTAAAATCCATGTTATGTACAGGGGGTATAGTCAATTAACCAATTATGTGTTTCGTTAAACTAATTTTTGATCTGCTTGCATTCTGTGTAGTGAGGTATCAGAAAGCTCTGTTTGGTCCAGGGTATGTGGAACAAAACCCATCATTGTTTTACTGAAATGATGAACCCCAGGCGAGGAAGAAACGAGCATTAAGCTGAACTGAGTTACTGTTCAGAAGAAACACGATGCTATCATACTTCATATGAAAACCTCTCGTGGTTGGGGGAAGGCAGCCTTTCCCTTTTCCCAGCAAGTCTGGAGTTAGTTTTGGCTTGAGATGGAGGCAGAAGCTTGAGCATCTCCCAAAGACATTTGCTAACTTCGTACTGCTCAGTCAGCTGTCTGAAATGGATGATTGCACTGAGGTGGGTTTCTGCACAGTATTGATGTTCTGAGTTGTTGGCATGGGGTGGATCTTGAAGCAGGAGCCTGCATCTCATAAAGATCCTATTGATAAAATGTTAATAAATGACCTCTGCATCTAGCTGTTATTGGTATTCTGGGGCATATTAACTGCACCTAAATTATTGCATAGGAAAGACCAATGAAATTTATTTGACTTCAATGACGTCCTTAGAGAATGGGCTTTGTAATATGCTGAACGACTTGGTGGGTTTTTGTTTTTTGGGTTTGGTGTTGTTTTTTTTTCCAATATACCTTTATGAGGTTCCCTGTTAGCAGTCTGTCTGATATAGGTTTACTTGATTTTGGCCCTTGCCATGGGCTTGTAAATTACTTTCAGCCATAGACGGGACTGTGTAATACCTCCCAGAAGTCTAGAGCATAAAAGAAATGAAGATACAGTCTGGGCTGCAGTATTAGGCTATGGCTCTTACATTTATTGCTCTTATATGTTATCAGCCCACTTCTCAGATTCTACCCCTTCTCCCAAGATCTACCTTTTACTTGTAGAGCTACCTCTGAAATACCGATGTCTCTCAAATCCTTCTTTATTCAGACCTGCACTGTCATTTTGGGGACAGAGAGGTCTGACTTAGCTGAGTTAGCCTGGAACCTCAAAGCAAGCTAGTGGTGCCACCACGGTGTTTCATCCAGTGAATGTGACCTCTCCTCTGGAGCTCAGGCATATCCACCCTCACTAATATTGTGGCACATCTTGCCCTTCCGTTTCCTAAATCACTGTCATTGTCAGAAGCTTTTCATAATGAAGTTCTCGTGAAAAGCTTATCATAAGCAGCTGAAAGAAGCAGCAGTGACTATAACGGCTGCTTTTGTACAAGCCATTGCGGCTCATTTAATGCAAATGTCATGGGCAAGTAATGAAGTCTGTGACTGTTAATTATGTTTTAATAATATCACTGATTTTCTAATGCAGATAACTTTGCCTTCATGGAAAAAATCCTCTTAAAAAAAGACCATTCTCCTATGGGTAATTTATAGGTATAGCGGTTATGCGAAGTGGATAAATAATCTCATTACTGTGATTACTATGATCACACATAGACCACCGTATTAACTGAAATTTCTTCTTTACTTTGGAGACCTATGCAGCATAATAGGAGCTGTGAGCTGAAATACTTTTTAAGATTCAGCTAAAAACGAAATAAAAGAGTATGACCAGAGCACGTCTGTTATGGTTACACCGATGCTGGAAGCTCATTCTCAAAGCTAGTTCCACTAGATGGCAGCGGTATACAGCAAAGCTGCCTTGGTGCTTGGCTCCTTGGTGTGTCTCGGAAAACTTGCAACAGTTCGAGAGGATAAAAAAATAAAAATGGATCTGTGCATGCATTTAAAATGATACATTTTTAAATTGAAGCCATTGTATTATTTTTTCCTTAATAGTTTTGACTATAGAGTTGAGGACACATCCTTACTGTAAAACACATCGTAGAGCAGTTACTACTTACCGTTGGAAAAGGTTTGTGTTTGGGAATGTTTAGGTAGAATAATGCAAGAAAACTTCCGTTTTTCCAGCGTGTTCCCTAATTAGCTCAAATGTTTGCTGCTGATGCAGCCATGGGTCTTGTGATCCCTAGGATGCAATTACAGGGCAGAGAAAGGAACCACAAATGCTCCAGATAAATTTTGATTTGCAGGGTAACTGTCAGACAAATGCTGTGGCAAAACCTCTACAGAGTACTTGAAGCATCTGAGTGTGCCGATTTTTGTCTGTTTCTCCATTTTCTCTGAGGTGTACTTGTGCTTTCATTTGATTTTGGATACGCATATTTTCTTCAGGTTATTTACATTGTGATAGTCTAAGTGCAAAATGTTCTTCCTCCTGCATTCCTCTGAAGCTCTTGGGTTCCGATGCGTTTCCCATTCACACAGAGCAACTCTGAACATCCTTAATATAAAATAAGTTGCTTTCTACTGGAAGACAGTAGGAAGAAAGTACAAATGGTGAGTTTCTGAGAGAAACCAAAGTGGGCATGTCTTCTAAATAGGCTGGAGTAATTCAGGGTGAAAGCAGAGACTAATCTGGCTGCAGAATTTTAAGAATTTATCCCCACAGCTGTTTCCTTCATCCTTCTGCTGGAGACAATCATCCCTGGCGCAGGGATAAACGTGTTTAGGGCTCAGCTATCTCACGCACCATCTTAATGTGGATGGCTAGTAAAACTGCCCAATGGTCTTTGTGTTGTAGATCAGGAAGATCCAGTTGTGTCCGTACTGACAGGCTGAGGCAAGCTAGAGAATGCTTTCTGGTGCTGCCATGGCTGTCATTCAGAGAGGGTGCCCGCTGGAGGGTGTTATATTGCCTTCATGGGCTTCGCACCTGAGGTTCCTATGCCTTGAAACCAGGGCGTGGAAGATGGGACTGGTGCATGAATGAGCCTGCCCTGATGTAGCTGGGATGCAGTTAGGGTGCAGAACTGGGAAGAGAAAATACTGCTGAATTTATTATTTTAGTACAGATGTAACCTAAGTGTTCATAAGATGTGGCTCTCGCATTACTGTAGTCTTTGTATTGCCTGATAAAATCCTGTGACCATGAATGAGGAAAGAGTTTAAATGCCTGTGGTGATTTGCCAGAAAGGAATTAGGGTAGGCCGGCTCAGGCTGATTGTAGGAATTCTCAGCCTTCTTATGTTGTAAGCACTCATCTCACCATGATGAAGTTTTGCAGTCTTGGCTTTCTTTAAAGTCTGTCACTGCCCTTGCAATCTGGAGTAGCAGCAGTAAGCAACAGTGCCTTTCATTGTCTCCAGCTAGGCAGGAGACTGGGATCACTCCTGCAGAGTGTGTAGTGGCCTTCCATCCCTCTCATGGCAAGGTTAGACTCTAATTAAAGCCAATCTTTGAGGAATTTACAGCTATTACAGAGCACTCCCATCTGTGAGGTGAGCTTCTGAGGGAGGATAATGCTTGTGCTAGTGTTTCTGCACTAGTTTCCTGTTCTCATCCAGGTGCAACTCAAGCTGTTGGTGATTATCTTTAAATCCAAGCATGTCTGGGACCTGTTATCTAAGACACAGCCTCTTGCCCCATACTAAGTTGTGGGACATACAAGTGGCTGTTTGTTCCTGAGGTGAAGCTTTCCAAGGGAGGTTATGGGGGTTTTCCTTTTAGAAAGCTTCTCATCTCAGGAATTTGCCCCTTCCCCTTCCTCCCTTCTCTCCCCTTGACAGCCTGCCAACCACAGGTTTTAGGAGTTTCCATCAGACCGTATGGATTAGCTGTTGTCCCTTTTCCTCTGTTTTGGTACGTGTCATTTTCTAGTTAATAACTTGTGTGGCAGTAGCTTTCTCGAAGCGGTTGTTTGGTAATGTCATGCATTGTGGGTACTTTGTGGAGTGATTCTCTACCTCTTCTTCCTAACCCTCTAATTTTAAGAGGAGTAATTTTGGTTGCTGTAGCCATAGGAACTATACAGCTCTATCAATGAAAATGTGCAATGCAAACGTATCTTAGAGTTTAATAAATGATCAGTAATTGGTTTATGAATGGCTTTAAATAGTTCATAATTCAACAGTTAGGTTGTTTATAACTATCCTACCTTCTGATTTTTAGATTTTTTAGCTATTTGTAAGACATGTACCGTTCATGTTTGCAATGTGTATCATTCCTTTCTCACTATCCCTTTGCAAAGTATCCATAAAAAAGCATTAATAAGAAGCATCACTAAACAGGGATTCATACTATATATTTGTGGGGGAGGAAAAATTTCATTTTCCTGTGCAAAAAAAAAATCACTTGTGCTTAGTTTAAGAAAATAAAAGATGTTTGGGATCTGGTGGAAAGGCTCCCAGATCTTCTGTCTCCTTTTCTCTTGCTCTCACTTTTTTTTTTGTCTATTCGTAGATCTTCTTGTGATAGAGCAATGTTTCAGTGTCCTCGTTAGGATTCTCCAGAAAACTGATTTCTTCCCCTGTCTTCTTGAGGTTGATGGCTGCCTTCCCATTTCCTCTTCTGGAAGTTGTCTGTTCCAATACCACAATAGTAAAGATTTGGATTTGTTAATACAGCACTGGTTCTGGTTCCAATAAGTTTTAATTGTAGTGAAATGGCAAGATGCTTCATGTGATTTGTCCTGGTCTACCCTAACTGCCGAGTAATGGCCAGTATCATATTTGTTCAGTCAATCCTACAGGGCCAGGCTCAGCCACAGACGCGTTTTGGAGTGAAGACAAATTGTGAAAAACGGGTGTCGGCACCCGTCCATTTTTCTGTAGCTGAATCCAGAAGTGCTCAATTATATATATTACTGTAAAGGGAAGAATCTTTCTGTCAACATCTATAAAAACTATTGAGGTATCCAATTATGTAAACTATTATACCTCTAGAAACTGTGAATGTGTAAAGAACACTCTTAGCTTGCAGAGATTTCCCTTACAAGAGGAAAAGTGAACGTTACCATGGTAGTTCTCACTGTCTTGTGTTAGCTTCCTTTTTGCACGCAATTTGTAGGAGGAGGGTGAGAGTGCTGCATGAAGCTAAAAAAAGATTGGAGAACTGTGCAAGGACATAGCTGATGGGTCCATAAATGGGTAGACCACCAGCCAACCTTTTCTGGGACACCAGAGGAGATAAATAACAGCACGGTCTTTCTGAATCTTAAGGAGTGTGGGGTGTGTTGGCGGCTTTCCCATTCAACCAGGACGGATGTCTGGGTTTTTCATACCTGTTTATTCCTTGTAGGCAGGACAAGGAAGAAAGCTTTAAGTTATCTCACTCAGTGAAGTTTGGTGAAATATAATTCTGGTTGGATCGCTGTGACAGGATGACTAAAGTGCCCTTCAAAGCGTCACTCAGAACAGCTTATGTTTGCTCCGGGTTTATCCTGAAACAGCTGGTCTTGCCTCAGTTAGGCAGAACTTAATGAAAAAAGGAATTAACCATGATCCTTTGACAGCAGCATCTCCCACATTGTTATGCTCGTAAAAAGAAAGTAAAACAGCAGTGTTAGCCACAGCTTCCTAAGAGCCTGTGAATCCCGAAGTCTCTTGCTGTTCGTAAGGGATACAGCTGCATCTTGCAAGGCTGCGCTGACGCCCCCTCCATCTGGATTTGTCTTGAGCAATTTGTACATGAGAACTGGTCCTTTGTGCTGCTGTAAGCTGCCTTACAGTAGTGCTGGACAAATATTCATGAAGACAGCCTTTGTCTGAAGAATGAGTTACAGTCAAAAGGCATATTCCCACCTTCAAAATGCCAGAAAATTTATTACAGCTTTCAAGAGTTCTCCTTGAATCTCAAATAATTGGAGGTTTTTCTGCCTCAGAGCTTGAGGCCTTGTCCTTTCAGGACTCTGATTCCGATTCGAACTATTGCTGTATGAACATTAATGGATTTGATTATTCTTCAAGAGTGTCCTCACTTTACATGTTCAAGAGCACGTGACTCGTGGCTTCGTTCCCAGGGTCGCAGTCAGAATTCCTTTTGCATTCTTTTTTCCACACAGTACATGCAGTGGCAATGAACACTTTCAGTATTCATCGTGCCCAAGGGAATAAAGCAAAACCATCAGTGCTACAGCATTTTCTTATGGTTGTTATCTCTAGAAAAAGTTTCTATTTTATGAAGATAAGCTCACCAAGGAGTAATATATGATAGGATGGACTCCTTTAATCAGTAACATGCAGTTAAGTACACAGATGAATGACAACCAAAGAGGGCCAAAAATGTAATCACCAAAATGATTAACAGATAAATTGCTCAGGAATGGCCCGAAGCCTTTGAATAACTATGAAGACGACATCTTATGCTTTTGATTAATTCCTGAATATTCATTTCTGATCTCTCCCTTTTCTGTATTGTCATCCCCAAAACCCAAATCGAGCCATTCTGCAGATGTGCCATCCATTTCAAATCCAGGATGGCTTTGACTTGAGGGAGTGTAGATAGGAGAAGAATTTGGCTCTCCACAGGTAAGGTTCAAAATTTAAGAAACAAATGCTGTGGTAAAACCCTGATTACCCAAGGAACAAGAGAGACCCCGTGATAACCGGGAGGTTAGGAGAATTAGAGAAGCTGGCCAGGAGACTTGAGAGGTGACTGATGACCTCCCTAGGTTCCCATCAGTCAGCTGGGGTCCCCAGGGACCGCTGGGTCAGCGGGAGGTGGCAGCTGTGCTCCAGGACTTCTGTGATCAAGCACATAGTCTTCATGCACTGGTCAGATTTCAGCACATAAAGCTTTAAAACTGATTTTCAGTATTCACACTTTTCACTTAGGCCATCAACAGCTGTGGGAAAAACTA
The DNA here is from genome assembly GCF_011004875.1 of Balearica regulorum gibbericeps. Classification (NCBI taxonomy): domain Eukaryota; kingdom Metazoa; phylum Chordata; class Aves; order Gruiformes; family Gruidae; genus Balearica; species Balearica regulorum. The sequence continues at coordinate 8,214,860 of NC_046187.1, read as the reverse complement.
GAAAATTATGACAAGCGGCGGTTTCTTACAATTTGAGCTATTAGTAACTGAGAATTTACAAACTCTGCCATATGCAGCTGCAACAAGCCATCCTGTAACTGGGAAACTGCAAATATGTCAAAACCAGCAATAAATATCTACAAGTTTCTATAACAACAACAACATTGCTCAACCACCACCACAAGAAAATGCTTGTTAAGGCCTAGATCTGCTTAAAATAGAGAGTTAAAGAGGCTTGAGAAACTGTTTTTCTGAGGCTGAACTTGCCATAGCTGATTTAGTTCTCCTGTAGGCTTGAAATTGCTCAGCCAGAGGACTCCCATTCTCACAGGAGGAAGCTACTGTCTTAAAACTACACGTTTTAAATATAACAGCCTGTAATACTAAACACCTATGGCACCAGAACTCTGATTTACAAAGCTTTATAAGGAACTTTGTGTAGTGGCCCAGAGATTTCTTAGTCTTTGGGAGAGGAAGCAGGCATCCCTTCTCACTTCAGGCAGCTTATTTACCGTCTGAATTAATTAAAGAAATGCAGTGATTGGCACCATTCAGAGAACAGCGAACAGTGGCACAAGGTGAACAGCCTGAGCCTGTGGGGAGAGCCAGGGGAGAACTTCTGCTTTAATTCTGAAAACAAATACGTTGTGTGAACACAGCCATAAATGTTGAAAGTTGAATTTGGAGATTGCTGCCTTGGCGTATTTCTTCTGCTGGGGTCAGAAACAGGAATTGGGATGCAGATAGTTACAAGGAGATATTGGAAGAGTGGGACATTGGTTGAAATTGGTGATCTGTAGAAGGTTTATAGGAGGGCTTCTGTTAGCATTAAGTGGTCCCAGTGTCTTCAGGAGGTCCTCTGAGGACACAGTAGTTTTAGTTGCCTCTTACGCTGAGGCAGCCTTGAAATATTCACTTGGTTTGTAATCTCAAAGTTCGTATTTCACTGCAATACTTTAACAAAAATCACAACAGAATACTGAATCGGACTAATGAGAACTCAAAGCTTTATTTCTTTTTTCAGGGTGTAGAAAATGTTCTCTGTGTAGCTTCTAAGATACCGCTTTATCACTGTCTTGCTTGTTAGAAGAGGACAGATAAAGAGAATCATTTCCATTTTAAAGCTGAAGGACTGAGGCACAAAGAAGGCAGGACTTACTTAAATTCAACCTGAAAATCTGTGGTGGGGTGAAGAACTGGTATCCTTAAATGCCAGGCTGGCAGAGGGCTTCATCTCTAAATGCTTTGTAAATAATCACGTGGATTATGCTGTGGATGCGTTAAGTGTGCTGGCCGACAGATGAGTAAGCTGAGGAATACAGTCTTTGGAACACTTGGCTCATAGGAAGTCTCTGGATGTGAATCCAGTTTCTCCAGGGAGTGTTTTGTCCTTTAGTCATTTGAATGTCCTTTTAATGCTGAATTTATGAGACTGTGTGTTGAGAAAGCTTAATGGTGTAAGAGTACACTTCTACAGGCAGAAGGCAGTGAGCTGGTACCCACAGCTCAGCCACGTCCGCTAGTGTGGAGCATGAAGGCAGTAAGAGTCTCTAGAAAAATACGATGTGTGAATTTGAACTTTGATGAGAAAATATATCATTCTGCCTTAGACCCTTAATTGTTACAGTTTTAATATCTGTCTTCTGACCTTTCAGAGGCAGACGAGAGTCTAAAGAAAATAGAAGTGATTTCAAATCTCAATGAATATCAGGGTTTTAAAGCTAAAAAAATGAAATATACCTATATTTTGAAAAAATGAAATATATCTAGTGAATAGCAAATAGCAGGAGAATGAGATCATGTTAGCATCTGCAAGCATATACCTTACATTGCAGATGAGAATCTCAAGTTGTTATTCAATTGCATGTTGTAAAAACTTTTCTGTTATTAATTGGGCTTTTAATACTGTGCTCAAGGGAAGCTATGATGACTTTATGGGTGTGGGCATTAGGCAGACATTAAAGCAACATGTTAAAAATGACACGGGGTGGAATTTTCACAAAGCTGTAGTGATTTCTTCGTAACTTAAAGCCTTTAAATCGGGAATAGATCTCTTTCTGAAGAACATGCCATAACTTAGATGGAATCTGTAACCTTGATGTAAAACTCAGTCATGTTCAGTGGTCTGTCTTGTGGAGAAGGTCCTACTGGAAAGACAAATTGGTTCCTTTCAGCTATATGAATGAAAGAAGCTCTTGACTTTTAGGTCTGTAACTTTAAACATGTCTGCAAGAAAAAGTGTGTGAGGATGTGTGTGTTAGGAAATAGGGAAGATTTTGGAAAAAATGTTCCTATGGTGGACAGTAAAACACAGATCTCTTCTGTATTTTCCCAAAAATTCCAAGCGAGTGCAAGCTAGGAAGGAAGGAATCAGCAGGAAAAGCTACGGACGTTTGCAGAAACTCACTGAAGCTAGGTACAAAATCTCTTCAAGTCTAAGTACTTTATCACTGAGCAAGGCAGTAAATCTGTGGCTTGCAAAGACTAACGTAAATGGAGCCTTAGGAAGGCAAGTTCTTGGTCTAAACAAATCACGTCTCTTTTTGAGTCTAATGTGGTTAAAGAACAATTTTTTCTGCAGTTCTCTCTCTGTGTGTGTGTGTGAAGTGATGAAATGGATATAGCAGAATATTATGGGAAATGTAGCCGCAAGAGAAGGTGGGAGGACTCAAATACTTAAGAAAATCTCAGGAGGATGGGCCTTCATCTGGTGAAATTCAGCATAGATCCTTATAAAATGTTCAGTGCTCTTGTAGTACAGTTACATGGATTTACACCACATTGTGTCTGGTCTAAGAATGATGAAGAGAGTTCAAAGGGAGAGGGCTTACCTATATGCTTGGGCTCTTTTTCCAAATGCCTAACGGGAGCTGATTAAATGCTTGTCTACTGCTGGAGGCAAAACAAAACAAAAACTTCCCCCAGAAAATAGTCCAGATAAATCTAGTGGCTTAAAAGGTAGCTTTCCTCAGCTAGTCAAAAGGAACAAATGGGAAACACGGAATAATAGCCCAAAACATGAAATGACAGATGACTCGCCATTAGAGGGCAGGAGGAAATGGGTTAATCAAAAAGTGGAATAACCACAGCATTCCACCTGTGATATGAGAATGTAAATTGGTGAGGGAAATGGTATGTAGTGCTTCAGAGCTTGCTTAAATACTTCTTTCTGTAATAAAAATAAAAAATGAAGAAATACAGCAGACATTTGATTCTTAAGGTGCATTTCAGAGAATGTTTCATAAGCAGCTCACCCAGGGAGTAGAGTCACATCTGGCCCAATGTCTGTTTTGGTTGCAATGTTAAATACTACTTTGCTTTGGTTCTGCATATATCCAGTACAGTAAGTCCCAGAAATAATAAGGAAATATAGTGATACCGTAGAATTACGCTGGTTAAATTAACATATGAGACAGGAATACTGTGAATATTCTAAAGACTGTATCCCAAGTTATATGGGATAACCTGTACGTTGTCTTTGAGAAGGATATGAAATACTGTTGGCATCGAAGGATCTAGTGTATCATGTCTGTGTAGAAAATGATTATATAAAAATTGTGGCTAAAGCAATCAGAGCATAATATTTTGTATTCCAGCCTCCAGAACTGTGATGCGGTATGTGTGTGCAGGAACCAGATGGGCATTACACACAGATCATCTTAGGCAAGATGAGATTTACCTGCGCTAAATGGGATGGCTAAGTCTAAGTTAGTCAGCCTAAGCTCACTTCATAGTCAGTGGGTGTAATGTCTCAAGGGGCAAGGCATTTTATCCTGAGATAGGCTCTGCAGTAACGTGACCGAGTTGGTTTCTGCAAGTGCCAGGCTGTCTGTGGCTGCATTATTTTGTCCCTTTTTTAAGTTAACTGTTTTAATTTCTCAAGTGGAAAACATGACAATCCCCTTCCTTTTAGTATATTTAAAAGCTTGAAAAGAGAAGGAAGCATTTTGCTGTAGGTCCTGCCACTTTTTTTTTTTTCTCTCCATGCCTTATTCTAAGCCTTCTAGAGAAGCAAAATGTAGTTTTATTCATACAGCTCCTGTGGAGGGACTCTCAGCAGTTTCCCTTTTTTTTTTTTTTTTTTTTTTTAATTTTTTTTATTTAAAGCAGCTCTGAGTGGCAGTGAGAAGGAAGAATGAAGAGTGCTTTGCAACTTCATACATCGTGTGGTACTTCTGAATCAGAATATTCTATGGAGAAGAGGAGTTCGGATTTTTTCTGGTAGGTTTACCAGATGAAAAGATACGTAACTTTTACTAACACTGTATAACAAACAAGAAGTTGTTTTAGTCAGAATAGATAAGCATAGGACAGATACCTCACCATGTTCTTATTGCTGCTCCGTGACACACCTTCCACTTACTAACTGCAGATCAGGCCTTCAGTTTGGAATAAAAAATCCTGGGTACTGGCAATTGCAACTGAAAGATTAATTTAAAGAAAATTAGGCAAGAGAAAAGTACTTTGGAAGGTTGGAGAATATCACTCTAATAATGAAAAAATGAGTAAGTCAAAGCCCTGAGTCCTTCTGGTTTTCCAGCTGAAGGGTGAGCAAGTGGAGGACTGCCTTCAAGCAAACAGCAGGCAGCTGCTGCCTCAAGCAGCTCAGCTTCCAAAGACACAGGTACAAGAGTCGGAACTTGCTTCTTCTGGATTCTGCCTCTGAAAGACACAGCCCTGACCTGAGGATGCAGATCCTACCTAGTCTGTCAAATATCCAACCCTGCTTTGAGCCGGAAGCTGGACTAGATGACCTCCTGGGCTTCCTTTCAAACTGAATTATCATAAGATCCTGTAATCTTAATCTTTCTTGAACCAGCCTTTGCCATAAGAAGGCTAACAGCGTAAGGAAAACTGTCAGTAGGACAAGAATGGAAAGTAATTGATGCCAATAGGATTTTGGTAGTTGGAGCCCAAAAGTGGATTTACTGTATGGTGGAACCACTGCCTAAGCATTTTCTTCTGAGTTGAAAAGGACAATGAGAGAACACATTGTCTTTGAATATGTTGGAATAAAACCAGTAAGTTTCTTAGCCCTGAAAATGCCGTTGCTCCCCTGGAGTACTTTTATTTTTTACGACTGCATCCTGGAGCATCCTAGTATGAGTCAAATGTTTTATGTTTCCCATTGTACTACATACATGGGAAATGTATTGTTTTATCTTTCCTCTTTTGGATTTTGATTTTCTCTTGCATTCCTTTTGGGTGGCACAAGCAGTTCAGAACAGACCCTGTGCTTTTCTAACGTTTTATCGCCAAGAAATGTTACTGATGCACATGAAAGGACAGTTTTCTGGGGAAAACAATACTTATCACTTTCTACTGTTAGTGTCTCCCATCTCTACCTTTCCTCCCATCTTTCTTCACTCAGTTCTTGCTACTGACCCTGTAAAATGGCTGTGGTGATATGCTCTTGAGTGTTAGTGATGAAATGAAGGATTCATAGCTTTGCAACCTGAAGATCTCTGCTGATCTGCAGGCCAGGTGCAGTTATGACAGAGAAGTCTGCAATGCACTTTCCCACACTGTTCTGCCAGGACAGTTCGTACTTTTTCCATGTGTGTTTGCCTGGATGGGCTCTGTGGATTTCTGTTCATTGTACCCACAGTAGAAAATGTTTTAGACTAGACGTTTTCTTTTTCTTTTTTTTTTTCCTTTTTCTCTCTCTCCACAAAAGCAGAGAAGAAATGTTTTTAATGCATTTCTTCCAGTAGGTTTCTGGAACCAACTATTTAGGAAAAAAAAAGAGCAGAACATTTCTTTTCTCATTATTAAATATTATATTGTATATAAAATACCAGAGGATTTATTAAACTGAATCCTTTTATTACCTTTTTATAATGAGAAAAGTTTATTAGAGAACACAGGGTCATAAAGCCTTTTCCTATAAACATCTTAAATGATCTATTTGGGCTTCAGTCTGCTCTTTCAACTCCTTCAAACACTACCACCTCAGCCGCTCATTGCCAGCCCGCCCGGTCATCTGGTCAGACCGCTGGTAAATGTCTGTTCCTCTTGCAGAGCTCCCTGTGCCCCACCTTCTGGCTTACACTGACTGTTCCTTCTGGCACAATAGCTTCAGCCTTTTCAAGCCCAGAAAGGATCCATTTCAGGGCTCTATGCTGACCTTTTCTTTAGCACAAGGAGAACAACCCCAAAGTGTAAAGGGGGAAATATCCATCTCCTCTGGCATGTTTGCCCCCGCTGAAGTCAATGACATCCACAAAGAAAATAAGGGTCTGCCTGCTACTTTGTCAAGCTGCGTTTCACTGCCCTGACCTGCTCCTGGTGGCGCTGGGGGAACTCTTGGGCAGAGGAACTGAATTACTGTCAGTGGGCTGCGAGTACAGCATCCTGCTGGAGTCAGACCTGTTGTCACCTGATGGCAGCGCACGAGGACGAGCGCACAGGATGGCCCTCGTGGACCGATTGTAGCTAAATAAGCCTGTTGCGTGAATTAATACCCCAGAAATTAAATATTGGTTTCCATTTACAGAGTGAATACAACCTTCAAAATTAGTCTGCAATGAAGAACCGAAGCATTCTGCTACTGCTGTTGTTTCTTGTGTTCTTGGAATTCAATTGAATTCTGAATTTGATCTTGATAACTAGTGAAAACCTGGTCATGGAACCGTCATCATGAATTTTGAACACAACAATGTTGCTGAAATGGTTAGGAGATTTTATAATTTTCAGAGTAAAGGGTCTGGAGTAAAGTATTGTTTAGGTCTGCCCAGTGAATCCACACAGTTGATGTGTACCCAGAATTCTGTCACTTAATCGGTCTCTCCATAGGCCTGAAAGACATGTTCCTACGATATTTTTCTCTGTTCTTATCACTGATACAGCTATATCGATCAGAAAAATGTTAGAGTACATGTGCCCTTTTTCTGCATGAGTAAAAGAGAATTATATTGTTTCATGTCTCAAACCTCTTTTGGCACCTATAACTTCTTATAAATTTATTGAAATTGGCAAATTGACTGCATGAGAAGAGATTCAAGAGTTGCATCAGTTGGATCTGGGTTAGTTCCTGACTGGATGTGAGTTATTTCTGTTGTAGGCAACATACACTCAACTTTGAGATGCTACCTGCCCCTGTTTGGAGCTGCCTACCAGCTGAAACCCTTAGAAGAATAACTGCAACTAGATCTCAATTTATAGCATAGAATTACTATAGAAATAGAATGTTGAATAAATCACGCATGCTTTTTAGGAAAGATAGCTGTTATTGTCATCTCCAAAAACCATGGTCAGGCCTTAAAGGTTAAAAAGGTTAAAAAAAAAAAAAAAGGAAAGAAAAAGAAAGGGAGAGAAGTTAAAATAGAGAAGTGAAGAAGAAAGTTTGAAGTTGCTTTAAAGACTAGCTGTAGTGCTTTTTAATTCATTATCAAGAAAGAGAAAATGTGAACAGTGAGGGTATGGAAAATAATAGCAACAAATCTAAAAATTTAAAATTAATTGGTTCTGAGAATGTCCAGAAGCCTTTCTAATGATACATGACATATGTAAGGCTTCATTATTAAGAGGTAATAAGGTGAAGTTAAGTTCTTTTTCTGAACAATTTTGAAACCTAAGGAAACAGTCCTGAACAGATCATTGGAATAAAAAGTTCATTGATCTTTCTTCCCCTTTTGATTCCTTTATAAAAACTGTAATACTAATAATAGTATCTACTTTCTGAAATTTTTACATGAAATAATTTCAGTAGACTTATGGGATTGTTCATAAATGGTCTGAAGCAAATTTTTATTTTGACTTGTGCAAATACAGAATTAAGTAGTCTTTTTTTAACACAACAACAAAACAACAAAAAACCTACCAAAAACCCCCAACAAACAACTACCTTAAGTAACACTGTCATTTCTGTTTTCTAGCTGGAAAAAGCAGCACCAGAAAAAAAATCAGTGGAAAGTAAATTATCCTAGGATGAGAGTGTGTGACACACCAAGGAGAAAGAGAGAGGAGACTAGCAGGCCTTGGGAAATCTTTAGAACGTATAAAACCTTTTCCTGTCATCTTCTCCAGCAGAAGTAGCGTTTGTTTTTGGCTATGTACCTGGACACCAGATTTAAAAATAGCTTGGTTCCTTCCTGCCTGAGGAAGAGAGAAAGACGTAAGCCAGATTTATTGGCTGACCTACAAGCTTTACATTTAATTTCTCTCTGGTCACATTTCTTGAAGACGTTGCTTTACAGACAGGGTGGTCAAAGCAGCAGTTCCACTGCTGATCCACGTTAATCTAGATATTTGCAGGCATATATGCAAACGTATTTGTTCAGGTGTTGCATTCAGAGGAGTGCTCCCTCCCAAACATTTATATACACAAAAATACTTCGAACAAATATTCCCAGAAAAGCAAACCAAAATTAATGCTTGCTTAATCATACAGGGGGGAATTTCCAAAGTGCTTAGCGTTGCTTGGATTATGCTCCCCGACGTTTGTGAGAGCTTTCAGTGCAGGCAGTGATAAAAAAGTCAGAGTTAGCTTAATCCTTTAGAAAATTATATGAATTTTTGCTTGCACTTGTTTTTCTTCAGAATCGGTGGGGATATGTTTCTGTGGCACTATCTTCTGGCGTAGAATGGAAATACCATCACATGGCTTCCTTGGCATTTCATCCTGAACTCGGTCTCTGAGCCTCCGCAAACTGCGTAATCAGGGAGATGGTAAGCGGAAGGACAGAAACGTACTAATTTTGGGGCCTGGTATATTTATAGCGCATAAGAAGATGGTTCATTCCAGAAGAGTGGTCCTGAAGCATCTTCAGAGACATAGCCACAACTGGCTTGTTTTCTGGGGGCAGTTGAGGAAGTGTTCATTATTTTCAGGGAAATTTAGGAAGCATATACTCTTAAGTAAAGCTGCCCAAGATGATAAAGTTTTTGCTACCATTTGTCCCTCAAAAATAAATTTTTATCCTAACAATATTTGACTTTGAAGAAAAAAAAACCCCAAACCATGCTTGACCTTAACTCTGTGATCTATGATAGTTTTTGTAGTGCTGATATAGATTAATGTAAGTTTAGCAACATGATTTACCTATTAATGATGATGGCATATGACTAAAATAGATGTCTGAAATTTATATAATGACTGATCATATATGCCTACAAAGTTGCAGATATGCACACTCTATATAAATATATATAAATATGCATGGGGTTTTGTGTATCATACCTGTCATTTAAATATACTAAGACATATGAACGTTACAGAACTTTCCCATTTTGGGAGATGTTTCTAAAGGCTGTCATACCCCCTGGGCTGCATTGGCTTCCAGCACCACAGTCAACGCGACTTTTAATTTTAAGATTAAATCGACGTATAAAACCAGAATTATTTGGCATGTGCTTGCATACCTGTCTTAACTCATTCTACTTAGCATGATAAAATAACAGTGAAGCTGAGATGGCATGAGACTTGATATATATGAAAACCAGAGTGCAAGCTCTCCCTCAGCTGTGGCTGTGTACTGTGATCACAGACACCGGGCAGAACCCATAATGCTGCGTATTCACTGCTCTTGGTACCTGGAGTAGTTTAAGCTAGGATGTTTACCATCATGTGTGCTGCAGTCACCCTTTAAATTTCTTTTTTTTCTTTGATTACATCTTAAGTCACTGTAGGACTTTCAAAGATCCTTCTCCGTACCACTGAAATAAGAGGAAGGAAGAGAAGATACCAACTTTCAGCGTTTCTTTTAGAAGACAGCATTTTTGAGAGCCAGAGGGAAGTACTGTAACTAAAAGCTGCTGCTGAGGCTCTAATTCATGAATTATTAAGTAATGAAGTATTTTGCCATGTAAGCAGTTAAAGCTCCTGTCACCTTTTGAGCTGGTGATTCCAAAGCAACACTGGTGTCTGTATGACTGTTAATGGAGCCACACAAAGTTTTTTGTCTGTTCAGATGCCGGGCTTCTTTGTTTTCAGTTGATCCACGTAAACAGGGTGGTCAAATGGCTAGAAGGTGCCTGAAGTCTCGAAGAGGATTTCTCAGTAAGTCTGAAGTGTCACTGGATGTGATTTAAACAATTTCTTGTGTGGAGAGTAAAATTTATTATCTGAAAAAGCTGTAAAATGACTGCATGTTCTGCACACCCTTGTATTTAGGATCTGTCAAAAAGGACAGATCTACTCTGCAATGACATGGAAACAGGAGTATTAAAATAGCTGACTGTTGAAATAAAATAGCAATAGTGGGATGAGATGACATGGTCGAAAAATCCTTTAAAGAACCAGCACCTAGTTCTAAAAATGGATTTGTCCCTGGACAATTGTTTTCTTTACAAGTAGGATCAAAAGTTTACATGGTTGGAGAACAGATCTGTTTTCCTTCTGATTCTTAATTTCTTGTTCTCTGGGCACCTGAAGTGTTGTAGAAAGGCTAGGAACTGTGCTTCCAGAGCTGAGTATCAGTTTTACTAAAAGAATAAATTTGCTTTCAGCTGAGAATTTCTTTTTAACAAATAAGCTGTTTTACAGCTGAGCAAAATCTATAATCCCAAGTGCTAAGCTGTGAGGGATGGTTCTTTCAATGCTCAAAACACTTGAAAAGTTGGAAACAACAACAAATTGGTTGTGAAACGAAATTACTCCGCTAACGCTGGGAAGGGTTTTCAAGTAATCCTTGGTTCAGTCACTAAATTATCGTACCTATGGCCCTCTGCTTCTGATGTAGATATTTCCAATAGCAAAAGGAAACTGTGAGTAGAAGCCTTCAGACACAGTGTGATTAAGTCAAGGATATCAAGACATGGATCTCTGAGGACCAAGGACATGAACCCAAATAGGACTGATTTGCTTTCCAGTTTTTTAAGAGCTCATGTTAAAACACACAGCTCTGTCAATAGAGCTCAAGAGATAGCTTTTACATTGTAGTTACACGATGCCTGTAATAGGGTTCAGTTATCGTGCTAACTGTATGTGAGGGATCTGCAAAAATTTTCCAGGGTTGTAGGAGAAAAATAAAATGAATGCAGTCTGCTTCACATAACTGTCTGCAGTGAACAATAAAATGGCTGTAACAGGGATCATTTCTTCGCATATGGAAAAAATATAGGTTTTCTATGTATTTGTAATATATTTGCTTAAAATTTATTGCACATATATTTAAAATATATATCCCCTGTATAAAATACTGTATGTTTCAAATGGGACAACTTTGCCAATTTTCATAGTATTTCAAGTATGTGGTATAACAAAAGGCATTCAAAGTATCATTAAAAATTGATACTTTTGGAACACTTAAAATGTAGTTATATGTTGTCTTGAGTATTTTTAAAGAAGCATGCGTGCAGAGAATTTTTCAGATATATAATTAATAGGCAGAAAACGGAGATCCCCCTCCCCTTCTGTGGCACGCGTGACAAGATTTAGTCCAGAATAATAGTGTACAGCAGACTGAAGGTATGTTCGTATGTTCTCTCCCTGTGCTTTGCATAGTAACAGCGTAGTATTTTCCATCAGCTAGACTTTTCAGTACTCTGATGATGCAAAGTATCCCTAGGCAGCTAAACCCAGATAAACCAGCTTTACAGCTGTTCTGCGTTGCCAAAGGAGTGCAAAGCAGCTGGAACATATTGGTGAATCTGGTCTTACATCTTTTCAGTGCATTCAGAAACCAATGTGGGTTGCTTTTTTTTTTTTTCTTAAACGTACAGCAGGTTGCTGTGTGTAACACGACCCTAGAATGCTGTGGGAAAGGCTGTGTTGTATCCTGAAATGAGAAGCTAACGTGGTTCAGAACTAACAACTCCTCGATGTGCAGTACTCAGGCCAAGCTCTGCCTTCAGAGATAGGATATAAGTAACTGGGAGCAATGCACTTGCTTTGACGGACATATTTTATTCTTGGAAGTCGCTCAGAAATGAACCTGGAGCACTAATTCCCCAATGGCAGTTTAACAAAAATAGAGTAACTGAAGGTACAGAAAATCCTACAGTGGCCAAACAGTGCGGGGGTAAGTTGTGCCTGAAGCTGAACAGGAAATAGATTTCCTGGCCCACAGGGAAAAGAAAAAAAGGGGGGTTATGGAATGTAGAACTTTTCCTACTTTGCATTTGGATGAAAATAGCAATTAAGGAAAAAAAAATGATGAACAAACCCCTTCTATCCTTAGGTTAAGTGTACAGCTTGCTTCAGCTTTGCATGAGACTGAGGTTCCAGACCTCTTATCTCTGAGTCAAACCAGGACTTCAACTTCAGTCTCTGTACCCGAGATGAGTCTCCGGATGCCTGGCCTTTCAGGTACTGGAGAGAGGGGTCATAGTAGGAAGTCCTGGGGTTTAAACTGAAGTTGTGTCTTGGACATGGAGCACTCTCCTTGAATTTTAAATTGATACACTCCTACAAAGGGTTTGGTTTTGGCAAATCTGCACAATTTGAAGAGAAATATTTTTGTTATAAAATAAAAAAAAAAAATCTGAACATCTGTAGTGCTGTCGCCATTTTGGGCCAAATCTGCTCTGCCAGCACCTAATCCTGTGATTCATGTTCTAAGCATCTAACACCGAAATTCCTCTCCTCAGGAGTCATGTCCAGCCCCTGTCCTGCACCACCATTTCCAGCAGCCTGTTTGCTGCTCCGAAGTTCCTTGGGTGCCAAAAGTGTCAGGGCTTGCTGTGCCCAGAGACGCCTTGACTGCAGTGTGGTTAAATGCCCGTGTGCCTGCTGGCAGACGGCGTGTCAGACACCATGTGCACGCATCGAGCTCACCTCATAAATAGCGCTGGCTCTCTGGGCAGAAGCAGTGCTGCCGCGGCAGCTGCCGTCGTATCGTGTAATTGCTCAGCATTTTGCCTTGTGTCCAGGATGCTGATTTGTTTTGGTTTTTTTTCCTCTGCCTGAAGCAAATCAAAGACACACTTCTGTGAGGATCTCCCACCACTGGGATGCTGGAGAAAGCAGATCACGCTTTCTGCCCATTCCATGGATGCTGTTAAAGTGTGCAGTGCTCCAAAAAGTTCTGAGAGCCTGCATATTAGTGCTTCATCCAAGATTTTGAAATGTTCACTAGACGAAGGACTGTAGCTCAGCTTTCCCTTGTGCTGGGAAGGTGCCTGATGATTTCACGCTTCCTTTTTGCTCCAGTTACTTTTTTAATTATTCCTAATGGGAGGGACTGAGCCTATTTCTCTACAAGCCGTAGAATATTTTGAAATGGGCAAACATCTTGTAGATATTAGGGCACAGGAAAGCTAAGCAGTTTGTTTAAAGTCCCACCAAGAGGTTCTGACAGCTAGAAATGGAACAGGCACCTTTTGATGCTTCATCCTCTATTTTAGCCATGAACTGTAGGTATTTCAAACTGTGATGTTTTCCTGTAAACTGAGCACTTGCTCTCTTCATTTTCTCCTGGATGTGACACCTTTACATGGCACTAGCTGTGCGATGGCAGTTGTGATCATCAATCACTTCCCTTATTTTGCAGGAAGGAAAGGTAGGAGGGGTGGAGCACTTTATGACTTATTACAATCTAGGTGCAGCCATTCATGGGGTTTCTGGATCCTCACGTGCCTCCTTTGGTTGTCAAGGTAATTCATTCTCCTGGTCCTATACCCCCTCGTTCATCCCAGAAATTCTTGTTTCCTATTTCCCTTTCATGCTAAAGTACTTTTTCCTGTAGGGAAGATGACAGGCAGGCAGCTTTTTCTTTTGAGACGTTTAGCTCCTGTAAGTACCTTCTGGTCAGGTAGACCTTGTTCTTAGCTGTTTTCTTAGACATAATCACCCAACTTCTGTCTGAAAAACACTGGGGCTGAGTCACAGACTATTTCTGAGGAGAGAGGAGGTTGTACTGAATGTGTACTGGGAGCTAGCAGAGCTGCCTCAGGTTATTTTCCTCTCAGGATACTGAATAGTGTCTGTAGCTTCCCAGCTGTTGAGCTCTGGTGGGCTTCACACTATAGAGCTTTAGTGGCAAGGGACAAACATGGCTTTGTTCTTCGTTTCTTAAAAATTTAATTATTTTTAAGGGATTGCAAACTTGATTGTGAACATGCTTTGACAGATATTCTTTGTTGATTTTTAAATTTCCATTCTATTAAATGGTTTGACAGTTAAAAAGTTAGCCATGGAAATCATAATCTACTGTAACTAAATACATAAAATCCAATAATAAAATTATGGGGGAAAACCCTGAAGACATTTATAAAGTAATATAGAAAAATGTAAATCATTCAAAGAAACACAAAAGCATGGTGTAATTCATAACTATGTTAGTCAAATAACCATGAATTGTTTTTATTAATAGAAAAAAGCCAAATTATATCTTATAGACTAAGCAAGTATCGGAAAACCCTATCTCCAGAGAGCTCCATCACATGCAGAAGCACTGAAAGCAGTATCCTCCATGAAGAAGGTTTCTCTAACTCTCTTCCAAGAGCAAGGAGCAAGTGTAGGTATAGCATCATCTCAGGTAATCAAATTTAGGTACAGCATTGGAGGGGAAGGGCTTAGACACAGGCGTTTGGACTCAGTCAGCTGAAATTGATATAACAGACCTGTGCTTGTTCTTAAGTAAAGCTTGTAAAGGACACAAAAAGACCTAAAAAATATATGACACTACTGGATCAAATATTTTTAAACAATTTCTGAAAATGTATTTTTTTTCAGAGTCTTAGTGTTATCTCTTTTTCTGTTTTCTCACTGTTGTTTAAATTCATATTTTCTTTTTTCTCCCTGCAGTTCTGGATGACTGGTGTAGATGTGATGTTGCTTATCATTAAATGGCATCAAATGACTACGCAACTTCCAGAAAGAAGATTGCTTGCTATTTTTTTTTGTGCTTACCATTAACTAACCACAGGTTCAATTAATTGGAAGTTAAACCTGGAGGTATTTTTCTAACTGTGGCCAATCATGTATATTCCTTGAAAACTTAGCCTAAGTTGCTTGCATAACATAATGAGCAATGTATTTGAACAGAATAATAAACAATCAGATGAAATCCTTTTCAAGCAAACCAGATGCTAATACTTTTCAGCAAAGTTCCAATGAAATGGTTAACTTTCTAAGGGGAGAGAAATATGTGCACCTTTACTGTTTGGTTATGATGATTAAACGTAAAAATCCACAATTAAGAGAGCAATCTTATGGCTCTTTCTATCCATCAAAATCCTGGACTGCTGTAAGTCTCAGGAGAAAGCCTTTTCTCACAAGAGTTATTAGAACAATTCTAAATCAGCTGCTGGCCAAAATGAACCTCTAAAGTTTTAGAAGTTCATAAAATGTTAAGTACATATTTCTTAGGCTGTTCCTTAGGTTGTTCTGGAGGACAGCTTAATCCGTCCTCTCGTCAGCATTGTTTTTTGCTCCCCAAGGGAATATTCTACAATGTGTTTCCTTTGACATGTAATACGACTGCAGTTCAGTGTAATCTCTTGCAAGATGATAGCGTGAATTATATAGAAGAAATGTTTTGCAGTAAGATTTAGGTTATTTCAGGAAAAGTTAACTGTTAGGCCTAGAGACCAAAACCTGTAAAATTCCTGAAAGTTGGCTGAACTAGTGAGTGCAGGACTCTTTTATGCACTTTGAGTTTTGAGAAAGCAAAAGCAGAAACCTGAATGGAATGCTGAAATGATTATTTGAGCTCAGATGGATGAAGAGCTGCTATAAGACCCATCTCAATTTTACCTTTATTTTGCTAAACTATATATAGATTAGGCACAGTCATGTCCATTAGTAATTTCTGTCTTCCTCTCATGTAAGCATAAAACTAGTTTAACAGAGTTTCCTGGGAAGAGCATGATGCATCCAAAACACACAAGTCCTCATCCAGCTTCCTGTCTGTAGGTAATGCTGCAGTCATTTTGGATTAGCGATAAACGGTCGTGAAATTGGAAACAGGTTCTCCCAGCTTTACACAAGAATCTGCAAAAACATGAATACTTGCACCCAGAAAGTGTGATTCCAATTCAAACATCATAAAATAATATACAGTGCATGCTTAACTGCATGCAGGGCCGTAAGAACATATTAAATGACATTGCCAGATGCCAAAGACAAATATGGTTTCAGCATTTAGATGTATAGGAATCTGGAGGAGACTATGGCTTAACTTGAACTACTGTCAGGGCTTTATTTCTGTCAAATTATTTTCTTACCCCATCACTTTTTGCCCTTAGTTTCTGTTATCATTCCACTTGTTCCTGGCACGTATGTCGCAGTGTTATATGTCTGAAAAAGCTCTGATACAGCCTGAGCACTCTTCAGCTATGCTGGCTGGGTGACCTCTTCTCACCATTCCTTGAAGCCCTTGAGCGTACAAGGCCCCTCCTGGAAGTGCAGAGTGATAGAGATACTGAGGAAGTCCTCACCAAGTCTAATGGAAAATGTATGGGGTTTTTTTTCACGGGCTGTGTAAGTGAATTGCCACCCATGAGTTTTCAGCTGAACAGGTTTCATTTTTGCAGTCAAGTTAGGCGAGGTGGGAGATCTGAGAGAGGAGAACGTGGATACAATCATCTTTAGTCCTCATACAGCTACTGTAGTTGCTACAGGGTACTACTGGGATGACAAAAACAGCGATTAGAAATGTTGATTTGAACACCAGCCCTGTGCAATTTGAGAGAAAAACACAGGTACAGTGAGTAATTCATACTATTCATTATTCTAAGGACTTGGAGCATGAAACCGTATTCAAATTTAGAATCCAAACTAAAGACATATGTCATAATTAAATGATGCAAGTTGGGAGGGAATAATCTGAGAAATCACTTACTCTGGGTATCTCATCAAAAATTTGGTGGTGGGGGTGTCATTTGCCAGCACATACATCTAAATCGAGCTCAGCTGGAGCAGTCCAATGTGAAAAATCAACGTCTTTTTGCTCATGCTTTCTGAAATGTTTAGGCTGCACAAGATGAATGCTAGCAAACCAAGCTTTTTCAACCATAAGATAAAATAATAATGAAAGAAGGCTATGAGGAAGACCTATAAAAATGACAAAACTAGCCAGACTGCTGTTTTCCAAAATACTTTCTCTCATGTTTGAAATGAATTAGGGGTTTCCGTAAGGCTTTGAAAGTGGCCTTGAATT
Source organism: Balearica regulorum gibbericeps (assembly GCF_011004875.1). Classification (NCBI taxonomy): domain Eukaryota; kingdom Metazoa; phylum Chordata; class Aves; order Gruiformes; family Gruidae; genus Balearica; species Balearica regulorum. The sequence goes on along the minus strand of NC_046187.1, from coordinate 8,197,815 downwards.
ACAGAGTTGGTGCCAGATGATAACATCTGGCCCAGTAGGAACTGAATCAGAACAACATAAACTAGTGACCTCCAGCTGAAAACAAAAGATCCCCCGTACCTACCATTGCAAATATGGCTTAAAATCTTATGACTTTGAAATGAAATTTTTTTTTATCACTATTGCTGATATCATGGCCTCAGTATGGGAAATGCAGACCTGCAATCATGATTGCTTCGTATCCTGTAATTTGTCACGCCAACGGGGTTTTTAGGTTTTCACATTTAATGCTGGTTGTGTGGGACGGGGGCAGTCATCAGTTTGAGAGCGCCCACTTAGAGTCTTGCCCTCTCAAATGATCCACAATGACTGTTTGTCATATCTGATGTAAAATGGTTCTCCTAGAAGACTAGGGCAAATATTTCATCTCTATCGGCAGCCAGAGCTGGAATCGAGGAGCCTTATGGTAAGAGTTGCTTGCTAGGGGTCTGCAACTCCGAGGTGCACAAGGTTTGAGCAAGGATCTAAGTGCTGGTTATCCGCATCCCTGGCCAGCACTCCTGCAAGCTAGTGAATAAGTCTTCAGCCATTTAGTTTTCCCTCATAATCTGCAGTAAGAGCTCTTTTATTTTGCAGCAAAACTTGGACATTTCTTGCCAGAAGCTTTCAACGTGAATAGATGTATCAATTGCCTGGGAATAGACTCATATTTTGTCTTGGACCCTCCTCTGTTATAGATGCAATCTTGTCTCCAAAAGTTAGTTTAAAAAAAAAAAAGTTAGCTTTGCAAAACATGCCCGTAGTGGTTTCCTTAAAAAGCAGGAGGAAATAAGTCCTAACAAACCAAACCTTTACTGTCATGTCCTTGAACACTGTGAGATGGATTTTCTGTGCTATTTAATAGTCCATTTTCTTCTACAGTACCTAATTACACAGATACAGATGATATGGGAGGAATATGGAAGACTTCTGAGTTTACTGGTAAAACATCTCTCAAATCTACCTGTCATGGTACTTAGGAGAATCATTCCATCATTGTTATATTTTCTTTCACATACAACAGCAGTGACAGAAGCACATAATGTTATTTCACAGTTACATTTCAGATTTACTTTAATAATCTCAAATTATGTGTGACGTGCCGGACAATTCCCTCCAGATAATGCCTTCAGTTGTCCTTCTGATCTCAGATATTTCTTAAAATGTTTTTTCTCAAACAGGCATGCTAAAGCTTTGTGGAGTTAATGAGTCATTTTACACCAGATTTCTGGGTTAGGTATGTTTGATTGTGTTTCTGCCCTTTTCGCTGTTTCAGGCCAGTTCTTTTCACCTAGCTTGTCCCCTGTCTGCAAGCAAAGCAGTTCAGTTTTGCAAGTCTTAGAGACCTTTCTTGAGGATTTCAGTACTCCGATTTTCAGATTCCACTCTCATTCCCAGAGAAATGAGTTTGCACAAGTTAAGATATATGTATTATCATAGTTTTTGGTTCCAATGACATCGAAATATTAACTGTAGATTGTGTTGCCATGGGTATTACTGAGGGATTAATTTTACCTGAGGCCTTTTTTTTCAACTCAGAAAAATAAAAATCCAGCACAACCAAGAACAACAAAAATCCCAACCCCTAGTTGCAGGTAAGCTCTGCGGGGCTAGCTTGCATTTGCAAAGTTAAATAAATAAACAGAGGAACTGCTGGCTAGATTCAATGAGCCATGCTTGGACTTTCACAAAGCCACTGCTGAAATGCTGTTTTTGCAGAACCACCACACTCTGCAGGTCATAAGGACAAACCAGGTCCATAAGGGAAAGCATTTTAGGTTTAAAAAAAGAAAAACTGTGCTGATTTGAGCATGCGTAATCTTTATGGTGCTGCACTCACAAAATGCAGTAGCTCAGGCAGTGTGCTTTTTGTCAAACTGCTGGCCTGTTTTTCTTTTGGGGATCTGGAGACTTAACAAAGCTGTGTCAATGGAATTCTTCATATCTAAAGCTTTCCGTCCTTCGCCCGCAGCTCTGCTGCAGATGTAGTTTGTAATTACTGCACTGGTGTAACCTGGAGTCTAAATGGTGGACTAAGGGGTCAGAGGGGTGTAACCTGGGCTGGGCATCGCCCTGCAGTACCAGGTGCTGCCTCTCAGCTACTTGGTCTGTAAATTGCCCCAATTACTTACCCATTGTGAATCCCAGAGCCTTAATTAGTGACACCCATGTCAGTGCCATGGGTTTGGTCTTAGTCACAGCTGTGAGAGTGATTAGTGAGAGATCAGAGAGCAAGGGCAGCGAATCTCCTTGTTGGATTTGGCAATTGCTGAGACTTTTGTGGGTTCCTAGATCTTCAGCTGTAGTAGCGTTTTTCTTAGGAGATCAGAGACATGGCGGAAGGTAAGGGTGACTAAAGTTTAGGTCTGCGCTTAGGGCTGTCCATATTAGATGTTCTGGTTTTGAGGTCTCTGCAGCGTTCCTTCCTCACAGGAGTTGTGAATAAAAGAAGGTAATGAACTACTTCAGTCGTGCATTTTAAGAGAGAGAGAGAAAGCTATTTCTTGATTGTGTGATTTATTTTTTTTTTCCCCCTTTGCCAGCGAGTGGTGTAACTAATATTTGTTTCTTTTGCTTTGGGTTTGTAATCACTCGAGAGGCTCTGGTAGTGGAATTTTAACCCTTCCTTCTCTCAACAGCCTTTACGGTGACCTTAAGGTTTCCCATGGGAAATAAGAGAATTTGCTTAATCTCGTTGTATGGGGCTAGCCATGGGTTATTGAAAATGACCTGTTGTTATTGTGCCAATGAATAAAATGTCACAAGTAATTTTGGCAGAACTAAAGAGCAAACTAATTGAAGGACTAGTCAGTGAAAGCCAGAAAAATTTCATCTGTTTTTAATATCTACCAAGGCTCAAATTCAGCTTTTATTTCACATATAAAGATGTAAACTCTGAAGTATGCACACCTCTTTCTAGTACTACCTATGGCACAGTTTTTTATGAAGTTGCAGTAAGCAATCTAATCAATAAACCAAAGTCATCAAGGTAAAAATTTCAAGGCAAATTGCATTGCTAATTCCTGCTTTGGAAGGAACCTTAGACTTTTTAAAGGAACAGGCTTTTCTTAACAAGATGATTTTTAGGGGATATCTAGGAAAAAAAAAAAAGATTAGCAAAATAATTTTGTAACTGGCAGTGTAGAATTATGTATTTATGAATCTCCAGGCCACATGTTGCATGGAGTTGCAGCAGTTCCTTATCCTTAGAGATAGCTGCTCATAACTTAAGAATGTGTAAATATAACACTCCCTGAATAAATACTATTGTTAGGAGCCAAGGGCTCTGCAAGTTAACAATGAGTTATTGTTGCTGTTATTGTTTATGATACCTTTTAATGGAATTGAAGAACCAAAACGCAGCAGCTCTACACAGGAACAGACTTCTTGCAGTGGGGAAGATTTGCACAGAGGCTGCATTTGGTCTGCAAATTGTTTACTGGTAAATGACATCATTCTGCTATCTACACACTCCCCGGCACCTTTTGATTTATAAAATCCCAATGGACCTTGGCTTTTTCTTTCTTTCTCAACTTTCAAAAAGGGTCTGGCTAATGCAGAATTGTGGACTTGCTTGTGAGGTTCCTGCCGGTTTATACCCTTTGTTCTTTAACGTGTCGTGAAAATAAAGTTGCTACCTCTGTCAAGATTTTCTGAAGAACAAAGAGTGAGGACAAATTCTTTCCGGCATTATGCCAAGGCATCGTGACTAACTTTTAAAGGACTGTATGATGTAACTGGGAGGAATTTGACTTTTGCTGTATTTTGTGTGTATATATAATAGACATGAATGAAAAAGTCAGCAAGGGAATATTTTAGGCTGAGTGTGAGGAATTGTTTCTTTACAGTGAAATCTTTTATGATAGCGAATAGTCTCTGGAGGAAAATGGTGGGAGCTCCTTTGCTCGTGTCACTAAAAACTGAACAAACCTCTAGGAACACAGTGTGGAGTAGTCTTGCATTGGCAAAGATGTGAACTAAATACCTATGAGCTCTTTTCCATCCCCATTTTCCATGACAGACACATGGATAGATTGATAACCCTTGTGGTGGTTTTAGCGGTGTACTGCTAATGCAGCTCTTATACTTGCCAGACCAGGTTTTCTAAAAGACATTTGGACAACTGTGTCTGAAGAGGTTCATAAATTACACTGCATTATGCCAGCAAAACTCTTTGCTCTTCAGGGAGGTGACTTCAGCAGCAAGAAGTTAATATGTCCACCGTTGTCCTCACCAGGATTTCTTTTTTGGGTTTCATGGGTTTTTTTGTTTTTTGGTTGTTGTTTTGTTTTGTTTTGTTTGTTTGTTTCCTTGGGCAGCTAGGTCCATGTGAAAGACCCTCCTGTGGACTAATGGAAGGGAGGTCACTGGGTACCTGTTAAACATCACCCAGACTGAGCCTGTCTATCACCTTCCCTCGCAGTTTTTCTAAAATGTACCTGGCTCGGAGAATCTCTTTAGTGAGTTTGAGTAGTCGATGTGCCTTGGCCCCACCAACTTCTCCTCCGTAGTAGAGAGAATTTGTTTACTCGTAGGGGAAATATTAGATTTAACTGTGAATCACCTGGAAAGGAGTTTCTACCTGACCAAGAAAGAAGGTAAGGAAGTCTAGAAATTAAATAGGACCATACAAATGGAAACATTTCCCCTTGCTGGTGTGGGCCCTTTCATAGAAAATTCAAGCCACAGAATACCTGCTTGCTTTTTTTGTTTGCCTTTCACAAATCCTTTTAAAGTAGTTCATGGGTACTGGTGAGAACTAGTGGTTTGTGTTCCCAAACAGCCATGAAAGGAAACAGGAGCGGACAGTTGTTCCTTATGGAGATTTTTGTTTATCAGAAGATGTCTAAGTTTCCTTTTCTGTCTTCTCACTCCCATCAGTTCAGGTTTTTGAAGTTGACCACTCTATATTTAAGTAGTACGTCTTACCAGAAAAATTCTGGGCAGCTGATAGTTGGTTTTGGTCTCTGCTTCTGGCTGAGGAAGGGCTCCTGTAGTCCCAGCTGAGGAGCTCCCGCAGCAGGCAAGGAAAGGGAGAACTGTATGCTTCCCTTTCAGTAAAGACTCCTCATTACTACAGGACAATAATTAGTGGTTTATGCTGTGTGATTTTTCTGTTCTTATTAAATATTTGGCAAGATCTAACTTATTTTCAAAGATTTGTATGACACACTTGGATTTGAGGAATCCTTTTGGAGTCTCTGAGCACACATTTTTGTTCTGTGTGTGTAGAGCATATGGCAGTGTTACGTTTGTAAGCATGGAGGGAAATAAAAAGGTAGTCCTTGCCAGTTGTTCTGTTGAACGTAATTATTTTGAAAATAGATAGCAACTATTACTGTTTTTCTTTTTAATATCCTTTACTCCTGTTCTGTTCCACCACCTATCAGGATATACACCCCAGTGGAAGGTGGATAAAATATCACGTACAGATAAAATCTATTTTATTATTTAAACCATGTTTGGCAATCAAGAAACTGTAAATTAGGTTATTTAGTGAAACAGTGTGCTGGGATTGTACTGCGGTGAAACTAGCTTTAGCCAAAAAGGTTCAGGTGAAGAGTACAAGGAGGTTTTCTGCAAGACACAGTGTACTGGATTGATCTTAGAGTAAGATTTCTTACTTTTTTTAAATGAGAGATATAGTTAATGGTAACTAACTCCATGTTTAAAATTAAACCAAAATTTAAAAGAAAAAAATTGTGTGAGACCCAAGTGAAGAAGACTTACTATTTACTACCTTTGGTTAGAAATGTTCACAAAGCCTCTAATTATTCAAATTGGAGATTTAGAGCCATAATTCAGTGTTAGCATGGTTTCCAAGACCATTGCTGCTTATTGCTATCACTCAGGCACTTTCAGATGAGCTGAGAGACATCTGCTCATCTTACTTAATTTGAAGGAGTACTTTTTAGGTAAAAAGAGAAAGAAATTTGGAAAAGGAAGCAAAGGTCTTAACCAATGAATAATTATTATTACAGAAATACTCAATAATTATCATGCAAAAGATCTGACAGGACATAAACTGTGCTTGAAAAATTCCCTCATCTTGTTAGGTAACCTGCCAAAAGCTGGATGTATCCTAATATGTCATTTGCCTTACTGTGCTCATTTAAATCCCATGAACTAATACGGGGAGAAAAAAAAAAAATCTTAGATCAAACTATTTTTAGCTGCCAATGTGTGACAAGGAACGTTTTCCAGTGCAGTGGGGTAAAGAAATGGGCAATGAGAAGGGAAGCTTGGTAGAGCTCCAAAAATTCTTTTTTTTTTTTTTCCTTATGGTACAAGCCATGGACTGTGGAACTAGTTGGGAGCAAGAAAACCAATTGCCACCCTGATGGTCCTGGCAATTTTGATTTTTGGCAGAGAAGCTGCGAAAGCTTTCCAGCTGGGGAATCACGGGGGAATCACTCTGCCTGGGAAAAGGCCTGGAAAGAACTAGCACACGTGAGGAAGAGGGCATCCTTGGAAGAATTGGCACAGCTGGTCCCGTATCAGGAATCATGGGAATCATGCTGTGGATGCCAGCGGGTTAAAAGGGGTACTCTTTGGGAGGACTTCTTCAAGCCTCTTTGAAAGTCTTTACATTTTCTTGGGGCAAAGTAATCAAAACATGTTATATTAAATCAATCATCTAAGGCAGCAAAATGAAGTACTTTGAGCCTGTTTTATGAGCCATCTCTCTCTCCCTCTGGCTCTCTCTCCACACGTATCTGTGTCTAACCTATTTTGAGTGTGCAGTATTTGAGCTCTAACACCATTTGAAAGTGTTACACTTGGCATACGTTAGAGAATTTCCAGCATGCCAGATAAAGCCTGGGTCCTTTGGAAAGAGGAGATGCCAGTCAATCTGGTTCGCAGCAGGGGTTATGTATCATTTGTAAGTTTTTAATCATACCTCAGAGTTTTGAAATAATGTTCTTGGGAGCTCACCCTGTAGTTTTCATCCACTGACTGGCTCAGTTTGAGCACTGGGAAGCCAATAATTTGGGGATCATCGCTCACTCCTTCGCAGAAGGTGTTAGGACTTATGAGAATACGAACAGAGCTTAATAGGTTGCAAATGGCTAAATATTTCAGAAGGGCTGTGAACTTTGAGGAAGATCATGATAAACAGGCAGCAGTCCTGGTGGGCCTGATCTCACAGAAGTGAGCCAGGTTTGTAGACGTGTAAGACTCTGATCCTCAAAATGTTTCCTTAGCTGATAAAATTCCCTTGGTTGTCCAAGCTGTGTCCTCGTGCATGTCCTTAAACAAGTAGTTTTTTTTGCGAGTGCCGAGAAACTCGGCGCTTACGGCACCCACAGAGTCAGGTGAATGATCCCCACACCGCTGTGTTGCTGCCTGGGGTGGCAGGGGACGCCTGCAGACCACGTGCTTTCAAATCAGCCGGCGTGTGTCTGGGGCAAAATGCATCACGGCAGCTACCCCTCAGGAAAGAGCGTGTGGGGTATTGTCCTCTTTATACGATAGCTGCCAGAACGCATGCCTTGTCAATGGAGAGGGGTCATCTTCTTTCTCCTCCTTACAGCGATCCGTTGTGCTAGGCAAGAGTGCTGGTTCCCCTTATTTAGAAACTTGGACGTAACCATATGAGAGTCATTGGGCCAGAGGGACTTGCTCATCTGGAATGGAAAAAGTTGAGGTTTTGATCTCTGCTTTGGGAATGCCTTATACAAATGTTCTCCAATGGCTGCCATACGCAGCCCTCAGCGGGGGGGTTGGAATGCAGATCTCCCCAACGCCTGGTGGCCGACAGGAATAAATTCATTAAAATGGGAAGAAAAAGTGCCATTGAAAATTGTGAAGCATTCGTGTGTTATGGTAAGAGGTGCCTATTAGTCAACTAGAAAGATTGAGAGTACTCTAAGCTAGATTGAAAGTAATCTAAAATAGATTTAAGTTGAAAACAAGGGAAGAATCTGTAGGCTATTGGACAGGGAAAGAAAGCTTGTAAGCACTTTTTGCTGAGTTAAAAATGACTGATTCTAGCATTCACTGTTTCTAGCATTTATTTTCTTTTACCTGGATATGTCTGCCTTCTCTTGGAGAGGATGTGCAGAGTGAAGAATTAGTAAAGTTTCATAATCTGGTATTTTAATAATAGCTGTCTGAACAGTTGGGGACTGTTGTGCCCTGCATGAGAAGGAAAATGATACTGCTGCAAGGAGAAAAAAAATACTGCACTGAAGAGAAGTGTTCTCAGCTGGAGGGCCAACTTGATACCAACAGACCACAGCCTCCTCCAGACTGCGCAGCTGACGATATCATTACAGTGCAGTGCTGCCACCACAACACTGAAATCTCTCTCTTAAATTATTAAGAAAACATAAATATCAAACAGATAAAGAGATTTTTTAGAAGCTACTTAAATGTGGAAGTACGTATTTAGAAATACAGGAGTCCCTTGAATATTTTCTTTGATCGCTTCTGACAGCTCTTCTCACTGCTGCTAATCTAGTATTCCTTCCTCTTTATTGCTGTTGAAAAGATTATTCTTAGGAAATAAAGACATAGTTTGGGATTTCTGGAGGCAAAAATAAATACATAGTGTCCTCATGAAGTAATAAGCGAATAGAATCCTATTCTAAATACTTTGCAAGAGGGGGATGGCGTAGGAACTGAGGCACAAGGACCAAAACATGTTTCCTGAGGTCAGCCAAGAGGGAGGCAGTAGGAGTCCGAGGGCTCCCCGTCCCATGAGACCAGACCCTCTGTGGAAGGTATAAAACCTTTACTCAGGATTTAGACTAAAGTTCGTACTTGATGCGGCAATTATAAGTGAGGCTAATATGTCATGAGATAGGTTTAACAAACCTGCATACTATGGCAATATAAATAAACGTGTAAATACACAACCTGAAGTTCTTAATGGCCTTATGTCCTGCCAGACTCTAAAATAACTTAGCACAATAAAATAAACCCCCAAATACCTAGTGATAGATTTCTGCCGTGCTATAGTGCATTTATAAAGATAGTCCTGATACTAATGATGATTTCTTTGGAGTATAATGTAAAATAAGCAAGCCATCAAAATTTTTTTTCTTTTTTTTTCCTGCTTTAGCAAATCATACTTTCAACTCAGCATTAAACTGTCTTTACCTAATTCTTAACTGTATCACTTTACATTAGTGTTGATCAACACAAAGCAAGCTTTTAGTGTTAACAGCTGCAATTTGTAAAGTGATTGTTTTGTAAGACAAGCTATTTTTTCAAAAATACAGTTCAACTTCCTGCAATGTGGCTATCTAAATGTTTGAGGGAATCAGGAACTTTGTCGAATATTTCCCATGTAAATCAAAAAATGGTTTTAGGGTATTCTCCAAGTGCCTCTTGAATTCAGTCCTGTTGTTTCTGAACAAGCAAAATGTGAGCAAATTTAGATCCTGGGCTTTAAAAAAGCCACCAAGTTATGCTTAGCAAGACAGATGAGCGGCCGAGGTTTGCAAGGAAGGTGGGCAAGGGGAGGGTGCTGCTTCGGAAGGTTTTCTTTAGAGCTGTTAATGGGGCTTTAGCTACTTTGCAGCAGACGGGGGAAAAAGGAAGCCGGGACAAGATATTATATTGTAAGAATCTCAGGCAGGCGCTGTTTAACTGAATATGGTTTTCAACATATCTGTAAAGGCGGGTTTTTCAATGTCCCAACCTGAACGTATCGTAATGGCATGAGAGACAGATACTAAAATCCATAAGCGTCATATCAAATGGATGAATCTGTATGCCATGCTTATACTGCCAGATTGTTGGGAGCTCTTCTAATCCGTATAAGCAAATCGTATTTTGTTAAGCAGACTTCCTCTATGGGGATACTATACTATATAAATGATAATTTAATTTTTTTTTTATATGACGTAATGGAACATAATTCCTATTACAGTAGGTTGCAGAAAACTCTATCCCTGCATGTACTGGTGTCAGGGTGGATTCTTTGGGGAAACTTCATTCTTCAGATACTCCATAAGAGTTTCTAAAAAAAATTACAAACTTGCTGAGGACTTTACACAGATAAATATTCCAGACACACAGCTCTAAAACTTTTAGAGAAAGAAGCCCTGAAAATGGAGCTAGGCTGCAAGTATTCTGCTTTTCAGCAAGTTTATTGAACTAACGTTCTCCTCCTCCTGGGAGCTGGTAAGGTACAGAATTTAGAGTAAAAACCATTTTCTTCAGAGGCAGCTGAAGCAGGGCATAAGGAAGCCCAAGGAGACCCTCAGATGTTCGTGTCATACTTTGATTTAGCAAGAATCAAGCATGTGGGTAAGGAGGGCAGAGTTAAGGGCAGAGAGTAGAAAGTGTAACTAAGACAGGAAGGAGTGTTTTAAAATACAGAGACCATAACAAAATTTCTAAAAAAAATTCAAGGTTAAGGATTGCAAGGTATATAGTGTCGATTTTCTTTTTGGAAGACCTGCCTAGGAACATTTCTTAAAGCATTTGTCATCTTGGCTGTAACCTGAATGCATGGACTAAACCCGTGTTTTAAAATTATTTTGCAAATATTTCCTCTCTCACCAAATATCCTGCAAAACTATGTGTTATCCCTTCAGTAGACTAGCAGTTTTTCTTCTAAGGTTTCTTCATAGGCCAAAATGTGCTAGCTTTTACTTTAGATCTGATAATTAAAAGGAGATGGATATATAATTCTAATTAAAAAAAGGGTAACTTTTTATTAGATTTACCACAAAATGCCACTTGGTTCACTCAGCTGTGTACCATGTGAAGTGTCAGCAAGGGGTCTGTTTTTAATACCATTTGGCAAATAGCCAAGTGTTACTAAGGATGGCATCCAGCTTTCCGAGATCAAGAGATCTCAGATCACAGGAGAGAAATGGTGTTAATTGCCACTACAGAGACCGCGGAGAGCAAGTTGCTCAGGAGGTTACAAATTGAGTCGGAGGTGCTGGATAGACACAGTGAAATTTAGTCAGACTAAATTGCCATAATAGTACCATCTGAAATTAAAATCTCTCTAGCTATCAAACAAAATGCTATCCTTGAAAATCCTTCTCAGCCCGACGCCATTCAGTTTGACTCCGCCCTTGATTCTACGCGCTTTTTTCCATTTTTCATCTATGGAAATACAGTGCTACCGAATTACTCTTCAGCCAGTAAAGATGAAATCTGCTGTGGGAGTTAGCAGCCCAGGAAGACGTACACTGATCACGACTTCAGCAGAGCAGGAAAGGAGAAGGATGATGCCTGTTTCAGTATCCTTCACATGGAGCAATCAAGGTTTTAAGTGTGGCTGTTGCAAACCTCTTTGGGATCCTAACTCAGTTTTTTATTCAGTGAATCTGTGTCAGTGTTTGATGTGTTTTAAGTTAGTAGGTTTCAATTCTGCTCCTGGCTCAGTGAAGGCATTTATGCCAGAAATTTCAAGAAAACCTATTCCACTACGTGGGGTGGAGGGGGAACCCTATAAAAGAATTAGGTAGATAAAGAATTCCATACATCTGCCCACATTTTTCTCTTTCCTCAAGGGTATCTCTTTTCCTTCTTTTGGTGTTGGGAATAATTTTTACTGTATTTTTGAGCAGCCTCACCTAATACATTTTATTTTGCTAATAAATTATTTTTCTGGTAGTTCCAATTCCAAGTGTGTTTGAGACACTACCTTAAAATCGATAGTTCATAAAACTTAATCCTAGGAAATAAGAATCACAATTCTGATCTTGTTTAAGTGCTCAGATACTATGGCAGAAAATACGAAATAGATAATGATTATGTGTAATTTTGTAATGAGTAAAACAAGAAAGTTTATGAGTTTGAATCCACTTTCACTTATGAGAATCAGGTAAGACTCTTGGAAGAACTCTATGGAGCTGAGGGATTTCAGTGCTAGCTGACAATGGCATAGGTATGCTGCAACAAAGGCTTATTTTGTTGCCTTTAAGACATCTCCAGTAAGTGAAGAATAAATAGAAAATATTGCCACTACTCACTGTGAGGAACTATATTAAAATTTTCACTTTTTTTCTGGAAAGGTTTATAAGAACAGTCAAGTATTTCCTCTCTGTTTCTTTCTGAAACTGGGCAAGTTTATGCCCCTCTTTACTTCACCATGGGGTGCTTTTGCTTTGGCAGGAGAAGATGCAGATAAATGAAAGCAGTCTTCACGTCCCTGTGAAAGTTTTCTATTCATTTCCCTTCCGACGGGAAAGAAGGACCTAAGAGCGGTTGAACCAGGTCAGATCACTTGGCCAGTATCCTGTCTTTGAGGCCAGAAGTAGATGTTTATAGAAAAATATAAGAGCAGAGTCTGAACAGTGATGATTATATAAAGGATGAGTGATATTCACCTGTGGGTTCAAGTCAAGTTTCTGTGTAAGGAAAGGAGAAGCAGCAGCTCTGTCCTCACTAGTCAATCCAGAAGGTTTTTCCAAGCATGTCTCTGAAACAAATTTTAAGATGAAATAGGTTGGGTTTGGTTTTGTGGTTTTTTTTCCCTCAGAGTGTTCAGCACCATGCAGGCTTGGTGAGGCTGTTCATTTGAATTTTATTTTATTGAATTTTAAAGCTACTGAGCTGATATTTTGATATTTTCACAGTACTGTATATGATGACTCCAAGACCTCTGTTCCTGACTGGTAATCAGCACTTCAGAGTCCATTTTTTGTGAACAAAGTTAAGATTGTGGGTTTTTTTTTTTCCTCCATGTGCTATATTCTACCTTTATCTACATTAAACTTATTCTGTCGCCTTATTCCCCTGTCATTTAGGCTCACACGCTGCCCTACATAGTTGAATCTCATCTTTATTATCTTGGATAAGACTCCCATATCATACCATTTCCCATAACAAGCCAAGAATTTGTTTGGAAGCTGAGACCTGTTTGTTTTGGAATAGGAATTTCAGTTTAGGTCTTCAGTATCGCTGCTGTTTTTTGAAATGTCGCATAAGGGGTTCTGGACTGGACCCAGGCTGTTACATTTGGATCTCCATGTCAGACCCATCTGCTGTTGGCGCGAGAGCTTTGATCAGAGCAGTTTGGGTACTGCTGTACCTGTTAAGTCATTCAGCATGTCCTCGGCCTGACATTGAATTTGTTGGTACCGGCTCTGCTGCCTCCCCAGTATGTGAAGCACAATCCTCTGCATCAGACTTCTATTTCTGTTCTATTTCTCAGGCTGATGTGATAGCTAAGGAAAGAAGCACTGACGTCATGGCCTGTTTCTAATACAGTCAGAATTCACTTCATGCAGTACTTTTGGAGACGTATACTTGGAGTGATTGCATTTGTGTTACTTTCCTTTCTCTGTGATATTCTTGGCAAAATCCTCAGTGAGTAAAGGGAAGGGGGTAGGAAAAATAAGAAATGCCTGCACTCAGATCCATTAAATGCAAGCTGGTGCTGGGTCTCATTGTGAGTCAAGACTGGAACAGATAACATAAATTTTTAGAGAGCAGAGCAGAGACTTGTCAGTAAAAGGACTGATGCTGCAGAGGGCCTGTCTACCCGTCTCAGGGACTTGCGGCAGACGTGACTGCCTTTCGGGAAGCAAGAATGTGATGGGGAAATAACCCGCGACCCTCGGACTTGAGGTCTGACTGTTAGATGGTGTGAGCTGGCATAGCATGACTGACAATTTATCTGACTTGCTGTAGATGCTGTAACCAATGCGGATGTAATCAAAAGTCTAGTCTGTTTTTAAGAGAGAGGGCGTAGACATCTTTCCATTTCTTTGGGCATCTACTGTATGTGTTGTAATTCCTAAGAGGCAGCGACCTGGCCCGGAGATGGGGTTCCACACATTTGGCTGAGTGTTTACACTGTCTTTTGTTCGGAGACACAAACAAGCCCATTAGTTTATGTGGAAATAGAGTATGGTGACTTCTACAAAGTGTGTGTTTTTTCTTGTTTCGCTAAATGCTTTCGAGAGTAATGAACAAAGACAGACAACTATTAGAGGATGTTACGTATTTTAACGTTACAAATGGGAACGACAGGATTAAAACAAAGACATCAAAATGCCATATGCTGGTTTGTGTCTGTAACAGAATCAATTCATCTGCCTGTAACTTTAGGCTCCTATTACTGCAGAGGTGAAAAATGCAACCTTACTGGGCCTTGTAATCAAATCCAAAACCTGGGATCCCAAGCCACCGTGTATTTAAATGCTTGGGGACCTTGTTCTTTATCTTCTTGGAGGTAAAAATAAATCTATGAAGAAAGTGCAGTAATTCTTCCATATGTTTGGACATATTCATTCCCCTCCTGTTCGTGAATGTTCCTTAATGTTTCCCCCGCTAGTGTGTTTTCTTTAGTCTTGTGCAGATACCTGATGGATGATCGACGTCCTGGAACCTCTATTCTCTTGGGCTCCCAGCCTAACCTTGAAGCCTTCAGGTGTCACATATATTCAGGGCCTTGGAATTTTTTTCCAGCCATTTTAATCCTCTATCATCAATCTGTTAGCAATTGCTGCATGTTTTGTTTCATCTCAAGAAACATCTGGAATAGTCATACATATTTTGTGTTTTTTGTTGAAAGAATCTTTTTTTATTTGGTCTCATATGTCATTTTTCTTCTTTCATATACCTTGCTTAGCTACCTATTTTCACTTAAATATATCGAGTCATGAATTTGTAAAGTGGATCCTTGGCCTGCCATCAAGTAATGTGTCTGAGCAATTGATTATTTATGCAGCTTTTTAATAGTAAGTCGTCTGTAATATCTGAGTTGTTTGACATGCCTTTTCAAAACCAATAGATAAACCAAAAACTTAGAATCTTTTCTAAATGACCAACTATTGTGACTAAGCACAAACTTAGCAGTGCAAATATTTTTGAAAAAATAAAAATAAACAATCAGCTGCCAGATATAAAGCTGACTGAAGGCAGAAATGCGGAGTTTATCTAACAGCATGGCAGCCATAGTAATTTTAATAAAAAAATAATTATAGTGCAAATCTTTGGTATAACTGCCTGTTGGGTAGAGCATTTTGGGAAAAGATGTCGACTCATTGCTCATCTCTGTTCTCTGGTCTTCAGACCACATTTTGGAGGACAATCCTTCAAGCACTAGGTTAAAATTAGTAAGAAAATGGTGGTAAATGGGCTGAGGTGGAGAAGGCATTAATCTTTTCCTTGAACTAATGCCACGTACAACTAGGAGTAGTGCAAGAACTTGAAGAAGGGCCAAAAAGGGAACAAAAATGAAATAAGCCCTGGACTAGAGCACCCTTCTGAAATAGGGAGTCCTGGTCCTGGCATGGTTTGCCCTGGGGGAAGGAGAGGGGAGTATGAGCAACATCTGACTCTCGTGCCAATGTAGACTTGGGAGGCAGAAATATCCCTGAGCCCCA
Source organism: Balearica regulorum gibbericeps (assembly GCF_011004875.1). Classification (NCBI taxonomy): domain Eukaryota; kingdom Metazoa; phylum Chordata; class Aves; order Gruiformes; family Gruidae; genus Balearica; species Balearica regulorum. The sequence continues at coordinate 8,182,489 of NC_046187.1, read as the reverse complement.
CAATTTGACTGGACCCTCCGTGAGTCACAGGCAAATTATCTTTACACTGTGTGAGCTGCCTGTGCTTCTGACATCATGGATATACATCTTAAACAGAAATGCTGGCCTTTATTTATTTTTAATTTGTTGTATACCTCCTGGTTGCTGGGGTTTGGGGTTATGTTTTTCCCCACTACTACTTTGAGAAGAGATGATGATTGTGTAATTTGAACCACAAGCAAATTAACTATCACTCTTGGATAGTACATTTAAAGACTTAGCTTTCAACCTGGTTTTAAAACTTGCTCATCTGTACTGCTGGCTCCTATGCTTTAGGAAGGAGATCTAATGTCCCTGTAAGCATTAAGGTTTGGCCATGTTCTGTTCCAGTGTAACAGTTCCTCAGAGCTGAAGGAAGTTTTATTTCTGTTGTACATCTGCAGTAAGAACCAGGCATTTGAAATCTGAGCTCCTTAAGGGCCCGGGTCTCAGAGATATTGATCATCTCCTGCAACTTTTTGTCTGCTTTCAATTCCCATTGCAGTCGGCAGGAGACGAGGCGCTCAGCACCTTGCGGGATCAGGCTCGCAGAGGTTACTTTTGGTTGCCTATGCATTGAGCTGCCTGGATGATCTCTTGTCAGATGGCCCCATATGTTATTGTACATCCCAGATATTTCTGCTGTCAGCTGAAGGTAAAACAATGTCTGCATTGTCTGGACTCAAGCTGTAAAGTAACTAAGTGAAAGCAAGCTAGAGTAATGGATTTAAGTTTTTTTTGAAGATTAAATTTGAGTTCTGTTTTTTTTTTTTTAAGATATTTTACATATGAGACTTCATTTTAGAATATTGCCTGTATTCAGAAGGGACAGCTTTTCTAGGAACTTGTGTGTTCTAGTCATTTTAGTGTTTAATAATTTAATAATTAAAGCAGTTTAGTAATGAAGGAAAAGCAAGGCAGGTAGGTAACTTGAGAACTGCAGCTCTATGAGATGATGGAGACAATTCATACATCACAAGGTCCCCAAAGCATCTTCAAAAGCGATGGTGAAAACTTAGTATGACTGGAAATGAAAGCTACAACCAAACCAATGGGAGGTGGGGAAGAAGAAAACCTCACTTGGCCACAGTGTTTTTAATGGCGGACTAAAGCAAAAGTTTTTTGAACCAGGCCCCAAATTTTAACACTTCTGAGGATTTGCATGGCTCCTTTTAGCTGCTTCTCATAGAATTTATGAATAAGGCAAATTGTTGATCTTAATGTAGGAACACTTATACAAGAGGTGACAGTAGATAACTTCATGGCTCCTTTTTCCTTACATTCTGTGAATAAAAGATTTTCTAGAGGGAGACTATACTAAAGTAAAAGCCAAGTTCTACTTTCTACAGAACTCTAACACTTTAGCTATAGATTGTCATATAGTAAAAAAAAAAAAAAAAGTAAAAGTAAATGCTATGGCTAACATTTGAGGCACTGAAAAAGCTCATTTGTAGAAATGTGAGGGACCTGTTAATCCCATTGAAGTCAAAGGGAAATTGCCCAGAACCTCAAAAAAGCAAACCCAAACTATCTTAAATTAAGCAATAAAAACTAAAGGAATTATTAAAATGTTGAGCTTAACACTTAATGAGTAAACCCTTTTTTCTTCCCTACTTGCACACAGCTATTTTGAGTATACTTAGCATATACTTTCTGTATACTCCTGGCCTCCATTCTCAAATGGGACAAAACGGTGCCAGTTGCCTTCCCAGTCAGAGCTTTGGTCTTGACTTTTTCTATTTTCACCAGAGTCACACTTAGGCCGTATTTAGCCAAAGTGCACAGTGTACTGACAGGTGAAAGCTGGCAGTTTGAAAGTATTCCCTCTTTTCCACAGACTGAGTCTATCCTTATCCCAAGCAATTATTTTGGTAGTGCGGTTTCCATTTTCCAAGCAGCAACACTGCCAAAGATTTTGATCAGTGCAAAACATTCTGCCTAGAAAAGTTAAAGCTAAATCAAGAGCATATTGAAATCAACATGTGGATGCGGAACAGTAAACACAGAAAAGGCAGAAATGTATCTGCAAAAATTCTTGGTTTACGTAGTTCAGTTCTAGAAGAAAAGCAGTTTTGTTGGAAAGACTGTTGCTGGTTCCCTAGGGCAGGGGCTGCTTGGGTGCTAGAATTGCTCAGGCAATAGCAGTCACAGGCGGTAGCTCTCGGTGGGGTGGGAGGCTGCACATGCTGTAGTCCCAAAGCTCCTCCGTAATGCAGGCAAAACTGGTTTTTTCTGTGCTTGTGGAAAAAGGTTATGGTGAGGGTGAGAGAGGAGGCAGTGAACTCATGGAGGGTGCTGCTGGGAGCCAGGGACCTCTGTGCTGTGGGCAGTCGGCTACCAGCACAGCCCCTTCCTCCAGATCCTCCTCTCTTCCCTGCATCCCGGAGCATGACGGCTTACTCTCTGTATTCAACTAGCTGTATATGAGGAAATACAGGTAACAGGAAAGGTATTAAACTAAAATATCTTAGTTGAGCAGCTTAAGGTATGACACCTCTTGTAGCTTACATCTTTCTAGATTTAATGGTGGTTTTTTTTCTCAGAGAAGATATGTAATGTGTTTGCACGGGTTCAATATAACTCGTTGTCAGTTTAAAGGGACAATAATTTGCCTGCATAACATGTAGTTACCTAAAGCCCAGTGTACGTGTTGTCACTAACTGGCTCTTGTAAAGATCTTTGCCGCTGAGAACCATTTTTCCAAAACAGTTGAAGACCTGGTACGTATTTAGTAATTTTCTGAGACCGAAACTTTTGTCACAGAGCAAAAATTACTCGGGAATCCTCCAAAGCCCAAACTGTGTGCCTGAGTTTCCTTGGTGTGGGAGGAGGGGAAAGGGGGAGTGGTGCATGTCTGGCTCCACCTTACAAAGTTAAGGCATTGCCAGGATGTGCATCTGGAGCTGAGGATACTCCTGGGTCTGGTAACGTAGCTGTAGTCACAGTGACCCTGGTGTGGGTCTGCCATGTCCTAGCTATTCACGCTTGCTCTTCTGGAATAATTTTGCACGGAATGTAACCAGACAACACAAGTAAGTGTTGTGTCCCATACTTCTGTTCAACCAGCTTGCTGCTGGGCCATCAAATATTCAAGTATAAGTTTAATATTACATTTCCTTAACGTTAGATTTATTATTGCTGAAGAACACAGTTTCTTCCTCGGAGCATTGCTGTGGCTAATGCTGTGACCAGGCGGAGTCCCTCTCTGCCTCCCAGTGTGCTGGTTCCCTTCCTCAGGCAGCTGCGAGGGGCTGAGGGACGCAGCTGCCTTACGGAGCTGAGCCTTTTTGTCCATCCAGCCTATTGGTACCCTCGTTGAAGGTAATCCATCCAAGAGAGGAGATAACACAGTGCGCCCTGAAGTGCCCATACAGTCTGTCTTTAGATGTGAGGTGTTACTGTAACGTTGCTAACGAGTAGGGGAGCCTGTCTAACACAATGTGGAGCTTGGCTGATTCCACTCGGAGTAAGAAATTGCAAGTTCTGTGAGAAATATTGTTCATTTAAGTTCAAATAACAGAAGCTGTTGAAAAAACTGTTCTCCATGGGATTTCATGAGCAGGGAAAGAGGCTATGTACAAGTAATTTTGAATTATTCACTCTAACTCATAGCATACATTAAACCAACCAAGTTAGATTAAAAGGCTGATTCTTTATGAGCAGGCAGCGCTAAGTGCGATCATGAACCAGGTCTTTTCAGAATGATTGTATGATTGGTTCACTCTCTGAAATAGTTTTTCTAGACTCTCTGAGGAAAAATTTATTTGTGCTTTTATTTAAAGAAAATATTTGAAAATGTAGGTCCAGCTTGGTCTTGTTTTTCCCAACCGGAAGAAATATTCCTGCTTTTAAACAATTTTAACAGCTGCAAGGAAGCCACAGTCATCTTTGATCTGTCAGTGAAATTAGTTTTCATTGTTAATAAAACCTGATATCTTGGACAGGATGTTTAAGAAATGATTGTGGACCAGTTGTAACCATCGGTGTGCAAACAGGAGTCAGCATTAAACTTCTGTGTTTAATAGAACAGATACACAACCTAAACACATAGAGAAAACTGAGTACCTCCAAAGAAACGTGCGGTCCGCCTCATGGTGGGCCTGCTGCTGCTCCGGCTGAGGTCTGCCGTAAATCTCCTGTTGCCTTTTCAATTTGGAGTTGTTGGCTGTGAATGCCTAGCTGCCTTTGGTGGGAGGTGTGGGTACCTCTGAGCAGCTGGCTGGAGAGTCTGAAGTAACTTACTGCTGACTGGGTGCAGACTTCTGCTGCAATATGACTTTATTGGTAGGAATGTGGGCGCTTCAAAGATTGGGTATGGGTTTTCTGGATCTCTCTCTGATCCACTGAGGTTCCTAAATGCCTATCTTGTTTTAGGTGGGGTGTATCTGGATTCACGTGTCTCACTGATGTCAGTAGGGTTATTTACTTGGGTTATTTATGCCCTTAAATATTTTAAGGAGGTGGCCTCAGTGAGGTGTATCGGTAACCATAACCCTAAAGCAGATTGGAAATAAATGTAATTAATTCAGAATTATGCTTTTCCTTACATTGTATTAAGTCAGATACTGAACAGGAGTAGAAACAAAATGATAGAGGTGGTGGCATTTCCTGTAAGGTTGTTGCTACAGTGCTTGTCATCAGATCAGGGGGAACAAAAGTTTAATATGGCTAAGTAGACATTTTTAATATTTGAAAGACAATTCCAGAAAAATATACGAGGGGGAGAGATGACAGCTTGTATGAGGAATCTGCCCAGTATTCTGTCCAAAAAGACAATATAGCAGAGAATTGCATTTGCGAAGTACAAGAACGGTTGTTGATTTTACAAAGTTTTGTAGTACTTAAGCTGATATTCCCAGAAGAAAAAGAATAAGAATAAATCCATGGTTTCAGCCATCCAAGTGAGGATGGCTGAAAAGAGGCAGTCTGGAGAGGTGAAAATGTAATAACTTCCTCCAGCAGCAAACACAAGGGAAATGAATCTCATCTGTCTATGCCCTGTTACCCTTGGAGATACTCTAGAGTATTCTGTAGGGCCTCCAACTACAGTTGCAGGAGAGCTTGGGTGTCGTGTAGGTCCTGTGCGGACATTTCAGATGTCTTTCAGCAACTCAGATGTACTGGGTGCTTTTATTTAGGCAATGGAATCGCAGCGTAGTAGACTTTGTTTTTTTGAGTGCTGATTCTTATATGTGAAAAATTAGGCTCAAAGAAGTACTTATGCTCCTAACTTTTTATTCATTTTATTGGAAAAATAGGAGACAAAGGAAAAAAAGCCAACTACTTAAGTGTTGTGCTTAATCTGGGCTGGGGAAGGAACTTCATCCCATACAACTGCTAAGGACAGCTGTGCTCCATGTACTCATTCAGCCTTCCTGGGAACACTGATCTTGAAGAAAGTGCTTTGATTGCATGGAAGGAAACAATATAGAATTAGGAGTTTGGCTGGGCCATAATGGGGGCACAGATCTATTAAATGCATGTCAGAGCCGTGCTTTTATGTATGATGGGAACCTTTGGTGATGCTTGTACCATTGATCTTGGTCCCCTTAATGCAACTCCCTAGGAGACATGTGTATTAGCTTGTTTTCTGTGTTACTGTCTAGTTGGTCTGACTGCAGAAAGGTGATGCTGGACGTGAGGACAATGAGATGTGTTGTTGTGCCTGAGATGAGTCATCTCCAATAAAATGAAGAGGGGAAATATGGCCTGCAGAAAATGCCTGCTCTTGGATTGATAAATGTAAGAAGCTGAGTGTGCTTGTGAATTTACTGTGGGGAGCAGAACTGGATTTACTGTGTGGTTTTGTGTTGTGTGGTGGGGTTTTTTTGGGTTGTGGGGTTGGTTGTTTTTTTTTAATACTTTAGTAAAAGGTGTTATTTTAATGGTTAACTTGGCCTTTCTTTAAGAAATATATAAATGTTAAAAAGTAGGAGCCTAAACAATGGTAATGACATGACTCTAAATTGTGCTTATTCCTTCTGAATGTGAAGGGAGATGGTTGTCTACCAAAACAGCTATTAAAACCCACTATCGAGTACAAAACCATGGGTGAGCCCCAGGACTCACAGTTGTGCCAGGCCAGAAGATGCACTGAACTACTATAAAGTCATGTTTGTATCTTCTGACATTAGATTAATTCTGAGGAAAACTCTGCTTTAAGTCCAGGAGCATCTACTGCAAATCAAAGCCCACTTAAGCTTTAGGTAGGCATAAGTAAAACATTTCAAATATTCAAGATTAACTTTGTGGTATATTAAATATCTTGTGGTTTGTTCTTCAGTCAGACAACACAGATCTTCTTTCCCCTGTGCTTATGAAGATTAGGCTTCTATTACATACTTTGTTTTGTTTTTTAAAGAAATCGTGACTGTAGTGGTTCATCATACTCACATTAAGATGGTTACAATGTGAATTGAAGATGCTTTTCTTTATTGGAAATCCTTTATTTGTCTACTTTTCAACTCTTGTTTAAAACAAACACTCATTTACTTCACTATTTAAAAAGGAAACAAAAAAAAGACCCACAAAAAAAGCACCACTCCACAAACCCAGAAAGGCTGATTAAAAGCTGGTTACTCCTGCTTGTATGTGTGATCTTATCAGACTGGCCTTTTCCTTTCCAGATGTCACAGTTTTATGTGGTGTAAATGATACTCTCATTACCCAGATGGTCTAAGAAAGTAACAGCTTCTGGGAGGTATATGCTATTTAATTCTGCACATCCAGGGTCTATAAAAAACAAAACTGGTCAGTAAAGTGTCTGAATATTGCAGTATTCATTTGGGAATGAAAGCCTTGAACCAACTGACTGCACACTTGTCCAGATGTGGCCTCATCTTTATAGACAACAACCAGACCACCAATAAAATTATTCAAAATAAGACTCAGAGTGGCAATCACAGGACTGCTATTCTCATCATAACAAGTTCAACTGTGCACAAACAGTAAGGGTCAGATTTAGTTCTCATTTACACTGGAATATAATGGTCTTGAAGGGAGGAGATTTTTTTGGGGGGGGTGGGGGGGTTTGTTGGTTTTTTATGCGGGGGGGGGAGGGTTGGGATTTTGGGTTTGGTGGTTTTGGGATTTTTTTCAGAGAAGTAGCTGACAGTGAGTTTAGTCCTAATTTTCTGTACAGACAACACATTTTTAGGAAGCAGATAGGTAATTTAGCAGATATTAATAGAACCAATAATTGGACACAAAGGGCTTAATTTTGTTCTTGGATGATGGTATACAGTGCAGAAATCTCACTGAAATTAAAGGCACATATCCGAGGGCAGAGCTGACCCATATAAGGAAGTGTGGCTTCCCTCCGAAATGCCAAAAGCTATTGGATAGCTTTCAGAATGTCTCCTTGGAAATTATTCTAAGTCAGCCAGTAATCAAACAGAGAAGTATTTCAAATTACCTTGTTTTTGTAAATGCTATATTAGTTTTCCTGGAAATGGGTCTACATGTGGCAAAGTTTGCTGTTTAGCTGAATAAAGTTAAAAATAGACTGAAGACAGCGCTCATACAGTGCCATAGTACAACCTAAGGTAAGCAGGTGCCATCCCAGTGGTATTCTTGAAATAGTATTCTACTTTTGGGTTTGATTGCCTCCACTGCCATTCCCCAGAGCCTGTTTTCTGCAGATCCTTTGATATAAATCTCCAGCAAAGTTTGCTGCCTCAAAGGTAGGTGATGCAGAAGTGCTTGCCTAACCAGGTGTCCTGGTTTCGGCTGAGATAGAGTTAGTTTTCTTTCTAGTAGCTGCTATAGCGCTGTGTTTTGGATTTAGTATGAGTATAATGTTGATAACGCGCTGATATTTTTAGCTGTTGCTAGGTAGTTGTAGTGTCTACGCTAAGTCCAGGACTCTTCAGCTTCTCACGCTCTGCCACGTGCACAAGAAGCTGGGAGAGCGCAGCCAGGACAGCTGACCCAGACTGGCCAAAGGGACATTCCATACCATGTAATAGAATAGGGAAGCTAGCCACGTGACAGGATTGCTGCTCAGAAACAGACTGGACATCAGATTAGGGGATTTTTTTGTCCTTCTGCGCATGATGAGCAATTGCATTTGTGTGTCACTTGCTTTATTAATTATTTTTAATTATTACTTTTTTTGTTGTTGTTATTCTCTTCCTTTTGTTATCCTATTAAAGTGTCTATCTCAATCCACGAGGGGTTTTTTCCATTCTCCTCCCCATCCCCTTGTGGGTGGAGGGAGCGAGCAGCAGCGTGGTGCTCAGTTACCAGGTGGGGTTAAATCACGACACCAGGTGAGTTCAAGCCCCAGGAGATCCCTTGAGGTCTAGGGAGAAGAACCCTGTGCTGCTGCTCCCCCATTTGCCTGGCTGGCAAGATCTGTGCCTGTGGGAGGGAAAGGCAGGCAGCTGATCCCAGCTAAGTGCCTGTTCTTGAGAAATGTAGGACTGGGTGCAAGTCAAGGAACATTCCTGCTTTTTTTAGCCTATGCTAGTTAAGAGAGATTCACACAGAGCTTAGTGAGCTCCCTGAGTGCCGCCCCTTCTGTCCTTTGCCCCTGCTCCTCTCTACACTGTATTTTCCATTTTGGGTTCCAAGTGCTCTTTTCTCTCTAATAAGAGAGGTAGAAGTGTGGGATATTGGTTTAGTCAGTGCTTGTTGAAGGTGAATTTACGATGTAGAAAGAATAATAAATGTAAAGTAGAGTTTGTGTCTTAAAATACAGGTTACTTTTTCTGAGGTGATTTTTAAGTGTAGTATATTCTGCAAGAATTCTGTATTTTCAGTTCTCAATTTGGAAAAAGTATCTGTCTTTAAGGTGAAATATCAAAGCAGCAACATTTTGAGTGTTTTGGGTGGGTTTTTTTGAATACTGGAAGTCATTAAAATTGGCCTTGAGGCCTTACTTGTAATTCTAATGCTTCTCCTGTCTTTGGTTTTCTGGTAATCTGCTGGCCAGCAGACCTCTCAAACTTCTAGCCTCTGGACTATTTTCCTGTTCACCATCTGTATTTTTTTAAGTGTAAAAGTGTGAGGAAAAATTGCCAAGAAATGAACAACAGAAATGTGAAGCTGAAATATTATTTACGTTGCTAATCAGAGAGAGAGCTTTTAACGCTGTTGGGGTAATAGAAAGACTAGCAAAGCATAACTCAGATACGTGCATTTGAAGGAAACAGTGAGTATGACAGCATAACTGAACAAAAAATCTGTTAAAAGCTGTGTAAGAGACTGTTGTTGATGCTAATATAAGTTGATAGCCAAGGCCTGGAACTAATCAGAGCGCCTAGCAGGGCTTCCAAATTACTGAGAAGGCAGAAGATGAACAGTGAGAAGTAAGTACTTTTAAATCAGCTGATCTGCTTTAAAGCCAATCTGCGTACAAATGGTAGGAATGGAAAGTAGGAATGAAAGTGGTTGCTGAAGTGTTTGAAAAGTTGCAAGTGAGTTATGATCAGGGAAAGAGGAAGAGTCCCTGATGAAAACTCAGGGTGTTAGCAGACAGTCCAAACTGTTTTGGTTGGGTAGAATGTCCATGGGTGGCTAAGGAGTTGGGAAAACCTGGAGAGACATGGAAGGTCTGAAATTTCAGGAAGAGTATAGTGTAGTGACAGAAGTAATTGTCACTCACCTTGTTGAGCTCTGATTATCTTCTAAGAGGGAAGTGAGATGTACTGTCATTTATACTGCTGTAGCTGGTCCAGCAGCTATGGGGAAAGAGAAGAAGGTACTGTCAGAAAAATATAAAGGTACACCGAGAACATCTGAAACTCAGCTAAATTCATTTCACTTCAGAAAATTTTCAGCTTTGCGTTCCCTCCGATGTTCACCATCACTGGGTGTATTTCTTTCTCTCCCGGTTTCTGCCAGCTAGCGGTTGCAGTTGTGGTCCCACTGCCTGCTAGGAAGATCTCTGAATCAAATCCCAGCTATTGCATTCCCTCTGAGTATGCAGCTCTTTCTTTTTGATGTGTACTGCACCAGTGGAAATCGGGGGGGGGGGGGGGGGGCAGATATTATGAGTTTCAGTGCTTCAGTTCTGCTCTGAAACACCTATCTGAGCCAAACACATATTTTCAGTGTAGATCCTGAAAGGAACCAGCCCTGAGCCATACAGTATGCATTACGCAGGTTCTCTTTCACTTATTTTATCCGCTGTCCTCTGGTGAAGACCATATTGTACCCAAAGGACTATCTTTTCCCTTGTAATCCAGTGATGGAACTGTACCCTTCAAGGAAAAATGTCACTTTTCCACTATGGGAAACTAGAAAAATCTGTCTTAAGACCTCTGTTTAACTTATTGGTGGAGATACTTGTTTTATTTATGTATTGGCTTTGCCTTATTGCAGTATCTGAGCACTTTTTCAGCATTATTTAGTCACTAAAAGTGAAGCAGGATGCTTTTATTAACTTTTTGTAATTATTTAAGCATTGGAACGGGATAGAGAATTCTGAGATAATACACGTTAAAAATGATAAAATTAAGATTTGTGTATATTACTTTTAACAGAATCTGCCTATTATGATGTTGGGAGTTGGAGGAGATCTTATTGAAACTGATAAGCATGAGAGGTCATTTAGCAAAATGTCAGAAGCCGTTTATCTTGTTACCGTTTAGGCAGCCTCTGCCTGTTCTGCAAATGCCCAGAGCACTAGGCCACATGCAATGCTGGATCCTGAGGTTTTCCCTGGGGTCTCAGTACATGTACAGGGAATATTTTTAGTGGAGGATTATGCATATACAAGAAAGAGAAACTGAGCACAAAAAAAGAACTGCAGAGAGGCCTGTGGAGCAGTTGAAAGCAAGCCAAAGAAATACTTGGACTTACTTCTTCCTTTAGAGAAAAAGTAACGTGTGTGAGAGAGGTGGCCAGAGACAGTGAGCATGCAGGGTAGTGTTTGGGGTAGAATATCTTGGAAGTATAAGCAAACACCCCCTGTCTCTTCCTGATGGATTTGTGCAGAGCTGGGGGAAGACAGGACTTTGTGCGCATTTATTGTAACTTAAGTGGGATTGCATCAAAGAGATGTCTGATGCCATTGCTGGTTTCACCTCCTAATGCAAACAATATGAAACTCCCCAGATATATTAGCTATATACATGGGTCAACTGGAGCAGTTTTTCAGTTTGTATAATTCAAAATTAAGTACAAGCGAGGAAAGTACTGATCACATAAGAGCTGTGTACTTTCCTTAGCTGTTGGGGAATCTTACTGTAACTTGCTGTGTTTTGAATTCCATTCTCAAAAATCTACCAGTTTTCATGCTGCAAAACTAATATTCCTCTTTCCAGTTTTACATTCCCTACCCTCTCCTTTTTTTCTGATCAAACTACTAAATGTGGTGGACTTTTTTCTTAATGTTTCTTTATGCTTCAGAGCTAATAATTCTTTAAAATAATAATTTCTTTTTCCAACTATAAATACACCATAGCACAGAAAATGCTAAGTCATAGAAAAAAATGCATATTGCAGCTGGAACTGATATTGGGTGCATTAATTAGATCCTTCCTCCAATCTTATGAAAACACAACTGAACCGTAAAAGAAAGAACACTATGCTAGCTCGACTAAACATACATCAGTTACTCATCAAGGAGGGACTCTTAAAACTCCTACTTTTCAATTCTAGTCTCTAACAATAAAAGTAAACCCAACAGTGAGCTTTAGCATTGATAGATAGTACTATTTATTGCTAGTGTGGTCATGCAGGAGGAAACTGAGCAAGCCTTCAAAATACTAACTGAAGGCACACTAGACATGCCTCCCCCCCCCCCCCCCCCCCCCCCCCCCCCGGCACTGTCCCAAAACCAAGCATTTAACAAAGCTGCTTGGGTAAAGGGATAAGGGAGATAGAAGAGAATTATCTCCAAATGTGGAGAGAATGAAAACCAAAACCCACGCTGCTGATTGAAAAATAGGAAAGAAGTAATGGAAGATAAAAATAAGTGAAAATAATTACAGACATTAAATAACAGTGACAGAAGATGTGTCAGGGCAGAGGAAAAGGAGTTTGGAAATGCAAGGCTTGGTTACAAAGCAGTGGTGTGACCCAGCTGTATTTGAAGGTTTGCTTACGGACAGGATTAAATCATAGTGAATGGAAGTGTGTCTTAGCACTCAATGTGCCATTTCTGACTCCAGGGAAGGCAGGAATTGAGATCAGGAACTATCACCTGGGAAACACCTGATTGCCTAGCACCTGATTCAGGAGATACCTGTTTTAATAGAAGTTCTTACTTTTTAGCTCAATTTCCTAAGAGGATAAAGCTTTGGTCACTTTTTTTTTTTTTTTTCAATGGTTACTTACTAAATGTGTGTTGATAGGTCTTCCACAAAAACAAATAAGTAAGAATGCCCTCACTCCCAGACTTTTAAACCAATGACCCACATTTGGCAGAGAATTAGGGATCTGGACTTCTTAGTCTGAAGAGTAAAGTGGGCTCTTCTCTCTGAAGGCAATGTTGTAGGCTTGCACTTTGAAGGGAGACTTCATCTAGGTAGAAGGACCACCCTCAGAACTGCTGTAGGGCCAATCTAGGTATTTTCCTGTTGAAACTGTGCCCTCTCAGTACAGTATATGATCTTGCTCCCATTCTGTGGTACCTGCCTGTTTTCTTGACTAGGAATGTGAAAAAGGGTTTAGGTACCAGGCATCCAAGTGTCTGATGTATTGTTCTGGTCACTTGGGATACTTGTGGAGCACAGGCCATATTCACTTCATGTGAAGTACAAAAGGGCAGCCACGTTCTATATATTGTTTGTTGTCCAGCGAGTCATAGGATACCAACCATAAAGTAAAATGAGGCCAAATTAATAGATGTGCAGTAAGCAAAATCAGCTTATCCTGATAAAACTTCTCTGTAGAGACACATAGAAAAAAAGAGCATCATCCAAGGGATGAAAGAAGGGATTGACTCTATAACCCTTGGTTTATAAACTGCCAACTGTTAATATCAGAGTTGCCTGTAGTTGTAGAAAGATTTTCTATCACCACTGTTGGAGGGCCAACAGAAGATGATATAATCAAAGCATAAGGACCTGATCCCTAAAGTAAAATATGTTTTGTTTGTGTAAGCGGGACCTAGGATCTGTCTTCATCATTAATGTTACACAGATTGTGACACCCTAGGAAAGAAGACCCTTGAACCATATGTGTCCTAAGGTATCTTTAAACTCAGTAAAAGCCATCATTACTTACTCTGTGTGCCATACTTCTATATTATTGGCTGCCAAGTTCCATTATGGCTAATTGATTTACTGTGCACAGATGTAGTGAACTTTTTCATGTCTTTGGACCAGATGTTGCTGAACCAGAGGTCAGTTGTGGGACTTGGTGTATCAATCCGTTTTTTGTGTAGCAGTATAATAAATCAGCTCTGGTGAAGTTCTAGGCACCAGGAAATTGAATAAAGTCTTTTTAATGTTGGAGAGAAAGTAAATCTCTGCCAGTTGTCCTGTTTGTTGTGTTTTTACTTCAGACAAACTTTGCATCAGGACAGATGTTCACCTTGAATTTTGGAGTTACTCAGATGCCTTTGTAATGCAGAAAAAGGCAAATTGGAGTCTGTGGCGTTGCCACCAGCAGCACTTTTCTGTGGACCGATAGCTCAGGAAATTCAGGCACAGCTTCAGGTCACCTCTTGCAGTGGTTTCAGAGGCAGGATGTCCTCAGTCTTATTGGAACACCCCGATCTTGTGAGCAGAAAGAGAGTAGATTTAGTGTAAGCGCTCCATTTCTAACAATGCTGATTCTAGACAGCCAAAGGAATGGCAGAGCAGTTGTATGTCCATGGAATGACTTGCTGCTTTTTCAAGTGACAAGGAAACTGTTGTCTGTTCCACTTGTTAATGAGAGTGATAGTGAAAATCATTTGATCAAATCTTTCTCAGACTTTTTGAACTAGGAGTGTGCCTCTGGCGTTAATATTCTGAAGGGATCTTAAAACTTAACTTGTCACAATATCAAAGGACTAACATCTAATAAGACTTTTAAGAGTTAGGGGAACATGATAAACTGAATATGAATTGGCAGTTTCAGAAAAATGGGGAAATGTAAAGCTCTAAGGTATATTTGCTAGTCACTTCTTGTGCTGACCATCTCATTTCCGTTCTGATACTTGCAGAAGTCAGTTGGTCCCTTTTTACATCAGCTACAATTAAACGCATGTCAACATCGAATGAATTAAAGTTGGTTGTTTTATAAACCATATGGTCCAGTTAAATAAGAAAACAAAGGCTTGATGAAGAAATCACTTGGTGAGGGTCTGTACAGGAAGTGATGTGTTAACTGTTATACAGGAAATCAGACTAGATAATCAAAATGGTACTTCTGGCCTCAAAATATACAAAACTGTCCAATGAATATTTTTTTTGCCCATGTTTGATGAGGTAACTGGTGGTTCCTTTGAACTCTCTCTGACTGAGAATACATCTTAGTTGTGTTTTAAATCAAATGGGAATAGCTCTTTTATATATCAAACTACAGTGACAAAACCAAATTTCTGCATTAGAGCAAATAAACACTTAACTATTTAATTCAAAGACAAGGTTCTTTAAATTTTGCAAGGCAATATTTACAATCATTTTCTCACTTCCTTAAGTGGAATATAATGCTGTTACATATGACACAAAATGTCTCTCTCTCTCTTTCCCTCTGCGTGTGTGTGTACAGTAATATAGATCAAACAGGATTTAAGGATAAACATGACTGAATTTTTTAAAAAGTTTATGGCATTTCCAGATAAATGCTAGAGTGAATACTTAAATATCCCCATTTATGACACTTTTGTTCACTACTACCAGGCTACTTGTCCAAGATCATAGTCATCATAAACAAGATCACAAGACTTCAGTTACCATTTGATTCATTCATTTTCCTTCTGGGACTATATCCAGTTAGCCTTAAATAAAGTTACTCAGGAATTGGCCTGCGTTATGTATACATATGAATCAAATGGAAGCTGGAGTACTACATTTGTGATCTTGCAATGGTAGCTTAATGTTGGTGACCAAAAGAAGGAAAAAAAAAATCAGAAGACCATAAAGGTAGTGCATTTCTTAAATATTTAGTTAAACACTTATCTAAAGCAAGATTCTCAGGACATATAAATATCCTTGAAGCATGTTTGATCTTAGTTACTTTGTTGTTGCGGATACTGACTCTGAAGCAAAATATTGTCCTTTAAAAAGCAAGGTCTTTTTTTGGAAAATGCAGTTTTGCATTTAATTTAAAGATATGCATGTTAGCTCTTCTTAAGGCTTTGAACAGAACCTTGAACACTGAAATATATAATTTATTTGTGATTTGTCAAAAAAACCCCACTGTATAGATTTCTGTGAAATTAGCCAAGAGCTAAAGCATGTCAGCTGAGAACTACTGCTACTGTAGAATTGAGGAGCTCACTGGTCAGCCTCATCTTTTTTGGATTAATGCAGACTACCTCTAAAAGAGTATGGATGGCACAAAAATTATTAAATCCACATTCTTTTATCTAATTCTTTCCATTTGGGATTAGAACTCAAAGAACCGTGGAAATGCTTCTAATGAGATTTTGAAATTCTTGTAGCAGTAACACACGGAGCTCTTTTGTCTGTGAATTTGCTGGCATACAACTCTTTCTTGATTTCAAATAATTCTTTAGAAACATTTGTAAATGCAAAATATCTCCAAACATAACCATCCGAAATACTAACAGTTCAAGGGATTTAGAATTTGTGTTCAACTATTTGCTAAATTTAACATGTGCACCTCAGTATTAGACCTGCAGTACTTCCAGAATTGCTGTGCTTTCTTTGAATTTGTGGCTATGCCTACCTGTTGTCCTTCCTTTCATTCTTGCAGTTATTCAGGAGTGATTGCCGGCCTGTCCGTGATGCCCCTCTGAGAGAGGAATACTCTGGATACTTTATTTTCTTGCTACAGCTGAAAACCTGGTCCTATGGCTGGATAAATTATGGGGAAAATTATTACTATATAGTCTCATAAATATATTTGCAAATATAATTGCCATGCTGGTTCTATTTTTTTTTTAATTTATTTTTTTTTTTAATGTGTGTGAACCTGTTTAGTAGAATAATTCACCTCTGGGCTGGTAACCTAAAGCTGTTTGAAGGAAAACATGAATTGTCAGTTTAGGAATACGCTTCTTCCCAAAGCCAAAAGAGTTGACCTGTTTGCAGCAGCAGCAACCACCACCAGAGCATAGTGCTTTGCTGTGTGAGGAGTCAGGTTAGCACCGTGATCCTCTGGAATTTCATCCCCCTGCCCCTCACCCCACCTTGGCTTTTATGCCATGCTGAAAATGGAGGGAGGTTGTTACAATCACAGATACCGTAACAGAGGGAGAGTTTTATGGAAATATTTATTTTTGCTATCGCATTGACACAGCGAGTAGCTCTGAGCTCTCAGTCAGGATGACAGTATTTCAAGTATGCGTATGTGTTCAGGGCAGTTACTTGTGTTTAATGACCAAGAAAAGTCTGATAGAAAATGACAAAGATTATTCAATTTAAGTGCAACATCAGCATATACTGTTGCATTTCATTTTAGGCCTGCATGGTTAGGCAATGGTGAGGAGTCCATTCAGAAAAATCCACTGTTTGCTATAGAACCCTTCATTTACATCAAATGTAAAAGGTTTTATTTTTTTGCAAGTCAGAGGAAGAAAAGATTATATTTGCCTGCATCTCCCTCTAGACATTTCTTCCCCCAAATCTCTGTACTTGAGGTTTCCCCGGAGGTTCTTTCCACAGGCCTGCAGACCTGCCTAGGGCTTCTGTGGTGCTTCCCTGTCCCTTTCTCAGTTTTGGCCATATTTGGGCTTTTTTTTTTGTTGTTATTTTTTCTCTGAATTTCACACAGAATCCTTTCTGAAACTGTACTCAGTGAATATTCCTCTATTTACACACCGCATTTTTGGGAGTGGAGGCAGTAGCCGTTTCTGTTTCTGCCCTGAAATGCCATGTTATCTTGAAGTTGTCTTCAGTCAGCATTGCCTCATCTGTGCTTCCACAGCTGGTGGTGGTAGCCTGATTTGCAGTGACCAGAAATTGAAGCTGGGGCAGGGCTGGCTCTTGGGTGGGTGTTTGTAGGAGAGTTGTGCACAGTGCCCTGTCCTTCCCCGTGCACACGCTTGACTCTGAGGTAGCTCGTGTGTGGCACCACACCAAGCTGTTGGACACGTCTGCGCACACATGTCCTGCACATCCTGCAGGCCAGCCTCTGCTGAATCCTCCAAAACTTTTAATTAATTGGACATTTTTTTAATTAATTGGACCTGTACTGCTGTACTGGATGTGGGTGCTCAATTGCTGGTGTTGGGGGGGCTGCAGGGCGGCCTCTGTGAGGAGCAGCTGGGGCTGCCCTGTTCCAGACACAGCCGGCTCTGACAGGCCTGCCCAGGGCACCGCTCAGCCCCCAGCCAAGCTGATGGCGCCTCAGGGAAAGTGTATTTAAGAAAGGGCAAAAAACGCCAGACAGGCAGAGAAGGAGAGGGAGGAGAAAAAAAAAAGAGGAAAGAAAAAACAAACAAACAAAACGGCTGAGGGAATCCTGGGAGCCATGAAAGAGGGGAGGAGGAGGAGGTGCTCCAGGTTCCTGAGCAGAGAGTCCCCTCCAGCCCCTGTCTTCAGGAAGTTTTTACTCTTGGAGATTCAGTTAGGAAATATATTATGAAGGAATTTACACAGAGCTAAATTAGTAATAATTTTCATACAATGTATGCTTATGGAAGTTTATATTTGTAAATTTGAAACAGGCCACACTATGCAAGTCCTTCACATTTTAGTAAGTGTGTATCTTTAGAGGTGAGAGTTGTATATTGAGCATAAATATTGTGGTTTTTTAGACTGATAAATAATAGGAGTGTGAACTATTTTGTTTACCGTTTTACAAAAGTTGTCTTGCAATGTAAAATCATAACAGGTTTTACAATTCCTTCCCAATTTTCATCTGTCCCTTCTCTCCTGTTTGTTAATGGCACGGTTTATTTAGATAACAAAAGGAAAATTCACTCCCATCAGACAAAACAGGTAGGTAAGAAAAATACTCCTCTGTGATTCTGGTCTGTGCATTAATGATTCTGCTAGTTCTGACAGTGAACTGACAAGAGAGTATTTGCTGGCAGGCGTTGTGGTAACCAACACTCGCTCTCCTTCCACTGCTGTGGTCAGTGGTGACGGATTCACAGCTCCTCTGACCCAATGATGTTCTGTCCCAGATCCCCTGAGTAGCACCTATGTTTATGAAAAAGGAACCGGTGCTTCAAAATTTCATACATGGATTTCATGTACTCACAAACTGCCATAGATAGGTACTGTCAACTTCTCTTTGGGATGCCTCTAAAAAACTTCTAAGTAGTGCAATCAAGGGCAATTACTGCATCATTTGCTTGTGTTTATAACATATTAGAGCTTTCTGGGCTTAAGCACTGCAATCCATCCTGATTGCTACCAAGTAATGCTTTGCAGACTTGTAAATCAAAACTGTGGCTGATTTTCAGCAGCATGATTGTCATGTTTTTGAATCTTTGCTAATTAAAACTTTATGAGCATGCAATTAAAAAGCAGAGAACATTTTCCCTGCTTTGCAAATGAATATAAGCCATAGCAGTCTCCGCAAAAATAAGGCTCCTCTATATTTACTTTTCTTAAAAAAATAAATGACATTTGGTGGTTTCAGGCTTTCCAAACCATTTACCACGTTTGTCTTTGAAACTTTCTCTTCTGGTTGACTTAACAGCATGAATTTAACAAATTAGACTGCTTAGTTGGACATTCTAACTATGCTGCAACTTTGGGTGCTACCTTTGTCATTGGTTTTATGTGCTTAGTGAAAATAAGTCTTTTAAATAGAAGCTACTTAGTGTTCTGAAGTATAAAATACTGTTTAAAAAAGGTTTCTGGGATCCAAAATATGAGCAAACATTACTCAGGTATGTAAAGGCAAGGTTGCTGGAAATCTACAATGAAATTCAAGATAAGAACAATTAAAGGGAACAGAATTAATAAGATCTGTTAACTTTTAGAATGTATCCCTCTAGTGAGTTTCTATAAACAATAGGAAAAAAATGTAAGGGTTCCAGTTGAAGCTTTTAGGCTGAGCTTGTATTTTTGGTCACTTGATAAACACTACAAATCATGACTGCTCTGGTCTAAATTTCAAATCGGGTCATGTGCAGAATGCCAACACTTACTAATTTTTAGTGATGACAAATAATTACATTCGCTTTGATTTTGGACTACAATTTAGAAGATGCACAAAACTCAAAAAAATAATTCACTTTGAAGTGCTGCATCCAGTCTCAATAAAGTTGTCAATGTAATCCATAGAAAAATGAACAGCTATTAAGCAGAACAGTTCCTCTTTTACTGCAGTTTCCACTTAAGCAATCATATTTCTGAGTGTAGAATTTGGAATCAGAAAAAAACCAAGAAGACATGTTGAAGAGGTATGGTTGTCTGGAATGTGCAGGATATGTAACAGTCTTGTATGTGATGTGATCACTTCTTTGTTTGCAGCAACTGAAACCCAGATGAGGGGAAATAATTCTTTTAATTGTGAGGTCTAATGATCACTTTTTTCCTTCCCCCCCCCCGTATACTATACTAGCTTTGACTTAGACGTACATCTTAATTTTAGATGTCTGTAGTTTGGTGACATGAATCTTGTGTTTACTTATTGCACTAGTCTTACCACTCTGTACTTTGTTTGTTCTTTGCATTAATGTCAAACAACTTGCAATTCTCTTTCATTTCTGAGTGATTTTCCTGGAAGTCTTACTAGCATAAACGCTCAAGGGCTACATAAATACTATATAAACACTGAAGGACTATAGGATGTGGCTTAGAAGAAAAACATAATTCCATGGATGGGTCACTGAACTGAGGCTTTTTGGGCTTTCTTCTCAGTGTTATTATTGGCTTTCTGGATGCCTCTCCTCATCTTGCCTGACCTGTAGTTTCTCAATCACCTCTTACCAGTTGAGGTGGCAACCATTTTGAGGTTCTTATTGACAGTATTTTTCCTTGTGATAGGCACTGATCAAAGAGAACAGCTTGTGACTCTAAGCCTCGTGTCACAGACTTGTTTAATTCTTACCATAATGGTAATCCCTGTGTATAGTGGAGCTCCTATTCCTGTAATAAAACAAAGTAAAATCAAGTTAAATTTTTATGACTTTTCCAGCTGAATAACTAGGTTGGCGTAATTCAGGAAATACGTATAAATTTGTTCACAAAAAATGGAAAGCATATCAGAGCAGAAGGCATACTTTGACATTTATTAACATGCAAATTAAAGATATCATTGCACAGAAGGGACAGTGCCAGAATGGCAAGTGGCAATTTCCCAGTATATGTTACAGGATAGCAGTACTAATTATCTGTTCATTCAGTGCAAACCAACTGGTCTGGAACTAAGTAGATGGTAGTTCTTTGGAAAATGTGTGTACATTACTAAAAAGTGCATTGTCCTAACTATGTCCTTTGGTAGCTATTAAGACACAAACTTAATTTCCTAATTTCTCTGTGCTTGACTTTGCATATGTAACATCTATATAATGCATTTTTTATTGTCATTTCAGAGTTTTATAGAATGTTACAAGCTAGGGTGGGGAAGAAGGGATAAAGAAAACACTACGTACATCCTATATAGGTCACTGGCAGATTTTAAACTTTAGGTTACTGTGTTACCTTGAGCACCACAGCAATAAAATGCTGACTGATGGGTGTTTTTCTTTAAGTGTACCTGCCACTAGAGGGGAATGAAAGCACGTGTTTTGCCCCTGAGTTTCTCAGCTGTTTGCTCAATAGAAAAGTGATGTCCTGATTGCACAGTCTTGGGTCTTGGAGAAGCCTGTTCTCTCACAGTTCTGGCTGTTCCTTCTTTTTCCAAGTCCGTGTGTTCTCCCAAACTTTTGTTTCCACATCTGTCCCAGAGTCTCTCTTCCATTCCTCTATTGCTCCTTCCCACAAATTGTCTTCTTGTTTGTCACCTGTGATTTCCTTCCTTTTGTGTCAACTCTTCTTTCCTTCCATTTCTGCCATTCTGTCCCCGAGGCCTGGCTCTGCTCTCCTCCCCGCCTTGTGCTCCCAAAGTCATTCTGTTCTGCACTGTCCTTTCCTTTTCTGCTCCTTCCTTTGTATCTAAATCAGGCCACTTTCTCCTGTGTTTCTTGCAGATAAGCACTTGGAAATGAGACCACAGAGCATTTTTTTTCTCTGATTTTTATTCCGATACTTGATACTGTAGGATCTTCTAGGAAGCTGGAAAACCATCAGAGGAGAAAGATGTGGTGAGTCCCTGCAGTCCTGGAGTGGAAAGGGTGCAATCCAGGTGATATAAGCTATGTTGGCCTTGAGCATGCTCAGTGCAGAGATCATCTCTGGAGAATGAATTGCCAAACTCTTTCATGTGTCTGCTGAGTGACTGAAATTATCTGGATATATGTAACTCCGTTGAAGTTGAGCGGGTTTGGAACGGTATGGGGAAAAATATACCTCTGATCTGAGAGGAACACTGGAGAGGTCCTGGACCTTCTTAATGAAACAGTAATAACAATGTAATTAACCTGGCTGAAATAAGTCTTCTGAAGGTGTCTGTTCATACCACCTAAACTTAAGCACCTAATTTAAAGTTTGCTGCAGGTTTTTTGTCATCAGTGATGAAAAATAGATTCCTAGATGAAGTTTCAGATTATCTAAGGTAGATTTCTACTTGGGATAGTCTCTGGAATAGTATGTCTTGGTGTTCACTGTGTATGGAGCTTAAAGTGACCAGCCTTTTCATACAGGAAGCTACATTAGAGGTCTAAAGTGGAGAGGTATGAAAAAACCGTAACTTTGTCCAGAGTAATAGATGTATCATTTTTTTAAAAAAAATTAATGAACTGTGTCCTGTATTTCACCATGAGGCAGATAAATGTCCAAAAACTTCAGCCCAGTGACTTACGTTTGCTAAACTAAGTAAAACCTGAATTTATGTAGTCCTGTAAATAAGAGTTAGCATTTTCACAACCCAATATATGCTGTTCACTGTCTGTGGGAAAGAAGTTGCGGAATAATTAATGAAGACAAGGAAGGAAGGTAGAAAAGGCATTTGTTAAAGTTTCCTTTGAATTGTTAAGTTCAACATTTGTTAAGACAGAAGTGACATTAAAAAGAAAGTGTCAGGATCAGCATTTTTTAATTACCTAATCCAGGAATTGTTCCACTGTTTACAAATATTAAAATTAGTTTTCAGGACACACCAATCAGGCTGAGATTTCCATCTGATCAAATTGTACAAATTTAGAAAATGTAATAAGCTTTTGCAGGGGGTGGTGGGGTGTTTAATGATTAATAAATTAGTGATAGCGAGCTGTGAGTTACACTGAGCATATGCCAGAAAGCCCAGGGAAATCCGTATTGCAATCCATCTATTCATTTCATCCATAGAATTTGTTCACAATGATGCAGGGAGGGATGAGGAATGAAAGGCTTTTATAATGACTGTCTGTAAAAAGCATTAATTACATCTATCATATATAAACAGACCTGTATTTTTTTATAAATTTTCTTGACCAGAGTGATTGACCTAAACCCACTTGATCCCAATGAAGAGTGATGAGAAGGAAGTGAGTAATATTTTTCTGTGGCTGACATGGTCTACTTTGGTTTGTCCTGAAAATAGGCTGTTCCAGGAAAAAAAGAAAAAAAGAAAAAAAAAAAAAAAAAGGTAATACTCCAAATTTGAATACTCCAGTTTGAACCTGAATCAGAGAAGTTATGTGATAAAAGAACATGTTTCTGCTAAGACCTTTCTGAAGTCATTTCTACAAAGAATAAAATGCTGGCTGTATAGATACATTAAACTTGAGAAGAATTAATTTTTACCAAGGTCCCAACTGAAATGAATGAAAAGGGAATCAATGGTATTACAGTGTTGCAAAACATTGCTTGGAGGTGAAAATGAAAAATATTCTAAATGTCTAAATTGTGTAAATACTCTGAAAAATAAAAAGATAACAAGTGCCTTAAGTTAATCAGAGACATCTTTCAAAAGTGGTCTCTAAAGAAAGACAAACATACTTACTTTTTATATGATCATTTGCTCCTTAATGGATTAAAATATAAAGACTGGTGAATTCTGCATACTTATGTCTGTAAAAGGTTAGGTGACAGACTTTCATTAGAAATTACCGTCTGTTCTGCATATTTCAGTGCTGACAAGAAGAACAGGATTTTGTAACCTAACACTAGTGAGAAAGGCATCAGGTACAAAATGAGGTTTAAAATGTTTTATATATGCCTTAATAGATGGATGATCGTTAAAGCAAATTAAGTAGGGTGACAGTTTCAACAGTTATATGTACTTGTATCTGCAAAAATTCAGTTTTGCCTACCCTAAGAGGTGTGTAACGCATTTAGGTACCAAAGTCCCAATAGTGTCTCTGTTTCTGTTACTAGATATGCACACAGCCACCTAAGTTGAAGGCAGCTGCCTCTAATTCCTGCTTAAATCGTACAGGACTCTCAGTGTACAGCTTTGGTACTTCACACACCTCACCTTCAGGATTTCATCTGGCAGGCATACACAGAGCATGACTGAATTTCTCACAAAGACAGTTTATATTTTGGCATTTCGGAACAGTCACATGGAGGGAAGAGACCCATGTTACGGTTCCCGGCTGAAATCTGATATCTCCCTGTCTAGGAGACTGCTGTAACCATTAGATTATACATGTTCTAAGATTGCGCTCAATTAGGTTCTTCTACCTAAAAAAAAAGCGTGCAGGGAACAGCAGTGTGAATTTACAGTACCCTTACTACTCCCTGCTAGCTCCCCACATGGGAATTAATTTACACATTTCAATTTCAGTAAGGTGCCTTTTACAAAGGCACTTCTACTGCATGCTCTGTTTATGCACACACAGCCTTTGCTAGCATCAGGTCTTGAGCCATAACTTTCTGACCAACATATTAAACTTTGCATCCCCTTACATCACCCCTGGAGCTAGAGGAAAGCCACCTAACACTGCTGATACTGATTCTTCTGTCCTTCAATTTAGACAGTAGTAGATAAAAAAATTGCAAACACACGGACACACAGGCATGAAAGTTGGTAATTAAGTGGAAGAGAAGTAATAGACCAAAAAGGCAGCTTTACAAGCTAAGTGGTCACCTGTGATTTAAGCAAACCGTTTTGACTTTACACAGAAAAGGACTAAGTTTGCTGAGAGACGTTTTCAAAAGTCAGTACTGTGCAGTGGAGATGGTTAAGTGTGTGGGCTCTTCTATTTACTTTCATTACAAAGTCAAGTAGGATAATTTAAGCATATTGAAATATAATATTTGAATCTTGTGGAATGATTTTATTTTCCCTGAGTGAAACTGGAAAAATCAACATTTTACCATGATATGCCCCAAACAGCAATTTCAACAGAAAAAACAACCACCCTCCTATCCAGTCATGTTGGGCAAAATCTAGGGCTCAGTAATTTTCCAAGTCATTCATTTATTTATAAATTTAGGTATGAGAGCTATCTGTTAAGCATTCAGTTTTCTAATATATTTAAACTTTAAAGTGTTATATACTGTGAGAAATTAAAATGTTTTAATTATCCCCTTCTGTCTAATCATTGTACTTTCAGTCAAGCATCTAAGACTTTTAGCATCATTTAGAGCAGGTAGGTGGCAATCTACTTTTTTTTTGTACAGTGCTGTTATACACAGACACTCTCACGCAGATAAAAATCAACATTCTGCAATTATAATGAAGATACAGAATATCATTGTATTATGGTGAGCAGTTTTGGACTCCCATATAGTAGTTTTCACTTTTGCTCAGATAGTTCACTCACCTGTTATTCAGCCAGTCACATTTTTACAGTTTCTTGCCTTCCTTCTCTTTCTTTTCTCATGCATTCATGTATTTCTTATAGATGCACCTGAAGAATAATGGTCTACAATGGATGCATAGTGTCCTACCCATCTCAGCTGTATCTCAATGTAATTCAAAGACTTAGAATTTAAGACTGTAATACTTAATGTAGGAACTGTGAACACCTTCCCGTTTCACTAGGGTCTGAACACATTGTCTATACTATGATATGGCAGAAAACCCTGATGACCTCTGCTGTGTGTTCAACAAGGCTAAGGGGCTTAATGTCTGCTTAAAACTCTTTTTTTTTTTTTTTTTTTTTTGTGTGTGTGGTACAGAGGATATATGCTCATTTTCTCATCTGCTTTTTGTATCTTCACCCTTGTAGGGGAGGTAACAGCGGAGAAGTCAGAAATCTGTCTCTTAGAGCTTATTTTGCAGGGTAATTGTAGTTCAGCATGCACTTTGCTTGATGATAGATGCTCTTCTCTGACGATTAAGCAAAGGCCTTTGGCAAAATGCTGAGATAGCTCCATAGGAGATGATTATTGGGAGTGGCTGCAGGCGTGGGAGCTGATGTGATGGACTGCAGTGGCATATCTTACTAAGCACTGGGAACTGTTCAGAGACGATGGCAAGTGTCCTACAACAGGGAAAGCACCAGCTCAGAAGGTGGGTAATATTCAGGGTTTTATTTGGTGGGTCACACTGGAAAGACGATAGAGTTCCAGTGGTTCTTGGTGGCAAATATACATAGTGGGTAACAGTCTGTTAGACTTTGTGCTCGGGGCAAGCCCTTGGAAGGAGTGCAGAAATGAGCTGGTGGCCTGTGAGGTTTGGCAGAAGGTACAGAGACCTGTCAGTATTTATGTGTAAAGGGACTCTGCTGAGGAGTTGTGCTCATCTGCCTGAATTGGACTGAAGGACTTGTATATCTCCCAGTCTGGGTTACAGAGGAGGGGGAAGGAGTCCTGTATCTGTTTTACCTCATAGTCCCTGGAAAATACATAGTTAAGAACTGTGGCCTTCTGTTCAAATTCAACTATTTCAGTGCCCATGTCATCTTTTCTTCTATTGTCAGAATCAATGTGGAATGTGATGATTTAGGAAATGGCAGCAAATGCTGTGGTTGAAATATTTCTAGACTTCAGTATAGGCTCTGCAACAGATCATAAATGTCATGAACACATATCAAGTATTCTAAAATAGCAGATTATTTTAAGAAATAATATCAGATCATGTATTTGGAAATCAGTGCTTGCCTAGAAGAAAAAAAGCACACTTATGGCTGACCGTCCAAATTCTCATGTATGAATGTCATAAGGATAATCTTCTTTGCATGGATAATCTCAAGAATGACAACTCCATTGTCATTTGCTGCCACGCAGTAATGCCAAAATTTATTGTTTAAACTGGGACTATTTTCGCAGTGAAGCTGAGTTAGTCCCTAGCTCTGTATGGCCGCATCTGGCTCCCGACATCTCTGCGCCTGGATATCCCCCAGAACTGGAGATCTCCAGGGACCCTGGGCAATACACCCTCCCTGGGCAGTGTGAGGCCAGGGTGAAGCAGAGCCTAGCAGGGTTGTGCTGCCCCACACAAGTTCTATCACCTCAGCTGCAATAGGCACTGTAACACACTGTCTGCATTGAGGGTAGCAGGAGTTGGAAAGCACTCTGCACCTAGCAGGGCGTGAGTGTTCATCACCCTGCGGTAATGGAGTATGTAACCCTCCCCTCCTACTCCTCCTTGGAACTTTGACCTCAATTTTTTTAGAAGTGGGGAGGGTGTGAACAGGAAGACGAATGTGTGCAGAAAGTCTGAACAGCCCGGTAGCACTGCCCCCGTGCTTTGTGTTACTGCCCTGGTCCTCATGTGGTGGTGTTGCAGCTGTCTGTACCCGTGATTCCTGCTAGTGGGAATTCTGCAAATCTAGTGAACGTGGCCAACAAAGACAAATTAAGAGAGAGAATTTTGCCCATAGCTATGGAAGAAGAGAGTTAAGTCTTGTTGTTTTAGCTCTGTGGGACGCCACAGTGGTACATACGGCATGTTAATGTTAGGGTGTTTTATTGTATCACTCTCTCATGCTGTGTTCATTTGTAGGGACAACATGACTTCCATAATATTTATTTTAGGGTCATTTTATTACTTTAATAATGCAGATTTAGATTGTAATTAAAGCCCATATGATTTGTTTTAATAGCTTGCAGCTTGGTTCAGCATATGTTTTGATATTATAAAAGTTCTTCAATAGACAATGAATTCATTTGTCCCTTTTACTTATTAAAATGCATGTGTACTTCATCAGGTTTATTCTTTGTGAATTTTATGAGCGTGGAATTAAATAATAAAGTCACATACAGACACATGCCAAATTTGGGACTTGATTGATTATGACTGCCCTTGTAAAAGAAAGAACTGGGAAAACAAGTAATCATGATTGTATTTAATATTAGAATAATAACATTTTGCATATTTAACCACATCTTAGGAATTATTCCACTACTAAGTCATATGGCATTGTTAAATTGATTAGAATAAATTTATACAGTATTATGGATTTCATACTTTTTTCTTAATAGTCATATAGATGAAATTCTTCCCTTTAAAACTGCAGCTTTCAATTAAATTTGATTATTCCTTTTTTCATTGTTTTGTAAGTGGCATTCTCTGTCTTCTGGCACAATCCTTACTGTCCTTTAGCACACTTTATACAAAGGAACAATTTTGCTTCCCTTTCATTAATTTCCAGTATTTTCTGACAATGAGCTTATGTTGTCCACATCATCTGCTACAAAGATTATTTTGACTTCCAGTTCCCTTAAACTGTTTCTCTTGTAACAGGACCCAGACCCATGAGGTGTTGAACATTTCTGATGAGGAATCAGGTACCTTCAACAATATGTGACTGCAAAGTGTACTCTTTGGCAGCTGAAACAATATTTGGTGAGAATTTAATAGACCTTATTGTGACACCTAAATATCATACTCCAAGCCAAAGCACTGTTAATCAATTTTGTTTACCATCTATATATTACAGGGAAGAGAAATGGAAAAGCATTGAACTAATGGGTTTTTCATTTCCTCTCTTTCTCTCTGTCTCTCTTTCCTATGTTGTGGTGTTTGGTTTTTTGTTTGGTTGTTTGGTTTGGTGTTTTTTTGTTTCGGGGTTTTTTTTGCTGGTGGGGTTGCTTTTTTTTTTTTGTTTTGTTTTGTTCTTACATTTGAGAGAGAATGAGGGAATCCTGTCTTTTTCCTATGTTGTTTTAGTAGTGATCATTCTAGCACACTCTTTTGTATCCCAACATGAACAGCATCAGTGGTAGCAACCAACTACTTTTCTTGCTCTGGAACTTCTTACGTATCAAAATGTCTCATGAGGTAATGAGGTAATTACCATCATCTCCAAAACTGAGGGTGTAGATATTTGGAAGCTACATCTGCTTATTGGTTGAAAGTCCTAGATCAAATTATCTTGGATTTTGGGGTTGGTAAAATCAAAATCCAGGTTTGAGCCTTATACAGTCAGTGCTTTTTTTATCTGTCGCCTATGCTGCCCCATAAATTCCTCTTGTATTTTACTAAGAAACTAAAAGACTTTCTATGGCATTTTTGTTTTCATGTCATGGTAGTCAAATTAAGAAATGTTTAAATGCATTTGAACTGGGTAAAAAAAAAAAAAAAGTATGATTAACATACAGTTTAAACCTTCAAATGTTTCACTGCAGTCTTCTGAGAATAATCAGGTTATCCCTGTACACACATACACGTTTATTCTTCAAGTTATTCTCAAAATGGTCTTAAATACACTGTCCTTGTTTGCCAACCCATGCACATGCTGTTCGAACAAGAGGTACCAGCTCTGAAGCACCTTAAACAAGTTTATAGTTTAATACTTTCCTGAGTCAGGGCCTAAACTGTTAATGCTCAGAGATATTCAATGCTATTCATTTATATAACTATTTAAATAGCTTAAGAGTTGGAGGGGAAAAATACACCACCCTCCACCCCACCTCCCCAAAACCAGAGCCTCATATGATATAAACAATAAGAAAAAACAGTGAGGAGGTGAAGCGTTTCATGGTTGGTGAATTTGGAGCCTACCACAGAGGTCTGGCTATAGAAATCTTCACTGGAGGAACTTCTACGTTCCCTGGGAAGTGTGGGATTCAGTGCTGTCGTTGGTATGGTAAAAATTAAATATTCTGCTCCATTTATTTTTAAGATGGATTAGAAATAGGTTATGAGAAGTATTTTATGACAAGGTTGCCTGTGATAAGAAGCGACTGGATTCAGTAGCCCCAGAAGCCTTTCTGGTTTCTGTGTTTCTAAGCAGGAAATATGTTGCAGAGCCAACCATCCTTGTGCTATTCTTCACTAGGTTTGACTTGAAAAAAAGAAATAAAAAGGAGCCTTTATTTGTTTTGCCACTGGATTTGTTGAAGTCTGGGAAGATGATGGGATTAAATCACTAACAGCCATATAGATGCCGTCCAGTCTGGAAGGTAAATAGCTGCTATTGGGGCATTCAGTTTTGAGGAAAAGGGCTTATTTCTTAGGCAGTCTTTTCCAGAATCTGAGCCTGGGCTTCTGGCTTGGACGCATCTCAGATCTAACTGTGTCACTTGTAGCTGTTTCACCATCTAGAGGTGTCATAGTGATATATAATAAACCTGTGATTGTGGTTTTTAATTTTTTTTCTTTTTTTTTTTTTTTTTTTTTTTTTCCAGAAGGAAGAGTGAGGAACCAGTTTGAGCCACTGGCTATCAGTCAGAATGGTTACTGTGCTAATGAAAATTTGGAACGCCATTGCAAACTGGAGTGCTTGGCAGAAGCAGGAATTTCTCTGTGCTGTTTATGAGGTATATAAAAAGGTCAGTATTACTTTATAGATTTTTAGCCTTAGCAGTATTTTCTTTTTTTATGATTTACTTTTTCTTGTTTTCCAACAGCCACGATTTTTTGTTCTGGATATGGAATGTAGCTTTTTTGATTGGTTAGTGCGTTGTTGGAAAATATGTTGTGTTTCTAAATTCCAGACACATTTTGACTGTATTATTAAGAAAACATTGCTCCTGGAATAATAAATGGTGACGTTATTTTTAGCAGTTGCCTTACATTTTTTAAATCTGCAAAAGAAAGAATCAGAACAATAAAACAATGATTAAGACTGGGTTTCTTTTGTTTTAAGAGGCAGGTCATCATTTGGCCTGTTGGCAAAACTCCATTCATTGTAATGGACCTACATGAATTTCCAGAAGTTGCAGATTTGGAGAATTACTTCTTAAGTGTTTCAGAATCCTTGACTTCTCATCTGGCACTGCCAACATTACCACTTACAGGATCGTTTTTCTGTTATTAACCTGCCCCTCTATGAATAAAGGGAAGAAAATGATTTTTTAGGCCTCTGGACAATAGACAATAAGATAGTGAAGAAAGACTTTGGATATGCTAGAAATAGTATATTTACTGAGTCTTATCTCAGATATAGGTAGTTTGTTCCTCAATTTAAATACAGCTGTTTTAAGTGCAGTATTCAGTTGAGAAGGGGGTGATATCTCCCATTTGAAAAAATTGAAGTCTTAGAGTTTGGACTCATATCTTTTCTTTGTCTTCTTAGTGATTATTTAGAAGGGAAAAAAAAATATTCCTGAGGTGCCATTTTGCCTACCAGATGATTAGATTTTGTGAGGCATTGATACCGTCTGAAACACAGAGCCACGTATACGCTGTCAAGTATAGACAAAGAGCTGCGAAGTGGTGGTGGTTTTATAAGATTGCATTTTTTTCTGTTCTGATTCCCCCACAGGAATCTACCTACTCTCTTTTTCCTAGCAACTTTTTTCCTAGGTACAGAACTGAATGTTAAGGAGCACAATTAAAACCCATTGATTTAAATGACATCTTATTATTTTAATAGTCAAGTGACTGTGCTCCCCCTGTGTGGCCTACAGTACATAGGTATAACACGGTAATAGCAGCTGTGAAAACAGTCTGCCTTCCCTATGTTTAGATACCTATCTGTGGCTAGGGAGCAACAGAGGAAGTCAAAACTCCAAGAGTATAATGAGGGTAGAGAATGTACAGTCGGCGCATTTCTTCCAAATCTTGCTAAGTAAAGCAGTTTGAAGACTTGTCCTTTTGTCCTGCCAAGTTTACCAATCTGAATTTTCTCAGACAGATTATGCACACTTAATCTCATTCTCTCAAAGACAGGCCACTCCAGTGCTGTAAGATTGTGGGTCAGGACTTAAATCTTCCTCCCACAGAAGCTGGTGTAATTTAGCCTGTAAAGAGGCACAGGTAGCAGGGTTAAATACGAAGAAAAAGAAGTATAATGAGTTCTAATGTCTGTTTGTGAATTAGCTCCTGAATGTGCAGTCAGTACAGAAAACTGTTTTCAGACTTAAATTAGGAGATAGGCTAAATTTATACACCTGATTTAGTAGATAGGGGATTTAGTAGAAGGTGATCAAGTTAATCAAGATTTGAAAAAAAATAAAGTGTAGATTCTCTTTTCAGAACAACGGTTTCTAGAAAAAGACTTTGCTTTTGTTTTCTCCCTGTGATATATTTTGGCTTTTTCAGTCTGGAAAAACTACAAAGCTGAGCACAGCTTTGTCAACCAAGCATAGAGATGTATTTGAAAGGGCATCCCTTATTCTGCCAAGATTTTGCTGCCTTTTGTAAATCGGGCATTGGAGAAACGCCTTAAAATCATCCTCTGGTCTAGAGACTAAGAACTGTGTGGCACAGGCATCCCGAAGGGATTTCAGTTGTCTGATGTAGATGTTAAATGAGGTGTCAACAGAGTATTCAGCCTCCCCTTTAGAGAGGAGCTGTTGTCAGTACCTGCCTGGAGATGAATGAACAGATCATCTGGACATTTTGGCATCTGTCATCCTCTGGGACTGTTACAGCATGTTTGCATTTACCGTTCTAGCCATCTGAAAGCAGCTACTGCTGTTCTCTAATTCACAGCCTATTTATTGCTAGGGGAAGTTTTGTATTCTCATTTCATTTATTTTAATTTGTTTACTTTATGGGATTAGAAGCAGTAGCAAGGCCTATAAAACAAGCAAAAGCTTAGATAAACACCACGGCAGGCTGTTTCAGGGACCTAGTTTTCTTCCATGAGTTGTAA
The DNA here is from genome assembly GCF_011004875.1 of Balearica regulorum gibbericeps. Taxonomy (NCBI): domain Eukaryota; kingdom Metazoa; phylum Chordata; class Aves; order Gruiformes; family Gruidae; genus Balearica; species Balearica regulorum. Next base: position 8,150,487 of record NC_046187.1, on the reverse strand, counting down.
GTAGATACTCAAACTACAGAATTTTTGTACGTTCTATATTATTTTCTCTCTTTAGCCGCAGATGCCCTTCAAATCACTGTCACTTTTGCAGTTGGACATATCACCTATGCAGTTGGACTGGGTGATCATTGTAGGTCCCTTCCAACTGAACTATTCTATCTACTGTCCCAGGTGATAGCATTCCTTCTCTTGACTCTGACTCTTTTGCTCCCAAGGTATGGGCTTGATTGTCAGTCAATTTAGTCTTTCCATCATCATCATCTTACTATAATAATGTCTTGAAACCTTAATTGGGGATAAAGCTCTACTGTGGTAAAGAGAAAAATAGAGGAGGAGCCAATGATTGATAAATGGAGCAGACAAATCAGAAATTAATTGGATTGCACAGGTCAGAGGAGAACCTGTAGGGAATTATAATTATTCCAGTCCCATCTACTGGTGTCTTTACAGGTGCTACCCATTTGCCTCACCTTCTTCTACCTTGCTACTCTGTTAATGTTGTGTTTCTTCAATAGTTAAAGTAGTTTTGTAATTTCCCTATATTTTAAGAAGTACCCACTTACTAAACAGCTTCTTGGTCACTCTGTTACCTTTTAATATAATTCTAAATTCTCATTGCAAGTTTACACTTTGGTAAGGCCAAGTGCAAGGTCCTGCACATAGGTCGGGGCAATCCCAAGCACAAATACAGGTTGCGCAGAGAATGGATTGAGAGCAGCCCCGAGGAGAAGGACTTGGGGAGTGTTGGTGGATGAGAAGCTCAACGTCAGCCAGCAGCGTGCACTTGCAGCCTAGAAAGCCAACTGCATCCTGGGCTGCATCAAAAGCAGTGTGACCAGCAAGTCAAGGGAGGGGATTCTGCTCCTCTACTCCACTCTCATGAGACCCACCTGCAGTACTGCATCCAGCTCTGGGGTCTCCAGCATAAGACAGACAGGGACCTGTTGGAGCAAGTCCAGAGGAGGCCACGAAGATGGTCAGAGGGTGGGAGCACCTCTCCTGTGAAGACACTGGCTAAGTAACTGCAGAATGACCTCAACATTTAATTAGTAATCTGAGCTGGTACTTGCAGGGCTAACACAACACAGAAAGAATCATCTTAGCCTAAAATGGAAGGGTGTCTGCACCATTCTAGAAAAGATGCAGGGGGCTGAACCAATTATTTTGTCACTGGGTCTTGAAAATCTTGTTTGTCTTTATGGATTGCTGCGAGTTGTTAGCTACATAAATTGTGATTTTTATTTTTTTTTGTCCATATAGCAGAAAAGACTGCTTCAGTTGTTTTGAACACACAGGTCTGCAAAGATTTGCAAGATTTACATTCTTTTTAATCTCTTAATCTTCCCCTGATGTCTATCTTGTTCTTGTCCTTGTCCTTGTATGCTACCATGAAAACTGCTATGTTAGCACATAGCATAACATATATATATAGCACATAATGCACACTTTCAGCAGATGAAGCAATCAGCAACATCTTTACTCTCCACAACTGTGCTCGCCAAGGCTCCGTTTGGCTCATTGTGTCCAAGTCGGTATTCCCTCATCCCCTTACATTCATGGTTTTTAAACCCAGAAGCTGATTTTAGAAACAGTGAAGCCAATGAGAACTGCAAGAGCACCGCACCTCTGGGAATCCAGCCCACATCCCTTTTGTTTTGAGTATAGGATGGATCCTAAATGAGAAACCTTTTGTATTTTGGAAACTAAGAAGGAGCTGAAGCAAATTTCTTCATACTTGGCAAAACCAGAATTGCTTTTGATGGAGACCAAGCATGGAAAGTTCTAGTCCGAGAGGATTATTTTTGTCAAAGTTATGACAAGTCTGAACATAAGAGTTTTGCATAGAAATCCCTCTCATTTTACTGTCTACGGTGACAGTAGAATACATTTATGTGAAAAATAAAATATGAGAAGTTAGATTTATATGCACCAAACAATTACTAGTAAGCAAAAACCAAAACCAGATCAGCATAATGATGTTTTTGTCAAGCGTAACAATTTTGGTTTGGCCCAAATACATAGATACAGATTTGGACTTTCTGTCACAAGTTGCCAAACATTTGTTTTCATTTAGATATGCGTATTTGTGCGTGTACATATTGACAAAGGGGATTTGACTCCAAGAAGAACGGAGGTATGATCCAAATCCCAACACAAATCCTTCCGTTGACTTCACTGGGAGTTGGATCAGCACCTTAGCGAAAATGTTCAAAAGAGAGCATCCAGAGTTAAAATATCAGTTCTTCATCCAACTCTCATTGAAATCAATTAAATCTTTCCATTAACTTCAATCACTCTTGGATCTAGCTATAAAACACAAATTTTGTATAATGGGACATATGGAGGCTATTCTATTAAGTGTATTTTGAACAGACAAGGGCACGAGAATTTGAGGACAGAGGGCTGAAAGCCAATTTTAACTGAATACAAACTATTAGAGGTTAGAAAAATGCAAAATTAGTTACTTTTTTAAAAGGGCATGATTGTTGAAATAAATCAGAAGTCTTCATTCTCTTTATACCATTTTTAGGGTTTAAAGAGAATTGAACTGTGGCTGCTGCTTTGTTGGTTCTGGTTCAGAAAAGCAGCCCCATTCAGGCAGCAGTTAAGCAATGCAACTTAAGTGTATGCGTAACTCCTTTCTTAAGGAGGGGTGGAATTAAACACATGCTTTAGTGATTTCCTGACCTGCGGCTTTTATTTTCCTTCTGTGAATATTAGTGAAAGTACCTTTTTGTTCATAAGAACACTCATGAAAAGCACATTTTGAGCCCCTGGCTCAGATTTGCCTAATCTAATCAAGGAAGAGAAAGTCACATGATGTATATTAGGTAACCAGTTGCACAATTTGTGGGTGACCATTAAATTATTTCAGATAGTAAAAATTGTACTAATTTGCAGTATGCTCTCAGATAATTCATAAACATAATAGAGAGCTGTTCTCTAGTTCTGGATGTTTTCTCGGTGAGGAAAATTACAAGATAAGGAATATTTTTTGCTAGGAAATAGAAACACCTGAAAGAAACCTCAGATGGACTGTTTTCTCATAAAGCAAAACAAAAATAATTTCCTCCAAATGTGGAAAGAGCTTCCATTGTCTGCATTGCTCAGAGTTTTCCTAATTGAAAAGAAATACATCCAGGCTAAACAGACTTGCAAAAAGTTGTGCTTAAAGTACACCTGTGGAAATTACAAAAGAACTAACAACCCTCCAGATACCTGCAGGTACCTTTCAAAGAATATTATCAGTTTTATTTATGCAAGCTCAGATGAATATGGCATTTGTGTGAAAAAAGTGCGGTTTTGTGAAACGCCTTTGAGAACACATGGGACGGCATTTTTTATGTTTTATATGTATATGTACATATTCCATATGTTTTACTTAGACAAACTTTTAAGCAAAGATTTCTGGGTCAAATGACCTCATTTACTGTTTGTAAACTAAGCTATCTAATCTGGCCCAGAGTCTTTTTATCATATGGTGTAAGTTGAATAAACTCATCTGTTGCTCAGGCTTACAATTACAAGGAGTTTTCAACTCAGCAGTTAAACATGAGCTCTGGTCAGGACCGGGCCATAATGGAGCCGTGACACTATAGAAGAGTACTTTGGGCCCCAGACCTCAGGGCCATGAGGCTACTCATTTTTCATTCTTCTAAAGGAAGTTCTTAGCTAAGTTTATTTCAACTGGCTATAGCTAATGCCAACCTGGCATCCAGAATCCATAAACACCATGGAAAAAAGGGTAACTCCAAGAGCTGTTAACTGGCCCAAGCATCTCTGGGCATCTATTACAGAAGGGTTCTCTGTATTATTGTAGAAAAGCACTCTGTGGGGTGCAGCAGCGGTGTCTTATCCCACATACCTCCCCAGGGCAATGCCCACATCCCTGTTGCCAGCACCTTTGTACCACTGCAGGATGGTGTGAGGGGGAAACTCCTCATTAGCAATCTCTGTCCTATCAGCTCTGATCTCACATTTGCTAGGAGGCTTCATCCAGCCAGGCAGAGGAGTTAATGCAAAAGCTGATGTTAAGGGAGTAGGTAGAATAGACTGAGGACACACAGAGACATAAAGATACCAATTTCCTTTTTTCTTTTGCTTCCAAATCCTGCCTGCAAAATATCTGAACTGCTCCAGCCTCCTACCTGCATGTGAGCAGAGAGAAATACTTTCTTTATTCCCTGTTCAGCAGAACTCAGTTCATCCAGTGTTTTTGAAAGAGGATCTTGTAGTTTGCTTGAAGCAGAGGGTAGGGTACCTCCTTTTACTGCGAGGCAGTCTTGAGTGCACTTGACAACTTCTTCTACTGGTAACTACTGGGACCTGCTGTGGTTACTAAATCGGGTATGTTTTTGAAGAGCCTGGCTAGATACAAAGCCCTTGGTACACAGGACCTACTGAAGAGCATTCTGTAGTTTTTCTCCCACTCAGTCCAGGATTTTTTTTTCCAAGGTCTGTAATTTCATGTTAGTCTGTTGCAGCTACAGGGGATATTCAGTCGGTATTTCTCTGAAGTTCTGTCTCAGTTCAGAAAGACTAATCTCCAATTAATCCCTGTCGAGGGTGAGGTGTTTTTTGAAGACTTACAGCCAGCCACTAGAGAATAGCAGGCATTGGGACTTCAGGTTCCTGATCCTGCACCATTCTTTTCAACTGCTCAGAAACCAGACATTTATATCCTTGCCTGTTGGGGAACAGAATTGCATATGGAAGCCACACGTTTTACTTTACATTCCTCTTTGGACATTTTAATATATACCCTTTTCAACAGTGTCATTGGATTTGATACTACAGTCTATAAGGAGTCTGGAATGACATGCAGATATGTTTGGCCCTTTACCAAAAGAGTTGGGTACTGCTGCTCTATAAAATGCATAAAAAGTACTTGCATGCGAGACTGGCCTTGGGCTAGACTCCCTCAGGAACTAAGGAGATTGCAGATCTCAACACGTTGTAAGTACTGTGTGCGTTTCTTCGACTTTCTGCAACACGCATCTCCCTCTGGATAGAGTATGAGGGAGCAGTCATGTACTGTTATGGCATGCTCACATACTAGTTGATGTAGGAAGAAACAATGATGTTGAACATGGACAGACTAGCTAGAAAATTGTAGTGAACTAAGCCTAATAGAGAAAAATTTCATCTACATTAGCTCTTGAAGGATTAAGATAGGATCCTGTTGCTTTAAAGTGCATAAGAGGCAGATCATGATTTGAGACTGGAGGCAGGAGGAAATGTATTGTGTTGTGGTGTACCTTCACTCAAGTGCCTCAATCTTACCCTAAAAAAATGCAGAGCTGTGTTGTCCAGTGGATAGAACAACGATCAGGTTGAGCAAACTCCTGCTGGCCTTGCAAATTGAAACATTCCACCCAAAAATATTCAGCTGGGGCAGAAATAAAAACTATTACTGGGAAACGTGGTTTTATGGCCAGGATTATATGTGCTTTTTTAGCTGAATAAAGACACAATGTTTAAGAATTACAGTGACTCAGCAAAGGTCATCTATAGTAGACTGCATTATCATCTCTATAATCTAAGGACAAAGTATTAAAATAGGCACAGAGTTAAGGAATGCAAATATATAGGCACAAGCATCTCTGAGGGAAAAATCTTTAGAGTATGTGAACTTGATTGTTTATTTGTGCCAGTTAGACATCACCTAGTATATGCCCATTCTAGTTTGTACATTTTCAAGTGCATAAATAAGTAATTTGCTTTCAGGTATACCCTGCCTTCATGTGCTCTATTGTTTATTTCACAACAGTAAGTGGATATTTTGTGCTCTCAGCTGTACAACAGTCTCTAAAACTTATCTTCATTTCCTAACTGTAGTCATTAAGATCATGGGGGTTTTTTGTTCTCTGCTTTTGCTAGATTCAGTATGCTAAGTGTGGAACACTGTGCAGAGGAAAATTCTTTTCCTTGAAGCATGAAGTGAGTACTAGAAATGAGCTCTGTCATTTACATGCTCGTGAACTAAAACAAAGGAAAAACATGTTTTTCTTTCATTTACTGGAGGAAGCTGCAGTTTTGATTCCATCTTCAGTCTTCTGGAGAATGTGTCTTCTTGCCATCGTGATTTATGCTTCCAGCTCCCATTAGTGACTGGCTATGTGTGTGAGTAAAATTTATTTATTTAGTAAAAATACAGAACAATTTTAATTTAGTAAAAATACAGAAGAATTTATCTAATTGTTTTCTTTTAATTATGCGCTTGGGTTTAAGGAGAACAGAAGAAAAAAGAAAACCTTTGGAAAATGCTGCAATTCCAGCTCTATTTATTACTCTGATTATCAACATATTGCAAGAAGAAAAAAGTGAAACATCAGGACCTGAAACTGTGCAGAGAACAGAGGCCTAGATCCCTGCAGGTATCTGACAGGTAAATCTCCTGGATTTCATTAAGAGCCTGACTTATCCTCATTTAAACAAGAAAGCTGAAGACATGGATGAAAGTTATGAAATTCATTTGACATTCTTTCGTATTGTTTCTTAATTTCTCTGCATTCCTAGGGGTCTAACCAGGATTCGTGTTTTCAGTGGGAAATGTCACAAGTATGTCCATGCGTATTTAAACTTGTAGGGCTTATCCCTTATGAACGTATCTACTTTAAATATCTGGATTTTCTTCCTTCTGGTTGTGTACGTGGCGTTGCTAATTTGAAATGTAAGATTCCACCAGCTCCCTAAGATCTGAATACTGTTAATGGAAACCACTCCCTTACAGAAGGTCAACAAATAAAATCTGTGAGTTTTAATGAAGAAAGGTGTTAATATTCAATAAAAGAAAAAAAAAATCTTTAAGCAGCAAATACCACAAAATAGAGTTGACAAAACAGAAAATGCAGAATACAATGAGCAAGATTCATAAGCTTTCTTGAAATTGTAAGTCCTCATGTAGCCCCTGCAGATATACATGTAACCAGTTATTGAGATTGACATAAACAGCTGATGTGGATGTGGCGATGAAAGCAGTAGAGATCAATAATAAGTCATGATCCCATTATGGGAAGGTAATATATTCTGCATAATGTTCAACTACATCTGTCACCCCAGAGAATGAAAGCTAATTTAAGTCATTAGGCAGAAGCTAACATCCTCGATAACGGCAGCACTACTTTACTTCACAGGATCGTTGTTAAACTGACCAAAGCATTTCTTGGATTTGATGGTCTGCTGAAGATATAAACATACAAGGGCTTCTGCAAGTCATCAATGGAGCATTATCCAGCTTCTGCAGTACTCAGCCACCAACATTGCTAGGAACACTCATATCAAATTATTTACGATAATCGTGAAAACACCACCACCAGAGACCACACGGACGCTCTCCCTGCGGCACGTCACTCTAGTTTGGTGCTTCCAGAAAGTTAAACTCAATGCAATTCTGTGAACAGCATTACGCATTCTTGGGGGGCAGTTCTTGTTTCTTACAAAACTACATATTGATCACTGTCAGCTTTTTATAGCATTTTCCATAATGGACTTTTGTCTTTAAAGTTAATACCAGCCTTGAACTTTTCAAATTGCTAAGATGTACTTGTACTTCTCTTAGAGGACTCGCGGAGGCAGCTGGTCACTCCTGGAGGTATTGCACATGACTTCTGCGTATTGCCGTGTTGTCTGTCAAACACATTTTGGTGGGTAGGGAATACACAGCTCACAGTGAGAGCGATGTGTGTTTTCCTCGAACACATTGATGGTGCTTAATAGTGTGTGGAGCACAGACAGGCAAACAGCAAAGCTCTTCTGTGACTAAGAACTGTACTGAGAACGTCTAGCTTGCTTCCTTAGGTTGCTCTGCAACGTGAGATCATTAGCAATGAGGCAATTTTGGAGAAATCACTGGTTATAGTGGTTAGCGGACCAAGTTTTGCCTTCAGAAACCAAATGCGTGCTTTCTGAGGACAGGAGAACAAAGGAAGGGTGAAAAGCTATGTTTTTAAAACTGTCTCAGTTATTTCTAACCTTATTATGAAGGTCTACTCAATGCAGCTCCACTTGCAGAAAGAATCAGGGTATGTATTCAAGATGGCCATGAGGAACTGAGGATGCTGGCAAGCCAGGTGCTGATTCCTGAGCAATGTCTAGTGACAGGTAAAAATGCAATTTTATTTTATTGTGAAATGCCACAATGTAGACAGAGAGTTTAAGAAAAGCAACTCTCCCTGACCATGAGGACATGGATCTTGACCCCTTTTTCACCTCAGTACTCTCTGACCCTGATTTAGTTTAATGAGGGTTTGTTCTTGTTTTGGTGGGGTTTTTTTTTGTTTTTTTTTTTTTTCTCAGAAGGTGATAACTCTGCAAGGAAGAAATAACACAAACCATTATGACTTTTCCTAGCAGGGGGAGAAATGTACATAATAGCATGTCTCGCATTGTGGTATGTTGCTGATGGTTTCATTGGAAGTTTTTATTGGAAAAGCCATGTAGGGGAAATAAAAACTCCAGCAAACAGCCTAAAACTGTAAAGAGTAAAGAGAACAAGTCTCTGACTGGAAAATGTTTCTGAACTCTCACAAGGTGTGTTTTGTTTGTAATCTTACATCTAGAAAGACCAAATCATCAAGTCTGGTACTTAACACCCCTACCCCAACAAAACAGACTTTTAGTCTAGGATGGATTTTTTTATGAGCAGCTTATAATCCATATCAAAATAAGGATTTATAAAGGAAGTGCTGACACAAATTTAGAACAGGATCCAATAAAAATGTCTTATGGCTTCAGGAGTGCAGAAACCTACATAAGGTCACAACCTTCATCCTCACCCCTCCACCCCAAAAAATGTGTCTTACTGGTTATGTACGTGGATTTTTGTGGTGCCAAAGCCAAACAAAAGAGGGAATAATTGAATTTGGCCTCCAATGACAGCAATGCAAATGTGTTCCTCTGGGTGGTTTACAACCTTTGCTTGTATAATAAGTGACATGATACTACATTCTGGAGAGTAAAAAACAGTTTCCTGACACAGAACATTAGGAAGAGAAATAAGGTTTTATGAGTTAAGTTTGAGTGAGCGACAAATGGGGGAGAAAAAATTATTAATTTAATGTTATCTGCACTTGAAAAAACATAGAGATTGGGATGCGTCTCCTTGCTGATTTTTCAGGCAAACAATCTGTAGCAATGGTGCTGTGTGGCAGGAATTATCTGAAATAATGAACTGGTCAAGTACGCTAAAACTGATACTCTTCTCATCAGAATCCAATATGTGAAACCTGCCAAAATAGTCTAATTGCAGTACACTCTGTCCAAATTATTTTACTACTTGCCAAGAAGGGCTCTGAAATATTTGGCAGTGTCTTCTACCAGGAGAAAATGAAATAAAAGAGAATGAAGTAGAACACAATAAAGAAATACCCCCACCCTCTTGAAAAATATCAGGTTGGGGGGATTAGCCCTTTCATGAAGAGTTGATAACTCTATAATTCATACTAAGTAACTAATCAGAAATAATTTATCAGAGGTAAATAAAATGGACTCAGCTAAAAAGCCTTCCAAATTTAAAGGTGTTTCATGTTAGAATAACTGCTTGAATACTATGATATTCACAAGGTGTGTTGATATTAAACATCAAATAAGTATCTTTCCATTCATTTACCTTGATGCACAGCTATGATACATGAAATAATGTACAGAAATGTTACTAAGCCAATTCTAAACTAGGCTACCATGAATAACTCTAAAGTTTTGAAATAGTTCCACAGACTTGCTTCACAGCCTTAGGTAACAAGGACCATAGTCCTTGTCTCATCATAAGAACAGTGTATTAACTTGATTTTTAATCTGGGACTAGCTCACAAATAAGTAAAATCCAATTATTTTTTCAATTTCCATTTTGTTCCTTGTACACCCGCAAGCAAAGTACAAAGTATTGTTTTGCCTTCATCTATGTATTTGTGAGATGGGAGCAGCACAAACGGTATGCTTAGGTTATGTCTTAAAAGCGTTGTAAGGAGATTTTCATTTCAGTTCACAAAGTATAACCTGAGCAGAAAGATGCTCAAATACAGCTACTAGTCTTGTCTAATTGGATTCAAGGCTTTACTTGGTGCAACTGTTCTTTTTAATATAATGAAGTATGCTGAAAATAATTTTCAGGCTTTCATATTTCTTAAGCCCTTGGTGATGTATTCAGGGGATATCTCTGACCATAACATGACAGATCAAAGATTTTCTTTAGATACCGTGATTTTGCCTCCAGACTTCGTTACTGCTTGTGATTCTCACTTACCAAACAAAATTGATAGAAGGTTTGAGCTGCACAGATACATTTGTTCTCCAAGTGGATCCCCCGCCTGATCTCTGCTGCCTTGGCCACAGCCCTACTGTGTCTCCCATTTCCTCCAACACCTCTTCCTTTGTCAGGGCTGACAGCAGGAAGCACAACATATTTCTGGATCTGGCACACATGTGCCATTGAGGACTCTCCGGCAAGAGGAGGGAGCAGTGCTGGCCATGGCCAGCTCTCTTCACCTTTGCAGCTTGCACGGAAGGCGAGAGGGCCAGGAACTGATTAGAGGACCCAGGTCAGAGATTTTTGAACTCTGAATTTGGCAGGCAAATGGAGGAGAAATGGATTTTACAATATTGTGTTTTGAGATGTATTTACTCATAACCGTGAAAGCTGCAGACATATTGTGTTACTGCATCAGGATCTTAAGCAGATGTTTAGATTTTATAGAAAAGGGTGTATGTAGAAATTTTCAGTTTTCCTTTAATTTTAAAAGACCTCATTGTTACCTGTGGTTTTACACCTAATGCCTACAGGGAGACAATGTACTCTGTTACATCAGATTGCTTGAATATAAAGATGTTTTAATTTATTTTTTTTTCTGATTAGACTAAGTAAATCAAGGTAAACGTATAGTCTCCTGCCATAACACTGGAGCCAACACACGTCATTTGTGAGGAGGCTTGAAAGGAAACGATGTAGGAATCGCTTAGGGTAAGATTTCTCAGAGTTTTCCATAATGTGATCATAACTTAACAGAAGAATTACATAACTGATCAGTTTATTAATTTCATAGTTGCTTGGACTGTCTCTTGTTTCCATTTGCATTTACATAGCAGACCTGTTGGTGAAGTTAGACCAATTGGTATGTGGAAAAACTGTTTATAGGGAAGGAATAACGTTATCTTAGTTTTCTATTCATATAATTTATTAGTTGGTTTTTTTACATAGGAAGGCCATACCAATGATGGCATTGTCCCTGCAAACCACTAGAAAAGGTTCTGTGGGTCAGTGAGCTTTGCCAGTCTCCACATTACAGTGAGTTTTCCAAAGAATGTGCACAGGGAAAATCTACCTGCATGTTTTAGTTCAGCTCAGGAGTGCTCTTTTACAGACAATCTCCCGTGTTGTCCCCGTTTACCTTGCTTTGATATGCAATTGGCAAGTGATCTTGGAGCAGATGAACTGGATTCCTTTCAGATGAAACTATGCTGCAAGATACACTACAGCATTGTGGCTAATGCACTCCAGCTGCTATAGGGCTTTCAGGCCATGGGACCTGACTGGTCTGAAGTTTAACAAACAAGCAGCCAAACAAACAAAAAAAACCCCCAAAATCAGAAAGCCCCACAGTCCTGCCCCTCAATGCTTAGTGTGTGGACTTCGGGTCCTCAGCAGCAAATCTTCACCCTTAAAAACTCTTCCAGTTGGTCTGTAGTGCATGATAATGTAATTGTATGTGCTTATCCTTAGTAAGGATTGTTTTTAGAGTATTCTAGCTTCAACTTCTGAGATTATATATTTGTATCCAGAGTTTGGGATCTGTACTGCCATTTTTACTAATGTGATTTTGAATGGTTAAGAGACTTGAAGCTGTCTTAAAGAAAAAAATCCTTCTTAAAGAAAATTCCTCAAGTTTATCTGTCTCTGTTTTACCACTGATTTGCAAGATACAGGAAAGAAACCTGTAGAAAAACATAAAATCAAAGTTACTCTGTTCTCCATTAAATACTTAAGTGAGTGTTTTGTAGAATCTGATTTGAGGTATATATGTACACCTTGATTAGAGACAGGTCAGAGGTTAAAACTCCAAACACTGGAACAGTGTTTCCAAACACTGGGAAATTCTAAGTGCGAATCTGAATCTCTCCCTTGGTCTCATATCTAATATAAACAGAACAAACACTCTCTTCTCACGTGGGCAAGTTCAGGTTTCCTCATCTGGTTATTAAAGGAGCTCTGCCAGCTTCCAGGAGTTCTTGGCTAAAATACTGTTTCAGGTGAAGAGACATGTATACATTCGTTATTTGTATGTAGAGATTATTGAGTTCTAAATTGCTACTATTGACTCTTTATGCATTTGATTGACATTGTTGTGAAAAGCATTGGGAGAGTGGATCTGAATTCGTGGGCCAGGAGGTGGGTATTCACAAAAAAGTTGGTAGGTTGTGACTAGATCTTTGTAGAGGAATTTTAGACTCTCTCTACCTGATCATTATAAACAAACAGATTCATTCTGCCTGCTAGATTTTCCATTGTGTGCAAACACATAGGTAGTAAAACCACCAAGGAGAAGCTATTTTTCTCGGTTAAACAGGTATTCAATGAGTAACATCCCTGTTTCTTTGACTGTCCCCTCTACAGTCAAACATTGTCAACCACTGTTAGAATTGTATATACAGGAGGAAATCCTAACTGGGTTGGATGCCACCAGGCTCCCTGGATTAAGTTTTACGTGGTAAAAAAGGATGATATGCATGAAGCTGGGTTACACTGTACACCCAGATTAGCCAATGTATAATGGTATAGGAAAATAACACAAATCTGGCAAAATGTTAGGATAAGTATGCTTTACGGAAGAGGCATTTTTGCTGCTGCTGTCTGATATGACCCGTATGGTTTCCAGTAGCTATATATATGCGGTAGTTGGTTACTGCATCCAACACTGCTGGTTTTCTACTGACTGCTTCCATCCGCTAGCCTTACGTTTGTTTTATTGCTTCTGTTGTCACTTTATTTATTATGCTTTTATATAGCTTTATAGATGTTCACAGCACTTTATAAAACATAGAATTAGACAACCTTGTTGCCGCAAAGAGCTTGCAATCAAAGCTCTGATCTTGCACTGAACTCTTATCCAATGCACAGTACCACTGAATGAGATGCCACACAGGAATAGGACTCTGCAGAAGCGGATCCTGCTGTAAGTTCTGGGCTTAATATACTGACGGCTTGATGCTGATCCAGAGGTTGTGGGTGAGCATCCAGGCAAAAATGTGTGTCCTTACATCTTGGCCTATGTCATAGCCATAACCTCTGCCATTCATGTCACAGTGCAAAGGAATCTGCTTTCTCTGGTTATGATGGCTGTTAATCTTTCTGAAATAAAATATGGCACCTACTTCCATGCCTGCATGAACCATGTTGGCCTCCTTTAGCTGGAGTCAAGTAATGAGAAAACATTCAGGACTGTAATTTAAATGGTTTGAGAACTGGGATCTCTTAAAATATTTTTTCATTTTCTCCTCATTCTGGCATCAAGGCAAATGTGTAGGTCAATCCAAGAAAAATATGAAATATCCAAATATTATTTAACATAAGTCATGCAGGTCCCAAATTCCCAACAAGATACATCAGACGTAATAGTTAGCAGTTTGTATCCTTACAATGGAAAATAGCAAGAGTTGTAAAGCTGAGATTATCCTAAATAAGGATTATTCAAGTTCTTTAGACCCCTATCCACAGAGGAACTTGTGGAGTCTCATTGCTTCTGAAAGTAAGTGCATTGTATTTTAGTAGTATAAATATGGAATTAGGAGTCTCACAGCAGGTATCTGAGACTGACAATTTTTTGTCTCTAAAATTTGCCAGTTACAATTTTGGAATAGCGCTATGACTTCTTTTGTTCAAATTCTGTTCTAATATATGGTTAAAAAATCTGCGCTTCTAGTCATGGGAATAATTTGGTTTTAGCGAGTGTTTGGCTTGAGTTGTTACTGATGGAGTTTTATATATAAAAATATAAAGCATGTAGTTTATTATAAATGTAAAGTCCACATGATTTAAAGCCTGTGTTTAAAATGTGATTTAAGACCTTTTGATTCCTTACCAGTTCTGGGATGGTTTGGCAGGTAGTCAAGTCTCTGATTAAAATTTGAGCAATTCATGTTCTTTTAGCCTATACCTCTCTGCCTATGTCCTAGTGAGCATGGAAAGACCACTAAAGGTAAGAAACTGTCAGTAGAGGTCTTGTCCTCATCCCTCCTGAAGGGAACAAATGGAATAAGAGAAGGCATCCCACAGTTCATCTCTGGAGGAGTTTGGGTTTTGCAGACTTTTTAAAACTGTGAAGCAAGAGCATGGTCTTGACGACCCAGCTGTCTGTACCAGGGTAGCTACTGGAATTCACTGCAACACCTTCTGTGTCCATTTACCTGGGTTTCCTCCCAAGGGGAGTTTATCCCAGGTGCTGTCTCCTCATGTGGGAGACCACCTCTTCCAAACAAGAGAAAGAGTCTTTAACATTTATGTCACAGTGAGACCATTTGGTTAACTGAACATGAGAGAATAAGTAGACCAGATGCTGAATACGGGGTACTACAGAACCAAATAATGGAGAAATATGTTCATGACCCATGTCTGGACCATGGATTGTAGTTGTATATATGTTTACATTTCAGGTGTTTTGTAGGCACTTAATCTATGCTTTGTTATGTTCTGTTATTTCCTGGTATTTGTAATTTTCAAGAAAGTAAGGAATTTATTTTCCTGCTCTGAGCATGTCAGCTAGGATTGCTTATGAAAGTGTTGATTCCACACATAAGCAACCAAAAGAATGACACTCATGTTATTAGAAAAAAACCTGCCTATTTTTTGGGAATTGTGGTATATTCTTTGTGTACGGGAACAAAAAGACAAAGACCTCATCATTTCAGAGCTTAAGCTTCTCCCTAGCAATTGACCTTTCTAGAGAGTGGGTTAATTCATATTTGTCTAACATGGGATAGTGGGCATTTAGTACTGGATACTGAGAGAGACAGCATGCTGAAAAACTTAACTTGAGATTTGGTCCATCATAACACTTTGGACGGACCTGAAGAAGCTAACAAATATCACATGAAAACAGGTGCCAAGAATCTTACTGATATATTTGGGCTGATATGTAACTGCCCAGTTTCTTGTTTTCTTTTGTCAAGCTTCCTGTACCAGTGGGCATCTTAAATGGCAAAATTTTAGAACTCAGTTTGTGTATGTGAAACTTCCACAGGTTGAGGAGAAATTTGGTGTAGCTGCAGAATTCATCCCTACATCAGTGAAAATATGTGGTTAGGTCCAGAAGGACAGATCAGCTTGAATCTAACTTTAGGCAAAACAAAGTAATGCTTCAAGACAGACAAAGGAAAGAGAAAGGGATACAACTGACATGCCAGTTTCTTGTGAAACCAATAAAAATAATTCTTTCATAGATAGCATTTAACATACTACTCTTAAATTTTAGTAAGTAGGTCCTTGGCTTTATGCTAGGTGGGACCAGCATAGATAGTTGCATTTTAATACCCAATGAAGCTTATCACCCGATTTCTGAAAGGCTACATTTATCGTATTTTTTTATGTTTTTTGTTTGCTTAACGTCTCTGAATGTTATGATCACATAATACTGATTGTACTGTATGCCAGAGTTGGGGAATCATTCCCAGTCCTTTTCTTACATCTTTTTCTTATGCTTAGATTCCTATTTGGAAGAAAAATGCCCCCCGATTTATAAATGTCTAGCCCTGAAAATGGTTAGCAACTGCATGTAATCTCCATTTTTATCCTGCAAAGAGTAAGTAGAAGTCCTTTGGGTGTGTGATGTGTACATTAATGCTTTGGGCTATTACTTAGCACTTCAGAATAGATCCTCGTTCATTTTCTCTAGCCAACTACTTGAAGATCTTTGCAGATTTTAGCGCTAAAAAAAGGCTGCAAAATTGTAAACATGTTCACAGTCATGTGAGAATCTATCAATGTAGTACATCTTGGAAATGCAAACCATATTTTGAAGGAAAATGATAAATGAAAAGACAGTATGATGCTAAACCTAAGACTGTACTTCAGGCTTGCTTAGTCCTTTCTTGGCAAACACTTAAATCTTTTCTTCTGCTGCTCCATATCCAAGGTGCCAGCTGGGTGGGCAATGCGAATACTTCTTTCCCATGTTGCATATTGCTCCTGTAGAATGGCATTCTTTTGAGAGAAATTCAGTAGAACTGAAAGGATCCAAGGGGGAGTTATTCTCTTGCTTTCTGATGGCAAAGTAGGGCTTCCATGGGTGTCTGCCCAATTTCAGGAATGACTGCCTGGGAATGGAAGGGTGGGTAAAAAATACTAAAGAATAGTTCACGTGGCATGGGGAACATTTTAGGTCATTGCATCTGGAAAGCACAAGTTGAAGTATGTATCATTTAGTCTCTCCTTCTCACTCTTTCTTTCTCCCTGAATCTGTCTACTTCACTTTAGTTTCTTTGCTCATCTTATTATTAGGCACATTTACGGGAAGCAGGATTTATGGTCTCCCTCTGCTAATAAATGTTAAGGAATATGACTTAAAGTGGGGAATACACAGCAGGAGATGATGAACTCTTAATAAACAAATATCCTGTTTTCATGCAAATATTCTTAGTAACACAAACAAAACAAAGCAGAGAAGGAAATGCAGCCAAAGTGTTATACAAGCTGTGGTGTAATTAAATAGGAGGGATTTCAGAATTTTCCAGAGGCCAAGAAGAGTTTCAAGTTATCCTTCAGACTTTTCCACCTCATTCCTTCAGATGGTTTCATCCCATAATGTTGGATGGAGGGTTGGAAAAGGAGTATTGGAAGAATGACAAAGTAACCTGAGAACTTTATAAAATTTTCAGTGCCTGTCTTGTTCCGTATCTTCTCCTCAATTGGGAGACTCTGACCTTAGAACTTGGCAGACTTTGCTTGAGGGTTTTGGAGTTTTTAAAAAGTTTCTAAGGTCATGTTGTTGTCCTCGTTCTGGTGAAAATACTCTCTTATTCCACAACCATAAGCATGATATTGTCTGCAAAAGGTATTAATCCTAGTTAATTGGCATTAACATTATGTCTAACATTCATCCATATTAATGTGCTGGAATGAAATGTAAAAGCTTTACTGATGTGTAATAGTGGCATAAAGACTGGGGAGTGATTAATGAGAAAGGAAAATCTGGATCATATGGTCATCTGGATGCAACAAATAGTATGTCTGAATATGGCCAAATAGTTCCTACATCTACAAGCCAAGGGGACAGCTGTAATTACAGGAGAGGGGTCTCTGACTTGGAAAGAGTGAATAAAGAATTGGGAATCAAAATGGATAATAACTGATCGCTACCTTCTGGACTACTGCTGTGGCCAAAAGAGCTGATATGATCCATATACAAATAAGCAAAGGAATCTCATGGCACGTTTTATTTGGTCTTGATGCAGTGGCTATGGGGCTTTAGTGTACCCAGGCATCCAGAATTCAGGTTGGATGGTCAGAAAACAAATGTCAGGATCAAGAAGGGATTAGGAACCGTGTATGTTTTATGTTTATATTGTTTAACCTTACTATGAGAAGCTTAATGCATACTTCAGTCATTGCTGATGCATACTTATCAGGTGAATAAAACTTGAAAATTGGGATCACTAGTCTAGCAGAGAAAGCTGTTAGAAGATCCAATGGCTGCGGCTTGGGACCTGGATAAGTTTAGATTAGAAAGAAGATGCACATTTTTAGTTACCACTGGAGCAATTTTCTAAGAGTTGTTGTGGAGTCTGCCACACTGCCAATTTTTACATCACAATTGTGTACTTTTACAAAAGAGACTCAAAATATTCACGTTCATCCAAAGTGGTTTTTTTGCTCTTTGGGTCAGCTGCACCACAGAGCAAATCAGTGTCAGTTTTTGCACTTTGGATCAAGTAAGTCTTGACCCAGACTTTGGGCCCAAATTAATATCTGAACTTTTGTGGCTAGTCCATATCTTGCTCATGGATCAAACCAAAGCCTAGTTCATGAAAATGCTTGAATTTCACAAATAGTCATTTCTATAGCCAAAATTTGCAGTTGGCTCCAAACCTTCTATTGTGTTGAAACAATATCTGGCTTCAGATATCTTTAAATTTGGGGGAAGTCTGGATTTGAACTTTACAGCTTGGGAGCTTCTGTTTTTTCTTTACTACACTGCTGGGATTGCAGGCATGTACCATGTGTACTGTTGTATAAATGCCATGTGGTTACTGACTTTGGCATGGGATGAGGTTTTCTATCTGCTGAAATGATACAATACACTTACTGGGTTACTACTGAAACATTCGTACCATCCTTGGAAAGAATATGGGACAGATACAACTCACTGATGATTTTATATCATTACAACATCATCTTCTTTCTTACTTTTACTAGATTTCATTTACATTTAGAGTGGGGAATCTCTCTAAAAATAATAATTTGTTGGAAGGTTATGTTTGCAACTGAAATAAATTTGTTTCAGACAATACCGTGATGGGCACATCACCTAGAAGAGCTTAGTGGTGTGTTCCAGGGAGGTGTAAGTAGAGCGAGGCTGTTCAGAGGCTTGAAGCCAAGGCACAAACTCGGCTGGTTAAAAGCAGTTGGAAAGCAGATGAACAGCCATCCTTACAGACACGTGCACCAATTCTTCTCCCTTGCTTGGGCACTCTTTCCTCTGAGATTTGTCATATTTGCAATTTTAAGAATAAATTATTGCTTGACTTCCCTTCATTGTTCATCTCAAGAAAACAGCAAAGGATAATACAGGCTGACTGACCTCGGCCAGCAAGTCCAGGCCCCTAAAACTGAAAGCCAAATATGTGGTAGATGATTAGTTTAGGTGGCTTAAATAACATCTATTGTGTAGACCCCTTTGCTGCAGGTGCCATAGACTCACAATGAGCATTACACTCCACAGTAGAAGACAGATTGTCACAACTACATGGTATCTTCTATTTCCTTGATGTCTGCTTGTCATTTAAGCGACACTTAGCCAACATTTGCTCTGTTAGCCTACTGATAAGCTTTTTAGTCTGAGTTCTTGAAGCCAAGGTTGACACTGCAAAAAATTTCTTAGTGTTATACCATCAGGTACCAATAGTCATTGAAAAACTTCTTGGAAATGTTACTCTGGCGATTTTGAAAGTAAACTGACCTCTGTAGTTTCAAGACAGGATGACTTGGGGAAAGGTTCCCTTGTGCAATCTATGCCTTAAATCATTTAGTACTTTTCATTTAAAATCTGTTTAAGAATCCTCATGCTAGCAGGCTTCCTTACTTTTACTTTTTAAAAAAACTGTAAAATGGATTTAATTCCTTTTAATCCATTTAATTTCTTTTCTTGCAGAAAAAAAATATAAATATACAATATTTCATGATATATTTTTGATATATTTTGTTTTCTCATGCTGTATGTTATTGATCTATATTGATTTGTATTATATAATCCCACTTGAAGGATCAATATTGTTTCCTATGTGGCGTAAGAATATAGTGGATTTTAATTGCCAGATACAACAGCACATCCACTTGTAAAATGTTGCCGTATAGCACATTCAACTTTGCTGTCTTCCCTATTAGACTCGAAAATATTTTAATGACTTCAGTTTTTTAAATACTGCCAGGACAACTATGGGCATTGCATGCTTTCAAAAATTCAAATAAAACACATAATTTCAAGTTAACCCAAATTTTAGTCATATAAACATTTGATTAGGAATGAGTAAAACCTCATACAAGAATAAAAAAAATAAGTACAAAGCATCTGTTACACAGTTTATGTAACATGATCTGTAGTGTATTTAATGTCTTTTCTATGCAGAGGTTTATATAAAATTGTATGGTCCGATTTAAAGGGACATTATGCACTTTAAAACACCTAGTTTTGCAGCAATGCAAGTATCATCCCGATGCTGCTGTATTATCAGAGCTTGTATTGTAATTGTCAGGTGCCAAGGATTATTTTTTTCTTTTTTCACTTCAATGTGTTCCCACAGTTCTCCTCCATATTAGCATTTGGTTTGCTCCTGTGGAGGAAGAACAGTCTCATTGGCTTTTATGTCCTGGTCCCTCTATCAGAGGATGGTGTTAGCACAGCAGGTTACCGTGCAGCAGTCATCATCTTCCCCTCTTGACAGCACTTACACCATCATCTTCTAGCTTTCATTTGAGCTGCTGTGTGGAGCACGAGGTTGCTAGATATCTGGAGAGCTTTTTAAAAGCACACAGTGGAATCAGGTAGTCAACTTCTGCTGAGTCTTAACAGTGACTGAGTGCTGCTTTGCACTTTGTAAATCATTCCCCAAACACTGGCCTTTACAGTAACAGTAAAACATCAGCTGAAATGCTACATTCAATTTCTCCAAACCTCTCTAAAAGATTTAAAATAAGTTTTTTTTAATTTTTGGATCAGCAACATAAGTGGATTGAAATTTCCTGAAGCTGAACTTCATGAACTTTTGGATTATTTGCCCAAACATTTATACTGGAAAAGATGCAGTCAGTATTTGTTTGCTGTCCTTTAAAAATTTATTTACCTCCTGGTAACTTGGAAACATCTTCCAGAATACTTTGTCCAAAAATAAGATGTTAAATTTGGCCCCCAGAACAGGCTTTCCAAAGTAATTTGTGTGTGACGGCTTTTGTCGTTTGGTATAATGGCTTCTGGAGCTATGCTTGGAACCCAAGACTGATCTCATTGTCAGCGACGGAAAATGTGTGTAACTGTTGAAAACAGATGAAGATCAAAATTGGCCCTTTGGTGAAAAGCTGCCTGTTTTGGAGATCATTATTTTTTCAGGATTGTGAGGTATTCTGCTAGCATTTAATTTCTGTTTAGGGAATCTGTAATAATCTTGTTGTTTTGCTTGATCTGCTTTCTCTAAGAGTTGTTATACTGGCTCTCTAGAGCCCATTCAAATGCTTTTAGCACTACTTGTTCAAGATTTTGCTTGTTAAGATGATGGTCCTGCATGATCTCAAGGCCTGTAAGGGCTAATGTTCAGGAATGCAGAACAGTTTTGAGTAGGTTTTGAGTCAACCTGCCTAATACCTGCCTCTCTTTTCACCCTGCCTTCTGAATACCTTGAAGAAACTCCCTATTATTTGAAATCTCATGATATGATGTTAATGTCTGCTGAATGGTTTGGTACTGGCAAGGCGACCCCAATATGCTCTGCCCAAGGTCTTGATTGACACTGAATATATTTGGAGAAAGAGAAGGAAACACACATGCACACACAAATATCTTAAATGTTTGGAGCCTTGTATTTTAGCATTAATACTTGTGCCCTTAAACACACCAAAACTATTTTACAATCCATACTTTTATTTATTATTCCTGTTAGCCCCTCTACTATGCCTGACTCCTTTTCACCTCTCCAGAATGAACACAGTTGTTAATCTTTGAGTAATAGTACTTCCTTTCCCGCAGATATTCTCAGCAAGCTTTCTGGCACCAAATTAAAATTTCTTATTCTCGCTTTGGAGGCTTTTTTTGTTTTTTTCTCTTGCCAAAGCAACCATCTTCCTTTGCTCCCTCCCTACATGAACCTGGGCTATACATTTAATATCTTCTCTTTCTGGAGCTTTTCCAGAAGGATATTTATCTTCACCCCCTTAGAAAAATTTTTCTTCAAAGCTTATCTGTAATACCTGTATGAAAACACTGAATATGGGGCACAGATGCAAGGAGCCAGCATTTTCTTACCTATTCAGAGTTATTCAGAAAAATACAAATACTTGTGCAATAGATCTGCATTTACATAATTTTTTTTTAATACTGGTTGGTGTTCTGTTAAATAGGATATAGGACTGGAAGAGGAAGAAAGAAAAGCAATAAGGGTCATTTTAGAATGAAGAATGATTAAATAGAACTCTGAAGATCATTTAGGAAACAAAAGGACAAAGGTCTGGAAGCCGATAAATGTGATGGAGAAGGGAGTGGAAGAGGGAATGATTGGTTGTTTTCTCTTCTAATATAAGAATTAGGGCTTTAAATGCAACTAGCCAGCAGCAGGCTTTAAACCAATCACAGGGAGTAACTTCACATAGAGGAGTACTCTGGCCAGGTCACTGTGGATGCTTAAAAGTGACTGGGCTTCTGAAAATAATCAAGTAAACTCACTGAAGAAAAAGAAAAGATAGCACTGACACATTGGATTTGGGTCAGGAAGATCCTGTTTCCTGTCTTGTTGGAGATTGTGAGAGTGCATTGGGGGAAATACTACTTCATGCTTCCCTAGATAGCGGCTCATGGCTACAGGAGGAGACAAGATGCTGGGTTAGAAGGGAGTATTATTCTCACCTGTTTTGTGCATTGCCCAGAGAAATATAATTCTCTCACTACCTCTGCTGCAGAATTTTCAAATATTCAAGTAGCCTAAGCCCAACTTTGCCAATAGGCACTAACTTATCAAACCTAATTCCTGTTGTCTGGAAGGTAGATGTCTTCTACAACCTTGTGGTTTACGCTGCTTCTATTGTTGGTGGAGACACCTCTGAAGATGTTGCCACACATCATGAAGTGGTAAATTTGCTCCTAATGACAAACTGATTTGGCAGTCTGGAGCTCTGTTCTTGCCCCTGAAGGGATGTATCAACATTTTGTTGACTTCACTTCTCTGCTCCCACATGTTTCCATTGGGCAACTTCCCCTGCCTGCTGTATTTGTTTCCATCCTTGGTATTTGGCCAAGCAGGCCCAGTTGCACTCCTGATTCCTCTTACAAAATGTCTTTGCTTCTCAGTCTCTAGCTGGTCTCCATCCTCGTACTTCCAGACTATGCATCCAGTCACAGCTTCCCTCCTTCAGATTTAAGCCAAAGTGTCATGGAGGATAAAAAGTGTCATTACAAGTTCTCTTCTTATACTTAATTGCAGGAAATGTTTTGCTCAGCTGCTTGTTACAGTGAGCTGAGAATAGGAGGAGTCTGCAGGGAAATTTGCAGTTCAACTCCAACTTCCAGTTCGTGCTGGGCTTGCTTAAATTGTCTTTTTTTTCTTGATAGAATTCTGGGTGGGCCAAGTACACGCAGATTTTTACAAGTGTAGTTGAAAGACTATCCTTGACACAGAACAACTTCCCTGCCTAATCCCAGGCTTTGTTTCACAACCAAATTAATAAGGGAAGCTTATTCATATATTATTTTTTCAGCAGGAACAAAAATCCTGTGTTTTCTCCTGTCTGTTCCTTAGAAACAGGTAAATGTTTTTGGCTGAAGCTTCCAGGAGAAGTCTTGCGAAGCAGACCCCCTGCTTTGGGAATCATCAGCCCAAAAGTTACATTTGGCAGAGTCATGTGAGAAACAACGCTATTGTAGGAAGTACTGAGCTGCTTTAACACTAAGCAGAGCTACAAGTCTCACTTAGTAGTAGTGTATTACCCAGAGCAATATGCTGTCTGGAGCATTTTTAAAATTCTGGATGTAACTTTGAAATTAGGTAGAACTCCAGTAAGCGAATTCTCTATAAAACTTTTTTTTTTTTTTCCCCAGGGTTCTGCCTTGAAAATATTAATATGCTGTGAAGGTGTCAGCCATTTGTAAATCTGGACAATTTGTCAGCAGCGTGCTTAAAACGCTAAGTCCCAACATTGGTTGCATGCAGAAATTGTGCAGGAGGGTTAATCAGTAGACCAAAATAAAGTCACTAGATTTTTTTCTTACATTCTGTTATGAATCAAGTCCTTATGCCAATTAAAACCATCTGTGCATGTCCATTTTCAAATGATTTATAGACGTGCATCTTCTTTCTTCTCAAACATTCCAAGGAATCTTAACCTGGTATGTAGATGCTCTATATTTCTCCATAACTGGAAAAAAATAATGAATTAAGTAAGTATGGCACATTCATCCCAAGGATTTTATGTGGTAGAAGGTAATGAGAGACAGTTGTGAAATCATGATACTATGGTTTAGAATTATAGATGGAGCAGTGGCAAGGCCTTTAGCTGAGGTTGTCTCAGTGTGATACAAGAGTGATGGGGAGCTTATCAGGAAATCTACGGAAAACATTTTTCTGGACAACTGAAACAAAGGTAATTCTTGAACCTTAGCATTTGTAAAACTGGCAAGAAATTTCTTTTAAAAAAGGGTACACTCCATCAATTCTGTCTTACTGTTTAGCTCTATTCTGTGACAGAAAGAAACAGATATCCTTTATGCAGGATTGGCAATGGCTTTGAGAATGTTCCTCTTCTCAACACGAGAGAAAAGACAAACTTTTTTCATGGATACACCTACCATTCCACTTTTTTTTTTTTTCTGATAGAAAAGTTTTTTGAGGTGTAGAGAAGCCAAGGAGGAGGATTTTCTAATGGAAACTACTTTTGCAATTTTATCCTGGGAAATTCATTTGGCATAAAATGACACCAGGGTTTTTGGGCATTTTGGTTTTTTTATTGTTGTTGGTTTTGGGGTGGGTTTTTTTGTTTGTTTTGTGGAGTTTTGAGTGTTTGGTTTTTTAATGTCCATTGTAACCTATAGAGACAAAAATACATGGTTGACTCATGAATCAGCAGCTGGTATTTCAGTTACTATCACTGTCTGATACAGTCACAACTTATGTCAAGTATGACAAATTCTTCACTAAGTGATATATAAATAGTAATCTGAGCAGCAATAGGACAGGAATTATTTCCTTCCTTCCATCCACTGCCTTTCAGTGTGTTGCAGAGGAAAAGCCTGTGTGTCTGCTTCAACTTTCTGATCTTTTAGTTTCTTTCTGAGGACAGATTCTGTGTGAAATCTGATAATGTAAGAATCACTATTTTCAATATAAAAGAGGGGAAGAGAATGTGACACTAAGCAGTTTCTCTCTCTTTTTTTGAGGCACAAGATTTTTACATGCTTCAGTAGTTTGTTGGTCACTAGAACAGGACAATCATATAGATCATATTATCAAAAAGTAACATAAAAAAATTAGGCTCCTGAATTTGGCCATTTAAGTAATTTATAAGATTTGCCAGCAGAACTGCGGTCCATTGCTTTAAGTGGAAGTTTTAAGTGCCTGTGGAAAATTTCCTAATAATAATAATTGTTTCAATCTTATTTTTAACACACATTCATGATTTTTTTAATACTTTTGTAATATTTCACTTATTTTCCTTCAGCCTCCCCTGTGTGTCTTTTGTCAATACATGCATTTTGCAACAGGAATTTAACACTAGGAATTTGTCCAGATTCACAATCACACTTAAGACAGTGCTTTTATCCTTAATTTCTTGAGTCATGTGGTAGAGGACCTTATGTTTGACATCATCGAGCTCAGTAAAACTTGGCCATTGAAACACTGGGTCCATTTAAAAAACATCTGGAGGTAAACCAATAGTCCAATATATCCTGCTAGACTACACTCAGCATATCCAGCCTCCTGGTCTTTCTCTTTGTGTTCTGCCTTGCAAAAACCTGGCTATACTTACAGAAATGTACAAACACAAGAACAAAATGGATGCACTCCATGTTCCTAAAAATGTCATATCTTGGCTGTGCTGAAAGTGTATGTATGCTTGCTTGGCTGTAGCAGTGACTGGTTTTTGTGTTGCTCTTTATCATACTGATGCTAAAGTTAAACGCTGAAAAGCCCTACAAAGACATCTGGTTCTTTTGCTATTACCTCTGCACACTTTTTCCATATAGTGTATTTCTCATGTTTTACTTAGTTGAGTTTTAAATAGCTCATATGGTCAAGTTTCTGTAATTTCTTTTGGACCTCTTCAATAATGTATGAAATGGTTTGCTTAAGAGTAACAAATACTATTATCAAATTAGAGTTTCCTTTTCTGTTCACCATGTTTCCAAGTTTTAAGAAGAAACCCCAACTCCTTTTTCCTCTGTAGGTCAGCATCCCTGTTAAAAAAAAAAAAGTTCTTAAGGGATGTGTCTATATATTAAACTGCAAAGAAGCTGTGTAGCATCATCTTAGAGTACTTGTCCAAACTTGGAGAAAGTTAATGATCTGGCAATGTTTATATTCTTTATTTTAAAACAAATCAAACAGATGATTGTGGCTGTAGAGGTATTTTTTAGTCCTTAAGATCAAGAAGAAAATAGGAAATAAAATTGTTCTTAACTTGATTCTGTTCAACAGGGTTTCTGGCAAACAAATGTCTGCCTTTAAAAGTGCTTGTTAGAGCTTTTGAGTTGTACAATATGAAAACGGGGGGCGGGGGGGGAAGTGGCAGACTACTGTTTAATCTTGTATATCACTGTGTGGCACATCGTAACTGGAAGATCTGTGGAGATAGTTAAATTTCTTTGCTGATTCAGAAAAGCAGACAATTACTCAGTCCTGTTTTGGAATGGAGGAAAAAACCCTAACGCCTGGTTTTCTTTTTAAAGTGAAGTTAGTATTTATGTTAACATGTTTCTCATTTATTTGATTAGCCGTAAATATCCAGCCAGGATTAAAGAAGAAGAGTCCTTATTCTGTGCACAGCTTCTAGCCCATCTCCTCTGTCCTAGAACTTGGATCTGAGCTTCTCCATTTTCTCCTACCAGCTCTCAGCATATCAGTATCTTCCTTAAGAAAGGGAAAAAGACAGATTTTAACAATACTTTTTAAACCATTGATAACTACTTTAAACCTTTTCCTTAACTCTACATGGTCTACAGAAAAGTTAGCTAAGTAGTACTGATCTGCCAGTGTTGGATTCAGTCCAGATCCGTCAGGTGTCTCTCTGACAGAAGAAAGGCTAAAAACAGACATCTTGACTTTGAAGCCAAAAGGAGCTGATGTATTTTCACATGAGTGAGACAAACATTTCTATTCATCAGTGGCACTACAGTCATCCATATGCATGTGCACGTATATGAGATTACAGGCTCTAGTTCTCATACAGTGAGTGTTGGTGGGGAGCTGGCAGCAGCCAGCTTTTGCTTTCCTGTTTTTTTTGTGGGCCTGCTTCATCTGCTGCTCCTCAGGCTTCTCTTCTTTTCACTGGGTGCATGGGACACAGGAATGAATAGAGGGAAAGCACCAACATGCATTTAGTTTTTTAACCAAGCACCAAAATCATAAACTTCATTAAGTTCTCAAGAGCAGCTGGAAACATGAGGACAAACTTAAGTGACATGGAAATACCAAAACTGAAAAATAACAATAATTAAAAGAAATCTGAAGGGAGAACTGTTGCTGTTCCTTCTGGATCAGCCACATTTGTGTAGATGGCGTGTAGGCCAGAATTTGGCCTCTGTACCTTATCAAGCTATCAATTTTATGTGTTAGCAAATCGAAAATTAGTTGTGGATGTTATCCTTTCTTCATTAGAATTTGGCATTATGCTGAGGTTTAAGAAAACTTTTCAAATTAATTTCAAAGTAAAAGTAAAATCTCAGCTGATTTTTTTTTTCCCCCAAAGGCAGATCTATTCATTTAAATCCCACTATGAGTCATTTTCTTTCAAGATCTGAAGCTTGACTCCACAAATAAGCAAATCGATTGTTTCATTCTATAATGGAGAGTTAAACGGTAAAACATAACCAATTATTGCTGTTCAGTATGGTAAATACAGATATATAGGCTTGATAAATATGCACCTATGCATAACCTCCCTGTCAGTTCAGCTGGGAGAGACATGCAGGGAGATCCCTCTGTGTGAAGAAAGGTGGCAAATAGACCTATTTTCAAATGTGACATAGGCAGCTAGGAGCTGTTAGTTCTGGTCCTGCACCATCAATATCAGTAGGGGTTTTGCCACTCACTCTCCAACAGGCAGTGAGAACAATATTGTTTGGTGTGACTTTTTAAAGAAAAATCAGTGTCTGTGTGCCACAGCAAGTACTGACACCAATTTAAGGATTCAAAATCAGGCAATGATTTCTGCTCAGGATACTTTTTTTTTTTTTTTAGCACTTTGCATTTCCTGGTGAGATTATTGCTGCTATAATTTTATCTTCTAATTGGGAGATACTGTAAAAAAATAACTTCTTGTTGATGAGAAAACGTCTGTGTGTTTGAAAGCCCCTGTATTGAACCAGAGCTGAAAAATTGACAGTTATGAGGGCAATAGAAAATGTGACTTGTTTAGGCCATTTACAGATTGAAAATTTTGCATGCACTGATATGTTCGCATCAAATCTAATTTAATGGTTTTCAACTATATCCAGGATATTCTGTATTTAGTTGTTAATAAGCTGGAGACATGGTTACAGCAACACACACAGAACGGCATCCATTCTGTTACAAAACCAAAGATAACTAAAAGCATAATGGGCTCCTACTTCTATATGTGGTCTGCCTTGAAAAGGCAGGAGATGCAGTGCACAAAACAGAATAAAGAAAGATCTACTGGAGTGGAAATTTGTTAGTTCAGTTTATCGATAATCAGAAAGAATAGGAAACTGAGAGAGAGGCAACATGATGAATGCAGCTTGCTCAACGTAAAGTGAGACTTTAATGAAAGATAGTTAAACTATTGTCTGCCCTTCAAATTCCTCATCAGTATTCTGCCTTATGCAGTGGGAACATCTATTAATTACAATGGAATCATTACTAGGTAAAAATTGTAACCATGGCTATGGATGATGCACGACAACTTGCAATGCTGCTCGCGCAGCAAAATCGCACAAAGAGGACCGCCACTTATACATGTCATCACTGCATTCATAGCCTGATTCCTGAACTCTGTGATTAAACACTGCTGAATGTCTTCCCCCACTATTCTCTCTCTTGCTTGCTTTTATTTCCTGTGAAGATTTGGACCTCTGTTCTTTGCATCTCCTGCCATGGCTCAAAATCCTGCTTCTTGGTTCTTTCAACCTGCCACATCCAATAATCACGCACAGAAAACGCTTATGCAAGCCAGTTGGCTTAGATTTCTGTCTTAAGGGAAGAGTGCATCTGTTTTTTGGATTAAATCATGCTTATAAAGTCGTGCTTATTCAGTTGACAGAAAAAAATGCATAATTTAAAGCTTTCATTTGCTCTTGTGCTAAAACATTTCAGAGCCTTAATTCACCCTGGTTTATCCTTCTAGAGCAATACAAAATTAGAGTTCATTATGGTGATCCAATCTCTCCTTTTGTCTTGATTGAAGACACTGTAAGCTCTTTGTCAGAGATGTCGACTTTCCTGAACAAACCTTTCAAGGCTTGCAAGCTATCTGTTGTTTTCCCAGTAGGCTAATTAGGGTGGATTAGCGCCCATCAGATATACCCTAGGGATGAGCCAAAAACTGAAGAAGGTAAATTATGATGTCCAAAATTTCCACCTTTGCAAGGCCTAACTGCCCTGTGACACAAGGTAAGATGCTGGAGGAGAGTAGGGTACAGTTGCAAAGGCAGTTCAGCAGCAGGACAACACCCTAAGTGTGGAACATGAGCTCATGATTAGAGCTGTTGATTTTTTGGTTGGCTTGTTCCAATAGCATTTGTTTTGTGATTAAAATGCAGGCAAAATTCAAAATAAAGTATGGCTTTGCATACAAAAAGTTTCATTAGAAAAACAAAGTGGAAATGTTCTCTTCAGAGAATAAGAGAAAAAGATTTTATTTTTCTGACCAGAATTAATTGAAACCATCATTGTATTGTGATTTATTTTTTATTTCTTGACCAAAGTCTGTGTGATTTCTTTCAGGATACATTTGGCTAAAAAAATTTCACTCAGATCTTCTCTTCTCAATGAGACTGAAAGGAAGACACAATGGAGAGACCCACACAGCAACTCTTTTAATATATATCTGTCGGGGTCCTGCTCTTTTCAAAGGTAGGTTAGCCATGGTGGGATTAGTCTCACTTAGACTGTCTTCATGGTCAGCACAGAAAGAAGGAGCATCTAGCACACATCTAATCTTTGCTTTAAGTTAGATTTTAAAATAGACCAAATGTGTAATCTGGAAGTGTTTATTCCCTCTGTTGGTAGTTCAGATGACTGGTTCATAGATAGACACATATACAGTGACATTTGAAATGAGGAGAGAAGAATCCTGCTTTTAAATCCTTTTTAGGCTTTGGGTTTCAGAAGCAAGCAAAAAAGTAGAAGAAAAGGTAGAAGTTTAGATAGACCTCACACTCAGGAAAAAACAGTACTGTCTTGTGGCAAGGATGTGAGAAATCGGAGGTATTCTGTAAGTAGAGACTGAAAAGGTCTGCGCTGCTCTGGGGCAGTCGTACTTCTATGCATCATCTCCAGCAATGAGTCTGGTAACCTGGTTCTCACAAATGAGAGTGAAAGCTCCATTGTAGAAAACTGGAAAATGTAACCAGGGTCCATTTGAAATAGAATTAGTGGAATTATTCACTAATTACTAGGAATTGGTCAGAATTATTACAGTATGTTTAATAAACAGCAGCTAACAAAAAAGTTGGAGAAAGCTTTTCCACCCCCTTCAAATGCCTGTAAGGTATTGAACTACTCAAGACACTAAAAAAGGTTTTGTTAGAACAAAAGAAAAATTTTCTCAGCTCTGATAGGTATATTTGCTTCAGGAAGCAGCCTAAAGATTGACAGCACCTTGGTTTGTGTACGCTTTTGATACCACATAGATTTAACTGAAACATATGGTGACAGGTAGGGATTTACGAAATATTTAGTGTAATGTACATGAAGGTAAATCTTCCAGACTGTTGCAGGATCTTGCAGACTGAGCTTTTGCCACTGCAGATTCACTGAACTTTTCCTCTGACAGTCTGGCTCCCACCCCAGTCCCGAGGTCTGTACCTGTCATGGGAAAAGATTCATTAGTCCATGATGCGCAGTAGCTGTGGGATCTCTTTGTATGGCCTCACAGCATCCTGCCCTGAAGTGCAAGCACTGCAGCAGTTAAAAGCTGTAAGATGGGCCTCAACTATTGTGAATGTTTTATGAAGAGAAGAGTGTCTGTTATGTTTTTTGGGCTTGTTTTGGAATCTCAAGGACCTCTTCATTTGGAAATTCCCTCAGTGGCTGTATCTTTTTTTTTAATTATTATTATTTTTTTAATCCTAGCAATTTTATATGGTGGTAGTTAAAAGGAAAAAAAAATCTTCATTGCCTGTAAGGTGTATAGAACCAATCATCATGTTAATTATATGTCACAGAGTAATGAATAATCCCACACTTTTATCATGTGGGGAATAACCTGGGGTTTGTCAGATGGAGCTTTGTGTTTTAAATGAACACCCCCAAACAAAACTTTGCACCGCTCCAATTATGTGAACACAGATTCTGGTTCAATGCTTTCTTAAGTCTTAAAGCTTTACAGCTGTGGGAACAGCAGTTTGACACACTGTTCTGCAAACAACAGAAGGCTAAGCTAAAATGTAAAGCATACATTTTGTGTTGTTGATCGGCTTTGTAGTATTCATCTATATGCTCCAAGAGCCTGGTAGTGGTGAGAATAATAAGTAAAAAAAAAAATCTTCAGAGCTGAAAAACTGTTATGATTACAACACATTATTGTATAATTGTCTAATTTTGTAACTTTGGAGAGTGTTTATGTTCTCAAAATTAATTAGTGTGGAGTGTAACTGCTTTTAAAAATGTCATTCCTCTCAAAACTGTGGTTAGAAATGTATGCCTCAGTGAATATACACTTCATTATTATTGAATATAAAAGTTTATTGTTCATTACATGGAAAATTGCAGTTGAGGCATTTCACAGCTTCAAGAACGATTATTATCCCTGATTAAGTAATGGAAAGATTTTTCATGGGTCAGTACATTGAAATAATTTTTATTTGAAATGCATTCAGAGAAATATTTATGCAAAAGATAAACGAAGTCAATGATTTAAGGTGAAAAATCAACAGACAATTTGGAGAAAAGCAACACAAAAAAGAATTTAAGGTACAATTCTGGAAAATGCTTATTACCGCAGTGGGGAAAAAATGTGGCCCCAAAACTCTGGCTCCAATATGATTAGTTTTGTATCTTGTTAAAGAGCCTCATTATAGTGGAGCTTGGTGTTAACCCTTTTCCTTTATGCTCCCCTATATGCAAGTTAGATTGTGTTTTCAGATGTATGCGTATGGAGGGAAATAACAATGCTCTTGCATCATCAGTTACATATGCAGTGGGTAATGGTGTTTAGGATTATGTGGAGTCCTGTGATTGCTTATTCCTCTCTGCAAATCCAGTAGGAAGTGGAGTCCTTAGTGCCTGGGTTGGTCCACACAGATCTTTGTGCTGCTAGCAGCCCTGAGCCAGCGAGTCTGCATACCCCCACAGCGACGAGATGGGTACAGACATGGGCAAGATGCTCCACACTCAGCTGCTGTCTTTGTTGTCTGCTTCCTGTTGTCTTCGTGCTACAGAAAAGAGATCTCTCCATTTCCTAATGTGGCCTCAGTGATCTCAGCTGTTTTCTACTGTGTTCCAGCCTTACCCATCTCCCTGTGATAGGTGTTGGCAGGAGGCAGGACATTTGTTCCTTCTGG
This sequence comes from Balearica regulorum gibbericeps, assembly GCF_011004875.1. NCBI lineage: Eukaryota > Metazoa > Chordata > Aves > Gruiformes > Gruidae > Balearica > Balearica regulorum. The sequence continues at coordinate 8,118,127 of NC_046187.1, read as the reverse complement.
TGATGTACGATCCGTGTGTGCCTGTGTCTTCCCTCTTGGAGGACTCCTGGATCAGAAGAAAATCTTCACGCTGCTGCCCGTCTCACTTCTGGGAGGTGGGAAACGTGCTACCAGCTCCTCAGTTTAAATGAAATGGTAACTTCAACAAAGTAGACGTGCTTTGGAACAATTGTTGCCTTTGTAGGTATAGAATCACAGAATAGAATCATAAAATCATTTAGGTTGGAAAAGACATTTAAGATCATAGAGTCCAACCGTTGGGTCTCTCTTTGAAGTAATGGTAAATTCTGAGGCCTCAGACCAGGTTGTTTTTTCTTCTTTCTTGGCCTACCTAAGCTCCTTACATTTCTGCAAATCCCTAGTTCCTCTAATGTCAGCTCCTAACATTGCAACCATTCATTTTCTTGCTTTTCAGTTAAATAAAAATGTCAGCAGGTTATGACCGAGGCTTCCTTGGTGCCTTTTTATACTGGATAATGCTAAATGTATGGATCAGTGCCTGCAGCATTTTCAATAGGTGATTTATTATTTTGACACAGTTTTGATGATGTGGAGTAGAAATTGCATGCCTAAACCCAGTCTTTGCTGCAAAATGCTTGAAATCATGCTCAGTCATCTGCAGCCCATGCCATCAAATTGAACTTCCTTAGGAAGAACTGATTGTACATACAGGTGCATGGTGTAGGTAAAGTATTTTATACCAACCCAAATAAATTAGAACTACAGTCTCGAACAACTTCTGCCCAAGGTAAGCTAGTTGGACGGCTTTGCTGCACTGACTTAACTTTTCCTATTCCATGAATAGGACCTGGCTTGTGTTTCTGGCATAGGAAAGAAACCTTGGCAGTTTCTTTGCTATTGCTGCTCATCTGAGACCAAAATAAATGTTGCTAGCCCTCTCTGTCCATTTTCTTCGATCCCTAAATGACCTGTAGAATTTGTCTCTTAATTTTTCTTAAGCAGAACAATTTTGCTGCAAAAATGAACAAATGAATTACTTAAATCACTCTGGTACAGTTTTGTCAGTATTTTTCCTGTTAAATTCCTCACTGTGAGAAAACAAAGTATCAATGGAAATGTATTTAATTATGTTTTTGAATATATAGATATGGTTTTGTTTTCCCTCAGTTACTCATGGTTGTTATATCCAGTCTCAGTTAAATATTGTATGAACCAGAAATATGTAAATGGACAAAGTCTGTTTTATATTTACCACCTAACAGAAAGATGGTGTTCACCAAAAGAATACACTTTTGAGCACCTATTTCAGGAGCAAACCATGTAATCAGGGCCTTTGTTGTTGTTGTTTTTGGTTTTTATTTAATGTGGGTGTACCTTGAAGGAGGCATGACACCTAAAGAGGCATTATTAGCCCTTAATTTTAGGGAGTTAGATTACATTCCTGTTCTGACTCACCTTCTTAAAAACCTGTACTATGCAGAAAGCTAGATGCCTGCGTCAGTAGATGTGAATTAATTCTTTCCCTTTTCCCCTCTCATACTTATCTACATAAAAGATGCTTAAGACTCTTACTCAAAAAAAAAAAAAAAAAAAAAAAGGAAAAGAACCATCTCAAAAATCTTGCTCATGCTGTAGTCATCTGCAGAAGTCAACAACAAAATCCTGCTAGTCTTTTCTGTGCAGTCTGTGGTAAAAGTATGAGACTGTTCGTTAATGTAATCATCTTGACTCCATCTTTTCTTGTGGTCTTCTGCATTGTCCCGTAGGATGTGGCTCTCATGGAAACCCTTTGGTTAATTCAGCTACCTTAAAACCTCACAGTAGTTTCTTTTCCCATTACAAACATCTTGGTACATTGGCTGGTACTCTCCATGTGGGTTGCCATCCTCATGCTTAGTGATGCACAATTCCTTCCTCCTGTGGCCTTCCTTTTACTTGTGCTTCTTGGATAACCACTGACTCTGGAACATCCTAAATGGTCAAAACTTTCCAGAACAGCAGCACAGGGAAACATAATTATAACCATTTTCCTATTTATGCTGGCAAATTGGCAACTTGTCACGGTCTGGATCACAGAAGTTTGAATGGAGATGAGCCTCATAAATTGCATTTTATATTTCTTTTTCCAAAACCCCTTCAAACTTGATTTTATGATACACATGTAAGTTAAGCATCATGACCTTTCAGCTGCTGCTGCTTGAAAGTGGCAGCTTTCCAGAACACATGAACATTTTCTAGAAATTTCTTTTAAAATTTGCTAGAACAAAGTCAGAGTTCTGGGGGGCCAAAAGCAAAAGCAGAGCCTAGATTTAGCTGGCACAAATGCTTCCAGGGAGTAGAGACTTTTACAAGCCAAGCAATCTGACAGACAAAGATAAGCCTTCTGCTTAATTTTTATTCTTACAGGAAAATCTGTGCCATAATAGATACAGAAATTAAAATAACATTTTAAAATCTGTCTCAATTAAAATTTCTAATACACAGATATTTAAAACACAACAAGGATGATTTTCTAGGGGGAAAAAAAAAAAAAGAAATCATCTTTGTTTATGAGAGATACTTGTGATAGACCCTGAAGCATTTAGAAACATCTGATGGTTAATGGTGAGGAGTTAGGTACTTCCATAAGGGAGTGTGGCATGCCTATTTAGAGACAGGAAGAATTGAAATTCTTTGCAGGCCACTGAGAAAGCCTGATTGCCCAGCTTGTAGATTAGGGATAATGTAAGTAACGTGTAAATTAGGTGAGATGAATCCTTCCTAAAAATCTATTGCATAAAACTGTCTCTTTTATTTTTCTTTTTCTAAATAAGCAAAACAAGAAGTCATTACTAACATTTTGGAATACTTTCAAGTTAGGCTTAGGTGTTAAGCGCACAGTAATGCTGGTATGTTACCTCTTCCAGTCCGTAAACAGGGAGCGTACGTAAAGGTTACTGAACCTTTTGCTAGTTTTTGATTCTTAAATGTTTTACTTTCCAGCTATCTTAGAAAAGCAGTACTCCATACTAAGAAAAATGTTCTGACAAAACCTTCAATGATTTTTTTTTTTTCTCACAGAGATTTGATCTGTACTCTTGTTTACTGGGACCTTTGGTGTATCCATCTGCCTATGTGAAGTACAGAAGGAAAAAGGAAAGGTAACATGGGTTGCAGCATACTGACAGCAACTCTTTCTAAATCTCATTCCGTAAATTGGAAAGATTTATTTACGCCATCTTATGCGTTTCTCAAAGCTTTGTTAAAATGAGCATTTCAGTGGAAAGATGCAGAAAAAAAGCTGAATTCCGTTTGAGACTGGATTAATGGTGACCTAGATTAATGCTCTTTGGAAATCCCTTCAGAATATCTCTTTTCTAATTACAGCCTGTTGTCTGAAAAAATCATTTTTGCGGATATGGCCAAGCCTCAGAAACGCTTCCTGATTCCAACTAGTCACCAAACTGACTGTTTTATGGTTTCTGGCTGAGCACATACCTACATTGGGATGATGCATACGTACTAAGTATGAGAATATTGCAGTCTGTTGTACGTAGAAAGAAAGCCAGGTATGTCTACTGAGCATCTTGACATGATACAAAATACAACAGTCTTTTTGCTAAGCTACCGCAATCAAAGATCACTTTTTTATCACCATTATAAAATCACTCAGAAAGTCAGTCCTATCTGTTGGGGAGATTTGCCTTTCAGCAAATCTCTTCCTCCATTTTATTCTTTATAAAAACAGAGCAGGGCAAATATTTATCCCTGTGCTGGAAGTGCTGGTGAAAACTTTGTGAAATTTGGACTAAACCAAATTTTACCATGTTTAGCATAACATTAACATATGAAATACAGGGCATGGATCTCTAATATTTTTAATTGCATGGGTTGGTACAGGAAACTTTCCCCTCTCATGGATGATATTTATTAGCCCAAGATTTGTTTTTAAACATTTACAGTCAGTGCTTTTAGACTCTGATGTTTTAGCCTAGATGAAACTAGAGACACCACCTACATATGTAAAACTGAACATACAGAATTTGCCTTCACATTCTTTCCTCTTGTGGTCTTTATTTTGTTTTAAATGTCTTCCTGTGAAACCTGAATAGTGGCATAGAGGGTTACTCTGCTATTATATTGTCCTGAATCCTTCCTGCGGTCTGAGGACAGCAAGGGATGACGGAGAGACAGTGCACTCTTGTGAGCTAGCTGTTGCCTCTAGGAGTCACGTATCAATCCAACAAGAGCCTTCTCAGGTTGGGACTGTGTTGAAACTGGGATACCGTTATTGCTGAAGACATGGATGCTCTCAGGAGGACTCTGCTTTGACTCAGAAGAAAACACGTACAGTCATTTTCAGTAGATTAATGTGGACCTTCTTTGTTTCTTCTCTGGTGACAGAAATATTTCTGTCTTTTTAGAATGGAAATAGAGTTTGCATTTGTTTGATCTAATGCAACATGACAAGAGATTTGTCTGTGAAAGATTACTTTTCTTTATGCAATATGGAAAGGGAAATCTCCACACATTTTGTAACTGAATGTCACTCTGGAGCTTGGAAAAGGTTTCTACCTTCAGAAATGCATTATCTTGCTCTTTCATATAGAGAGCTAGTAGAGAGAAATCCTTAATCATACACTTGATTTGTTTATATCTAACTGGCCTCATTTTGGATCCAGGGCTCTCAGATGAATGCATAAAAGCTTTGTTGTTCAGGTCACATACTCTATTACATGATGTGCTAGGTCTGTAAGAAGCATCTATTTGTGTTTTGATTTAAAAAAATAGTTAAAGTTCTGAAACGTTATCGATTTCAAATAAATATGTACTATTAGCTCTTCTCCCCGCCCCCCCCCCCCCCCCCCCCCCCCCCCCCCCCCCCCCCCCCCCCCCCCCCCCCCCCCCCCCCCCCCAGCATTTTAGCCTGCTTACAATGTTGATAAGGTAAAACTGTTTCATTCTGAGAGCTTAGTTATAGTATAAGGGATAAAATGTTAATACAGAGACATTGCAGGTGTTTATGTTAGATGATGCAAAGTTAAAATACCCAAATGCTCTTTCTACTATTGCTCAGCTCCTGGTAGCACCTATGGAAGTCTCTTATGGATGAAATTTATTTTGGTAGTAATTTGTACTGCCTTTCACAGACCTAGATAGCTACTTTCTGTGTTTTTGTAGCTGCATGTGTATATATCTGTCCTTCCATTTCTGAGTAGCACCTTTTACATTTCTAATTTGTGTTCATGAATTGAGTCTGAATTTATAAATGAGGGATGTGAAATGTAAAGTTGTACACTTGTGTTTTTGTAGACCAGTTTTATTTCTTTAGCCTTCAAACTCATAAAGGTAATAAGTGCTTGGAATCTTCCTAATTATAAAATGTTTTTTGATATGAGATTATGACATCAAATGAGTAGATAGTAGATGCAGTTTAGTATCTCAGAAATGTGCAGCATAACTGAATTAGACTTTATAGGTAAAGCCAGTTATATATTTGATTTGTCTTGGGAATCAAGGCAGTGTGTGAACGTTTCCCTTTCTTAGTATTTTCTATCAACTTCCTACCTGCCTTTCATTCGTGATCACCATTTTAACAATAGTGGCCTAGGGGATACAAATTCAAGGAGGGAAGCAAGTTTGAACAACAAAATACTTCCCCCCACCCCAAATGATTAATCACTGCTATACTTCAGGGATCGCAATCTATTGTCATTTTCTGCATGTTAAAGCAGTTACTGCAATTGATGGCATGCTGTCTTTATAATAGAATCCAAAAGAATTTTAAACCATTCATCTGTTTACATATGTTTTAAATTATCCCACAAAATTTAACAGAGGATTGCCAATGTCTCATTTGAGATTGTAAAGGGCTCTTTTATAACAGTTGCACTCAATGCTTTTGTGTCCCATGGCTTAAGTACAACTGAAGGTTGATTTAGCTGTTAAAGGGCACACAAAAGTGAATTTGGAGACTACGTTTACAGTGGAATCATAGGTGTGTTGTCATAGTGTTTTAATCAGTCAACAGTTGAAATGAGGACATTTTTTCTGGACCAAGGGGGAACAAAGTCATTACCTGTCAATGGGTACAGCTTGTAACTTTCATAACTGGCTCCACACACAAAGGAGAGTGAGTAAAGCCTTAGTTATTTGCCTGTTTGTACTTGCCCTAATTAATTCCCATTTTTTTTCACATCTGAAGTGATTAATTTTCACCATAGGTGTCAGGAAAGGTCAAAACCAGTTACCCTGGTTCCTTCTGCTATGCCATCTGGAGGTACCAATGAGGAATTGTCTTTGGAGGAGTTAATCCAAAGTGGCATCCCAGGGCAGAAATAAGCAAGGGTATAGTGGTTATCTTCACACTTCTCAGAGGTGGAAAGCATGACCAAATCTTTACTGATGACCAAATGCCTTCAGTTTAGGAATCAAAGACGTGAGGCTTGGTAGATCTCATCTGAGGACTTGGACTTTCTGGCCTATTCTAGGTGAAAAGGAGTGGAGAAAGGCTCCAGTTTGAATCTGGCATATATGTCATTCAATAGGTTTGGAAAAGGCTAACTCCGTAGCCCACTGTATAGATCACCTCCATACAGTGTTAGTGTCCAAAGTTCAGCTCACTTCTCTGAGCAGCAGAGCAATAATGGAAAGGTTTCCCTCTTCCATTGTCCCTCTGCTGTTTTACTGGGAGACACGCTGAGAGTCTTGGATTTATCCTGGTACGACATAATAGTCTTCAAATGTTTAAAAGTTTCATAGGGCAGGCAAATTACTTTTTGCCCAGATTTATTTTGAAAGCTCACAGAGCTGAATCTGTATTTTCATTTCAGAATCATCACAGGTGTAATGGTGCATGTACATTGCAGATCAACTGACATACATCTATTTGTGCATGTCTTGGTACAAATAACTAAATGTTCATTTAGTTTCCAGGTTTGCTGTTCTTACTCCTCTGCTTCTATAAATCACGTCATGTAAAGATAAATCTGGTTATCATCTGTGTGAAAAATACTTCGGTCTACTAGATCTCTAGTGTGTGTGTTTATTAATTATTATATTATTATTATACCTGTGTGTGTATTTATACAAAATATAAATGCAAAATGGTGTTTATATTCCAGTGTGCCATCTAAGTAATATTTTCTGTATTTTTTAAGCAAAGAAATATATACTTCTTTAGATTCCTTTTTAAATATGCTCACAACAGTCTACAGTTTTGATCCATACACCCTTTTTTTCACTGCAGTTTTTTAAAATAAAAATTAGATTTTTAGTTTTAGATTTACATAATATAAGGAAACTGCAAGTTCCTCTTTAACTTTTCTGTCTTTAGAAATAGAAATATTCTCCCTTATGCTATCCATGTTGTTGCCAGAGGGATGGAACGCTGTTCCTCATTTTTCTGGGCAGAGAAAGATATGACCTTACCCACTTCTTTTGACAGCTACACACATAGGAGACACTTTGCTGAAAAAGTTTCTATTTTGGGGGGGTTAAATTTTGATTCAGTGCCCAAAACTCAGGAGGTTCATTGTTTGAGTCAACTGTAGCGTTTGAGTTTGTCAACATCTCCATGGATTTTAAGCTTTTTTTTTTATGTAGAAATTATAATTCTGTTTAACTCACATTGTTTAATAATGTAAGATGTAGTTGCAAACATAATTTAGTTAAAATTTCAAAACCTATTGTTTTTCATAGTTACAGAACATGAGAGCAGTGGTGAGAGGACTGAGGACAGTCTTAAAATATGGGAATTGCAAACAGTGTAGAATTGTTCACAAAGGTCTTTAAATATGATCGATTTGGATGAAGAGTAGAACCTCTTCAGAATTTTAATGTCAGTTTTCTTAAACGTGCAAGGACTGAAACAATCTTTCCTCAGCAAGCCTCAATCTGATTTTTTTTTTTCTTTTCAGATGCTATCAGCACCTCTCCAGCTCCCGGGGACCATACATGCCTCATATTCTGATGCGGGACACAACAGCTTCTGTGAAGTTCCTAGGTATTGCTGACCTTGAAATTCTCATGTTTTGGAATTCTGCTTTTTTAACCTACCCTTCTTGAATAGCATTTTCTGGGAACACAGACCTTCATTTGGCAGGAAGTGCACTAGGGTTACATAGTAGCAGGTTCTATGACAACTGGAGAAGATGTAGAATAAGGAACTGTGGCAAGAGGAGAGAAAAGGAGTATGTTTGGGGGACAAGACAGAAGATTCTCTTTACATGAATAAAAGTAACTTTGACTTTTTTTTGGGTTCATACAGAGGTTGCTACATAGGTAGATTCCTAAATTCTTGTAAGAACTGATTTGCCTAGCTCTGGAGATGCTTACTGCAGGGCTTCAACTCCAAAATGTTTCTAGCCAGATTCCATTTATTATGAGCATGTTTTGAAATTTCAAGTAATGTTGTGCAGGTTTTATTTCTCACTTTCTATTAGTGAATTCTGTAGAGTTATGAGCTTTTTCATTCTCAGTTTTCCAAAACTTTCAAGAGATGTCTTGCCAGCAGCAAAGATGATTAAAGGTTTCTGAAGAAGTAGACTGCTGCTGGAAATCTGAAAGGGATCCCTCTGCAGTGCCAAAAATCTTGGAAAAATATGTATGGCCCCCCTTCTTACTAGAAATGTGTATAGCCCCCTTCTTGAAGAAATTTTGCACAATAGAGCTACTTCATTGCAGGTGTTTTTACCTGAACTAGACAGAATAGATAAGTGAAATTCCTACAGGTAGGACAAAACGAAGGTGAAAAGGATCAACTTGGGCATTAGTCTTGACAAGGTGTTGGATAGCATCTACAAATATGCTGAAAATATGCATCTAAACCACTGAATGTATTTCCACAGATTCTGTGATGCTAGTTTGTCACCAGTTAGTTTTTGGAATACTGATCTTGAGCATTTCTGTCTGGCTAGGAGTTTTCAACATTGTTTTTCCCCCTGTAATTCAGACTTATTCATTATAATTCACTTCCTTGTCACCTTGAAACTAAATTAATGCAATGCACTCTGCTTGATATATGAAGCATTGTTTGATTCATATTCATCATCAAAGTGTTTGCTGAGCAGCAACTGAAAAGTTTCAAACGTTACACTCATGTGTGAATAAGCAAAAGGGTAGGTGTATTTTCAAACAGTATGTTTTGATAACAAAAAATCTGTGCTTCAGTTTATTGAAAGGCATTAGTGCAGTTGTGAAAGGGTTATGTGATGTAGTGGCTGGCATTATGAAGAACTGGATTTAACCCAGGAGGTAGTTTCCTGTGCTAGATTTCTCTCTCAAGTGTTGGCAGTATGTAGATAAACCCCTGATTTAGCTGGATTGAAATATTCAAATATGTTCTCTTTGCCTTCTTGCTTAAAGCAATAGAAATTTATTCAAGCAGTATCTCAAAAGTTTATAACCTTTCATAACCTCTTTTTCTTGCTTTCTACAGAGTGTTTTAGAATTGCAGATTTTTTAAAAACTTTTCCAATTTTTTTCCTATCAGTGGCAGAGAAGTGTAGCCACAAGCCTGTGATCTTCATCCAGGCATTGGAGATGTGGAATTAGCAAAGCTGCAAAGCCAGATGATGATTTGCTGATTTTTTTTCTGAAAATTTTTTCCCTTGGCCAATTTAAATTATTACCTTATGCCACTGAAGCTCAGAAGATGACAGGAAAGATACAAGAACATTTTTCTTGGATAGAAGTGTGTTTTCAAAGGATGCTACCTGAGCATTATAATATATATATTAAAAAAAATACCTATGTTCTTTTTTCCTTTAGGTCTGATCCTCCTCTGATTGGAAGTCGAAGACTTTACTTGTAGCTCTGAGGTGATACTTGAAATTTTTATTCATGTTAAAGTATCCTTTTGCTTTTATTTTTTCTTTATACTTGAGAATGACCTTCAGCAGTCAGCATATAAAAGCCTTCTTGCCCTTACTCCTACGATTGTCTAACTAAACACTTAACTTCTCAAAGTGTCTTGAAAAGATAAGGAGAGATGGTTCTTTTGTTATCAAGATTTTATGACCATCAGTTAATACTCTTCAAGGACATATTTTGACCACGTTTCTATTCAGGTGGCTTGCAGAACTATTACTACAATTATCCAATGTTTACAAGGTGATGAAGAGGAGCTTAAAAATACCCCAGTGCAAACCGCGTAAGCAGCTAAATGCTTCTTTTTCTTTTGCAGATAAGTCTCAGTTAAAGACAGCTTTACCTTACCCCTCAGGAATGTTCTGTTTGAAGCAGTCTCAGCTAATCCATGAGTCATTATGGAACAATTTTACAGTATATGCAGATCTTTGCTACACTCATTCCATACCACAGTATGGGACAGATGTGTGTGGATATTTGTTCCTTTCGAATGACTCTTACATGATCCTGGTGACACAGGTACAAATTAAGTTTTCAGCTAAATCACTCATATAGTGAACAACTTCTTTAGGCTCTCCTGGAAAAAAAAAAAAAGTACTCACAAATGGTTTTCATCCCAGGGCTGCAAGAAACATAGGACAGAACATCCCAAACCCTGCAGTTTTCACTATATTGGTATTTAAATTGAGCCAATTGCTATGGAACTCACTGCTGTTGGGAACTTTTGCAGTGAGACCTGTAGGCTTTTGATTGCATATTGAGTCTAGCCTCCCCAGCTATTTTCAAAGCTACTGTACTTTTTCCAAGATGCAGATATATACATTACAGTACTTAGTGATGTTTCTGTTGGAATTGAATTTGGAAAACGCTCTGACTGCCACACATTAATTTTATTTAATTGAGAACAAGTTTATTTTTCCCTGGGCTGAACTGGAGCTGAAAATATTTGGCCCTTGGTATTTGCTACCAAAATCTTTTACAGGTAGTTCAATGGCAACATTGTGAGAGAGCCAAACTTGTCTTTATCACTTCTTCCTGAAATTTTCATAGAGTTTAGGGCAAGACTTCCAATTGCAGAATTCTACTGAATCAAAGCAATTAGCAGCAGCTGAAGATCTGGCCAGTAGTCAAAAATAAATCCTAGGATTTTTCTTGAAGTTTAGATATCACTTTGCCCAGATAGGAGGAGATCCAAGTGGTGCTTGATCTTTGAACTACCCCTGCACTTAGGACACCTACAAATAGCCTCAACTCCCTGTGTGCTAGGCAGTGCCTGATCACAGACTCAAAACTCAGTCCATGCCTGAGGGGACTTACAGCCACAGGTGTGGTACAGTAGATGAGTACAGAGAAGGGGAATATAGGCATGTCAAAAAAATAGCACCAGAGTCTTAGTATTTTTTAGTGGGGTAGGGATTCTGGGGTAGAATAAAAGATGTAAATAGGGCATAAGAGAAACAGAGGTTCCTGGAAGAGTGAGAAAAGTTGAATGCGTGGTTTAGAGGGATAATAGGTAGAAATGTTACGTGCCAGGAGGAAGCATATATTTTCTTGTATGAGGAATTCTGGCTCCAGTAATCTAGTTACAGAGTTACCAAGTGTAATGTTGGTTCTGGTATTGAAATACTTGAGAGAAATGTCAGTGTGACATAGGTTTTTCATTTGCAGATGGAGGCCAACATTACTTTTAAATGCTCTGAGATGTCTAAATAAAGAGCCATATGAAAGTGAGATTTACATTAATGATAAAAATAACAAAGTTGTCATCATTTTGAAAGAGGAAATCAGTGTTAATTTTTCACTATAACAAAAATACTTATTAAAACAAACCCAGAGTTTGAGGCAGATAGACAGCATGGGATTTTTTTCAGTTGAGTAGTTGTAGCTTTGCAAGGTTGTAAGTATTGAAACAAGGTCTTACAGTGAAGTCTCAAGAAGACTTAAGAATTAAAAACTATCTGTACCCATAAAATCTTTTTTTTCTATAGTTTTTTGCTCCTCAGTATCTTTGTTGTTGTTTTACTATTGTTATGTGAGTTACACACTACGGGAAAAATATATTTTTGGATCTAGCTTTTACTTTTGGAGATACTCTTGTGCATTTACTAGGTTTAAACAGCGTCACTTCCATTTATGATCATCTGCACTGTTCATCAGTCAGCAGAAAATGTAAGAGCAAGTGAAAGCAAGAAGCCATATACATATACAAAGAGTAGCCTGGGCATATATGGAACTTCTGTGTCATTGTGCTTAAAAACATGAAGGGACAACGAAGCTGCTGAAGAAGCTGAACATGCATGGACCATGTGCATCACATACTGGAACAGTGTGCTTTGCATGTGTGAGTGTTTGCAGCAATGGGTATAAGGAAGAATGCATACAGTTAAAATTAATATAATATATGAATTGCAGTTTGTGTAGATGTCTTCTGGATATTGTCCCAGTTCTGTGATTGCAAGTCCTGGTCCAAGTCCCACTGAAATAATTAAAACTTTATTTCATTTACTTATTCAGGGCGGGGCCACATCTATCCATTAATTCAAGCGCACTCTGAGTTAGGGCCCAAATTTACTAATGAAGTAAGTGACAAAATCTTCCTGCCTTTAGCAAAATATGCCTTGGCATAGTGTATGTTATGAGATGTTAAGTGTTTTAACAACTGAAGCATCTGTTGAGCTCTGAGATGGCATCCAAAAGGGTCACAAGACACCAATCTGATTACATTCTTCATGTTGGTATGACAATAGTCTCTCCACACATTGTTTGTCGTTATTGCAGTCATATCACTAGAGTGTCTTAATATTCTGCCAATTTATATTCTGGAGAAATTTTTGTCACACAAGAATAGATCTTCTTTTTTTTCTACTCTTCATTATTTTTCCTGAGTTAATAAACCTACTTGGGGCCAAATTTGGAAAATTTAGCCCAAGGACTCTGGTTTGTTTTTGTCATTTGCATTTATTTATTTTTCTAATTCATACAAGTGAAAGATGCCAAATGAATTAGTCCAAAACTGTTAACATACAATAGTGCTTTTGCTTTGTATTCCCTTTTGTCTTGCGAAAAGTCGTCTTCTCCCCTTCAGTCTTCTCTTGCACTGTAAAATGAGAACAGTAATGCTTTTGTATTTCCCTAACCAAAGTGTTTGCAGAATCACATTGAACCAGACATTCCCACTGATGAGCACTTTCATGCATGAATGCCTTTGTTGCGGTCAGTGAAATTGCTGGTTAGAGTTGGGGTTCAAAATCTCTCCCTGAGTCATCTCCAGTTTCTGATGAGCAGTGAGGTGAGCACTTACGAGAGGAAATAAGAGAATTTAGGCCATGTAGCTCTTCCTAATATCAGTGGAAACAAATACCTAAACCCTCACACTTCAGTATTTGGAGTACTTTACATTTTGACAGCTTGACAACTTTCTAACATTATCATGTTACAGCTATTAGTCCAAATACCCTAGACCTCTACTCAGTCTTTACGCAGGCAAATCTATTTAGGGCTTTAATAGTGGAATGTACTTCAGTAAGGTCTAGACCATTACAGAAAAAGGAAAACAAAGGACTGATTGGCAATTTACTTAATGAAAGGTAAAGTCAAGAGTGGCACAGTTCACAACTGAGTTTTACCAGAGGCAAATCAAAGTTTGTTTTTACAATGAGCATTTTAACCACAAATAATAAAACTTCGGTCTGTTAGTGTGAAAATCTAAAAGTTGTTGTGTGATTGTTGTTTACTAGTTTTTGACAGGCACTCAAATGAAAGGACAGGATAATTCAGGAGGGGTGATCTTTTATAACTGCCAGATGAAAGACAGTCTACCGATATATCTTCTGTTATTTGTTTATAGGTGGATCATTTGCTATGAAATCCACTCATGAGACTAATTTAAGCATCAGGTTGCGTTCTACAATTCAGCAATTTCACATTGCAAGTATCTGAAGAACTTTCAAAGTAATCTCTGGATCTGTAATTTTTGCTACTATTTATTCATTTTTTTTCTAGACCGTCTCTTGCTATCTCATCTGTTTGGGATAATTCTGGAGATAGCCTCTGACTCAGGAGCCTCAGCATGTGTGGTTTTCCCAAGACCTACCATGTGCCTGCTCTTCATGTGTGACAGCTGAAAATCATGGTAAGTGAAAAACTGCTCTGTGCCTCCATCCTTGCTGAGGCATGTGAGATACCATGTCAACAGCCCGGAGTACTGTGCATGATAGATGGGGAGGAATGTCTTTAAAGGACTTGAAGGGTGTTTATTGCCTATCCTGAAACTTTTTAATGCTTGCAGGCTGTGGCCATCACTCTGACATGACAGCACTGTCATCTTTCTCTGAAAATTCCTGTACCTGCAGCTTAATCCTAACTGTGATGCAAGGTGTTCTGAAAGGATATGGTCATGTAAGCACTGCATATAAGTAATTGCACAGGATACCTTTGTTTCTGAATGTTTAAGAATAAGTTATTGCTTAGTTTATGATAATTTTATATGTGGCAAACACCATTTAATCAGTTCTGTCCATTCTATGTGGGTCATATTTGGTTGCTGTAATAGTACTACATTATATGTTGCAAAAGTTGAACTTTATGTGGTGCTATTCATTCTTTATTAGTATTATTTGATTTATTTATTAAGTGCTGGCAGTGTACTCAACAGGACAGATTTTCAATGTTGCCTTCTAAAGTCTGCCTGTTGTCTTTCTGAAAATGATGAATGGTTTTGTAGATGGTTTTACTGTGTTTGGGGTAGATGATGATTGACAAGTTTTCTGAGTTAGATCTTCTGTGATATTGCATAACTAATAAAGCACAAGTTAACAAGCACTAGATGTAAGGAGTTGGGAGGGCAATTGGAAAGCTAAGGAAATTGCTATACTTGAATTCAACTTAATTCCTACAGCAGTCACTGAGTTTTGTCTGTGTGTGTCTAAACATGAGCACACCGTGTTACATATCCTATAGTAGTCATACAGCAAGGGATGTATTCAATCACTTCTTTGGTGATAGCTGCTTTAACTCCTCTTTCAGCTGTGTACTATCTTTGTTAAAGCTGTAGAAGTGGTGAGCTTGCTGCAGCCTTACAGACGTTTCTCTGAAAAGCAAAACTGTGGGGCATCCATTTTTATGTGTATTCCATGCTTCTTTAGAGTAAATTTTGCAGGCGAATTCCACCATTAATGGTGTGTAACCTCATTAATGGTTTAGGCCAAAAGCATCTTAAATTGTGCTTGCATTCTTCAGGATAATTTAAAGCGCTCATACAAGTTGTTGCTATTTGAATGTGTCCCTAAAGCGTATGATGAATGCATTAACAGATTTTGGATGCAAAGACCTAAAATAAAAGGGGGATGAAGGGGGGTTATGGGGAGAAAACAACAACTCCTAAACCATGAAGTGATAATGAAAAGTAGACTAGCCAACATATTGATATTTCCTTTAGGAGGCTTAGGAAGATGTTTTTTGGCTCTTGTATTTTATAAAGCACCACCTCTAATCTCTCGGCTGTTTAGTTGGATTTTTTTTTACTGCAATGTAATATTCCAGTTTTGTTTCTCCTCACTGCTCTGGGGATCTTTTTTCCTACTAGTATATGTTGTCTAAAGGAAAGACAGCCTCTCTTGTGTTTATAGATGAAATCTGAGCTGGTAAAAGATGTGTGTTGGTTCATTCTTCTACAAAAAGAGATGACATATGGAAGGCAAGTTTTAAATAGCATTAATTACATCCCTTGATTTTCCCTTTTATATGAAGAATGTGAAGGTTATGTGAATAACCTTCTATATATATATTGTCAGTAGAACTAATGATGATGAGATTAGCTTCTACTTTTTATCAGTTTCTCTCTAGCATTTATATCTCAAATTGTGCTCGTAATTTCCAACTGTTTCTTTTCTGAAAAAAGGTTAAATGTATTTTCCTTTGTTATATTTGAACTGTATGTGTTGAGACAGAAAAGGCAGCAGAGGAGTAACAGAATCATTTTTCCACTGGTCAAGAGCCTGATCTCATCTTTGAGCTACATTGATTAGGATATGTTATGGAATAAATCCCAAATTATGGACCAGTGAAAAATGCAGTTGGATTCTGGATGTAACTAGGGAACCTGTGTCTGTTCATAGATGAATGGGATCTTTAGCAAATGCCCGAATGTGATTTGGTTTTAGCCTCTGAAACCAAGCCTAGGAAAAAAAAAAAAACCCAACAGTTTGACTTGTACTTTTCACAGTTCTATTTAAAAAAGAAATTTATTAAGCCTTGAAAGACTCCTCAGCCTGACACATCGCAGTAAAATTCTTTCATGAAAAATACATATTTTTTCTCAGAAAAGGTGTGAAAAATGTTTTTAAAAAAGTCACAAAACCTCTTTTTCTTTCAGAAAAGCTCCAAGGCTCCAACACTTTGAACACTTCCATTTCTGTAGCCGCAGGGGAATTCTACCCCATATATAAAATGCATTAAGCACATGCTTAACTTTTAGCAGGTATTAAGTCCCATTCATTACATTAGGACTTAAGCATATACTTACATCTTTGAGAAGCAGGGCCTGCCTCATGTTAACTTCCAAGCTGAAAGTTTCATAAGGTGTTGAAGGTGGTCCAACATTCGCTGACCAACAATACCAAATGCTTCCAATGCAGCAAGCCAGATATAGACCTGGTTTAATGGGATTCTGAATTACAATAAGTAAATTATAACAAACCCTGTTGACAGAAGGCTCTGAGCTGGGTCCAGGCCTGAAGCCAGACTGAAATTTCTCATGTAGCCAGGTAATCAGTAAGATGAGAAACAAGCTGCAAGGGAAGGGCCTCTTTTATGAAACAAGAAGGTGCTCTGAGAGCCAAGTCTTATCCTGGTAACCTTTCAGTAACACAACAACAATTGGTGCTCTTCATTATCTCGACTTCAGCATTGAATTAATTGGAGAGGAAACTGATTATATTATTGGAGCAGGCCACCCCATTGGTCATATATGTGAAGAATGGGTCATTGGGTTACCCGTTACTTTTTCTAAACTTTTCAGTGTAAGCAAAGCCCATAAGTAATTTCCAATGAAGGTTACTTGTTATAGGGGGAATGGATTACTAGACTGGCATTATCCACTTTGTAGCGTTTAAACTGAGCAATGTGATGACATTTCAAAACTGTCTGGGGACTTTTTTTTCATGATAGATTCTAAATGACCTATTTTACTTAAAAACAATGAAGCTGGTGTTTCCTTGTCCTTTGTGATAATGTTTTTAAAGCAGTTGTCTCTAGGGTTTGGTGCAGGTTTGGCAAATAGCACAATATACCCAGTCGCTGGACTGATTGATGAACATAGGTGATGGTATCTGTCAGCCTGCCATTTACCCTTTCTTTTATGGAGTTCTTTCCAAAATCATACTAGAAGTTGTCTGAATATTGTAGAAGGGTTTTAGAACAGTTTGAGTGTAACTTGAGTAGATTTTTGTAAAATACATGATGATTTCTCATGTATATCTGGATCGATGTTTCCAATTAGTTTTCCTGGTGATGTATGGCAATCAATTCCTCTACGAGATCCAGAGAGTGTCTCTTTGTAGAGGGCGACGTTCCTGAGTTCTTGTTCCTCCTCTAACATCTGTAGTGTCCAGTCATGATGATGAAACTGAGGTGAGTTATTGTTTTCCTGAAAGACAATAGCTTTCTTAGTAGTAGCTTGTTCACATGGAAAAGCAGAAGTAGCCATATCAAATCAGGCAAGCAGCTGATTATGTACAGCGTATCATGGGGTATGTAGCTAGTGGTAAAAGGACCTGGCTTAGCAAGCAACAAGGTCTGGTAGGATCCATTGCATCTCTGAGAGTAGCCTGTTGGGCAGGCAACACAAGTGCACCTACCTACACAGCTGTAGAGATAGACTGGGAGCCTGCAAAGTGGAGCTCCAGCGTGGAGTGCCTTCACTGCAGCACTTTAGAGGGGGACAGCGCAGATATTGTCAGTGTCCCTAACAGAGCTGCTCGCAGGCACCAAAGTCCAGCAAAGCAAACCTGACCAGAGGGTGAAAAGGACTCTGGAATAGATAGAATTTCCCCTTACTCCACAAAACTTAACTTTTTTAAGCATCCTGCTGTGCACCTTTCTCCATTTCAGCTCCCTTTTTCTTCCCTTGCCTTCCCTCACAGATTAATTGGGATTCCTAAAAAACTGTGGAAGTATGAATCATTTCACTTCAATTTTTAGTTTTTAAAGCTAGTGCTCCAGCTTTAGTTAGTAAGTGAAGGGTACTCCACTGGAGAGCAATTCATCTACCCCACCTGCATCTTTCATGTTCTCTATCCGCTGAACCAAATGACAAGCTTAGATGACTTCATGCCTGCTTTTTCATCATCTAAAATTTGTTGACGTGGATCCTAATTTTTGCAGAAACCTCCCAATGGATGCAGGGGAAGGTTAACTGTAGCATTTTTAAGCTTTGAGGTTTGGATTTTGCAAGTGTAACACTTCCTTTGATGAAGATTTTTAGAACTGAACTTCCTAACTTTAGGAATAAGCAAATAATAATAAACAATGTTTGCTTAATAAGCAAACACCACCCCCACCACCCCCCAATTAGCCCAAATTCCTTTCTGTTTTGTAGATTATTTGCTTTTGGTGTCCATAGTAAATATGATGATTTTGTTATAAACTAGTGTGGAGGAGAGGTTGTGGTCCAAAAATCTAGACCCTTTTGCTACAGCAAATAACTGTTGGGAACTGCAAGTTCTGGTTTTCCATTCTGGACTAGAGAAGCACAGTGATCTATATAGATGGTACATCAAACTCTTCAGGAGAATGCATACTGAAAAGAAGCATGGCAGTCACTGGCCATTTTAGAAACACGGGTTCAGCTTACAGTCCTGCTAGTTTCTCCTGAGCAACCTTTTCAGTTGCTTCTGTATTAAAATTGGGTGGCTGCTATTTATCTATTTCTAGCAAAGGGGGAGTGAGTGGAGTTGATTGAAATTGCTTCCTTGTGTGAGACAAATGGATTTTCTTGACCAAATGAAATTTCCACTGAAAGTCTACCTTCTGTGAAAATGTTTGATCTTTTTGCCCGAGTGCCCCATCCCACACCCTTTCCCCTGTGTTTCTAACTGGAAAGTCATAATTTTCTGGGCTTGCAGAACTGTAGGCAAATAATAATAGGAGTAATAATAAAAAATCCTTGCCAGATCTTTTTTATGAGAACTTCTTCTATAGTATTGAAAGTATAATTAGTAGAAAGGGCTAGATTACAGCTCAAGGTCATCTCCTACTCCTAGTTTGATGCATTGTTCTGAGATGACAGTGAGTAATAGCACCTTCTGCTGTATTTCTTACTTGAACTTTTTCATGCAACTCACACACGCTGTCCAGTGCAGCCCAGGTCCACTCCTGTCTGTTTTGGCGTTCCAGTGACTACTGGGAGCTGCAGCTTGCTCTCAGCAAATTGTCTGTGAGAACTTTCTAGTAGCTAGCCCCTAAGAAACTCTTCTGAATGTGTTTTAAGCCTGAACTGATGTGTTCAATTTGAGTGGATTTTAGGCAGAATCTTAAGAGTGCCATTATTCATCTTGGCCTATTAAATTAAATTTCTTTTTGACAGCATAATAGTACTACATGTCTTCAAAAAGTAGTTGGGGTAGAGAATAAGGATAAACTCTGGACAAGATATTTCTCAAAAATCTCACTGATCTATCCTGAACATCTGAGTCTAAGCAAAATAACTGGCATGGAACATATCACGCTAAAATATCCATTTTGAAAACTCACGAGCAACTGAAAACACAGCAGATAAAGAGAATTTCTTTGGCAGCCATAACTATAGATAGAGCTACCACTTAAAACACAAATGTTTCCAAACTGTAAGTGCTTGTATCACAGAGATTACCCTATCATCACAGGCTGTCATTTGTCCTCTTATCAATGCAATGTGAAATCCTTGTGAACGTAAATACAGATTAATCTTCAAGATACTTGGCATACCAGCTCTGTAGACTATGTCTTCAGTGCTGTCAGAAAACACGTTCTGCTCAGCCGCTACATGGCCTCACTGAGGCTTTTAAATGACTGTGGGGTCAATGTCCAACGCCCGGCCTTCTCCAGTCACAAACATTTCAGCACTCGCCGAGCAATGGATTTGTCTCCATTATGTTTTGAATAACACTCCCTTGCACAGGAAGCAATAATCCAAGAGTAATTTTCTACTACTATTACTAACCTTCTAATAGGAGCTCATATGTGATAATTAGGCCTCTCAAATCTGTTTTGGTGAGTGTATTATTTTCCTAGCTAGTTTTCTTTATTTTTTTTCATTTGGTAACTCCTGCAAATATTTTACTGCTTAAAGAATGTTTTTTAAACCAAATCCTTTGTGATTCGTAATGTACAACTAAAGACATTTTGAGCATTAAACACCCCTGTATGTGAAATCCCTGGAGTTTTGCTACAGTATGGCTCTAAATTTACAATGAAATTACAGAGCTGGAAGAAGAATCATAACTTTATTGAAGAAAGCTAATACAGTTCTTTCCATGTCACTTTATTAAAGAATCCTTCAATTCTCAGTTTTAAAAAAAAAAAAAAGTTCATTAAACTTGGTACCATAATACATGCTACATTTATTGAAGAAAAACATTAAGTCAATACCCAAGGCCCTTAGCTGCAGTGTGTTCAGAAAGCAAAATAATTAAATTGATATTGTTTCCTTTTTTGACCAGGGTCTCCCATGGGAAGGGATATTACTTGGCTGTACCAGTAATGGCTCTCTATCTATGCAAAGAACTATTATGTTAAATTAAAACCTCTCTCTATTTATCAAACAGCCAAAACTAATTAACAAAACTATGGCATTAAGAATAAACTGCTACTAGACTATTACTTCCTGTATCAGAGTATTATTTATAATTCAATTTAGACAAAGCATCTGCTCCTCAGGGAATGCTGAGATGTGATATTGACATAAGAGCTCTTTACTATTTGGACACGAGAAAACAATTGTTTTGAAGTCACTGTGGTTGGAAATAGTTTCTACCGGAAAAACAACCACACAAAAATCCCTTCAGAAGTTTTTAAGAAATAGATTATTAAAAGGAATGCCTGAAGTATTGTTTATAACAAGTGATGCTAATTGGAGGACAGTAATAGATCTATAAAATAAAGTAGTTTTAGAAAGGGGAAGAAAAAAAAAGAAAAAACATGATCAAGTTTTGCCCGTGTGATCTCATTTATTTATTTTTATAATAATCAAAGACTAATTTTTTTTTTTTTTGGTAGCTAGGGTTTTTAGCACTAGAAACTTGGTATGTCTTTCAGTATAGTATTTTGCTTAGTGCACACCAGACTCTCTAATTTTGAACTTATAAGAAGATCCCTCAAATCAATGTACTTGTAGTCTATGGAGCCTGCATGGTAGGCAGATAGAAAGACAAGGTAATGTTCGAAATTCATGCAACAGGTTGCATGATATGAATACTCTAAAAGGTAGACCAAAGGCAGCCATTTTGAAACATCAAATAGCGTATTTAAAAAACCTCCTGTCATTAAGTTAAAGCAACTTCTCTGGGAGGCTACCAAGGCATCCCAGTAATGCCTATATGTAATATGCCCATGCATAAGAAAAACAAGAAAAAGAAAATCTGATACTCCAACCACTGCCAGTAATGACCAGTGGAATTCAGCTAACATAGACAATTTAATTTTAATGCCTAGTGGGAATTTGATTAAAGCAATTAGGGAAAATTCTGAACATAGTCCAAATCATGCATCTCTCTATTTAATTTTATTTTCTTTAAGAGCCGTCAGCATTCTTGGCCTCTGAAAATATACGTAGTAAGTCTCCTGAAAACTTTTAAGCAGGGTTATAACTTTGTTCACATAATAGTGACATTGAAGTGAATGAGGCTACTTGCAAAAGGGAAATTATATATGTGTTTAAGTGTTTGCAGGATCTCATGCTAAGTACTTGGAACAGAAAGCTCTTCCATAGCCTGCCTAAACCCTAACCCTAAATACAGCCTTTCCTTTCCAGCAAAACGCCTAGGCAAAGGCTGATCAGCCCCGAGAGACAGAGAAATTCAGGGGCATACTTGCAGGCCCTGGGTTCAGGGTGATGTAGATGGAGCTGAGAGACTCTAGTCACTGGAGAAGTTCAGTGAATTCTTAGAAACAGGCTGCTTAGAGTGTCTGATTGCTATTATGATGTAGGTGGAAATTAAGGGGAATAAACCTCTCATAAACATATATGGAGCTGCAGCCATGGCTATGACATCACTGGCAGCCAATCGGGTAACTAACTCCATTTTGGTCCATCAACTTCTACAGCCATTTAAAATTTTTTATTATTCTACCACATGAATCTGGACTGCAGCCACTCACCGTAAGACAGACTGGACTAATAAATCTTTGGCACATGTAACCACCATGTTTAATATAAAACAACCCATACACTTTTTTTAATATGATTATTAAAACAGAATATGAAGCTACCTACATGATCTTTTCTAGCTACAGCAGATACAGTTATTTATCGCACATTTAATTACTAACAGCAATTCAGTCATGTTACCTGACCTTAAGGCCTCCTTATGATTACCTGATCCAACATATTTCACATGATAAAAATGTCAGGCTCAGAGAAACTCACCAGTCTGGCTTTCTGTGAAATCTAATTATAAACAGCAATGTTAAAAAAAGGTTAACAGTTTAAATAGTCAAGGCAGTTATTCATTTTGTAAGGGTTTGTTTTGATTGAAATGATAGCCGAAAGGGCACGGAGCAGCCTGGTATGCTATGAATAGTGCAACTTCATCTCACCCACCTTCATTTTGGCTGCTGAGCTTGAACTCGGGGAGCTCTGGGAACATCCCTCCACAGTGCCATGGGATGCATTATGTCCCTCTCCCTGTAGAACCTCTGTCTCCAGCCTGCATTGGTGCATCATGGGGAAGAGAAGTCAGTAAGAATGAGCTCAGCCTTTCCCTTAACTCTTAACACATGGCTCCACAGACCATGGTGCTTTGAAATGCACAGTTTGAGTTTGAAGTTAGCATGAACTGTATTATAACAGGCCTTGTAGATGGCTAGGTAAACTGACAAGGTGGAATCCTGGCCCACTGCAGGTAGAATTCTCACTGATATCCTGAGTTTAGGATTTTGCCCCAGACTAACCATTTCCGAATGCTTTCCTTTGCCTTTTGCCTTTGTCTTGCTCTATATGTGTATTTCACTCAAGGTAGAAAGGCTCATGAGCAAGCGGAATGAAAGGAAGAAGCATCTGCTTGTGGGAAACTCCTACGCTGCCAGTAACAATAATAACAGTGGCAACAATAATGATAATTTCTGCAATCACAGTGGTGACTAAGAGCATTAGTTGGAAACTTGATGATACTGTGTCTGTACAAGGCAGGTCTTGTACAAACAAAATTAAAAGATAATCATTGTCCTCAAAAATGTTGATTTAAGATGTGTGATATAGTGCCTTAGAATAAAGATGAGAAATATATTTTAGTATATACATTCTATGACTTTTCATTAAAAAGAAAGTTTTGATTTTGCTGCCTGTTAAGTTGTATGAAACTGCAAAGAATGAATTTACTTTGATATATTAATCACGTAATTTGATACATTAATTCTATAGTTATAAGTCAATGCATTATAATTTTTCTCCCAGGAAATGAGTAAATATGTTTTTTATGTATATATTATAATATGTCACACATTATGTCTCTAAGTATGTTCTAACATACAGCAATACTTTCTATAGTACACTAGATCTTCCCATTCCTTCTTTTTTGTGGGATAGCAGATGAACCGAGATGACCTCATGCTACAGCTTTGCTTCTCTGGAAAAATGAAGCTGTCAACAACATAGGAAAAGACTCGTAACCACAGGAAACAAAACGTTCACAGGAGCTGGACTAAGACTATGGAACTTGTTGCCAGACAAAATAAGAATGGACCAGCGCGTGTGCCACAGTAAGTACTCAATGCAAGAATCCAATTTATTGAACCAGCTTTCCATGGTAGTTCTTTCAAACATCCTTAGACTAAATGCTCTTCTGGATGTAAGACTATGAAAAGCTCAGAAATGTTCAGAGGCTGAAAAAAATGGCAAGCTCACACATAATGTCCCTGGCTAGACATTACAGTGACAGTCTGATACAATCCTGGATGAACAGACAGTTACTAAAAAAAATAAGTAAAGCAAATAATCTCTTCCCGTCTGTAGGAGTGGTAGCATTTTGAAACATTTCTAAAGCAGGTAAGATCTCACAAGCCCAGTACACTTCATTTATATTTATTATATACTATTTTTATTAACTGTCCAGAAAATATCAATCAAATCATTGGGCAGCAAACACTATGTATGTACTGTCTGTAGTGAATTCTAGTGTCACATGTTTCCTCCTAAAAATGCTATATAATGGAGTGTATAAATATAGAGTAAGCACCTGCAGTTGGTGCTCTCCTATACCTTTATTTTTTTTAGCCTCTTGTATGGTTGTGTTCAGAACCCCACGGTACCAATTAATGAAGTTTAAACTTTAATAACTTAGTTGACTTTAGTGACCAATAGCAATATTTTCATGCCTTTATATTTTGTCCTTATGCTAATCTTCAGTAAAATTCACTGAAGCTTGGACTTGTGATGAAGATGGTCCCTCAAAAATGTTGCTGAAATAAACCATCAATTTAAAAGATGCTTTTCCATTTCCCAAACTGTCTTGAGGAAACAGCTACTCAAGGTATTCAGAAAAAGAGTGCTGTCACAATCATTGTGTGCCTGATACTAGAAGTGGAATAGAGCTAAATCTTCCCAAGAGAATACTAGTGTTTTTGCTGGAAATAAGCTAAATACAGTGTCTGATTTCAGTCATTTCATCTAGCGTGAAAGACACATACATATGTTGCAAGATGTGTATGGTATTTGGATGTTAATGCGGGGCTGGCCTAACTCTCCTTTTTTCTGAGTCACATACCAAAATCTTCATGTGATCAAAAGCCCAGAAGATGCATACTGTCTACGGAGGGGAGCAGGAGGAGTGATTCATGGACGGTAGCTGACAACAGCTCCCAGAGGACCCATTAATTTATGGTGGAGCAAGTTAGCTCATGCCAGCCGTGTTGCTGCATCCCCGAGCAACCCATTGGTTTTGGCTTTAGCGGCTGCTGCTGGCTCATTTCCTTCCATGGCCAGACATTTGAATTCCTCATCCTTTTTTGCCAGCACAGTCTTCTGATTGGCCATGTGATTCAGCTGTCAACTTGGGCCAGTGCTTAACCATTTGTGCAGGGCTGTGCTTTGGGGTGTGAGCAGTTCAATAACGGTGTAGGCTGCTGCTATGCAACTGATGAACCTGGATAGATATCTGCAGCAAACAGAATGGTAATGTACTTCAGCCTGTGAAGAAAAAAAATGAGTATTACTTTCCTATGAATGAACAAATTGGGCTTTTTTGTTGTGCCCTTGCAAGAACACAACTGGAATTGCACAAATCAATTTTCTTAAGACCAAAGGAAGCTAGCAGGAAACCCTAGGAAGCCATCTCTGATGTCTGCAAAGCTGAACAAACCCCAGCAACTGAAGTACATGAAGGTGAATGATACATAAATCTACAGTAGTGTAGACCTGGGTAGGAAGAAGGCATTGAAGTAGAAAAAAATCAACTCTGACCACAAACAGTGTAAAGGCCTAACTGTAAAATAAGTAATCTCAGGTTTTTGCTTATATACATTTTCATGCATCTGTATTTATATCTTTCTCTCCGTGTATATACACACACACAAACATATATTTATTTAGACACTAATAGACACATATATTAGTTTAGACACTAATCTAAAGTACCTTTGAGGACTGAAAAATTGCTCAGTGGTGGTGGAACTGGACAGGCAGTCTCCAACTGCTGCCTATGCTTGAAATAAGAATTTTTCAAAAGCTATAGTGATGTGAGGCAGTACAAAATACCAACAGAAAAACAAAAGTGGGTGAGTAGACGTGATATGTTTTCCAATTTGCTGGCCAACAGCAAATCCTTGAATCCTTGTGAAAGGGTCCTTAAAAGTTTTGCCTGCCTACTCCTTTCAGGAGAAGTGGTACAGGGACCCACCCGTGTTTTCTTCACACAAGTAAGGCCAAATGGAGCTTGAAACTGTTCATCCCATTTGCATCTCGACCTGCCTTTTTCCTGCCTTCAGGCAGTAACACAGAAGAGTACAAGTGAGCTGGAGCTTGAAATTTGGAGACCCTTAGGCACTGGATAAGCATGGGACAAACGACTGTTAATGGCACAATTATCACTCCCAGTCAGAGAAGATAATCCTTTGCTTAGCTTTTAAAAGCCAATACTGTGTGTCCTCAGAAAAGGGAAAAAAAATAATCCATCCATTCAGACCTGTGTCGTAAAAACTCCAGTGTAGTTGAGCAATGCTTATGGAATAAAACCGGCGAACTACAGAAAGACGTATTTAATAGCTGGGGACAAGGTTTCAGCTCATAAGACTCCCTGTGGTAATAGCAAGCCCAGAGGAGACAGTGTGGTTTTTGACAACAGCATTTTTGAAACATGTCATGCAAACCAGAAGCACATAAAGAGAACTTAAGATAAAAAGAATGAAGACATCACACAGCTGCACACACACACACACGCAAAAATGTTTCTAGTAAAATCAGACCTGGAAATGAAATTATCTCTAAAAAAGTGTTAAAATGCACAGTGAAGCAAAAGGAAATGTGAGGCGAAACTAAATGAAAGAGAGAAGCTTTCCTGGGCGTTAGCTGTATAAAATACTCTGTTATCTCTTCCAAATCTTTCATAATTACCAGAATGCAAGCAGCTACTTTTAAAGAACAGAGTTGATTCAAAGCTAAAGTAATCATCATCATCATCATCATCATCATGACATTTAAGGCACCGAATCTCAGTATAATCTATCGATGTTTGTAGTACAGGCTTTTTATTTTAATGGCATTTAAGGTTAATAGACCTCTGATAAGGGAGGGATAGCAATGGCAGAGATCTGTTGAACTGTGATAGTGATAAGGGGTTTTCTGTAAGAACAAGATGATACAGATTTCCAGTCAGGTTCATGTGGACTGAAGTGATGTGACAATTTAACATTCAAAGCTTTTCACTGTGCATGATTTTGGGTTTTGTTTGTGGGTGGTTTTCTTTTTTTTTTTTTTTTTACAAGAACAACAAAAAAACCCAAACAAACCACAAAAACCAGGATAGTGATTAAAGCTGATAGAAGTGGTAAATCTATGTTTATATGCTTACTATTTAGCCATTGATTTTTGAGGAGGACAACCATTATCAACTACAGTGGAGCTTTATTTAAAGACTTTTAACTCAGATTTCTGGAAATGGAGTGATATATAAAGCCGATGGTTGGAATCCTTCACAATGATTTATTCTAATGTAACATTTGCTGCAATAAACCGTGCCCTAAATTAGACCTGAGCAACTCCATTAACTTTAATTATATCATGGTAGTAACTGAGAGTATAATTTGGCCCTCTGAGATTAGAATATACAATTAAAGCTCCACAGGGTAGAACAGGCAGAAAAAATTTGCCCTTCAGTTGGAGCTGTCAGAGAAATTATAGGTTATTTTAGTTATTCTCCCCAACCTTAGCAAATCCTATTAATTATATAGTTGCAGTATGTAGTTTCCAGTATAAGGTGGTTGGTAGAACAAATACTGTTTCTGTTTTTTCTCTTGCTATCTTGCAGGTGAACAGAGATCAGCAGTTAAAGCTCTTGGGCACTGACTTTTTTGCTCAGGAAAAGGAGAGCAGAAGCTGAGTAAACAAGATGAGTGCATTTGCAGCAGCTGGCTGTATGCTCTACAGAAATTGGCAATGGCAGTTCAGGACCAAGCCCAGGCAGAGGATGTGGAGGGCTTGGAATTGAGGGACTAAGGAGTAGTTTTTTGCTTATTTGACATAATACCATAGCAACGAGCTGTTATGTTGCAGAAGGTAAAGGAAACAAAAAGCTGCAGGCAGATCCCTGTGATAAGAATGTACTAGTTTTTCATCCTAAATGCAGAAAGCAAAGAGTTGACAGTGTTATTTAGCTCTATTGATAGCCCATTCAACTCCTTTAAAAATGTGACTGAGAAAAATTAGCTTAGATCATAAGAATAAGAAAGAAGAATTTCTGTCTTGCATTTTTTATTTCCAGAGAGAGATCTCAGAGGGAACTTTTACCCGGTATGCAGGGTTATTTTCATACTTGCTCTTGGTTCATTTTCCTAAGATAAATGGGTTTGTTTGTCAGTATTCACATCTGGTGGATTTCAAGGGCTTGAAATCAGTGAAAGATAAACAGTGGGGGCATTGCAAGTTGAAGTTCCTAGGGAAAGGCTGCAGGACAGTCAGGGAGCATCAGCTTGAACAACCTGCTCAGCACTCTGGTTACGTGAAACTCCACATGACTATGTCTGGGAGACATCAGAGCCCATGGTGTTCCTACAGCTTTGGCACTTGAGTTTTATAATGCCTTCCATGGCAGCCTGAGCTCAGTCTCAGTCCAAGTGCCCCCAAGCTCCAGCAGTTTTCACATCAGAAAATTCCTCAAGGGAGGATCTTTGCCTTGAGTCTGATTTTCTACACCTGACACTGCCAGTGGGGCAGGTCCACAGAGTTGCCCTCATTGCTTAATCTGCACCCTTTACAACCCAGATCCCACTGCTATGCGTTTCCAAGGAAGCACGATAAAGAATTCCCTTCTGTACCCAAGCACAGCAGTCTGGGTACTTTAGGAGCAAAATGTTTTCAGTATTGGTAGCTAACTTCTGTACTGAAAGCTATTAAGTTTCCATACTGATGCAAATTGTGTGTACATATTACACTTGAGTTTTAGGCTCTCCTCAAATCAGTTCCAAGTTTAGCTGAAGCCTGCCTAAAACAAGTAGCAAAATTCAGCTCCCTGTGCCACCCAGTTTTCAATCTTTTCTGACTCAGGCAAATGTACTGCACCACTTGTATTTAAGACATGGACTCAGGGATTTCTGAAGGGTCAGATTAGCTTAGAAACGTATTTAGATCTAAGCTTAAGACATGAGAAGAAGCCTAAAATGATGAGGAGTCTGAAGAAAGTAATATCTCATTTAAAGAAAAACCTCACAAAACCATCTAAAACATGAATAGCTTGACTATATAGAAAACTTATGTGATACTGGATGTAATAGGAAAAAAGATTTATTTAGGGGTAGAACTTCCGTCTATTGGTTTAAATTATGGGATGGAAAAGAAGCAAAGGGAAAGAAGAAAATTTTGAGAAAAAGAAAAACTTTTTTCAAATTGGTGAGTATGTGGAAACCTTTCATTATTACATTTAACAGAATTGGCCTGAAAAATTGCAATGAAAAAGAACATTTATAAAATTAGAAATGATCTGTGAAAATAGCACTGTGCTAAATAAACACCTAGGACATCCAGGCTGGTTTTTGCCAAAATAGGATCCAATTTATTTCTTTTTCCTTGCATTCTTCCAATTTTTTAAAAAAAATCTTAATTAATGCATAAAGAAGAGGTACAAAAGACATATTCAATACATTTGCCTATTTGAGTGAATTATTCCCTGCAACACATGCATTTTTTACATTCTTACTAGAATATCTGAATAAGTAACTTGTCATTACTAACTTCCTCTATTTTCTTACAGTTTATCTACTAATAACTATTTAACTGGAGTAGGAAATACATCTGTACTTCTCATAACTTTGTATTAAAAGTCCCAACTGCTTCTTTAGGCCGTTTTTCTCTTATTTTTATAAGCAAATTTTGCTTCTGAATTTTATATGCTCTCATTCCCATACTCCTTTGAGACAATGGCAAATACTGACTCATTTCAAAAGACCTGTTATTTAAACACTTAGCTTTCTTATATTTTTGGTACTGGGTATCGTATTGTGAAATTGCGCTTCCTAATTCTGCAGCTGGTTTTCCTTACGACTGTTGTCTGTGTCGTTCCCTTAGGCAGGGGACACAGCACTTGCATCCCGTGGTGAGGACTGACGTAGCATAGCTTTGCACTGGTGAGATTGAGAGAAGTGGAGAATGGTTTGAGTATGCCTCCTAATTGTGATTGATACCCTCTAGTTCATGTGTTGATGCTACATGTAATTTTGTGAGATGGCTGACTACTCCAAACTGAAGTGCAAAACTGAAAAAACCCAGAAACCTCTCAATTAAGATAAGCACGCTTAACAGCATTTTGTGGATGGGGTTCTCCACTGTCTTGTACTTGCTGACTGTGTAAGAATGCTGTGAAAACAGAAGGGGTTGTATTCCCTGGGTATAAATGACTACCCAGGCTGAAGACGCTGTCTGTTTTCATCCTGTAACATCACTTGCATCATAAGGCAACCTGTAGCTGGGAACATTTGAGTACACAGGAGCCTTTCCCCAACCTTGCAGGAAACAGGCGCACCATGGCTAAAATGAGCAAATCCTGAAAGCTGCTTGCACAACACTGTTTGTGAAAAAGTAATGCTTAAAGAGAAGAGCAGACAAGTGAATGTAATATCCATATTATTTTAAAGATGCTTTCTTGGACTGGACACAGCCTTGCAGAGCTGAGTCAAGGAATGTTTGACAGAAGAAATGTCCCCAGCAGTGTCATGTGGCCTTCTAATTCTTGCTCTCTTTATTGTGACCTTTGCTGATTTTAAAGTCCCTTGTTAGCGTGTTTGATAGCCACTGCTAGCCTGCTTATCTGTAAGACTTCTGCGAGAGTCATAACTCTATATTAAAAAACCCGAACAAACAAAATCCAAAAAACCAAAACTAAACCGTTTGCTTCCTAAAAATAAAGCATTGAATGTGGATCCTTTCAAACAGTGTTAGAAATAGTTTGTCCTTCTAAATGTTCAAAAATTCACTATTTTAAAATCTGTAGTTAAGATATAAGCTCCCATGAAAGTGAATACTGTTTCTTTCCTTGGAAAATTCTCTTTGTTCTTTTTTTTCATTATGTTTTGTCTAGGTTAATGGTATCCTTGCAATAGAGTGGTGTGCATAGTCCTCAACAATGGGTGGGGAGTCAGATAGCCAATTATTAAATGACACAACGGTGAATTAGTAGGTTAGATGAAACCAGATTATCATAATATATAAATTACATGACCACATCAGAGTGCGTGACGCTGTATAGCTGTTTGGATTTGCTATCAGGTTTTGAGACATTTTGTGTAAAATGCTGATTTCTGCTTGGCTGCTTACCGCAAAGCTTGCATACAGGGCAAGGAGAGGAACACCGAGTACTCCCTGTTTCAGAGCACTACATGTCTAATTTTGTGGTCTTTTCTTGGATGTGACACCTAGAGTAGGGCAGATTACATTACCAGTTAATGATCTGCAGAATGATATGCAGTGCTCTTTTGGCAACTCTCCTTTCTGATGCTTAACAACTCTATATACAAAACCTGGACAAGAATTTAACCTACTCTTTGCCATCCATCAAAACACCATGAAGTGCATTTATTGAGGGGAGGAAGATTTGATAGGGGGAAAAAAAGAAGTGGTAGTAATTGTAGACAAGCCAGGTGCAAGCTGGCTGCCTAAATGCCTGCTACTCATGCCTAAGTGGGCATAAAAGCTTCTCTACAAGCATACTGGGTGGTCAGATCCTCACCCCAATTACATGGCTTGGAATCAGAAATATCTCTGCTTTCTTGCCTGTATTTACTTCAGATTCGTGCAAGTGTAACTGAGATAAAATAATTAATTCTAGACTGTCAGGATCTTTCTTTTTTTCATTGCAGCCAGGAGCCAAGGCATAGATTGGCTAATGTTGGATAAATGAGACGGCACTAGTAGTCTACGCTGATTAAAAGCAGTGAAAGTGCTCTGTGCTTATTTAATTAACTTGCTTTTGCTAAGAGAGCTATTTCAATAATGTGCCTATACCTAGTAATATAGTTTGATTTCTCAGTGCCTCCTTCAAACTGCAACTTGTGGCATTTTTTTCCTTCTAACAAAAACTTTATTGTTGCACGACATGTGTGTTTGCTGCCTTGCTGCTCGCTGGTATTTAGCCTGTCTCAGAAAGATGGTATTTACCAAACTGTTACATCTTAAAAGCTCTGTCTAGGTGAAGGGGCAAATGTGATCTATATTAAGCCTTGAGACGAAGTTCATTATTTATTTTTCCCTTGGAAATCATGTTGACAGGCAGGTGGCACATGCTCGACTCTCACCCTGACATGGATCCTGGACACAGCTGAGTTAGGATACATCTGGGGCTGTGAGACAGAGAGTGATGCCAGGTCCCATACTTCAGACACAGTCTTAGACCTTCAGGGACTTCAAATGTTAACATCTGGCTTGTGATATTGCTCTTGGCCTACAAAGTCTATTTTTGCCTTTGCTCTGTTTAGCAGTTCTCCACTAGTCCTCTGTCCTGCTCATACGCTATAATTCTTTTGACTTGTTAATTCAGACCAGCTGATAAAGAGGAATTTTTTGAGCGTAGCCTTGTCACTGTACGGGTGTCAGCTACTATTCATGTATTCAATTTCATCTCTATGGATACTCATTTGATTTTAATTCTCTTGTAACATGTAAAAGGATAAGAAAGGTCTTGCTGGATCCAATCAGTGGTCCATCTAGGCCTCTGCCAGTGGAGAAAGAGATGCTGTTTAGGAAGGTCATGTGAGCCTGACCTCTCTCTGCAGACTGTTCCTCTCCCATCAACATTCATGGTTGTTGGATTAGGGATGCTAGGGGATAATTCCATGCTTGTTCTCTACAGCATCTGTTTGTGGACCTGTTGTCCCCACATTGCCTACTCCCTCTTTGAACCTCCCAATACTATTTACCTTCACAACCTTCTTTGACAACAAATCCTAGAAATTCACTGCCTACTCTGTAAAAACTATTTCCTTCATTTAGTGTGAACTGACCTCTTGCCTAGCTTCAGTGAGTGACTACCTACTACAAGGACTGCAGGATTTGGTTAGTAATGGTTAAAATTCGACTTATCCTTCATCAACTTGGAAAAGTTGACCATATTCCCTTTCAGCCCCCTTCTCTCCGAACTGAGACATAGTCTATTTAGTCTCTCATAAAGCATCTGCTCCATACCCTCCTTCACTTTCGTAGCTCTTCTCTGCACTGCCTTTAACTCCATTATGCCCTTGTGATACAGCTACTCAAAAGGTGGAGGCACTGCCCTTTTGCATAGCCGCTAAACAGCATGTCTGTTCAATTGTAGTGATGTTTCTTGTTGTATTTGGTAGCATAATTTACCAAGTTACTGTTATTTGCTAATAAAAGTATCTTGTCTTTTTTTTTTTCTTTCTGACAGACTGTTTTAATTACAGTTTGAAATTTGACTGTAGAGGTATCACGGTAAGTGCAGATGGTGTATGGGATATGCCCTTCCAGTCTTAAATTCTATGCAATTTGGTTTCTTAATTTTGTGTAATAACTGTGTATTTCAACACTTTATTTGGAGTTTGAGCACTCATCAAAATATCATTCTCAATTATATATATCCACTGTTAGCAAAACTGCAATTGAGCTGTGCTGTTAGCATTGTCTAGCAACGATGTCTTTCCTGCCTCATCCTTTTTCTCCTGTGTAACAGTATAAAGATTTTTCTTTAGTTTTATCAGCTGTATTTCCTATAGTTGTCTCTCTGTAAGGAGTCAACTGATGCCTCCACTGAAAGATTTGGGAAGAAGGGAAAGAGATTGTTTGGAAATTCAGTGTTCCTGAAATGGTGAGAGTCCAGAGCCTATATAAAGTTTTTCTCTGTGGTGTTTTGTGTGTCTATTCGTGACAATTTTGTGTTTCCTTGTAAGTATCTGCCCAAATGGGCTTCTGCAGCCCGTTTCAAGCATCAGGTTTTGTTTGTCTGTAATACTGACTTGTCGTGTCTCTTTTAAATAGAGCTGGAAACTTCAGGTAGGCTTATTGCCATATGTACACATGCTGATTTTTGCAAGCTTGCTTCTTATTCTTCAACCCTGCAGCTTTGTACACCTCTCTCTAAGCAATGATATACTCGATTATTTAGTCAGATGAGGCATTTGCTTTATTATGATTTCTTCTTTTGGACCAGAGGCAGCCTGAAGCAGCAAGGCAAACCAGCTTGTTACAATTTGACTATTTTATCTCCCAAAGGAAGAAAGTGTGCTCCATCATTAAAAATAACAGTATTGGACTTCTTCCAAACCAAAATATAGCAAACTCATGAATTAATGTTGAGAAAGGACAACAGAAGCAGTTCTTGCAGCAACACGTGTAGCGTAACAAGCAACATTTGGTACCATGGACATGAGATAGATTAAAACCTGAATGTATTTCAGAATTGTGTGCAGAGGCATTTAATGCAGCAGTTATTTGGACATGTTTAATGAATAGTTCACAGGGCACACAGCATTGCAAGAAAAGAGAAGAAGCACTAGTGCATTAAATTGTCTCAGGAGGTAGATCTTGATAACCTCTAGCAAAGATACAGGAATAAAGGTTGAAGAATAAAGAGCAAAGCCAAATAAAAGCCAGAAAGGGCAAAAGGAAGGAAGCGGAAAGAAGGTAGGCAGAGTCTGACAGGATTGGGAGAGCTGGGATTCAGCACTAAAACTGGCAATCTGGGTCTAAAAGAGGAAGAAAGGAAAAATATTAAGAGAGAACATTTGTGAAATAGGAATAAAAACTTGGACTGTTTTGGAAGGGTCAGAGGGAGTGATAAGTATTTGAAAGTGTCTGGATGAATGCAAGATGCGTGACGAAGAAAACAGAGTAGAAATACACAGAGAATATTGGCATCATTAATCTAACTGGAACAGAGAGAGGAAGCAAAAATCTGTTAGGGATAAATAGTGTAAGATAATATATAGATCATGCAGAAGGGAACAGATGGGAGGGAAGGTTTGGAAATAAATAAAACTGAGGATTATGGGAGAGCACATAAATTGGTTAGAAAAAATGTATGCATGCTTAGAAACTCTGCTTAACTTTAGCTTTCCACCGTCTGTAAGAGTGGTTTTCCAGTTTTTGAATGGTTTCTGGTACATCTAAGTAGGCTGGTTTGAAGAATGTTTTCCTCTCTAAAAGAAACACCTCAGAAAAACTACAGCCATCCTCACAAGTGCAGTGGTATTTCTAATCTGACAGTCTTGTCCTTTGTGTGTGCTGAACTTCCCCGGGGATTTGTGGCATCCCCAGTTTATCAGAGCAGCTTTATCAGAGGGCAGGTGAGGAACTCAACAGACCACTGACTCTGCTGAAGTTCCTGGAGACGGAAAAACCTGTGGGCCATCATGTGTCAGGAGAGCTGATGTCCAGCTGAGGAGTTTAAGGGGAAAAGAGGAATATGAGGGTTATTACTATGGTGCTTCTGTGGCATCTTTTCAGTATCCTAGTACTGTATTTCTATGATAATATTTCAGAATTAGTTTGTTTCTCAAGTAGTTACTTTCTAGAAAATATTGAAGGAAGCATTCAAAAAAACATTGAAAATTGCTTGGAAAAATCTATGAAAATGCAGTCACATCTAATGGTAAGGAAATGTGTCTTTTGAAAAAGAATTTAAAGTTGATTAAGCATACTCGAGCGACTGCTGAGCTGCCTTGAATCCTCCTCATGTCAATGTAAAGTAACTCAGGTTAAACATCTTCATCGAATCAGATATTAAAGCAGAAAGGGGGTGAAAGTTCCAGACAATATTCAAAGAGCTGGACCTGAATCGCCACTGAAGGATTTATTAGTTTCGGTGGAGCGCAAGTGCAAATGCATTTTTAGACACAGTTATAAGTCTGATCTCTCCATCTGGTCCTTAGCTCCCTGTAACCCCTCTAATCCTGCCCCTTACTCCCATCTTCAGACTCAGAGGAATTGCTCTCCTACTCATTCATGGTGCAGCTGGGCTCATCCTGGTTACATGGGAGTGGACTGGCAGCATCACTGCTGGGACAGATGTGATGCTGCCTTCCCTGGGGGGCTGCTGCTGGCAGAGCTGGTCCCTTGATCCCTTTACCGTCCCCAGCTGCAGCCTCATGCATGACGGACCTCCACAGCAGCCCCAGAGGCAATGGGGGCATGAGGCCAAGCGCGGGCTGTCGGTGCTGAGGATGCAGCAAGAGCAGACTTTGGCATTTGCTGACTGAAGGGCCATGGTTCAAGCAGAGGCTTGAATAATACACAATTGAATAATAGTAATGCTGGTAGATCAGCCTTGGGTCCAGCAGCAGGAACGGTACATTGATGGTGTACTGTGCTCTGAGGGCTTATCTTCATGGGTCATCACTGGTGCACAGGTCTTCCCACTCCTTATTCCCCTCTCCCCCCACCCAGCCCTTGTTGTGGCCTTTTTAAATTTTCTTCCCACCCAACTCCGCAGTATTTGCATTTCTGCTGTTTCTGAATTATTCGCCCTCACTTGCTTCATCTGATTGAATGACTGAAATTTGAGTTGGTGGGGTTTTTTTCATTTTTCATGCCTGTGGCTTTGCATCCTTAGTTAGGCAGTGCAGTTATACTCTGCGTCTGCAGTTGCTAATGTTTCTACCAGGTCAGAGGTTAATGTAATGCTTGGTATTTATGTGGTATTTTTCTCAGTGTATTGAGGAATAAGTGTACATAACACGAATCTTTTAAGAAATCCAACATTCTCTGTATTGCCCAGGCTGCAACAGTCATTGTAGTGCTTACCACTTTTTATTTTTAGCAGTGAAATAGGCATAGTTGTGGTAGATGCTATGTCCTCTTGCCAAGAAAAATGACAGTGTTCTCAGCTTTCTCCCTCTCTGTTTTTGTTTTTTTTTTGTTGTTGTTCCTTCTGAGGAGCCATATTTAGCAAATTGTTTGAGCATTACAACTCAAATAAGGTTTTACCTTTTATAGGTTTTAGCTTGTCTAGTTAGGCATACTATTTTCTGGGGGATTTCAGCTGCTAGAGAATGTTTCAAGCTCTAAACATATCAAAACAAAGACATATTTTCTATACCTTGAGAATACTGTAACTCTCCAACAATCTTAAAATAATTGTCACACCTCATATTTTCAAATAACTGGCAGGAACAGTAATCTTCTACAGCTTAGTACACTCTATTAAAAATGAGTAATATACATATTGATCATAATGCTTCTCTTAGCTGATGAGGCATCTCTTGGGGATGAAACCACAGTACCATATGGCTTTAATGTACTCAATATAGTTCTCCAAATAACCACTATAAATTATATTTCAGAATTATGCTGGACAGCAATAGAGTTAGTCTTCCAAACT
Organism: Balearica regulorum gibbericeps; assembly: GCF_011004875.1. Classification (NCBI taxonomy): domain Eukaryota; kingdom Metazoa; phylum Chordata; class Aves; order Gruiformes; family Gruidae; genus Balearica; species Balearica regulorum. Next base: position 8,081,093 of record NC_046187.1, on the reverse strand, counting down.
GTCAATAATATATCATGACTGTAGGTAAGAAATTGATTATGCACAGGATGCAGTATTTAAATAATTAACAGCTAACCAATCTGTTTTGTAGCTGTGGTTTGTGACACTTTGAATTACGCTAATTTTAACTTTAACATCCCATGATAAAATGGGTGAGTAATGCACCCAGCTAACTGAAACTGATACAGGAAACAGAATGCACCATTTCTCTAGCAATGTAGCTAACGTAATGCAATACGCTTTCCTCAAAAAGAACGAGATCCAGCATCTTATTGCAATTCTAAATGTAAATTTTAAATGGAAACATTCTTCTGAATATCAAAGTAGTTTACTGCCCAATTCTGGCAAAGGGTGATGTAATAAATAGCTGAATTCAAATTTACGGCAAAGCTAAAGGCATGGTTTGGTTTGCCAGGATTATATTATACATTTTTCCCTCAAATGTTTATTTGTCAACAAGTTAAATCATTAACACAAATAAATTTAAATCCCATTCTGGAAAAAACCCACTCCATGAAATAAGCAGTATTACCTGATAAGCATTAACAGCAATATTGTCGTTTCTGACAATACCAGCTGGCAGAAAACATGATGGCCTTTTAAAAATCTAAACCTGGAGGGAATAATTCAGAGACCTAGTCATCAAGTTTAGAATACGTACAATATCTGGACCCAAAGATGAGTTTCTGGCAACACTGACTCTGCCCTTCCTCCTTCAAAAGGTAAGGAAACTGGATAACACGCAAACATCATCTTTGCTCTGCCTCATGATTAGAGATCCCATGGCATTTTCTCAGAGTAGAAGTTCAGCATTTTGATGAACATACTGTTGCCAAAATCTTCTCTCCTTCCACCTTTTAACAGTCCTCTTTGTGCAGATTTTCAGTATGACTGGAGGCTGTATTGCATGGATGCTGCATTCCAGGGCTGGCCTGACAACAAAAATTCTGGGTAGGGGAAAAAAAAAAAATAAAGAAAAAAGATGGGGCTTATGCAGAAGAATTTTTTTTTCCTTTCAGGACTGTCATGGAGACCTTTGCAGTTTTTGATGGGAAGCGAAAGAGGCATAATTGCTAGCCCAAATGATGAGTATAAGAAAAGATATTTAAAGCTGGGTTTTCCCCAGGAAGGTAGCTACTGCAATATGCAGTCAGCTGTGCTCAGCTTTTCTCTTCAGACTTTTTTTGTTTAAATAACTATTTGGGGGATCAGAGAGAGAAAGTGCAACCAGTACAGTTATGTTTCAGACGTTATATATGTTGTCAATCATTGCTTTCTCATAGGTGTAAGAGTCAACTGTGGCTGCTGTTGGGAAGGTGTACCGCAAGGATTCACTGAGCTCATCCAAATAACAAGGTCTCCAAGGCCACAGTAAGTTGAAAAGAACATCTAATTGCATATAGATTTAAGAAGCAGAACAAGACACAGTCAATTTGGTTTAAAGCATGCTGCTGTTGTCTTGACAGGGGGGTTATCACTATGTCTTGACAGGCATTTTATTTGGAGCTGTAGATGACAGATGAGAAGGAATATGATTCTTTGTCATAAATGTTTGAGTAGATGATGATTGTGGATTTTCCTTTCCTAGTACGTCCCTCCTCTTAGTGGAATTTGCAAAGGTGCAAGCAGTACTACCAAACGCAGGAGTTTCAAGATGAATGTCCTACTCCTGCTTTTCAAATGTTTTTACACATGTAGGACACAACGCTTGCATAAGGCCTTTGTATTAGTAAAGAACTATAAAGTAATATGTGACCATCACTGACTCGGGTGTAAAGGGAACGTTGGTTTTTTCCCTTCTCATCACTGTCCTGTTGCAACTTTGTTTTCTACAACATATTCAGTGCCATAGCAGTGAGGAGCAGAAGCCCTCTAATGTTACTGTCAGTGACTTCATTGTTTCTTTCTGAAGGCTGCCAGTTTCTGTAATATTGAGACAGAGGTATTGATGGCCCGTTATTATTCTGAAATAAATTTTGGAATTGCACCTTGGGGTGGAGAGGAAAACCTGATCCAGTGAATCCATGAAGGGAATGTAAGTTTTCCCCACCCCCCCAATACATTTTATACTCCTAACATGATGTAAAACATACATCTATTCCTTTTCTGGCTCTTGCTTATGGCAGCTATTTAAAATATTAGATAATGTTTTAGACATCCATATGTGTGTGTGTTGGGTGGTAGAATTGCATTAGAACAGAAATACAATGCTAAAAATAAATTATCCTCATTCTACACATGGTCACAATCAATATTCTCCAACTTTGCCCTCTCTAATGTTACAGTACTTGTTGTAGCATGGAATTTAAAGTAAGTTTATAGTGTATAAATGTCATGCATTTGATGCTATGATCTGTGCTAGCTACCCTCATGGATAGTTTACTGCATCTCCCTCCTGATATATCAAACAGATTGTGGAAGATTTGAGGCATTCAAGACTTGCTTGGCAAAACCCTGGAAAATTGCAAGTTTTACTAGCTTAATGACGTACAGACCTCTGTCTCCTCACCAAAACCCCAATATTTTACAACATCCAGGATTCATGAGATCACACATATTTTCCCCAAAGCTGATGAGTTACAGGTTACCTCTTTGAGTTGGAGACCAGAAGTCAAGAACAGAACCAGGTCCAAATGGCACAAAAGGTAAGAAGTAGTAAACGTTGGCAGTTGTCATTTTTTCATAGGCATAACGGTCAACTGTGGCTGCTGTCAGGAAGTTGTGCCTCAAAGATTTGCTGAGCTCATTAAAATAACACTTCAAGGTCTCAGCAAGTTGAAGCAGACAACTAATTGCACAGATGTAAGGAAGCAGAGAAAGATTCAGGTACGTTCACTTCAGTCAATTTGGATTAAAGCACGCTTTTGTTGCTGCTGCAAGTTCCGTGTTAGTGAGAAGTGCCTGACTACTTGTGTGAGCCACGCTGTTCTCTGCCATGTGCTGGTTATATCTTATTTTACTCATTTCCATTCACTTTTCTTGCTAGGCCACTTGATCAGTAAGGCTATCAGAATCCTAGTCCTCGCAAACTCTGTGTATGGGCCAGTGCTGTTTGTAGCATGCCATGCTGTCCTTGTCTCCCATCATCCACAGTCCTTCTGGCCTGCATTTCTCCATTTTCCTTCCATGGCAGCCAGGACAAGGGAGGTCAGGGAGATGATGCACTGTAAGTTTTCCCCTAGTATGAAGTCAGGAAATGCTTCTGGCTTGATATTAATCACAATATACTAGTCATAGCCAAAGGAATCATCCTTTTCTCACTCAAGGTGCTCCTAAAAAGTTCCTTTTGTCCCACAGTAACAGCAATCTGAAGAACTATTAAGCAGCAAATGCACACAATCACACACAAAACCAGTCTGAATGATCCCATCTCACAGATTCCTGGTGTTTTCTGGTATCTCCAAGTCTGGCTGATAGAGCTTACAGCCCAGACTGTCTCTGTGCTTTTGCAGTGAGGAGCACACTTTTAGGACTAATAAAGGATGAGCAAATGAATAATCCATGTATTGCAGTTATGAAAAGGACAAATATATTGAATATAAATAATCTCAGTAGTATTTGGTATGCAAATCCAAATTCTCTGCCACCTTTTATTCTTCATGTATCTCTTTTTTTGCCTGTGGTACTGCTCATTGTTTCTCCTATGCAGGAACGTCTACTAATCTAATAAAATCTACTGGTAATGGGCATTACACTTTGCACCAGAAATATGAATATACTTATTAACCCTGCGTCATGGGAGTTAATTACCTGCAGTTTTCAGAGGAGTGTCAAAAAGCTTATTTGCTATTCTTGACATTATGACCATGCTACTAAGTTTTAGCTGATTTCTATGTTTTCTTCATCTCTCTCTCACCTTAATTTATTTGTATATTTCACAGACTCATCCCAGTGAACATTCAGAGCTTCTGGCATTAACAATAATTATCATTACACTGAATTAGGCTGTGAATACACAACAACTTTCAAGTGTGAGCAAAATGGGGCAAAGTTTGAATAGGGATTTGCAGACTGGTATAGCACAGGACTTTTACAAAACAAGTAAAGACCAAAAATTTCTCCCTAACTATTCTTTTTTTATACATCACATAACAAATTCAGAGAGTATGATTTGCACCTGTAAATTACAACAAGGCTGTATCTGTCTTTGGCATCAGCTCTGGTTTGAGCAGATGCTTGGACCACATGGATTCCTGAGGTCCCTTCCAGTCTAAATTACTCTGTGAGTCTAAGAATCCCGAGTTACTCAGCATCATGCAATACAAAGGTAGAGACCACCAAATAGATTTGCTCAATACGCTATGAGTAAGAAACAAATCAAAGAAAAGGTGTAACATAGGAGTTAAAAAAAATTAATTTCAGCCTGTGATTCCAGCACAATATGCTATAATCTCTTTATTTAACACTAGAACATCAGTGAAATCACCTCTTGAGTAGAACTTTGCAACTCCTTACAATAACACTTCATGAAAGTTCATGGGGAAGAAGTAAAAGAAAACACTGCATCTTCTTCAAACTGCCAGGATATTTGTTGTATTCTAATTATCTAGTATGAAATTTGGCTACGTGAACATCATTACTTTTCCAAAAACTGCTGAAGGATTTTTAATGACCACTAGGAACTAGGATTCAAAGATCTGAGTTTCTTCTACAGTCTCAGTCCTGCGCTGTTGGCATCATGCAAGAGCCTTCATTCAGTAGTAACTCAGACAGACAAGGGCTACCAGTACTATTTCCTTCAGCACATGCACTCAGTTTTCCTTGGAGGATCTCCTATTTAAATTCAGACTTGGCTCAGCACTGCTTAACTTGGGAGGTCTGACTGGCTCATAACACAAAATGATGTGGCTACAAGCCACTATATTCGTTTGGTCTCCATGTATTTGGATTCACTTTCTGTTAATCACGTATATTTGATTATGATTCATCAGGTACTTCAAGAACATTGCCTGACAGAGAAGTCATTTGAGAGCTTTCTTTACTAACTGGTTGCCTATGAACCCTCTGTCCTCCTCCACCTCCTCCCAAAAGTCATGAGTGTTCTTGAGTGGGTCCTAAACGATTTCAGAGCGCCAGACTGCCTACAGGAAGGGTGTTATATGCACACTTTTTAAAGACTGTGGTGGAGTTGTGCCTGCTGAAGTGGTCCCCAAACAATTCCTTTGGTGACATGGCTCCATATGAATTCTGACATGCATAAATGTTGGTTTCTTATATTAACCAATGAAGCAGGCAACACGCTGTAAATTGTTGCTCATTCCTGTCAAGCATACAAATGTGTTGGCTGCTTGAAATGAGATTTTTGCCTAGCAAGAAAAGTATTTAAAATTGGTCCTTCTGTGAGCAATTGCATGAGGATCCACCTTCTGAAAGTTCCTGCTGAAAAGCTGCCTTTTAGGCCATTGAGCATGTGTGCAGATGCACATGCAGAACAAGTTCAAGTACACATAAAATTTCCTGGGTGGATGTTGAATAAGATTAGTCTTTAATACATACAGATGAGTGTGAATTTAGATTTTACCCACTCATAAAAAAAAGAAAAAAATAGGCAAAGCGTAATCAGAAAGAACCCTTGGAAATTTGGCTATAAAACACAGAAGATAAAAGAGAACCAGAAAAGTCTCTAGGATCTTCAGGAGGTTGGTTTGCTATCCTTGCTTGTTTGTGATCCTAATTTTTTATAGCGTGAAGTCCAGAGATGACAGTGATCATCGTCATCTTGTTTGTTGTGACCTTTGGCTAGGGCTTCAGGCGTTCTAAGGCAGATGCTGCAATGTTTTCAGGAAGTGAAGCTTTTCCAGGAAATGCGTGGAAAAGTTCACTGCTCCATCTTAAGGAACGCTGTTCTGACATATGTTTCCTGAACCTTTAGGAGGAGTTAGCAAGAAAATGTGATAGGAACAATCTTTTGGTTTTCGAAAAGGAGGTTATGGCTGAAGACCATGCTCACACATGTTGCATAATTTCTGGTTGGCTTTTCTTCCCTGTGGTTATGTGCAAGACTGCTTTGGCTATGGGAAAAGTCTCTTGCTTCTTAAAATCCACTGTGACATTAATGATGAATAGTAAAGACCACTGCGCTGCACTTTGCACGCTAATCAGTCTTCGCGTTGCTTAATATCTTGTACCATATGTACGCTGTGACTTGGCTGGGATGAAAAACTGTAACTGGCAACACTTACTCTGATTGTTCTTATAATGATCAAACAGTAACACAGTTTGACAGAAATTTTATAAACCATCATGTCGTAAAACAAAACCAGCATAAACTAGCTTGAGCAAAGAAGGTGTGTTTAAAAAGGAAAAAAAGTTAATGAAAAACACATGAAACTGCCCATCTGTGCAATTGTACTTTTTCAGTGTATGAAGGCAAATAAATACTGTGAACCTTTTGTAGAGTCAATTTGAAGGTATTAGAAGAAGCTTTTTGAAAGTTAAGAAGCAAACTATAGCAAATGCTCTATAATTCACACTGAGAATCCACTGGTGGTAGTCAGGGAAGGATTTGTCAGGCAATATTTACCTTGCCCTTTCTCCCTTCATATCTCTAAGAACTGCCTCATACATATCCTCAGCTTTTGCTTGTTTGGTTTACGTTTGGAATCTTATATGTCAACACATGTGAGTTACAACATGAGAAAAGAGAGTTTTACAAACTCAAGGGACCAGGCGGTGAGATATACGTGTCACCATTTTGCACTTAAGAAGACAGGGTGTCACAGTGGAAATGTTTTATTTGTAAAATGAATACAGTGATTTCCCAGCCTCATCCTTAATAAGTATTTATCCTCATCATAAAAAAACATAAATCGTCAGAACCAGGCAGTCATAAGGGATTCAAGAAGGCCTATTTCAGCAAAATCAGAGTTGCTAGGTTAGGGTCTACGAAAGGAAACTAAGGAAAAAAGAAAACCAGGAGAGAACGCAAACATTCTGGCAAAAAAATGTGGCTCAGAAAAATGGCAGGAAGAACAAGTGGCTGTCAATAAATCAGGGTCCTGGTAACCTGGTAATCCAAAAGGAATAATGAAAAAGTAAAAGCAAAGACAGCACAAGCTTGTAGGAACAAAATCGGAACTCCTAATATAAGAAGTCAATTAATCAGGAAAACATACATAAAAGGCATAATATAATGGTTCTATACATATATCAGGAGTTCGTTAAAGGTAGTTAATGTAAGCAAAAGAAAAAAGGACAGGTCTAATATTTATTGCAGATACTTACTGAAGAATACAGGATACAGAGTAGGGTGATAAGACTTTTTTCTTGACTTTATCAGAAAAGATTATTGTGACTCTGTGGTTAACGCAATAATATTAATGAGGAACAAGAAGGGAAGAGCCAAAATATCAAGTTAGAAAATTGGTAATTCAGGTGTACTCTTTGAGGAAATTGAAAATCACCCCTCGAGGCTTACAGTGCACTTCGGATTATTAATGGAACTCTCTGGAACCCTCAGGGAATAGAGATTCCACATGCTATAGATGATGATAATACGATGCAACATAGCTCCCACCTGGATTTCTGCCTACTACACCTCCAATCCCAAGCCGTAATGACAGACTAGGATTTCACCCACTGGAGATTTTTCAGAGGATAGGTATGTGTGAGGGGTGACCTAGATACACCTCACATTATTTCTGAGCTGAGGAAAGGGCCGGATGAGTCCTTGACATTTCTCTGAATCCAATGAAAGATCATTCGGCACTTGCAAATTTTATGCTTATGGTTGCCAAATTACATATGCAGTTTGTGTTGTTTATATGTTGTTTCTTTTTCCTACTAACGTCTACAGCAAATGCAGATTGAGCTGTGATCTCTGATATTTTGACTGCACGGTCGCAGGTGTGTTGGCCTATAGGTAACCATGTTATAAAGTACTGTAAGTGCTGTGAGCGAAACAGGCAAGTGTAGTTCATCACCGTATCGTAAATTACTGTGCTATAAAGTCAAATAAAACCTGCAGGAGGCCTGCTTTGAAAACTGAGATCATACTGACACTTTAAAATGAGTAGAAAATTCATTCTCTGTTGCTTTCATTTGTAGTCTGTTGTTGTTGATAATGTGTCAAGTTGTCTTTTTAATTTAGGTCGGTCAGGGCTACACCTGATGACATTAATTCACACTTTCTGACTCGCATTTTCACTGAGTTCTAAAGTCCAAAATCTTGAGTGGATATTGTGGGCCTGCCTTGGCATACTCTTATTGATTGTTTTACTTGCCTTATTTATAAACACAAGCAAAATGGATTCTCTTTCCATGTGCAAGTGTTTTATTTATGTCTTTCCATTGGGCTTGGGCACTAATTTCTTGCTCACATTCATATAGTGAAATCAATTCATTAATTTCAAACTTTTCCGCAAATAATTCCCTCTTTGTCCTCTCAAAACCACTAAGGAACAACCAAATATTTGCCATCAGTTTCTTTTCATATTTTCAAAATTGATCTGAGTACCCAGTGGTGTTTATTTCCTCTAGCAAAATTGTTGAAGTTATACCATATGTTATACCATTTATTCTGGCTAAATACGTTGACTCAGGGACTTTGGAATATAGTACTGTCGTGTGAAAAGCTAAGGGCAAGGTATAATCTCAAAATTGCAAATAAGCAGATCAAAATCTTCCTTAAATAGTTTTATTTGAGGTCTCTTGAGGGAGGAGAAAGAGGCATTGAGCTTAGAGAAGGCAGAGTAGGAGGCAGAGATGCTGAAGGAGTCACTGGCAGAAACAGCTAAGCCAGCCTTCAAATCTGTGTGACTGAAAATCCTGAGCCACGAGAAGGAGCAGGTGAAAGGGAGAGGTGGCAGCAGGAGGGACAGCAAAGGAGGAGCAGGGAGGGTTGTAGAACAGAGATGTCATAAAATATGGCATTCTTAGCCTTGAACATTACGATTTGGTCAAGCGGTACTCCCCAAATCAGTCGCTTGGTATGTGCACGCATAGTTTAAGAGATTGGAAAAAAAATTTTCACATTATATGTTTTGAATGACAGTCTGGAAACAGAAGCAAACTCAGTGCAGTGTTGTCAATACAGAAGGGATTGATGGGAACAGAAATTATTTCAGGTAATGTGGACACAAATGGCTACAGAAAGGTCATAACTAGTAAAAACTAAAAGGATCGAGGGCTAGATAAAGAGAAAAGCAAAGATACTTTGATTGCCATTATACGTACAAATATCCTGCCAGTTTGATAGTCTGTTAACTGAAATTTACCTCAGTGCTGCCCATCTTGGAGTTTCTGTGCCGAATTTACAAACGTGAATGCTGTGTGTTACTTTGTCACAGCCCTTGTAGCATAAATGGCCATTGCAATCCTCCAGCAGTGTTAGGGCTTTTGTTTCTTGCTGCAAGTATACAGTAGATAAAAAAAACCCAAAAAAACAAACATAGAAACAAAGTAATGCAAAAATTCCTATTGAAATTCATGTGAACTTTGGGGAGAAACACAAATTCAAGCTAAACCAAATGTTTCAGTTTGCTCTGCCTCAAATAAATAAAATAACCCAGTGGGACTACATCCCTGTAGCGAGACACAAACTTTACCTGCCAGTGATTTGAGACAGATGTAGACTCAGCTGGCTTGGCTGCAGTATGATGTGAAAGAAACACAAGGTTTTGGGGATTTTATAGCTGGAGTTTTGCTGAGTGCAGCTGCTCCCTCAGCATATTATTAACTCAAAAACATGTTCATTAAAAAAAAAAAAAAAAAAAGAAAGAAGAAAAAGATTCCTGGCGCTTCTTTATCATGCAGGGGATCTCTTGGGCTATTCTGAGGGGATGCATTTGAAAATTGCTGTGGAGGATGTGATGCACTAGGATTAGTACAAACAAAATGGAATCTAAAGAGTATTAGTGAGGTAAAATAGAAGACAAAATGGGAAATATTAGTGTATCCCTCTGGAGCTTTCCTTGATAGGCACCCAGGACCCTAGCAGGGACTTTCTTTCAGATCAATCACAAGAAACTTATCAAAAAAACTCATCACCCCTCTTCTCCCTCTATTTTATTTCTGTTCTGGCTGCATAGTTTCTGAAGAGATGAATAATATTATGATGGCAATAGTTTTGTAGAATGACAGGATAATTGAATTTAAGGCTGGAAAGTGCCTCCTGAGATGTCTCCTGCCCCAGCAAGAGAATCAAGTCCACCTGCATCTCTTAACATGTTTGTCTTAAGGGCTTCTAGTGACGGAGGGTCCACGCTCTCTCCGGGCCCACCAGATAACTTTATTAGCTTTCCCCCAGTGCATAACTTATCATCATTGTTGAAGTTTAAGCCCATAGCTTTATGTCTATTTACTGTCATAACTCTAAACAGTTTAATAGCTGTTATCTTTTTCAGTTTATTAATTTGAATGCTGCTGTCACCTTCGTTCTGTCTTGTCTTAAGTAGCTTCAGTTTCAGCCTTTCCTTTCTCCTTTCCTTTGTGCATACAATTTTTCTGATCTAATCTAAATATTTTGCACCTGTCTTGATCTGATCCTAAGCCACTTCTCTAATTGTCTAAGATCATATTAAATTTTTACCCTAACAGGCTCTCAGTTCCTCACAATTTAATATTTTCTGAATGTTTAGTAAGATTTCTGGGATGGTGATTTACTAGAAATACAGGTTTCCTTCCACTGACGTTATACTAAATGCATTATTAGAAACTGACTGTCAAGGACTGGAAAATGTTTGGAAAAATGCTATTTGAGGATGATTCATGGGATTTAGCTCAAAAGTTTACTGTCTGGGATGAATAGGGACAAATTCTTATGGAGGAAGGTGCCGTAGTGCTAATATTGGTGGGCATGGTTTAGGAATTGGCTTTACCTCAAGAATCATATACCAAACTGCTTTGTTGCAAAGTTTTCTTGGGGCAAGGAGACATATGTATGTACTCTGTCTTAAGAGACCTGTGATGTGAAAACTAAGTTTGTATGCTACCTACTTGTTCTGTGTTTGTTTATTTAACACTGGATACAATAGGCTCTGGCCTTATTCCACCGTAATATATAAGCATGTAATGAGGTGAGAGTTTGAAAAAGTGTGATTTTTCTGAGTCAATCTCAGTTCTACCGAGTGAACACTCTGAGCGTTGCGGTACACTGCAGCAAATGATAGCATGCAGAGCCTTTCAAGTTTGCATAAATGAAGGATTATATGTTGTCAGAGAGCAAACCTATTTTGCCTACTACTTCTACCATTTTTGTAAAACAAAACGGTCTGACATGTGCTCTGTTTGTAACTATGTAACTGCAAGTCTAAGTACTTTAATAATATAAAAAACATTTTAAAAGACTCCGGGAAGGTCTTCTGATAGCCATTTAGAAGTGACTGTTTTAATGAAGATGATTGATTGATTGATGAGTTAGTGAAGGAATTTTGGGGTAACGTATGTGGCTTTTGCAGCATTTCCTGTGGTAGTTTTGTATACGTCTGCTGGTGAACTGTATATGACTTGGAAAAAGCAGTTGTCTCTGAAGTGCCTTTATGCTGTGCCACGCACTGGTCAGGAAAGACGAGGTTTTGGGCCACACTTTCTATTAATTTTGCTGAGCGAGCTTGTTTTCCTTTTGCCCTGTCCATCATTTTTCTTCTATGGGAATTCAGGGATACATTTTTCTATCTTAAACCAGAAGATATCCTGAACATGAGTACTAAGCTACCTTTGATGTCTCCTGACAGCACTTGACTATTCTACCTATGTAAACACTCACATTTATACATGACTAGTGTACTGCATTAAAACATACCAAATATTACATGCATGTTATATTGACACATTTTGCATAGGGTACGTGTGCAAGGGTGTTTTACTGAATACTTACAAGAAAGGGATGCTGATAGTAAAGTTAGAACAAATGTCATACTGCTTTGGGGATTTACAGGATACAATTCAGCTGATTTCATTCAGTCTATAATAAGCCACACCATTCCCTCACATGAAACACCTATTTAGTACTAGAATCCACACACCTACTTTCAAAAGCAGCTTCATTCACTGTTTGATTTATTGATCCATTAAGTAGGTTTTCAGACCTAACAAATAGCCCCAGATAATAATTTCGCTCCCACTTTTCCTCTGGGATGGCAAGGGTCAGTTTCTGTTGTAAGCTCTTAACTTCAATTTAGAATTAGCTGGAAGTCATTAACACTCAATTCAGCAACAAGCTTGAAATGAGCTGGTAGTCCGACTGGGTTTATACAAGATCTCCATCCTTAAAGCGGAGGTAACTCCACCTCAGCTAACACTTTTTTGGTGTCAGAATTATGTAGTGATATTGTTCCTACTATAACTTAGAGATGTACGTATAAAGTTTAGACTACTGGTTGCTTTCAAGGCTCAAAAAAAAAAAAAAAGTAACATTGCCCCATGAAAGTCCCATGGCGTAGTGTTACAGGAATACTTTTCAGAGCAGCATCATGTTGAATTATTGTGATCCATTGCAAACAGTGATCATGTCATACTTTGTAAAATATACCGGTAGAGCAGTTCTACCGAAATGGCCAAAAAAAAAAAAAAAAAAAGTAAGATGAAATGGCATATATTGTTTACACCTACAGATATCCAATCTGCATGCATAAATCAGTGTTTCAGCACAAACATAACCTGGTAGGCAGCTAGATGGTCAGGTACATATGGGATTTTATTTACTTTCTTACACCCCCATACAAACACCAGTTGTACTTATACTTTGGAAGTGAATGATGAAATGGGAGCCTTTCTTTTCATGCTATTAGGTTTGTTAGCATGAAAACCCACTAAATTGACGAATAAAGTGGCAGATCCTCAGTAATTTACAATTCATCTTAGTGACACAGAAAAGGTTCTTGGCTTTTCCAGGTTAATCATCTGAATTTTTCAGATAACAGCATTGCCTTCCAGTTCATTTTTTTTTTTTTTTCCTGTTAGCAAGTGATACATATTCATCTAATGTTGCTTCTTAGGTATTATGCTTACTTAATATAGTCCTATTTTCTGTGGAATACACTCTTCTTGTTGGTCATCAATGCTTTAAAATGCATTATTAAAACTAATATAATAAAGATTATTTAAATGTAAAAAAAAAAAAAAATTAAAAATCCATAGCTGAAACTAAGTTTCCCTAAAACCTGAGTAGCAGACCACTGTAATTTTAGGGCCTTAAAGGCAATGACATTCTGTTGTAAAACTGTAGTAGCTGCCACCCAAAATACAGGAACTCCTCCTAGCACACGGGAAAGGGTCACTCAAGGCGGTTGGAAACAATAACAGTTCTCCCAGCCGCTGTTTTCTGATTGTTTGTATGTCTGTGGAAGAGATGAGGAAAAGACGAAAGAATCTGATGTAGAAGCTTGTAAGGGGATGGGAGACATAGCTTAGTAGTCTAACATGGAGAAGGTGTCCCCGAGGAAGCAGCTGGTGGGAGAGCATTTTGGCTAACAGAGGTTTGAAAAGTGAGCAGGAAAACTGTCTCTTGTCATGTGATTTTACTGATGCTTAGGAGGAGAGCACCTTATAAATTGCTGTAAAGAAATAAGGCAGCATCAGAGAACACCTAGCTGCCCCACCACTGTCCCTTCATAATGGAAAAAGCCTGCAAGACTTTTACTTTTTTGCTCGTTGTTCAAGTGAAAAATGGGCAATTCTTTTGTTACAGTTTTGCATATAGTGCATAGTACTTTTGCTATACTTCACTTTTCCTGTAGCGTAAGGGATTGCTATCATAAACTCAGGATCGCTGTGAAAGTAAATCTTACGCCAGGCAGACATTTCCTGTTGAAAGATGAAACCTTACATTATGGCAGTGCTTTTACTTTGCTGACCTGAAAAGAAGTTGCTCAGAGCATAGCTTAATCTTTTCTGATTAGAAGGAGGACGAAAGGCAGCATATACTTTGTGCTACAGAGGCAAAAAACTTCTATTTTTCTTTAAAACTTCCAAACACTTATGGAAGTTTCCATATACCATTTGTGATGCCCAATGGCAACTTTTATTTTTTGTAAAAATTCCTGTTTCCTTTGATTAAAGTCAGCTTTTTCAGAATACTGGCACTGAAATGAGGTATATCACTAGTAAATGATTATTTGTTGCTCACCATCATAATATCATAAATTTTTGAGGGTTTTAAAATTTCTTCTTATGAATTTGAAAATGGCTTGGGGAAATTGAAATGGATAGGACTTAATTTTAAATTCAGAGGTGGTCTTGGGCTGCAGTTTGTATCAATTTAATTGCAAGATTTACCTATAGATGATATCTGCAGACTATTCCTCAGATGCAATGAAATAAGAGTAAATAAGAATAATCTAATCTTTGATTGCTTTCTCTTTCCCTGCTAGTCAGTACAGAATGCTCAATGTGAATTTTTTATTTTATGGCAGTGCTATTCCATTTAATAGGAAAAAGAAAACTATTTAAAACCCCGTATTTTTTCCAGGATAATGAAAATAAATATTTCCTCTCTATTGTCTGTTGACTTAGGGGCAATTCAAATACTGAAAAAATTTGGCTGAAATCTCTTGTTTGGCTGCAATTTATGTGAGGATTCCTTAAGAGAATTGTCTGTGCCCCATGTACTGGCATAAATGTACTGCCAATGTAATCTGCCATATTTTGACCTTCAGAGAAGAACGGTGATACCTCATGAAGGTAACTTATATTTTGTAGTCTAGGTAAGAACCCAATCCTTGGGAATGCAAACAAACCAACTTACATGGGACACCAGGAAAAGTTCCCTGGAAAGCAAATGATGTTGGGATATTCATGGGTTTTGGATTTTTTTTAAGGAAAGCCAACATTTTATGTGGAACGGTGGCACTGAGTGCTAATATTCTTTTATATGAAACTTCTGTTTTTATTCATAAATAATGGGAAATATCATAAATGCTTGGCAATGTTAGTCCTCAGAGGTAACTCTATGCAACTTCATAGCCTGTTTTGGAGTATGCAGGTTAGCTGTGAATTGAAAGAGAAATGGTGGTAGGAGCGGGAATATAAAGTCCAAACAATTTATTTTAATTCCACACTTTTTCAAGTCCTACATGATAATGGGTCACCATGAAAAGCAGTATGAGATGTCTCTGCAGAAGTGATGGGTAGACTTATTCAAAGGGTCTCCAGTTGCACAGATACATCCCCAGTTCAGAAACCATGCTAATTTTACAGGACATAACAAATATCTAGTGATTTAAACCAGTAATATATTATATTTATATGTGTATATGACAGTCATAGGAACTGGTTAATTGGTTAATCAGGGAGCGTGCTCATACATGAAAACAACGTTTTCTTCCTGTAAACCTTCAGCAAATATGATGAAGTTTCCATACTGGCTGTCTAGTAAGAAAGAATATGAAAGGGAAATTGTTTCACTGGCTTAGATCCTACATATGGACAATTTCTTTGTAATCCTCCTTGAGAAACAACATGGGCTCAAACTATTTATTTCATCATAGATGAACCTGAAAGAAGTGCAGTCCAAAAAGGCGTAGTCCTCTAAAGTCTGTTCTCTCAGAATTTGAATGAGAGCACTGAGCTTTCATGAATCCTGAGAAGCATAACTGGGAGTAGAATAAAATAAAATCAAATGAAGTTCTTTTTTGTGTATGGGAAAGTTTGCACAACAGAGAACATAACCCAAAAGATATCCTTAAAAAATGAATGGAATTTATGTATGGTTTGCAATATTCTGTACAAAGAAATTGTATTGGGAAAAAGCCTGAGACAGTGCCTGTAAGTATTTTTGATTGAAGGTACATTTTAGATTTGTTTAACTTGAATACTAAAATCATTTGGAGATACTATGTCTCATTAAGATAACTGATTTTGAAATCTAATCACTGTGAAACTTGGTAGCAGAAACTGTAGTAAGACTACATGATTGTAACTCTGAAAATGTATTTTAAGTTTCATGTGTATAAATATATTTCACAATATCTCAGAAATGTGTTCTGCAAATGTTCAAGACACTGAGATTACTGCAATTTTAGGAACTTCATATCAGAAGGGTCCTTCAGTATTAATTAACGCAACTTTTTATAATTATATGGATGACTACTTCAAAAACACTTTGTGAGAGTGGCAAAAAAAGTCTTCCCTTCTATCACTGCTTATTGGACATACCAAAATATTGGCATGACACTTGAACAGTCCTGCAGTCTGCAGGTCAAATTGCTGATATATAAAAGAAATAACCTGAGGGGGATTTAATGAAAGCAAATGGAATGACTGGTGTTCCCATGTGTTTATTTGATTTACTTTTAATAACTCAGCACATAAATAATTCAGACCCAGCTGCTCAGATTTAATATTGAGCAGCAGTAGCAACTTTAGTTTTTAGATATCTTCTTTTTTTTCACTTAAGCAAATGTTGCTGAACACATATTCTGAGTTTACATTCCTTCTTCACTCAGTGATTCCTCAGCAATACTTTAAATTATAAATACAAAATAGACTACCTAGTACTATTTAGTCTGCGTAGTCATGATTTAAAATGTAATTCTATTCCAAAGGGTAACTTGGTACAAATATGAAAGATCTATATATTTGAGCTTGTTTTAATTTTGGTTTATCTTCTGTAAGTAAAAGGAGTGTTTTAAGAAATTTTTTACCACCTCTTAAAAAGGTCCACCTCCTTTCTCACTTCCCCCTTCCCCTTTCTGATGTTGCCCTTTCCTTTCCCCTTCCTCCTTATGCTTATCCCTGTAATTTTGTTTGTTCAGTTGGTGTGGCAGGTTGACCCAGGCAGGAGGCCAGGTGCCCACCAAAGCTGCTCTATCACCCCCCTCCTCAGCTGGGCAGGGGAGAGAAAATACAATGAAAGGCTCTTGGGTCGAGATAAGGACAGGGAGAGATCCCTCACCAATTACTGTCACGGGCAAAACAAACTTGACTTGAGAAAAATTAATTCATAACCAATCAAATTAGAGTAGGATAGTGAGAAAATTAAAGCTAAATCTTAAAACACCTTCCACCCCCACCCCTTCCTTCTTCCTGGGCTCAACTTCACTCCCGATTTCTCTCCCTCCTCCCCATAAGCAGCACAGGGGGACAGGGAATGGGGGTTGTGGTCAGTTCATCACACGTCTCTGCTGCTCCTTCCTCCTCAGGGGGAGGACTCCTCACACTCTTCCCCTGCTCCAGCATGGGGACCGTCTCATGGGAGACAGTCCTCCATGGACCTCTCCAACCTGAGTCCTTCCCACGGGCTACAGTTCTTCACAAACTGCTCCAGCACGAGTCCCTTCCATGGGGTGCAGACCTTCAGGAGCAAACTGCTCCAGCGTGGGTCCCCCACGGGGTCACAAGTCCTGCCAGGAGCCTGCTCCAGCATGGGCTTCCCACAAGGTCACAGCCTCCTTTGGGCATTCACCTGCTCCGGTGTGGGGTCCTCCGCAGGCTGCAGGTGGAATCTCTGCTCCACCATTAACCTACATGGGCTGCAGGGGGACAGCCTGCCTCACCATGGTCTTCTCCATGGGCTGCAGGGGAATCTCTGCTCCAGCACCTGGAGCACCTCCTCCTCCTCCTTCTGCACTGACCTGGGTGTCTGCAGAGTTGTTCCTCTCACATCTTCTCACTCCTGTCCCCAACTGCTGTTGTTGCCCCCCAGTTGCTTTTTTTCCTCCTCCTTCTTAACTACATTACCCCAGAGGTGCTGCCACCATTGCTGATGGGCTTGGCCTTGGCCAGCAGTGGGTCCATCTTGGAGCCGGCTGGCATTGGCTCTGTTGGACATGGGGGAAGCTTCTAGTAGCTTCTCACAGAAGCCACCCCTGTAGCTCCTCCCCACCTGCTACCAAAACCTTGCCACACAAACCCAATGCAGTTGGTTTGCATTATTTTCTCTTGGGAAAGGAGGGAAGGAGAGGACGTTGCTTTTGTGGTTTTGTTTTGTTTTGGTTTGTGGGTTTTTTTCTGAGGTGATTCAGAGTAGCTTTTTTTCTGATCCTATGTGTGTGCTGGGACTTTTTTTTTTTAGATAAGATATGTTGCAACTATATCTGCAAAGTGATGTAACAGGATTCCAGGTTATGTATTCTTCAGTTGCACCTTAATTATGCTTTAAAAATGCTATAGCTGCTCTGTGATGAACTATCAGGAAAGACAATTCCCAAACTGAGCTGAAATAAAGAAAAATACTTTAAGTAGAAAAATTGCATATAGCTGAATAGGAGAAACACCAAAACCTGGTGGATTCTACTTTTTTTAGATAGAGCGGACCTATGCTTTAAATAGAAGGTCAGTCATTTTTACAGTTTATCAAACAGTATCCACAATCAAATCTGGAATTCTGTGAAATTTTCTTGATGTGTCATGACGTATCTGTTAAAGAGAGAGGCAGTGTAGAGAAGCAATATGTATGGAAATGGGACTCGGTCATAGGTGAAGATGTACAAATTACACTTGCATCATGTTTTCTAACATCCCAAAAGGCTACGAGCAAAGCTGTGTCCTAAAAACCTTTTATGCCTCCTGAAAACATCTCCGTGCCTTGGACAAATCCATTCAGATGCATTTGTATCATTAAGCACAAACCAGGGAAGAGCTTCTAGTCCCAGAGCAATGGAGCAGCAGCTCCTTGCGTCCACATTGTTTTAGGATTAAAATCCTCTGTTCCACGTTTGTCTTGAAGAGAGCTGGCTGGGAGAGTCCAAAGTGGAGCCTGGGAATGAACTAAAAATTATGTGAACAATCAGAAGGCTCAATACTCAAATGAGACTTCTGGTTCTATTTCATAAGCAGTAAAGGTAAGGATAATGATTGTTTAAGCAGTAATGCTATGTCGTTTGACTCCTAGGCAAAGATGCCAGAGGAGACTGAGATGAAAAAGTGCATTGCTGTGATGTGAAGAGATCCATCTGGCATGATGCACCATCCCAAGTGGCCAAGGAAAAGGTGGATCCCTCTAAATGTATAGTTGACACTCCCTACAAAGTGAGACTCAAGTTTAAATTTCTCTGGGTGTGTACTATTTTTAGCTTAAATGAAATTAGTCCATCTGTTGGTTTTACTAGGATTTTAAAAAAAACTTTCTAAAAAAAAAAAAAGAAAAGTGCTGTTTTCTCTTTATTGTGAGCATACATTCATCCAGTCTTTATTTTTCTTATTTTTAACTAAAACTAATTACATACCTTTTCCATATATAAAAGAAACATATTCATCTTAATTATATTTTCATATGATGAGGCATTTCTTCCTTCAGAATATACTAAGGTGTGAAAAAAGAGAGCAGTGGATGCTGTTTAGGGCTGCAGCATCTTTATGATCCCTATTTATTAATTTCCTTTCTTCTTTCTCCAGGGAATCTTTGAAGGTGGCCAGGGTCATCGCAGCAGACTGAAAACTGGTTTGAAGCCTCAGAGGAGGTAATAATGCTTTCTCATTCCTCCCTTGTTTAATCTTGACAAACTAGCTGTAACTCTCTGCGGATTAGTAAGACGCAATCTGGCGTGGTAGGACAAACCAGGTTTACAGTGTATCCTTAAACTTCATTAAGAGTCTTCCATTCCCATATGATTAAAAAGATTTTTGTTTAGAATCTGAGGTGCAGTAAAATCTGGTCATTGGGTTAATGGACAATAAGAAACAATTAATCTATAAATCCATTAAGTGATCATAATGATGTGGAATAGATTTTTAAGTCTGTAAGGATTTAGAGGATGCTGTTTTCCCTTTTTGTCTCTTAATAAGGTAGAATATAGTTTGCTTTTTCCAGTTTAGGAGACATTTTAACTCCCTAAATAACCTGTGATGCTTTCACTTGCCCATTTTCTTCTTAGCTGACTGTATAAATCCTTTAGCTGCGTGGTGTGTATTTGTGAGCATAAGCAGTAAACCTCCCTCTGAAAGTCAGTGACTGATTTTATGAGTGTTGAATGGGTAACCAAAACAATAATGTTTCTCTTCCAACTTCACAAGAGTGAACAGAGGTTTTGCATTCAAGACATTTTAATCATATCACTATCATACTGTGCCCTTTATCTAGAACTGAATATCAGCCAAAGTTTACTTGAAAGTGAGCCTGGGTTTTGCTCAAATAAGCTAATGAACCTTTATGAACTTTCAAGACTGGGCTGAATTTCAACTTTGGAACAATACTTGAAGCCAGGTGAGTTTTACTGTAAATATTTCCAATGTGTTTCCAGCAACAATCTGATCTTGTTTAACTAGTTTAACTAAATGCTTGTGTAACATTGAGGCCTGGATGACAGACTTTTTTATTAAAAAAAATTGAAAAGTAAAAGCAGTGATCCTATGCTACTGTTGAAACTGTGTGCTAAATTTCTAAATGTGCAGACTGAGATAGCGTTACATATAAATATTCTCTTTCTTCATCTATACGTATTCATATATAGATAAAAAATAGGAAGCAAATGTCCTAAAAATTTAAAGGACTCCTCAAATTTATTGGCATGCTAACAAAAATACTGAATGTGCTCTCTATATGTATAGACATTTGTAAATTCTAAGACAAAATGAATGTTACTAGTTACAGCTTCTCAATCAAGTATTGCTAATCTCAGTGGCTATAAAACCCTTTTAAAAGGGTTTGAACTTAAACATAGCTCCTTATAGAAAGGAAAATGGAGGGTTTCAGTGAGAGAACTAGAGGTTCAAGAGGCTAAATAGCACCTCACAACCAATAGCAAGTTGCATACTTCTGGTAAATAGACAAGAGCAGAGAAATCCAGGTCCGTCATTAAATCCCCCTTTGCCTTTTCCCCCCTACCCCAAAACCCAGTCCAAAACATTACTTGGCCTTATAAGCAGATGGAGCTAGCATAGAGATGCCTTCACACAGAAACGCAATTGCTTCAAGATGGACCACAGTGGTTGATAAAAATAAATAACGAATAAATAATAGTATACTCTGTGCTCTTGACTAGCCTAAGACAGGGATTTATAGAGAGATCACCCACCATTTTTCTGAAAAGTATTTGAAATCTGTTCCAAATAGTCAAAATGTAGTAAATGCACACAACCAATTCCCTAATTTAAGATCTGTGATGGAGTAGGCAAAAGACCAGAGCGGTATACATGCTGTGAGTGAACGTAACTCAGATAAGTACACTTACACTGAGGCAAAACTGGTGCGACCAGATGAAGAAATAGTCAGTTAGCAGAGCAAGGCAAACATCCACCTGGAGCTTTTATTAGGTGGTGGCATTGTAGTATTCTAAGGGTTAATGTTTTGTAGGATTCTTTTAATTGGAAGTAAAGATTATGTAAAAGTTTTCTTTCTATGGCATTAATCTGTAGATTAATGTTTCCTGTGTTTTAATGACATGTTCCGCAGCAGCAGATGAATGGTATAAAAATGTTTAATTAGAGTCAGCCATAACCTGCTGGCAAGCAATGACCTTACCTTCAACTCAACGTACTGGATAAAGAACTTGCAGTCTTTTTCATTCTTTAGCATAAGTTTTAAGCATAAAAGGCATAAAGTGTATTGTTTTGCATACTCTGCTGAATGTTAACCATAATAACAACATAGTAATATCTGTTTGCTTTAAGCAATTTTCTTTATTTCCTGGCTGGAATTTACCGAGGAGTATGCGTTCGCACGTGTGTGTGTGAAAAGGGAGACAGAGACACAAAGAAGGCTAAAAATTCAGCAGATTTTCTGAGTTTTTGACTGCAGCTTCTGTTTTGTTGCTTGCACCTAGAAGAGAAAATTAGCTAGTCTAGGCTGATTTTAATGTAACCACTGCATTTAAGCAAGGCTTCCACTCACCGCTAACTATTTCCTAAGGCATTTATTAGTTCAGGCATGTATCCCATAAATTATACAGAGGCCACAACACTATGTTTCAGTATATCATCTAGTTGCATACACATTTTAATCTATCTCTGTTGTACAATGGAAGTTAGGTTTTCTGCTCCCCGTACCTTGTGCTCTCCTGTTTCCTATGAAAGTTTCCTCTCACGCTGCAGCACAGAAGGGAACAAAATCTGTCTGCCATTATATGCTGATACAATTAAATGCACGAGCTGGCCAGCATTTACATGGCTTGGCCGCAAGTCAGAAGGTACCCATAAAAAAAAAAATTTAAAAAAAAAAAATCTGCGTGTGCATGCATTCATGTATGCATATGTATAAAATATAACTGGGACATGCCAATTATTTTTCTCTTGGTTTTAAAATGGATTCCACTCTCTTATCGCTGCCAAAATAAAACAAAATAAACCAAGTGTTTCTTTCAATACATCTTGCAGTCTTTATCAGCTCAATAAACATACACTGGAAAACCAAAGAGAAACTATTGGTGTTCTTTAGCAGAGAGAGTGAAACAAAACCAGACATTGTGAGAGTTTATGAGAGCATGTAAAAAGATCATTTCCTGAAAAAGTCCCTAGCTATAACTGGAAGATCAAAATGTCCTGATTGGGAGATTGTGTTAGTCACAAAATATGATATACACGTTGCATTTTGGAACTATCGTCTACTTAACACTTACTGTTGCTGGACTGGGAAAAAATAACACATATGTTGCTACCTTTATTGAATGTAGCAATAATAGTGAAAAGCGTAGAGGAGGTGGAGGGGAGAAGAGAGTGGATGCTCGAAGGAGCCAGCATTGTGCTGAGAGGACATGCTGCAGTGTGAGCGAAATTCCCTTCCAGTAACCTCTGGATCGACTCAGCCCCACTGCCTATGAACTGCTGGCTCGCTGACAGAAAAATAAGCCATGCAACCTTCTACTTACATAAAGAATAAAACCAGTTCAGCCCCTGTCAGTACATACTGTTTTGCTCTACTGCCCTGATGCATCAGATGCTTTTATTTTCCAGTTACTAAACTTGGAAACGAGGTCTGGTACAGCTTCCAGGTTATTTGCCAGGACTGTCAGAACTATCTTGCAGATGCTCAAGATGCAGATACATATTTCAGTGCATATATGATTAACCCAGGTATAATATCATCTCCTCAGCACACATGGAAACACTAAGTATATAATAATGAGTATGACAGGTTGAAAATCATATATCAAAGCTGTTGGGTTTTTTTTTTTTTTTTTGTTTGGTTGGGTTTTTTTTCTTTCTTTTTTTCATGTAAAACTGCATTTTGTGTTTTACTTGGAAATTCAATTGTCTATGGAAAGAAACGCAAAGGTACCCCAATGAAAAATCTGTCTGAAAGTGTGGATATGATGACTAGTGAAAACCACATTGGATGTTTCATACAGCCCTTTTCCCCTGAGGGCCAAGTCCCAGCCATCTCTCATGAAGCACCACGTGGTTCAACAAGAAAAGGGCTTGTAAGGCATCAAAAGAGAGCTTGCTTGGTCAAGGACCCTAATTTAGAGAGGATAATATGGTGATAAGGCATCTGTACCACAACTGTGGTAATATTTTTTTCATGCTTTTAATTTTTTCTAATAAAAATTAATTTTTCTAAAAAAAATAATTTTTTTAATCAAAAGTTTGGCTAACAAGCATGGATGGAAACCTCTTAGATTTATTAAAAAAAATCTCAGGAAAAAATTAATTTCCTGACATAATAGTAACCAACAAAGCAGAAGTTAATTTGTGTAACAGTTTTAACTGGAAATACTGTTATTTCTGCTCTGGTGCCTATGAATGTGATGGATTCTTACTGTGAGGAAGAGAGAAACTAGAGGGAATATAGGAGCTGCCACAGTAAATCAGACCCAAAGTCTGTCATTTACAGATGCTGGTGTTTGGTGGTAGTCCACAAAGAAATGTGTAATACTAAGTGAGTAAAAGGATCATGAGCTACATCAGGTGTGATGCTGATAAAAGCTAAACATTTTTAACAGTAATTTCAACTCTATATTTTTGATGTTCATGTATATTGCATAACTTTTTATTTTCAGTTTTTATCTGCACAGCTTCCTGTGGCACTAGTGTCTATAATTACGTCTTGATGGTGGAAACATTTTCTAGTTTGGTTTTCCGTAATTTTTTGTTTCAGTTATTGTCTCAAATTTATCATACTTGTATTGTTGCTCTTTGGTATCATCCACTGCTGTTTTGTATGATAGATTCTCAGGGGCCCTGTCCACCTTGGATGCCATTTCCTAAATCTTTATCTGCATCTATTTGCAAGCAGGCTCATAAAATCTTCCCTTCTTATGAAGAGGAGAGTGAGGGTGAGAAGAGAGTGCAACTCAGCCAAATGCACTCTGTCCTCTTGGGACGTAAAGGGCACTAAAAGAAGCTGTGACTGGCTGGCACAGGGTGTGGCGGTCTTCCTCAGCCAACCCTGGTAAAAGCATCGTTGTCCCATTTTTACTTGGAAGACAGAAATATGCTAAATTACAGGAGACTTGAAAATTATTTTGTCAGAGATGCATGCAAGCATACTGCTTTTTCACTTGTAGTTTTGAGAGGATGGTAGAAGTGCTGATGTTTTATCCTTGTGTAATCTCAATCCTACATTTACGGAAGACCCCATTATTAAGCAGTAGAACACAGGTTATAAAAGATTGTTTTTAATGTAAAAAACATCTTGAGGAATGTTCTTAGTGATCTATTGCTCACTCACAGTTACTCAAAGTGCAATTCTAAATAGCAGAGTATATCTCCTTTTCTTCACTTGCATTCAGTACTGTATATTTTCACTTTCATGCCTTGTTTCCATTAATTTGACCGAGATGCTCATTAATCTGGTATTCCTATTATCAGCATACTTTGAAAGAGACCAGATTTCCACCAGAAATTCTGATGTATATGTAAATCTTCTCCCAGTTAGGAAAAGAAAAAAAACCCCAAAACCACTTTGGTGTCTATAGGTCAACGAAACGTTCCATAAAACAAGGTTTTGTGTAGTTGAGACAAATGAAAAACTTTTTCATTAATCCATTTAAGAGATAGTGGATTTTTTTAATCAACATCCTTTTGAATCGGATCTATGACTTAATGCCTTTCTTGAAAGTTTAGCACTAAGGAAGACAGTATATCTCTGTGGTAACTGAGGAGTGGCTGCAGACTACTTCAGAGATGATTTGTCTCCATCACTGAAATGTCCACCTCTGCTTCCACCATAGTACCCTCTGTGGGAGGAGGGTAGAAAAAACTTAATACTGGAACTTCTTAATACTGGATCTTCTGCTCCCGTATTATTTCAGAGTTTCTTCATTGTAGAAAGTACAGAATAAGAGTTAGGTTTGTGGGGCTCCGGGAAGGTATTACACATATGCCTTTCACTTCCCAATTATCCTCCAGAACCCATACTGCTCCCTCTCGGCCAGTGCCTGTGGGACACTGGGGTCAGGGTGGCTGTGGTCATGGCATTGTCACAGAACACCTGCGTATTTGCTCCTCAGCACAAGATGCGCCCCGAGTCCTGGTGGTAGAGTCTTGGGTACTGGATTTGCTCCAGGTTACTGCCAGAGGTGCAGATGCAGTCAGCAAAGACGGCTTTTGATGTGCTTTCTTGTGTGTAATTTTGTAAAAGCTTTGTCATGGTTTAAATATAGAAGGGATCTTTTAAACTGTATAACATGGGACTAAATTCAGTGCAGGGTCTTCATGTCTCTGTGTTGGAGATTGTTTTCCATGCCGCATAAAAATTCTAGTAGTTGACAAAAGAAGTCCCAAAAGAAGTCCCCAAAAGAGCCTGACACATACGCTTGTATGGTGGCTTTCTGGTAGAGCAAGGGTGTCCTGGGCTCAGCAGGGTGTTGCTGAGAGTGTTGATGGTGTCTGATAGTTTTGGCATTGCTTGGTAAAATGCATATTTAGAATTACAAGGGGAAATGATACTCCACATGCTACATGTCTGCTATCCTGTGCACAATGCTTATAGTAAATTACTCTGAGTAAATTGCCCACGCCTTTGCTCTATCCACACAATGAACAAGAAAGTTAAAGGCAAGTCACAGCTTTCTCTATGCTCTGTCCCTTAATCCTGAGGAGGGTTTGCCAACTTAGGATCTATTTTGTCTGTAGCTGTACATTTAAGGTCCTTGAGTATGGATGATAAGGCACTTATAGGAATCTTTGCATGCCAGAACGCATAGAGGACCTGCAGTACTGAGGTATTGTAGAAAAAATGTTGTGAGACTTTGAAAAATAGCCAGTATTTTCTGCAACTATTGAATTCCTTTATGTTTTCAAATGTCAAAAGTAATTTTTAAAATATATCATGATAGCCAATATTTTCGTAATGGTTTTCCAAATAATTATACATTTCATTATTTTAAAGTTGAGGGGTTTTGTAAAACAAGTCCTAAATTTATTTTTAATCTGCTTACTTCTGTATTTGTTGAAGCACAGCACACTGACAAATCAACATTTGGCACCTGCACAGTGCATACGCCCGTATGATTATAACTTGGGTACACTTACCATCTAGATGGATAGTTATAAAGACACATACACAGTCTTAGTATTCAAAATGTCTTCCAGGTAATATGCACTTCCAGATGGGTAATTCCAAAAGAAAATTATGTCATCGTCATACTAGAAGGGTATTAATATACTGTCTTTCACTATCAACAAAGAATGTGTTCAATCCAGATGCTTTTACTGGAGGAAGATCTTTTAAAAATGAAAACGTTTTAGATGGAGTTGTTTCTTTTTGGGGTAACTTCTCAGTTTCCATTAAGTGATTGGAAACTAAAGACTATTATTATTATTATTGCTTTTATTTTATTCCTTTGACTGGGAGTCAGGAACGTCATCTGCAGCGATGTGAGTGTTGAAATTGCAAGTGGTGTTTATGGTCAGAGCTTCCTTCATTAGAGCCCTCCGACCTGAAGGGGCAGCCACTCTGGTTGGCTGGTGTACTGAAAACTGAGCATCATCAAAACTATTAAAATTCCTCTTCAATCAGCCAAATGGATGTGTATTCCCACTTCCTCCACACCCCAAATTTCCCTCTCTTTTTTCTGTCAGCAGCACAGCACAGCCACTTCTGCACATAAAACTATTCAAATTAATAATAAAACACACCTCAGTTGAGGTTTTCTCCCTAGTACAGCATTTTCTAGCACAGTGTTTCTCTTTAGTAGCTCATTTGACACTGGACGCCTGACCTCTGCTACCATAATAGCTGTTAATGGAAACTTCACCTCATGCAACGATAAGATGGATTTTTGGCAGCTGTGAGAGATTATGAAGAGTAAGAACAATCTTAGCTGGAATCAGAAGAAAAGAAAGCATCTGTACCTTGAGAAACACTCAGCTGGTTTTCATTACACACCAAGCCTATATTTATTATAAAGACTAGCCAAGAGACAGAAATTGATAGGTCTCTGCACTATCAAGGAGGAGCAAGGAGGTTAGTGTCGGCTTGATAAATTCTTCCTTTCTTCTCGATTGTATGAGTACAAGTGACCGGAGCTGTTCAAAACTACTGGGGGTCTGTCTCACAGACCATCTTTCGAGAACGTTCTTCATCATGGTTTTTTTTCAGTGTTGCTCCCTTGTCTCTAGCTGTCTTTCCCTTCTAAAATGGCAAGCAAAGGTGGTGAGGCAAAACAAGGGGAAAAAAAGTTACTTGTTTCTTTTTACAGCAATTACCTTAGACATCAAATAAATTAATCATTTATTTAAAGTATTTATGACTAGAAACCTTTTTCCTAAACATGTGTAAATGGTGAGAAACATCTCAGGCAACAGAGAAGAAGAGTTAAAATTCAGACTTTGAAAACTCAGTCATTAAAAGTGAAAACCAGAAAGACACTGTTGCAGAGAGCCTTCAGTAAAAAAAAAAAAAAAAAAAAAAAAAAGATGAGGAAAAATGTCAATGATAATGATAAAAAAAGATATTCTATTTTTTGTCTTCTATCCAAGCCTGGAAAATGCCAGAGATTGAGCTGAGCTGTCACTGAAGATTGGAAGACAACAGCTACCAACCACAAAATGTTTGGATGTGTCACCAAAGGCACTGTAAAAGGAGCCAAGTGAGTCAAGTACACAGAATGCTGTGGCAGAGAACTTTGATTTAGTTATAACTGAGTAAACATGGGAATATAACGCTGTAAACAAGTGTGGAGTTTGGCCATAGGTCCTTTACATCTGAAGGGAAAATTAAATTACACAAGGCCCTTCAGAATCCTTTTCTTCCCCCTTGAATTTAACTTGTAAATTAAAAGGGTGGGAGACAGGAGTTGTCTTTTTAGCCCTTCAAAAAAGGATGGGAGTTGAGAGTGTTTTAGAGGCTTCCGCTGTACTTGTTTGGTCTGTTGCAGCTGCTCCTGGAGAGGCTTGTTTCCTTGAGACAGTGGGAGACATTGTAGTAGTCTTTTCTACAGTCCTCTGCAATAATCTGTAAAGAAAGCATGGCACGCAACACGCCTGCCACCGGTACAGCCCTCTATTTTTTTAACTGCTGCTGAGGTTTTTGAACTCTGTGCTCTAGTTTGGTGGAATTTAAATTGTTTAGAAATCAATATTGCTATCATTGCTAGAGGTGCCAAAATTCGATTCAAAAGTTCAGTGGTGGTTGAAGACCAGCATGCCCTTCAAGTGCCAAATGATGGTGAGTTAAGTATGGAACCTCGTCCATAGGAAACAACGCAGCGTATGTAAGCAGGATGTAAGGCTGGGACAGAATTTTCTCCTCTACAACTGCAATTGAGTTTCTTTCTCCTCTCTAGGCATATTTATGTATAGGGAGTATTAACTCCTGAGCTGAATTAATTCCACCTGTCTTCTACCTGCATAGTTCCATGACCAGCTACCAAAGTTGAGAAATTTACCCTTGTGCTCCTATACAAGGATTTAAACCTGAAAACTTTATTTGATGAATGGATCCATGTGAAAAACATTGCAAAGCACCTAACCTGATTTCATAGACTATTTTAGTCATATTCCACAAAGGTGTTTGTGTAAAATGAGCATTGAGTGCAGTAAAAGGTGACTCTAAATAGGCAGGTTTCAAATCAGTGTGATGGTTTTCCTTTACAATTTCTTTGATGTTTTCTCAAGAAGTGGTTACTATAAGTGATAAACAATTTAGACACAGATCTGCAAAAGCACCCAATTCCTATTAAGATGTCTTACTCCCTCGGATCCATCTTTGATGATCTGGACCCTTGGCTCCTGAGGTTTTCTGGCGACAACCTCGTCAGACTTTTCAGGCAGAGATATATGGAGGAAGTTACATCTACTGGAGCTGGAGCTACTTCAGAGAAGTAGCTGTACAAGGGATGACTGCTGGCACTGTGTTTAAAATCTCTAAAAAGAAGGAAATTCTTCAGAGACTTCAAAGATATGTGTTTTTTTTAAATGGGCCTCCATTTTGCTCTTTTGCACCCTTCTAAATTGCGGTTGGAATTTGAAGGGAGTACTTTTGTTTTCCGGTCTATGAAAGCAGTTGGTGTATTTTTAGAATACAAGATAAAAAGCTTTACTGGGGTTTTTAAAGAAGTATGTCCCGCTGGATCAGCTGTGGAGTAAAACTGTTGTGCTGCAATTGGACTGAAAGCATTTATGGAATAGTCATTATTCCGTTGGTAAAAGGAACCTTACATTTTATGTCAAAGTATCGCTCTGTTCTATAAATTCTACTGGAAAACTTTGTTGAGCAGTTATTTGTATATCACAATATAAGAAATAGTGTAGTGTGAGGTTGTAGCATAAGAAAAAAAATATCACCCAGGAAATGCAGCCCTGTAAAACATGAGGCTGTAAATGGGATTTAAGAACTATATTTACTTCATAAGGATGAATCCTATCCTACAAGTAGAGCACCATGTAATTACTTTAGTTTGTAGTGCATTTCACATATTTTTAACCACCTAAGCTGGGATATTTTGTTTAAGGTATTTATCAAAGACCTTTTTAGAGGCTGTATTGTCTTCAGAAAACATTTTAAAAAGGGATGGACTGCCATTGGAGGTTCCTTGTCCCTTCCTGCCTTCCCCCCAGCCTTCCCTGAAAAAGTCTAGACCTGGAAGCAGTCAGAAAGCTAAACCCATCCTTAAACACAGAGGCAGGGGGACTCATTTCTCTTTATATTCATGTGTACAAGAATGAATGGCGCAAAATAATAAAAAAAACCCCACCTCATCTATTTGCATGATGAGCTCCTTATCTCTGGATAAATCTTTATGAACCTTTTCTATATGCCCAAGAATCCCTGATGGCCCTATGGGTCTAATTTTTGGTCTGATTTGAATTGCCAGGGTGTGAGATCAGACATAATGAAAGCTACAGAGTGGTTCATTATTTGTTATTTTTGGCTGCTAGTGATGAAAATTTCTCTGAGCAGGTCTGTGTCATGATATGGCAATACATGTGTCAATGTCTTGAACAGAATCTAGGAGCAAGACCAAACACCTCTGTACCACAATTATTTCAGCATATATTGGCTTTTACTTTTTCTTTCTCTCAAATGCAGCTGCAAGTTTTTGTCCCAGCTAAGATCTGGCGAAACCTAGAGACATTAAATTAAAAAAACCCAACAGGATATTTTCCAAGGAACAGAAGCAGTTGGATTATACAAATGAGACGTTCCACTAAATGAAAGCAGGAAATGTTTAAAATCAAATTTTCCATTTAGCAAGAGCAACGTAATTGTAGACCTGATAAAAAATTCTGTTAAGTAGCTTTGGAAATGGCTGTAAACAGCTTTTGGAAAGAAGTGAGAAAGTGGTGTCATTTGGCAGGGACAATCCTGTTAATAAGAGAATTTCTACAATACTGTATACATTTTCCTGCTCCTGTCCTTCCCTTTCCTGTTTTACTACAGTTCATACTTGGGCAATATAACTTGCAAGAGCATTGTTTCTCTTGAGCTTTTTATTTCATTACAGCTGAAGCTTATCAATGGAAGCAAAGGGTGCCGGGAAAGGTGCGAAGTCGTGAAAGTCAGGGTAAATGAACTCTTGACATTTCCTTTGGTGTATTACAAACATTAGGATATTTGGGTATGTCACTGCTAGGGCCGATGTAGTACCTTTTGAAGTAGCAGCCCTGTGCCTTGTTCCAAAGAGGTTATGTCTGACCCATGGCACCCAGGCTGCTTTCTTTAATTTCCTCACATTTTGTTCATTAGTGACAAGCCCAGCAGAGACAAAGGGTGTAGGTGCACATCCTGGACTTGGGTTAAGATAAGACCACCGCCAACCCTTCATGGCACCCTTCACAATGGTCCGGATCCCTGGGGAGAAAGCCTGGGTGAGAAGGGAGCACAGGGTTCCTGGCCCAAGTAATCATTGATCCAAGACAGCAGGGTGCATGGGCCAGCTGAATGTGATGTGTTTACTCCCAGAGCTTTATCCCACCACTGGAATTCAGGAAATTGAGATGGTGGGTGTAGTGCTTTATATGATAGAGCACCACACTCCAGGTGCCCCACCAACTCTGCTGGCTGGCGTACTGTCTTCCTGCTGTCCCCTTATTTATCCATGCTCCACATTATCATTTCTGTTTCTGTTTTATAGGCACATTTCTCACACCGCTGTGGGCAGTGTACTTCTCTGCTTCAGCAAGTCACCCGATGTACCAACGTAACGGTACTGTGAGTTACCCCCCCCCAAACGCAGTGCAACTGAGCTGAGAATCACACCATGTGTATTTACTGATGGTGTATGCTAGCATAAAGGTATGGTCAAGAAAAGCTGCAGATCTCACTTGCTAGGCGGTGTTATATATGAGTATGTGGTATCAATAAGAAACTACTGTGTTACAGTAGTGAAGAAGCAGTGACAGCAGCTGTGACATTATTTGTAGAAATATGCTTGTGCCCTGTGTTCCTGTTGGCTATACGAATGGAGGAATTTGTAAAAAAGTGTCTAGATCATTCTCTTTATATATCTAATCTATAGTAAATATTTGTAGCTGCAGTTTAAAGTTTACATTCTTTGAATATACAGCATGCTGCTTATTGTAAATATTAGATACTAAGAGAAGAGCTTTGTAAAAGTTAGAATATCGCTTCGTATTTGAAGTGTTCTCAACCAGAAACAAGCATACTTTACCTTATGTATGATTTCCAAGATTTCTTGCATGTCAAATGACTTTGTGCTGGGGTTCTTAATCCATGCATTTGATGTAACATAAGCCCATTATTTAATGCTAAATAACATAAATCACCATTCACTTTGTAAAAGAGTTACATTCTAAACCAGCTGTTCAGCAGTAAAATGAGCTTTAGCTGAGTTTAGAAAGTGGCAAGTTTTTTTTCTAATAGTTGTGGTGGGGCAAAGGGGAACTAATTGTTTGAAGAACTGGTTATCAACCAGCACTGATTTCGATAAGCTGGGTATTGTAAGGATAAAACTCCTACAACTTTTATCCTAAGAATGCCTCTGTATTTAAACAGCAGAATAAACTGTATATAGATGGAAATAAAACAAACCTAGATTAGATTACTAGTTTAGTAATCTTCCCAAATAAAAATACAGAATTGGAAGAATAGTTAAGAAACATCACAGTAACAAATGCAAGAAACAAACAGGGCATGAATTAACGATGCAGAGTCAACGGCTCACAGATAATAAATATCTAGTTTAGGAAACAGAAAACCACACAGATTTCTGATAACTAATGCCTTTTGTAATATCTGCCAAAATGTCCGTCTGGCAAGGCTGTCTAAAGGCAAAGTAATAATTGAGCTAGATCTTGAGTATAATTTGAATGCGCTAAGTAAAAGCGTGATATCTTTTCACGAGACTTGAAATGCTTTCACAATTCGAGCGACAGAGAGTGTGTTGGGAAAATAAGAGGAGCCTTGAAGAAGGCACATCTTCAGCTGTGTAAGTAGACGTGGCTCCCTGACGCTTCAGCAGATCTGCTCTCATTCATTCTAGCTGAAAATCTGAGCCCTGGCACTTTCAAACTTTCTTACAGAGAGTTATTTGAGTAGAAAACAGGGTTAATGATTGTGAAGTATTTGAAGAGAATGAGGAAAAAAAAATAATGTATTGCTAATAAATCTCACGCATGATGCAGGGTTAGAGCAGCACTGTTGTGACAGTGCTGTACATCAAGGATGATTCCCCCCAGCCTCGGTGGAACTGAGTTACCTCAGGGTAAAAGAAAAAAGAGATACCGATACATTATGGATTTTAATTTTATTAAGCTATGTAAACAACACTAGCCCACTGGGCCATGGTATACCAATGGTTTTTGGTTTCCATTTTCTTGCTTCTTAAATAGAGTAAGAAAATCCTTCTCCAAATTGAGTAACTAATTGCTTTGTGGAAGACAGAGATCCTTACGGTTGCCTTCATCACATCATGGCTGTCAAGAGGATTTCTGAGGATTAAAAACTTGTAAGCAGCTTTCAAAAATAAATACAAATTGTGATTTAGATCGGTAGCAACCAAATAAAAGTTTGAAGTAATATCTCTGAACATACATTAATTATTAGAATACACACAAGATAAAAAAAAAAAAGATTTTCCATTTAAAAAACCCCCAAAACCTAATACAGTGAGTGGTCTATTTGTAATACCTTTAACATCTGCTTTTTTCTAAGAAATTAGTTTTGATAATGGTGAAGGTGAAAACAGATTACAGTATGAGTGTTGAGTACTGGGAAAGATAATCTGAGATTTTATATGCACTTTTACTTTAACAAAAGGACTTGTACTGTATTATTTCTAGTAATAAGTCTATTTTTTGTGCTTCGGTGAACTGCTGGAGAGAGCGCCACAGAGAGAGTGCTGCATGTGTGTCACTGAATACAGCCTTTTTTTAAAAAAGGTTAGTATGGATTTAACTGAAAAATAAAGCCATGCTTTGTCTACTTTTGGGAGATAATAGCACAATTACCTGAGCCTTGCAGCTGGCGGACATTTCCCATGCAAATTTGAAGAACTCTTATAGTGCTTAATGAAGATTTTGTGCTCTGATCAATTATCTTCAGGAAATAGCCATGCAGTAATTGGCAGGCTAAAAGGGAGTTAATTAGGGAGTCTTTGTGGGACAGCAAGCATCCTTGGTGGGCAAAGTTAAGGCAGTGGCATATTTTCTTTGAAGAACACCATTACAAATTTGATCTCGCCTTACACTGTTTTTAACATGAGAAAAAATATGAAGGTACACATATGAAAAAGAATAAATTACATATAGCCACACTTTTAGCCCCCAAAAGGTCTAATGATTCTGTTGTGGGAGGAGCAGACAGAGTCCTCTCTAATCCATGGAAGTGTACACATCGTGCTGGACATGGTAGAGAAATTAAAAAATAATCAAAAAGGGAGCAGTGCATTTCCAGTAGATTTTAATTTCATTATAGTTTATTGACTGCTGGAGTTTCTCCCATGCAATTCTTCACTGAATGTAATGTTTTACAAGCAAGTTTGATTTGTCTCTGTATTAAAAGCCACTGTTTAAAACCTTCAGTAATCTCTCTTTGACCATTTCATAGCTTCGGATGATTAATTGTGACATATGTGATGGAATGAAACAAAATAGAAAAATAGTGCCAAAATTTAGCCTGTATTCAGCTTAAACAAGTTACACTGAAAAATAAATAGGATTTAGTATTAAAAGGCTGATGTGGGTTTAATTTGCTGATTTCATGATGAGGAAGTATTTGTACAAGTCTTTTTGCTTTTATAATGAAGTATCAAATTGGCAGTATTCCAGGCCACTTTCCATAATACATGAAGCTGATTGTGCTGCTAAAGCACTTACTCTAATTTGTAGAAAAGAGGAGCAATAAAAACTCCACCTAAAAATCAGAAGGGGGTGGGGGGGGAGGCACTCAAAATATAATTAAAATAAAGAACTTTTTCATTTTGGATGATGAAAAGATGCCCATTTTCTGGAAGACCACCAGGAAATGTTGAATTACTTTCTTTTAATTTACTTCTGAGAAGTAAAATCAAAATTGCGGCAGGGTATTTACTTAGAGTAAAACAAATATAACACTGATCTTTACAGTAAATAGATAAAGAATCAGTTAAGGATTCTGTATAGCTACTGCTTGTTATGTTAAATTCCTAACTCGGGTACATTAATGCAACGTCATCAAGCAGAAAAAACCCCCATAATCCTGCAAAAGCATACGCCTCACTGAAATTATCAGAAAGCCACATGTAAATAGTTGTGTGATGTGGATTTGTGAGAGAGTTGGTCCTCCTGGGCAGCTAGGCAAATCCGCTAGTAGTAGAGTAAATAACAAACACTTTGCCTATGCTGTGAAATGCAGTTCTGACACATTCTGGGGAACTCTAACATGGGATTTCTTATTAAAAAAGGGTTTATGTTTTGGAAAGTAGCTTGGATCTTACAAGGTGGCAGAGAGTACCTTATTTATTTCTTTCCCAGATGAATGACAGAGTTAGTGGCTGAAGAGAAAGCAAAGATGGCTGGGGATTCATAAGCCCACTTCACCTATTCACCAGCCAAAGCAACTGGCTGGGAGCCCCCAGCGTGTTAATTAAAAGCTAACTCTAACAAAGGGCTTTGGAGCTGTGTAAGGAGCTGCTGGGTGCGCAGGGTGTCCTTGCAGGGGGGCTCTCGGTGCAGTGATCGGCCAGAGCCGGGGCCTGAGAGTGTGCTCTAAAGAAAGCATGCCAGGACCTGAGAGCTGTAGCACTCTGTCCAATTGGTGAGATGCTGCGTAATTAGGCGTACATCCCTGTGGTTTCTTCTTGGATGCCTGGACTACGTGAAGGTATTTCAGTTCACTTACAAAGACCCTGAGTCTTTCCCTTAAGGTTTAGACACCTAGAACTCTGTCATAAGTTAGAATTCTGTCAAACGTGGCATGTAATGATAGAATGAGGGGTAATGGCCTTAAGCTGAAGGAGGGGAGATTTAGATTAGATGTTAGAAAGAAATTCTTCCCTGTGAGGGTGGTGAGGCACTGGAACAAGTTGCCCAGAGAGCTGTGGAGGCCCCATCCCTGGCAGTGTCCAAGGCCAGGTTGGATGAGGCTTTGGGCAACCTGGGCTAGTGGAGGGTGTCCCTGCCCATGGCAGGGGGGTTGGAACAAGATGAGCTTTAAGGTCCCTTCCAACCCTAACCATTCTGTGATTCTATGATTTAATTTTCAAAGAGCAGACTCCCTACTGGTCCCCATTTTTTATTTGAGCATAGAAGGGTATGCATCTGTGTGCAAGTGCCTTCAACAGGGAGCATAGTCTGCAGCATCCACCATAGGTTGTGGCATCCACTTTGGGATGGGAAGGTTGTGTTCCTATTCCTGTTCTGAAGCCTGTTTCTGAGTTTACTCATCCAGCTGGTTTTACATAGGATATAAAAATAAGCTTTGAGTTGATGCCAGGTCTTCCCCATCCCAGCTGTATGCTTTCCTTTTCTCAGTGCTTTGCTACAACAGAGTAAATCAACAGGAGCACCCAGAGATACCTCCTTGCATCCTTCACCTTTGCCCTGTCACTCCCTTCCTTCTATCCTGAGCCTCCAATCGCTCTGAAATTGCGAGCTGAGACATCCCCCTTCCCAGGCCATGACATAACACTTGCAGTGTAGCAGCATCAGCAGCAAGAAATTTTAATTGTGGATGGTCGTATCCTGTCATTATTCTATGAAAAATGTCTTTTGACATTCATATCTAGTCATAAAGGTCAACGTACAGAGCTTGGACAGATGTCAAGCTTTTACAGTGCTTTCTGGTGAAACATGGCTGAGTGGTGAGTTTAGACATTTTCAGTGCTAGATGAGAGCCAAATTTGTATGTTTTGCTGTTGTTTTCATTTTTTTTTTCTTTTTTTAAATCTCAGTGTTTGTATGCTGGTGGCCTAATTCTGCTCTGACGACCCAGTTATTTTGCTGAGCATAACTGTAAGTAATTCAGTCCCTCTTCCCATAAAAGGGAGTAAGGAGCAAGAAATTGTTATCTCTTACTCTGGGCTATAATTAGAGACAATTGAATTGCAGATGAGCAATCTCTTTTGAAAATCCTTCCTTTAGAGTTCTAGAAGGTTATTTTAGATATTAGCTCACGTGGAATTTGGATACAAGGATAAAAATACTGTTTAATAAATCTACTGGTAATAATGCAAATATATATTGATATATAAAAAATTCCAAAAAAACTTTTAGAAGTTTTTGGAAAAACTATTTGAATGTTTTCTGTTTTCATCTTTTTTTCTTCTGCCCCCACCCCCCCCGAAAAGTAAGATATGGGAAAATAAATTCATTCCGTTCAAGTTTAGAAGATGCCTTTTCAAAATTCAAAGTAGCTAAAATACCTTAAAAATCAAGAAATGCCTGTGTGATTTTCAAATTTGGTAAATAGTCTTTTTTTTCCTGTGAAAAAACAAACAAAACCGGACTTAAGTTTTTGTATAACTCTCCTGTTTAATGTAGTGAAGTGATCTTCCCCCAAAACAGGTAAATGAAAGTGAAAGATCCATCTACCACTGAATAGTTTGTTAAGAGAAGGTACACCTGAAAGCATTTGCATCCTAAGGAAGCCTTGGAACTGTAGGGATATCAGATGGGCAGGTCTTTTTTTCCTCAAAGCAGCACAAAACCCTCTTGTGCACTCCTGTGTCCCACAATATTTTGGCTCTAATTGCCAAAGGCTGAAAGAAGAAAATGTCATTTGCTTGATAACCGCTGCCACTGAAGAGAAGTCCAGTGGTTTATGGAGTAACAACCAACTGCAAGAAAGGCAACACTACGCCTTGTTATAGCAGCCCAAGCTTAGGGCTGTAGTGATCTAACAATAATCTGTTAATCAATAAGCTGTATAGCGTTACTGACAGTATATTGAGGAGCTGGAACCAACACAGTGAATGACTTTGATGTCAAAGACTAACTGGATTTCTTTCCTCATACAGTGTTAAGCTAATCTTCAGTTGCTATAACGTTTACATATCTCTTCCTAAAGTTTAGTTTACTGATTCAGTTTCCAAAGTCAAACTTAAATTTTTGTATCTATTCCTACCTCTTGCTTTTATAAAGCATAATATAGCCTGCAGAAAAATATTTTGTGGCATGCATACGTACCCTTTTCTAATGCAATTAGTCCCATTTCATGAGCTGTAAACTTTAATCATACAAGGAGTTATATCCTGCAGCTGTAAAATAACTTCAGGAATAGGCTTTGGTGCTGCATCAAATAAGGATGAGCTAAATCAAAATAAAGAACAAAGCACATGCCAAAATGTTTTTTTCCTGACTGGAAGGCTGATAAGAATTGTAAAGATTAAAAAAACACCACCACCAAAGAAATAAAAACCAGAAAATGACAGTAACTTTGCCTTGGACAAAAACTGAGAGCCAGGGGAAACAAAGTTTATTATTACCATGTTATTGGTCTCTCCATCCGTCTGTGACCCGTTTGGCAGTTTCAAGAACATTTTAAAGTGGTAGAAAGTTCTCAGAAAAAAAATTTCTTTTCCAAATAGGTAAAAATTGGTGGCTAGATAAAGGAAAGAACTTCAAGTTAGTGCCCCCTGCCTTTTCTTCTTCCTCCTTCCTAAAGTCTGAGCTCAGCAGCTATCATGTCTGACTTGGGCTGATCAGTCTGAATGCCGTATTAGCCAGCTGACTAGTATAAATTAACTTGGGTCCAGTTTTTAATTAATAAAGAGAACAATCTGTGGGTATGGAAAGGATAAAATTAGAAAATGGGGGGAAAACTAGAAGTACTGTGGAAAAAATGAGCTGAGTGAGAACATGGGGTCAAGTGCTGAAGACTATTACACACAAAAGCACAGTAAATCAGGGCTCATTTTGGAATTACTTTCTTTATTATGGAAATGTGAACTTATGACATTTTATGTGAAATTCCAATATTTATAGACATTTACTTACATAAATAAACTTGGTCACACATACCCATGTATTTAACATACTTTTAACATGTAGTTAACATTACTCTGCAGCACAGGTTACTATGTGCATGACAATAACATGGAGATTTTTAATTCCAGAGTTTCCTGTCATATGCCAACCTGACCCCAGCAAGGAGAGTGAGCTGTCAAACCATAAAAATAAAGGTTAGTGTGATTTTTTTCCCCATACGTCACGCGTTGCCCTATGAGGACAAGCCTTTTCCCTTTCCATGTCCCGATGCCCCAGTTGGTGTTTGGTGCTGCCTTCCCCCATCCCCTCCACGGCTCTCCTCCCTGTTTCTGTGCTCGCAGCTTCCTCGCGCCTCCAGCAGCCAGCACAGCTCTCTACGCTGAACTGATTTATCAACCTGTCAGGAGTGAAGGGCGAAGGGAAGAGTGTGTGGGAGATGGGGTGGTGGGATGGAGAAGAGGGTCCTATGGAGAGGGCTGAGAGGGAGGGAATCTGCCATAGCTCTTGCCTACTGTCTGGAGCCAGATGCTTTATGCCTTAACTTGTACGTTATCTGAGGGTTATCTGCATACTATTCTTTCAGGGGATGCTGGTTTATCTGAGGGTGGATGATATATGGAAGACAGGGTAATTCATCTTGTATCGGTTACAAGCAGTCCAAATACTTACTGCAGAAGATCAGACTAGAAGATAATCATAGTTTAGGTCCTTCCAGTGTTCAAATCTATTATGTGTTGTGTTCCGTGCCTTTTTAGCTGGAAGATGATAATTTATAACATTTAGAAGCTCTCTTATGTTTTGCCATTGGCTGCCTGTGACCTTTAGCATATGTCAAGCATATGGTGAATTTCTGAATTCTTAAGTTGTAGCAGCAAGGTGTTGTATTCCTATTATTTAGTTGTTTTTAACTCCCAGTTTTGGCATGAGACCACTGTAGACGGGTCATTTTCTATTCATTTAACTTATTAAGAAAAATAAATCTTTCCTTGTTGATTTGTTGATGTATTCACTTTGTTTCTGCAGCAGCAGCAATAGATCTGGTAACAATAAGACAGTTGAAAGCAGGAAACATTATTTCCTACTCAAAGAGAGGACAAATCCCTCACATTTCTAAGTAATCTGATATAACAAGGCTTGTAAAATACTTACTTTACACATACAATCATTGCAATGTAAAAACTTCATATTATTTTCTCTTTCACACAGTGTGCTGTACTAGACCATTATTTCCAAATGTTTCCACTAACGTTGGGTGACATCCTTTGGGTGACTGTTTGAGGTCTATCAAACCTGGCTGTGAGACTGTTCTTTAGCACTTTATTTGGAACTGTAAATATTCAACTCTGAGAGCAGGCTCTGGGAGACCCAAGGCAGGCACTCAGCAATGAGGCATTGAAGGTTAGGAGATGTAGAAAAAACAAAGAAAAATGGAAAAAAAAAAAAAAAGACTTAAGAATTTCAGGGGGGTCAAACAAACAGTGACCCTCTGGTCTTTTTTTAATGTATAACTTCTCCATTGATTCACCTAACCTAACTATTCCTCATCATTTTTCTCCTTATGTTCTGTGGCTGTTGATGACCTGTTAATTTATTCCTTGTGTTTTTTATGAATTTCATCTGTTGCCAAAAATTGCCCTCAAATGAGGGTAGTCAAATGAGAGCATTTTCACATCGCTCTTAAGCACCCTGCATGTGTTCTGCTTTAAGGAAAAAAAAAAAAAAAAGCAGCTTTATTTTATGAGGGGGTTTTTTAAACCCACAGAGCTGCGAAGCTTACCATAATTTACAGAAAGCTTTATGACTGAGAGTGGGTGGGAGGAGAAAGAAGGAAAAAAAAGTAAGCCAAGGGAAGGTGAGGAGGTCTTTGAATGAAATAAATAAAATGACTCTAAAATGACTCTACTCCAACTCTTCTCTATTAATGCTAGGAGAAGGAGACAGAGAAGTGCTAACAACATATTTCCCTGGTTTCACCAAAGTAAAATTAGAAACAATCTTGGCAGTGGGTGACCACAGAAATTGTCAGGTTGGTTCCCTTCAGTTTTAATATTCTTGTCTATAAATGGAATTAACACCTTTAATTTCATTAAGACATTAAAGTTAAGAATAAGTTTTTGTCACACATCTTCTGATAAAATCTTGAATAAGCAAGAAAAGATTAAAGGGATGTTAATGAGACCAAGAAATGTGTCCTGTGCAGAGAAATATGTGGTTTTTCTAGAAAAACACATAAATAAGTGTGAATAAATGGTGTTGTATTATTGGCCTTTAGAGATGGCTGTATGAGGAGTTGTACTGGTTGTGCTTGATTTGTGCCAGTAAGATACCAGACTGGAATGCCGTTTCAATTTTAATGCTAATTTTACTGTGAGAGAATGTATCCTATCAGCTATCCTCCCAAAAGAAAGCAGCAATTACATTTGAAAGTAGTGGAAATCCTGATAATCAGGGTTAACACAGAAGTATAGAAAACTGTGTTTTCTTCTAAGGAAAATTTTAGGGACTTTTGAAAAAAATATACTTTGCAGTAATTTTTGTCACACTGCACTTATAAATTCAAGTTATCCTCATTGCTATGGGACCCAAATGTGTTGTCGGAGAGGGAAGGAAAAAATGCAAGTTACTTAAAGTAGCTTTTCATGTGTAATAAAGCTTCACATTAATATTGAGCACCTTATGACTAGAAGCAAGAGCTAAAAACTTCAGTGACTTTGTACTTTGTAATCAACCCATGAAGCATCTAAAAATGAAATTATCTGAATTTCCATGGAGTCACATAGGGATCTATAGCAACTCCAACAGCTAGTGCCCTGCTCAAATAGGTAGAAGTCTAATGTGTGGGACATGGGTTTGCATGTTTTAGCCAAATGTGCCCCTAGAAAAGGAGAATTCCTACCACCCTTTCTGGTGGCTAACAGTTTTTGAAGTAATTGCAGCCTGTTGTTCTGGAGGCACAAGAGAGGGATTTTAGTGACTCCAGTGGAATCATTCCAGATGTGGTGGAAATGAGATCACGTTCTGGGCCTCCTTTTATAGCTCTGGTGAGATACAAGATTGCAAAACTTACACAAGAGACTGTGCCAGTTCAAGAAAGCTGCTTTTTTTTTTTTTTTTTTTTTTTCCTTTTCTTTTGTGCAACGAGAAGTTGTTGACTTGGAATTTGCTAATGCCAGGCCATAGACCTTCATCACTTGCGGGGAAACCTGTGCTTCCCTAGTAACTCCCAGTGACACCCTCTCATCCCCCAGTTCACCTCAGGAGGTGCCTCTCCAGCTGTACAATGGGTGACCCAGCATGCTCAGAAGTCAAAGCTGATCCTTTCGGCTATGCACACAACAATGCAGCCTCCAGGCACAAAAATAGAGCGAAAGGAAAAATACTGGTTTTCTTTAGAGGAACCAAGAATAGCTTGATTGACTTGCTGCTGGTTCACCAGCAGTCCATGAACAGCTATGGCTGTTTTCTTTCCCAACATGACACAATTTCTGTACTCTACATTGTCTGTGGAGGTCTATATGTAGTTTTCTTTTTATGACTGGTAGAACATAATTCATTCATTTAACACATTTTTAGCCTAAAATGACATTTTAAAGGTATGTAATAAAACTGATGTGGGCTGGAGCTTTAGTTTATGGGGAAAGGAATTGGTCTATGGGATTGAAAAAGGTGAAAACCTATGGAGTTTAAGTTCTGAAGCCACAAGCAAGGACATTATTATTTATTGGAGGTCATTTTTTTCAACCCAGAAAGCACTAGTTTTCTTTATGAACTGAAAACTACGGTCCATGTTTATTTTATTATGGCCTAAAAAATGCTTTTAAGAAAAGTGCAACACCTCTACTTATCCGCTGTGAGAGCTTTTTTGTTAGATCATAAGGGCCTGATTCTGTCCCATAGCTATGTTGGAAGGACAGGGAACGAAATCTGTGGGACTACTCATGGGGTAGGTTACTCATGGCATAAAGACAGACCTGGGCTCAGAGGTATGTGGCCACCAATAGCAGCAGTCATGGGACAGTTCCAGGAATAATAGTGGCAGCCATTTAAATAAGTGTAAGTGGAAAATTGTCCTCAGTTTTTATAATTTCTGTCCCTCAGATGTCTGCGTTTAATAATCACATTCTAGTATTCTCATTATTAGTCATGAAAATAGTACAACTTTCTGGTCTGTTGAGAATGCAAGTGGGGCAATTACCTAGATAAAGACATCTTGACATTTTGCTGGGACAAACTGCCTTTTGACAGAACAGACAATGCCGGAAATCCTCACTTCTGACAAACCCAAGAAAAAGGTGAGATTTCACCAGTTTCACTAAAATTTTATATATATATATAATTTTTTCCCCTCCAGTTCTGCTGTAATTGACACCAAATGTTCTTGGCAGTGACTGCCTTCCAATTGGTTACTCTACCATGCAAATTGAAAACTACACTTCTCCCAAACTGTGTTTTAGTACGAGGGAAACAGTTTGGAAAACAGCTTTATTTTTATTCTTAAAGGCTGCTGATGCATGTCATTTTAACTTGTAATCACTTTATGAAGAAAAGATATTGTTCCAAAACAGTACAGTGGCAAAACTTTTTCAAAGATGACCGAAGAAAAAGACTATTTTTAACAAATGATACA
Organism: Balearica regulorum gibbericeps; assembly: GCF_011004875.1. Lineage (NCBI taxonomy): Eukaryota > Metazoa > Chordata > Aves > Gruiformes > Gruidae > Balearica > Balearica regulorum. The sequence goes on along the minus strand of NC_046187.1, from coordinate 8,037,844 downwards.
TTACTAGAGCTCTTAACAATGCTGATTACAAGAAAGAGTAAACCACAATGAAAAATGTTATAAATATATAATCCCACCTTAAAAATACATTTGCGACTGGTAATTAAAATCTTGACCTCTGCGATGAAACCGCAGGGAAGGTACCTTCATGGAAATTTAAAGACCTTGACATTTGTCTAGTGTATAACCACATAATCTCCCAGAAGTGCTGAACAGGCATGCCAATGTCTGATTGCATATATCATAGTAAGGCATTTCAACACAGCTAGTCTAGGCCTTGAAAAGAAGAAATAAATCAGTTAAAATGAACAATTTCAATTGTCTTTGTTTTGTTCATTACAATTATTTTGAAAGGCTGAGGCAACATTTAAATGTTAAAAAAAAACAAAACAAAACATCTTAGTTTAGTGTAAAAAGTAAGCAATTCTCTCCCACTGAGAGAGAAGTCGGTGTCTTATCTACTGGGTAAATCAGTGAAAGTAAGTGTGCTATCTTGTCTACACTTAGTGATGGCCGGCTTTGGATATTTTTGTCATTTTTTTGTTTCTCTTCATGTGAGAAAAAAATTGATATGATATTGATAAACAGAAAAAAACCTTTAAGTCTCTTGCGCTGTTGATTACTATATACATAGCTGGAATTAAAGGATATGGCACCTCATATGCCTATGAGATTCCTGTCAGCTGCTTAGATAAACATGCACCTGTCCAAACCTTCATTTCAAATAAGTCATCCTTAGCCATACCTGGACTGTGGCACTCTGGGTACTTATGGTGGGGAACAAACCAATGTTAGCTTTCTTCCTCCTTCTCATATATTGTTTCCATGCAGAGCAGACCAGTTATGAAGGCTGTAGTGTAGGCTTGGAGCGTGTTGGAAATTTGTGAGATCAGGACTTTAATACCCTTTATGTACAGATTAGGCATAGCCCTCGCTTGGAGTTTTCCTTAGAGGGTATGAGTATATCCTTTCTGATAGATTCTTGCTCTTCATCATCTGAAAATATTTTCCAGCATCAGAGGTTCTCAGCAGCATGGTACTTTCATGGTGTACTAAAATACTGTGATTGACAGAAAACAGCTGGAAGACATTTGAAATAATAAGGACTTCCACGATCTGGATGTTCCTTAATTTGCCTAGCACACATGCAGAATTCATTGCCAGAGAGAACTCCTCTGCTAATCGCCAAGACTCCCCATACCAGGTTTAGGAAATATGTTGGAGGATACGCCCAACAAATGGCCATGAGGCACACAGAGGAAATCTGGTCTTACCTGAAGGACCAGGAGAGACAAGAGAGTGCCCCTGATATCCTTCCTGCTTACCTGCTGCACTGAGCACTGCTTGGTAGATGAAAGCATCTAGTCTTTCATTTCTGAGTGAAATTCTCTTTTCTCCAAACACTCTGAGACAACTCTCTGGATTTTTTCTCCCCACTGGTTTGATTGAAACAGATACCTGACGTACTGCAGGAATTTTAGAGTTATGGGATTAGTGGCTACACTGTGTGTTTGTTAATTTTCTGCTTGACTAAATCCATTATTGAACTAGATACATCCCAGATTTTATTCATGTCCTGTGATAATATAGAAAGTTGTTTTCCACGAGGAACTGTATAGTCTCTATAGTTAATTGTGGATAATGTGACCTAGTTATTGGATATTAATGTCATTACTGAACTAGGCTGGCTTTGGTTTCTAGATTAATTCCTAGTTAAACTAATTAGGAGTAGTTTCTCTTCTCACTATCTACCTGGTGATGAGCAAAAATATATGAAAAATACTAAAAGAAGTCTTTGGCATAGACTTTGAAGGCACCATATTCCTTGATCTCCTCTTGGCCTCTTCTCCCACTAGCAAAGCATTTAGGCACAGCCCAGCCTTCTACCACGGTGTGGAAAGCTCCTGGCTATGGATACAGCTGTTACATTAAATAACTCTTCTGTTATGGCATTGAAATCTCAAGTGACATTAGGACAGGAAGAACGCATGGATTGTTTGTATCTAATCAGATGGTTAGGTACACATTTTTCCTTTTTTTTTTTTTTAACCTTGAAACTTCATTTACTTTTTCAACCACATGCTATTTTCACGTATTACTTTACCTTCCTATAGAAAATGTTAATCCTTCTCTTTTCCCACACCTCTGGGCAAAACCACAAGAGTAGTCCTTTAAAATGGCTTTGTGAAACAACAAACTATGTTTTTTTCTTCTAAATCACTATCTCAGTTATGGCAAGTGTCACAAGCTAAGGAGGAATGCAAAGCAGAAGCCTGGAAGTCCTTGGGCATTTCTGCCTTGAAATACAGAAAAACGAAGTCACTGTACAAGATGCTTTTGCAGCTTTGTCGCAGGTTTTTCATGGGTTGGGAAGCTTGTGGTGGCCTTGATGCATCTGAATCGCTATGACTCAAGGTTCACGGAGCAATTAATTGTAGAAATGGCTCTTTACATTTAAGTTCTTGTGGCTTCTGTGGCCATACTGTGGACAGAAAAGACAACTCAACGTACAAAATCTGTGAGATGTTGTAGCAAAACATTTCAGAGGGGGGCCGGGTTGCTTTGGAACAAAACTTGGCCGTCAGTTTCAGTCAACAGTTACATTTTAGTCAACAGTTGTATTTGAATTGTTCTTTTTGGTTTTGAATCCCCAAAGCAATGAAAATTTCCACAGTGAATAAAAAGGACCTGCAGTACTACCATGTTACCTACATAGCTTGCCAAAGTAAAACTAGGCATTTGGTTGAATTACTACTGTTTTTTTTAAAAAACAGGGAATTAACAGTTAGTGCTATTTTCCAAGGAATTAATTTACACGCATTTCTGTAATCACTGAAAAGTTACTAGTGGTGACTGCATTTGATCCAATCGTATTTGAAACTGAGCTATGGAAGTGAAAGATTCAGATATCCGTTGAAACATCTAACCATAATGCATTAGACACACTGTGCTGTAATATGTATATAAATTGATTGGCTCATCTCCATCAAGACTATTACAATAAAAACTTTCAACAGTTCCTTACTTACACAGTTGTAATTTTCGCAAGCTCATCTCAGAAAGTTAGACACCCATTTTATATTGAAAATTAGTCTCTGAAAATCCCGGCTCTGAGACATTAACACAAGTACAGGATTTTTAATATTCTGAAGACACCTGACTTTCAAATTACCTGTCTGGTCATTGCTATAATGCGTCATAAGGATATTTTAAATTTTGTGTCTGGTACTTCTGTTTCACAACATTCAAATTCTTTCTATAATGATTATTAAACTGCAGTGCAGATGAAACAAAATTCTAGAACAAATTTTTATCAGAATAAGAAATCTCATAGAAATCAAAAAAGTGTCACAGGAAGGTATTAATTTTAACATTTTCAATACAAGAAAATTGTATTGACTGTTTTCTTGATTTGTTTCAATGATATAAAGTTTTTCTTATGATATGAAGTTATTTTTTTAATTTTACATTTAATTTTAGGAATAAATCATTATGAACTATTTTACTTGATTAACTTATTAATTTTTTTAAAATTATATGTTTTAATTGTTCCAAGGTAACCTTTCACAATTTGTATTCTATGAAGAATTTTTAATTTTGACAACTTTCTATGCAATGGCAGAGCTAGTTTGATCATGAAATTCCCATTAAGTCTGTGTCTTTCACATTGTTATGAAATCATTAGAAATATTGAATTTATTCAGATGTTCAATGGATCTTCCAAGTATGAGCTTTCATGGGTTAGAGAATCATAGAGGCTGCTTGGCCTTGTTTGGCTTTCAAAACTTGCATTTATAATTCTGATCTTCAGTTTTATTGTTTCTGTATCTTTCCATCATAAATTTGAAGACACACTCTCTACCGTGACCCAGTGAAGCTACTTACAGCTGAGTGATCATCAGGGGTTAACCATGAGATGTCTAACGTGTTAAGTTAATACAAATACTGAGTTCAGTTACGTAACTCTCCATAGTTACTGATGATTTTATTCATTCAAGAAGCATTTCTAAATTCATCACTCAGAAAAAATTATTCTGACTTTTTTTTCCCCCCACAGCACATAGAATTAGTTGCCTTTATCAGGTTTCCTCGAAGAACAGAGCAGAGTGCCCATTTATCAAATTTCCCAGTGAGCCCTTTCGTGCTTTCATTCTTAACAGCTCTTTTGAACATGATGAGCTGCTCAAACGATTAAAACTTCTCAAAACCATCTCATCATCCTTTTCCCATTTCTTTTGCCATGATAGCTATAAAAAAAAAGAGTGAGTAAATAGCAACGGTTTTATGGCTGTAATTACTACCTACCAGGCTGTTCATAATAATTTTGTTGCTTTTATTGCTCCTTTCTTGGGCTTATTGAAGCCACCTTTTTCCCTGCTGTAAGTTCACTTTCTGGCAGATGACAGGAGCTTTCCTGGCACACATTCAGGAGGCCAGAACTTTCTGTTTGTTTCTAATTTCTGCAAAAAAAGTAAATATTTTTAGGGGTTTCTGGGAGTACAGATTTGGGATTAATTTCTTAGAAGGTTTTTTGGGTTTGGGTTTTTTTTAGGCAGGGAGTATTACTATTTCTATCCTGTTCTGCTCTTGGATATTTCAGTTGATGTTAAGGCGTCAACTTGGAAGATAAAAATTAAGCATGTATTTAAGTGCTTTGTTGATTAGAAGCCTCAGTCAACTGCTAGAAGTGTATTCTGCTGGCCTTGTTAGAAAGATTAGTAGAACATATAAAACCACAATTTTTTTTTTAGATTGAAAATTAGGTAAGTATGTTAACAAGCACAGCTTGGTTCTTTTCTTTCTGTTCTAATATTGTCGTTAAGGGCTGGTGAGAGGGAGAAATGGTCAAATTTATAATCTGGACACTAATGCCTTTTAAATACAATAGCTGAACCCTCCAAACTCCAGGCTGATTTTATTAAAGGTCTGTAGCAGGATGTAAAAATCAACACATTAAACTATTCTGGTTTCTGGTGGAAAAAATTATATTTTGTGGATATACAGCCAGAGTTTTATTCTGGTTTGCATTATACTATTTTAGTGAAAGCAAGAGCATATCATTAGATCCAGGTAACACTTTCTTAGTGAATCTGTAGGCGGGGATCTGTCTTGTTAACTCCCTACCCATGAAAAATGCAGGGCAGCGTTTCAGTATTGTGTATTTCTTGGTAAGTATACGCTATCATATTCTCCCAGCTGCAGGGAGACTCTCCTGAACAGACTGCATGTAAAGAGCACAAAATGCCTCTTGTTCGTAGTTGCACAGATCAAAAAAAGAGAGTTCCAGAATGCAGAGATATTTCAGCATATTTATTACATTGTTTGGTATACAGTTTTTGTTAGGGTTTTGGGGTTTTTTTAAGTGTTAAGGTGATCAAAGTCAACTCACCTACTAAATGGTTCAAGTACAAATTAAGTGTTGGGATATCGTCAGACTTGGTATTCCCAAACATAAAACAGCAGTATCATCTTTCAAGGACAACTATTAGGGCCAATTACTGCACGCATTTCAATTCTCTAGTAAGAGCATAGTGTTAGGCAGAAATAACAAGTACAAAATTACAGCGAGTGGGACTGAGTAAGCAGGAATTCTAGCAAGGAGAAAACCCGAGGTTCACAGCCTAAGCACTGTTTCGAGAAGTTGATTATGCACAGACTGGGTGGAAGAAACTGCAAGGAAAAGTCAGAATAGCAAGCTAGTAAGTCAGGAGAATAAATGTGTGGCTGCGGTTTCCCACAGTCAGCCAAGGCATTGCTGAGTGCCAGTTCTGGTCCATGGAGCCTGCGGGATGTTTCCTCTCCGTCTAGCAGAAAGCCCAGGCATGATGCTGGACATCACTTACTCATTTTCTGTCGTAGAGAAAGCTGAGGTAGGTTGATGTAGCTGCATATAAGGAAGGGTGATCCAAAAACCTTTTTTTTTTTTCTTTTTTTTTTTTTTTTAAAGCAAGTTTTCTCTGAAACTGGTGCCATCCATCTAAAAATAGCCGTTACGGCTCCCCTTGTTCATCATGTGTTTATGACAGTCTGTTTAAGAGGCAGCATCCATTTGCACAGCGGTTTTGCAGGGTTAGGGTCATTAAACATTTTCAAGACAGGTTTTGGGAGCTGGAGGGAAGGGAGGCAGAGCAGTGGTTTTGCTGGTTACTTGTTCTACAAACTGAACTCGAAATGAATGTGTACTTTCATGCTTTATGGCTTACGCATTAGTAAGGGGGTTCCAAGGATTCAATAAAAGGAACTCAGTTAATACGTGCGCAATCCTGACATTGGTACTGACTGACAAATGACACTGCTGGGGCCGAAATGAAAGGTAGGTAAGTGGCATTTACTCACCTCTGCTTTTTGGCTCCTTTTCCAACAGAAAGGAAAAGGAATTTCTTTCAGTTTTGCTCCTCAACATTTCTGAGAATGAGAGAAAACTTGGTAGAATCATAAATTCGAAGCCTTCTTTTCATAAAAGGTCATTTTTCTTGAATGAAAATTGCAGCTGTTTTCACTTTACACCTTAAAAATCTGATCTGACTTGTCCCATGCTTCCTCTGGAATAGATGTAGTGTGTAATTTTTAGAGAAAACGGAAAACTCGCATCTCAAAGCATTTAAGAATATTTTAGAGTTGGATCAACACTTGGTATGTTTAATCAAAACGTGTATTAGACAATGAGAATGCCTTTATTCAGGTGCACTTTTCTTCAACTATGTTGGCACCAAGGAAAAAATGTTTAGAAGTATGAAGATCTGTTCATGACTAATATTAAAAGTCAATTTTGATAGAAGTGTATCTGAATACATACTGAGCTGAGCCTGTTTAGCTAATAATGTTACAGAAAACTTCAGGGAAAAACCCAAGCCTGCATAGCTGGCTATCTCTAGCATGCACTTGAGATCATCCAAATACAGGTTTTTTCCAGGAAAATTTGTTATTTGTGCAAAAGAAATTGAAATCCTGCAAATTGTGTGGGTTGGCGACAACCAGTTCTTGAGCAGGATAATCCAGGGGTGGTGTCTAGTTGCAGAATGGTACAGTGGTAAATGAATGGAACTAATTATACAGTGACATGTTTTAAGGTTTCAGGCAGGGTAAATGGGAATGTTTTGAGTTGGAAAATTTGTTTAGGGCTTGTCATTGGGAATTTGGCAATGCCGCATTACACCTATGGGAGATCTAGGTGTTTGAGTGAATTGGTTCACACATAAAATAGGAACTCGTCTAAGCTTCCACCAAAATGGACTTTCTTCTAACCTTAGTGCTGTATAAAACTGGTTTTCTTTTATACTTTTTTCTTTTTCCAGGGATCTGTTATTTCTGTTTCTAAAAAAAGGTCAGAAATATAAATGCTACTGTAGCATGAGAAAGGAAAATTTTTGGACATGTTTCTAATGCATAGACACACAGACAAAGGACATAGTGGAAAGCTTGCAAGGAAGGTCACTCTTGTGATTCAGTCCAGTTTTGCATTCTCAGGATGATTACATACTTTGGACAAGGTTAACATAAACATCCAGTCACTTGAGTTGTTATTCAAGCCGAAACTCTGACCATTTGTGTTTTTTTCATCAGCAGATCTGTTCTTCTTGAAGTTTCCAACCCCATTAGTTACAGTCAGACATTTGTTTTTTGCATAGCACTTGATATAATGAGATATAATCCCCATCTGGGCACTTGTGAAGAGTAATTGCACATTTGCAAGATACTGCAAGATTTATAGTAGCATCTCCTAATATCTTGCAATACGAATAACTGCGAGAGGTAAATTGGCACAACCACACGATACAGCAAAGTTTTGCAAAATATCTTATGTTATCTCCCATGAAAACTATGAAATTATTGCCTGTCACTTTTGTGTGTTTATAACTGATTATTCTGCAAGGCTGTATTTCAAATCGACTGCTTGTGAACATGAACAAATCCAGACTAAACAGGATACAGTTAGAGATGAAATATTGTGTTTGCTGAGATATCAGCATAGAGACCTCAGCAATTTTTTAAACGGGAAAATTGAATTATGGGTGCCAAGGGCTGAGAAGTCAGAAGTAAATGTAGTAATATAACCTACATTTCAAGAGGAAAAATGGTTGGGCTGAAGATAATGATCCTTCAGAATTTGAAAATTATGCATCTTTCTGCAAATATGAGAAGAGTTTTCCTCTCCATTCCCATTTATGTCTTTGCCAGAAGTTGAGGCTTCATGTAGCTTCCAGGAATTGAATATGTCCATAAACGTCTTTCACTTGCTTACAGCAGACTGCTACCATCTGCTTCCGAAGTCCTTTAGCAACCTGTGCCTAAACAGTCTCCAGCGCATACTCCATCATCACCACAGCCACTACCTTGCATCCATTGGGTTCGAAAGAACGTGTTGGCCATTTCACACCTGCTAAAGCCTCTTATTAGCAGAGAGAGAATTGCATTCATTGCCACTGAAACCCTAGTGAGCCCAGAAAACTAATACAGCAGCACTACAGAATCTGGCTGCACCACAAACAGACCTGGGGGCAGCCAGCAGTCTATAGATGATGGCAAAGTTAGAAAGTATATGTGCTGCTCTGATTTACAGGGACAGGAGTACCTGTTTGGTTATCCACAATACTCCACAGCCAAAAAAACCCTTGCAGAAGAGGGTTATACAATTCTGTCTGTAATTAGTTGGCATCTTTGTTTTTCTCTGTTATTGCTATTCAATGGGAAAGTAATATTCCATCTTCATATTCAGTAGTCGGGCACTGGTCTCACATCTTTATTTAGTATTGCACTTGTCCTCTTTGCTTCAGAAAGCCTAGTGGGAGAAAGAAAGGTTAGTCGCGTCACACGCCTCGTCCCCTTCTGTGTGCGGGCCACAGCTCTTCTTCCAGCACCACTTGATGCCTGGCTGGGTGCGCACGTCAAGGATGCAGCCTGCACGCTTGAGCTGCGGCTTTAGGAGGATCTGCTGCCCTTTTCCCACCGCTTCCACTCAGAGATGCCGTTGTACTTGAGAGGAATTTTGAAGTACTCGCAGCTTGCTTATTAGGGAAAAGAAGTCATCTGGTAGAATGAAAAAACTCATGCACTCTGTCATATGACTGTAAATAACTGCACTTAAAATGAAATCAAAAGCCCGTATCTTGGGACGAGTATGCCAGCTTCCAGGAGAAGACGGATTTTTTCATGGCAGACTTATCACTGGTTTCCTAAATGAACCAAGATAAACAGAATAAACTCTTTCATGTGGTTGCTGTGATTAAAGCAAGGTCCTCAAGTTGGCAGCCTATCATGGGGGGGTTCAAAGTGGAAATGGGAGCTGGCTTCTTTCTTTCTTTCAGAGAATCCTGCTGCTATTTGTACGTAGTCTATCTTGGTGGCTGGCATACCCTGGAATACATGCCGTCTGTGGGCTTGGAAATCTCATGGCAGTAATCAGGAGTGCACTGGTCCTTATGGCAGGCATCAAATGGGCTACTGCCAGCTCTTTGAACTACAAAAATAAATAGAGAATAGAACTGCATTGTATTGGTGAAGCCTGAGGCCCAGCCGTCTGTCTTGGAGCATGCTCTGGTGAGAGTGTTTAACTTGGATTTTGTCCATCACATGTGGTAGCTGCAAGAGTCGAAGAACAGAACAATGTTAGACGGTACATTTAATAGTGCGTTGGCTTAGCAGTCCTCAGGAAACTGTTACTCCCATTTTCTCTCCTAGGACTCTGAGTTCTACCCTCTTTGCTGAGCTTCTGTGTAAGTGGATGTACCTATCAGATGGTGCAGTTTTCTCCCACGTGCCCCTCAAAGAGCGAGCTCCACACGTACGCCTGTGACACATGCTTACGGGTCGGACAGGACTTGACTGCAGTTTTATCGGCAATGTTCACGGCTCTGACTTACGGGATGCTCTGGGTGAGCTGCTCTGCCCCATAGGACTTGGGAGGCAGAGGAGAGGAGCAGTGCGTACGCTGGTTTTGGCTGAAACACGTTGTTTTCCTCTGCCTGCTGTGGGCAGTCTGTGGAACAAACTCCAGGCTCCTCTTTCCTCGCTCAGTTATGTTTTTTGCACCAAAAGGGAATGTCCTGCCAGCCCCTCAGTGTGCCTGACTGCTAAACCCACGTGCGTGCATGTGTGCAGGGTATATTCCTGGAAAGATTTGTGAATTTTCTGAAGAAAGAAAAAATTAGCATGAATATTTTCCAACGAAGCAATATTGCAGCTTTTATGTACGACTTTATTTCTTCAGTAAAAGTTTTTGGGGTTTTTTTGATGCATTAGTTTTTTGATATAATGCTGGTGAAAGGGGGGGAGAAGAGAACTTAAGAAAGGATGAATTCCCTAGTACAATCCATTTGTTTTGTGTCACTTCGGGAATGCAAAGCAGCCGTGAACTCAGTTCCTGACTATTCCAAGTTATCAGAATGGCACAAATCACTGGAAATGCTGCTTTATATTCTGAATTACTGGGAAGTAATTCAGAGTAACTATGTTCAAATTTGAGGTACATTTCCAGAATTTTTTTTGAATGATCAGACTATATTCTGAAAGGGAAAGATATATTTGAGTGAAAATTTTGTGAGTTCTCAAGCAAACACTGTATCAAATTAAAACTACTTTATTTAGCTTTAAAGCAGTGACATTTCGTTTATCATAAAAATTCATTTGTTGAGAACTTGCTGGCTCTGTTACTGTCCAGAAGCAATGTGGGAACTACACCGTGTAGTAGGTAAATACAAGATGAAGCTCTCCTTTTTGCCCGGTCTGCAGTGGTGGCCAAACCAGTGGCCAGCCATGGAATAGGGGCAGAGGCAGCAGCTGCTGCCAGCGTCTTCCGCAGCTTCCTCCCGAGGAAGGACACAGCAGCGGGCACGTGCTTTCAGAATGCTAGCTAAAAAATAAAAAGGAGGATACTGTAGGGTTTGTTGAAAGAAATTAGGGAGGAGAGGGATAGCTTATGATGATGCTTGCTCGGCATAGTGTCTGACCGTTCTGAACAATAAGCGATCCACAGTGCGGTAAAAACATTTAATTAACTTAGCAAAATGTGGGTTGTTTTTTTCTGCTGAATACCAGAGATTGTGCCATTCCACGTTATTATTTGTATCAGAGAACTTTAAGTAGAAGTTGTTACTCCTGTCTTTACTCAGCTCCATGACATTAGAAAGAGATTATTTTCATCTGACATAGCTGATGCTTTTTGTTTCACGTTTGCAGTAACAGTTCCCTGGGCTAGGTTTTTGCATTTAGCTTAAAGGCGTGTTGATCACTTCCGATTAAAGTAACATTACCTAAATACTCATCTGAACGGAAGAGGTAACTCACCCTTGTTTATGGTCCAGGTGCTTATTATCCTGCTGTGCTTTTTTTCTCTGCTATGGTTGCCTTCTAAGGTACAATGGCAATAGAAATACATAGAAAAATACGCAAGAAAAGCTATCTTTTTGTGATTTCTCTCCTAAATGAAACCAGGAAATACTAGAAATATCAGGTGTATGAGGTGGTGGTGGAAAGCCTGATGCCTAGAGCTAATCACTGTAGATGTATGTGACTGAACAGAGTAACTTTTTGGGATTTCATCTGCAATGCAATTTGAATCTTCAGCTTTTCACCCTTTATACATCTTGAAAAAATATATAAAGACCGTGGGCTGCCAGGCAGAATACTTGTTCTCTGAACTTCTGTTACTGACATGGGATACTCTTCTTTTTTCTTGTTTTCCTTGTACATAACAAATGCCATCTCGTTTGAGTACCTAAGCTGAATGAACAGAATACTTGACATGAGCCTTCAGAATCAGGCTCACAAACAGATCTTGAATGATAGAGCTCTGTAAATCCTTCCTCAGGAAGGTAGACTTATGTGGCTATCATGATGCATAGCTTAATTTCTGGTAATTTTCTATGACATTTAAGTGATGAAACTCTGTCTATGTAATATCAGGCTGGTGGCTTGCTGCTGAAATGCTCTTCTTTCTGAGAAGGATGACAAGTACTGCCTCAGACTATTCTGGTGGAAAGGACCTTGGTTTTGGAAAGCCCTTGTAACAGAAAGACCTCAGGGCTGTCAATGTTTCTCATTTTTCCAGAAATGGTTCTCAAAAAAGCTTTTTTTTTTTTTTTTTAACTCCCTCAAATACTTTGGTTTCTTATAAAATCCAGAAAAAATGTTTTTGAACTGAAAATTTTTTAACTCCTTCTAAAGTTTATAATCTACAGATGCACTATCCATCTCCATTGTTTTGTTTTGCATGCTATGTTTTTTAAAAACTCTTTTTCTTCAAAAAAGTAAAACAGTGGGTTTTTTTGGTAGTATTCATGCCCAACGTCTTTCATGTATCTAAATGTTTAAAGTAGGCTAAGCCTTTCTTTTTTTTTTAATTTTTTTCGCTTGTAGCGATTTCGAGTGCTCCATAAACAATATATATACTTTTTTACCACCTGTATATTTGTTTTTCCAGTCATTCCACTCTGTCAGCTAGTCCAGAGATTTCTTCTGTCCTTTAAGTTTCCAAGTAACCACTTGGATTAGTTAATTATACTCAGCTTCACAGAGAGTACAGTGTAGCATCTTTGGTAAATACAAAGAGACTGCATAACTTTAAAAACCTGTGTAAGAAAGGGCAAGGTTCCCTTATTTCATTTTAAGCAGCAGGCTTTTGTGTGTAATCATAAGATGATCTGATTTTCCCGATGTTTTACATTTAATTCCCGTCAATGCGATAGATAGTAGTGAAGAAAAAAGGCTGAACTAGAATGATAGCATCCACCATGTTCTTACTCCAGGGTGAAGACATTTTTAGAGTAAATTTGAAGAGTAAATGTAATTGAACACTTCAAAACTTGTCTGTTTTTTAAAAAACTCCTCAAATATAGATATATTATTTGCTACAATACTAATCATAAATCTATCCCTCATAGACTCTGCCTATATTTTCTTAGGAATATATGTGCTGTATAAGTAAATAACCCAGAATATACATCCTGGAACTCACAGGAGACTTGCTAGTTCAAAGACTGCTACAGAGCCAGCATGCATGCTTTGTTGTTTCATGTTTTCTAATTTTATGCAATGAAAAATAGTAACTGAGAATAAATTAAGTTACTAATAAATCTTCAAAGCATCTACACTCTTCTGATTTTAATTATCTAATTGATAATTGTGCAGATCAGAGATTCCCCTGGTACTGATCTAGTTTCAACAAATTAGTGCTAGAGCCAGATACCCGGATACACATTTGTGTATAGAAGAACTAAAGACTTATTTAAAAATGGATGCAAACAAGATTTACATTACATTTTAAATCTTTTTCTTGAATCAGGTTATTAACAGTGTAGTGAAAATATTTATAATTAAACACAATCTATTCTGCCAGCTACCTGCTGGGTTTTTCTTTATTCTTGGAGAGATTTGTCATTTTGTAATACATTGTAATTAGACAATTGTATCTCATTAGCTGAGTTTGGGATTAGGAAATGTCCTTTGCATAAGATACATTTATGAAACTTTATTAGGTTATTAAAACTCAGCTAACTCAAAAAGGAGGAGATACAGGTAGTGAGGTTGAAAGAATTGCTCGTTAGTGTTAGGGACATCAAACAGATGAAGCATTTAAAAGCCCTGTTAGGCTTCAGGGATTTGCAGATGTTGAGACTGAAAGAGTTTTATCGCGTACAAACCTTTTTACCAGCACATACAAGCCAGAAACCGTGTTGCAGTTTGAATATTTAACTTAATGTGCTGTAGAAGACAATACTTGGACATGCATATATTCACATTTGGACACATCGGCTCCCTCTGGAAAAGCATTATTTATACCTTTCAAGCTGAAAGATCTCTGTGTCCAGGGAAGACTGCGGACAGTGTGTTTGGATGAAGCCAAGGCTCTTCCCTGGTGGGGGCTACGCTGCTTTTGCCCAGTTACACCATCCCAGGCCACCTACTCCAGCAGCAAAAGCCGGATGGGGGGCAGTGCTGAGGACCCTGCTGTGGAGGCTCAGCATCCTATTCTTGCATCAAATAGGGCAAAATTTTGCCCTGTTCGTGATATGAAGCCAAAGGTGATCTTCCACCTTTTTTAGATCTCCTTTTAGTCTAGCTGTTCATCTTCCCCCACCACAAAGGCTTCCCTTTGGTGCAGGTACCCACAAGCTCGCAATGGCTCCAACCAGACTGGTATTTTCTCCTGGGGCTGTCTCTGTCTTTTTCCCTTTCAAAGCTGGTAAGAAAAATTTCTAGCAAATTCATATACTAGGAAATGCCAGAGAATACAATTTTGAAAATAATATCCCGGTCTGTTCAGAATGGTACCTGTTTTATTTCTTTGTTTCTGGTTTGCCATGTGTTGTGTTCTCTAGAAAGGCTGGCACTTTGCCTTGTCTCATCTGCAGCCCATCGTCCGACAAAACTCCCCAGGACAGAGGAAGGATGGGAAGGTAGGTCCTTCCCTGCGAGTGATGGAGCATGCACAGCTGGGAGAAGTTTCTTGTGCTGTTGAGGAAAGGCGCAGTGCTGGGACAGGCACGGGAAGGATCCCACAGCCAGAGGTCAAGGGAGGAAAGCCACTCCGCTTAGGATGTTAAACAGTCTGGGTGTCTAAAGGTTGCTGAACTAAAAACAATACTGGAGGAAAGACCCTGCTCTATAAAAAGGTGATTAATACAGTCAGGTAAGTTTGGTATCTTATGTCTTTTTTTTTGCCTCACTCAGTTTTTGCTGTTGTGTAAAAAATTTCATAGTTGTGGACTTCCCCCTCCGCAGATTACATTACCGAGCCATTGGGATTCATAGCTCTTACTGGTTTTGGGGTGCTTTGAGATTGACATGGAGGTCTGGGAGATCCCATTAAAAGTGTGCCCATTATAGTGTATTGTCTTGCAGCCAAAAAATAAGTAGTGTTGGTTGGCAACCGGGAGCAGAAATTATGTAACACCGAGGATACATAAACCCCTGAAGCTCAGTTTACTCAGGATTGTTAATGGTGTATCTAAAGGGAGGGGAAAGAAAATGTAAGAGATAGGAAGGAGAATGATGTGAATTGCTAGAGCACAAAGCAGACTTGGAACATGAAAGAGCAAAACACCATGCCAAAGTAATTAGATGATATAAGCATAAGGCAGGAAAGTCAGCCAGCACTTATCTTCATTTATAAATAACACTTCTGGACACTTCTTCCCATCCCCATTTAGAGACGAATATTCTGCTGTAAGCCAGACCTGCTCTAAACATCAGAGTCTCACTTACCCCGGATTAACCCAGTGGTTCTCTGCAGGATATGACAAGGTCAGAGCAGTGCAGTATATCTCCCTGGTTTGAATACATCAGGTGTCGGTACTCCGGGGTTGTCCTTTTTGATAAAGGTTGTATGGGGAACAATGGGAAGACATGAATCCCAGTTAGCCCCCTCTCATGAAGGAGACTAATCCTACTGAAGCGAACTAAAAATCTGTTTTTACTCAACTGTAGCAGAATAGATCCTCCAAACATGAAATATGAATTTTAACAAGTATCCCCCATTGACTCTGAAATTTTCAAAGCTGATATGGGCTCTGGATGCCTTAGAGCCAATTAGTGATAACGGGAAGGGGTCATCTGTGGTCCTTACAAGGCTTTGAAAATGTCTGCTGCAGTCTTTAACTTGCCAGAAATTGCCTGCATTTGATGCAACTCTTCAGCATGGTTCAGTACTTTACTTTGGAGACAAAGTAGTTATTTTTTTCTAATGAATGAATACCACTGACATGATTTAATTTAGACATTCCCATATTGTGTCCCCCACTTGCTGGGGACTTAGCCAGTTAACCTATGGACAAATTGTCCAGAGCAGCAGAATACAGAGGAGCAGTATTTCTAGGTTCAAGAAGGGATTGTGTCTTCAGATTTGCGAATGTAGCTCCCTCTCCAAAGCATTTGTGATATGTCTGGTCACAGCTAACATATATTTTCAAGCCAGTCTTCCCAGGGCTTCTGACTGGGATTAGTGTGCTAGTGGATAAAGTGTCAAAATACTGTGGTCGCTCTCACTGATGGTCTGTTAGTGGTTCATGGGAAGCCAGGTGGTTGTCTGTAATGCTATTTTTCCTTCTTATTGCCAGTTGCTGTCATATAAAGGACATAATAAAGGCATAACATTAATTAATACTTAATGCTATTTCCCAAGCAGGTGATTACTTATGTCTGCCATAGAAATGCCAAAGGCAAATGTGAGGGGAAGATGTCAGCTGTGGTAGCGGATAAAGAACAGGTAGAGTCACTTCAACAGTCTGCATCATTGCAAGCAAAAGGGAATTTTGGGAAGTTTTTTCTAATGAAATGTGCTTTTGGCTATGAAAGTGTGAGGCCTCCTTATTTTTTATTTAGTAAGGAAATTAATGGATAAATCAGAAAAATTACAAAGTCCTTTAAATTGACATCCATTTTGTAGGCTCAAAAATGTGCACATAGTATTATTTTATTTGACCCATAATAGTATTTCTAGCTTCCATCAGAGTTATAAGGAGACATACAGAACAATGCAAAAAGGAATGCTCTTTAAGTTTTTCTGTATCACCAAATGCAGATATATATGCTTAATGTTCCTGTGATTATGTTAGGAAACAACCTTCTGTGTCTGGGCATTTTTGGTTTTTGGTGTTTGGGTTTTTGTTCGTTCCCCGCCCCCCCCCCCCCCCCCCCCCCCCAATCTAGGAAGACTTCTGTGTTCAGAATATACACAAAGTACTATAGCAGGGCAAAGTATTTTTAATGAAATAAGAAATTCACACAAAGCCACTGTTAGTTGTGTCTTGCTTTTGATCTTCAAACTTGCTCCACATTCCGTGAAGCGCTCAAACTTCAAACGGGACGTTTTTCCCAATGAGCTGAATTTCACAGGAAATGCCAACTGATAAGATGCCTAACATATTCCTGTCTACCTGCTTGCTTACTGAAATATATGGTTTTAATTGCTAAAGAAGTTATCCCACGAATTACTTCTGCTAGCTAGAGAAGAATTATCATCTTCTAAATTAAGGAGGAAGAAATGAGGAGGAGATAGAATCTTAACATTAAGCTACTTTTGAAATAAATGCAAGATTTGTTTTGAAGCCAAGTCCAAAGTCTACCCTCTGGCCTGTTTCATTCCACCTGATTTTATCCAGAGGATTCACCTGGGATGTAGCAGTTGGGAGTCTATGAAGTGGAAAGATGCAGGAGTCTCTACAAGGCCTGGAAATATAAGTTGCCTGAATCACCGTAAGGAAGTTCTTGGAGCAACTTGTCTTCCAATGTAGGTGCCTAAATTGAGGTGGGAGGAATGAGGGATAAATTCTGTGCAAACCTTGCCTGATGTTATGCAGAAATGCAGCCATGAATCCTCAAATGATTTCTCATCATGGAATTCCCAAAGTGTGATAGCCTGTAGATGTAAAAATAGAGTTGGAACAATCACTGAAACGTATATGATGAAACAGCAGCTCCTTACAACAGTCCTATTCAACCTTATCTTCAGTTTCTTCATTCAGCAATTAAGGATTATCCTTAGAATCTGACTGAATTTTAATTTAAAGTAGTATTGATCTTAAAATCACAATGAACTCTGCTCATAACCAAATAATTATAAGATTAAGCAGTATTTCATTAAGAAAGGCCTAATGCAGAGAATTGTTTTTTTAGAATGGCTATGGTAAAACCATGTTATACACATAAATATTTGGCTTGATTTCAAGAGTGGAAGAACCCAGTAGTGTTGCATGTTTGAAAAAGAATAGCATTTACTTAGGATGCGAATTTTTAGGCAGATATCACTAAAAATCTTAGGTGCAAATATTATCCTTTATTCTGGAAAGGAAAAGCTAGAAGCTGTTGCTTTTTTACTTTGACCTTTAGCTGTTACCTTAATTGTCATTATTTCACACGTTATTTAAAGAGAGGTGTAATTTATAATGGTAAAGAAGTAGGATTTATTCTGTATCTCTTTTTAAAGGAAACATACAACTTGAATTGTGTACCTCAGGCTTTTTTTTCCCTTGTTTTTCTTCTCTGCCAATGCTCTTTTTGATTGCTTGGATGCCATATGGTATTATGGTCCTTTTATCTTTTATATGACTATCACCTGCAGGCAGTTGTATCTGAGCTCCTGATCCCTGACCACAGCTTCTCCTAAACCTCTGTGAAGCATCAAAAAGATTTAACAAAAGGCCAAAGAAATGAATGATTTTTTTTGTTGTTGTTAAAGGATCTTAGTTGACTGTCCAGGTTATCACTGCACTCATAAATGAAAAATGTATTTATTGAGTTTTGTCTAGTCTCTTGGGCTAGTGCTCCTTATACAGTAATAAATGTCCTCTGGATCAGACCACCGTGGTAGGCTTTCAATTCGAGATCATTGATTCCAGCAACTCTCTCAGGTTCGATAATCTCAGTTTAGCTGTAGTAATTTTCTTTATTTTGTTATATCCAGCAGCACAGACTGTACCGTTGTGCTTTTCAAGTTGAACTCGATGTGAACTCAGGGGTGATATCCTGCTTCTTCAGGGTGGAATTCTATTTGAAATAGTGAAATTCTAGTAAATGTGAATTATTAACCGTGTTGGGACTTTTGAAGCTAATGCTTAGTTTTTTAAATTTCCTGCATTCTTCAGTCATTAATGAGAGAGGATGCAAGTGCTATCAACATTATGGTTTGTTACGACACTATAACATTGAGCATTTTTAGTTGACCACCTGACAACTTTGTGCTGCTGAGTTGGTTCAGGTTGGAGTGGTATCCTAACAATGGTTGTTTTACTAAGAATATCAGAGAACAGTGTAACCACAATGGAGTTTAATTACCTCATGCCAGGTGTATCCAGTTCTGAGCTCAGAATTCTTGCTCCATAGCTCAGCTTCAAGCGCGATTCAGCATTGGCTTGGTGTGATCAGAGATGTCTCTCACTTCCCCGGGGCCGTTCTCTGACATCCCTGCTCCGCCGTCTTAGCAGTCAAAGGATCAATGTCCATACAAGTCTTTGTAACTCCTGGACATGGGCACATATGTGCGCCCATCTTTTACCAAGAACACCCCCATGAGAGATGTTTTGAAACGTAATGACAAGTACAGGCAATTTCAGATGACCGTTGAAAGTCTTAGCTAGACCTGCCTGTCCTGCTCATGAGTTATACCTGTTTGAGCTGCTTGTCTATTCCTTCTGTAAGGTATGGTGTGCTGGTTTAAGGTGCATCATGGTCCAGTTTGCTTTGCCTCAAAATATTTGTCTTAAAATGCACTACGAACTGCAGTAGTTCACGATCTTCATGTCTGGCAACTCAGACACCCGTGTGGTGGGGTCAGGATGGAGTTGGTGTTAGTTGGGGCCCCACTTGAGCGCTTGATCCCACTGTTGCTGGCTTGCCTCCTCACTCACCACCCAAGGCCACTTTGAGAGTCATCATTTTTAGAAGTCTGGATGTCCCAGAGATGGTTGAGCTGAAAGGAAAATTGGATGTTAATGAAAAATATGCTTTTAAAATACTTTCCCATTGTATTTAATGTTGGAACATTCAGTGCTGGAGTAAAAATGAAAATAGATATATTATTCTTACCCTAATCCTTCTATATATTACAGGGATTCTGTTGCTTTTTCCACTTGTTCTTGGATTGTATTTATAAAACTATCTTAGCAAGGTACCACAATAAAACACACTCCAGCTGACAATAATCTCTTTCTCAGTATTATTTGAGATTTTCTCTGATATGCTGAACTTTGACAAGCATATAACTGGATAATACTGGTGACATTTCATTCTTCATTTACTAAAAGAAATAGAAGAGAAAGGGGGAAAAATAATTATTTTATCTTGCGTATTGAAAAAAATATTTATCATTAAACAAGAGCCTGTCTTGTGTGACTTTCTGCTTTGTATTATCAGAAGCATTTCCCTGTCTTCTCCTTTACAAAGCATTCTTGTTTTCTTGGTTAGACCCTTCGCAGAACAGTTGATCTGAGATTCATCTTGGCTGGTATTACTCCAGTTTTAATGCAATATGTCAAAGCAAGTGTCTCGGCTTGTATGTTAAAAACCCTTGAGCACGTCCTTGGCAAACCAGGTATTTCAAGTAACCAAAACACGTTCACGCTCTGAGTAGTTTTGTTTAGTTAATGACAATTCTTTCTTTGCTTCCTCTTGTGAACCTTCACCAGACACCAAAAATAAATAAGGCTCTTAACTGAAGTTTATAATGTGGTGGTGACCGAAGATAAGAGAGGCGGCTTTCCGAGTCCATTCTCTGTGTGCCTGGTGATCTGAGTGCAACGTGGAGTGCGTGCTGAAACAGAAGAGACTTCACAAAACTTGTGTTACTTATTCCACAAAATGATTGAAAAAGATTTTCTTCACCTGATTTAATGGGATAGTATCATGGCGATTTCTTTGATATTCCTAATATTGTACTTCTTTCTCTGGAGAAATACAAAACCAGTCATTTTCACTGATATTTTCTTTTTCAAAGCATGCTTACTACAATGGATGAAAACCTGCTCCCTATTGCAATTACTATCATAACTTTAAGTAGTTTGATTCCAAACATGGTGGGGAAAAACATCTTTTTCAACCTAAAATTTGATTTTGTAAAATGGCTGAAGTCTTTGTTTTAATGTTAGCAATAAACAGTCTTCACGAACTTCAGTCCACAGTAATTCTTCCAGAAAATAAAAGTAAATGTACAACAAAACATACTATACTGTAATTGTCTATAGTCATTAAGGAAAATAAAATAAAAATTGAACTACACCTTTTGTAACAGCCTCACTGAATTAAAGCTAGTGGTTGAGAGTAGTCATAGACAGGACAGTGTTAATACGTCTGTGTAAGCAATACCATACATCTATCTGGATATATGATCATGAGCTGAAGATTGTTTATTGTCAAAGGCTGAGTGGCTAATAAATGCTGGCAATGGCTTGGATTCACTGGAATGCTGCACAGCTGCAGCATTAGTCAGACTTTCCCTTTTCTGAATTCTGTAATCCCTTCTATATTGCATTAAATATGTTTTCAATATTTATCTGGATAAAAATGTGCTGAATATTGCAACTGTTTAATTCTGATGTTTGTCACGTAGGAAATCTGTATAAGGCAGAAGGTAACAACGTTTTTATTGCTAAAACCTAATGCAGCTTCTTCTCGTGTCGTTTGCTCATTCGGAGGCTTGCGCTTGGGCTATTTACAGCACTTGGTAAGTAAGCCTTTGCGATCGCTCGGAGGTGGAGGCATGTCAGAATTTCTGAAGCCAAATTTCAGGCCTTAGTGCTTGGCTGAACTCGCTGAACTGACCTGTCACCCTACACAAGAATCAGAGTTCCTATAGATTTTGGTGTCAGTAGAATTTAGCGGATGGATTTTGGATTTGTTATACTTCATAGTCCAAATACTTGACAAGCCAGGAGTCAGAATGGTTTATTAATATGTCACTACTTTTTTATTAGTTTTCCTAAACTATCAGCCGGTCTATTGTTAACTGATCTATTGTCTCTCTCCCAACTTTTTTGAAAACAATTTTTATCTATGAACCAGATTATTTGGATAACAGTGATTGCAATTAATGATGTGGGAGCAGGGAAATATGCTCCCCTTATGTTGTGGGTTCAAAATTAAGACAGGGAATCCAAACACATGCAGTTCAAGTTAACCACATGGTCTAATGCAGTCCTGGCGATGCTAAAGCTCACTGTGTCCATGTGTTTCCACCAGCAATTACTTTCCCAGCTGCTGTTGAAAAAAAGGAAAGCACACCAAATGGAATGGATTGTAGGCACCAAAGATAACCCATTGCTGCTTGGGATGATTGCTTTAGACATTAGCCTGACCTGGAAACAAGTGGGCTGTAGGCATTAGGAATAGAGAAGGTCATTAAAAAATCATATTCAAATTCAAAGTATTTTTTGTGCTCTTTTGCCCAGCTGTATTAGTAATAGCTTGATCAGACTTAAGCAAAAAGCCTATTGAATCCATTAGCTGAAGGTGACTGATTCAAGCAGATTAACAGCAGCAGAAATATGCATTAAGTGAAGGATGAATTACTGGTGTCTGTCTAACTACTTCTAGTGTTCGCCTTGCAGCTAAAGCTAATTTCAGTCACTTATTGGCAGTCACAGTGGCACCAACAAGTGAGTGGGTCATGAAGACTAAACCAGGCGTTCATCCTGAAGTGGTCCCTAAAGGAAAAGGTGGGAGAGTGTTGGGAAAGCTTGAATGAAAGTTGCTCCTGTTCTATGGAAATGCAGAAAGCTTTAGGAACCAGAACTGTTGACACCTTCTAGGGCATAAAAAACCCCCACGTTTAATTGAACTGTTGCAAGTGTATATTGAAAATGAGAAGCCTAGCATTAAGTTGAAATTACTACATAATAATCTGGAACATAAACTTGCATTGCTTGGTCACATTATCTCTTTATGATAAAGTCTTTTCATCTAGTCTCTTGACAGTGACTCATTGGCAAAACATTTTAAGCGATTCAAATAAACAGAAAAATGGAATACTAGTTTCTTTGTTCAAGAAGAAACTCACAAAAAAGTGAGAAGGACATAAACCTCGTGCTCTCTCTGTGTTTGGATTTCAGCTTTCCAGTATTTTCAACTACGCAAAGTAGTTTCTCATCCCATGCCACTTTAAAAAACATTGATAGCCAGTGTATCTCACCCATCCAGCCTGTGATGTAATGTGTCATATTTGGTCTTTGTGCCCGGAACAATGATTTATCTTGTAGTAATAGATCAAGAAGAAATGAACCCTATCCCATTAGAGACACTGCATATTCTTTCAAAGAAGAATGACAGCTATAGAAGATCTTCTGCTCTTGATACTAAAATTGTATAGATATTTTATTATATTCTTATTGAGTTGACAGTCACAGCACAGTCAATCTAACATGTTTTTTGTCTGGCAGAACACATTGCATATAATTTTTTTGGTGTTATATGGTTGGTTGGTTGGTTGGTTGATTTGCATTTTCAAGATTGGCGTCAAGAAATGCAAAGAGAAGTCCAGGGAATGGAGCCTAGTAGGTAACTGCCAGGTGAGCAAGGCTATGTGTGTTGGTGGCGTATATTCACCATAGCATGGGATGGGTCTGATCAGCTGGAAAGCTGAGAGATGTACCATAATTAAATAGGTAAGATATGTAGAAACATTGAGTAAGATGCTTATTCCCCGCCCCCCCACCCACACACACACACTTGGCAGGTCACTGATGCTGTCGTCACAGTTACAGCTTAGTGAATAATTTTTACATCACTGTCCTTTCTAGTAACGTCACAGACCTCAATCCACATGTGCTATTTTGCTGCCATGTCACATTTATTTAATTGGTTTTCCACTGTCACACCACAGCTGCTTTTGATATTGTCCAATCAACATTTTTCTCACTCAGCAAACATGTTTCGCATTATGTTTTCCCCAGATCAACAGGCATTCATTTTTCTATCAGATGAAACTTTCCGCCCTTAGTCTCAAGCACTGTAGGCTCCTTTCTCTCAGCTCTTCTTGCTTTCTGGCTGCATAAGTTTTCCAATCAAATATTGCTTCCGGCCTTTATTCAGAAGCTACCACTTGCAAATCACTGTGAGCTATGTGAAATGAAGTTTAGGTTATTACTGAGCATTGCAGCTTTCCTTAAGGCATCTCTTCTCTTCCTTTCCCCATACACTAATTTATGTGTTAATATTAATCATTATTATTTGTTTACGGTCAAGGAGACACCGACCTCCGCTGGGATTTACAGTCCTTGTTTCAAGCAGCCTGTTTTGTTTGGCACGACTTGCTGTTTTTCTATCTATGCTGCTGTTGTATGGCTCTGTCAGCACGTACCGACTGCCGGTGAGCGTGGCAATAAGCGGGGGACGGGCGGGGGGCTCGCTCGCGCCCTCCCAGTGCTCAGCTCTCCAGCTGCCCGCGACGGCACTGGCAGAAGCGCTGCCCCCGGGATGGTCGATGGACCTGGGGAGGAGGGGGCTGCACCCACCGCCACCCCAGCGTGGCCATATGGGTGCCCTTTGGAGACTATGGAACGTATTTGGGTAGATCATATCACATGGCTTTGACCTTAGCTGAGGAGCCCACCAGTCATTTACTTATGGAAAAATGTTGCACAAGAATAACAGGGAGGAATTGTACGACACACGAACGCTATTATTCAAAGATAGGTATCTGCAAATTTTTTTGTTCAGTTTGGGGCCACTTTCACAGACACACAAAGCAGCTGGTCTGCACCTGGTTTGTATCTAAAAAGACCTTTGCTCATGAGTAAGTACATGACTAAAAATAACATTGCAGGTCTAATCTACTTACACTCATAAAACCTCAACTTCAATATGGGTGCCCTGGAATAAGGGATGAAGCAATTTTGTCAAGTTTTAATGCAGAATCATTTTATATTTACATTATTAAAAGCGGAGCTTAAGGCCAAGAATGTGTATAGCCAGACACTGTTTGGGGGTTTGAAAACACAATTTCATGTTTATTTTTCTGTCTGGAAGGTGGTTGATAATCCTGACAATCACCACATAGTCTGGCTGTTGGGCTTTCAACGGTAGCTGTTCTTATTGCCAGTCTGAATCTTCAATAACTAGATTCAAGTTACAATTAAGAAAATCAAGTTACAATTAAGAAAAAAACAGAAGACACCTAATAGCAAAAAGGACGTTCCATGAAAAGAAAACCATTAGGGTTAGATAACTCCTCACAGATTTGTTTTTGTAGTGTCTTATTTTTGTGACTGGAAGTCTTCTTTCTGAAAGACAGAAGCAACAAGTTTGCCTTTTCCAGTCACTGTCATCAATAATACAGTCCTTCAACTATTCTTCTTCCTGTGAGCACAGTCAGAAATGAAATGCCTTTCTATTGCAGTCCACCTGCTTTATTTAAACCACAGATTGCAATTGTGCGCTTTTCCTTTACCACTGCTGCGCAATCCTCAAAACCATCTCTTCCATCCCTTTCCATGAGAAGGAAATCACGGCTACTTGCCGCTGGGCTTAAGCAGAGCTCTTTAATAGGAAAACTACATTTTACTGAGGAGAATAACATCATGTGGCAGGGCTATGGCAACAATAACACCTCTGCTGCCAGAAAACACTTACCCTGGGTGGCTCAGATGGCCCCAAATATTTAAGAGCATTTTTCTTATACTGTAAATTCCCTGTGGTACGTTATTTTCTACTGAGAGCTAATAACTACCCCGTCTGTAAAGCAACTGGTCTTAAGTTTATTAGCTTGCAAGACAGAAAAATAACAGACACATATCACTGACATTTAACAAAGATATCTTTCATGGCTCTCTGTAATTTTTCATATGCACCACACGTTTCTCTTTAGTTAGAAAAACACATTTTGAACCACATTCTGAGTAACTTCTTATGAAGCAAAGCACATTTTCCAAAAAGTCCTTAATGCTTCACCAAATACTGTGTCCCTTTTCAGAAAGTTCTGAAGGTTTTTGCAAAGAAATAACATGTCAGCTTCCCCAGTGAAAGCTGTTTCACCCTTGCCGCAGCAGCCATACTATTTTCCTTGGCATCAGGGGAGAACATCATCCTATTCCTGCACTGAAGTGGAAATGATTCCACAAACGATTTTCATGTGAAAGTGACTTCTTCAGACAGTATAAATCCCTATTCACACTTCTTTAAAAGTATAATATTAGTTTATTCCTTTTGAGCGGAGTTGTGGCTCACAAGAAGGTGATGCACGTGATCACTCTGGGACGGTACGTTTTGGTGGTTAAATAGAAGAGCTTTCCACTAGCTGGATACGTCGTGTGGGGAGGTGATGTGCGCAGAAGGTGCAGTCAAACATGAATATTTTTGTTGTGGAAGGAGTCCACTTTCATGTAATATTCTTAGCCAGAGTATAGTGAGATTGTAAGGAGATAAAAGCCACCCTCAGCTCCTGTATTTTTGATAGGTGAATCTGTACAAATTAACTGGTGCTCAGTGACACAGAGCACATTTGCTGGTTTGCTCTTACAGTGACCGCGTCCTCTTGAAATTACAGCAAGTCACACGTGGACTTGCCAAGGTCACAGTAAATAGCAGATACTAGGGAAAAAATGGGGACAAAAGGGTGGCATGGTCTGTAAAATTATTTCTATTTTAAACTGACCTCTACAATTTTTGGAATGTGAATTTTGGTGTGCAAAGAAGAATTTGAAAAATTGCTCCTCCCAAGTGACTCCGCTTTTGAGTTGAACCATGTGGAACTTCAAAAGCTGAAGCTGAATGTTGTGAAAGTCCTCCTCGAGGGCCTGGGACTCTACTGAAATTGTGGCAAAAGTTTTGTTAGCTTAAATGGGAACAGGAACAAGCCTGTGATTATTCTTTTTTAAAGTCCACGAAGAAATCCAAATAGCAGTTGCCCTGACTAGTAATAAGAAAAATTCGAAGGAGAACCGTAGTTGTATGTCCTGGAATGTCAATATAAGCAGCATGCACTGCAGTCCCAAACTCTCGATAACATGAAAAGCAGAGGGACTGATTTTCTTTTTCTGTGACCCAAACACACGCAAGGTCGACCCAAAAGCCTCCCTGGGTGGTACGTTAGAGGACAAGGAACTGGGATAAAAAAAAATCAGATATAATCCAAGCTTCACACCAAAGAGAAGGGATTACGTCTCGGGCTAAAGAGGGGGAATGCTGGTGTTTTATAGTTGAACAGTTTCATATGACTTAGAAGGAACGTGTATATTTCTCTCTTTATTGGCTCACCTACTTAAAGGTGCACAAAGGCACAAGGTTTTATTATCACGGTGCCAGTGGAGCTGCAGCTGTGAGCTGGTGAAATGGGTGTCTCTGCATGATCCACAAGAAGAGTAGGCATTTGACAGAAAGCTCTCCCTCTTCCTCACCCTCTTCTGCTCCAAAACTTGGACATGTCAAAATGTTAACTTTTTTTCTGGATGAGTGGCTGTTGCTAATTTGGATAGAAATTATTTGGCTACAATACTTGTGGAAAAAAGCATAGAACATTGGGAAACTTTTGCAAAATGTGGATAGTACAACCCTGGGTTTTATTTGGAGACTTTCCCAGGCGCTGCAGAAATGGAAGCAAAATGCTTTTACGTTTTGAGTTTGAAATAAAATGGCTTTTTTAGAGGTATTTTAAAGTACTACATCTAGAACCTAGCATTCGGGGTGCTTAGAAAAATTTGCTTGTCCCTTTTAATCTGCCACTAGGAGCAAAGTTGGCAAACAGCAAAACAAGCTTCCTGAGATGCAGTGAATATTCATGTGGGAAATGCAAACTAGGATTCCACGCTGGATTAACACACTGAAGGTGTTCCAGGCAGCCTTATGGGAGGCAGCCGCATAGGATATACGTGCCATTTACACATTCTTTAATTGCTGTCAGATAACACAGCAGATCCAGTATTTCCCTTGTTTTGGACTATTTTATGACTACACCAAATTCAGACTTCAGAGTATCTTGAGTCACAGATTCTGTTTTACCTTAAAATCAGCAAGAACTGTAGTGCTGTAAACTGTTTTAATGAATAAACACTGCTGCTACGTACAGTATTTTATCTGTGAATATGACCCTTAGCTTTGCAGGATTTACTGTCTGAGAGAACCCAAAGACAAACATTTATATATTTACACATTTCATATAAGGGCAGGTTAAACATTGCAAACCTTTACATTCTTTTTCCGTGGAGAACAATAACAGCGACAAAGCGATGGTGCCTGCAGAACAGGGTGGAGATGTGTGCTCAAGCCCATGCGTATCTTGTCCCTGTCCACCTTGCAGCAGTTATTTCAGTCAGTGGAGGGTTTCTTTCTCTAGCACTGTAGACTCCTTTCCATCCAGCTCCTGACTCTACTGCAGACGCTGACCGGAGGAGAAAAGGGATATTTGGGTGTGTTATGCCTCTTCCCACCTTTTTTTCCAATTTCCTAAGTATTTCTCTTTTTGTCTTTTTTTTTTTCATGTGGTTTCAACAATAATTTTGAGGGTCTGGTGATTTAGAATAAAATGTTTCCAGAGTACTTGAAAATTATAGTGCCGAGTTTCTTCTGCTTTATGCCATCACTAAACGAACACAACAAGGCTTGCATCCTCTGCCCTGGTCAAGCAGCAGTAAGGTCAACAAAGCTGTGGAAGCTGGGGAGGAGAAGATGGCAAAAATAGCTTTAAGTCTGGGGAGCTTCTTTCAAAACCTGAGTTGTTTAGTATTCAGAGTTGATCTGTCCTTCCGTCTTCTTATGCTTGGAGGAAACGTTCGTGTGGTTGACTGGAGACAATTTACAGATCCTGGAGGTAAACTTGGGGCTTGCTATCAGCCCCTTATCTGTCTACACGTACTGGTCACGCGTGATTAATATGTGCTATATTAATCATGGGTAAACAGTCCTGTATGTGTGGTTGACCAAATAGTTCTGCTTTGACTAGTACACATCCTAGGCCAATAAAAAAATAATTTAATAATGCCATCAAATACAATGGTTTTCTGTAATAGCTAGAGAATGCAGTTTGTAATTTGAAACTGTTGTACAAATGCAGAGCCGTGTATTTGTTGATGGGTTTTCACATACCATTGGAAAGAGAAGAAAAAAGCGTATTTTTCAGATGTTTCCCTATTTGCTTTTTGAAATCATAGCATAGTCTTAAAGTTTAGTTTTAAAACTCTGAACTTTAAAAAAACCCACAGAGTTCATAAATACCTTTCCTTTGTTGGTTTTTTTTTTTTTTTTTTATTTGCTTCATTTATCCCTTTTCAAAAGTAAATTGATTTCTGATAAAATGCAACTAATGCTACATATAGTCTATAAACATAAGGATTATGGGCTTGAGTTTCAAAATTCTGGCATTTTAATTATTTATTCAGATAAGTCCCTTTAGCAGAACATATTTTAATTCTTTTCTTTGCAATACTAACATACATCCAAATCTATCCCTTGAACTTCAGCATTCTATTTCCATTCCATGGCTGTTGCACAGTGGTAGCTTGCAGGGAATACTTACTACTTGCTACAAATAATGCAGTCTGGGCAAAAGACATGCAAAGACAAACTGTCAGTTACGTACATTTATATAGTCCTCAGCCCCTAAAATGGGCCAAAATTCATGCAGTGCTGTGTGAGTAAACAACATGAGCCATGGAAAAGGGCTTTACATTTGGGAAAGGCAAAAAAAAATTTTAGGCTTATCATCTTTCTTTTATTGGGTGTCATTAAGCAGTACGAATTTCTACATTAAAAAAATGCTGTCTACCTGTGAGGAATCTACTTTAAATTATTCACAGGACAAGGAATAAGGTGTGTGCTACAGTAATGTAACATTTACTTCACAGGAACAGATAGCATATTGTATTTTGTGGCACTGGAGGCACTTTAAACATAAATTTATAGTCGACTGGTTATAAAGGTGTGCTCTGGCTTTCCCCAATTTTATTGTTATGGGAAAAAAACCTAATTTTTTTTCCTAAAATTGGAAAACTTCAATATCCAGACTCCTGCCTTGACTGTTAGAGACGCATTGGCATAGCAGTATCTCAGCTGCAATAGGAAGGTTAATAAAAAGACACAGCACAGTTCTAATGAACTCTTTTTTTTCCCTTTTTTTTTTTCCCCACAGAACTGCACTATAAATTACATTATCACTATACCTGGAATTGCATTTTGCACGTTATATAGGCCTGGAACAATTTGGGACATTTATTTCCCCTCACTAAAATAGTCTGTAAATGGAGTGACACCATTAATGGACGAGTCTATAAATGAGTGCTAATTATGTGACCAGATTGAGTCAAATGGGATGAGTTCTCATTTTACTTTAATTGATAACTTCAGTTCTTACCTGACAGCACAAAATAATTAACAATTAATAATTTGGAAATACACATTGTAAATTATATTTCCAGGGTTTTATACGTGTGATAGGAATTTATAGTGTGATAAATTATCTAGGGGGAATTGTTTTTATGTTTTTGTTATATTTTTACTTTACAGTTTCAGGAACAGTAAAAATAACTATATTATAGGAAAAATGCTGCTGACAATGGGATTACTAACTTATGAATAAACTCTTTAGCCTCTAGTTAAATTGAACTGGTTTTGAATTTAATTATACTGATACTGGAATATTAAAATGCATTATTAAAATTTTATTTTTACAACTAAAAATGAAATAAACACTTCATAACCTGTGCTTAAGCTGAAGAGTCATCTACAAACATTGTTCAATACAGTTTAGTTTATTATTGATGTAAAAGCCAAGTTGTTAATTTGAAAAGAAGAAAAAACATTGCATTTTTTTTGGTTTTATAGGCTTTTTAGAGTTCTTTATGATTTGCATTTTGCCTGATTAAAAACTAAGAATAAGTATGAAATATGATAAAACTTGTGTTTTCCATACAATAAACTTTAGAGGTCTTGCATAGGTTGTACCAAGATGAACTTATGGCTGAGCTTTTTATGACGATCAAGATGATGCAATTTTTCAAAGATTTAGTACAAAAGCAGAAGACGAGCAACACAAACCTAACAAACCCCTTAACTCCTAGGTTCCCCGTCTCCTGCTTCACCAGATCTGTTCTCATTGGGGTAGGCTTCATCCCAGGAAAACAGCCTGTCTCACCAGGGATTTTAAGACTAAGGCTTTAACATGAGCTCATGTTAGAAGTGAATGCAGACCTCTCCAACACAAAATAACTGAGATAAGAGAAATAAATTTCAAAAAGTGATAGTCATTTTTATGTCAGTAATAAAGTCAGTTATTTTTAGGAACATTTTAATACAGATATTTACAGTGTAAAGCTATTATAAGTTTTAATGAATTATTGGTAGAAGATGTTTATATCTTTTCTCATGGAAAGAGTTCTCACAGTAAATATATATAAATATGTTCATGCAAAGATATTTCAGAGGAATCATAAACTGGATAAAGTCTGTATTGAAGAAATTGGACTCTTCTTCCTGTCTGATAGTAAAAGAACAAATCCCTTGAGGCGTTGTTTGAACAAATTCATCTACCCTAATGACTTTGCGAGTGAAAGCTCTTGAAATACAAGAACACCACTATAGACAACATTGAGCTCTTTAGTCCCTTTGCTGTTAGACCTTTCCTGATTTACTGCTGGACTAAACTCATTAACTACTGGCTCTGTAATCGTCCCCAGACCAAATTTTACAACTTCCATTTCAACTTCCGTCTTCAGCTCAGTCTTTGACCTGCTGTCCTTGTTAAATCCTTACATGAGTGCTAGCTTAATTTCAGGGGGAATACTGGGGCTTTTGATTTGTGGGAGATGGGGTGAGTTTTGCATTATTTTATGCTCCTTATGTCATCCACAAGTTTTAATGCAAAACCTTAGAAACAACTGATTCATGTGAAAATAACAGTAATACTCTTCTGTCAAAAATCTAATTCATACCATTTAAATAACCTGATTTCTGACACGTGAGTCCTCTTTTAAAATGCTGTACTACCAAATTCCTTGGCAATCCGTCTTTCTTCCACAAACCAATTTTTTTTTTTTCACGCTTTCCACCACCTACACTGCCACATCAGTATAAATTAGCGGGATGATATTTGGTGAATATATCTCAGAATGGCATTTCTACATAAGAAAATGGAAACCTAGTGGGAAAATGTTTATGGCATATTTATATGAAAATGATTTGCAAAAATAACTATAAGCAAAATCTTTGAATGTGGGTGACACAATGATTTAGAGCCCATTTAAATACATTTGTTTTTTTGTAAAGGGATACGTTGCTGTTTCCACTTCACTGAAAATATATTTTTTTTTGAAAGTTATGAGCAAGTTTGCCTAATAAGTCTAGTTTTAAGACTAAAATGTGGAAATGCTTTGTTATTTGTATTCAAAATTTCATTGATAGTACTGAATACCACCACACTGATAATTTGGATTGTCGAGGAAGATTATAACTTCTGCTACAGAAACCGCAAAATGAGATTACTGTGACCTGTATCATTGGTCAAGACATCATCCCTACCCATCGTTAGAAAACGAAGATATTTTATCATTATTTTGGCCACATAATACAAGTCGAAGGTAAAAACTTACATTTCAAAAATATCTTGACAGATTGTGACTTGAAGTTTCTACTTTACCTGTGGAAGCACTGTACAAACAGAGAGGATGGAAGTAAGAGGAAAGTCAACCACTGCTTTGTGTTATGCATTAACATCTTTCAGTATTAGCTGCTGATGGACGGATCTGAGAAATATAATTGAAAATTGCCAGAGAGAGTGAGGGTAAAAAGCAAGAACTGTCTTTGTAATCTGTGTCTCTCTCTGTGTAAAAATAACTCAGGGTGGTTTAGAGGAAAAAATTAAACTTCATACTTCTGTGCAGTAATGGTGCATGTTGAATCCCAGCCCCCCGATGCACGTGTACTGGCTGGCCGGCTACAGGCACGCTTTGTATTAGAAAAGCCTTTCCTCCCCATGGGAACAGTCAAGGTCTAATCACATTTTCATTGCAAGATTGCAGGTTTTATGTCCTTTGAGTCCTAGTCCTAAGCATTTTGCGCAGCTGGCACTGAGAGAACTATTTGACTGGGAATTGTTATTGCTTGACGGATTTTTTTTTTTTTTCCAAAAAATGATAAAACTAATTCCACAAGTGTATTAAATAAGCTGGTAATCTGCAAAGATAGTTATACAATACTTAATGATACTTAATTTTCCAATGCCTAAGATATTACAATTCCTGAGAAAAAATGAGAACACAAATAAAAGTATTTTTATCAACTTCACCTTGAGCTATTCAGAAAGAACTTTCAAGCTGAGGTGAATTTATTAACTTGGTAGTTTTGAGGAGCTCTGTCACAGGTTGGCCATAATAATCCTTAGCAATATATTTTTTTTGGTTGTCAACAACTAGTGAGGCCTCTGGGGAACTATTAGAGAAGTGAGGGTGCTATATTGTATTTCAGTGCATCTCCGTATCTTTTTGTGGCATTAATCTTGATGTATTTTGATTGTTTTGTGGTTCAACAGATTTAAACTTTTGAGAGCTCGAATTAGGGTGTTCTCTGTAAAAAGTTTTCAGCAAATCATGCTGCTTGGCTGATTGAGACCTTTGGTTGCTTTGCTAGGGTTTCAAATACAAGAAGAAAAGATCACCAAAAAAAGTGCAACAGCCAAAAAATAACTATAAGTTCTCTTAAAGCTCCCTCTTTTGAGAAGTAGGAAGTAGCTCTGAAAATGGAAAAGTAAGACAAATTGTTGGATTTTTAAGTATGTGCACTCACCAGCAGTAGCTTAGAAAACAGAGTCCTGTGATACTTTCCAAACAGCACTTTGCGTGTTGTCCACCTCAATTGTACTCAAAGAGTTGGCAGGGGAGGGGGTTGTACAGTCAATTTAAGTGATAGTCATTAAGAAACATGTCTGTTAAGTTATCACATTTTCAAGGGACCCAAGGAAATCCGCCCAGAAACATATGAAGGCTATTGTATACAAACACCTCAACAAAAAAAAATTATTCTTAAGTCATGAATTGTAAAATGGAACAATGAACATATATGAAATAAGATCTTGTCTAAGGTAGCAAATATATGTGGAGCCGGATTTGGATATATTTTTCTTTCCAGTTCTGTACTGTCTTTATACCTACCACATCTCTCCTACCTATCATATAGTGGAATGCATTTACTTTGTGTCCTAGACTTGCGTGGTTGTTTAAAAACAAAACATAGTTCCTCAAGGAATTTACACTCCAAATGAAGCCACCATAGAACATGAAAATAACAAACAAATGGGAGGGTAGGAAATTAAGAACAGGAGGTAAAGTAAATAAAAATGAAGAGCCAGAACTCCAGCTGCTGGAAATTAGTGTAGTTCTATTGAAGCCTATGCAATTACACTAACTGAGCAATTGGTTCATTGTTTTTATTTATTTTACCCTTTGTTTCTTCCCTTCGTTGGAGCTTTGAATTAACGGAGCTGAATTAACATCAGCTGAAGAGCAGTTCGAACGCGCATCCTGTTATGTAGCAAACTTCGGTAAGGAGAGGGAAGGGGCAGAGTGGGTAGCTTCTGAGGAGGCCTCTGAGGGAAAAGAGTCACTATCTACCTAGACCATAGTTGTGCTTGAGTGCATACTCTCATTTTTGTTTTGTTTTTTCTCCTTTTTGCCTTTTTTCCCCCAACACAGATCACCCCAGTGGGAAGTCTCACTGTTGGTGTAGGTACAGAGGGCACTAGACCTTCGGGGAAGGCAAGTGAGCCATCAAATGAGGTAGCAGCAGGTATGGTGGGGTCATATCTACACTACATAAAAACACAGAAATTGAGTGTTGCTCCCTTCCCCCTGTGTTTTCCAGCTTGTCTTCAGCCCTGTCTGCAGTGAGCCTGAGAGCTTGAGAGCAGGACTCAAATGTGCACCCCCCATGTTTGCAGTGGACCAGCTCTGACCTGGGCCAGCAGGCCACCAAGAGGGTAGGGAAGATGCACCCACAGGGAACACATGGCGTGTGTGGAAATAAGAGTGGGGAAATAAGGATAGGAGTATGACTGCAAAGTTATAGTTTGTAATAAATGCAGTTTTTGACTGAGTTGGTTAAAAGGGGTTTAAGATAATAGTGTGGGGGTTTTTTAGTAATTGTTTTAATTTTAACTTAGAAAGCAACATCTATCCTTTTTATTAGACCTTCATGAATAAATTGGTGACTGTTTTGAAATTAATTTTCAGTACAAAAGACATTTCTAACCCAGATTTTTTTTCTGTAGTTGTTATACAGTAAATCTCTCCTGAATCAAAGACTTGATCCATTGCTCATTTAATGCTTAACTATATATATATATATAGGCTTGTACATCATTACTTGGAAATGCATTAAAAGAACATTAATCCGTGAAGTTCTCTGAAGCAAGGAGTGCTAACAGTAAGTGGATTTGCAGTTCTAATTCATCTGCCTTTTGCATTAAGGTACAGTCTTTAATTACACGTTCACACATACTCTAGGCAGTTTCCTACAATTTCTTCTTTCTTTTCATTATTCACTGCAGATCCCTTTCATGGCTTTAAGACTTGAATTAAATGTGGAATTATACATTTGCTTTTGGCCTCATTTAGGACATTCGTCAGTGTACCAGCTAGGTACCTGGAGAATATTAAGGTGCTTATCTCCTTTTGACATACAGGGCTACTATTTCCATCTTACAGAGAGAGAACTTTAAGAGATGGAGAGAGCTGTTTAAAATTAAATCAAGGCAGATTTAACTTGGTCAAAAAAAAGTTGGTCAAAAAGAGGGCAAGGTATCCTAAATACAGAACTGATCTTCATTCCCTGGGATGAAACATCTTCTATTTGGAAGCGCCTATTTTTTTAATGGAAAAAAGCAACTTGGTGTGAACAGAATGCCATTATGTGCAAATATAATAATCTCTCTATGCATTAGTATTAGGGATTTGGCTATGAAGAGTTTTTACATAGATGTTAACCACCTGAGCTGCAGAGCTGCCCTTTCTAAAATTCAGTCTCAGAGGATGTGGCTGTTTCTGAGGTCGGTCACGAGACGTAGAAGCTTGTCGCCCTCCTGCTGATGAGTGCTAGAAATTACGGGCTTCCTGACTGAGGTCACAGCCCCATGGGCTCAGAACTTTTTTCAAATCCAAATGAAATTTCACAGTACAAGGGAAAGTCACTTTTGTCACCTGTTGGTTCTCTCCATGCTGAATATTAAAAGGATTACTGCAAACAATGGAGGTGTTGAACCTGAAATAACTTTGTGCGACATGAAGTGCAAAGCAACTCAGATGTAAAGGCATATTTTTAACTACTAAAGTAGAAAACATGTTACTACCAAATATGTCTTCAGCTGCATGAGTTGTAATAGCCTTTTCTTGATGCCTAATTCAAAATGCACTTCACTATCAGGACAAAAACCAGCAAAATTAATTGTAATTAAGAATTCTACAAAAGTAGAGCAAGATCATTTTCATTGCTAGTTTAACTGCATGATCTAATTGTTCTTTTTGACTCTTCAGATATTTGATTAAGTAGGTAACAAACAGGTATTTATTTTAAACATCAAACTTCTAAATTCAAAGAGGAAAACTGGACTGGATACCCTGTTATAGTAATGAATGTTATTTGGTGAAATTCCCATTCATGCTGAAATATAAACTGTAAACATCCCTCTTTGTCAGTTCTCTCAAGATTTTCTATTCCTAATGGTCTTTTTGTGTTACTCAACCTACCACGTTTCTGTGAAGAAATTAGTTTTGAAAATCATATCACTGGTAGAGGAGTCATTTTTTCATTATTCGTTCTGAATTCATTAGTAATACAGGTAGAATTACAGTCAGGTACTTTTTTTTCCTCCATGAAAAAGCCAAGAGATTTTTAATACATATTCTTTTCCTGTGATGTGTATCTCTTGCAGGGAAAACCTCCAACTTGATTACACATGTGATAATTTAATTTTATATAGCAACAAATAGTATCTATCATGCATGCTGATTATCAAGATAACCTACCCCTACCAGCAGCTAAGGAAAAAAAAGAGTGCCTTAATTCATGAAATATGTAAACAAAACACTGAGCTTTATTTTGAACATATGGATCCCATTCACATTATTTTTCCATACTGTTGAAAACTTTAATTATATCTGATCTGTGCTAATGAGAAAGAAACACATACTCTAGCTGTAAAGCAGGTGGAACCATGTGGCATAAAATAGAGAGAAGAGGGGTGCAGCGGTCAAAAACTGAGGCTTCGGTGAGGAGAGGAGTAAGAGACAGAGGAAAAAGGTGGGGAAAGGTCCCAGGAGAGAGCTCAGGAAAGGAAAGTAAGAGCTGTTATCCTATTGGTGTATGTGTACTTTTGCTTCAAATCCCTTTTTGAAGTTAGCGGTGATTTTTCATGAAGGACTGGTGACTGCGATCAATGACAGTCTCGTGCTTCTGTAGAAGATTTCCTTTCGTAGCAATGCAGTATGACAAAATACCCAGTGGGAAAATGTTTCTGGAGAGCCAAGTGTCAGCTACAATAGCTATCCATTTTCATCCGATGTGAAGACCTGCAACTCTTATTTCTTGCAGCCAAATCGTGGACTTCCCTAATTGCTAACATGCTTCGGTAGCTGTGCGTAGCGTGCCAAGAATGAAACTGTACCTGCGATCTGAAAGAGATAAAGTGTAAGTGAGCAAATGTATTAAGTAAAACTTTAGGAATTCTAGTAAAACCAGGTGAAAACTAGGAAAAGATGAAATAAGAACTGATGGGAAATCGTGCCTAAACCTCAAACAGAACTTGAAAATGTATTTGTTCTCCCTCAAAAAACAGAGGTGTGCTATGCAGAAGAATCCTGTGTGGCTCCTCTCTGATTAGCTCTGTTATTTCCTAATCAAAATTACAAGTAACTGGCAGTCTTCCTGACTCTCCAATTGGGAGAGTCAAACTTCAGTTCTTGGTGCAGAGTTATTTTAAAATCCCGGGAGGCTGTGGGTGAGGAATATGCGGCAAATCTGATGAGCAGGATTTACCGGGCGGCTGCAGGCAACGCCGCTTTGCAGGCTCAGTCAGCCTGGTTTCTCCAGCACACACAAAACACAGACTCATTTTATATTTGGATCAGCTGTGTGTACCTGGAGCATCAATCTGGCCAGGATCAAATACTGCCCATTGCCTTGGGTCAGCAGGCAAACAAATGTTCTGTAAA
This sequence comes from Balearica regulorum gibbericeps, assembly GCF_011004875.1. Taxonomy (NCBI): domain Eukaryota; kingdom Metazoa; phylum Chordata; class Aves; order Gruiformes; family Gruidae; genus Balearica; species Balearica regulorum. Next base: position 8,000,237 of record NC_046187.1, on the reverse strand, counting down.
TCTCACTATTAACTCTCATGTGAGACTAAGATTTTCCTAATTCCCTGACTAGGTACAGGTCGGATCATATTCTGAGACTTATAGTTTTCTTTCATAGCTCTAGCAAAATATGTTTTTTCCATTCACTATGATGGTGACTCTTTTTTGCTGTCTTATAACTGTCTGGTCTCCAATGCTAAGAAATACTTAGCTTGGATGCTATCTTGCTGCAAAGAAAGGCTAGTTGTGCACTACATTAAGAAGTATCTACTTTCATGTGTAAAGCTACATAGTAAGGACAAGCTAATAAAGTCTTGCCTCCAAAATAATTGATTTTTTTAAAAAATTGTTGTTATTGGGGTTTTGGTTGGTTTTGCTCTTTTACAACGTGTAGGAAAACAGGAAGAAAAAACTTATGGAAGCACATAGGGCAATTGCTTAGGAATTTCTATACCGGGAACCATATTTTTAATGTATCAATCTCAAAGTACAGAAGAAAATGAATTTATCGGTAAGTGATGATATTTGAATCTCTAATTCCAGTTTGTTTCTTTGCCTGTCTCCTCCTGGGTCCCGTGCTGCCCCAGTAACTTGATTTGTGAACCATGTAACTTCCCTGGACAGGGATTAGAAGAGCAATGGTTTATTAGCTTTGATTTGTCCCCCAGCTTATGGGGAACAATTTAGTTAAACTTTTTGCTATTTCATCTCAGAGCAGATCAGTGTAGGAGAAAGATCAGCTCTTCTGGGCCCCCTCCTCACCTTTGCTGTCAACATAGTGGAATGTATCTATCTCTGCAACAAAACATAGCAGTTATGTAGGAAAGGGAGATGTCATTTGTACCCGACATAAAGTTCAAATGATTGAAATTATGTTATCTCCTTCAAAAAAAGTGAATATATTATTGAGTAGTTGTCCTGTAATTTTAAGAATTAGACCTCTCTCAATTGTCCTCGATAATATTAAACTGGAGCGTTATTTTTATAATTAAGTGGTAAACTCCACTTTCAATATAATTTTTATTAACTGCTTTTTAACTTAGAGCTCTGATATTCCTAATGGTTCTTGCCTAGCTCACAGATTAATGCAAATGATAAATATATATGACTTTTAAAGTATAAAATTAAAATTATTTTTCATTTAATAATGGGAAGAATTACACTGCTTTCTCCGACTGATACAGTTACATAGATAAATTCTTGAGAATAAAAGAGAGAAGAGCACACTTTCTAATATCTACCTGTATTGTGCTCTAAATTCCCTTAAATGCTCAAATACAGTTACCAAAGTGAACTTTGTAACACAGGCAGCTTTCATATTTGCTAATACGATTGTTATCATCATCACATTAATGAGAAAACTGCAGAATGAGTTGAGTCCTGAGGGAAACTGTCTATGAGACAGCTATCATAGTTGTTTCCATGGTGCAAAGACAGTTGTATATTAAAATATAGCATGTCTCCTGAGAAAGGCTTCTACTAATGGAGCTGGTTGCATGAAGCAACAAAAAGTTTGGGTAATTCCAGACTTGTATTTTTTTTGTAGTAATGACATTTGGCAACAACACATGCTCCAAAAAAATTTATACAAGGTAAAGTTTGGCTGGTGAGTTCTGCCTTTCTGTCTGTTGTAAACATATTTATCCAATGGATTAATTATTTATGGTCTGGCCTTTCTATAAAACTACTGTTGTATTTCTATTTACTGGTTTTAAAACACTGTCTATGTGGGTGGGCAAAATGATATTGCAGTGCTTACCTCCCGTGCCAGCTGGCCACCTAAATGTCTGACTGTGTGTGTCCAACTTTGTTCAGTTGCCACATGACACGAAGCAGGGCTGTGACCCCGGTGATACTCCTGCTTGTAAATGTAAGCTCGGCTATAAAAATTGCTGTGATTCCGTCAACAGTAGGTTCCTCTGTGATATTTTCTGAACTCCTCTGTTTGCTGAACCTAGTAGAAATAAAGTTTTTCAGATCTAGAAAAGTAAACTGTATTTGGAATGGGACCAAAAATTGTTGTGGTTGGACCTGAACGTAAAGATTATTAAATTATGTTTTGCTTATAGTCTACCAAAAGAGATCACAACTACTGTAAAGTCATGTTCTTTTTCAAAATCCCAGGTCTCTTTTCAGGTTTCATGTGCTTTGGTCAGAGGTACACAAGAATACAGGAATACAGAGTTTCAGGGCTTCCTCTTGCTTAATGTGATATTCTACATGAGGCTTCTGCTGAAGTTCTGCCACTGAGGGAAGACGAACACTGTGATGTATCTAAGCACATCATAACACTGAACGATAAAGCGGTGTTTCAAAGAATCGCTTTTACTGGTGTCATCTCCCTGTCTCGATGAATGTTTGGAGGTCACCTTTATGAATTGTCTTGTCTTCAGCAGCGACATCGCTCTCTGCAGCATACAGCAGATAGCAGAACTAGAGGACAGGAAATGGAACTGGCTTTCTGAGGGGTTGTCACTGCACACGTGACTTGTCTGGATGCTCTTTCTTAAGCATTTGGTATTGGGTACCATCAGGGGCTAGCTGGACTTTTCATACAACCCTAAACAAATATATTTTATGAAGAGTGAGGTAATAGTGACTAGTGGAAGCACAACATTTTGTGACCAGATGTTAATAAGACCCGTAGAGAGAGAGAGATGAACAACACATTGGCAAGTGTTTTCAAGTACTGATCTTCAGATATACTGACAGAGACAGATAACGTACTAGTAACTCCTATGAACGGATTTTAAGGAATCTACTTTTGTTTTGCCAGGGAACATAAATGCAAAGCTAACCACTCGTGAGAGCCCTCAGGATGGTTCGCAGCGACAGGGCAAGTGAGCCCCTTAATGCTGCCACCCTTGCTCCCACCGCTTCGGCCTCCCGGAGAAGATCTCCAGCAGCAGCACTGGGAGACCAGCAGAAAGCAGAGACAGGAGGAGCTAGAGGAAGTGTGGGATAAAATTAGAAGAGGTATGAGCAGCAAATTGTCTCTGTGCTTCTGCTGGCACTGGCACAGGATGAGACTTCCAAAAGGACTTCATGATACCTTGCTGAAACCAAAGCTGAGTTCACCTAGTGTGCTTTTGAAAATTTTACACTTTTAATGTGACTACAGGCTATAAGAACCGGTTCAGAAAAGCATTTCTTGTTTCATCTTTTTTTTTTTTTTCTTTTTTTTTTTTTTTTTTTAAATCACCACAGGGGTGGATGGCATAGCAGAAAGTCTATGTTGCCTTGCTGTAAAGCTCGCCTTTGACTCTAGCTCCACTTTCTGCTGCACGCTGCTCCTGATAAAGTCTCTGCACGCCATGACCTGGCCTCTCACGTGGGTGATGGAATCACAGGATGGCTGGTTTGGAAACACAAATATTGTTTACAAAACTTCCCGCTTATCTCTGTTAGCCTCTGTGTCAACTATACTTAAATGGGCCTGACTGGTTACTCCAGCCCCAAACTATTTCTGACTATTTTAATCCAAATAAAATAGGCAGCAGGCATAATGCATTTTTCTCTGAAAATAATACACAATTAAAAAAAAAAAAAAAGCTGAAAAACCTAGAAACAAGATTTCAATTTTGAAGTGTGATGAAGATTGACAAAATAATCTGGAAAGGAGTTGGGAAAGATATGCTTAAGTTAAAAAATATTAGAATCATACAGTATTTTAAAACTAACCTCAGAGTCCCTTGAGTACAAAATACTGGTATTTACCAAAGAGACATTTCACATGTTTTTTGGGTGTGTATTTGATTCTCTGGCTTTGCTGTCATACATAACGTCAGATTTCTGTTCCATTCTCAAAGGCGACGAGATGTGACTGGAGGTAACAGAGAATAGAGCTAGTTCCACTGATTTCAGGGGACTGGGTCAAGGGGTTGAATCCAGTCCTTAAAGGTCTTCAGAGTAGGTTATGCCACCTAAGGTTGTGCTAATTCCCAATTGGTGCACCAAACGAAGAATATATATTATCTTACACTTTTCCTCACCTAGATGCAAGTCACACAATAGTTATACACAGAATTACTATTCCTTCTCATTAAACGTAGAGTTTACTTACATCACTACAGACTTTCTGTTGTAGTTAGAATTTTTTTTAACAAAAGTTTGTTTTCTTTTTTTTTCCCTAGAATCAGTGGAGAAGCTTGCCTTCTCTATGGGTTTCTAAGAAGTCAGGAATGTACAATGCACTGCATAACAGGTATTCTTAGTTTTTATACACATAAATGATGTGGCAAATCATCGGTGTATAAGAATATTTCTGGGGAAGCCTTGATATTGGGGAGCCACTATATCTCCTCTTTATATGTCTGAATCTGCTTGTTGATGTATAAATGTGTAAAAGAGCATTATCTTGTGCATCTGTGTACTGATTTCTTTGCACAGTTACATACAAATTCTACCAGGACATGTAAAAATGTGTACAATATTTGGAAAGAAACAATATTCCCATCCTGAGGGGGTCTGTTACAGCAGAGAAAACTCCAGGTCTTTCTCTAAATTTGTACTCAGTGTCTCAGGTAGGGAACATCTTGAAATTTACTCAACCAGTTTTTCCGCCATTTTCCTCATGTTCTGGTCTTTGCCATATTTTAACTGTGTTTTCTGTTTCCCCTTTTTGGGGAAGATCACAAGACCCGCTCTGTCTAGGCGTGCTGACCCCTTATGCCTACTTTGTGTCCTCCTTTCCCCTGTGCTTCCCAGCTTGCCTTGCATCACGTTCGACCCACGGGCAATTTGGTTTATGTCAGTTCAGTGTCAGATTTGGACAATCAGCATGTGACATTAGGGCGGTGTTTGTGGATTGATGGTGACGAGCTAATGCTGTCATAATGTGTTTCTCATCTGTTGGTCCTTCAGAGATTAGGTCCCGATCTCAATTAGTCGCAATAATTCTAAACATTCGGAGCCGGCTGATGATTACTGCGGTATCGGAGATAGGGGCAGCTCCTGGGTGAGAGCCGGGGTCTCGCGGGGCTGCTGTACACATCTTTAAACTCCTGGTTGACATTAAACATGGAACAGTGGGTGAATGCAATGCAGCAAATAAGGGGGGGGAAAAAAGCACATGATTTTTACCATTAGTTTATTTCGAAGTATTTCAAGTTTCAAATGAAGGTTACTGAATTAAATACAGATGTGGCATAGGAGAAGCAAATCCACTTAATCTGTTATTAACACACTTTAAAATGTATTTTTCAATACCTGGAACTAAATTATGCTTCACTGAAATTTTACCATTGACTTCCAGAGCTAAAGCTCTCTTCAGCCTCAGTGGGTTCAGAGTCTCCTCCATGACTTTTAAATGCCACTTTACGTTAGGAAGTTCACCCTATACCCTTTTGGAGACAAAGCTCCTTTCCCTGCTTGATGTCCGGCTGTATTTTCTCACTCAGATTTTGATGTGAATTAATGACTATTATCTCACTATTGAGAAATTTAAATACAGAAAATTTCACTGCATTGTTTCCTGATGTTGCCACTGGGTTGTTATTCCAGTTTTGATTTCTGGTATGCAAAGATGTGATGGACTGATCGGACCGCTGAGGAAACAAAAATCTACTAATTGAACACGGATTTCAGGGAAGCCTCTACTTGTATTTCTTGACATAAACTGTTCCACAGTGTTTAGCTTTACTGCATTCTGCTGCCGAGTGATGATCAATCTTTTGTGGCTGGTAAAGTGAGTCTTTTGTATATGAGGTTTGAAAAGACCTTTGAAATCTTTTGAGACAAAGAGAGGAGCGAGTAAGTACTAATATATTCAGCATTCAAAAAGAAATGTGACGTGAAACGGAGTTTCACTACTGATTCCATGTATTTGCAAGAATAAAATTATTAAATTGGTAGCTATTTAAGATGAATATAGCAGAAATGATAACGAAAGGAGAAAAGGATCTTTACTGTCTTCTGACATTATAAATATAGCACTTGGTGTTGGACTGAAGGAGGTATGTTCTTAAAGAGATTAAGGAAATATATGTCCCACCGGAGATTGCAGAGAATCAGGCATTTCATTCTGGACCTCACAAGTTTTGTAAAATTACAGATTTAATAAACAAACCATTTTACGTCTCTGTAAGGAACTTAGAGGGGATTTCGAAAGTCAAACAGTGAGGACCCTTGCTTTGACTGTGGTGGTAAAAGTAACATCTGCCTCAGACATTTTAACAACAGACTGTTCAGATCATTTTTTTCAGCTGTGGTAAGAGACTTGACAGACATAAGCCATCCTACCCCTCGTTTCTACACTTATATCTCTCAGCTGAACTAAACCTTACATCAAAGCACTCATATCAATGACATTCAGCTTTAATTTTACCTTTCTTTTTCAGATGTTCAGTTCATTACAATAACTTTTGTGGTTTCCTAATTAAAACAATAGTACAGAAATAAAAGGAAAACAATCATTTTGTTGATCGCATCCCTGGGATGCCACAAAATCTCTCTTTTTTTTTTTTTTTTCTTTTTTTCCTCCAAATCTGAGACAAAAGACCTGGCTGAAGTTTCTGCCACAGTCACATACATTTACCAGTACGGACTCAGGACCCCGTGCGATGTGACTCGGACTGCTACCCGCTAGTTAGTTGCGATGCTGATGTGTGTGCTGCCTCCTCTTGACAAGAGTCCCCGAATCATCAAGTACTCAGAGGAGTAGACCTGAGATCATAGGCCAGTCTATTTCTTTTAAAAATACATTATTATATGTCCGTGATAACATTAGCTTGGGCTAAATGCAAATACAGAGGAAAAGAAAAGGAGCCAAGGATTTTGCATTGATGTCAGTGAGGCTCCTTCCCCTTCCATTGCTCTGTTTCTTTGTCTTCTCTTGGGCACACAGCTCTGCCCAGTGTTAACCCACCACCAGAGACCTGATAATTCTTTCAGGTTTGCTGATATCCTTGGCACCAGGCATTTTTTTTTTTTTTTAGTGATTCTATGATTCTTATGGTTTGTAAAATGTGACAGGGATATTACTTTCATTTCATGCTTTCAGTTTAAAATTTCATGTAGGTGCTTGGTTAAAGATTTCAAGTTTGTGGTGGCAAGAGTTTTGTGAAAGCTCTAGTCTACAAGATTTATTTCCGTGAGGAAAGTTAAAAGGCAGTCTCAGACAAGGCACTCAAAAAACAAAGCCAAACAAGGAAAAGATAGAAACAGCTTGAGGAGCATTGAAAACTTTGTTTTAGTATGGAGAGATAATAAACAATAGCTTTCAGGGTCTTATCATGATGTATTGTCTGTATTTCAACACATGGTCTTTGTAAAGCGGACAAAACTGGTTTTATTAAAACATCAATGACAACAAAAAATGCATTTCCCCAAACCATCTCTTCTCCAGGTCAGAATTTATTTTGTCTGGCAGGTGTAGCCCATTTACTGCAACAAAAGGTGAAAGGTTTGATAATGTGATTGTGGAATCTCTGGGAGACAACACTCAGCTGAGCACTCAGTCCTCTTCTGTGAAAGTTTTCCTTGTAATCTGTTTCCCAATAGTTTCCCAGATTTCCTACCACATCAGCAACTTTGTTTAGCATTACAGTGGCTCATGACCCTTTCTCATGTGGAAAATATCTACTCCATCACCAAAGAGGTGAAGAGTTTCTTTGGTGACTGTGAGGTCCCTTGAAGTTTCAACAGTTGGAGTATGTGCTTACAAACTTTTAAAACTCGGTTTTGATCCAGAGATACACATGCCTACGCAAAGTGTCCATTTTGATTTATGAGAAAGACAGGCAAATACTTTGAAAAGGTCTCTAATCTTTGATGCAGTTGATGAAATATTTATCTCGGTGCCCAAAGTTGTTAGTGATATTGTTTCCAACTTCCAGGGCATATATTTAGCAAAACATCAAGAATTTGCTCCAAGAAAGTGATTAATTATGGCCCTAAAGTAGTGCATAAAATCCACCATAGGAGATAATTTAAACTGGGATCACAAAAACCCCTTCACAGCCAGCAAGAGATTGCCTACAGATGCATAGGATAAAATGCCAATAAGGGTGATACTTTTTTAATATGATTCCTCTCTGGAACTTAGGTTCCCTGTACTGGACCCCGAAACCCTTTTCTGATATTAAACCCCCCTTTAAAAAAACCACTCTGTAGCATATACGCTCTTCCTCCTTAAGAACTCGAACCAGGTGACACCGTGCTGGATAGCCCAGCAAACGGTGCGTTCACCCAGGAGGCAGAACTGCGGTTCGGTGTTGGACTGCTGCCCTCCACCCACGGAGCTCCTGACCTGGTGCTTGTCCCTGTGCTCCCCACAGAAGAGCTTCACGGCTCCCTGCTTTGCTGACCCAGTAGCTGCCACTGTGACAGCTGTACCTTCTGTGTCCTTTTCCTCTTCCCATCTCTGTCTAAATCGGAAGTACAGGCAGCTGCGGTATGTTATTTCCATTCCTCCATGCGCTTTCAGATGACGTAATTCATGTCATTTGTATTCAGTCCCTGCTGGTTTCTGGGATTGACATCTTTTGCAGCCATCCATACTTAGTAGGTTGGAGCTGTTCCCCTTGTTTTCTCATCAGGCTCATGTCCAGCCCTCCTAACGAAAGGCAGGTGATCTGTGCGCCAATATTTTACCTCATTCAGGCTCCCTAGTTCCCTCTAACTCCAAACTTCTCAAGAATAAGAAGAAGCTGAGTACAAGCCATCGTTCTTCAGCTCTGCCTATGAGCCTCTAAACCTATGTTTGTTTCTAGGTTAGAGGAATTTGAAAACTTCTTTGAAAATCAAAGTGTTAGCTTTTTTACATCAAAATCATTGAAACAGATTATATCAGGTTTTCTTGCAGAGTGTAGTTACTGTATTTAGCTGGCAAATTTTGAAACATTACCCTGTTGAGAAAATAAACAGTGTTTGATTGAAATGCCTACAACTGAACAGCCACAGGATCACTTATTCTGTACGTGTATGAATCCTTCCTCTCTATTGTCATCTTTTTAACTTGAACCTACTATTCTCCTGCTATTTACACCCGCTGTATTTCCTGAACGTGTCAAAAGTCTTTTTCCTATCCTCCCAACAGCCGCTTCCCCAAACTGATTTTACATTCACTGCATTCATTCCTGAGTGCTTCCATCCTTTCTGCATACATGTAAGCAAATGATGTACGTATGAAAAAGCAAGCCTAGAAGAAATTGGTAAAAATGTTCAAATCTGGACGCTTACTTCACCATCTGGGTAAAATGGTATGTGCACTGGGGCTGTTGAGTGTGCCTGCCTCTTGTTCACTTCAAAATACTTCTCTTGTTGCTCATCAGTCAGACTCATCGGTCGGCTCGCAGTTCAGAGGGGAGTGAGATGCACTCACACAGTTAGCTCGTTCTCGTGGTATCTCAGAATCACTGACTCTGGAGTATTATTAACTCGGTATGATTTCAGACATCTCCCAGGTTATTCTATACAGCTGATGCAAAGCCACAAAGCAAAAAAATTTTAGTGACTTAAGAAGGTTTGATGGTGGTCTGACAGGATCTCGATGTATTTCTCCTACTGTATTGCCAGTAACGAAGCTCAGAGCTGGCCTCTTGTTGGTAGTCTTTCTTGAGGACCCCTTCAAGGACAGCTTTCTGGGCCGATTCAGAGCCCTTTGTTCCTGCTGTACAAAGGTGCTGACTAAAAGGATGAAAGATGAACCAGACATAAGCCTGCTGAGGGTTCGTGCTGACCATCCAGACAGTGGTTTCACCCGATACGGCGGTTTCTCACGTAAATTCTCAGTGCTGGGGAGCATCAGGACCAAATGACTCATGCAGCAGAGAGGGGAATTCAACCCGGCAGAGGGTAAGGAGCTGTCTCTGAAAAATGCTGATGTGGCTTTTTATGCTATATCCCATACTCTTAGTTCTTAATTTCGTGCTTTCACACTTTTTATTTCTGGAGCTGGAGAGGAGTATCCAGTGATCTTGGGACAATATTTTCTTTATGCAAATTTCCATCTGTACAGAATATTAATCTCTGCCATTGGCACTGACAGACAAGAGTTAAAGTTTCATTTTAAATATAAAGCTCTGACAGAGCATACATAACGCTCTGCTGTGTTTATAAGATAATTGTACTTATTCTTAATGACATTTAACTTTAAAAGTTGCAAACTCCAGGCATGCTAGTCCCTTCCATGGTGTCTGCTTAGGAACAACTGCGTAGGAGCAGGTAGCTCTCTTCGCAAGATACTGTAGTAACAGGTATTTTGGTGCAAGGTTGTTTGAACTTATTGGATTTCAGCTTGAAATTAGTGTTTGTTATTGCCTTAAAATAAATGTATTTATTTGTTACCATAGCCAAAATGAATCCCCTACAAACAGTAGCTGCCAGCTGTTACTGGGTTTTAAAAGTCTTATAAATTGAGATTGCCAATTATTTTGGCAAAAGCCCAGGAGAGTCTTATTGTTGTTATATGCTACTCTGTTTGCGGGAATTCATATGGATGCATTCCATCTCCAGTAAAAAGTTATATTATGCTGCAGGTGTACAGCACACACAACCAATAAAATAAAAATCAAAGCCTCACAGGTTTCAGCCATTGTCCATTTTTCATAGCTGACGGTGTTGGCAGGAGCGTATGTTCTAAACCAGCATTGGGCAAGATATCCCGTTCACTTGCATAGGAAGAAGTGGCCAGTTTTAGCTGAGGAGCACAGAATATCCCTTCTCCCATTGCCTGTCTCCCCCTCCTTTCCCTCCTCCTGCGTCGCTGTGCATGCGTCAAACCACCAACCTCATCTCCAGCACCATCCAGCCAAGTCCCGCGGAGAAATAAATCTCCGCATGAGAAGCAGTTACTGACCATCAGCCCGGGACTTTCCTGAAAGGCTGAGGCTGTGATTGCAGCTGCCTCACCCTGGGAAAGGTCTGAGCTCAATTTTTGTGGAAAATTACAGCTATCTGAGTACTTCCTAGCTCCCCAGTTAAGATAGTGAGAAAAGGCTCTCCACTTTCACTTTGTTGTCTTAAGAGGAAGGGTGTTGTGTTTGTGAATTATTATTTTCTGTACTCATTTCACTGCTCCTCCCTCTTCTCAGTTTCCACACCGACTACCAAAAGAGATGCAGGCGTTAGCTTTTGACAACTTTATAAAAGTAAGTCAGCGTATATTCTTTACAAAATGTTCAGTCAGAAACTGTGAATTAGCTAGAATTTTAAAAAGGAGATTGACAGGGTACCTAGACCTAGTATTTGACTAAGTGCACAAAACTGGAATTAAAACTGCTTGTGAGGATAGAAGAAACTTATAACATTTACTTGATTGCCAGCTAATTCATATTCAATGTTTACTTTTTCCAGATTTCTTGTTTTCTTTACGTTTCCATTTATTGCTTCATTAACATGATCCACTTCCAATGAAATAATTTAGGTCAAGAATGCCCCAGCAAAGGCTTTTCAGCTATTTGCAGGATCATCTTTTTAACTTATTTCATGTTTAGCAAATCCCATGGGATAGAAGCGTGGCTGCTTTCCCTGGGGAAATGTCACACCAGTAACCTAAGCGGGGCTGATCAGTATCAGAAGAAGGAAAGCAGGGCTGTAAAAGGAGCTGCCGTCTGGAAAAGTGTATTTCCATCGCCCTTCACTGGAGAGCCCAGGCCTCAGCACCACGGAGGCACAGTCTGCGTGTCGCGGGGAGCTGCGAGGGAATTTTCCTATTGAAAAGTTTCTCGAAGAAAAGTGTCCCTCCATCTCAGCAGGGTGGAGCCTGGGAACTGATAAGAGCAGCGAGGGAAAAAACAGCCTCCTGAGTCTGGGGAGGAAAAGGGAAAGGAGGGGCAGGAGTGGTGACGTTCACCTTCAAAAACCAGCGTGCTGAGATTGCATTGGACCGGGAAAAGAGAAAAGCAGAAATTCCTTCTCCTAGGCTTATCAGTGGGGCCAGTAAGGGATAGTGGATCTCTCCCAATCCTGGACGGAGGCCTTTGGTACCCGCCGTGCCCGGCACGTGAAGCTGCTGCCTGTCCTTCCCAGAGTCCTGCAGCAGCATCCTCGGCTGGCCTGTGATTCCCGACAGCGGGTACCGATCCTGTCCCAGCCAGGGCGCTGTGAGCCCAGCTTTTTGCTTTCGGTGAGGATGTTCAATAGGTTTTTCCACACTGCTCACAGCATACTCCTCCTGGTTTTAGATGACTGAGAACTAAAAGCGTCATATCAAAGCCTGAAACCGATAATTTTGTTAGAGGTTCCAGGTGGTATTGGGTGCGTGGTGCCCCCCTCCCCCAAAAAACAACTGAAATAGTGAACATTTGAAATATATTTAAGCCAATGTGTTCATCTGAAGCAGTTAAACAGTATTATGCATACTAATTGAAACAGCTTAATTTTGATCAAAATGCAGGAGCATAAAGCAAGCCACCTCAAATAAAAGAGGTGTGGCCGTATATATAAGTTAAGAAAACAGAAAAGAGATGACTTCTTTGTAGGTTGATAAAAACAAGTATAAGCCCAGTCTGGCCAAACCTAGGTGTGTTTTAATGAAACTCATGTTGGCATTTCTCTTTTTCTTTTCCCTCCTGTTGCATATTCACACACAAGACCTTCATTCCCTGCTCTGAGTTTTGCCCTTACTCATTAGCATGGCAACGCGATCGTTGTTCAATCTGACAGGGACACAGAGCCAAATCTGACCTTAAACATTTAATAGAGGTCGTCTTGTAAAATATATGATTTACCAACAGCTGCAGTGATTCTACAACAAATACGTTAGTGTATCAGAGGACTGGGACACAAGTTTGTTTAAACAAATCCAATAAAGTTATCATGGGAAACTGAAGGAAGTGGGTCACCAGTTTCCTGATAATATTTACGACAGTCCGTAGATAAGAGAACTGGAAAGGAGGCCCCTCTTTCTTCCATAGTTTATCACACAGTTAATGCAGAAAGATGAATTGTTGTAGGGTAAACTCTGATGTCATACACTAGCTTTGTCATTCAGACCATCTGTGCAAAAACATATATAATAGTGTGGAATTTGGGGCAAACACATAATGTTTAAGATTAAGATTCGGAATGAAAGAAGGGGGGAGGAGGATAGATTTCTGTAAGGGATGTATTCTGTAAGCAAAAGGGGACCTGTGAGCAAAGAGCTCTGTGCTCTAAGACTTGAAATATTTGAATGTAGTTCCTCTGGCTCAAATACACAGAAGCATTAGGTGATTATCACCTTTTGATTTCAAGGTCTGAAACAAAGAAAAAACTGGCCTGATGGCTCTGGACTTTGAAATGCTGTTCTTTACTGTGGCACACAAGTAGTATGGATGCATTCCGCAGACAAATGTTAACTTTAAGGAGACGTAGTTCTGGCACCAATAGCAAAATGAGACTAACATTAACAGTGGTGAGTTCCTCCTTCCTTTCGCATGCCGAGCTGTATGCAGAAGCGTCAGGCCACGTGCAGAAGTGAGCAGCATGCACATCCCATTATACACCGCAGAGCAGCTGGGAAGTCTAGGAACAATTTTAACAAAATGACAATCATGTCTAAGCTCCTAAAAACACTCCTGGCAGCAAATCCTTGCTTCCCAAGTAGAAACGAGCCATGGACTGGTAAGTGGATGGCTCTAATTCCTTCCGAGCCATCCATGGAAAGATGACAAACTGTGCACAAATCTTATTTTTAAATAGCTAAGTAATCAGGCATGGGTACTGCTTAACTTCAGTGGATGTGTCTTAAAAAGACAATCTCAGAAGCTTCTAATTTAATGATAGCAAGGGTTAACTAGGCAATAGAAAGGCCCTGCTGAAACTTAGTCTACCTATTATGCTTTTGTGTTTCGATAACACTAATTTAATTAGCTGGAGTTAGAAAGAAAGCTAACATAAGCAGTGCTCCATGTGGGGGTAAAGGGTTTTGAACTGCAAGAACAATTCTTCTGGCTCTTCCAAATTGTGGTCCCATAGCATGTCCAACTGGAGCACACTGAGAAGCTCTTCTGGTGGTGGTTCTCTTCCCACTCACAAAGTGCACCAGGTTAAGCAAGTTGGCAGCAATATCCTTCTTTCACTAAGTTTGGAGGGGTTTTACGATCCCACGGTCCTTACAGGGGAAGTATACCAGAGAGCGAGGCAGCCAGCAGTGGAGCAAAATTCCTCCCTTCCCCTCCCACCCCCAAAACCTCAGGCGTTTCAGCCATCGCTAAGCGGGGTAGTCACCGTTAAGGAGACAGTCCCTTGGGACCCCACCTGAGCTGCACACCCCTTACATTTCTTGGGAAACTGGAGCCACCATGAGCAGTGAGGGCCCCCTCTGTTTAGATTTTTCAGCTGATCCCTCTAATTTGTGCAAAATTCCAGACCTATGGAGACTAGTGGTGGCCTTTCCATGGGGAAGGACACTCTTTCATTTATAAGCAATAAATAGTGAAAAAATAGGACATGAACCTCGCTGAGATTTCCTCTTTGTTAACCCCTGCCTGCTGTATTTTTCCATGAGTCTCCACATGGTTTTGATTTCAGATCTTCAAAATATATTTTATGTTCCTTCCCTGGCCTCCTTTGCAGGACTTTGTTTTGCAAAACAGAAAATATTTCCTGGGTTTATATCTTTGTCAGCAGCTTGGAGTGGGGAAAGTCCTTTTTAAAAAGCCCAGTGCTCGTAGGGAGAGAGGCTCGTTTCTGCTTGTTTTCCACTACAGAGCAGCTCTTCTCTCTGCTTGAGGCTCAGAAAGTCTTACACTTTTGTCCATGTGAATTGTTTTCCGCACCACTACATTGCTTCATTTAAACCTTCAGCGTGTGTTGAAGGTGTGACTCGTTAGCAGTGGCTGTACATAACCCATGACCGAAGACTCGGTGCAGACGTGGTTAGAGGTGTCACACACCTCAGGGATGAAGAGGACCCCGCTCCTGACGGACAACAAGCCTTCCTCTGGCCACTGGAAACCTCCCGGCTGCAGAGCTGAGCAGTGCCTGCCCCGTCTAGCAGGAAATTTGCCTGACAGAGGAAAACTGTGTCATAAAACTGGTTTTATTTCTCTCCGCCGCCTCAGCCTTTGCGTGGTGGAGCGGGGAATGTAGTGGGAAACCAGAAATCGCCTAGGGCTGCTCCATACGAGCTATTCTTGGCTGTCAGAGATGTCCCTGAAGCTACCCTTGGTAAGGCTGAGGCATAAAGTAGTTCTTGAGTCATCAGGGGTTTAAGCAACAGCAAAGTTTGTGTAAAGCCTGCCATTTCCCCTCTTGTTCCACACCAAAAGTAGCTGGAGTGGACCAGAAATAACAGCGCTCTGTTGATTTTCAGTGTCTCACCGTTAGATCTCCAAGCGAGCAATCTCCACGTCAGAGATCCTAAATTTATTGCTTCGGCGCTCGTGCGCGACAATACATTCGGTGTAATTTTGTGGATCCGTTTCTGTGGTGAAGAAAGTCTGAAGGAGTCTACGGTAACCTGAAAAGTGCCCACGGATGTGCTGCAGGGAGGAGAGGGGAAGCTAAGGTTCTGTTTGGGAGAGGAAAAAAAAAATGATGAAAGCAAACATGAGCCAAGACATAAAGTCTCATTTTGCTCCCATGTGCTAGTGCTTGAGCAGACCTATTGTTCTGGACTCAGAGATTGGTTCTTAATTATGTTGAGCAGTGAATGGTTTGAATTACAGCCACATAGTTTGGTGAGCACAAGCCTGTTAAGAATTTTGGCTGGAGAGCAGCTGCAGGGCTGCTCTGAGATCACAGAAGGTGGCTGTTGCTGGAGGTGTTTTCAAGAGTTAAGAGCCGTACACGCTGCCACCTGAAGTCCCATGCTTGGATGCTTTATCTAAATCTGCCCTTGTCTTTATTCTGCTATTTCAATCTAAAATAAAACATCTTGTATTTATTGTATCATCACATTTAGACACTACCATTTTGGAATCTCCTGTGGACATCATCAGATCCAGATGTTTCCAAATGTCATCATCCATACACTGAAATGATTACAAATGGAGATGTATTTCTGTAAGCTGTTGCTACTCAGTGAAGATTGCCAGTTTCCACTGGCTTGGAGGAGACTTTTATTTTTAATGGGGTAGGGATGGCCCCAAGTTCAGCACTGCAGATTTCTAAATTACACATATTGTTGCATGAAGCACAAGTGGCTGCAGTTCTCTGTTTGCTCATATATTTGGACTGATTTCCTCAGAGGTTACTAATTTTGACATGTGTGGGATGATTTTAATATTGGGATTTCACAATCTGCTTACCTCTATCTGTAAAGAGTGTGATGTGAATTCATTAAGCACTCTGATCAAGGTATTAAAAATACAATTCATTTCCAAGGAAGAACTATTTTTCCTTCACATCACTCCATTTGCCTAAATTATCTGACAACTGCACTGGTGTTTATATGTTCCATACACAGTTCACTCTGGCTTGTGAACGAATACTACTGCCCTCTACTGCAATGAATATCTAATTCCTGCTCAAAGTTGCATTCTCGCCGTTCTGAGTGTGCTCAAAATAGGGGGGGGGGGAAATGAGTTATACGGATGCCCAGACACAAGTAGAGATACAACCCACAGTTCAGAAGTGGCAAAGGTTTATACTGACCTCTTTGGCATTGCTCTGGGTGTCACGGCAAGATTAGAGCTTCTACAGCGGGGAAAGGAAAACACGTACCAAAACTTGCTGTTATTTTGCCCTAATTAGTAAAGTCAGTCTACGTTTTAGATTTTCCCATCTGTTTACTGGTTTGAACACAATAATAGCAAGTCAGGGATTCTAAATGCATGTTTTTGGCCATCAGAATGATGAGTGTCCCATTGCTAAAATTTTAGGTACTCTTTTCTCTCCTGAAAATGGCAACTCTGCATTAGGTGTTGTAGCTTTCAGGCATAATTAACAAAGTTAGTTATGCATTCAAGAGTGAGACCCTTGAGCCAGCATCCTGGGTGAAGGATTACCTGTTGTGACCCTTGAGAACGCAAAGGAGATGGTAGGAGCCTTGCACCGTGTGCACATTGCACTATGGGTAAACACTTATTTTTGCTAGGGAATTATAGTCCAGTAGCTTCACCTGGATAAAAATGTCTTGCTCTTTATTAAAAAAAAAAAAAAAAAAAGTAAAAAAATTCTTTCTGGAAATAGAAGCAGGTTCTCTCTTAAATGATCATCTTATGACAGATGACCACCTCACTATCTTTCTCTCCTTTCTCTGTTCGATGATCTTCATCAGGTGAATGTCAAAAAAGTACTTCCTAAGAAGATGAGCAACATAGATTTGAAATTCCTCAAACCGTTAAGTAAATGGGAACTGGTACTTCCAGGTACCAGAAAGTGCTTTGATGACTAATGCCTACACAGAATAACTAATGCCTGTTATTTCTCTGTTTGGGTTTTAAAAGAAAGTATAGTTTTTTGTCGGGAAATGTGCTCTAATTATTTTGGAGCACACTGGTCTTCCTATGGAAGAGCCCTCTGCATCAGTTCCCTGCAGGGGAATTAACCAGGAAAATTGCTGGACTGAATTTAGGGACGATCCAGGGGATCAAAGCTCAAACAGAGGATGTACCCAGATGTAACTCCATGTCCCAAAGGTACCTAGTGAAGTTTACATTTAGAAAGTAGGGGCTGGGAAAGTCAGATGCAGCAGTGGAACAGGTATTTTGTGATTTCAGTACTGGTCTTAGATGCAAAATCCCATTTGGACACTCACATTCCTTCTGATTTTCTTAGCCTACTAGAGAAGCTCATTGCACACTAAAATACAGCAGGAAGTTATGATAATGACCTAGCTGCTGGTTTGGTGCTGTCACACACAGCACCCTCCTGCCCTATCCTGTGGTTACTTTAGCTATAACGCAATCCTCAGGAGCCTTCTGGAAAGTATCGATCTCTCATTATTTGCAGAACTTTTGCCTTACTGTAATGCAGAATGCAGAGCAGCATCCTGGCAAACTCCTCTGTGCTGATCTCTACCCTTGGAAAGAGTCGAGAGCCTGTCAGAGGCAGATGCATAACCCTGCTCATGCTGGATGTACAAAGCCGAAAACACCAGTTTATTGCTTGGCTGTGCATGTTGGAGGAAGTCGCATCCTTTTCCTGACAGGTGGGTTTAGCCCAAATCTAATGCCTATGTTTGGTTGGTTGGTTTTGTGTGTGGTTTTTGGTTTTTTGGGTTTTTTTATTCAATACTGTTTATATGCTATTAGCTAGTGATTATGATGTCTTAAAATGAATAGCTTCAGATCATTAAAATACAATGCTGTGTGGAGTAGCTGAGTGTATCTCATTTCCTACTGCTCCCAAGTGCATGTCCCCTCCAGCTTCCAGCCTCCTAGACCAGAATCGTACTTAGGATTAAAAGACAGTTTGCTTCACACAAAATGTTCTCGCTAAAAAAAAACAGATTGAGCAAAAGACAGAAAAACCTCATGTGCTACTGGGCACCCTCGCCATTTACTGAGACATGAGACCACTCAACACGCACATTAGAGGAGCAGACACAAGAGCATGACAAGGGATTGAGACTACGTGAAGACTGCACAAGTGTCGCACGACCCACATTGCAAAAAATTACACTTTCTGAATGAAGTATATACACCCTCCTTCATTAAATCATTTCTGTCTTTACTCAGATTTGTCATTAAGACGTTACTTGATCCCCAGATCATACTGTAATGATCAGTTGGCTTTCTCACAGAATAAAAATTTAGATATAATAAATATGCTGCCAAATGTATTACTTCTTTGTAAGTACATGCTGCTCATTTTTCCAAGACTTTAAAAAGACAATAAAAAAAAAAAGAGCAAGAGAAGGAAAAATATCCAAGAAAATCACTGAAGATGAGTTTGAGGTAGTAGGTGAGAGACCTGCCTATGCCTCACTGAAAATTTGAGAAATATTTAACTGTATTTGGTGATATTTCATGTCACACTTAAGACTCAGAAAATCCAAGAAGCAGGGTAATATCTGAGACAAATAAGCCGTCAATACTGAGAGAGTCTTTAAATAAACAACAAATCGTGGATACTATGTCAAATGAAATTACATTTACTGGTTGGTTTGGGGGTTTTTTTTGAGTTAGCACACATTTTACACTATTTCCAGTGTATTTTCTCACTGATCTGGTGATGAATCTACGGCAAATTTGCGCAACTTCAGTAACTGAAAAACTCAGCAATATGAGGAGCTGCCAGATTCCAAAAGCAACTGATCCTACTAAATTGGAAGAAATTGGTAACGAGGGGTAATTGTTACCACAATTACACGTGCCATAAGGATATTGTTTTCATGAATACTTACTGCCAGGTTGGCTAAACTATGCTCAATTAACTCTGGACACAGGGGACTCATCAAAGTATTCTTCATGAGATGTCTTTGTGTTGTTATTGGACAAGGTATAAAAGTTCTCAGAGAGGAAGGGTTGTTGATATTGAGGTAAATATTTCATTCAGCATATGTACGTATCATATGGTGCTGCGAGAAAAGAGTGTCAATATATTATTGAAGTAATACTATTAATAGTACTGAAAATCATATGCAAGAATACTTGAAATTAGGAGGATAAGAAACACCCCTTGCTGAATTAGAGCTGAAGTAAAAAAAAAGAGAGGTCTTGTGTCTCCTGGATAATGGGTTAAGCGATCTGCTAATTCTAAACTAGAGTCTTTTGGGGAGTATTCCTCATGTGACAAAATGAAATTACCCCTCATGTCTTTGCTAGAGACTTGATTTCTCTCAATTGGTCTTGGGTAGCAGTGAATAAAAAAAATAAATAAAAAAAAAAGTTAGCTGGATCTCTTTGTAAACTCTCAAGCTTAAAGACCCGAGCTAAAACTTGACATGGGTTTTCTGTTAATCCAGCACATGATTTATTTACTGTAAACAATTCTGAAGCATGGGAAATGGTTTCCAGAGGACTGAACATGAGTTTTCTGGACAAATTGAAAAATCTTTTTGTAATGAAAGACCTGTGGATTGAAATTGTTAAAAGAGATTTTGTTTCCAATTGAGGTATCTGGCTTGACAGGATTAGTTGGCCGTCTCCGCAATCCATTCCAAAACCATGAACCACTGAGCATATATACATCAATCAATGCTTATCTGTTTAGTGGTTCATAAGGCTGTAAAAGGAACATTTCTTTCCTTTTTGGACACTAAAGCACAAAAAACAGGCAAAGGGTGGTTTCCTCTCACCAGCCAACAGCTTTCTGTGTTCAAGTAACAGTGGTGGTGAATTGGGTAGCATCCTCTTGTCTATACAGGTCAGGGGTCTACGGAGATACGATACGTTGGTTCATCTTACTGTTTTCAAAGAAAGCATAGAGAACAGAAATGAAGGCTGTAGAATTTGGCAGGTGATGAAGGAAAAGAAAGTTCAAATATCTTTGATCCCCTGCTTGCTTTGAAAATGTCATCTGAACAAAAGGCATGAAGGATGTTCTAAAAAAAAGTCAAGTATAACTTTCTTTACAATTGCGCACCCAAGTTGTGTAACTGGAGAAGTAATGAATTTAACCAGTGGGCTAAATGACTAAATCAAGGAAATGAACATGAACATTTTGAAAATGATCTGCTCAGTGACAACTAGATTAAGAATGAGACATTGCTTCCTGTGGCACTAAAAATTGTAGTAAAAGCCTTTTTCCAGAAGATACTAGGATTGCAGTCAGGCAAACGGTACAGTTGATTGTAAACATTGCTCGTCAGAGAATGAAACATTTGTTCTTAGTCTATGCTGATAAAAGTAAGATAAAGCAATTTACAGTTCCTTTTTTTTTTTTTTTTTTTTTTTTTTAGTAAAAAGAAAAGATCTCAATCAAGAAAGACCTTTTTTCCTTTTTTTTAATAAGAACTGCAAAGGTCTGATAGTCAATCCAAATATCGATGGTAAGAAGGCAGCCCTAGTGGTTCCTGAAACAGTTGATAAAAAATTTTAACATCACTTCTGTTGATATGATAGTCTCCTTTCTACATAGCTGTAGTATTATAGCCGCAATGTTGCCTTTCTCTCTCTTTTAAATGCTGCCCTCACCAGCTATTTTGGACTATATCTTGCACATAAAAACATCAATAGAAAAAATTCCCAGAGACACGTACTAGTGCACAATCTGTTCGGCGGAATCATAATTCTGTTCATGTATTGCTTCGTTTCTTCAAGGAATTTTGTTGCCTAGCACTAAAGAGAAGTTAGGAATGTATATATGAAGTGACTTTGATGCTCAGACCTTTCTGCTTTGTCTTTAAGTAACTAATCCCATAGAATTTTGAAGATTGCAGCTTAGTCTTGCCCTTGATTTGTTTTCCTGCCTGTGAGTTCTTGCGTCTAGGTATCACTATGCAAAATTATTGTAAAGAGAGGGAAGCACATTTTTTTCTCAGTGATGTGCTGCCAGAATTGCTGCAGAAAACTTCCTCAAAATTTGTTTTTGCGATTCATGTGATATTTTTAAGGTAGAGTACATTTTTTCTTTTCTCCTATTTCCAGAGTCAATTACACACAAGCAATGCTATACACTTGCCATTATTCTGTCTAATTATCTATCAGTCAATGCATGTTTTTTTCTGCATGTGGCTTTTCTAGCTGGACGTTTCATGGGGGCTTTTTTTTTCCCAGCACTGATAGTGGCATTAGGTAATCATCTGACTACATCTCCCGGCGGTGACATCGTGAAAACTGCTGAGCATTGTGTGCCTGTGAGGTGGTCAGTTACGTGAGCATGAATTTCTTCTTGGAAGTGTGCCGCATAGTTACAAAATGAGTGGATTTAATTTTCTTCTTGAGGTGAACCGGTCTCTCCTGACCCTTGGAGGTCTGCTCTAGACTAGGAACCAGATTCTCCATGGCTGGTACGTGCAGTGGGATGGGAGGCAGCAGAGGCAAAGAAAAAGGGGGTGAGGGAGAGAGGAGTGCCATAGAAATATTTAGAATAACAAGGCTGAGATCTGAGCTTGTCTTTTTAATCCTGCTTGGCTAGTCTCTCTTCTTACTGATGTACGTACAATGACAATTGCAGCCCAGAGGAATTACTAACCGATCTGTGAAATACATGAGCAGCACAGGCCAAAAATTAGCGATTGGCGTGTAATCCCAAGTTTTCTTCCCAGAGAGCTACTTAATGTGTACGACTTTGAGCTGGGGACAAAGCACCAAAATTTGTCGGTGATGTACTTATCTGTATGGTTCAGAAAATGTCATATGGAACAGAACTTCCTTTGTGCATCACATGCAAGGCATTTGGGACCTCAGGAGGCTTTTGGACTACTCTAGGAAAAATGTCTTGCAAAGTGTACACTGGCTTTAGATAAATACCCAAACCTAAATTAAGTAGAAGACCTTGAAGTGTTCTGACAGTGGTATGGAGCAGAAAAAGGACACAAATCCTACAATTCTGGACTTCCCTAAGCATGTTGATGCTCACTGAGGATCAGTTCCGATTTCAGCTCTTTCAGTGATGCTAACTGTCGCGCAAATGCTAAAGCCCCATGTAAGTACGAGCGAAAAAGTAATAGATTCAGTTTTGAATTAAGGCTGTAAGGGGATTTCGGCTGAATATTTAAGATGAAGTCAAGTATTTGTACAGGAAGCTGGCCATTTACCTTCCCATGTTTATCCCTCATTACTGCCTGGTTGTATGCAGCAGACATTGAATTGGCAAACTGAGGTTTTTCAGAAATTTCAAATGAACTTACTTTGGCACTAAAATACCATATTGCTTCATTTTGCATGCTTGAGTTGTACAGTTCCTGGCGGTAAAAATTGCACTTTGGGGTTCTTGTATTCATTCTGCTTAAGACACTGAAATCCTAAGTGGTTATGTCTCTCCTGGCAAACTGTAAGCGGAGTGCCCGATTTCTTGTTTCTCATACACCAACAGAAGGTCTCCACTGACCTCCAGTTAATAGGATCCCCTTGATGTAAAAGTGGTGCGAGAGTGGATTGAATCTCAAACGTATTTGCAAGTTTAACTGAGATTCATCAGACTTGGGTCTAATGAAGTACAATAATTATGTATATGTTTGGCAGCATTTTTCTCCTGGTTAATATTTTTATGTTCAGATGTTATATTACTTACAGATGGTTTCTTTCTGCTTATTTAGCAGATTTCCATTTTTATGTAATTTCATGTAATTTTGCAAATATTTAGTAAACATTACAATACTGGGATATTTCAAATGGTACAAAACTGAACTAGCTTGCTTAAGTTAAAATCTTATTGCACTGCAAAGGCTATTCTTGTTTTTAATCAGCATAGCATTCTTCAATTTAATGTAATTATGTATTTTCTTGTAGATACGTAACACAGAAAAAGTACTGATAAGTTCTTTGCTTACATTATACTTTACAAAATTATTCCTAATACCAGAGGGTAAATATTTTAGCTTCGTGTTCAGAAAAATGACATAATAATCAGTAAATCTTATTTTCCCATTGTAATAGCCTACAAAGTTTTACTAACGTCAGTGCATAAATGCAGATTTCATTTATGAACTGACATTTTTAAAGAATTATTACATTCTGACAATTACTAAGAATTGTGGCAGCCAGGTTGCTTGGGTGGTGCTTTCTGTTAGGATGACTTGTATTCTGTGTATTTGAATGATTAAACTAGCACTAAAACCACATCTTTCTCTATCAAGCCTTTCAGGTTGACTGCGTTTGGGCTTCATTCCCAACTCCACCATGTTTTTTCACTTGAGCATTAAAATGTCAGATAGAAAGAAAATAATTCACAGCTGTCTTGGGGCTTGATTCACCCGCCTCTGACATCAACTTTATGCCAGCATAACTCCATCGAAAACCATGATATTACTCTGGTGCTATACTGGTTTAATAGAGTAGCAAATGGGGCCTTAGGGGGGGTTCTTGGTTGCTTCTAATTTTCTGATTAAAGCAGAGTTATTGAAACTCATAAAATCCATGTAACATTGTTGCTCCACTGTGGGCTATCTGCATCAGAAACCTCACTTCATTCTAGGGCTTAAGGAAATTCCCAGCTGGCCTCAGCTCAGTGAAGGTACATTCAGTCAAATGCTTCAGCAGGATTTTTGTTTTTTAATTTGCATATTATTTTAACCACATTCCAGAGCCTTGCAACCACAGAGGTTCCAAATATTCAGATTCTTAGGCAGATGTGAGGCACCATCTCCAAATCCACATTTCTCTTCCCTACCTCATCCTTCCTCTCCATGCAGCCAACAAAACAGCAGATTGCTACCCAAAATATTTTCAGGAATGACCCTTTGGGCAGCAGAACTTGTTATTCACCATCTATGGCCTGTTGCTGGTAGCGTGGTTGTGCTGCCACAGTCTAAGGGCCTCCCCAGAGGAGTGCTGGCATTCCTTGGACCAAACCGATACAGCTGGAAGAAGAGGTAAAGGGGGTTTTAATTTTTTTTTTTTTTTTGGCACTGCTGCTATTCAGATTGTGCCCCTGAAATAAAATAAAATAACAAAATAAAATAAAATGAAATAAAAGAAATAAAATAAAATAAATAATAAAATAAAAAAATAATAAAATAAAAAATAAAATAAAATAATCCCCAACCCTTCCTCCCGAAGCAGAGCTTCCCTCTGCTAATGCATCATCTGCAGGGGTAGGTTAGTCAGCCATGTGGCATGAGCAGCGTCAGCCAGCTGGAATTCCCTCCCCAGCGTGCGGCTGCGGGAGGGTGTCTTGCTCTCCCCAAGCCTGGCTGAGCGCACGTAGGGCGCTTGCTTTATCTGGGGGAATCGATGTAGCATGCGCATTGCCGCCACTAAGTAGTTCAAGATCGTGAGTCAGAAAGTCCTTAATAAGTTACACTATTCAAAAATCATGCGACTGTTAAGAATTTGGGGGGGATTTTGTCTGCCCCTTTGTTGTGCTATTGTAGTCCTTGTTATTTTTTTTTTTTCTGCAGTCCCAAGGGTTAGAAGTGAATTATTTATAAATAAATGAAAATTGAGTTTCCCACATCATATAAGATTCGAAGAGCAGGACCTTAACACCACCACCAAAATATGGGGGGGGACTCTAGGCTGGATCAGAAGAATTGACAGCTCTCTGACATGTTCATCTGGATTGTTTATGTGTTCTCCTCCAGGAGGAGGAGCTTTCTTTGAAAGCATTGCATCACTTCTCTCTGGGAGGAGCACTTCGTGATGGGCAGCTTCTTGCAAAACTAGCCAGAGAGTTTTCAAAAATAGATAGCAGGGCTGAGCTTTCCAGCAGAGCATCCAAACCTCCTGCATGGCAAGGAGAGAAAAGAATGGATGTAAACAGAAGTGGAAAAATGAGGAGACCGTCTACACAAATTCTTTTCACGTCTCAAAGATGGTCCAGTCGGGTCTGGTCTGACTCATTACCGTGGTTTGTAATCGTGTGCGTGGCATTTGATAGAGGGAAGGTGACTGAGGGCTCAGTTCCGCGTGCAGGCAATCTGAGAAATGCTAATGGGCTCAAGTTCTATACATTAGTGTAGCGAGAATGGAAATTGTTCCACCACCATTGCCTGCGGGGGCATAGAGGTTGTACGCTTCAAGAAAGTCAATCCAAAGTAACTCCTGAAGTGTACAGTGTTTTTAGGAACAATCTCATGCATAACTAAAATGGGGTTTCATTTGATTCTGCTTTATTCAATGCATACAGTCCATACCTCCAATCAGAGAGGTCTTTTATTGCCTAAGAGGCTAAAATCTAGAAGTGCAGAGACCTAGGAGATACAGGGGAAAAAAAAAAAGGTTTATGGAGGAAAAGAAAAAGAAGAGAGAAAAAAAAGCTTTTTTAATTTCCGAATACTTCCTGGTATCCTTAAAGCCCTGAATGAAGATTTATGTTGGTCCAGCTTGATCCAAACAGGTTGCCTCCTCTGAATAATAAAGCTTTCTTTGAGAGTGTTTAATGCATATTGCTGTTGCCAGATACAACCTCCTACTTTTTTTTTTTTCTAGGTTTTGAAATAGACTGGGCAATTCCTAAGCTTTCTTTGGCATGTGAAGGTAATTCATGTGTTGGACTACAAGCTGAGTGCTCACCCAAAAGCGCAGGAGGCCCGGATGATGTAGATTAGGAATAAACAAAAGGAACTGGAAAATTCTGTAGTAGTAACATTTTAATAACTTTGCTTCTGCATTATATGACGGAAAATATCTTGCGAAAAGGGAATAGTCTGTGGAGGGGTTCTCTGCCCTTGGCTATAAAAAGGTTCGTTTTCTTGTCCCCTTACGCGTGTACGCAGCAGATAACATAGAAAATGCTAATCCTAGGCATAGCCTGTTGAGAGGGAAATCAAAAACCCGAGACGTAAGTAATGAATCTGGATAATATACTCAAGGAGCATTGGCACAGCGATGGCAGCAAACGCACAGGAGAGAGAGAGAGCGTTCGAGCTGCACGGTGTCACACAGAAGCGTCTTCAAAAAATAACGCACGTGCTCGGTTCGTTCCAAAGCTCAGTATTCCTGCTGGCGTGTCAGGGGCTGCAGTGCCCCAAAAATACCCTTTAAAAGCTGCAGGCATAATTGCTGGTCCTTGAAACTTCATGCCAGCACTGATGTGAAAGGAGGATATTCCAGCAGTACGCCTGTTTCCATGGAGTATGTCAAAGAACAATGGAGCAGAAGACAAAACTTGGATGAAGCTACCCCCAGGAAAGGTTTGGTTTTGTTTGAAAACTGAGACAAAATGTACATAAATGAATAAACTGAAACGGCTGTAAATAGCCTATGAAAACATGCTGCAATGAAATTGTTTAGAATTCTTCTTCATTATCCCACTTCACATTTGAGAGGATGACTGGAAAAGAAGATCCTGTATTTTTTTAAGAAATCCACAGGCATTACAGCAAATGAGTGTGTTTTCCAGTTCAAATATTTTGAGTATTTTTTAATGTTTGCACAGGCTCAGGATTTCTGAGCCCATGTAATAATCTGCAAAAAATCCCACCGTTTCTTGCTTTGCTGAGGCTCACCACATGGCATACAGTTGAAAACGCTTTGCTGTGGCATGTTTAATAGGTTGCAGAGTAGGCAGGACCTCTAGCCATATGTGGTTCCTTACAGCAACTGGGATGAGAGCAGATAAAATATGTCCTGCTTTCCCAAAGCAAATTGTACGGTTCTGTGGCTACCTGAAAGGAAAGACCACTTCCAGTTCAGCCACACAAACGTAATCCGTGTGTATTCTTAAATTTATGAGTGGCTACGTTACTGTGCAACTAGCCTGGATTACCAAAACGTTGGATAAGAAAGGGGAAAAAAAAAAAAAAAAAAAGGTTTGCTTCTCATTATTTTTTCCTCTGAGCGTAGGTCTGCTTTGCTCAGAGTTTCCTATACCTGACTCTTCAACGTCTGTGACCACCAACGGAGCTCCCCCCAGCCCCAGCAGTCTGGTTTAAATGTGTGCACTGTATATTCTCGTTGTCCAGAGGGTTCTGGTAAAGGCATTTATCTGTTGAATGACGTGCAGACTGCCAGATTCAACAAATGACAGCCTAAGCCCAGCGCTAGTGGCCACCACTGATGTGGTTTTTATTTTGGGATCCTGCTCTTTCCTTTAAAAAAATTGTTGCCATTATTGACTCTCATTTCCCTGCCTTTGCAAGCTGTTTCTTGTCAGTTAGTGAATCCTTCTGCTCTGTCCCGTATTAAGGACCGAGCCTGATTTCACGTGCACCAATTTCGTGCTGCTCCTCCTCTAGCCTTCAGCAGTTGCTTGTGGTTTGCGCTCGTATGGGATCAAAAGCGGGAGTTTGGGAACTGATGGGAACAAACAGGCGTGGAGACAAATACGCGCCTGCTCGCTCCCTCCCTCTTTCTCACCTGTTGGCCATTTGCTAACCCCTGTTAAATTTAAGACATAGGGCGGTTTAGAAAACGCTCCGATCGCGACTCCCCTTTGTTTTTCTTGTTCTTTTTACGGGGAAGACAGGTGCAGCACGGGGCCATAAAAGAGGCAGACTGAAAGGACAGTCCTGAGTCCTCCAGCCCAGACCTTTGGTAGCAGGAGCAACCACGTCACGTCGGTCTTGTTGGTGAGCGTATCAAGCTGGGAACTGCTCGGCAGCGTTGTGCAGCGCTGTCTTGTCCTGCCGAAGCCGACTGCGGTTCGCGCGAATCTCTTCAGGGGCGGCGTACTGTTCACGTAGGACGGTTTGAGAGACCCGGGAAATTACAAAGTCAGACGGATGCAAATGTGTGTAGCGGAAACGCGTCCTTCCACAATTCTGCGTATCACCATGACATTTCTTAACAGGGATTTTTCTTAGCAAACAACATATACAAAGATAATAACCTCCCTGCTGAGACTGGCAGATATCCTCCTTTCTGACAGACTCGGTTTCATTCACACGCACAACAGGGGGGGAAAGGATTATTTTAGCATACTTATTTTCTTTCCTGGTTCACATCATTCACTGAGTACGTACAAACAGGAAGGGTGCCAAATTGTTTACGGAAGATCAGAGATGATTTGAGCCCAAACTACCAGTCCAAGTGCCCTCAAACTTTAGGGATGTTCTGATGCAGCTCTGACTCCAAAAGCTGTGACTCAGCCCCATCGCTCCACTGGAGTGAACGTCAAAATGAATATTAAGGACAAAAGGCCCATTCTAAGTTGTACTGTGAGCTCACACAGAATGCTGGGCATGAGAAATTGCCCTGACTCTGTCAGCATAAAACTTTCAAGACACAGGTAATGTAGATCATAAATTTGAGCTGAGAATTTCACTTTAAGTGTTTTTCCTGTGAAAAATCTTACTAAGCTCCTATCTCCTTCCCCTTCCAGACCACCCGCAGCTGCCACCCACAAGCCAGTCACCCCAAGGTCGTTAGTGGTCATCTGTCATTCTCAGTATCATTCTAAGGTGCTAAGCCAAAAAAAAATTAG
Source organism: Balearica regulorum gibbericeps (assembly GCF_011004875.1). Classification (NCBI taxonomy): domain Eukaryota; kingdom Metazoa; phylum Chordata; class Aves; order Gruiformes; family Gruidae; genus Balearica; species Balearica regulorum. Next base: position 7,971,476 of record NC_046187.1, on the reverse strand, counting down.
AAAAAAAATAAAAATAACTTTAAACAGGTGCTTAATGTCAAAGATACAATTCATATAATTAGAATTAATACTGACACCTGTGTGCTTACTTCCTACTGAATACCTGAATCTTGGCTATGTATTCAATAACAAAGGGATGACTCCGTAGGGATATGGAGAGCAGGCGTTTGAGGGAAGGAACTCTGCCATAAAGGAATCAAGGGTACATCATCGGCTCTGACACACCAGCGTGGTACCAGGGATGCTTATGTAAAACACTCAAGCCAGCATCATCATCCAAAATGAAGCTGTGGATCGGGGAATATTGTAATGACATTTCCAGTACTTCTCATTTCCCCTTTTGTTTTTTGTTTTTGTTTTGTGGTTTGGTTTTTTTTCTTCAGATTGTATGTTATATGTAGATTGAAACTGCTGAGTAGATGAGTGGTAAGGAATCATTTTCAAATCAAAGTATAAGAAAAGGATTTGGTGATTTCCTACTATATTCATCCTCAGTCATATGCTCCTGTCATGGTTTAACCCCAGCCAGCAGCTACGCACCACGCAGCCGCTCGCTCAACCCCCCTTGGCAGGATGAGGGAGAGAATAAGAAAAGTGAGAAAACTCGTGGGTTGAGATAAAGACAGCTTAATAGGTAAAGCAAAAGCTGTGCACAGAAGCAAAGCAAAACAAGGAATTCATTCCCCACTTCCCACTGGCAGGCAGGTGTTCAGCCATCTCCAGGAAAGCAGGATTCCATCATGCGTAATGGTCACTTGGGAAGACAAACACCATCACTCTGAATATCCCCCCTTCCTCCTTCTTCCCCCAGCTTTATATGCTGAGCATGATGTCATATGGTATCCTTGTGGTCAGTTGGGGTCAGCTGTCCCGTCCCGGCTGTGTCCCCTCCCAACTCCTTGTGCACCCCCAGCCTACTCGCTGGTGGGGTGGGGTGAGGAGCAGAAAAGGCCTTGGCTCTGCGTAAGCACTGCTCAGCAGTAGCGAAAACATCCCTGTGTCATCAACACTGTTTTCAGCACAAATCCAAACCACAACCCCATACCAGCTACTAAGAAGAAAATTAACTCTATTCCAGCCACAACTAGCACAGCTGCTGTATTTTTTAAAGTATTCTTGAGACTAATGCTTTCCTGCTCAGAGAGCTGAGACCTTCACCTATGCCCTTACTATCTCTGGCTTTGACGATGGTCACCTTCTCTTCTCCGACTTATCTAATGTTCATTCACATACAGCTGTCATAGATAATCTTCCTTCCTTATTGCTTTCTCCCACTGACTCATTGTTTTCAGCACGAAAGGAGCTTGCTTCTTGGCCTTGGTTTCAAAAAAAAAATTCAAAATCACCTTTCTTTGTTTTTTGTTTTTGTTGGTTTTTTTTTTTTTTTGGTCATATCTCAACCAATTGCTTTTTGCTTTCATAACATTTTTGCTATGAAGATACACACCTGTAACATTTTGAGGTTTTGGTTTTTTTCTCTATTGTATAGTGAGCATGCTATTTGAAATGCTGCCTTACAACAGCCTGAAAACCTACTGTCTCCTCATTTGGTTCCATTCTCAGGACTTAGCTCCTATGCCTCTAGGTATCTTCCTTTAAGAAGAGAAAATTATTCATGATTGGGAATTTTTTTTTTTTTACATTTATTTTTTAAATTTGAAATACGGTGTGATGATGGTCATGGTGTACATGTGTCTTAGGTTGACTCCACGATATTATTACTGTTTATTGCTTCTGTCATCTTTGATTTCCCCTTCTGTTGCAGCTTTCACTTGTTGAAGCTTGTCTTAATTTCAGACCCAGATCCTACGACTTACACATCTGCTTACCTTTAGTCATCTGTGTATTCCCGTTGAATCCAGTGAGAATACACACGTACTTTAAATTAAGCACATGTGCAAGATTTCTGGAATTAAATCATGGGAAATAAAGTCTACTTGTTGTTATTTTTCCCAGCTTCAACATCTAGCAGCTTCTGCAGGTGGTCAAACCTACAGAGATTTAAAAAAACATTGTTACTGAAGAAAAGACGGTCGGCCTGAAATCAGTAAGATTAGAGAAAAGGTCTTGACAATATTAAGAAGAGAAATTTTTTATAGCAATAATAGTGGTGTGAGCTTTCATAGCAGGGGTTGTTCCAAGACAGTAGAACTGGCAATGACCCAACATTTTATTCTCTTCTCTCGAGGCGATACTCAGATCAGATGCAGTTTTCTTCCCTTATGTAAATCAATGTTGTCAAAAGTATGGGGCAGGAGGGATGGGGTAAATAGTAATTTGTAATTTTTGATGGGGAAACACCCCCAGTGTAACTGGTGCTGGGTTGTCTGGTAATTGGAAAGGACTTTGTTTCCTGAAAACCATGCACCAAAAGGACAGCAGAAGTTTCTGAGAAAAAATAAGGTGGAAAATCAGATTGAAGAGCCATTTGTACTGTGAAGATTGACTACATTATTATAGTTTGTTTTTTCTTATTTCTGTGTATTTTCTTCATATTTAAACTGTTACAACAAGGGCTGGAAACAATTCAAATTTCAGTCCGTGTTGAGTAGCATTGTAACTGCACTTCAATTAAAAAAAAAAAGAGAGAATTTAAAAGTTACAATATTCTAAATCACATGCCACATGATATTTAAAATTATTTGAATGAATTTAAACCAATAAAATCATTACAATTATTTGAAAAAAAATCTTCCCCCCCCCCCCCTTTGCTAATACAGACTAGCAGTGGCAGTGTAAAATGTGAAAGAAAATGTGGAAGATAATCAAATGATAGTTTAATTTTGATATAACATTTCATTCTTCCACAAGTGCAACTGTAAAAACAGGATTCAAGATGCTTGGAAGTTAAATAAAATGTTTCATTCCAGTGCACCATAGACACAGGTCTCAAAATATTGTCATTCCCAACAGACAGACGTTCTGGGCTCCCACTGTCTCAGCATCTCTGGGGCCAGTATCTAAATTATTTATTTATCCTGGGAAGCCTCTCTGAAGGAGCAGGATCACGGGGCAACTCAGATAGGACCAGGTGGGAGGAGATGGGAGGTCAAGCCCTACACTTGGGTCATCCCTGCCGCTTTCCCTGGGGAACTGCTCTCATGTCCAGCAGCCAAGGACCTGTTGGGAACAGAAACCCAAAATCCAGAGGAAAAAAGGGAGAGAAATAAAGAAAGAAAATCAGAAAGAGCAAAGAATGTAAACCTAGTGTTTCCTGGCATTGTCTCCTGAAGAGAGCCTTTCCGTCTCGGTCTTTTTGCTGCCCAGAAGTGTACGAGGAGATCTCAGCCTTGGAAATCAGTAAATTAGATGAGCTAATTAGTTTCTCTGTTAACTTGGAATTATTTTTGCTGATGTGTGATTTGCTGTTTTTATTCCTATAATCTGTTGGTAACTTAATTCCTTTATGTTTTAGAAAAAATAGTTCCTCCTTTCCTACCTTTAAGCTGTTAGTACAAAATAACTGCATTGATGAAAGGACCATAAAAGCCCACAGGGGTGAATACACTGGAGACCCGGAGCCACTATCCATTTTTTCACGGTCAAATTTCTGCCTTCTCATCTTTGACGTCCTGCAGGCAGGGCAGTAGTGACTAGTATGATCTGTTCCCTCTTCAGAGTATATTTATATTTGCCATACAATAACACACAGTTTTTCATTATTCTATGAATACAACGCTCTCTGCAAACCATCATTGTCCTCTCTGCTATGTGCTAAATACTGATAAAGAAACAAAAAAAATATTCACGCCAAAGCCAAGCTGACCTGTGGTACAAGAAGATCTCTTTTAACATTACTAATTGTTTTTTAAACACCACAAGTCTTTTTCTCAGTTGCAGAAGACAAAGACTCCTCCAGTGTTGCATTAGATTGGGGGAAGAACCAAGTGAAATGTGCTTTCCCTGAACGGTAAATTCGCGAAGAGGTGGAGCAGGCTGGCTGTGGCGTTAGCAGCCCTGTTTTTACTGGAGTTACTGGGTTTTGGAGTGCTTGCTTCTACGCAGCACTCACCTACGTTACGTATCAGGGGAGAGCAATTTCTTGACTTTGTACAGAGATATTAGGTAGTACCTGAAAGTATTCAGCTGGTTTGGACGGTGTCTGGAGTCTACCTTTTCATACAACTCATCTTTATCAAGGCCCAAGAATCTTCCTTTGTAGCCCGGCCAGAAACTGTCCTCGAGCCAACAACCAAGTTGTACGAAAACGCAGTTAAAAGTGCACGTGATATGCATAGAGGCTGTAAGGGAAACAGTTGCAGGAATTGTAAGGCTTGGCAGGAAAAAAAGCATCTTGCCCCAAGTTAAGGGTACTTGGGAGGCTTATTTAACCTTCACTCTGGCCATTTGCACACAATTTTATGTTATTATTTACTACACGATTGAATTGAAATGTGAATTTGCCATAGCAACCCAGGCTTCAAATGGGGCATACGTTGCTTTCCAAAATTACAGCACCTCCTTAAAAAGGAGTAAAGAATAGTGCTCTGTGTAATCTGAACTCTTGCAAAATGTTATTAGCAAAATATGGCTTTAATAAACAACACATTTACCCCAATTCTTAGAGTATATTTAATAAAAAAGGTTGCAATTACAAAAAAAAAATCATATATATTTATAAATATATATATAAAAAATAAGCTATTTCAACTTAATCCATTTTTGTGGAAAAAAATTTAAGATGGCAGACATACAGCTGGCAATGGTAAGACCGAAGCCCTGTGGGACGTGTACATGATGCGGGTGAGGGTTTCTGTGCCACTGCCGCCTTGTTTCACTGTAAGAAAAACAAAACAGTGACAGGTCCTGCATTCATTCATGCATTTTACTCCTTCCATTTAATCAGTCCTTTTGCCAGAAGAATAATGGAGCATCCAGCAGATGACATAATTGTACATAAATAAATATTTATTCAAATCCCCTACTTGCAGTCACTTCCCACTAACAAAATACCAGAGTCAGCTGGATTTCTGGAAAGCGGAATATGTCCAGAAGTTTTGCTAGGTTATGCAGAATTATACTTGTTTAACTGAGCCTTTGAAGGTCTCATATGGTTATAAATGTATATGATTGTGTATGTGTACCTGTGAGCGCCTATCTATGTATTCATGTTTTACAAAGCACTTGGACATCCATTTCACTTTTTTCTTGTTATTCTCAGGTAGACATTGCTAACAAGATTCATCCTAAGCATACATAATATTTTTTGTTGTGGACACCAATTTTATATAACTGATCTACATACTCCTCTTTTTTTTTTTTTTTTTTTAAGCAGAGTTTGTAGAGATCCGCCATGTGTATGTTTGGCATGAGAAAAATGCTATACCAAAATGAGCAACCTTCTCACCCTCTTTACAAATTATTTCTTGTGATTTAAGTGACAATGGAAATAAGGCAAATCGCAGCTATTTGTTACCATTTTTAAAAGCAAGTCAAGAACCCAAGCCCAGTAGCGAACAAATACTACAACAGGTGAGATAACCCACGTCTCTCCAAACACTTCTAGAGATGTTTAGGAATTTGTTTTCAATAGCAGATAAATGGAAGCTTCTTCAGCACCTAACAGTGAAGAAGAGGCCCTGGGGCCCTGAATTTTTTGAATTGCTACACTACCCTATGCTTTCTTCCATAAAGGACAGAGGAAACGTGGGGCACAGTGGCTGGCAGATTTACTTCTATGCATCGACAGTATCCGGACAGTAGTGCAGGCTCAGGAGAAATGCAACTTCAGAGTTGAAAAGGCCAGTGGTGGGACCTATTTTGACCTGCTTTTTGATGTGACCAGAAGCCCTTACTGGCAACGGGGGATGCCTGGATGCGAGGCTCAGAAGAGCCGACTCCTATTCCTTGTCCACATGGGCACAGGTAATCGACGGTGGACACACCAGCCCTGCTGGGTATCTATCTACAGAGTCTCGGTCTGGCTGGGTCAACTCATCCGCTTTTGGACTTTCTGTTCATTGTAAACGGAGACCTGGGAATCTAGACCCAGCGTTTTTGCAGATGCTATTGTTTTTTCCACTTTATTGCTAGCTCTCTCTTTCGGGATGTTATGAGATTATATTAGAACATGCTTCAGCCTCAAATATCAGCTTCCCATTTGCAATTCATGATATTAACTTAAAATTTCACGGGACAAAAGCACACCCTATGGATTGGCTATAATCTACTATCCTTATTTTAGATTCTTGTAAGTTAATGAAAACCACAGCCGGTTTGAATTTTGTTTTCCTTTTTTAATCTAAAGATATTATTTGGTTTGGCTTAAAGGGAATTGTGAGAAATAATACTGATATACTTAAAGAGAACACATTTAAGTACTTTCTGAGGACAGCAAATGAACCTTAGCAGTGAGATCCTGCTGTATGTGAGGCTCTAAAATTGCAATGTACAAGTGCTTTACTGGGATGTAAGTATAGGGGTGTAAAATTAGTTACATGTCCAAATGCGTGTAATCCAAGATGATATCCAGTTAAAAATGGCTAATGCATAAGGAAAAAATTATTGTCAAAATTTAAAGGAATCAGTTTATACTCCCATCCAAGATTTCTAGTGACATCACACACCATGAAACAATAAAATCTAATAAGGCTTGTTCGCTTCAACAGAAGTTTTAAAGTATGTTCAGAAAGACCTTCCCTCATCAGTGCTGCCTGACTTCACCCTTGAAATCCTAAATCTGACAGTTGTTCACTTCTTTTTTTTACTTCTCTTTCTACCAGGCAGAACAGCATCTTTGCTCTTCCTTCCCAGCCTGCGCCCACAACAGGCATCAGCCACACCAACACTGAAATATCTTATGTAGAGATTTCCCAATATTCACTGGGAAATACCAGAAACTAATGCAAGCCTTGACGTAAGTTTTCAATAAAATAATGAAATTAGATCCTAGCCAGCTAGGAACAGTGCACATTTGATTTCAGAGCTCCATAATTCCATGGCTACAGGCAGTATAATTTCATAGTTCTCAGAATATGTGAAACTCAGGAGCTACTGAGAAACGTAAACAGCAATTCCTGGAGGTAAAGTGAAATATCTCTTAGTTGCATGTATCAAAGTCTGTCTTCCCTAAAAGAATATACATTACAGAGAAATACTTCTGATACCTGACATACGGTCTTGTTTCGGGGGACCAGTGCTATATTAAGTATTAAAAGAGATGTTCCATTCTCAACCTTATGAAAAGGCAGAGTCTTTTTTTGGCTTTGGTCTTCACAGAGTAAATTCATCAGTTTGAATTGTGTTTTTATTAATGCTAAAAGTCAGGAAAAAAAAGCCACTACCTAACCGCATAATGCCATTGCTCTACTATTTGGAAAAATTTTCTTGTCTGTACTTCAAGGTCCCTGGGACAAAGTCTGACTTTCCAGCAGTTTCAGACTGTGTACAAGACAATAGAAATAATGCTGGAATATAACAAATGCTTAACAATATTAACAGTGCCAGTGGATCCAGTTCTGGTCCATGTAATTGCAAAGTGTGTCCAGATGCTGCAATGATGCATACCTCGTAAATGCATATAATGGTAAACAGATAATAAAGGTTGAATTAAACAAATCGATGGTTTTGGCCTTGTTGCTGGCTGGCAGTTGGCGGGGTGTACGTGAAATAAACCATCACCACGATTAGCACTGATTGGCACGCTACCATCTCCAAGAAGATCCAAGATGTTGACTCTCACTTCTGGGAATGGTCCCTCTGGGGCAGCAGTCAAAGCATTGACAGGTTGATGCACTAAAGCCTTAATGTGTAATGCCCAAACGTTTTATGATTTGCCAATTAATTTCAACATTGGGAGCTGTCAGTTCAGCCCTTTTTTCTGAAACGTAAAGGAGAAGTGCTTTTTAAATGGTTTTCTCACAGAACAATTGCAGAAAGATGGCCAGTTCCAACACAAAACCCAGGCACAGCTTTGTTAGGTACCTAAAAGGACATACAGGCCTTCCTCCTAATTTATCACCAACACGTTTATTTACGTCATGATGTCCCACATCTCAAGCACTGCACACCCCATCCTCTAAGATCAGCTGTACATCCACCCTGTAAAAAGCTATTGAACTCTATTCGATTATATAAACCAGTTTAATCAAAGCCAGCAGCAATGCAGATAACTGTAGGCTAGCCTGGGTAAGAATTATCTTGGCTGTGCCAAGAGATTTCCTGTCTGTTTCTTAACTCTCCATAGTTCAAGTCTCCTCTGTAAGAACATTTGTTTGTTACTTATTCTGAAACTACAGATGACAGGGTTCCCGCAAAGCTGTGTCAATACCTAATTAACGTTAAAGATGAACACAGGTGCTTGATGAAAATGTGATGCACTTGAAAATAGGCTTTATCGAAGTTTCTCTGGAGGTCAAAAGATCCTATGATGGAAGGTGTAATAACAATTCAAGGTATTAGCGATAGTCACTTGCTAGTATTCCCCATTTTCCTGGTTTCTTTGAACTACGGCACACGCAGGCATATTTGAAATAAAAAGTAAGGATGCTCCTGATACGGGAACGTGCCTTTCTGCTAGGGCTGGGCATTGATGGGTAGGAGTCTGTTCCAGTAAATGGAGCTAGACGACAGCTGAACGAAACCTGAGACGAAAAGGAAGTTCTTTGTGATAAATGATTAAAACAAAGGCACTTTTTGCCAAAGCATGCATGCGACATAGCACGCTACTTATTTGGGTGAAGAAATTCCCCCAACTTCCACTTCTTGTACACTGAAAGATCAACTCTGAGCCATCAATTATCCTCAGCAACGTGCCCACGACCGCTGCTGTCAAACGTGCAGCAAAGCCTGCTGCCCACCGAGGCCCGTTTCAGGATCTGGACTCTGGTTTCTCCCGGAATTACAGTTTTGAATGTGTGTGACACAACAGACTGCATTGTAATGAGCGCAGAGTTCAAAACTTGGCACCGGTGCCTGCTCTTTTTTCCAAAGAAGTCAAGTGTAAAGTCTTAGGGCCCTATTAATGAAAAATCCATCCCATGGCTGGATCACAGAAGAAGGAGGGCCTCAAATTATGAGCAGGATCTGTTATAAAAGCCATGTGTTTGTGTAAAAATATGATGGAATATGGGCACAGAAAGTTACATGTGGATTTCACTAGATGTGTAGGGATTCCTGGTATGCACATAAATTTATATGTTGTACTTAGAGACACAATGCAAAGGGTCAGGAGGCTGTAAATATGTTTCCTTGCTGCATAAAGTAGGGTGATAAACAATGCCATGTCAAAATCCCTGAAAATCAAGGCTGAGTCCAAACTACAGCCTGAAGTAGGACGGCCAAACACAACTGTCCATGCGTGGACAGTAGAGCTAAAGAACTCAGCAAATTATGAAAGATAAAACACATGATACCTAGCAAGTCTTTTACTTTTCTTTACCCTGCCTAAAGTTTTTGTTTCTGAAGAGTGAAACCAATTACTCTCGTTTGACATATCAACCATGCTCCCTGAACAACCTGGGGACTTGTTAATAACTTATATCTATCTCAGTATTTGACATAGGCTCTTATTTTTAGAAAGACAGTTAAGCAGTCCTAAAATGTAAATGCATGCTAGGAGTATGTTATTGTTCTCAGGAAAAATAGTTGTTTTCCCAATGACCTCAGCAAGTTAACATACTCACTTTTATTTCTTTTTACTATTTTAATCAAATTGTTCAGGAAAAGCTAAGACAGAAGAATTTTCCATCAGAAAATATCACTGTATTAATACCTCTAGCCTTAGCCAACTTATGCAAAGCAGACTATTCTCCTTTGTGCAATATGTTTAATTTCCCATACATCTCTGCTCATTTTTTCATGGACAGCCTGGATTACAATAAAGTGTTTTAGCTTGCTTGCTTGCTTTTTTTTTTTTCCCCTTTTTTTTTTATAACAAGGCAGGCTGGGTTCATGCTGCTCACTTTCTGCAAGTTGTACTTGTAGCCTAACCTGCTCAGCTCCCTTCCTCTTACAGCTGCATGCATGCACTCTTTGCCTACCGTTAATCCCCGGCGTGATGGGCTTTGTAAAAGAGACAATGCAGAAGTCATGAGAGGACTCTCTGGGAAGGAGATTTGAGGCTATTTTTGCAAGGCTGCTTTCAGAAGAGTCTTTTCTCCTTAGCATATCCATCGTCCTACTGTCAGGAAAGGCATGGAGAGCAGTGCGGCCAGAGCGTACAGTCCTTTGGCAATTCTGCATAAGAGCTTTGCTCCTTGGACTACTTGAATTTGCCGTAATTTACGCTGTCCCAAAACTTCTAAATTACGTCTAAAGCAGCTCCATGCTCTTTGGTATGGATTCTCATTAAAAAGCATGAAACAGGAGCCGTTGTGACTGAAAACTAGTCTTTCTCACCAAAACTAAAACCTCAGCTATGCTATCCATGAAATAAATACTTACTTAATGGGACAGCAGCTTGCAGCTTTTTACAGCTGGAGGAAGCGTTAAGGCAGCTGATGCAAGCAAGGACATCCAGGGTCTACACAGGACGTGTAGATCTTCAGCACTGCGGACGCTGCTTAGATTTTACACATGGCTACGAGGACACATTTCAGCTCCAGAAGCAGAGCTTCACATCACGTCACAAGAGAAACGCAGCCCGCCTGCACCGCCAGCCAAACGCTGCTGGTAAGGATCGCTTGACTGCTATGGAATAAGTTGTGTCAAAGTAAAACAGCCTTCAACAAAGGAGAAACGGCAACTAAAGCACTTTTTTTTCTCAGATTCTACTTTTATACTACCAGGGTCTTCAGGCAGAATGTGTGCAGGGGGAGCTTAGAAATGGAGGGGAGTAGAAATAGTTGTCATAGGCATTGTTTTGCTTATGCCTTGAGAGTTCATTAAGTGGTCTGTTAATTGCTGGTGCCAGTGCAACAGAGGTAACAGAGTGAAAAACTAACAGTCCGTTTGTACAGTCAACAAAGAGGAGGAAAATAAACACCACTAAAACTGTAAATATGTCACAAAAGGTTCAAAAACTTATGTTTCCAGGGAAAGAGAAGGTTTCATTAAAATTATGACTTTAGCTCTGGAAAATAATTGTTAGAGCACAGATGGTTGTCATAAAAATTGTGTATATTAGGAAAAATCACAGTGTTGTCTGTTGCAAAGTAGGAATAATTCTGTCCAATACCTTCTAAGCATCCCAACTGGCAGGTTTTATTTAAATAAATTGGAGTAATAAATAAAAGTGTATAACCGCATGATGTATGTGTAATATTACTATGCACATATAAAATGCTGTAAACATAAGGAGGTTTTTCGGTATAGTGTCCTCTATGAGAAATCCAGTCCATCCTCTGAAAAAGTTTATCATTGAAGAGACGAGCTATGTTACAATTAATGTGCATAAACTGACACAAAACCCAATTCTACAAGCTGTTGCAGAGCTTTCTCTCTTACTGCTATCACTAGGACTGCAATCTCTTGAAATAGTTGCTTAAGCATTTTGCAGGAGATAAGTGTTCCTTACATCCTTAGCATTTTCAGCAAGAGAACTGAGTCTGTATTTCCATGGACAGATGGTTCAGACAACATAGCTAATGCTGTTTGGGATTTATGTGGGGCAGCAGGATAGATGAATTCCTTTCATATATTACCCAGCTAGAAAAAATGTAAAATTATGAAAGGACTCCCCTCTGTCCCATCTTGCATAGGAGATAAGAGTGAGGAGGAGATGACATTTGGGTTTTCTACTGAACGCAGTTGCAGGTTGGCTGGAAAATGACTGCTTTTGCACGTGCGTTAAAGGACATAAGTACAGCTATCTACATTTTTTCTTCAGATGCTAGGTAGGTGTTAACGAAACAGTCGACCAATTTATGCAATTGTCTTTGTCCATTTTTAGTCTTCCCATCCATAAGGTCTGCACATTCTGTTCCGTAAGCTGTAGATGATGTTTTAGCTGTGACTCTCAGCACAATGTACATGTCGCTTCTGAAAACCGAATATTGTACTATTGTTGCCAGGAGGTCCTAAGTAGAAAACAAAACAAAACAAAACAAATAAATCAACTGTGATAAAACAACAACAACTACAACAACAACAACAACACAAACAAGAGCATTCTTCTCTTGCCATCTTGCAAAACAAAATCCTTCAGGCACGGTTTATTAGTAAAGCCAGCTATGGACAGTTAATAGTGTACGTCTGGATCTAATGAACAAATGCACAGCCAAAATCAATTTTTTATTTTTTTTTGCCCAGGGTTTAAGTGAAGTAATTCATCTGTACTTTAACAAAAGCTTTTATTTCCACATGAAGAGGTGGGCAGCCATTCAATCAGACATGATTGAAATTGTTTCAGTCAGTTAAATTGCCCAATATTTTTATGTTACCTTGAAAAAAATAGAGAGCATGTGTGTGCCATTTTGACATAAGGAAATGTATGTCTCTACCTACAAGATGTTTAATATATATAAATTTGTATACAAATATTTATGAATCTATTATACACAGAGAAAGTAATACATTTGCATCAACATGAAACTTCCCAATGAATTAGGATCATAAATAATAGAAAGTGTATGTGGAACGAAAAGGCTGGGATATTCCTTAAACAGCTCAACAGCCTTCTGGGTAGAAAAGTTCATTTCGAAAGCAGATGCTCCTGCCTACTCTAACAGAATTTCTGGGGTAGTTTTTGAGTGGGTGTTCACTGCTTTCAGCTGGCAGCGAGGACTTTTAGCAATGCCTCCCATCATTAATTGCCCAGATTTTTTGCAGGCACCATCAGTAGAAATGGGAGGACCTGTGCTTAAGGACAAAGCTCAGTAAGAGTTTCTCTCTGGCACATATATAATATTTCAGTACCTCTAAGCGATGCAAGGAGGCTCACCGAAGTCAATGGAGATGTTTAAAGTGAAGCACGTGTGTGACTGTTTGTAGAGCTGGAGTCTGTGATTTTAATTCCCTTCAACAGTGGCTTGACTCTTAATATCATACAGCTAGCAGGCTGCTTTGCTTTTACTCCTTTTTTTTCTTGGAAGCATGCCACAATTCTTTTAAAGGAGCTTTTGAATTAGTCTAGCATCACTGCTAAGCAGCACAGCAGAATATCAGACACTGTTGTGGAGTTCTTCCAATTAATTTAGGCTTTGCAGCTGAATACAGGTGACACAATTGAACATTTCAATAATCCGTGAGCCATTAAACAGCAGAATTTCAGTGGAAGGATTCCTTTTTAAAAAAAAACAAACGACAAAATGTTTCAAACAAATGCCAACCACTTACAGGGTTGTCAGCAGCAAGTGACTGAAGGAAAGCTGGACAACTACAAATAAAGCAGCTTTAGCTGATGTATCATTTACATCATCAAATAACAGCTGATGTCTTCTTCATATTCAGATAGCCTCCACTGACTTTGCTATAGCCTTACACTCTATTTTGTTTCCGAAAATCTCTTATAAGAGGAGACCAATGATCTCTGAAGGAGATGGACCTTGCTCTGGAACTTAATCTGACACATTTTTTCATGCAAGAAATTTGGCTAGAGCTCACAACCATCCAGGAAAAATAAATCTTCTGTAAGACGTATTTGTGCTGATAATTGGCACGGGTCTTCATACGCATTATTCATTTTCTGTAAAGAACAAATCTTTAGGTTAAAAAAGCTAATGAAAAGAAGAAAAAAAACCTTTCATCCTTTTAGTTTAGCTTCCGCACATTGTAAAGCAATCAGATATGACAACAAAGGATAACTGAAAAAAGTGACATCATAATGAGATATTTATATCCAACCACATAAAAAGCTAAATGAACTAAATATTAACCTCACTGTCTTCATTCTTTCTAAATGTTGCCTAGAGTGGCACACAAGACCAAGAATTATCCAGCGGTCTAATAAGAGGAACTCTGCATGCCTCCAGCCAGCCCTTCTTTGTGACCCAGTAAATAAAATGGATCATATTTGGGTACTACATCTAGTTTTGCCCATAATTTATTATCTAATATTGGGTGGTGCCCAATGGCTATATTTTATATGCTGCAGTCTAGCTTTCTGCGCTACCAAATAGAGAACTGTAAACTATGAGTAGTACCTACGAGGAGCTACTATCATTCAGACTACTGTGGTTGGAGAAGTCGTCTTTGTTCCCAAAATGACATTCTACAGATTTTCCTTGAGTTATATTTTACTTCCTGTACCATATATCGTAGCGAGATATGAATCTGTAAGGTATATGAAATGTCAGCCTCAGTTCCTATTTGAAGCAGATGAAAGTACTGAAACAGTGCAGTCGGTAGGACAGGTTAACTGCTTCCAGCCACTGCTGAGGGATCCTATCATCGTAGGTGCTCTCATGAAAGTTCATTTATCATGAATATTAAAAAACATTTCACTTAAAATTACAGTGCTTTATAATGATGACTCTTTTTTTTTAGTAACCAGAAAGAAGCAATCAACGATTTTACAGATGAAGGGGCACAGATTTTTATTATTATTATTATTATTATTATTATTATTATTATTATTATTATAGCAAGAAGCATTGGCAGCATTTTCAGCTTTGACTGCTTCGAAGGACTAAATTAAGAATGGCAGGTATTTTAGTGGGGGCTCAGCTAATTGTGTATCTGGAGATGTAATGAAGCTCAGAAATATTTCTTCCCCTGGGAGGTGAGAGCGCTGGCTATTACAATAGCTTACTTCTTTCATGCCTGACAGTTGAAGGGCTTTTTTAAATAACGGCAGGAAGTCCAGAGCTTTTCCATGTACTCCTTTCCTTTCAGTATGCCGGATGCCCTGGCACCAGAGAGGCTTTGAAACCTTCTCCTGTTTCTTCAGCACCTGATGGTGATTGTTTGACTGCAGATTTACAGCTGACCTGAAACTCAAAGCTTTCAAACAGCTGAAGTTACAGAAGGTTGAAATGGTGCTGGATTCACCGGAGTGATAGCGTTATCGGCATCTGACGGTTGCTGAACGGTGAAATGAGATGGTAATTGCTGCATTCCAGCAGTCAAATGTTCCTACCACCAAAACCAAACGGAACTCAAAGAAAAAGGTATTTAGGGGCCTTATCTTCTGCACACGTCTACATATGTTGGAGCGCTAACCACATCAGTAACATTACTAGCTTTAGTGGAATATCTCGTGTGATAGTTTATCGCTCACGTAAATACTTGCAGGATGAAGGCCTTGGTTAGTTATCTCCGAGGGGAAGCAGCCGAAAAAGCCATGATCAGGGAAGAAAAGAGACTTCCACCCCCTGCTCTTGGAGACGGTCCCATCCTGTCAGGGCTGAGAAGAACTGATGACAACAAATGGTGTGTGGGGGCACCTCTGCAAAATTTTTGTGGCCTGTGCAGTGTTTTCTTTCACAGAACAGCAGCGTCACAGAGTAGCTGAGGTTGACAGACACTACTGGAGATTGTCTAGTCCAACTCCTCTGCTCAAGCGGGGTCAGCTAGAACAGGTTGCTGAGGACCATGTCCAGCTGAGTTTTGAGTATCTCCAAGGATGGAGATATTCCTACCACCTCACTGGGAAACCTGTGCTACTGTTTGATCACCCCCACATTAAAAAATGTTTTTCTTATCTTCCAAGGGAACCTCCTGTGTTTCAGTTTGTGCACACTGCCTCTTGACCTGTCACCCGGCACCAATAAGAAGAATCTGGGTCTGTCTTCTTTACTCCCTCCATTAGATATTTATACACATTGCTGAGATCTCCCCAAGCCTTCTCTCCTCCAGGCTGACCAGACCCAGCTCTCTCACCCTCTCATGGGGAAGACGCTCCAGTCCCCTCCATCATCTCCGCGGCATTGTGTGGGACTTGCTCCAGCATGTCCTTCTTTCTCCTGCACCACGGAGCCAAGCCCAGCTGTGGACCCAGCGCTCCTGATGTGTCTCACTAGGACTGAGCAGAGGAGAAGGCTCAACCAGCCCTTGACCTGCCGACAACTCCGGCAATGCTCTGCCCGATTCAGCCCAGGGAGCTGCTGGCCACCTTTGCAGCGAGGGTGCGTTGCTTTCAGTAAAGGTGATACAGGTCTGTCAAAATCTGGGGTCCTTTCAGAGACTGTAGTTGCTCAGGTATTATGAACAAAAAACATAAAACTCTAAACCACTCCCTCATCTGTCCCCTTCTCTCCCCTCCACCCATTGTTCCTAAGAAACCAGCAGTATGCGAGAGCCAAAAAAAAACCAGAAAAAAGATGCCAGTTCTATATACGAACAACTTCATATCTAACGTTCAGAACCGGAGGGTTTCGTTGCTACTCACTCCTTTAAAGGCACGATACAGCATTTGGAGTGACACCGCAAAATTGCAAAACAAGTGTTCCTGCAGTTGTAAATAAAAGGGGAGATAAGGCTGGAGATGATTTATGTCTGTGGGAAGGAGAAGTTACTAGAGATACCTAAAAAGAAAGCTGTGAAGCTTTATTAACTAAGGCATAAAAGGATTGCATCAGGGATAAAGTTCCCTGATGTAATAACAGTGAAAAAGGAAGCGTTATTCCAGAGATGAAACTAATTCAATATCTGAACAATATTTTCTAACTGTGAAATACTCTCTCAGTAGTGATTCTTTCCCCCATTAGTCTTGTTATTAGTATCCTCATCAATGTCCCTATTCAGATGCGAACATGTATGGATAGTAATTCCCACATCTGTAAGAAAAGGCTTTATGTGGGAAAGGGAAGAATTAAAAGGAAAATCCTTTGCCAGGAAATGTATTTTTTTTCTTTTTTTTTTTTTTTTAAAAAAAAAGAATGGTGGTATTATGCTGTCAAAAAAACAACCCCAAATCTGGGCAGAGATTAAGTATAATTTATTTTATGAAACACTAATAAGTAATAAGCTAGGAAACAAGAGATTAAGAATGTCTTTGAGAATATTAAATTATGGCATGTCTTGAATTATTTTCTTGAAATTATTAAAAAAAAATCTTAAAATTAATTTACTCTGAATTATTGTAACAGAAAAATGGTCTCTAACAGTAACAGACTATCAGCATCTTGCTCTTACTCTGGTCTATACATTTTATTGTAGTAAATCACCACGCACCAAGGCATACATAGGAATATACGTAGTTATACATTAACCAGGCATTTATATTTTCCTAATATTATTTTATATTTACATTTCTAACACTGCATAATATCCGATTTCCAGGAATCCTACTAAATCTAGCAAGAATGAACCTGTGCTTAGGAAAAAAACCTAAACAACATTGCCTAAAACTAGCTTGGCAACCTGATTTTTTTAGGCTGGAAAGAGTACGTTGCAAACACGAGGCAGAAAATCACTTGCACAGTTTTCTTCAAACCCTAAAGCAGTTATTTAGATATTAAGTTGTGTAAATCTTGAAAATAAACCAACTGATGTAAGATTTCATTGGTGCCCTATATTTGTGCAACGATGCTGTTTATGCAGGCGGATTGCTCTCTCCTTTCCTAACTCGCTGCCCAGTCACATATGATAAAAAAAGACTTGCCACCCTCCCACCCCTGGTCTGTGCATTTGCAAGCAAAAAGAAAACTCCTGAAGCCACTATTTACCAGAAATCTTTGTGCTTCCCTTAAAGAGAAAGAGGTAAAAAAATTATTCGAGTTATAAATGAAAAAGTCTATCGCATGAACTAGACATTCTGTTTCCGCACATAGGACAGTTCATTACAGCACATTTTCAGCATTGCTCAGCCTTTGGGTACCTTACGACCTGGAAATACAGTAGAATGTTCTAGCAGAATCTATAAATAAAAGATATCTGTGATTTATTTATTTTTTTTTGTTCACTAAGACCCCCACCCCAAACCATAAAAATTACTTGTAGGTTAAAACTCTTTACAGTTTATCAAGTTACATCAAGAAGAATGTTTTTACTGCTATTTTATGAGTCCATAATATAGAGTTTTATAAGACAATGCTGAACTAAAGAATCTTCAATAAAACATAAAATAATGACCTTGTTAGAAGCAAAAAAAAAAAATAAAATAAAAATCTATAAATAACAGCTACTTCTGCAATGCCTCTGAACAGGTTTAACGTATCAATGTGTACAAAGTCATAATACAGACCGGTCAATAAAACAGGGAGCCTCTAACTTTTTTATGCTCAAACAATTTAAATGTTGCTTTTTAATAGCTTTTGACTCATGCTTTCTTTGTCGCTTCTGTTTAAGGGCATAGGAGCTTGCACTAATAATAATTGCTCTTAGAAAAACAGTGGTAAACTATTTTTAGGTTGAAACCAATACAGATGCTTGGGCAGGGCAGGTTTAGATAAAGACTTTCTGCAACAAGAGTAACACAAAAGATGGTAGAATTGTTTTAAAGACAGATTGTGTGAATATTATCCCAGCTTGTATCTTCAACCCAACCCTTGCGTTTCAGTTATAAAACTGCACCCTGAAGCAAATCCCGTGCAATTTTCCAAACAGAAACAAAAAGTACCATGTTTTAAAGGGTATTCTTTAAAAAAGTACATAAGTTTCACAGTAGTGATTTTATACCAGATGCTTTAAAAGCTGCGTTAAGGAGAAGCAGTCCTTTTGGCATCAGGGAAGCGTTGCTGAAGTCTGAAGCTGCAGTTTGCTTGTGCTTGCAGAAATTGCTATAGCTCTTCTCTTTGCTTTAACAAGTGTCTTGCTACGTTACAGCAAATGAAGATGGAGCTCTTCATTTCATTAAATAGATGGCTCTGAAAAATACAGCCCCCAAAAGGACGACATGTGTCATTTCAAAAACATTGCACTAACTGTGCCAGTTCAAAGCAGATGTAGCAATGCAGCAGAAACATTTATTAGCATTTGCATATCTAAAAAGTCAAGCGTCTGTGTCTGCCGGGACTCTCCGAGGAGCTCCCCACCCGTAAATATCTAAATACCGGTTTGATGAGCACTGCTGTGTCTAAGCCAGGCCAATGTCCAAGCTCCAAGTAGGTGGTGACCAGGCAAGCCGTGCCCTAAAGCCAAGACAGCTCTGGCTGGAGCTGCTTAATGAAGCATGGAGGTGAGAACATCAGAGCTTTAGTGATGAACTGGGATGTTTGTGAGCTTTCATGGGTCTTCCTTCTTTATTCTTCATGGTTCGTGATTGGTTTCCCAAGTGCGACTGTGGTATCTGAAGCCTTAAAAGCAGAGAACCAGCAGCTCCAAATGGAATTATGAAAATGAACCGCGCGGTATGAATTTAGTTGCAGCTGAAATGATCTGCGTACATGACTGATTTGTCTGACAAGTAGTTGCTTCCCAGGGTTCATGCAAACAAATTGAATTAGCATGGATGATTACGAGTAGGGCTGTGACAATGACTCCCTCAAGAAGCTATTGAAACAATAATTTCTGACTAATATTTCCAATTATTTGCTCAGCTATAGTCATGACAGTTCCAACCTCTTATGTTGCTTAAAATTTATGACTTTAATAGTGCTACAGACCATATTTAAATATTCACTTTAATACCATTTTTATGCTAGTAAAAAACAGCATTATATCATAGCAGTCATGAATTAAAAAGTAGATCTATATGAGAAAGTGTTATCCCTTTTCAAAAAATTATTTTTAAAATAAACCAAAGAAGACATTACTTTTTTTCTATTCTTTTGTTGAATCTCATATGGAATGCAGTAAGTTACTGAAAGTCTATTGTAAGATTCTATAGAATGATTTTTAAAAAATCACAGAAAAAATATTCACCATTATTACTATTTGGACAGCTTACAAGGATTTCTACATAACTCTACAGACTTCATGCCCATTACATTCTGCAGTAACTTCTTGATAATGGATATCTGCTTTTACATATATTTATACCTATATACATATGTATATGTGTGTGTGAGAATGGATATCTTCTTGATAATGGATCTCTGCTTTTATATATATTTATACCTATATATGTATGTATATGTGTGGCTGTGTGTGTACATATATGTATGCATTGCCTTGAGGATTAACACTGGAACTTATTTGTTTTAAGAGATTAGAGAAAATACTCAAGCAATAGTCATGAAAGCCTTATCGTTGACTCACTCACCATCTGCTTGCTACAACTGACTTCTAGGAAAAAACAGAGGGTAATACAGAAAAGGTTTATTGTGAAAAAAATGCATTTCATTAATCATATGATTTTTTTTTTTGTTTGTTTGTTTTTGTTTAGAGCTTTAAAGTAATACAGAACACACACTATAAAAGATTAGTTGAGTATGGAACCTATTACTATCGGTCATGAGCTACAAGACCAAAAAAAAGCTGTTTTTCTCATATTGTCCAGACAATTGCACTTCTTCATACCAATTACTCAAAAAGGTACGTTTTCTTTCAGCATCCTAGCATGTTAGAAACTTCTTTCAAGCACATGGAACATCTTGTCTTTCCATTTCATCTCTCCACTGCACGAAAAAACATGAAAAAAGAGTTGGAGAGTTCTTCCTTGGAGAAGGAAATTTTCTGTGTGTTCATCTGAAACAAGCAATCTCATGATGCAAGAGCTTTGTATGGTAAATAGTATTTGGAATGAAAAGTTTAATGAGTACAGATATTATCAGAGTTGTTCTTTAGCCCCAAGTGAATATTAATGGCATGTGTTTTGTATTTCATGATACACTTTTTGAGAACTCTTAATTAATGGAAAATACTTCCATTCTCAGAAATAAGCAGTGCTTGCTATTGAGTAAGATTTTGTGTAAAAGTAATGTGATTTGAACAAATATTTTTTTGGCTGTCATGTGTAGTTACTTAGACAACCTCAGCTAGATACTTAACATCTTCCGTACATATTGTTTTGAAGCCTTTGCTTTGCTGACTCCTCAGTCAGCCTTCCAAATCTAAGATGAAAAGCAATAACCATCAATAAACAGGAAAGTTTTTCTGTCACTATCTAACAACTCGTTTTTTTGTATAGTGGTGGTAGCCATTGGCTGTCGAGTTCAAAACAGACTGTAACACTCTATTTCCTAAGTAAGCCCAAGATCGCCAAATGGTCCTCTCAGTTATGCATTCCTTTAGGAACAGTTTGCTTTTGTTCACTCTTGGGTTGTTTTTCTCGTAAACCCAGAGTTATGCTTTTTTAGATGGTATCTATTTTCTAAATAAGCCCAACATCACCAAATGTCCCCCTGGTTTATGGGTTCTAAGAACATGCTGACTACAATAACAAATAAGGGGTTTTAAAATATGACAACAGAAAATGATAAACTGATAGGATGAGTTAGAACAAATCTGCGCCGCTGACAACACAAATAAGGATGTCGCAGCTCAACTCAGCCAGGCACTGTAAGAGCATGAGAGAAGAAGAGTCCCTCTGCTAATTAATGCATCACTTTGCATTTGAATAAAATCTGTGAAGGAAATTTAAAGAAAAAACCCCAACCAACTCCCTAGAAATATATTTTAGACCAAAGCAATAGACTAAGATTTTAATTATTTTTTTTTTGTATTTGGAGAACATGATTTTCCTTAATTACTTTCAACAGAGCTCTTAAAATCTCTACTTACATTTCAATATGTTAGTGTCTATTGCTTTGACGTGACAAATGCAGCTAGGATTAATCAGAGCAGTGCTGTTCATGGCATTAAATTAGGGCGTATTTATCTCCCAGGTTCCACAATCTGACATTGTGAGGATCTACAAGATACTCCTTGCCTTGCTTGATGTGGGGTATTCAAGAAACTCCAGCTAGGCAGCTCATCTTACTTTCTAAAGTCCCTCTTACTCGCCACTGACTGGTAAAGAAATTTGGAGAAGTTAGTCTATACCAACTACATTCTTGCTTATTTCTAGAGTTAGATTCTGCCCGTTTATTTATGCTGAAATGGTACTTAGCTGGCCGAAAAGGAACTAATTCCAGAGTCCAGTATGAACCAGAATAAACTAAGTTGGCAAAACATAACCAGATATCAAGGTCCAAACGGCTCACATTGAACAGACCTGATTTCACGATGCCTGACTCATTTTGAAAAGCACTTCAGCCGCGAGGAACTCCACCGAAGTGCTGTGTCAGGAACTTATCTGCTTAAGATAGCTGCAACCCTGACTGTTGATAAGGCGTGGGCACAACGTCAGTCACTGCCTGGATACCAGATAATTGGAATTATCCACTAATCCAATCAAAGCCAATTAACTCTGTGTGCACGCACACAGGCACACACACAAAGATGGGAGATATTTTACCACGAACAGGTTCAGAATAGACGATGTTTCCCCTGGTTTATAAGTGTCAAGGCCCAGACGAGCTGCTTTCTGTTCAAAATAAGCTCACTTGCTAACAACCCTCAGTTAAATCACTACCACGATCCCTGCATTCGGGTATTACGTGCTCTGGAAGCTGCCCAAAGACAATTAGAAAACAGTAATCCTGTACAAAAGTCTCCCTCTCTAAGGGAAAAGGATGTAAAGTTGTAAATATTCTTTTACAGACGCACTGAACCCAGGCTGCAGGGACAAAAGGCTGAGCGAGTGAATGCTACGGCTGTGGGGCACAGAAAGTTTTCAAGAAGATCGTATGGTGACAGACTGTCTTATCCAAGGGTGGCAATTCTGTGTAAATAAAGTATGACAGAAAAATTGCCAGTATATATCTGCAGGAGAACTATGCTAAATTTAATCTTCTCTCTTACTACTTATATTCTATTTCGAGGCCACTGCCTGTAGAACAGCAGCAGCACAGAGAACCATACAATTCCAGCAGCGTAGCACACCAGCAACAAGAATTTCTTTCATGAGCACGAAAGCATGAAGCTATCTGTATCGTTCATAAATGAAACTACATTTTTCTGTAATTAATTGTAATAGAAACTCCCCTGCACACTGTTTCCCTATTGGAAATTAAAAACTAAAAAAGGCCTCGTGTCAGCCTCCTCTTTGATGCAAAGAGCAAGCAAGCAAAGCTGTGGCCGTGCATTGCCACTCCGCGTTTGCACATCCTGCTGGTTGGCTTCTCGGTGGCACTTCAGGAGAAGAACGAGTATCGCCCTGGTCTCTGCCCTTGGGCAAGATGCAGGAGGGCAGAGGTCCAGTGCCCCAGTGCAAAATGCAGACCAGCTGGGTGGAAATACCTCGACTATATTGAATCTGGACTATGCTCTGCTTCCCACAGGCTTCACTTGAGATGCCAGGAGTTGGTCATGGACCTGGCAGGATGTATCTCCCGCCTTAGATTTCACACGAGGGATGAATTGTAGTTAAACAGACTATTTAGTGGGGCTGTCTCGCCACCACTCTCTGCAGTGTGACAACGGGAGCAGGGAAAGTTTGGAAAGCCATGAACTGCTCCTCCGAGACTCAAAACCACCTTTGTAATAACCCTGGTTTTATATCACGCTGCCTGCTGCTCAGACCAAGAGAGGCTGCTCAAACAAATAGAAATATTTTTTATAGACTGTGAAGTTAGACTTGTTCTACAAGGAAGTGAAATCAGGAGTAATCAAAAAAAAATGGGAAAGTTGTGGGTTGCGAAGCTGCAGCTGATTATCCGTTCATTATCACGTTTTCCAGCAGTTTGTCTCGGTAAGCGTGAAACCGTCTGAACAGTGGTGTGGTTCTTCCAGCTCTTGGTCACCGAAGCTCACTACAGACTGCACAGTAACTCACTCACTTTCCCAAACTTTCTCTGTTTTACACACTTACACTAGCCGGTTTGAGATCCATACTTTGTTTGCAGCAAAGAGGCTAATGCTCCAGGTTCTCTTTCTGGAGTGCAACCAGAAACACAGAGGGAAACTCCTCCCCGGGAGTTTTTGGCACTAAAAGTCTTAGACATGCACACAGATGAAAGTATGGATAGATATTTAATTTAATTTTTGTTATGCTGTAAATATATCTGTGGGGTTTTTTAAACCTGATTGTTCCAACATAACTAATCTTAAAAGGGCAGACTGTCGGGGCAGTTGGAGTGGGTAGTACACACTGAGTACACAAAATCTTTGGTTATAGCGCTACAGCTTTGTGCAGTCTGAGATGACGGAAAGAAAAGACACTGTAAAAAACCATTGATGCAAATTTTACATTAACATTATTTTAAACACATAAAAAAAAAAAAATTAAAAGTAATATGAGGGAGAAGCCAATGCACTTCTTTTTTCCCTGAAACACAACTCTGAGAGGAGTCTTTGCAAATCAAAGATCCTTCTCTCTCTTCTTACACACAAAATTCCTCTGCTATAATCCTTATTTTGGGCCTTTTGCCACAGATTGACATTAAATGAATGCAGAATTATCACTTGAATTTACAAACTGAGAGACAACAGGATTTGCTGACGGATTGAATTATCTTCATGCAGTCTAGCACTTCTGCACGTCAGATACTATTGTAAACTAGAAAATATTTCTCAGGGTATCACTTATGAAAGATACTGTACTAAAGGAGCTACAGATTAATGTAAACAACGTGTGTTAGAAAGCAGTATAGTTTGTACAGTGCACATTTTTTTGGCTTTTCAGTATTTTTCCCTGTAAGCCTCATAGGTGCTCCTGCTGAGATAGGCTATGGGATTTTTTTCCTCCTCCACCCCCTGCCTGTCAAGATATTCTTTGTTGAGCTTTGTGTCATGTGGCATTAGGAAAGCTTTGTTCTTAGAGTTTAATTCTCTTTTTTCCAAGTCTGCTGTGGTGTGACATTTACAAACTAATGCACTTGCCCTTTATGTAGCCCCTATCATAAATCCCATGCCCAATAGGAATTACAGATCATTTTGCTTAGAGAAGGAGTTTCATCTGTGCTCAAGGAAATTCAGAAATAAACAGGCACCGCAAGACTTACTGCCTTTTCCAACAACAGCTTTCTTCACGCACGCAACTGTTCACTCCTTCCTATTCTACTCAGCATTACATTTATAGTTTAATTGAGGGGTGAAGGATCTTTCTTCGTGCTCTTGAAGGCAGCTATAATAAAAGATTTTTTTTTAAAAAAACATTATTTTTTAAATAAAATTGATAATATGTTTCTGTATGTCAAGACCAAAATCAGAGTCATCCAACCAACTGCTTGTTCTTTTTTTGCAAATGTATGGTAATTCATCTAGTGATAGCACCCCCCCTTTCCCCATCTGAGTTCTTTTGTACTTCTCTGAACAACACGGTTAAAATATGCTACTGCTATTTTTTTTGTACCAGTATTTACTTATTTTTTTAAAACCGGAGCCCATAAACAGCAGTAATTGACTAAAAATTTGCTCACACAAACTTTTAACTGGCTATTATGGCCATTCTACTGAGTTGTATGACGTAATGCTTGGGGTCCATTTGTGTCATTAGAAATTAAAAAATGAAAGGGTGAAGCATGTAAAGCACCATAATCAGAGATAAATTGTTACCACTGTTCCCTTCTATGTAATGCCATTCCTGTAAATAGGAAAAAAAAAGGCATTTTATTTTAAAAATATACAGAGATAGGATAGAGAAGCAAATAATTCTAAAAACAAATGGAAATGCTTCTTGGAAAATGAAACACTCTGGGTGTATTTGAAATCTGATTGTTTGAAAGAAGCAGCAACTTGTGTTTAACAAATGTTTTTCCACAAAGCCATGGTGAGTCTCCTAGAACATGATATTAAATAGCAGGGCAGCTATTAAAGATTGATAAATTGCTGTAAGTACAATTTTTTTTTTTATTTGTTGGCTTTGTTCCTCCTTGTAAATGTCTCCTAGAAAAATCACTGCAGAATAAGAGGTAGTTTATATCTGATTCTTACAATCTGCAATGCAGAATGAAGACTTTTGGTCCAACTTTTAAGTAACCTCCATATGGAAATCTTCCTTTCATGTTTTTCACCGATTTTTGCTGAAAAATCCAGTGGCCATTTTTTGCGCTTTTTTGCTGTTACAGTACAAACCTAAGAGTGAGTAACTACTGAGATTTTTTTTTTTTTTTTACCCCACTGTAGAAAAAGCTCAGCTCCAAAAGAAGAAAAAAACAGCCCAGAGGTCTTATACAAATGGCCTGTGCAAATGAGTGGTTCAAATCACTACAGCAACCCCTGTAGCATTTCTGGTTGGTTGTTAATAGCGATATTAATCAAGCGATATTGTGAAATTTTCATCCAAATTAAAGAGAGCTTCCACAAAGCCATCAGCAAGGCTTGGAAATGCCGGCTCAGGATGCTCTCCTGCCGTGACCGCGCCGGCGTATCCCCCGTCCCGCGCTGCCAACAGAAAATAGCTGCTACTTCCAGGGCTGTTATGACATTAAAATCCCCTCCCGTGATTTGTTGTAGCCACCTCTAAGCAGAGTTAATCTGCTGAGGCAAGAACCTGAGCCCAGTCCCACGACAGCGGGTTAGTATCAACAGGCTGTCCCGCCGCTCCGGTGATGTACGGCACGCCACGTGCGTCACAGCGCGTCTCCGGTTACACGGAGGGCAGCCTTCGCGCTGAGATGCACAGCTCGTACAGAAGCTGAGCTACTGTGGGAGGAGGACAGGATTCAGCCCGAGGAGACGGGTCCAAGGAAGGGTTTTGGCACCTCAAAGTTAGACCGGCATCTGTTTCAGGTGACAGGCAGCGGCAGGCAAGGGAGCACGGAGCAGCAAGCCGGCCGTTGGGCAAATGGCGTCTGCACGTGGTTACCGAGCTCTGCCCTTGGCCGTGCCTCCTCTGGGCAGGATGGCTGAGGGAACAGTGAATGCTGATATTCTCCCATGGATTGCTTTTAAAAGCAACAGTGTTAGCACAATCCTCGCCTTGGCAGTGGGATGTCCCCGAGCAGAGTGCTAGTTGGCTTCCCCTGTACCAAGGAGGGCTTAATGAAGCCGACAGGAACAGCACCTGTGGCTTTTCCAGACCCACCCTTTAGTTTCACCCACGTCAGCCTGAGTCTCCTTGAGGTCGCAGCCGGGCCCGGAAATGCAACTCTGCTTTCCCAAAATCAGGCTCCTGCGGAGAGGGGGGGCAGCTGGGCAGGTGTCCGGGATTGCTCCGGTCGGTTTGGCATCGTTGGTACCCTGTCTTTCCTGAGCCTCTCCTCGCGTCTGTGGTCTGACGGAGCCCTTGCTGCACGTTGCAGACATTCGCCGTCACAGTGGGTCTAACGTATTCCCATGCTCTGTCACAGACTAAGTCTGTGCACGCTTGGTTCTGCAGCGGTACGTTTTCCGATGAAGGTAAGAGCTTTTCATGATGAAGCAGAAAATATTAAAAATAGCCTTTACTGCATTAAAGATCTGCTCAGCGTTTACCTCCCAATTCTACCGTCCTCACTAAACTGAATAATATTTTACCTTACTGCCGTGTGGAATCCTTTTTCCACTGAAGTCCCAGCGACTGCAATGGGAATGGGAACAGGGACAATGACAGGACACCTTCCCCCCAAAAGAGTCACCCCAGTTTATGCTCTCTGGAAGTGCGTGAGGGATGCAGAATCCGCAAAAGATGGTTCATGGTGCTTTTGGTGTGACTCTTGGAGAAAGAGGAGACACAAGCCACGGTACTGATGCAGGTAGTATTTACAACAGTATTGCAAGCATGAGTTTGATAGTGATCCGTTTAATCTACTTCTATAAAGACAAAACTCCAATAACTTCCTACTGATTACTATTCACTAATTATTTCCTCCGTATAAATATATTCTCCTTCAGAAAGTCTCTGCTCCCACGCTGAAATCACACGTCAGGCGGCGGCTGTTTTCTGCTCCGCTAACGTTGTCTCCCTTCTCCCATTCATTCATATGCACATGCCATTTGGTATCAGTTTTCTGTTTGATGACACAATAAAAGTCACCTAATTAGGTAACAACAACTTAATGTATTAACTACATCCTTGTAAAACCACAAGAAATTTGTGGGACAGGTTTACTGCTGATGTTTTACTACCGTTTGCTTTCATTTCCTTTAGTTGTATTTTGACCCTTAGCAATATTAGAGGCGAAATTCTGATCCACTGTAGGAATCAGTAGCAAACCTGAAATGACTTTAAGAGCATTGGGATTTCTCATCTAGTTCTCCATACAGCAATAAGAGGAGCTGTTCTCACGAGAAAGCCCTACTAAAACAGCCCTCTGTGTGTAGTAATATTTTATACACAGGACGTGTGGATACACGACTTTTTTTTAAACAAAGTGAGAAGAACAATAGCAGTCTAAGTCAAGCACTCAGAAGATGGGACATGCCAGAAGGGAGATTCTCTGTATAATTTCAGACCCCTTGTGTGCTTTGGTAGTCCTGTTGGTTACTGGGTTATTTTTGTTTTTCCTCAGACCTCATTGAACCACAGGAACTCTGGCAGATTAGCAAGCAGTTGTTCAGCATTTCACCGCGTGGACTTTGTTTAACGTGTCCCCCCCATCCCTAACGCTATTTAAACACAGTTAAGAGAACGCTTTATTTCCTCAGAATTTATATCATGGCACTAGTCATTGCTTCACAGCGTATTTATTCTCACAGGACCCATTACTCTCAATTTGCTCTCTGAAGCTGGACACACAGAATTAGAACGTCAGAAGGGATAATTTAGGGCCAATGCTCTGAAATATCTATTCCAAAATATCAAGACCCTGATTATTAGAGTTCAACACCACGTGGCAGAAGAACTCACGATTAAAAGGTTCATTGATTTCAGGTGTGAATATGGTGTACATCCCTAATATTGTGCACATCAACATCATACGCTGTGAAATAGCTGATCTCAGTGGAAATAATTAATATCATACTTGAAGCCAGTTAGCCAAAGCAGGATAGAGTTCAGCAACTTCTGTGTTATTCTTAATTAACTTTACAACCTGTCCTCTGAGTGAAGTGGTATAAATGTAAGTTTTGTGCAACAGATCTGTAGTACCAGACACCTTGTAAATATGTCCTTATAGAGACAGTAATTCTTTAAGAAGAATAAAGCACTGGGATTACAGAAAACACTCAAGTGTTCTCAGTACCTCCAGTGACTCACTTTTTCCTCTTGTGGAAAACATTTTGGCTCTTGACAGTGCTTCTCTAACAATTAAAATGCATTTCATCTAGTCACCCATTTGTTAAGATGTTCTGCCTGATAAATATCAAACAAGCTGGACATGTGACAGACGTCTGAGCATTGGCAGTTCCTTCTCAGGCAAACCGGTATATGGAGATGGTAACAAAAACATTCCATTTGCCTTGGGAGATATCACAGAGGTCAGCTCTAGCTGATGGGGAAGGACAGTTCAGAGTAAGCACGGTGTCCTGAGGATGTTCAAACGCTTAAATATACCATTTGTGAAGATGCAGCATCCCAGCCACCCGAAAAGGATATCCTAATGTAGGACCACAATGAAAAGATGGATGTGTAAAGGGGTATCACCTGAGTACCTGTAATTATCCAATGTATCTTATATATAATGATAAATTTAGCATTTACATACAAAGTTGGGTTGGTGGGGTTTGGGTTGTTTTGGTTGTTTTTTTTTAATTTTCTATAAACATTTCACTGAAGTTTTGGAATGAAATATCTACAGCAAGAACTGAAAATAAACAAAATGAACTACTAGAGTACTTTCCTGAGTACTAAAGCCAAGGGAATTACAGAAAATAAACATGTCATAAGTAGCATGAAGTAAATTAGATTTTAATAGGATTTCTGATATAGTTTATGAACAAGAAAGGATTCTTTATGTTTACCAGAAATACAAGGGAAACTAATGACAAAATGAAGACCAATACCCCAGTCACTACACAAACCTAGTTTGACTGGCATTTAACTCTCACACAACTGGACGGTCAGTTGGTTTTACACTTACAGATCTTCAGGACATCTGAATTTTATCTAGTTGTACATTATGTAAGGGTGCAAGGGAGGAGGATTTAAAGCCATATAATGAACGCGTTCATGTTAAATGAGTTCACTTAAGGGTAGATTCAGTGGGAGCCTCCGTCCATTCCCACCAAAACTGTCAGCATACATCCCTTTGACGTTACTAGGAGCAGGTAAGTGACCTGGTAGACCTAGCGTCTTGCAGAATCTAAATATACATGTATGGCTTGGATCTTGTTTATCATACTCTATTTTTTCTTTTCAGTTACCAGATATCCATTTTCTCAGGCTTGAAATTCTCAGCATGAAAGACGACATCATAAGGCCTGAAGAGTCTGAAGACAGAGTAGCCTCCCTAAAAATGTAATGTAGTACAGATGCTTGCAACATGTCACTCCTTCAGTTCACTGATAAATATCTATTAAGTTTCCCCTGAACCTTGAAATGTAGTCTAGCCACTCATTTCAGGCATCTGGGTAAAATAAATCTTAAATTGAAAGTTGACCTCATCACCAAATGTCATTTATTTATATTGGATTTCATCCTTTTGAGTGGCCTCTCTGTACATATTAGAGGACGAACAATTAAGGCCTTTGGTTCAGAGAAAGAAAGGGCATTGGAGGTCGCCAGCACTACGTATCAGATTTTAGCCAAGAAAACTTCTTTAAGTATGTTATTAAATCACAAAAATTACAGATTAATGCTCCACTAAGAAGGCAAAAAAATGCTGAGTTTGCTTCTGGACTGTTCTCTGATGCACTGGAAGTAAGGCTGGAGACTGGAGACAATTAATCTTGGGACTGAAATTTAAGGCAAAATATTTATGTGAAGGACCCTTAAGACACATTTCTCTATGTCTTTTTTTAACTTCTCCAGAAGTTCTAGTAATACTCAGAAAAGTCTTTTAAATCATATTTCTTGTCTCATACAGCTGTAAAATTATTTTGTTGCTCTTGGATTACATAGAGGAAAAGTATCTTCAGCATTAATAAGAATTTGACTACACAGCTATTATATAAAATAGCCTTTCCCAACCTTTTTTTTTCACTCAAAGAGCTCTCTGATCTTTTGGGGGAAAATAATGCAGACAATCTTACAATGTACTACTCCTCAGTGGATGAGCTGGAGGATTGGGGTGATGAATAAATAATGCACTTAACAATATCACTGAACATTTTTTCAAACTGTCACAAGTTTAGATACAAAAATATTAGACAAGCCTTGAAGCCATTATGAACTGGCTCCTGACTAAGCCTGCAGGTACTCAACCCACTCTCTGAAAATAAATGTGTGCTTATAAGCGGTTGGATTTTTGTTTTCTGTTGACCATTGCTGTACAGACCACCTTTGGAAGCCTATGGAGCACACTCTTGTGGGAAAAATAGGTTAACTAATATTGAGCATGATGGTGAGCAAGGTTTTACAGTTCGCTAACATTCTGGAGTCTAAAAATGAAACAAATTACATCATGCCATTTAGAAGTCAGACTTCACAGAGAACAAGTGGTCATACTGCCTCAGGACACAGGAGACTGCTCTGCAACAAGACATATGCGATGCCTCTCCAGGACTGGAAGATGACCTTTTCACATCAATGAGTTATGCCATGAAGACATATCCCAAGGGTAAGGGCTCATTAGCAGAACAAGGAATTGAACCCAGTTCCGATTTGTCTTGTTCTTTGATCACTTCCCTCAGAAAGCCAACAGATACAGAAAGGCTGGAGCATTTGGCTGAGTTTAGACCACGTGGACCTGTTCTTCAGCACTGTAGTCATGGTAAATTTGGCCTCATATAAGTGGATTAAATGAGAAAATACTCATTTCTGAGCAGCCATTCTAAGCTGTTTTGCTTCTCAGCCTCTTTCTCCCAGCCCCTGTAAACTAGCCAGTGGAAGTCCCACCAGCTTCTCAAACTGCACATTCACTAGTGTGCCCCAAGAGCTCACCTTAAAGCAATAAAACATTTAGGAGAAAAAAAAAAAAAAAGGAAAAGAAGTACATTTTTATATCAACTCAAAACAAAAAAATCCTCATAACTAACTCCTGAAGGACACACTATGAAGGTCTCCTGTCCATGTGGACTAGGCACAAAATTGCTTTCAGCACTAGAATATTGCCTGGACTTTATACATGATGATGTAGATGTACATGAAAGTCACTTGAAAACTAAAAAGAAGTTTGAGAACTGTACAGTTTCTTCATATAAACATAGCTGATGTGTAGCTAGAGCTGAGAATGTGCTTTTGGACTGAATCTGTTTTCCAGCTTTCAAAGAAAGAAAACAAAGCAGTAAAGATCTTTGGAAAATTACTGTAGTTGTTCTAGGGCCTGAAGCCAACTCATCTTCACAATGTCCTAAAACCTACTCAGCCTCTCATGAGATAACAGTTTTCAGAACTCTTCTGCAGCTCTCTGATGACATAAAATCAACTTTTTCAACAATGAAATGAATTACCAGGGAGGTGTGCTAATCTCTAATTAGTGTACAGCACATGCAGGTACAACGTGGAATCTCTCTCTGTCCCAGAGCAACCAATTTCATGCATTTATCAGAGTCCCATGGTGTACCAAACCATAAAGGAATGCAGAATTTAGTGGCTGCAGATTATCTGTCCACAAACTTTGTGTAATAGCCAGAATTAGGCAGCAAGATACTATGGTATTATGTGCATTAAAGCTGCCATAGGCAGATCTTATTTCAGTTTAAGCACTGTTCAAATCTTACATGAGCAGGTCGGATTGTTCTGTGGAAAACTGAAGGTGTGGAGTCCTGGCCCCACAAATGCACTGGGAAATTTGCCAATGATTTAGTGGAGCCATTATCTCACCCCAGATCTTGAAAACATTTAATAGATACAGTACTTCCCAGTGTGTTCTCTGGGGCCAGTCAGTACAGTAAACATTCACTAGCTTTAGCGTGAGTAGCTCTTGCTGAATAGCTGCCCCTCTAGACACACAGAATCATAGAATCATTTTGGTTGGAAAAGACCTTTAAGATCATCAAGTCCAACCGTTAACCTAACACTGCCAAGTCCAACCACTACACCATGTCCCTAAGCGCCACATCTACACGTCTTTGAAATACCTCCAGGGATGGTGACTCAACCACTTCCCTGGGCAGCCTGCTCCAGTGAATGATAACCCATGCAGGAAGACAGTCTGAAACTCCACCAGAAAGTAGTTACAAATAGCTGTCACATCAGTAGCTGATCTGGTCTTGAGCATAAAGATCCATTTTCACCAGGCAGATGACGAACCATATTTTTCATGGTTTCACTATTGCACAGGAATTGTGAAGAAAACATTCGTAACAATGATGTAGCTGCACAAATGCAGCTTAAAGAACAAATGCGTGAGGAATGCCACTGTTTCTCTTTCAGTGACGTCTATGGAGTTACCTTTTTTAACACTGACTAGCATGCCTCATTCATCAGGACAGTTTTATAACAAACTATTATACAACGTAGGTGTCCTTTCATACCAAACTCTTTGAATGCTCATGGTAGTCATTCTTCAGAGCAGCTGTTAAACAGCTCTTAATAAAAATAAAATACTAACTCTAGCCATGCCACAGTTCTCCAAGCCCCTCTTTTTGCTCTTAGGAAACTTTACAGTTAACTGGGAAATCAGACGCACGGCAAAATAGCCATGCAAAAGCATCAGCATAAGAAAATTTAAGTGTACCTTACTTGTCAGTCCTGCAAAGTCTCATGCTCGATTTATGCACTGACCCTCTGAGTATTATCCAGGCATCCACCAGAAAATTCTATTTTTTCCAGGCATCTAGCCTTGATTTAATTTGATTGACAGAATATATTTTTCCAAGATATTCTTGGATGCATGCAGGATCAGTGGCTGTAGTATGTGTGGTGGGAGGTGGATGTATGAGGTAATTAGAGACGAGGGAAACCCACTTTCTCCTCTCTCATGCATGTGATAGGATCAGTGAGGAAAGCAGTGAGATGTTTCTTCTTTCTCCCAATGGTTCGACCTTCTCCCTCCGTGCATGGGTGTACGCCAAGATATACGTGTGTGCGTAGGGCTCTGCTCCTCTAGAGGAACATGAATTAATTTTTTTCTGGTTGCTCACTGTGCACATTGGGGAAGCTTGACTTTTCCAAGCTGGTAGCTAAGAATTGAAGCATAAAAAAAGCAAATAATGCTAGGAATTGGGAGTGGAGTTGAGGAACACAAACTTGATCTGCAAGGCTCCCAAGTACCAGTAGTGAGAGAGAGAGATATGTGAGAAGTATTTGCTGAAATGAAAGGAGCAGTTCTTACCTGTAATTTTTTCTTTAAAGTCATGTAGTTTTCTAGGTCAAGATCCATATCTTGAGGAAAGAGTGCAAGCTCCCACCTCTCATGAAGCAATCTCTCAAAGTGCTTGACAATTCACTTCTGGGTGTTTCTGCAAGATAAATGTGCACCTCCTGGGGTGGTTAGCTAATCCTTACCTGGAGACATGTTGAGTCAGAGCTTCTCAAGACAAGCTCTCACCTTTCTTAGGGTGAACACAAGCTATTAGCGAATTCTCTGCTGCAGAAAGGTGTTAACTCAAACCTCAGAATAGGCTCCAAAGGGTTTGTCCAACAGCTACTCAAGATAACACATGCCTCCTCTGGGAATGAATAGTGATTGTAGAATGAAACTCTGCCTGATGCACCGATTAGTCCTTCCCCTGTTCACTCAGTGACAGTGGAGAAACAGAGAGCATGTGTCTAAGTCCATCTATAGCCAAGCTTGGGAAGGGCAAGAGATACCACAGGACAAATGCCTGATAATGAGATTTGTTCTCAATGTAAATTCAATATATATTTTCCTAATCCACATTTCATTGCAAGCGAGTCAACTGACTGTTCAGAGTTAAAACAGCAAGCTGGGGAAAAACATTTCAGGATTTTTCTTTCAATATGGCTTAAGCCTATTGTTTCAGTTAAAATTTTCTGATTTGGGCTGGGTTTTCATTTCATAGTTTTCAACAGGAAGCTGAAGGCAACCTCCCCCCAACATCGTTCCTTTGACTATCCAGCAGACAAGGGATTTGAATT
Organism: Balearica regulorum gibbericeps; assembly: GCF_011004875.1. Classification (NCBI taxonomy): domain Eukaryota; kingdom Metazoa; phylum Chordata; class Aves; order Gruiformes; family Gruidae; genus Balearica; species Balearica regulorum. Next base: position 7,936,789 of record NC_046187.1, on the reverse strand, counting down.
GCTCCATCATGGTGCTAAAGAATGGGTATAGGCTCTGATGTTACCGCAGGCAACATTTTCAATACTTGCAAAGAAAACGGATCTGGATTTTAGTTGAAACTTGGGTCAATCTGACAAAAGGCAGGTAAGCTTTGTGGCTTTAATACGTAACTTTGACCTAAATTTCAAACAAACCTGGGGCAACTCAAGCTTTGGATTTAAGTGGTTTCATATGTATCTCAAGTGCAGGTCATTTTCCTTAAATTTCAGTTGAGAGTCTGAGTTTGCTCAATCCTGAAAGCCAGAGTTAAATTTAGGGGTGTGAACCCATCTGGACTAAAACTGAAGGAACTATTGGCACAAATCTCAGCAAAATGAAACTGCCAAAACTTGAAACAGCTCTGATATATACATCTACTCAGAAAGAGAGAGTGTTTAATAAAAGTCAGTAGTTTGTCATAATCATAATCGATTTAGTCTGTTTCACTCGGAGTTTGAAGGAAAAGTAAGTAAATTTAAAGTCACCTACAGCTTTATGAGCACTTTGACTAATTTAAGAAAAGCAGAAAATGAAAAATTTTTGCTAACATTTTCTACATGCTAATCAAACCTAAATTAGGTCAAGAAAATTAAGAGGCATTTGGTCTAACACCACACTGGGAATAGAAAAAGGAGAGAAGAGAGGAGAGGGAAGGAAAGGAGAAAAGAGGAGAGAGAAGCCTAATATTAAACAGAGTTTGAAATCCATTAAAATATGTCATGCACGTCTGAAATGGAAGAATTTTGATGGGCATTGTTAAGTTTGGAGGAATTTTATGGCTTGCATACATTAATTTGTTCATTATTCGAAGGGTGAGCTCACCCCATGGTAAAACATCAGGCTGAACTGGGTTATTAATCTCCAGAATTCGTTCAATTTCAAGTTTATTTTCAAGAGTTAGGGAGCGTTACTCATATTGTAAAAATGCATAAAACGGTACTATTTATCAAACATACACAATTTCCCAAGTGCTCTAAATAACTGTTTAAAATTAAAGCAGATTGCAGAGACTGAATAAACTGTTTGATAGAGCAGCGTATGTAAAAAACAGCTCTAACAGAGCTTTTATACTGAAAAAACCCTCTGTGTTATAATGTGACCATTGTTTCTCTGGCTAATTACTGCTGTCTATGCCAGTGGGAAGCCTTGCTGTAAAGCAGCAGGAGCGTACACCTCCCATATGCATGGAGTTTTTGGAGATCATATAGGACAAAAAAGAACTAGGGAAAACACACAAATGAAAACGAGGATCTAACAGTTTATTTTTCTAGGAATGAAATCAGTGTAGTCCATAATACTCACTCTATACTTGTTGGAGTTCGGGCTCATACATAGGTTACTAATCATGGATAAGAGTGTCAATGTGATAACCAGCCTTATGTGCATAGTGCCACTCAAAATAGCCCCTTTGAACCTTGGACCATGTCCAAACTGTTCAAAGAAAAATATATTTTCACTTAGGCCATTTTTATTTTATACTTGTATAAAATATTGTTCCATTTCATAGTGGAGCTAGCCGCATAGCCAAAAGATTACAGATAGCTTATCTGTATTTTGGAAGGTAGAGGAGGAAGTGAGCAACACCTGAGTGAGGTACAAGACAAAGATACGTATGGAGAAAAATTAAATTCCCATCATTGGAAATATAAATATTTTAGAGATTTAAATGTGTTTATCGGAACTTGGAAAGATACATCCACATGTGAACAGAAAGATCACACACTTTTGTCCTAGAAGCAGCAGCACAGCTTTTCAATTTTACCTATATATTTGTAGTGTTTTCTGTCTATCTATCCCGCATCCCTTTGTGCAAATCTTTCAGGTTTTGGGGTAATAATAATACTGGTAAAACAGCTAAAATAATTCCTTAGAATGAGCATTTCCCTGAACAGTCTTCATTGCAGTTGGAGTTTGAGAGAAACTTTCCATGGAAAATTGTAAAATAGAAGGCGAGGCTGAATACTTTAAAATGTAAATCCCACATTAGTGAAATAAAAAAGCTTTAAAGCCTTTAAAATTAAAATGACAGAAAAGCTGATCATTGAAATATAACCCATTTTATGTTACTTGTATTCATTAGATTATGTATGAAATATAATTTTGAGGGAAGAAAAACAGGAAGCTAGTAATATTACAACCCCATATAGTTTAAAAGCTGCCAATTTAAAGATACACAAATCATCAGCTTTACCAATTTCTTCTGATCGCTTCCTGCTGACGTCAACAGAAATGTTGACATAAACTTTGTTGGGGAAAGGATTAGGACATACATAAAAGTACAGAAGTTTAACAGAATTTCTGAAGACCACAGAACATATTCCTTTTAGAACTTAGCACATTTTTCTTATACGTGCATTAAACACGTATTTTATAGTTGATTATTAATTCAATCATCTCACTAGTTATTTTTTCTATGGAAACTCCCGTAGTAGTTGTCTTCCTCATAAAACCTAAAATTTTGCTGCTGTTTTGTGATCCACAAAGAAAATCTTACATTTGAAAAAAAATATTGCAAGTGAATAATAGGTGAAAATTCTTTTCAAACTTTCAAAACACTACTTTTTAAATGTTAAAATATTAAGCAAATCAAGGTTAGCAACGAAGAACATTGCATGACTTTATAAGACATTTCTAGCATGTTTCTATTCAACTGTGTTCACAGAATCATAGAATGGTTTAGGTTGGAAAAGACCTTTAAGATCATCAAGTGCAACCGCTAACCTAACACTGCCAAGTCCAACCACTACACCACATTCATAATTATTATTTGTTGACAACTGGATTAGTGCTCTAATATATCAGTTGTTGATATTTTAATTTAATTTTTTTTTAATTCCTCTAAAAATGTTCAGGGGAACTTGCAATACTCTTACGTTACTTCTGGAGTTTACTGTCTTCAGACAGATTGACAGTTCAGTAGGAAGAGACTTGTAATCCCGCATCCCTTTGTGCAAATCTTTCAGGTTTTGGGGAAGTTTCGACATGTAGGGAACACTATTCTAGGCAAAACACAGGACATATATAAGTGTTTGCTCTATTGTAGTTGTGCCTGACTTCTGTTCACAAATACAAATCAATCTTTCCCAGACTTCATCAAGAACCAGCATTTCTGTAACAGTGTTGTCCTTGTCTTCCGCACCTGCCTTGGGCTGATGTGGACAAAAGAAAGGACAGACTTCTGAGACAATCAAATTCATCACCTCTCCATTCTAATTTAGAAATCTCACAGGAAATAAAGTTAGAAAAAATTACCCCCAGTTTTTCATTACATTCCCCTGGCTAAAAGCCTGCCATGAATTTCAGTGAAATAGTTTGAAAAGGCAGTGATAAAAGAAAATTGTCCAATATACTTAGTAATTTGGGTCATTGTATATTTTTTTATCAAACATTGGCTGTCCTTATTTTATCCCAAGCAGTAAGAGGGAATAAAAAGGATCTTTTGTTGTGATTATTACAGCTGTGCAGAGCTGTCATGAATATGTATCCACTTATAAAAAGTTCACTTACTTCCAGATTAATAGCATTTTATTGATTTGAAATGCCTAATCACCCTGCACAAGCAGACTTCTTCCAGCCTGACATGTGCTTGTTTATCCCACAATAAAAGATGGTATAAGCCATATGAGAAAACACTTTACCCGCATGATAAATTCCCCGTTTAAGGGATGAATAGGTGTGTAACTGGCAAACACCAAATGAGTTTGCAGAATAGGTTGGTGAAGTCTGATTAACAGAAGAGTTAAATTTTGAAAGAGTACTGGAAAGAGCTGTAGTCCTGTACTTAGTGCAGGAAGGAGTTTCTGAAGCATAAGAGAAAAAAAGAGAATCAAAAGGATGGAGGGGAGATGGAATGTGTACTCATAGCAAAGTACCAAAGGAAAAATGAGATCATTACTAAAGGAGTGAAGAACTGTGGAGAGCCTTGAGAGGGAAGAGCAACAACAGGGAACTTGGCAAAGGAGGAAGAAAGGCGGAAGAAAGGCAGAAGAAAGGAAGAGAAATAATCTGAGGGACCCAGGAGGGTCCAGTTTTCATTTTCACTGGGACGTACAGTGAAAATCGCAGTTGTCCATCTAAATAAAAATAGTCCCAAATGTGGCATTAATTCTGATAACAATACAATAGTCAAAAGGGTAATTCTGTCTGGCATACCACTGCTGAAGGAGGCAGCTGCTCCACTCTATCTATGCTAACGGTCTGTCTGTAGTTAAGGTAATATATATATTCATATATATGTATTTTTCTTTTAAATTGACCCCAAATGTTCTTAAAAAGTGGAAGTATCTATTTAACTTCATTGCCCGATTGGTAACAGCACTGTTACGGGACATGGTGATTTTTTTTGCCGGTCACTCTCTCTGCAATGCCAACAGAAATTATTTGAAGAGGAAGGGCTCTGATAGAGATCACGTTGCAGTTTACAGTCTGTGACCACAAATCCTCTAGCATCTGATCTCCAGCTGGGTTCCAGTGGGGTACCTTGGATCAATCTGTAGGCAGAGAGCCACAGCAGAGATTCTCTCTCTGTTGTCCGTCGGTGCACTGATCAGGAAGCAAACTGAAGCACGGCGTACGTGCACAAAGATGGTTATGAAATGTCTTTCCTGCAGCAGCTACCATATGCTTTCCTGCCGTGGGATGGAGTGGTGAGAAGGCATCTTGCTGACTTGTCTGCTGGAGGTTGGTCAGATGACATCATCACACGGCAATGAGAGATACGGAGCGAACAACTGGTTTCTTTGGATTCTTTGGACTGTGGGGAATAAACATGCAAAGAACCACTCTGAAAGCTAGCACATGACAACACTTTCTCCTCTGGCATGGTCTAGAAAACATCTAAAAGCTCTAATCCAAACAGTCTGACCATGAAGCAAGTGTGGATTTCAGCTCACACTCAAGGAATAGTATAAATGTACACATTTACTTCAGGAGGCTGTCAAACACTTTTGAGTATCCCCCTAGCAATTTTGTACATACTGAGCTATGTTTTACATGGAGAATACCATGAAGACTTGCTTTTCACAAAGGAAGGACCCAGGCTCGACAGTATGGGATCCTATGGCAATTGATGTCTCCTGAAGCACACACATGAATGAAGGTATGGAATCTTTAATTAGTTTGATACCCTTAAAACCTAGATTTTTCTTCCTCTCTAAATTTTATTTTCTGCATTTCTTCACTATGACTAGAAATGATCTTGTCCCTAAAACTCATATTTTGTTTCTGTATGGAAATATTAGATATTTTAGGCCCGTTCCAACAGTATCTCAGCATATAAAACCGCCCCCCCCCCAAAAAAAAATGTATACTGTTTAAAGTTGATCAAAAGTGGGAAAGATGTGCTTGAGGATGTGCTGAAAACCTAAATCAACATATTCTGCCTGTCAGAAACATGCCACTCTGAGAACTTAGCCTGACTGAGATTTGCATTTTGAGGGTGAGCTCCCTGCGTACTCCCTGGTACCAAAGATGTGGTTGCCCACATGGATCCTTTCTCTCTGAAGAGACCCTCTCAATAAAGCATCCATGTCCCCTGCTCAGCTGCCTAGGACTGTGAAATTTATAGGAAAAGAATACCTTTGAGAGCACTAGCTGTCACATTTAACCACATTTGGCTAAAATTAGGTGATAGTGACAAGGCAAACAGGATGCTCCTACAAGCTTCATTTCCCCATGAAACAAGGCTGAAATGAGGAGCTCCTCTCCCACATGTGTTCATTTTTGTGGAAGCCAACAAACATTAAGGCTGCAGACTAAACAGAAACAGCAATATTGTGCATATCTTGCCAGGCTTTTGCATATTTCTCTTCATTATTTTCAACAATTCTGCCTGTTTTTCATATATGAGAATCATTTTACTTTTTCTGTAGACCATCAGCTCGAATATATTATCAATTATGGTAAATTTTACTGACCTTTCATTTTTTGATATGAAGGAAGATGTTTTCAGCAGTTGCTTAGAAAGGCTGAATAGCTAACTAATAGTTGCTTGGAATGTAAATTGAAGTAATACAGAGTTTCCTCCAATTCTCCTGTCGAGCTTTCTGTGGGCATCCCAAGGCAGCCACTACAGTCACTCTTTTAAGCATACAGTTTAATCCCATGCAGGAATTTTGGTTGATTTAACTGAGGTAGCTTATTCCATTTTTTTTTTCCTTCTAATGTTGTTTCGATATCACATACAATATGTATTTTTCTTATCCTCCAGCATTTGATGTTCTAGTTAAATTAAAAAGAAATCAATTCCCGCTGTGCCTAATTTTCAAAATGAAAGTGAAGAAAAGTTCCCCCCCACCCTCCCCTTATGCTAATAGTGACTTTGGGGAATCACCACAGCAAAAGTTGTGAAGTTTTCATGGAAAACAACAAATCCCCTGCCAAGCATGTACGATATGCAAAGAACCCTTGCAAGTGAGAAGAGTTTAGCAAAGATACAACTCGTCTCCACTGAAGGGATGCTTTCTGCTGCCTCACCAGGAGAAGACCATCAGCTCAGGTAATAGGAAAGCAGGTAATGGATAAAACATACACAGGTAAGGGAAAAGCAACATTCACTCATTAGCTAAAAGTAGAGCTAATTGGCTCTTTTTACTGTTGGAAAAAAATTTTCATCAGAAAATACTGTCTCATCTGTGCAAATGTATCAGCCTTAATTTGTGAGAAAGCTGAAGTTCTGTTCCCGACAAGCTTTGACTGGAAGCTGCTGGGGAGCCCGGGTTTCCATCCTGCTCCGGGCAGTCCTGCCACACGGATTGCCCTGAAGAGCGGATCTGCCTGCAGGTTGGTGTCATCCAAGCAAGCTCTAGATCTAAACCTCACACGTCAAACATTATGTTGTACTCAAATTACGTGCTGCCAACAAATCAGTGCTCAGGTAGCAGTAACACCCTGAGAATGTATACAAGCACAGAAACGTGTCATCTTGGTGTGGCTGTTTGCCTCATCCTTGATGCTACCAGTGCTGCAGATGCAGTTTCCATTTGTTTTGCAGGTGCAGCCAAACTGAGAAATGGCTCTCAGGACTTCTTTTAAGGATCAGGTTGCAGAGAAAGAACAGGCCCCTGCAGTGCTTTGAATTCTTAATTATGCCTAGGGTATCCTGTCTGAGAACAGTTGTTTCACACAGGTGTAATCTAAACTGCAGATACGGTAGATATTTAAGAATCCAATAAATATTAACTTAGATATTGTCTTGAACTTTCTTACACGCACATGCATGGAACTTTGCAAGGTCAAGCTCTCTCATAAGGACAGCAATCAAGCCACAGTGTTTGGTCAGACAGAAATCAACGTGTCACATGTTGTTCTTTGCTCCTGTATCTCTAGTGTCTGAATGGCTGTCAGAACAAACTATGAAAGCTAAAAAAACCCCAACCCTCTGCTTTTTTCTTTTCATGCGTAGGAATGACAAATTCCTTTATTCCAACTAACAGTTCACAAGGTGTGGGTTTCACTTTCTGAACATCACCTTCTCCAGAACTTACCAAGATTAAAACCATTCTGCTTGAAGGGAAAGATCTTTCAGCTATTATTTGATACTGTACCTATCAAATCTCAGTTCCTCCCACACAAATTTCACTCCAAGTACATATATCCTGATTAATACTTGCTACAAGAATGAAACGAAAGGGAATTTATTACTCCCTTTCCTTTCTGATCTGTGTTGAAATGGAAAAATGATAAAACATAAAAGCTATTGACAGTTGAACTCAAAAGGCACAAAACAAACTCCTAGCAGAGATCAAGATCCACGAGATCAAACTAGTTTGGAGAACAAAATCATAAGGATATTTTTTCTTTCCCTTCTCCAGAGCAGGTGAACGAAATTTTGCACAAGGGAGACAATGTAAAATACCACCGGGCTCAGCTGAGTACAGCAGCCTCTTGTTCTTAAAAGAGAAATGTAGCCATACCCACTTCTCTGGCTTCTTCTCTCTTTCTTGTATTTGCCAGTTACCATGGGCATATACATTTGCCAACTATTTCTGCTACAATAACCAGAGAAACATTCATATATAAATTGTCTACCTTGGTTAAAATAGTTCTTCAGTCCTTCAAAGGGATCTGTTTGTCTGGAGACTTAGGTAAATGGCATATGGCTAGCAGATTTTCTTTAGAATTTGTAGTATTATAATTCTTGCTATACAGGAAAATTCAGTTTACAGCTACTTTACCAGTACAAAAAACGAGTTTCAGCTACAGCACTTCCCAGCTTCATCCGTACCAGGAATTATTTAAGGAGGACCTTTCCAAGTTATTTCATTAATACCTCTTTCTAGATAGAGCTGAAGAGAGACAGATGAAAATCATTCACCTTTCCCAAATTTAAATGGAAGTTTTTCACTGCCGTGTCTCTTATAGAGCCACTAATCTCTCAGCTGCTGATAATCAGTCTATCAATAAGGCATACAAAGGTTCACGTCAATTCTGATCTTATCCAGTTGACTTCTGCCACATACCTAAAAAAGGTAGAACATACAATATGTATGTTGAAAAGTAACAGCCTACTAGCAAAGAAGTAATCTGGAGTTTATAACATTTTTTGGTTGGATTTGAATTTTGCAAATCCAGATCAGCGAGTAATTCAATCTGAGTTTTGTTTCATTTGAACTCAAATTTCAAGAGCTGGAGGTAGGATAAACTGTTTATGGTTTTTGCTCATCCCTACTGAATAGTAAAAAAAAAAAAAAAAAGACAACCAAACCCAAACAACCCAAAACCCCCAAATCCCCCTTTTCTTTGTCAGATTGCATGTTCCAGAATTCCTGGCCCTGTTTGAATTGGTTCAGTTGCTTTTTAAGGCAGCATATTCAAAAGAAAAAGAGGAATACAAATCTCTCCCCCTGGATAGAAAGAGAGTCTCAGAGTCAGAGGCCATTTTGTATCACTGTAATCTACTGAACTGTATCTCATCAGGTTTAAATTCTTCTTTCTTAATCTCTCCAGATCAGCTTCACAAGCTATTCTCTGCTTCTTTTATTCTAAAGCAGGAATAAAGCAAAAAATATAGAAGAGGGGGAAAAAACAAGAGAAAAAACAAACCAACAAAAAAAATCCAAACTATTCATCAAGTCTGGCTACCTTTGTCAAAGCTGTTGTTTGCTGTAAACCTCTGTAAGGTAAGGTAAATGATACAGAGTCATCAATTCATGGTCCAAAAGCATAACAAATAAGACAATTTAGGAAGCTTTGGAAAAAGAAATAATTAGTTCTTTAGCATTAAAAAACTATTATTGGATATCATAACTGAACCATGTTATAATTACCAGCAGTAAAAGCCTCAAATGGCATTTTATCCTCCATGGGAAAAAGTACTCTTTCATTTTAAGTTCTTTATTTCTTTTCTTTTTTTTTTTTTTTTTTTTTTTTAAACCATGATCAAAAGCTGTATATCTGTCAACTTCAAATCATATCTATGAATTACAGTCAGAGAAATAAGTCATCACCCCTGGGAGTTTTTCAATGAGAAAGAGCAGATTAGAGAAGTAAAATGGAAATGGACTCTACACATTCTTTCCAGGATTTCTGGCTTTAAATCTGCACAATAATTTAAATTATTGAATGCACAGAGAGTATGAAATCATTGTGGTTTACTTAGAAGTGTTTTAAACTTAGAATACAGGGAATACAAGATCTGCTACCTGCTACCTATCTGCAGATGCTGATAATTTTTGAGATGTACAAAGAAATCGGATTCAGCCTTTCGCATGGTGTTTAACAGATGTCTCTGTATAAATCAGCAGCTTTCTTTGGGCTGGCTATGGGACCCAAGCCAAGGTTACCTATCAAGAGATAACAGAATATGAAGCTTTCAGGGAAGGTACAGGAAAAAAAAAAAAATGTTTGAAACCTCTCTGAGCATGAAGAGCTGGGCAAGACACTACTCAGGTGTCATTGTTTTTAAATGAGTCTTTACCAGTTCACCCTAATAAATCCTTTCTATGTAGTGAGAGAGAAAAGACATTGCTTGAATTACTTCCCTAGAAGTCCATACCAGCTTGGTATCACGGAAGGAAGGGTATTTTGGGTTTGCTTTGCATACATAACTAACTCACATTTTTAACATCTACATTTTTTGGTGGTTAAAAACTTTCTTTCCTAAGTCTAATTTCATTCCAACCAAGTTGTCCATAAAATGTTTTTACTAGAAGCCCGACAGATCTAATGTAGGTTTGCAGCTACAAAGAGGACAGAAGCCGTCTCTTTGTAAGTTGCCACATGTAGAAGAAAAGGGACAACAGGTACAAGTTTTGGGAGAGGTTTTATCTTGACATAAAAGAGAAATTTTTTACAGTAAGAACAATCATTCACTGGAACAACCTCTCCAGGGACATGTTATAGTCCCCATTGCTGGAGGTTTTCAAGATACCTTTGGACAGGGTGCTAGACAATCTCATTTAGGATCCCCTTCCCACAAATGGTTAGGCCAGATGATCTCTTCAGGTCTCTTCCAACCTGGACTATTCTATGATTCTATGAACGGTGGTGTTCTGTGGAAAGGTCTGATGGCATCCTAGACACTGATTTTAGGAGCTAGCGTGCTCCCAAGGGCATTTCCCCAAGGAAGAGAGGAATACCAAGATAAGGAGAGTGGGTACCACCAGAAGCAGCAATGGTGACTGGAGGCTCTCCAAATTCACGTGACTGAAGAGTTTTTAGAAGTTAGTGACCAGTGCACACCGTCCATGTGGAACGGTACTTGTTCTGGCTTTTAACATCCTATAACAAAATGCAAGACTTCCAGACTACACCTCACTGAAATAGAAGAATTTCAATACTGATTTGATTTCAAAGAGATTTGTTCAGATTAAGAAGTGGGACTGGAAACGGTCAACTGTATGACTGTTTTCTGAGGGGTGACTCCTCACTGGCTAATTATATCAGGACCTATAGACTAGTTTCCACTATAACTTATATAGCATATTACATGATATATCTATTACTACTTTCAGAAACTACAACAGGCACTATTCTGCATGTTTTGTAAGTTTAGAGTACATATTCCACATTTTTTCATTCTTTTTCCATTGCAGAAATTGCTCAGGGTCTGGCTGCGCACCGTAACATATTGTCCCATAGACACAGCGGAGATCTCTCTCTAAACAAACCAACTTAATGTGGATAGCACAGTTCTGTTAACGCAGTACTCCAAACTAACATTTGCTGGTTTGCTACTGCTGCATGTGATATCCTGCAAAAAAAAAAAAAAAGCAGTATCAGGCAAAAGGCAAGTGTGGAGATAAGATCACTACCTCTAAAAGGGTCCTCTCAAAAAGAAATCCTAATTACACATTAATTCTAGTATATCTTCCTGTTTATTATGAGTCAAACTTACATGATTTACTCCTAGGATTAGTGGAAGCTAAGAACAGCTCCCCTGGAAAAAATGCTGAATTTTAGCATCTTCTAAATGAGCTTGAGTCAACTGATAGTTTACTATAAAATTCTTTGAAACCAGTAGTTTCTCTGAGCAATAGAAGTGATCTTTGAATTCTTTTTGGTGAAAAGCTTGAGAGGCTTGACCATAGATGCACCAAAGCTGGTGGAGGTTTATTCAAGAAATGATAAGAAGTGAAATGGATAAATCTGGGACAGGACTAAAATCCTCCAACAGCAGGAAACACAATAATATTATTTTGAAGAAACATCCCACAAAGAGGGTTAAAAAGCATATGGCCAAGATGTGTGGCTTTTATAAAACTTTTATAAAGAAGTTCGGCCAAAATACTCCAGCATTTTGAAAAATTTAAACCCATGTATCTTTACAGATAACTGAACCAAACCATGCCTGCCTTAAAGTAAAATATAAAATATTGATTCATATTTCATAAAACTCATCTCTAGACTTCCATGTATTATCTGTAGCAGATGTTGACTGTGCAGTTGGCCATGCTGTTCACATTCGGTTACAGCGAACATTCGCAAAAATGTCTTTATGTCGTGTCAGCAATGCCACGCATGCACATAGAGTTGCACGTTTCGAGCTATTCAGATGTATAGAGAATGAGGGTAGAAGGCAAAACAAGAAACACCAGCAGTGACTGGGAGAGAAATGTAAGGAATTAATACATTGTTATTACTGCAGATGCCTCTCAGTCGGAAGTGACAAGTGCAATTAGATAAAGGGTTAGATCTTGCATTGGGTTCATATTTACCACCCTCAAAGGGCTGGTAGCTCATTCAGATCCCTACCTCACACGAGTGCATAACTCCTCTTTTCATGATGTCTCGCCTAGAGGCAACAAGATGGGGCTGGGAGCTCAATAAAAAGCCAAGTGCAAACAAGAGTCTCCTCAAAACTGTGTCAGGACAGAACTAAACTCTGGGTGATATCTGAAAGCCGGACCAAATATTGCTGACTGCAAAAAATAAAATACCAGACAAGAAACCAAGTGTGTTGTTCTGAAGCAATGCAGTTGCCTGTAAAATAGTTACAAGTTTTTCATTATCACGCAGTCATCATCAAAATATGTGCCTTGGCTTGAAAAAGCAGCCCACCAGCAATATAAAAAAAGGGAACGGGAGGAAAAAAAAGCCCTTTCCATTCCTCAAACGCAGTGTCTTTGTGGTTGTGTCCCTGGCTGTCAACACTTTCCTTCCCAGTTGAAAGATTATTAGAAAAACAGGATTCTGCCAGTGCCAGTGGCCTCAAGAGCCTCATTATATCACGAGGATAACCCCAGAGAGAACACAAAATCTAAACACTGGCCATACGGAGTCCTTTTTACTCAGGGTATGCACACTTCAGCCAAGTTTACCAGCAGGTGAAGCTCATATAGCTGCACACTGCCAGAATTAAGAAAAGACCATGAGAAACTTGGCAGCTTTTATCAGGCTTTCTTTGGGGGGGGGGGGGGGGGGGGGGGGGAAGCCAAGGGCAGGCATGGGAAAGGATCTGGACCCAAATTCACTCCCTGCGTTCCCTTTTCTTCCTGGGTATGTGTGGTTTTGTTTTCTGGAGAGGGAAACTGAGGCCTAAGAGAAGAGTGGTGGAAAAAAAAAAAAAAAAAAAAAAGAAGGGATGAAGATGGACTCAAGCTTTTCTCATGACATAACTCAAGGTCTTGTGGTCATATCTTAACCCCATCCCTTTCGAAAAAAGCTTACAACGCTTTTATGGTTTTTTGCTCTTGGACTAAAAGCCTACAGCTGTTTTGAAGGTTGACATAGTTCTAGCATATAATTAATACCATTTCCATTTAACTCACCAGTTAAATCTTAAACAGAATGCACAAGCTGTGACATATTACTGAAAAGAAGCAATGCATATTGGACAATTGACTTCTTGGTGGCCTTTAATGCTGTGCCCTGTTGGTGTGGTGTCTGTGGTTACCATTTTTCATTGGAGAAATGTCAAACAGTTCATGGGCCTGGCAAACATAACTATCACAGGGAATTCTGCTTCTGCTTGCTTTCATCTCGTGAAACAGTTGCATTTGCTTACAGAGTACGCATAGATTCATAGGCATATATGCAACTTACACTCTGCATACATGCATATCTATTTTTACAGGAATAGGCACAGGACACAGAGTAGGTCTGGTTGCAGTCTGGTGTAGCTTATCTCTACTAGATAGGCAAGAAACAGGTAAATTAGTATGCTGCAAAACTAGCTAGTTTAAATCTGTCTTGGCTGTCTGCATTGCTGGAAGTCAGCTCTGTCACTGCAGCGTGGATATACTCTTCAAGCACAGAAATTGTGTCTTATATGAATTCTTCAGTATTTGGTGAAATGGTTTCTGTGATCATTTCTGCCTCTAAATTCTTTCTTTAGAGTATTAATGGAAAACAGGCACAAAAAGGCAAACAAGCACAACAGAAGTAAGAGGTCGACTAAATATCGCAACGTTATTTTTTTTTCAGTATTTCCATAACTCTAGTGAGCCAACTTAACTGTGAATTGCCCCATATATTTGAAGCACAGGATAAAGTTTCTCCAGTGAAAGCCATTCCCGGCAGAAGTCCCGGTCAGCGCAGATTAGAAATACCACTTAATATCATTAAAGTAACCAGTTCTCACTAACAGCAACCAATCAGCTGGCACAGTCTACATCACTGGCAGACAAATTTGTCGTGAGTTAGCTAAAAGCAGCAGCAAAGCAGAACATCCTACTCAGAATAGTAAGAGGGAAAAAAACACACCAGCAGTAGCTTCCACGCAGGGAATATTTTAAGACAAATACTGAGGAAAGTTTGTTGATTCCCACTGTTCCTCTCGACTCTTTTGTTGTGAATGTACTGTTTGAGGGAATTTTCCTCTTTGTGAGTCTTTGGTGGGGACGTGTCAGTGATCGGGGCTTGCCCAGAACGCAATCAGTGTGGACGAGTACTGCTCTGAGCTATTGTAATCACATCGTGCTCCCCTCATGTTCTTTCCATCAACTGACTACAACCTGGCTGGTTGGCTTTGAATTGGGATTATGAGTTTTGAAAGCCTTTAAGGTGTTGGGCCTGGCTGAATTGTAGACACAGAGTAACACAATACCTGCTCTTTCAAGAATCTGCTATCGCTTCTGAAATTGGCAGGTGACTGTATTTTTAACTGTGGGGGGCACTACAATTCCCCTTAAAAACCAATTTTATTTATTCCCTGCTAACTTTTAAAACCTACCTTGAAATCTTTTCTTTAATTTCCAAAGGTGTTCTCAGATTGACTACCACTGGCTCTATATTATTACTCCCCTATCCAGTCACTTTTATTATTGTTCTTCCTGGATCCCTTACACTGTTTTTCATGTTTATAGTTTGAGAACCTGGCATTGTATTTTCCTTTTACTGTTTATAAACTTATACAATGTTTGTTCTGTTGCACATGATCCTGAAGACAGAGCAAATGTGTATGCTGAAAAATAGTGGGTAATTAGGGATTTTTCAATATTGCCTTCCCTCTTCCAATATAAATCTATGTATTATTTCAAACATGAATATTTCTATGCGTGTGGGACTTGAGAAGTGACCTCCTTTGCTTCTCTGCTGCCCCCATCAGAAAACGCTTCCCTGAACAATGCAGCTCGCACAACTGTATCGCTTTAAAAGTTTATTGGTCTTTAGTATGAGGCCAATACTGAAAGAATGACAAACGTCTTTCAAAGTGTTTATACATGCCTGTTGCACACAAAAAGGCTGGCATTGCTTACTTCATTTTTAAGTGGTCTAACTCTTCAGCTCCAAATTTGGTTGGTACTGGGTGCAAGCTGGAGCAGAATTTGAAACAAATGGTTTCCCACAAAGAAATGAATTGAGAAAGACAGTGATTGTGAAGGCAGCCTCAACAACATCTGGGAAAATGCTGACTGGTTAGCTAGTTATACTTGAAACAGGGAATATGTTTTTTCTGCAGCAGAAGATCTGATTGCAATTTTTGTACGGAGAAGTTACTTATTACTTAATACAAATTTTCAAATTTAGTACAGAATTAACGAATCATAGAAACATTGGTTGGAAGGGACTGCTGGCCATCACCTACTCCAACCTCCTGTCTGAAACAGGACTATAGCCAACCTTAAATCGAGTCAGCCGCCGCTTTGTCCAACCGAGCCTTGGAAACCTCAGAGGAAGGCGAATCCAAGGCTTGTCTGAGCTGCCACAAGTGGGGACAGGAGCTATCACCCACAAGATTTAAAAAAACCAAAACCAACACCAAGCAAACAAAAAACCACCCAACAACTTAAAGAGCACTTTCAAGAAATGGTAAGACCTTTGCTACTACATTGTTCTCTCCACCCCCTTAACCCCTGGGAAATGTTTTCTGTACTTAAGACCGCAGCTTTTCTGGTGTGCCACCATTTTGTCACCAAGAAAAGAATGCAGCAGCAGCACAAAGTTGTTACTACTGTTTTATTAACTAGAGATCCTCATAAATTCCAGCTGCTGACCATGTGTTCCATCTTTTTATGTGCAAAGGCACTCTCATTTTAAGAAATGCTGAGCACATATGCTAGTACATGCTCTTGCAAGTCCCCAGGCTTTATATTTGCATTGTGTATAAATCCTCAGCATGTGACTTTCGCATGAAAGATCTGTTGAACGTGCCCCTCTCACCTCATAATCACTGCATCTTTTTTTCTAAAAATGAATCTGACTTTAAAAATTGATCAGGTGATCATTAGACTATTTTACTTGAGCATTATCTAGCATAGATAATCTGCGGAGATAAACGAGGAGATAGAGATTTCAGCCTGTAATCATAGTAATTTGAAGGGGAAAGGATTTTGCCCTAACATCTGTGGCACTGCAGGATTGGAATTCAGAGCGAATGGCAGAGGGCAAGTAGGGCTTTATTCAGAAAAGCCACCAAGCTTTTCACAGGGCATTGGTAGCAAGGGTTAAAACCCAGCAGGCATGACATTAAACCTAATATCTAGCTAGTATTGTTTGTGAACGCTAGCAGCTGCTTTCCTCATGGGGGACACGGTCATTTTTTTCCTAGTTAACTTCGCTGGAATTTGTAAGGGGATTTGATCCATTTACTAGTTTAACTTTTCTAAATCCATTGGAAGTCACAAAACCCCTTATTTGGATACTGCTTCCCCAAAGAGAACAGGGAGAGGATTTTGGAAATTATGTTGGTTTGAATTTTGTATTAATATTATGCTGTAGATAACTGTGGTATCTTAAAGGCCAAAGTATAAACTCTCCACCTCAAGGAAGCTAGCAACTAACCACTGAGGTATGAGAACCTCAATATGAGGAGTAGAACTGCAATTCAACAGGCCATCAGTCACAATCACAGAAATTGTTCTTTAAATTCCTTCACCTGTTGCTTAAAGAGGAGAGCCTATTTAAATCTTATCCTTACATATTCTCAATGAAGTCATGCATATTAAAGCACATCAAAGAAAGAGAAGTCACTAAGATAAGGAGTCATCCGCAGCCCTCCATGACTGGAGTTAACGCAGCCCCAGGCCACTTTAACATCAAAATGAGCTGTTGCTTTTACTACCCCTAAGAATATATAAGGAATAGAAATACATACATATAAATAAGAAAGGAAAAACATACAGTGCAACCCTAGTGTAATCCATTAAATTATTACCTGCCAGCTTTCCAAAACAGTAACAAGCAACTAGAATGATCTGAATATGACTAAAGCAGACACTCAGTACTAGCAGGGCTTCGAAAAGAGGGGAGATGAAAGTTGATTTCTCCAGAGAATAGACAAGAAGCGGAGGAAGAAGGCTACATTCATACAAGTGATGATAGGGCAGAGAGAAGATGTGGTTTGTCTCATGTAAAATTATTTAAAAGCAAGGGCAATATTTGGCTTGCAAGTTGCAATACTGGCCTTGAGAACTGGGTGGTTAATAAAATATCACAAAATTCTTCAGAAAGCTATTTAAAGATCTGTTTCTGTATTACTGATATCTTGTTTACGCACCAAAAAGACTGAGGCATTATGGTTAAATGACTACTTCAAAAGATATATTGAAATACCTCATACTGCATGATTTTCAACAGGATTTATTTAGGATAAAGTTGAGTGTTGGTTCTTACAAAGAAAATTTATTTTAAGAAGAAATAAAGAGGGAGAGACACCCCTGTGATTAATATTAGTAGAACTAAAACTAGGCCAAAATTCTGCCATTCTGTGGTAGTAGCGGGGTTAGAAAGGATTGAAATACAATATTTTCTGAGGGGAAAACCCGAAGTATTGATTATTTATTTATTATTTTGGTTTTCAGTCTTAGAGCGAGGTTTCAAACAAGGGCACTGGATTTTTCTTGCAGCATGATCCTGCTGCTGGAGCCCCTGGGGGCTGCAACAATGCTGTAGGGCCCAGAATATTTCTCAGCTCTTGTGCAGAGGTGTATTCACCGGCTGCTTTCTAACTCTGCTGTCAGTCAAGGTTCCAAGCACACACACAGCAAGGGAGAGCAGTATTGAGAGCCTGAAGGGAGTGAGTTAGGGCAATACCAGCAGGTCCCTGGGGGCCAGCTGCACCGGGGACTCACCAGTCCTGCTCAACGTAGCCTAAAAGCCTAAGCAATCTTGGGTCATAACACCTCTGGAGTATAAATTAATATTTGAAGGAATAGCCAAGATCACTCGTACCGACCAGTCTAGGTGAGGTCAGTTTTGGATTATGCATAATGAAGATCAGCCATTTAAAACAGCTCCTTCTACTCCAACCTGAATTATTGCTATATTCTGGAAAGGGAAGATATTTTCTGGCTCTTCAGAGCGACAAGGTCAGAAGTACACAGAGAAGAAATAATATCTAAATGCAGTGTAAACTTTTGGCATGTAAAACAGAACTGAAATAATTTAATGTGGATGCAACACGAGGACTTTTCTTCTTCTCATTATTTGCCAGAGAGATTTGTATAATACGTGACTATTCATGTGCCAAAACCATATGCGTCTCTGACAGAAATCACATTATGTTCTGTGTCTTTTGTCACATGGACTGACAAATACAGCCTTCCTCATTGCTTTTTTGGTAGTGGAAAAAAATAATTTGGACAGTATTTTTTTTTTAAACCCTGAAACTGTTCTATGCCTGTTTTCATCTTTTGAAAAAAACCTGAAGACAGGTTTTTTAGAGATAGCATTTTCCCATTCTCAGCAGTTGTGTGCAGTTTCACTAATTATCTGTTTCATAAGAGAAGTGTAAAGGAAACCTCAGCAACTTCCACACCTCTGCTAACTTTTAAGCCTAGTTATTTCTGTACTTGAATTTAACTTACAAACTGAAGTAAACATTTTTGCTAAAAAGGAGGAGAACCTTAGATACTTCCTAAAACTTTGGGTGTCAATTGCCTAGAGAAACTTACCACTGAAAAATATGTAGTTCAACCAACTAGTTATGATCTTTAAAAAAACCCACACCAACAAACAAAAAAAACCCACAACACAGTAGTTTTGGGGGATTTCCTTCTCTATACCTTCTCCTTTCAAATATGGTTGGACAGTGAAGCATCACTGTCTTACTTTTCTCATGTTAAACCAAATCAGATTTCAGGCTTGTTATCTTTTTGCCTCTTTCTCTCGAAGACATGAAAGACTGTCACAAGTTGCTTTGGAGACTCATGTTTCTTTGGTGTTAGTTTTTCATTCTTGAAACATTATGAGCCTGTGGACCGCTGGCATTTGTTTGCAACACTGGCCTCCCCTTGTAAGTCTGTGCAAATTCTTTAGTCTTGAGATGGGACTGAGGAACGCTAAATGGATGGGCCTCCTTTCTCTTCCCTTTTCTTGATGTGCCTTGAAGGAGCGTCTGATTAACGAGCAACTCTTTAGGCCTCTAGAAGGGAAATCCCTCTAAAAGAGATCTTACCAGAAAACACAACTAGGGCTGCCGTTAACCCCCAGCAAGTTCCCTGAGACTTGGCTGACATCCTCATATTCCAAAAATTTTAAGAAATTTGCTACCTCTTCCCCTGCAGAGTAATCGCATGTTTAGGAGACCCCTCACATGAGCCAGATTAAAAGAAGCAATGGACAGATCTTTATCTATTGCAGAAACTGAAAAACACAGGAAAAGAGATGCCAATATTAAAGAAAGCTTAGAAAGTATAGGGGGGAAAAAAAAAAAAAGAAATGTTGACCCTCCCTTGTTCTAGAACAACTGGATTTCCTTCTGTAGGAGTTTTGCTGAGAAAGAAGAGGTCAATACAGCACAACTGGGC
This sequence comes from Balearica regulorum gibbericeps, assembly GCF_011004875.1. Classification (NCBI taxonomy): domain Eukaryota; kingdom Metazoa; phylum Chordata; class Aves; order Gruiformes; family Gruidae; genus Balearica; species Balearica regulorum. The sequence goes on along the minus strand of NC_046187.1, from coordinate 7,917,142 downwards.
ATTGCCTAGGGATGTGAAGGCTCAATACAGAGCATTTTTCTAGCTGAACTTACCATAGATAATTTCTAAACAGCTATTAATGAAAAAAATAGTGTGCATATGTTTGTTGCTACCAAGATAGCTTCCCACCCCCCAAACATCAGGTAGTCATAGTGCAATGTGTTTGTCTCTCAAGTATGCAGTGAACACATTCTGATTACGAAAACAAACCCATCAAAACCATAGATCTTTGTGTGAAAAATGCCATCTTTTCTATACAGGGGTAGTTTTTCATCAAAGCTGCATTTCCGTATTGGCATCAATAACTGTACAACTGGCTTCAGAATTTCAGGAGACTCTAAAAAAGTGAGGATTCCTATCTTGCCTCATAAAATGCAAATTATACTCCAGATTACTATGTTTTGGTTGAAGGTTTTGGGAAGAACTGTTGGACATCCAAAAGATGCAACAAAAATGTTATTTGAGAGGAAAGAGGGAGGGTTTATAAATACATCTATGTGTAACTTGCATTGGGAGAGGAAATATTCCTGCAGTGCACATCAAAGCCAGCTGTTTGCATCTTTCACACCTATTGGACCCTCTCTATTTTCAAGCTTCTAACTTGAAGAAAACAGGCAAGATGTCATCATGTTTTTTATTCATTACTTCCTGAATTGGGAACCAGTTTTCTGATTCTTTTTAAATGATTTAGTGCTCAAATGACAGCAAAGATTATAAGTGCAGTCTTGAAGAGAAAAGCACTAACCATCAGTTGTTGTTGGCTTCATTCTTCCTGCTATACAGGAGTTTAACTAACAAATACAGTTCTCCTGCTCTTGGAATAACAAATTCAACAGGAGAAAATTGCTCAGGGAATTTACAAGCCAGAGTTACAATGTACATGGCAAAAGACTAACAGGAATCTAAATGAAGATGGTAATCATTAAATGATCCCTTCTTTGAGGGTTTACATTGGAAAGCCTTAGCTGGCTTAGATACTTGAGCCAAGCCCCTTAGCATAAAACTCATCTCTGGTGAGTGTGAGGAAGCTGCCGGTTTACTGTGGAGTCCCTTGAGAGAAGGTAGGATGTAAAGGCAAGTGTTTTTTCAAATATTACTGAAGTAAGTTTCATAACAGACCTGAAGAGGTAGCAAAGTTATTGTTCCCACTTGACAGATTTGGAACCTAAATCACTAAGCAATGAGGTCATTTCTGTGAGATCAGGCTGCAAGCAATAGCCCTTGCCATCTTACTTTAGAGCCCTAGCAAACAACTTCAACCCCACAATTATTCTTCAAGGCAAGATGATATGATCCCCCACTTTATAGCTGGAGAACTGATGCCCAAAAGATTTAGCAGCTCATTGGAGATTGTACAAAAAGTCTTTGACAGGTCTGGAAACTGATACCAGATCTTCTGAGCCTCAGCCTGATACCTTAAACACGTGCCCATCCTGGTTCCTGTAATTTTGTCTGTTACTTAAACCACTGTTACCTGATTTGACTTTAAAATATTGACATACAGAACATAGTCTGCTCATTGCATTCGTTTTGACGTAATAAGCATTAGCAAACGTGGCTATTCGGATAGTTGCAGCAAAGGCTGTGACAGCCCACACATGGACCACAGAAGCAGAATTTGAGCAGCATTTTGGAAAAGAGACATGTCCCACCCTATGTGGTTCGTCACCTAACGCAAAGAGCATCAGAGCTGCATACCAAAGGCACTATATGTTGGTTCTCTGATACGACATGCCTGATTGCTGCTTAAAAAATGAAAAGGATATGTGATGCCAAAGAGAATTTCTGCAACACATCTTCTGAACGGCATCCCACAAAAAACCCCCAAAAACAAAAAAACAAAAAACAACAAACCACGAGAACACAACCCAACACAAAAAAACCCTCAAAAAACCCCAAACCAAAAAACCCACAACAAAACCAGCATGCTGGAAGAAACACACTCTCACTCTTTCTCTCCCACGTGAACTAAAAGGCCCTCTGGGAAGTTGCCTTCATACCCCAGTCAACAAATGTAGAAAATCATAAAGATATCTTAATTGAAAAAATAAATGACTTGCAGCAAGTCTGGGCTATCTCAATCCAAACAACAAAGCAGCTCAGTTTATTTAGGAAAGACGGATTAGTGGAGAAAATAGTTATCAAACCACAAAATGACTAACCAGGGACATCCCTGCTAAGAGATTTACTTTCCTAACACAATGGCCCAGATTGTTTGTTCTGGTCTTCATGCTCACAGAGCAGTGCAAGAGAGGGTGTGCAAAATTAGGATAAGGCACCTAAATTCCTTTGTAATTCTGGTGCCAGACATGCAGTCCTTCATGTGTTGTCAGGGAGCTCTCTCTATTCCCTGGGCCATTGCAGCAACCAGGGTGACCGAGGAGTAGAAATTCCCTGGCCATACTACCTTTTTTCCTGGTCACATTCCTGGTACTGTAGCAATGATGAAAAACATCTGTTGAGGTTGTTTCTCTAAGACCAGAAAAGACTCATTTAACCATGGTTGATCTGTGGATCTGGATGAATAAACAGTGTTTGTGCAACTGTTTAATAAACTTTCAAAAGCAGTGAAAAAAGAATTTTTATCTTACTTAAGAACTGAGCGGGAAAAAAGGAATTAGAAGTGGGTGTAAGTCCATATAATCAGAAGTCCTTCTGACTTTTTGATATGTACCTTCTCATGGTATTTTTCTAGACAGTGACTTCACAAGCTTTCTGAGATGAGTGAATAGCTATTCCTCTGAAAAAAAATGCAGTCCCCGGAGGGGTGTTTTTGGAGCTCGCTCTGTCCTTGTAAGGTTTGACATCTGGAATTTGGTGGCCAGCATTTCTTACCAATAAATGAAATACAACTAATTTTATTAAATGCTGTGGAATTATCATTCCTATTTACTGAAGAAGTCTCAAATACTGTGAGTAATGAAAGAAAATCTGGGGAAAATTATATAATTTGAATAGAGTTTATATTCCACTCTGTGGTACATTCACATCCAATCTTAATCTAACTTTTAGATTCATTACCAGTTCATCATGAAAACAAAAACCATACAAAGACACGCTGCCCTTTTACTGCACTTCACAAAAAATGTGATGGAAAGCACAGGGCAGAAATATGTTTACAAAACTACTCCACATAATCCACATAAGTGACTAATACAAGTACACATAAAAATGAAGGTCAGAAGAGAATTGTTTCCCAGAGTAATTTGTCTGACATGAACTGACCTAGTACAACAGATGACTATTCAGTGTGCTGCCTCATGTAAAATTCAACTATTTCCCAAAACATGAGGAAATAAATAAATAAAAACAATATGAGGAAGCAATTGATATTATCATTCCCCCATTGTTCTCTGCCCTGTAAACCAAAATAACTCGAAGGACACTATGAAATCCCCTGATAAAATATCAAGGAGACACAAGCCTCCAAAAAGCTTTTTGCTTAAAAAAAAAAAAAAAAAAAAAAAGCTAGAAGCTAGAGGACATCAAGACTACCACACAGTTTATTTTCCCAGGAACATTTTTGGCGCTTAGGAAATTTTCTTTGGTGGTAAGCTTCACACACATGCCATGTCAAAAAATGCACAGGCTGGAAGCAGTTACACTCGGCCCAGCTGGGCTCCGAATCTACATCAGGATGAGATTTGTGCACCAATATTTCCTTCTTTGCCCACACCTTGTTTTCCCTAGGAAGAAAACCCAGACAGCTGGGTGGGAGGGAGCTGCAGAGCTGGGGCTGGACCTCCAGCAGCAGGCAGGACACATACCCTGGGATAGGCACCAGCTTCTCAGAAGACATTCATAGTTGACAATAAAAGAAGATTACACCATCTCGCTAGAGCATCTCTTTTGGCCCCCAGTTTGCCCCTGGAAAATAAGCTTTGAATGAAGCAGGGCACGCTTTACGGTCTCTAAGAGAAAGTTAAACAAGTTCCCAAACAGCTGAGACACAGCCAAACCCGAACCCTAAATGGGCTTGTGCGATGCCCTCAGCGTAGCAAAGAGCACGGATGCGTTCTAGCCAAAACCACAGAGCCCACGTGCTGCCAGGGCAAACAGGATTTCTGACAAGATTTATCATTTCTCTGTTGTGATCTAGCCCTGAAGGCATTTCATTTTAATACAAAGTAAGCACTTGTGATGATTAAGAGAAATGTACAGTTGGATCACTTTGTTGTTCAGTGGCCAGTCATAACATAAAATTTGCTGGTTAGTGCAGAAACGCAGCGTTTCAGCCCATGTGTGGTTACCGTCCGCTCCAGCATCTGGGTTGATGCAGTGAGCTCTTTGACACGGACCGACGGTGCTATTTCACGCCTCCGCTAGCTCCCCTCCCGGCTACCCTTGCGCTGCCACCACCAGCACGGCGTGCTCCTCTTCACAGGAAGAGTTTACGTGCTTGAGGGAAACACAAGAGTTTATCAAAAATTTACATGAGCAACTCGCGTCTATTAGCCAGAGCCCAGAGCACATCCCTGGCCTGGAGAGCTGGCTCAGCACTGGTGCGGCTGAGGGAGGCCCTGACACACCATGGGCCGGCTGCAGCCAGGGCCTACCCCCAGCCTGGCTGGCCCAGGCCTGTGCCCAGCCCCGGTTCGGTTCCCTGATCCTGCCCCCCATCCTGGCCTCAGCCAGTCCCCAGGGAAGTGCCTGAAGCCTGGGGCTGGGGCTGCCCCCCTGGTTGGGGTGGTGGTACAGGCCAGGCGGCCAGGCCCTGCCCGGCCCTGTGGGGAGCACCCACATCCCCAGGGAGCCCTGTCCCCTGCCAGCTATACTCTCTGCTGACACAGAGCACCCGACCTTGTATTGTTGGGGTTTTTTTGGTGTTTTTTTTTGTTGTTGTTATTTGTTTGTTTTTAAACCAGCACTGGGAGAGTGGCATTTGCTGACTTTCACACCTAAACTGCAGCCTGGGAACCATTTAAGAATGAAGCTATCTCCTCAGATATACGTGGAGACCCTCACACGTGAGCCAGCAAACGGGCACGCTGTAAACTCAGAGCAGCTCTCAGGCTATGGAGCACCCAACCTCACACTTGGCGAGCCTTTTCAACAAGCTGCGTGCGGTATAAAAGACGTACAGTGCCTGTAAACAAGCTGTGGCAGAGCAGAGCAGTTGCTCAGCTCGTGGTGTGCACAGCCTTGCAATCGCTGGCAGAGCAACTCCCCTCTGACCACCAGCATGGCAGAGGCGGGGGGGGGGCACGGGAGAAGAGACGGCCTCTTCAGGGGGAGAGCCTCTTCAGCTGCTGCAGCAGGATCTCCCACCCGGACCCTCCTCAATCTGAACATAAAAATACTTGCTCTGGCTGTCTCCCTTCCCAAATCCGCTGCCCTTCCGAGGCTGGTATCCGTACGTGTATGCCCCTGTGCTCTTTGTTCATCCCTCCCCCTGTGGAAGCAAGCCACAGGACCTACAGTACAGACATCTGATTTAAATAAGCATCCAGAAAAGAGGCTGGAAAGCTGGCACGTTCGTTCACGCAAGAGCAAGCTCCTAGGCAAGAGATAGGCAACATCGCCGAGTTCCAGCCTGTGGCGTTGCAGTGTGCTGCCTAATCAAACCCAGGGAACAGGGAGTCTCAGCCAGCACCGCTCCACACACCGTCCTCTGCACAGCCCTCTGCTCGCTCGTGAGCTGGTTCAAACAGCGTGCCCAAACCCACTTATCCATTAATGCTGCACTAAGTGGTGCCACGGTCACTTTTTTAGAGAATAAGGCAGCAGGCAGACTTATTTCACAACCTAATAATGGTATGTAAATGGTTCCTCTTGGCTGTTTCCACTTGTGATGCAGCTGGCAAGAAAAGCCTGCACAGCACTTACAGGGAGAAGGGAATGATAAAAGGAAACATTTCCCCTTGGCAGCATAATTAATACCCAATTGCATTCAGAGTTATCAATTACATTTGTATATGTTACATATGCAAATAATATATATAAAAAAAGACTTGAGAACATATAGGTAGAAGAGAGAAAAGGATAAATTTGAGATATACTTAAAAGTAAATTTTAACACTTCCGACAATTCAAGCTGAAAAAACAATAGAAAGGATTCCTACTGCTCACAGTTGACAAATGGATTTTTTAGCTGGGATTAATGGTCTGCTTACCTATTCACTGTCTGCACAGCCTCCAGGAAAAACAGAGAAGGAACAGAACTTCAGATTCTGCTGTGATAACCCCAATGTGATTCTTGTGCTTTCCTCTTGCTTTTCCTTTTCTATTTTTTCTTCTTCTTCTTTTTTTTTTTTTTTTTTAAACTGCTTTTTCATTATCATTGTTCTGACCTTTCTGTGCTTGGTTTGGACCTCATTCTACTATTTTTCCTCTATTTCTCCTACTAGCACCTTCAATGAAAACACACTTGTTTCTCTGTTGTCATTTTCAAATTGAAATCAGGAGAGCTAGATTGGGTTTCCCTGAAATACAGGTGCTCCTGTAAGTACATAATTAATTCCCCCTGAGATGTTTCAGTCCTTAATTATCCTCCTGCCTTCTGTTATCATGTGTTAACAGGTATTTCTGGGTATAACAAAAGACTCCTCCAATGCCTCATAATAGTGTAATACAAAAAAGACAGCTTGTTGGATATTGTGTGGTAGCATTCCTTGGCTGCTCTGCGGTATGGCGAAGGTGTTAGGTGCTACCCATGTATAATACCACTCAAATGAGAAGTAGTTTGGATAGATCACATATACACCTATTGATTTTCCTCTTTGTTGGCCAGTGAAGTGATTTAAGCCTTATGTAACACCTTGTTTCAATGAAACAGGAGCTAACACTTTGAGATGGTGATAGATGATAACCTTTTACATGTAAACGTATACTTAACTCACCCCTGAAATCGGTGTGTTTTTATTCCACCTCCCCCATGGGAAGAGTTTTTTTCTCAGTAAAAGTTATGTTGGAAAATGTTGGGTAACTACTCATTTACACTTTAGAAATACCTAGCCAGGGTAGGTGTTGATGGTGCCCAGGAGTTAAGAGGTATGCGTTAATATCACTGAACTTGCAAGATTCTGTGAGTTATTTTTGCAAGTAGGAGAGGAGTCTAGATTTAGGAAGGTGGACAGACCTGGTGCGATCATGTGGGCAGCAGGACACTCCAGTGGGTACTTTGCTGACATACACGATGACATGGCAGAACCAAGCAAGTTTCTTTTTTTTTTTTTTTTCCCAAGTGTGTTCAAATAAACATTAGGGGTTCAGTTCTTCTCCGATACTGGTAGAAATATATTTATTATTCCTTCTCATTCTTGGGAGCCAAGTTAACCCAGACAGCCTGAATAGATTTCCAGGTTCACTAATGACCTCACAGGAATTGAATAATGAAATCATATCTGCCTTTTTACTGAATAGAGACAGCCCAAGCTTACACAGATCTAATTATTGCATTTCTTGAAGATAAATTGCAGCCTTGAAGGCGTCTTGCAATCAGTTATCAGGCATAACTCCATGGGCACCAACTTTCATTTTTCTGCAGTACAGTGATGTGCTGCCAATATTTAACAAGGGGCTCCCACTAAAATTTCCGTATTAATCTGTTCTATACCCTTGTGTCCCTGAGGCGCATATTCTTGCAGGGAAAGAAAATAGTAATGAAGAAAATTTATTCATTTATTTTTACATTACTGTTTAAACATTTTCTGAGAATCACAGCCAAAGAGAAAAATAAAACCACTTGGCAAACAAACCTCTATTATATGTACTTTTGCAGGAAATGTTTATACTTCACTTCATTCCTGGTTTAAAAAAAAAAAAAAAAAAAAAAAAAAAAACCAGGCAAAAAAAAAAAAAAGCTGGAGCACTTATAAAGTGGTGTTTGACTTGTGATATTAGAGTTGGTAGCAGCAAAGAGGTGGAGTTACCTGTCTGTGAAAACCTGCCAAACTCAGGAAATGAGTCCTTTTGAAAAGTATGAGAAGGGATAAAGCTGATATTCTCAAGTATGACAAGAACAACAATTAGCTAAGTGAAGGGGAAGAGATTCTTCATGAAATGAAGTGATCACCACCTTACTGCATTGAGCAATTCTGTCCAGTGGAGTGGAGGAACGTGTAACTAAGAAAGAACAAAAGTCACAGGACCACTCAGTATTTTTAGACAGAAATAGTTCTGCTTTTGAATTGTACAAGGACTGGTCACCAGATAATATAGTTACAAGAAGATGAAAAGAAATAACCAGGTTTAACAAGTATCTAAGGGGTGCCACAGTTCCATTAGTGGTAGGAAATCATCCCAATATTCCTTTCAATTTGGCTGCAAAACCTTAACAAGACTCTCAAGAAACACCAGGGATTTGCTCCAGTGATGTTCACTTTTTCCCTTTTTTTCATCCAAATCTGATTGTGTTTTCAAATTGGCTAATCTTTTACTTGTATTTGCCTTAACAAGTAACCAGAGATATGTTTTTAAGTTTTTATAGATTGATTCCAAATGTAAAACAATTGCTACTTTATTTTTATTGTTTGTATAGCTGGTAGGAGTGTTAGTGTCCTTATATGGATTAAAAGGAAACAGAACATTTAATTTAGGGTTTTTTGCTTTAAAAAAACCAAAGTTTTTCTTAATCTGAAGTGAAAAAGCATGTATTTCACTTGAAAGTTCAGAGCTTGCATGAAGTTTTCTATTATTGCTCACGTCTTATTTGACTTTTTAAAAGAACTGATGTGAAAAATATTGAGATGACGTGACTACTCATCCTGATAATGAGCCCTGCTTCCCCACCCTGATAATTAACAAGTAGCCACCCGTTATTAAGCAGACCAAATATTTCAATAAAGGGTCCTGCTGAGTTGTCTCTGTTCTGAAACAGATTTCACTTGAAAATTGAAATAATGAGGTTCCCCTAAAGTGATAAGCAGCTCAATCAAGCCCACTGCACTGGGTCCATAAATCTTACGCAGAGTTTAATTACGAGCAGAGTTTCCCTGACAGAGCCAATAGAGGGGCCTTTTTCTCTCCCTTGCTGCCTAGTTGTGGTTCCCATGATTCAAGTAAATCTCTGTAGACCTGCCTGCAAGGAAAACAGTTTGAAGTTTAGACATCAGTTAAAAGGGAATTCGAGAGAGCTACAAAAACAATGCCCTGATGAGGCTTTTGGACATTGTGAAGGGACAGCTGAAAACAAAACACCCAAGCACGTAATTGGCAAGGCCGAATCACTTCCAATTAGGCATCTGAACAGCAATCCTATGTGGTCTCAGAGGGCCATTCCCTTTGAAAGAAAATGATCACCTCTAAAAATATATCCTCCCCCTACATAGAAGAAGCATTTCAGCATGTGGGAGAATGCAGGAAGAGCAGACTCTGATAAGGTGGAATCACATGCGGCTTTCTGCAGTGGGCAGTATATCTCTTCCAGTGCTATGGGAACATTCACAAACACTTAGAACACATATATCCTGATCCTGTCTGGGGATACGAAGGGCAAGATTTAGTGTGTGAGAGAAAAAGTCACGCTGAAGTAGATGGGATTAGCCAGTATTTCTTAGCAAAATCGTAACCGAGTTGGCGCTTCCGTATGACTGTTCAAACACAGTAGTAAATTGGCTTTAAAAATTTTTGGACTAGAGAGACCGGTGATGGTGGTGTTTTTTGGATCAGAGAAAGGTCAGAACTTTAGAAGTTCAAGTCAGTCAACAAGTCAAAGCAGAGATCCTTGCCTCTCTGTCAAGCAGGAAATAATGTTGTATATTGCTGAAATAATAGTGTCTAACAGAAAAATCCTGCGCATACTATCATAGACAAACCATTAAGTCCGCCCGTGCTTTTCAAAGGGCAAACAAACAAAAACCCAGGTATAAATAAAAGAAGAACCTATATTTAACAAAACCTTCAAATACAGTTTACAAACAAATACAGCAAAAAGATACAGCAGAGGTATCAGTCTCTTCCATACTATCACCATGGCTTTAGAGCTACCAAAGCCTGGAAAACAAAGCTCAGTGAAATCAATAGAAATACAGCTTAATGTATCTGAAGACTTTTGTAAGTTTTACTTTCTATTCAGTTTAAGACTTAAGACTAATGTGTACATCTGAGAAAAAAAATATGGCACATTCAGTCTTTGCATAGAGTGTATTAGATTTTAACTGATTTATTGTTCTGCTGCGTGGACTTGAGGGAAATCACTGTGCTGTGGTGTTTCACAGATTATGCAGAGTACAAGCCAAAATGTTTATTATGAAAGCAACTATTTGTTATAATTGCAAATCTTTATAAGCCATGGTGGTGAAAAGCAAATTCAATAGTACTGGAATAACATTCCTGTCATATATGGAGGAGGTGGAACACAAAGATATTCACACTAATGGATCAGTGTTGTACCACATACCTTCGCCTCTCAAAACTGTTTCATGTCTAACACATACCAAACTCATTAATGGAACTTCTTTTTTTTTTTACTGGGTGGGATTTCAGTGAGTTCAAATGAGCCATGAAAAAAGCAAACATTATGGAAAGGCTTCCAGTTTCACTAAGAATATGGATTGCCTACATCTTCCCTTTCAGATCTCCTGACTAACCTATTTGTTTAATAACCAAACCCCAAATTTCAGCATCTGTTTGTAGTCTCAAAATATTTGAGGCTCTTTGTTCCTAAAATTATTAGGACTTGTTAGTAATTTGAGTGTGAATAGGAACGGAGATTGCATGTCTACTGAGGATGCTGGAAAGAGCTTCTTTACATAATGCGTGTGCTTGGTTTTTTGCCACAAAGGGGATGTCAGCACTTTCGGTTCCTGCGCGGCAGTGCTGAGGGCTGTATTGAATCTCTTTTATTATACAGACAGGAAACTGCACATAGTCCTAATACCTGTACAGTCTAGCACCTGCTATTTGAATTATAGGAGTACTTTTATTAAGTGATCATATATACACCATGTTAGGAATTGACACAATTTTTCCTAGCACTTTCAGTGTGTCAGGTATGGGGCAGTTCTGCTCCCATGAAGTCAGCTGCTGTTGCTGACTTCTACACGGGCCAGTCCTTAATATCTTTGAAGATGGTCCTCTGGATTCCCGGGGAGCTTGCCCCAGACGTGTATCCACTCTGTGACATTCACAATGCACTTTAGTGTCCACAAACCTTTTCTAGGAATTTGCTGCATGTAAGGAAAAAGTTATTTTGTATGTCCATTTCAGACTTCTAAAATGCCTCTCGAGTGCTTACCAGGGTGTGTTTGTGCTTGTGTAATCTTCCTAGCTCTCATTTTCATTTTGAGAGAAGGTGCATACAGATTCCTAGACTCCCTCATAAAATCTCTTGAAGGTTTTCTTATGGCACAAACATGAAGTACGAAAGTCAGGGTTTTTCTTTAATAGTTCTTCACAGTCTGCTAAAGGGCGGGCATATGGTGCATCCACTTATATACCTTTCCTCTCCAATGAGCCAAAAAGAAATTTCCGTAGCAACGCTGTGCCTTATAAAGACTTCTCCTGACCTTTTATTGATGACATAATTAAAAAGGTACGTTCAAGCTTAGTGTCATCTCAGCAGTGGAGAAGTCCCACTGTCTGTGAATTCACATGGCTGCGAAACTGCAGGAATATCTTTGCGCTTCCCAGAGACCAAATGTACCTTTGCTTTGAGGATTGTACTCAAAACTGAAACTATCAGACTTCTGGTGAAAGATGAACATGTAAAGAAGTGGAACAGAGCATAAAGGGCACCACTTTTGTGTAGAAGGGAAAAGGGGGTTGTGTTGGGTATGTGGGGAGAACATCTACAGTAACGCTCTCCCAACTTCATATTTAAATACTTGCCTATACATATGAATGCAAACATTAACTTTGTGTGATGCTTAACATGAAAATTAACCATGAAAAAGGACCCAAACTTATTTGTGATTATCATTTTAGATCACAAACCAGAACATCAAGCAGAAGGATCATATTCCAGTACTCCAGAATGACGTTTCTGACTTTGCCTTCTCCAGGAATCACAGCTCCGCTGAGTTACACGCTCTGACATCGCTGGTGTTTGCACACACATGCGCTACTGCCCCTCTGAGTGTAATGGCAAAAGGCACACTTAGCTGGTTAATACCGTAAGGTAATTAGCTGCATTCATTATTTTGATGTAGTGCTCCAAGTTGTGAAAAGATCATGACCACTAACTACCTCAGAAAGAAATTTATGAAGGTAAATGAACTTCAGCACTTGAGCAAAGCAATCAAAATATTAAAACTTTGCACTAAGCAAACCTGCTTTTTTTCAAATCAAAAAGTATTTTTTAGTGTAGCTGTAGGTATTGAAAAAAAAAAAAAGACATGAAATAAAGCTGGTGTGTCATTTTACAAAGATTCATATAATTTTAACTTTGCAATGTTAAAAATTCCTCTGTCACTTGTGACATGGTATTTGCATGAAATCAGAGCCATCTTAAATCATATCTGAGTTAACACTTGAACTTCACACAAAGCATAACACAAGTATATGGAAAAGATTTCCTCATCTTTACTTAATTCTGGCCAGCTAGTGATGTTTTCTTCCAGAATGAAAACGTCTAATCTGTCACAGAGTCATCCAGTTGCTTTATAAATGTTTTCTTAAATGGCAGTTCTGTCTTTTTCTTGCTACTTTGCAAACCACAAATATTTGTAATGTGTTTCAGAAGCTTAATTTTTTTAGTTGGGCTCTGCTATAGTCTTTAAATGTAACCTTGCCATTTTCTTTTCAAACATTGTGCCATTATCAGCAGATACTGGAATGTAAAGTCTCGCTGCCATCCTGCATTCATTCCAGATAAAGAACTAACAGACTAATTAATCAAGCCTAAATCCTGTGCAGATTGCAGAAAACGGCGGTGCTGTAGCTGGCAGAAATGGACAACAGTCTCCAAAGAGAATCTCCCCGAGATGTGGTACATCGTGTAACACGAGGGGATCTGAGACACAGACGGCAGGGGAAAGCTGATACTAACACTTTCTCGACCCCTGAGCAGATGAAGAAAGACCTGGAGACTTTCACAGCAGGGCTTGAGCTCACCTTATAAAGCAAACTCCTTTGCAGCATCCAGGGGCAGCAGGAACCAAGCCTGGGAATTGACACCCGCATTCACAGGAGCTTTCCCAGAGCACAGAAAAGTGGCAATAAATTAAAGACGTAACATTGTTTTAAAAGAGAGCGGGAGAGAGTTTGAGCTGACAAAGCACAGCATTTTTACCATACGCTTTGCCTACAGTCACTTGGCACACCACTTACGCGAGGCAGCACAACATTTCATTAAAAGTAAATGATACACTTGTTCAACACAGAGCTCACATAAAAGAGCAGGGAGCGAGAGCCACCACTCTGTGCCTGGATGATGCTAATTATTTATATATTCTTTTGTGGAACCTGTCATCCACAGCCTACAAACAGAACACTTAACCGGCTTGATTTGTTGAAACAGTGTAGTGCTAGCAGGGCATTACATAAATATGAAGCAAGTAGCTCTCCTAAACCTAGTATGTCTTGAAAGAAAGTATTAAACTGACGATTGCCAATTCCCAGCTGAACTGTGAACCATTTCTCACTTGAGCTGATGAAGTTCAGTTCCATTCCTTGCCGTTTCAACCCAGCAGGAAAGAAATGTAATTTCAGAAGGTAGGAACAAATTCACGGTTGAGGAAAACAAGTATGCAGTATCATGGACGCTCTGCCTTTCTATGTATTCACTAAGATTTGTTGTTCCAAATGCAGTCCAGCAAATAACTCTTCTTGCTTTCTGCCTTCTGCACAGCGGAAGATCTGGCTTCCACATGTTGCTATACCACAGTCAACTGGGAGAAGTTGTAGGTTGGGGTTTTTTTTTGTTTTGTTTTGGTTGTTGTTTTTTTTTTTAATGGGACAAAAATTGCATTCAGAAAAAGTGATTTAGAAACAGAGACATAGCAAACCCTGTTAGTTTCTGCCTGTTGCAAGAAAGTCCAAAAGATGAATTAAAACTTCCATTCAGTGCCTAGGAGGTGAGAAAGAACACCTTTCTTTCTTGTTCTTGGCAAATTGCCTCTTCCAACCTTTCTGTTTTAAGCATGAGAACTACAGACCCTTCCTTAACTGCAAGCTCTCACAGCAAGAGCGTTGTCTGCAGCGAACTGGTAAGGTGGGGTCTGCATAATCAAAAGTGCTGTGCATGCTCAGATGTGCATTTCACTGGACATTTACTGACCATGTTGAAAATAGCTCCACAGAGGGAACTCTCATCCCATTGTGCTGGGCTAATCCCCATTTTTTCCTCCTCCTTTCAGTATACCTCTACTGATCTGTATTCTTTCCCCAACCCCCAAACCCCTCTTCATTACTAAAACCACTTCTCAGATCCTCAGCAAGCTCTGTCATTACCAAATCAATCTTCCTAATCCAAAATAGTTTTTCCAAGCTTGTTTTGTATATCCACAGAATACTTCCTGATCTCTGTAAAGATCTGATTTAAAGAGCAGAGAAAAAGTCATTTTCCATGAGCAAATTTAGTCCATACTTCAAAACCTAAGTACTATGTTGCCTGATCTTAACCAATACCCCTTTCATTATTCATGCACATATAGATTAGTTTAACAATCTAGCACTCACCATGACTTTCTCAGTCAAAATTATTCAGTTTTGCAGCAGGTGATCATAATGAGGCCTTTGGTGTTCAGTATCATAGTCTTTTGATCTTTCCTAGGTCACCTTAGCCCTGTTAGGAATTCTGAAGAAACCCTACGTTTCATACCTTTTTACACAACAGTTTTCTTTTTAGTATTACTTAAACTTTATTTTCACCTGAGGTAGCTTTATTTCAAGTTCTGGACAATGATTCATGCCATTGTATTTTATTTGAGCATTTAGAACTCATCCCTAAATAAACTAAAAATAGAAACAGTCTAATGAACTAATGCTATACATGCTGTCTCCTTATTAAAAAACCAAAAAAGTTACAAGAAATATTCATTCTTCAAATGGGATTTTACAAGTTTTAAGAGCGTGTAAGAAGTGCAGTGCTCCTAACTGCAGGAAGAATAATTTTAGTTCTATCTCTCCATTTCTTCTCCAAAGAAAATTGAATTAGAACATAACTTTAAAATCTGGGATGTTGCCAAGCATTAGTGACCATTCATTTTGCTGAACTTCCTTTTATGCAGTGTATTCTTTCAGTGGTGATTATGTCAACAGATTTCAGTTGTTCTTATTTTATTTAACAGGAAGCATTTTTTCTCTTTTGTATTGTATTTTGGAAGTTTCATTGTTGTAAGTGCAGTTTCAATATTCAATGTGCTAAACAAATAACAAAGGATAGATATTAAGATTTAAAATATTGCAGATATGGTACAAGAAGAGAAAAAGGCTATCACAGCTTGCAATGCCTGGCGGACTAAGAGTAAGGACTACAACAACAACAGAGTGATTTATTTTGTCAACGGCCTTGAAATCTGGGGCCATACGCAACTGGTCAGGGTAATTTCAGGGGGTAAGTGGTTTAAATGCATTAGCAGAATACTTACTGATGGTTATTTTCTTTAAAATATTTACTGTTCAGTACAGCTAATGCAAAACACTGCTAGAGTCACAGTGGGGAATTTGGCAGCTAGAGAAACTTGGAAAGTCTAGCAATTACAGTTTAGGAATGTGCCATGCACACAAAAAGAAAAATGTTATCGTGTATACACAAATAGTAGCATGAACCCAATCAAAAAATACTATTCCATCACCCCCATCTACTCTGAGTCAAAGTGTTAGTTTTCTTAAGATAACAGCACTCAATAGAGTCAGAAATTCTAATTCAGGTATTCTAATAACATTTCCAGCAGATAACAAATATGAAAGGGAACCCTATTCTCTTCATTTCTCAGCTGAATTTCTTTTCCATACACCCAGCTCTGCCATTCACACTGACCTTATCTTCTACACCAGTTGAAGACCATCCACGTGCAAAATTTGCTTCAGTATCGGTGCAGGTGACATTTCAGAAACATTTTATGAATTTCCAAGCTAAGTCATGCTATGCTAGCAAGGCTTGAGCACATAGTATTTCTGATATTTAGCATCCTTATAGAGAAGATATTTAGCATCCTTGTAAGAAGATAAGTGTGCAAAAGGAGGAGGTGAAAAATGAGAAAGAAGCGCCCATTTTACCTAATTTATCATTTGTTGGGTATGAAGGTTGAATATCTTTCACAGTTTTTTGTAGTCTACAGTTTCTTTCAGGAACAGATACTCCACAAGACCAATGACAGCATGAATGTAATTCAAAAAGTTATTTTCCTGGCAGGAAGCTGAAGAACGTCATCCAAGAAAGATATTGTCTGTTGAGTGATGACAATGACAGTGATGGTTAAAGCCCTGAGGGGTGAAGATATGTACCAGCCCAGAAAAGGATGTAGTATTGATGGCACATTTGGGGGGGGAGGGGGGAAAGAACTCCAAATATTAGTGCTGTGAAGACAGAACCATTTGAAGGATTACATGTTTGATATGAACACCACAAACTCAGTGTTTCACAGATATGTTATGCACCACAGGACTGAACTCAGAGAAGGGAGTTGGCTCTGCTGCTCCATCCCGCTTCTGTGCCTTTTAAGTGATCAGAATCTGTTCATTAGCAACTCTGTAGTAACACCAAAACCTTGTGCATCGAGGAGAATAAACAATTTGGGATGACCAAGGACAGTGGTAACAGTTGGGTTGGTGAGTCCTGGAGACATTGTGACTCCCGAAGGTCCTGAGCTTTAACCTCTAATCTTTTTTTTTTTTTTTTTTTCCATATGTACACTGAAGTTGGAACTGCACAGTCATCCTTTTTGGGAATTACTTTTATATGCAGAAGTGTAGTAGCCAAAAAGAGGGAAAAGAGTCTAAAAGGCAATTAAACTTTTACCAGCAACACACTTTTAAAAGCAAACATGTCGGTCAATAAAATACTTACATAGCCAATAGAAGATAAATAGGTTCTCTCTAGAAAGGGACTTCATAGGCAGGATCATTTGTCTGTGAAAATGCATTAAGAACAAATTAAAAATGGTGATTTGACAGGATACAAAACAACAACTGCATTCTATTTGATGACAGGATCATTTCCCCTTTGCCAGCTGGTAAGAGAGTGCAAAATTTACAGGTTGGTTTCTTATTTGAGAAGTCAGGGCTGCAGAGAATCCTACAGTTAGTTCATAAACGCATTCAATGTGCAGCCCTTCTCTTTACCTGAGCTGGAAGATGTGAGACCGCACAAAGCCTGTGCTCTTCCACAAAAAAGTCAAACTTGTAGCGGCACTGAGAACTCGTTTTCTTTCGGATATCACATACCATTCACGTTTTCCTGAGCTTTACACTTGGAAACTTCCTAATACAAAATTGCTCACCCTTGAGTGACTGCGTGGTCTTAGGGGAAGCCTGCTATAACCCCATTCTGTGACACAGACAAAGCCCACCCAGATAAACGGAAGAGCGTTAATATGTGGAACACTTTGTCTAAATAGCCTCAAAAGTTACTTTTCCCTTTTCTCATGCAGAGCTTTAACCCGAGTGCATAAGCACTGATGATTCCTTGGATTCTGCACAGTAACTGTGCCACACTCAGGGGTGTGAGCAGTGGTAAGAAACACAAGACCAATTTTAGTTCGTACTGGAAATGTACCCTTTGCACATTCACGCTAGTTGTTGATCAAAAAATCACACTCTTATAAAGGAAAAAAAACCCAAGAGCCTTTTGCTTTATTATTATTTTTTTTTTTAATTGCAGTCAGAAAGCTATCTTTCGATTTCAAGTTTCAGTTGTATCCTGAGTTTTTCAGCCAAGTTTTGTACCCACTAAGTGGAGTGCGGACCATCCCTTTAACTACAGGAGGGAAGGTCTATTATAAAGCAGAATAAATAGTTTTCCCTTCTCCTCAGGGAAGACGGTGGATGAGTCTATTCTTGCTGTTCATAAAGTAAGCACAACACACTGATCGGTCTGTGAACAACTGATTTGGCTGAGAAAGATAGGGAGGATCAAGTAGTGGTTTAGATCAAGCTTTCAGACACTTTGAAAAGGTAACAGGAGGGTTTATTCATTCAGAGAAATCTGTGGTTATTCAAGTAACTGAAAGCATTTGAGGGAGGAATGGCGTACAAAAGATAAACAGTAATTGGGCCGATCATAGCACTGCAGATCTATTTTTACAAAACCCAAACACATTGATACGTAGGCATTCCTTTGAAGCATTTTAAGGCACCATTTCTTTCTTCCTTATCTGCATAATCGACATCTTCATTCAACTTCAACCAGCTGTTGGGTGAATTTGTAATCATTTTATTTCTTTCGGGGGAAGGCTTAGTCTTTTGAACTCAAGGAATAATTATTATTGCAAAGCAGTTTTCCTTTTCCAAAGGGACTGCTTTGGGGTCACCGCTGCTGCCAGCCTCTCCGGGTGGGAGAACAATGAAGGCGTTGTTGGTGCTGGAACGCCGTCCCTTCCAAGGGGGCTGGCGCTTTCTGTTTCTGCGCTTGCCTCCGCATATTGAAGTGAATTGTGCCACATCAAAAGGCTTTAAATTAGCACTTCACTGCTTGCAAGTGTCTGGAAGCTAATTTTAATCCTATGGGGCTACAAACCTTTTCTACATCCGTATGCACAGGTATACCCCTCACAGTGTAAGGTGGCTTACAAACATAAACAGCACATTTACGGTTATTTCCTCTCCTCATTAAACAAAATTTTAAAATGCATATTTTACAAGTTTCAGCTAATTACAAAACAGAATACGTATTATGTGTTTTATGAGAGGTGAGCAGCTATTATTCTATTTGGGAGAAGGCTAATTTTCAGTGACAGGACCAGGGATTATCATGGAAGAGGGACGGAAGCTGTGGAAAAAACAGTGAGTGCTGCTGCCAGTAGTAATCATACCAGTAAATGATCCTCTGACTATCAGACATGCAAATGGATTTAGTAAATCCAAATGACTCTATAAGTGGGACAATTAGCGTGAAAAGTAGATTTTTAACATTGTGTCTTCTTTGCATGTTCAAAAGCTTGACATGTAATCTTGAGCCATACAGAATCTCTCTTTATCCAATCCCTTAAATAGAAATTGCAAGTAACTGTAAGTTTAAAATACTCTTCTTGACTCAGTAAATGAGGAACAATTAAAAGAAAAGTTAGAGGAATCACATCTTCATGCCCTGAAAGATCATGATTTAACTTCACAAGAATGTTGTTTTTATATAATACTTTTATGCAAAGTAAGGCAGAACCTATGCTTGCAAGAGACTAGAATTTACACCTGCTTTCTTGTGCTCCTTGTCGGTGTTCATTGCAGATCAATGTACATGGTTTCCCTTAAACGGTCAGAGTAAAATGTGTTCATTGCCAGGTAAGTACTAAACAGAAGAAATTGAAATATGAGCAAAGTAGTTCTGTAGAAATGTTAACAATCCATTCTGTCACTCCAATTTCTTTTAGGCCAAGAGCTCACCAGCTACCCTTCCAGTATTCTGGTGTCTGCCCAGGAGGATGATCTCAGTGACTCTATTCTGAGCCTTAAGCCTTAGACTTCCACATGAACCACTAACCTCTCTCCTGGGCTTCCTGGCATGGGGCTTAGGAAGGAGAGCAATGGTCATCATTTCTGCATCTCTAACATCTGAATTTATTCTCAAGTTCTGTGTGTTTTTTTCTTTTTTTCCTTCAAATATAAGAGTTGCTAGTGAAATTAATGATTAATCTTGTGTTAGACAGCAGTTATTGGTTGGTGAGAAATTGCATAATACCGTATCTATTTCTTGTCTGGAGATGAAAAAATACTGAAGTGAGAGAATAATTTGAAAGATTAATTCTCGTCCTAGACTTCTCAGCAAGGAGTTGTTAAGTAAAATTACAGGATTCAGAGCACCAAAGAACCACAAAGCCTTTCCCAAAGTATTCTTAAGGAACTGAAACATATATTGGCTCACAACAAAACTGAAATGCTCATCCTCTGGAAGTGTTCTGCTGTGCAGTGTGTGCCACGGCTACGGATACAGCCATTGACAGTAACGATCACCAGCACTCAGGTCTGGGTACTCAAGAGCAGTGAAAAGGAACCTGGACTGCTTAGTTGTATTCTTTGAGCGAACATAAAAAGGATCAAAATACTGAAGTAAAATCAAACAATCCCTTATAAAAAAGTGTTTGCAGTATTTTCTGGCCACTGCAGCCAGTGAGCAGAGCCTCACAGTGTGGCAGTAGATCTGTGCCATTTCTAACACCTTTTCCATCAGCAAATGCTGCTGGCCACTCTTAGAGTTTGGTGGATTCTGGGGGGACTGTTAGCTTGGCTTTCTTAGTTTTCCCTCCCCAGTATGTCAGATTTAGAGCTCCTCTTGCCAGGGGTGGCCAGGTAGGCACCTACTGGGATCAGCCATTCATGCACTTAGCCTAAGCTGATAAAGGTGCCTCCTCCTCCTCACTCTGCAAAGGACCAGCAGCCACAGCAAGCTTTAAGCACACAGCTCCAAACACCAACGTACAGACAGACTGGCCTGGCGCAGGGTCGAAGAGATGGCCTCATCCAGCCACTGCAGTAGGGTATTTTAAGAGCAGGGTCTACAGGCTGTGTGATGTCCTCTGGTTTACCAGTGTTTGAGTCAAAAACCATTTAATAAGGGTCTGTGTGAAAAATGAACACTGCCAACAGCTCTGAGGGTCAACAGGGATTTCCGTGCCACGGAGATCACCAGCTACGTCCCAGTCAGCAACACTGGAAAAGAGTTTTATGATTTTCGTATTGGTACAGAAGATCTTGTAAAACGTGTAAATAACATTTGCATCCCCAAACTGCGTCTTTAAGGGATGCGAACAACGCGCGTGATAACACGGCGGGGCTAAAGGAATGGCTGAGAGGCAGCATCAGAGGAATTGCTGCAAGGAGCAACAAAAGTTCACAGAAACCGCATGATTCCTTGTGCTCCACAGCTGTATACAGAATACATAAACAGACTTCTAAAAACTAATTAAATTCAGAAGTGTATTTTGAAGAACATCGTGTCAAGCCAGAGACTGAGACATTGCTCTTATTCATCAGCGCCCAGCACAGCCCAGTATATGTGGCTTCCAGCGGGTTTATAGGCCAGGGGAGCTCTCTGCTATTTCTAGGCACAGATGGCTCTATTTTCCCCTCGGTCTGTTTACCTGACAATCACAGTTGGTGAAAGGAAGCCTACTCATATGCTAATTCCACCCAGGCCAAAGAGAATATGAAGTCGCTGGGGGCCCGATCCTGCAAATGAGTCCCCCGTGCAAGCGAATCGTTATGCTCGGTGGGGCTGCGCTGCGGGGACAGCTCGTGGTGTTTACATGAGGATCCTCTTGGCCGGACTAAGCGCTTTCGTTTATGCGTAGAGGAGGGTTACTATTCTTGGGATTCATCTTCCATCTTGTAGCACTTTTTTGGTTGTTTGTTTTTCTAAAAAGGCTGACCCGGTCTTGTCCTCAACAGCTTCTTGGAGAGCATTGTAAAACCCCAGTTACACATCTCCTCTGTGGAGGAACGATAATAGCTGCAATTAAATTTTGCTGCCCTGCCGTACAAAACATACCGGCCATATGAATTACAGACGTAAAAATAACTGTCACAATCTCAGAACCATACGTAAGTGAAAGAAGAAAATGAGATTTTGAAGCGTGCAAGCATTTCCGTGCCTCAGACTGTGGATCTGTCAAAGGTCGAAGCCCAGGGGACGCTGAGCAGCCGTAGCTGCTCTGAGGTGCCCAGCGCGTCGTCAGACCTGCCCCAGCTGTGTGAACGGAGCGTTTCCTCACTGTATGCCTGACACTGCTCTCCTTGCAGTCAATGGCAAAACTCCACATCTGTTTTAACAGGGAAAGATTGAGCTTTCTGTGGCCAGATTGCCAATTCATTTCATGTTCCTATTTAGAGCTAAATATAAATTGCCAAAATCAAATTTGACTCCAGATACATATTTTCCAATGTCTGGATTACCAAGACAAGAGGATTAATCCTGAAATACAGAGTAAATTCAGTTCCAAATGTTTTGTAATTTTCAGAGTATTTAAGACCATGGTTTAAAGTTAGAATTCATCTCGTCTTTCAATCTTTTCTAACAAGAATGAAGGAAAAAATATAAAATATGACTGAGACCCACTACATAGAAAGACCTAAAAATTCTATAGAAAAATGGTAACTTATGGAGGAATACAGGTTCCTCTGCACACAGGTAGAAGAGAAAGGTTTATATTAAAAATTACAGTCATTTTCAGTCCAATGCGGGGCTGAGAGACACAAACCTAGCAGCGCGCTAGTTTATCTCATAGGGAAGTGCCTGTGCCCGCTTCCCCTCTTCTGACGGGTCGTTCTGGCACTCAGCTGGTTTCTGGTGTCCTTACAATGGGAGCATCCAGTTTTTCTTATCAACTCACTGGTGACTGACACTCAAATAAACCAAAGCTGCATGGCACCATACCGTGGTATTTGATTGGGTTTGGGGTGGTTTGAATCCTGGTACAGGAATCACTTGCCTCACTAACTAGGTCCTCGGTCTCTACCCTTCAAAGCGGCTACAGCCTACGCAATCCAAATCTTTGTTAAAACCCCTAACTGTAGGTAGGTGAAAAGTGGAAAGGAAGAGCTAAATATAAATGAAGTCTAATACCTCACAAACTATCTAGAGTCCCACTGATGTATATATGATATGTTAGGAGGAAAAGAAAAATTAAAGAAGAGCAAAGAGAGTCACCCACTAAGGTTCATTTTTATAACCATTGTATAAGATTTCTGTTTGAGACTGAAAGTACATTAAACAGTCATGGTCTGTCAGTGACCTTATATTTAAGAGCAGAGAGGTAATATGGGATTATTGGTAACACACTATTTTACAGGGCATCAATAACCATGTGTAAGAAATTACCATAGAATTACAAAGTTGTTACACGGTTATTTGTGGCTTTGCCAAATACAATGTTACTTGATCATCCTTAGATTAATGGGGTGTTGATCGGGTTTGGCCATTTACCTCCATTCTAGGTCATAAACCTGATGTTAGCCGAACTAAGTTCCCAGTCTAGCAGTCATAGCATTTAACATTTCTTTCCCTCTGCAAAAAATAGGCTGATGTTGGGAGGTATGATAGGCTGCGTCCCAAGGAAGCAAATCACAAAGTGCTCTGGTTCTTAAATGCAAAGACTATTTCAGGCATAGGCTTTCAAAAAGACTCCATCAAGACCTTTTCAATAAATGCATGTTATTTTATATTCCCCGCAGTCTGTAAACAGGTTCTCAAAGTTTGGAAATGCGTATTTTCCCAACCTATTTGGGTTTTTCCATCAAGAGAACACTGCTTGCCACCACCCTTCTCTGCACTGTAAATGGAAATAAAATTAACGAGCTAAATTTCATTTAACACATAACTTTTATGAAGGCAACATTCTTGCAAAGCACAGACCTATTGTTCATTAAATCTTGGTGCAGACGTAGCCAACAGACACGAAGTTTGGACTTGGAAGACTACAGAAAATCCTTATTCACACGTGTCTGTGTGAATATTTTTATACATATGTGCCTACATACACACATATATATGTGTATATACCTACGTGGTAATTAATTAACATTTGCTGATGGATGCTATAAGAAACTAGAGGTGAGCCAGAAATTTAGACCAATGCACTGCCCTTGTCTGTTTAGAAATTTTTAAGAGAAACGTCAAGCTGTGAACCTGAGTCTTTGGCACAGAGGCTAGCCGTAACCTTTGCAGTTTGAACACTGACGGCAACAGCCTGTTCACTCCCCGGCTTTCCGTTTTTCTAGTCTTTCTCCCAAAACCAAGGCAGGTTGAGCCCAGTCCTGGCACTGGCTATTTTCTTTTCTTTATACTGAGAGATCAATGACAGGGCCCTCAGCTGACCAGGTCTGAGACAAGAATAATAGTACCCTACAACAGTCTAGAAAGTTCACCACGGTGTAGGCTTTACGTTCCTTATGAGTGAGAGTTTAAAGCAAATTTAAAGATTTTAGGCTAGATACAGAGTTGAAATTCCTATGTGCTTAGGTTGGCTTTATTGGTGTACCTCTCAGCAGCAATAAAAAAATAAAACAATTTCTAAAAAACAACTGCAATTCTAAAGAGCTTGACCTCGCCTTCCACCTCATTGAGTAATAAGTGAAAATGCTGCGGTCACAGTGCCTTGTGCTCATTTTGTACTCACTTTACAAAGTTGTAAATGACTCTAATGCACAGTCTGGGTCATACACAGGAAAAAAAAGCCCTCATCCGCTGGCCAGCAAAGGTCGTGCTATACCTCACATGACCCTTATTACAGTCTGACGTGTGAGAAAGTATTTTTTTTTATTTAATCAAAGACGTGGTGTGAAAGAATAGGGAAGAATGCCTTTTCTCTGAAAGCACTTTTCAGAGAAGCAGCAAGGATTCAGCGATGCAGGCGCAGTCCCCTCGGCTTTTATTCCGCTCTGCCATTGATTCCCCCTGCCATCTTGAACAAACCAATTTCTCGGTATCTCAATCTTCCCCAAGTCCCAAATGCAATAATAATGCTTCCTGTCTCTATCAGTGAGGGAGGTAGTTTGTTAATATCTGCAAGCCACTTCAGCTTCTCGGATGAAAAGTGCTATTCCTGCTCAGATTATTATATTTGGAGCTGGGAATAATGGTTGATATTCAGCTGTGCGTACTGCCTGTAACTCAGCCGCCTTTTTTCCTTGCTCGAAATGTAAAGCTCTCAGCTAATTGAACACCTTCCCCCTGCCCCGTCAAAGTGACCGTCATTTTTCGTATAGCTCCAGCTGCAATTCATAATTTCTTTTCCCTAAACCTACGAGGAAACAGAAGGGATACCCGCAGCCTCTTTGCCTGCCTCTGGAAGTTTCTGCCGGGAGGCTGCTGCCCGACAGCGGGAGAGGCGAGGGGGAGGCTGCGGGGAGGGCAGGGGCTCTGGCAGGACTGGCAGTGAAAGCTCTCGTCACCATCTTTTAATCAAACGCACCAGCCCTCCTGTAAGGGGGGTGTCTGTCAGCAGCTCTGGCAAGTCGCTGCCGAAAGTCCTGCTTGCACTGTAGTCTAATTCAGGAAACAACTCTTCTTTAAGAGTGTTAATATTGGCATCCAGTACCTGATTCCAGCTTATATTTTAGCAAATAATTTCTCTTTCCTTTCACCAAATTCGTCCTCAGTGGAAATTAGAAATATATATTGCCATACTCTTGAAAATTCCTGAATAAATCAAGGGCTGGGCGATTTGAATTTATAACAGCAACATCCATCACTCCTTGAGCTCCACAACACTAATTCTCTGTTTCTCTTCCATCTGAAAGCAACCCTGGGGATTAAGTACTGGGTATAAAATCACCCCACATTTGTTACCAAAAATACCAGGAACACGGCAATTTCACCTACCTAAATTTGTCACAGCGCCCTGTCTGAAAAGTACAATTTCCAGATACGGAATATTTCTACCTATTATTTGTGTTGTATAGATTTCGAGACTATAACACTAAAGAACATGTGCAGTTTCCACACTCTCTCACTCCCCCCAAAATTCCCTGTTTAATGATTTTGGTTTTGAAATTGCAAACCTTGAAACGTTAAGGCACTGCTTCCTGGAGTCACCTGAGTAGAAGGCAGAGGGATTTGAACGTCGCCTAAGCACATTTAAAACCCAAATGCAACAAATGTTTGATGTTTGTATCCCAATAAAAAAAGAATAAATACTTTAGTAGAGTTCTAGCTTGATAATTAACTGTCAAATACACGAATTAAAAAAAAAAAGAAAGAAGAGAGAAAAAGACTAATCAGGCAAAACACCATTTTTTTTTTTTTTTGAGATCAGGTTAAAAAAGAATTTTTAAAAGTTGAGCTGTAAGTTGTTATAATATTAAACTAGACAGTAAAGTGTTATTTCAATTGTTAGTTTGCCTTATAACTTACTGAATTTAAAAAATGAGAGGAGAAAAAGAACATTTGAGTAGTTTATAGCAAGAATATGACATACAGATCTTGCTGTGTAAGGAAGAACATACTAAATATGAGGACAAGTGCAGGAGAGGTGACAGAAGTGAAAGCATGGAAATAGAAATGATTACATCCCGCACAGAATCAAACTTGGGGAGCCTTAAATTATAAATGCCTCAAGCCTCAAAACCTGCAGCTTTCTGAGGACTCTGCACACCGCCGCTCATCTGTGTCAAAAGATGATGCGATTGGGTGCAGAAAAGAGCTTGGGAGGCCGATCACATGGGCCAGCGCCTTAGGGGGAGAAGTTTGGCTTGTTGAGCTGTTGCTCGGTTTGCCGTAACTGAGCTCCGCTCGTGCTCCACCTCACAGAGCTCCTTGCAAACACCCCCAGCAATGCCTATGGGGCAGAAGAAACCTGTTAGTGTTGTGGAAGGGGACTACTTTGCCTAGGAAGGGAGGAGCACCTGCTTGTGGTCTTTGCCATGGTCTTTTCTGATCCAAGGTAGACTCTAAAATGGCCTCAAAATGGCTCGACGGACCCCAGGTTGTATTCAATGACAGCATGGTGGCCATGCATTGAGTGTTACATGCACAGATGTTAATGTTAATAAAACTATATCCAGAATTATAGGCAGAATTAGTTCTCCAGCCTGGATGAAGTCTGTTGTAGTCTCTACTCATGTTATTTTCCATTTTGGGAGATAATCTTCATCTGGAAAAGGAATTAAAAGCTGCATGTCTTACCATGTAAAAATGTAATAAACATCAAAAGACATGAGGAAAGCAAATGAGAGAAATGGGCAGAGAGTAAGTCTTTTGTGGAATTCCCTGTAACTTCATATAACAATAATTACAATATATTTCATAATTTCGTACAGCAATAAACAAATATTTTTCCCAGAGAAAAAATGATTATTTCTTGAACTCTATGTAAAAGAAAGAGGGAAATATCTAAAATGAGAGCCAGGCATATTTTATGTAGATTACAGTAATAAAATCTCAACCTCTGCAACCATCAGAATCAATGTTACTGTCGGGGTCTGACCCAAAATTCACTGGAGTCTAGGGAGAGATTCGTCCTGACTTCAATGGGCTTTGGATTAGGTCCTGCAAGAACAGCCAAACCCTGCAAAAATTTGTTCTGCCAAGTTCAAAACCAGATCTTTGAATACAAATAAAACTGAACCTCAATATCATCTCTTCTTGCAATAAATTCTTCTAAGTTCATTGGGTAGAAGGAGCTGAGATTTCACAATACCTAAAAGCTCCAGTTCCCACATTCCAACAGAAATAAAGAAACCTGGTGGGGCTTTACGGGTTCCATCTTTTCTCGTCTCTGGGGAATACTGAAGACAAGGCTCCTCACTCTTTGGCGAAACTCGCTCTCTGTTCCCACGTGAAAGTGGGTAGGAACCTCTACCACAATTACAGTTCACAGGGTGGGACAGAGATGAAAAATGCACCCTCCTTTTATTCGGTTTCCTCAGAGATTATGGATATAAATCCTGTGCCCAGATGGAAGGGACGCTTGCTTTTTTTTTTTTTACCCTCTCCGCAACTTCTTGGCTCCCATCTCTTACTTGGAAGTCAGTTTTATTTATTTGGGGAAAGGTGCAGGCCGGACAGTTGCAGCCATATTTCATATATTTGCAGTCCTATGACTTTAATTGCTCTGTTTTTTTCCGCTCATCATTTCCCTACTGCATTCACTCGTCACTGCAAAAGCAATAAATCCCAAGATTAATCCCCTGACTCCGTAGCATATTGAATGCACTTAGTGTCCTCCGGAGAGCTGCGGCAGCCATCACGCCTCCCTGACTGCTCACCGCGTGAGCTGCTTCGTTCCGGCCTGGCACGTGCAACGCCGGGCCTGAACTGATAAAACCATAGAGATGGTCTCTAACGTAGCTGGCAGGCGTTCAGATGCGAGTTTGTTTAGATATTAGAGCCCTGTTTAGTAATGTGGGCCAAGGGATTCGGTGGGGACGGCTGGTCTCTCCATCGCTGCTGGCCCGTGCGGGTGTAGGGTTTAGGGCTGCGTTGGAAAAACAGCGATCTTCGACAGCTCGTACTAGCTTTTTCATTAGACAAAGAGTAAGATATATCAGCAGGTCTTGCATTACACGGGGCAGATTTTTCTAAACAGTGCTTCCTGTGGTGTTCCTCTGCCAATAATACTTAAATTTAAATTAAATAGCATCATGAGATCTCGGTAACCTGGCTCACCGTGCTGCACAAGCAGTTTCGTTAGGCGAGACAAAGGGACGGTGCTTCTACTTTCATCACAGTTAAGTCTGAGTATCATGTCCTCTGTTTATATATGAAAACTAAAAAAAAGACTGGATGATGCTTAACTGCATTTCTCTCTCTCTCTTGTTTTTTTTTTTGTTTTTTTTTTTTAAGATTGTTTCATTTTTAAGATCTCTTTTGTTCTGCAAAGTAGCAAACTGCAAGGAAATCCGTAACAAATATTTCTGTTTTCAGGAGAATCTGATACTGATTTTTCTTTTCTTTACCTGGACCTGACAAGGCAATGTTTTGATTTTCTTTAAAAATTGTGAAGAAATGATGGAAAACCAACATTTCATTCCTTCCCCCCCTCCACTTCATTCATTATCCATAACTAAAACTCATAGCTCACATAAATTCAGAATAAATTATTTTTTGAAAAAGAAAAAAAAGAAAGAAAAGAAAAAGATGAAACATGAGTGGGCAGGAGATGCTATATATAAGGCACACATGTCCTTTGGTAACAAATATCTCAGGGGAATGGCAAGTCAGATTTTGTGAGAAAATCCACCATCATTACTATTAAAATAATTTTAGTTGACTTTAGAAACATGTATAAAAAGAATTCCCACACAGCCTCTCTTAAATGTATGTAATACTGTAGCTCCATAAGCCACTATAATACCTGGGTTTAGCATTCATAATCCCCACATTTTTCCTATATATATATGCATAAAAATGCTCACATACACATAGTTTTGCTGTTTTCAATACAGGCCATATTTAAGTTTACCTTCTGTGGGTCAGGATACATGGATTTAAGTTAAAGCACCAGTGAACGTGATATTTCTCTCTGGTGAACGTGAACAAATGTCTCCGCATGCAGCGTTCACGAATCGACTTCAATACACTCAGCAGAACAGCTCGACAATTTTACCAGACCTGATGTAACACAAATTTAAAATATATGATCACTGGCGAAAGAGTTACAGAACAGATGACGCTCCCCAACAAATGTATTCATTGTTGACTTCCTCCAGTTGTAGCTGCCAGCTAGTTTATCCTATCCATCAAAGATGTTTTCAGTAAAACTGATTAGCTGCTGAAAATAATAGAGTAAAAGGGAACAATGATGACTTTTGTTCCAAAATCAGCTTTTCTTTTTTTTTTTTTCCGTGAAAGTATAATTAATTTCACCCCCAGCTATTTATTCCCTGTCAAAAGCAGAACCCAATCATTATGTATTAGGCTAAAAAAGTGGAATAAAGAGAGAAAAATTCTGATTATGAACATATACCCTTTCTTTCCCAATACATCTGCAGTAAATTTCTGTTACTTCCAAATACTAATGAAGAACTTTTTCTCCCAAAATCTACATACCTGTATTACCTAGCATTACAAAGCATTGAAGACTTCCCCCCCCCTTGCCCCCCGCCTTGGTTAAGCCAGGACAAATGATACTAAGGAAAAGGTATGACCATCAGTTTGAAGACAGCCTTTGGACAGCGAGAGGGGGGCACCGAGGTACCCAGGGCAGCTCTCTGCTGCCTGACAGACCCCCTTGTTCTCTGCCCATTGACTTGCAGATTACTCCTACAATAGAAAGAAGGCAATTTCTACAGGAAAAGGCACTTATTAGATTAAATGATACTATTTGGGGGGGGATAAGAGGGAGGGAAGCATCCCACTTCTGAGGAACTCGAGATTTTTTGTGCAAACAGGCAGAGAGGAGCATCCTCTTGACAGCAGCCTGCTCCTTCCCCGCTGCATCAGCTGGTGCAGCGCAGCAGAGCGAGGTGTACGGTGTGCGCTGACTACAGCTGCTACGCGACGCTGGCTCTGACACGTGGAAGTAGCTCAGTGCAGTCATTTGCTCAGAATTAGAAAGAGGAAACTCAAAAAGACATAGCAGACAGAGCTGATGTCCAAATGTTTGGGGGAAAAAAACCCAACCCAACCAACCAAAAGCAAAAAACTTCTTAACGAGATTGAAACTTCTGTAGCCAAAACTACTTGGTTTGCTGTGTAGATTGTTGATTCACTGTCTTTTATTATTTTAATATGTCTCTGTTAAACTAACAATGTATTAGGAGCCAAATCCTCAGCTGGGATAAATCGTCTGATTTAGCAGCCTACCTTCACGGACACCCTTTTTGCTGCAGCCTGCAGTGTTAAATCCCACTCCAGCTTCATCAGTGAAAGCCTTTTCCAAGTTAAAGTGCTGGAGGTAAACAGAGGAAAAGCCTTTTCCTGTTGTTGCTGATACTGCTCAGAGGCTTAGCATGGATTTTTCAGGCTAAGGATTTAATTGCAGTGTCTAATCTGAGATGTCTTTAAACCTTGGATGCTGTTCATTAGACAGATATTTTCTGCTTCTTTTTCCAAATCTTAAGCATCACAAAACCAAGAATGTATAATGCTGGAGCCTCAAAAGCCCGCTCTAGGCAGCTCAGCAAAACAATGGTGTTCCTAGATGAGATTTTTAAAATCTGAAAACAGTGTTTCTAGGAATCTTTGCCGGACCACTTTGGAACCTCTTTCTACCAACGTGACATACAATAGGCTGTGACTGAAAGAATTTGAAAAAGAAAAGATTCAGGACATGAAATGCTTTTACCCCAGAGAGCCTGACCAAGTAACAAAATCATTATTCAACACTTCTTTTCCATAGTGTCCACGATGTTGTAGGTGCTTCTCCGAGGCAGGAACGTGCAGCTCCTGCCCTGAAACCCACCGTGCCTGGCTGAGGGGCTTTCACCACGCTCTGCATGGAGAGGGGTGGTAAAGTTCCCTTCTAACACATAGCTCTGGGGAGAAATCTGGTTAAAACAGTTCTGTTACTGTTTCATCCCTTTTTATAATTTAAACAGTCATGAAAAATGGGACCAAAATATACGAAGAAATGTTGTCTGACCTTGAGCATCAGGCAGTTATGTTCTTCTGTAATAGACTGTATTCAGGATCTCATCCAGTTATTTTATTCATGATTTTATATAATAAAATGTAATAAACCACCCATTTATTTTCAATTCTTCTATTTTTAATAACATAAGCAAAAATGAACTTGATAATCCCATTTCTCTAATTGGATTGTGAAATGCTGCATATATTCAAGAGCTATTTGGCAGCCAGTCAAATCGCTAGCAGAAGATCTTTTATTTTCCCAATTCGCAGCAAAAGTCTGAAATCAAGTTCTTTCCGTATTTGCTTTGTGTGGTGAAGCACATCACTGATTCCCAGATGAGTCTCACAGGCATTTGGTGCATGCGAAGCTTCTAAGCAATGTGTATAAACAAGGATATTTGATATTTCACATCATCCAACATACAGTTTTTATTTCTTATCTTTTTTCTTCTATATAAACCCCTTTATATCTCTTCCTGGTGTCCTTTTCATGTTCTGACATTTTTTTTCCCCCACTGTTGCACAGTTTTTTTAAGGATGGTGGGTCTCTCTGCATTTGACAGAGACTCAATATGAGTACAATTCCTGTGGATTTACACTGGTATAAACGATGGGAGAGTCAGGTCTAGGATATCACCATCTCTTCTCAAGCTACCGTCTTTCGTCCTCCTTAATG
The DNA here is from genome assembly GCF_011004875.1 of Balearica regulorum gibbericeps. Taxonomy (NCBI): domain Eukaryota; kingdom Metazoa; phylum Chordata; class Aves; order Gruiformes; family Gruidae; genus Balearica; species Balearica regulorum. Next base: position 7,885,421 of record NC_046187.1, on the reverse strand, counting down.
CTTTGGAAACGATACTGTTTTCTGCTGTTAAATCTTATCCGTGTTCCCATTCTATGCAGAAACAGACAAAACCCAGTTATCTCTACCAAGTCCTGCAAATTATAACCTTCCACCTCAAAATGATAGCTTAATCTTCCAGGAAACAGCACAGACAGACAGTATTTGCGCTTTGGGGGAGAGTAGTTCACTGTGGCATGTGAAGTTGGACCGAAGGATATATGAAGGGATGGAAGGACTGAATGATTAATTTTGCTTCTGGTTTTTTACATTGATTCACACAGAAGGGTGTGCAACTGGCCTCAGGTGTTCACTCTTGACGAGCTATCCATCATAGAAGTGGGCTTCATTTTCCCCTTTTAGTACAATAAGTACATTGCATTATATTTAATAGCATTCAGCATTTCGTTTTAGATGAATACGCGCCTTACTTTGTATTCACTGTAAGCGCTGCGGCTGTACCGGCTGTGGGTGAGCGTATCGAGATGGCAAGGCGAGGAGGCGTGCACCCGATCCCTCTCCGTCTCCTTTTGCGCCGAGAGCTGCCTGCTGGCAAACGCTGAGCACAAAGCGGGGGCAGGCTGGGTGAGGTTGACCGCGTCCCTCTCCTCCATCCCTACCTGGAGCGGACGTCGGTACCAGCCCACCGTGACCCGCGAGCTCGGGGATGCTGCGGTGGGGATGCCGGGGCCAGCTGGCCCCGTAGCTCAGCGGTTGTTCCTATGCTGTGGAGGAGCAACTTTCTGTTCCTGTTACTCCGACCATTTAAAAATAACGCATCCCAGAGCCGAAGGAGGGAAATTGCAGACGTGAGCGCTCGGCCGGCCCTTCCTGGTGCACAATGGCAGGAAGGCACTGCTATGGTTTCTCCGGGACCTGGGTGGCCTGATACAATGCTGCAAAAGAAATGCAGCGAGCGTGCGTGGCAAATCTGTATACAATATGTGAGCTCTGTGTTAAAGGACAAATAATGCTGGATACTTTGTCAGCTGCGCTATGAAAATAACTTGTCCGCTGGCTGTAAATGCTAATTAACCCTGTGGCATCTTCATGCATAAAACCCATTTGCCTTTATCAAATAACCATTCCGCTTACGTATTCAGGCTTTGTTTCTTCCCTCACGTGTCCTCATACTGAACTACTATGCCTGCTACCGACAGAAAACACACCGTGGCTATCCGAGCGATTTCGTACAGGCGAGGAGCGGTGTCAGGTCTGCCCCGGAACATCGCTAGTGAACCAAGGGAAAGAAAACTGAAGATAAACCAGAAGACAGGCTGTACGTGGGACAAGTGTACGTTATACAGGCACAGACCGGCACCAGAATGAATCTGTCCTGTAATGGCACTCCGATGCGGAGATACAAATCAATTTGTGGGAGTTTCCCAGCCTCTGGGTAAGTCAACATTTTGGACACCGCTTACACGGCAGTCCCTTGGCCGGACTGGTCACGGGCTCCTGTTTCAAGCCCTGCAAAGCTCTCACTGCAGTGATACCTTGGTGAGATACCTTGATTTGTCCCACCCTGTTGCATCCCACAGATTAATCATACAAGGTGTAAACCAACAAGTTTAATTTATTCTCTTTTAAAAAGTGTTATGTTAATCTCCTGATATGAAGACTGCATACAGAAGCCCAATTTTGCCACTTAAAGTGACTCCAAGTGTTGTCTAGGTGCTCATCACTGACAATTTTAGCTCTACGCTCACCCTGTGCTCCCTGACGCAGATGATCAGCCCGTATCAGCTCTCAGCACAACCACGAGTAGCTCGCTGTTGTTCAGACGTACCTATGGATTTGGTAAGTAGAGGACCACTCTAAGTGGGTGGGTTTCACCAAGGCAAAGCTTGTAACACCCACGGTTTGTCCAGCCCTTGTATGAAGCAGCAGAAAGGAGCTGTATCATACAGAAAAAATAGAGACTGCATTTAGTTCCCGGTAACCTTGCTGCCTGTTTGAGAGCTCATAACATTTCAGATCACAGAGGTAAGTGACTTTTTGGGGTCAAAAGCTGTCACCCTAAGACACCCAAAAGGGGGTAAGTGATTCCATACCCTACCGAGTCTCAGCCCCCTGCTCTTTCTGACATAGTCACATAAAGTATGTGGACCTCTAATTAAAACTACTACAGAAGCAAAGCAAACAAACCCCGAAGCCTATTAGAAACATCTAATCATGATAGAAAAATGGCACTACAAAAGTATTATAAACAAAACACTTATTATGAGTACCTTAAAAAACCAATGACAAACACAAGATTGTAAAGATCAACAATAAAAATGAAATGTAAAAAAAACCCAAACCAAATGTCTCCTAAATTAATGACAATATTTATAGAACAGATCTAAGCACAGACCTAATATTTAGCTTTATTTAAATTTTGGCTCCCAAGAGAATTAAAAAACCAGCTGGTATTGTTGATCTAATAGCGCCATGTCGGCCCAGGCAGACAGCGTAAGAACTGTGTGAGGTTCAATGTCAACAAGCTATAGACTTGGAAAGATTGAGTTTACTATTTTATTTTACGTTTAAATGTTGTGCTGTGATGAGAGTGGAATTAGATGAAATTCTAGAGCAAATATACAGTTTAAATGCTAATTCATTTAGTCAGTTTATGCAAAGGGAGAAATATATATCACCCCGCTCATTGCCACCAGCTGAACTGTGTATTACAACATCAATGGAGAGCGTCAGCTGGCTCAGCTTCTGGAGCTCGGGAACTTCGTTCTTTGGAGTTCACTTTGGTTTTCAGGAGTTATAAACAACAACGTAGCAATCCTAATTCTGTTCTTAATTAGTCACCTATTCAGAGGAGGTAGTTCACCGTCTGATTTTTGAAAACCTTACAAAATTAAGCCATCTTTCTAGGTGCTTATCTGTGGATTAGAATGTCTAACTTTGGCAATGGAAATAGCATTTAGGATCCTTTCTCTTCTAAATAAACATAACTAAAAACAACAACAAAAACCCCCAAACCCAGTAAAAGATTTTGTCCTGATGTAGTTAGCCAAAATGGTAATTATCTCCAGTATGACATCGTGGTCTATAAAGCATATGGTTCAGTTACAGCTTTCCACTACCTTTCTACGTGCATTTATATCTATTATTCTGCGTTCCTGAGAAAATAACTGGGGCTCGTTCAGCATGAAAGGACCTATGTGAGAATCAAGAAGTATAGACAGCGACATTGACTTAGCTAACAATAAAACAAACCACCAAACGAAACGTGAACTCCAGTTCATGAAGTTTTCTTCCTTTGTGATTCAGCCTGGTATAGCCGTGGATCTTGGCTCTGTCTGATGGTGATTCCCAGACATTTTCTGATTTGCGTCTTTCAAATAAGAGACTAACAAACCACTATTAGAAAACTAAAGGAAAAGCTTGTAGCTTTTTAGACCTAGCCAGGATTACAATTAACAGATGTCTCCAGGAAAGCCTGTGCAATTGAAATTTGCAGTCTGGTATCTAGAAGATGTTTTGGTGAATTCAGACAGAGCAAGCTGGGGCATGGTGGCAAAATTAAACGCAGAACTACGCCCTATGTTTTTCTTACTGCATGCCTCCCTTCTCTCCAAACCAGTATGGCACTGGCCCACGTGCTGTCATTAGTATCTTAGTCTGGTGTATCGTGGGGATAGTAATGAACGCTGAGGAGTGGAGGAATATTAAAGAAGACAGAAAAAGACTGATACTGTTACATACATACAGTCTGTAGTCAGAGCAAGAGAGCAATTCAGCATCTGCATTGTCCTGGCTTCGGCTGGGGTAGAGTTAATTTTCTTCCTATAGCTGCTATAGTGCTGTGGTTTGGATTTAGTATGAGAAAAATGTTGGTAACACACTGATGTTTTAGTTGTTGCTGGGTAGGGCTTACACCAAGTCAAGGACTTGTCAGCTTCTCATGCCCTGCCAGTGAGTAGGCTGGGGGTGGAGAACGAGCTGGGAGGGGGCACTCCAGGACAGCTGACCCAAACTGGCCAAAGGCATATTCCATACCCTATGATGTCATGCTAGCATATAAAGCTGGGGGTAGTTGGCTGGGGATCAGCAATCACTGCTTGGGCATCAATCAGTGGGTGGTGAGCAATTGTTTTTCATTTGCATCACGTGTTTTTCTTGGGGTTTATTTCTTTCTGGTTTTGTTATTTTCCTTTTCATTACGTATTCTTGTTCTATTTAAATTTTTAAACTGTTCTTATCTCAGCCCACAAGTTTTCTCACTTTTACCCTTCCTATTCTCTCCCCATCCCACCAGGAGGAGGGAGTGAGCGAGCGAGCGGCTGTGTGGTGCTGAGCTGCTGGCTGGGGTTAAGCCACGACACTATATATTAGTCAGAACTAACGAGGACTTTCCAATCACCTTAGACAGCTTTGTGGCTTGCCAATATATATTTATACTTCTAAATTTACACACACACATATTAGTACGAGGCTGCCGACAAACTGAAATCTGGTTTGTTGGTGCCAGAATTGATTCCAGATTGCATGTATAGAATTATATAAACAACGTACATGTCCAGAGGTTGCGGAACGTGTAGGAGGGCAGGAGAGCAGCCAGCTCCCCCACCCAGCCCAGCACGCACACAGCACCCGAGGGACTATGTGAGTCGTGCCGTACACTCAGGCAACAAATATGTAATTAGAGTGACAAAGAGGATGAGTGGGTCTGAGGTGTCCCCACTCCTCCCTGTGTTAAGGAAACAAAGCGAAACTCTAGGAGGGAAGCCTCCGTAACACCCCAAACGCCTCCCACCTGGAAGGATGTGTCTTCCCTCCAGCTTTTCCAGCTTGGCTCTTTTCCATCTCATGTGGAGCAAATGTCAGAATAATCCTGACACGGAAATCTCTTAACCATGTTCTAAAGTCTGTCCGTGCATGGGGGGGAAAAGAAAAAAAAAAAATTCCGATACATGCATCAATATGGGACTTCCCTAGTTGAGAAAAACCTGTAGATAAATACTTTTACCTGTCAGGAGCGCCTTCTCAGGTACAGAGCCAACACTATGCTACTGATGTGACATACTGCATGGTATCATAAGCTATCTAATATGCTCCTTTTTCTTCTTTATATTTATTCATACTGAAAGCCCATAATCCTTTACTAAAATGCATTTTTAAAGAAATAACAGAAAAGTGCTTCTAAAGCCCATTTTATAGGGAAATTTTCTTTTTTTTTTTTCTTTCTCCTATTGCTGCATATCTTTATCCCCTCTGGAATGATTTCTCAGTGATATATAGTGCTAGATGCTCTTTACCATCAGTTTCTTGGCATTAAATTGCACCCAGTTTAGTTTCTGACACATCCGGTTGAACAATAAAGTTTTTGGAAAAATTTGAGCCCTGACACACAGGAGCTGTACATAATTTTTCTTTAATGTTCCTAAAGGCATCTTTTGCATTCAGGAGACCATTTAATAGCACCAGACTTTTTTTTTTTTTTTTTTTTTTTTACTGTTCTACCTTCCCCCTTTTTTGGATCAGGTCAATGATCATAGCAGACACTATGGAAAAACTCTAGGTTAAATTTCCTATAATATCCTTGCAAAACAAGGACATAGCCTCTAAAATAACTAGCTGTCTTACACATCTGGGTTTGACCTTCGTTCTTCAGCCTAAAAGTCCAGGATTTGATCCTATTTCAGCAATAACTGCTTGGGAATGACCTGAAATCTCATTCAGAGTGGTTTTTCAGGTCTGATAGTAATTTCAGTATATCTTGATCTAGAATCTGCCATATTTGCTATAATGGTTAAACACAGACAGAGAAATTAATTAGGGTGGCCATAATTCAGCACTAGCAGTTGACCCTACAAGCCTCTGTACTACAACCAAAGCTGCGCGCGGATCCAGGACGAGAGTTACCAGCGCTGTGGGCGAGCGCTGGGGTCCATATTCACTTGGGGGGAGTCACTCCTTGTGCTCCCCGTCCCAGGTGCATACGTTGTGTCATGAAATACGTTGCCGTACAGCATTTTGCTGTTCTCTGGACAGCTGGGAAGAAGGACTTTGGATAACGCCATAGCACACACCTGACGTGCAGCCTAGGGGCAAACGGTGACCTACCAAACCCCATTTCTTCAGCTGGACGGGCACAGCCAAAGCAATATTATGTATTTGTACCAAGCAAAGTTCTCGTAAAATTGTATAAGGCCTCTGCTTGTGCTGGTGATAGGGTCACCAAACAAAATCTTTTTCAGGTCTTCCAGCTTCTTGCTTTGTGAATGCCAGGCCAAAATAACATCGGGATAATGAATTCTGTACGTTGTACACTGGCCAGCATGCCATATGCAGACTGAATTATTTTAATATCAAAGATATCCCTCCTCCTCATTACATGTTGAGCCACGCAAAAGCCTACATTTCCTACACAAAATTCTAATGCATCATTTATAAAAGATAAGCTAACATGTTGCCTATGAGCTGGAATTAAATCACTAATTCCTTGTGGAGTTCTCATTAACTAGTACAGTAGGAACAGCCATAGCCTGAGGTACTCCTGCCTGCCTGCAGTTTTATTTTGTTTTGCTGCACATCTGCTTCCTATCGTGCCTTTTAATACTAACACCTTGAACGTCAATGATTCCCCTAGGCTTTCTGGCTGGCTACCTTGCTATTGTTTTTCTCCTTTAAAAAAATAATAGTAAAAAACCCCCACTGACCTAAATGGTGCAGTTCATAAAGCACTACTGTCCTCACTGAATCTTTGCGATAGATCATATTTACATAGTTAATCCTTAATGAAGGGAATTCGGTATTTCCTCATGTTTATTGTTGCACATTGTACAAGAAATATAATTTCAGATTAATTTTTTTCCTTTTGTATAAGCCAAATAATTTTCTTGTTTAAGATCATCCTTTACGTCCCTGTGTATAAAGGCAGGATGATCCAGCGGTATAACCTGATTTCCAGAAGTCTAGGCTCAATCCTTACCCCAATACAAACCTTGTGCGATTCACTCTTAGCTAAGCCATACAGTTTGCCTTTCCTACATGTTTAGGTCCCTGTTCCCTGGAAAGGGCCGGTTAACCTGGAATTTGGCACTGATGACTCACCAATAAGAAAATGGAGAGGATGGTACTTCACATGTACGCACACGAACCAGCCCCGACAGCTGACCAAAAAGGAACAGATGAACAAGGACACATCTCAGATAGCAGCTTCCCCTAATACCGATATCTTTGGACTGCAAGGAGGTGCTCAATGTATTAAATTAATTTCCGTCAAAGATTCACAGCCTATTTGACCACCCATCTGCTTCTGCAGTGGATAAGATGACAGTTTTGGATGATTGCAAAGCAAAGGCTGTAGCAATTGCACAGCACATTGCAGATCCTCTGCCTGATGCTGTTTAGGCTCATATCAGACCTCCAGATGCTTTCCCGAACACCAAGAAATTGGCTGCTGCCAAAGTGGGGGTTTCTTTACCTTCCTATTGAGTAGTTTTTCATCACAAGAAAAACAGCTTTGCAGAGCTAGAAAAGAGAGTAAAACTTAATATGGCTTCATAGCACACTCAATAGGGAGACCAAAGTCATGGATTGTAGTTCTTACCCTAAGAAGTGTTTACACTTTAACTGATGAGAGTTTAATGGAAAGTACATTGACCTAACCTAAGTGCTTCTGCACCCATGTTTGCCAGGAAGAAAAAAAAGAAAAAAAAAAAAGGCAGTTGTGTAGGTCCTTTCCCTTTCACAGGCATTGCTTGCTTGCCTGTTAATCAACCGAGCAAAATTTAAATCATCTCAGTCACCCTTCACACTTTTAGCTTTGATGGAGTTTAGACAGTACAGGCAGAGAATTTTCAGAAACTCCATATGCGTTTCGTATCAACAACCTATCGCTCCATCCACTTTCCGTTCTCGCACTCTTCCCCGTGCTCGCAGCATAAGCATTGCTGGAGGCAGGACTGGGGGTGGAATAGCCATTTGCCCCCGCTCTTTTGTGTTTCACACCTTGCAGGGTTCAGCATTTGCTGAGAGAGGAAGAGCGAGTAGAGAGGAAGATGAAGTCGAAAAGACCCCTGCCAGGTTTCCGATTAGCACGGGAGCCAAAAAGGCTTTGGATTGTTCAGAAGATATTTATATTTTATAGATATGTTTTTCTCACACTTACTACTTAATGGCATTGTAAAAGAATTCCTCCTCTGTCATGGCTGGTTCGAAAGCAGGCAGTACTCAGATGTTATGCTCGTCTTTATGGGAGTGAAGCAGAGAAGCACTTCACTTCCAGACGGGCACAAATTGCATCTGTCTTTCCTTTCTTTTTATGAGGTCTAGTATATCAAACAGGATATGTTGGAGGCCCCAATTCAAGTACACAATTCACTTTATGCAAATGTTTATGAGCATTACTGAGTAGGAACGGCTTTGCCATATTAGGAGCTAGGAAAAAGGAATAGTTTGAATAGTGTATGTCCAAAATCATGAAGATTCAACCACAGATGTCTCAGCAAAACTCTTGAAAGGAAGACAAAAGTCCAGATAGGGGCAATCTTGTTTATCAATGAAGTTCACGAACTCATTTATCCCTTAAAGGGGGGGTGGGAGAAAAAAAAACAGCTTGAAAATGTATTCACAAGGGGGAGAAAAGGGAAAATGCTTTATTCTAAGATCACAGTGGTCAGATTATGAGCAGTTCAATAGATTATGATCATACAAAAACCATTTTTCATAAAAGGATGGTCTTTCTGACCAAGCGTCTCCTATAGCAGTTTGTTTCTTTTTCTGCTATAAATTCCTGGTAAACTGAAGAAGGCAAGATCCTATAAGATAGCATGGCTGCCCAACACTGAGGCTTTCAAAATTATGCCAAGCTCACATGGCTTGAGGCTCTGCTTCCCCTTCCATTTGCCATTCCCCGCACCACCTTCCGCTTCGTTCTCCGAGAGGCCCCAGGGCCTTGCGCATCACCCGCCAGCACTGCTGCGAGGAGGTGGGTGGCCAGGTAAAGCCATCCCGCGCACAGACCCACAAAAGCACCTATCCCAGCACAGCACCGTTTTGCAGGTGCTAGGTCAGCGCTGGGTTTTGCAGCCTTTTCTAAGGCAAGCGGAGCCATCACTTGTGATGTAGTTGGTGCTGACAGAACAACACACATGTTGTAGCCTGGATGTAACACGTTTAGCCCTGAAACGCATCCGCGCTACTCTCTCCACAGCAATCCCAAGATTTTATGGATTTGAGGGGGTTTGTGACGCGTTAATTGATCAAGAAAGGACTCTTCTGTGGCCAGACAGGGAAGGAAGACAGGCTAGAAGATAGAATTCAAAATACCCCTTGCTTTTCAAAAGAGTCTCTTCTGCTAGTCCCTCTCTCTGTAAAAGTAACATACAAAGACAAAGCGTCAAGATTATGAAACTTTTGTTCAGAACACTTTGGGTCTGGCTGGTTTCTGTTTATAGATCACAATAATAGAAACATTGCAAAAAAGAAAATGCCAACAAGCTGAAAATTAGAGCTGGAAGCTGCCAGGCTGGGAGTTCTGGTCCCAGTGGTTTCTGAGCAGTGACCTAACAGTTGTTCTTTTTCTGCCCCCTTCCCAATTGCTTGCTGCTTCCTCCAGTCTGCTTAGTTTTGCAAACTGAACATCAGGCATCACCTCTAGAAATTCAGCCCTCAACAGTTTTTACCTAACCGGCCAGTCCTTAAATTTTCCATACTTTTGCAAGTTCTCTTTCAGGATGCACTTTTATTCCCCTGAACTTCTTTATCTGACCAACTATTCTAGATGCTTGCAAAATATCTTCCAAGAGACATTTGGTCGCCTAGATGCTGCCAACTCTTGTTTGTCCGAAGCTATTGCATTTAGTTTGGTTTCCAATGCACTTTTTGGAAGCTTTTAGTTACAGAAACTTCAGAACATTTCCCATTGTGTTTGGTATTCATGCCCCCAGGCCTGCAAGAAAAGCAATAAACGAAGACATATTCAGATGTTTCCAGACTCAAATTCTTGTACAATTTCCTTCAGTTCAGAGGAAAAATTTATTTTACATAGTTTTCTTCACTAATTGTTTATATCAACAGCCTGGCTACACTGTGTTTCCCAGCAGTCTAGTTTGCTTTATCATTTCAGCTGGGTGAGTTATTCATAGACACTGAAACAGAGTAAAAGCAAGCTACTCCCTGAGTATAGCCCATAATGCACACTTTGTTCTTCAGGACCCTCATAAACATTAATTATTCTGCATTGACCATACCACAGCGCAGAAATAAAAACATTTGTTCTAAGATTTTACCCCTAAGGTTTTCCAATTTTATTTTTTTTTCTGGCACCACAAATCACTGTGACAACTCCAAAGTCCTTCAAAGGACTTGCCCTCTCAAGAAGACATGTCAAAAGAACTGGAAAAAGTAAGGCTTCAGAAAACATCTGATTCAATGTCTTTTCATTTCACTGCTTATTCTTCAACTGGCTATGACATTCTTAAATAATAAAAGTTGAAGAGCAGACCCCTTTTCTTCCTCAAACCCTTTTCTAAAGACAGTGCTGTAGTGTAAGCAATTTGGGGATGTTGCACATGCTTCCCTAAAACCTTCTACCAGAAAAATCAGTCTAGAAGCTATAAATAGCACATGTAGAAACGAGTTTACCCTATAGGCTTAATTTTATGTATAATTCCAGTTGTTTTCTGTGTTTTGTGTACATTAGAAAGCAAGCTCCATAACAGTGTATGGTTGATACTCCAAGTTCCGATAAAGTGTAAGGAAATAGCACTAAATCATTTTTATTTGCCGAAATGTCAAAAGGGCTTTAGCTGACATAACACTGCGGAAGGCTGGCTGCAACTCCTGCCAAGTTAAAAGGTACCGTTGTGATGGAAGGACGGCAGAGACGAGAAACTCTGTCGCGGTGCCTTCCTCAGCCGCCTGGCAAGACATTTTTGTTCAACTAGATGCAGACGGAGAAAACTTGCAGACGTGCGAGCTTTCAGTAGGCAATCAAGAAGCAGCGAGTGCTCAGCAGCACACACGACTGGATGCTGCCCTTAATAAAACTGGGCAGCATCGTTCACAGGCAGGCCGTGCTGCCAGTCGCTAATTAAAAAAGCGGCCGAGCCAAATGTGTTTGCACAAGTGTCGTGGTCACACTTCTGTCTTCATGCTGCTTATGTGATCAGCATCAGAACTGCTCGTTAGAAATGCTGCTAGAAATGCTCCAGGAACCCAGTTTTTGAATGTTGGGCGACAGCTACTTCAGCTGCATGTGCAATTAGGGGATGCATAAATGAGTAGGCAGCTGCTTAATTTTCTCCATGTCTGTGAAAACAAGGTTAACCAAGCATATAATGGATGCTGAAGAAAAATGACTGGCACTGTTTGTGTATTTCTGTCAGGATGAAAGATAGCATTTCACAACTGCCATGACATATCTTGTTTGGAAAAATCAGCCCTTAATTACTTTCCTGATACTACAAGCAACTTCAGGCAGAGTCAGCATGCTATACAAGAAAAGATCTTCAAAGATTTGTGGCTCCAGTACCTACCCCGTGAAGCCTTTGCAGCTTTGTAGGGGCTAGAGAGCGGTGAGAAGGATTCTGGCTACGCTAGATGCGCACACCAGTAAGAGAAAACACCTCTCCATATAGTTCAGTTGTGCAAGAGTGACGATTCAGGCTGTAGGAAAGGCTTTTTGGGTTCTGCCTGCCCACCCCAGGTAATTTCCGATAGGCCTAACAGAATCTGCGTGAGAAGAATGCCTAAATTATAAAGGACGTTATAAAAATGTCACATAATATTTATTTTCAGAGGCAGTATGACTGGCCTTGGATTTTAGTCACAATTATGGATTTCACTGGCATTTCTTGACTAGTGTCTGTAACTGCTGCTTCTGTGCAGGGCATGTTGGGCAATTTCATTAAAAAAAGGTACTTCTGTAAGTTACAAACTCAAGCCTTCATCTTTGTGACAGGCTTTTAAAGAGCTGACACCAAGCTGCGTGAGGAAACATGAAAGGAGCTCGCTTCCTAGCATTAAAAATGTGGAAAGGTGGCTGGAGCACTGGTTATCCATTCCAGCCTGACACCTCTTACATTAAAGCACGTTGCAAGTAAAAACTCTCTGATTCCAAGATTTAAAAGCTGACTGTAAATATGTAATGCTTTAATCCATGGAAGATCAGCTCCACTAACTCACTATTTAGAGAATGGGTAATACATGACCCAAAACTAGAAAAAATATAAGGAAAGAATAGTCAGACTTAAATAGTATTAAAAAAAAAAAAGTACATGACAAGTGCTTGGTTTTGCCAGACAGGTTCCTGATAGTCCTTTCAGAGGTGAAAATTCAAATGCAACTTCTACAACTCATCAAATCTAATTAAGAAACAACTAGAATAAGGATCAGACAGTTTTCACAAGAACAAACACACCTTCTCTCCATCCGTTCATCCTTGCCATTAGAACTGTTAATTATCGCAGCATTGGAGATGCGTAACTCTGACAATAGAAAGTAATGGGGGAGAGTATAAGAATATGATCGATGAAAACATAAAACAGCTCAAGGTTTTGTCTTCCTTGCAGCGCATTTTGTGAGCCCGTGGAACTCACAGGTAAATTAGAATTTTTACCGTGCCCATCACCTGAACCCCATACTTTTCAATAGCTGGATTTGCTTAAAGCTTTCCAGTGAAAGCTTCTGTTTCACTTTTTATTCTAGAGAGCATAACCTCAAAACCACACTGCTCTAAGTGGGTGCTTTACACACCATAGACTGTGAGCACAGCCCAGAAAGACTTATTGGCAGGAACAGTGAAGTTACTCCGAAGAGCAGACATCCACAAGGACGTTCTACGAGCTGACCCCAACACTGCCAGTAAAACGGGATACCGAGTGAGATGTCTCTTATTTTACAGAAGCCATGTTTTGGATGTTCTTTAGAGAACTCAGGATACATTTTATAGGCTCTTGTCTGTCCTCCATGCCTCTTTTGCAAAAAGTCCTGTACCACGAAACCATGTGAACAGACTTCAGAAGTAGACAAGCGCGTACAGCTGACGTAAAGGCTTCCTCCTTTCCAGAGGATACTCTGGTAATTAGGAACATCGCTGTATGGACCTTTAGAAGGATGATTGAGATTGCAAGGAAGATCATGGAGAGACCCAAGCTATGTGGATGAGAACCAGATCAGGATACAACAAATTCCTAGCACTGAAAGCAATGGCCTGTTGGATCTGAAACCTGTAATAAACTCAGGGCCAACTATTGCAGCAGGCTCCAATTTGGAGCAACATATTTATCTTAAATAAAGCCCTTGTGTGAGAGGGGGCAATACATGTGCTTTGGTTATTTTTCAGAGGCAGCTGTTGTCAGGCAGAGGCTCTTTGGTTTGAATCCCCCAGAAAGTGTCCTAGCACAAAAACATTTTGTAGGTGAAGAGGTCAAAAGTGAGCGCCCTTTAGCACAGGAGGGCTCAGTTTATCAAGTGACCCTGCAATTTGTCACGCTGACATCAGTATCGCACTACATCTGTTGCAAATGCTGACATACTGTATATAACGTGTATGCATGCAGCAAATTTTTTTGAGGATTTTGTACTGTATATGCATGTTTATAAACTTATAGACAGACACAAGCAGGAGAACTCTGTTCTTTCTCTGTTTCACTCTCCAGGATCGCACACATCAAGCACAAAACAGGCACTGGCAATGTTTCTGTATATACCCAGTTTTGACATCAACAAGTTAATTGTTATTTTACAGCATTATCTTAGATTGTCTGTGGCTGTGCATGTTTCTTCCAGTTTCTATTTAAGCATCTGTGTCCACAAGCATGACTGGAAATAAGATTCTCCTTTTGGCTCTTTGTCTCAGGCCTCTGAGATAGCGGGATCGATTTTCTCCATAAAACATCCGAGGCACTGATAACGCCAGCTTACCCCACTAACCTACCAAGAGAGCGAACATTGAAAGAACAGGCACTCCTCTTCCAGCTCTGGGTCATTTTGCCTGCTCGCTGAACGTGCTTTTCTTTTGCAGAGCAATGGGACGATAACGATAAGAAATGACCAGTTGCCGCTGAGTCGCTGCTGATTACATAAAACCCACTAAGCCAGAGAAGCATTGGAGGACATTAGTCTCATCTCATTTGATTACAGGGTGAACTTTAAAATGTGACCTACACAGAGAAAAGTCATCGCTACCCAGACGATCACAGACCAGTGATAATGTTTGCTTCAGAAATTTGAACCAAGCAACGGTCTCTGAGAGGACTTTTTGGCCTTTAAAAATAAATGTAATTTGTAGATTGATGGTAACTAGGCACAGTACTGACATTAGCTCCCAGACACTGCTAGACAATAGGAAAGTTCAGGAAATCCATAAGTCGAATCATTCTCCTTGGGGGATACGCTTTGCCTGACCTGGAAACCACACACTCAGCCCTGTCCAAAAGAAAAAGATTAGTCGCCGAGGTTGGTGGGCTCTCAGTACTACCTTGCAGGAGCCTGATGACAGCCTGTTAAGGATGGGTCCTTGTGAAAAGGGAGTTGGCTTGAAAACAAAATATTATAGGGAAAACATTACCATCTGAGCTCCTTTATGCTATGCTCTCTGTCCAAAAGCAAAGACCACATACTTGGGCAGGATGCAGAATTCACATCAGCCGAGGCTGGGTTCCCCTCTTTAGATGTGAGTATGTGACTGCAAATTTTATGATGTTGCTAGTACTCTGTATCTTGCAACAGGCTCATCGAATTCTTGTTAACACTGAATCTGAACAAAGAGGAAAGAATAACTATCCATGAAATTACTGTGAACTCTTAAGTGCTATGTATTTGTAGAGGGTAGTCTCTTCTAAGTTTCCCATTCATGGGGAAGAAAACCTGCCAATACATTAACCGGCTTACCACAGTCCCCAAATTTTTCCACTTTGACTGTGGGGTTAATAAAAGTAAAGAATTATCATCTGCATTTCTAGTCATCTCTGTATGCTGGGTTCACATCAACAGCCTCAGAAACTTCCAGCATCACTGCTTCAGCTTCATTGTGTAAGGAAAATAACCACTCTGAAACAATTTTTAAGTCCTTTTTTCATTATGCAGGGCTTCTCTGCTCCTCACCCGTGCTTTCCACCTATTCCCTCTGCTCATACATTTTCTCCATCCCACAACAGAGTAGTTCCAACTCCTCATAGCCAAGCAAACAGGCATTCAGGGTCAGGGCGATGAGCAAGAGAAATCGGTGCATTGCAGCGACAACAGTACCAGCTTCAGTGGAAAGGAGCCCCGATAAGCACCGCTGCCTCCCGTGGCAGCCCTAATTCTGAGGTCCCTCACCCACGACCAGTGCCAGAGGTACATCCAGAGGCAGGCAACGTTAATCACCACCCCATGTCCAGGTGCACGTGACTCCTTGTACAAATACCCTCATCTAGCAGGACTAAGACAACTGGTGAGACTCGCACACCTTAAAATGGCAACTTAGGTTTCTCCTTTGAGATGCTCATAGACTTTTATAGCAGTTTTCTGTCACCATTTCTCCTTTACGGGGGCTTTCCGGTTTCTCACTGCTAGCTTTCACACCTTCTCCTATGCTTTGGCCCACAAGCTCTTTAAAAGGGACCGAGTAACTTTTCCCACATGACAAATTGGCAGCACTGGATCGTTATTATTCTTTAGGTTAAACAAACAGTTTGGGTAGGGAGCAGGTCTAGGTTAACTGAGGTAACAAGAGGAACAGAGCTGCTGCTGAGTCCAAACACTTGGTGGGTGGCATTTGCTCGATTCCCTCTTGCTGCTCTGAATTGCGCAGAATTGGCAATCCAAGTATTTTGCAATCGGGAATTAGGACCAAAAATCTGTACATTTCTGGCACTGAGGTCACAAATTAGAGTTTGAGTTTGGTTTGTTTTTTTCTGGCTTTCCTCCTTAGATAGGAGAGCTAACAATTTATTGTTGCATTTTGTTTTTGTTTCTTAAGTGGATCTGCTGTTCTTACAAACATTTGAATTAGTAAGTAACAGCTTGAAGAGAACCAAACAGTGCAGAAGATGTGTGATGCCACCAAAAGTCTCAATCTGCTCCAAAGGGGACTTTCCACTTGTAACTTGGATGGATCTCTGTGAAAAGATGAGGCATTGCCTCCTTTTTAGGACCGTGCTGGTCTCTGCATCTGAGTACTTGGGGAAATCCCACAGGATTTATCCCGGTCATTGCTTTGCACAGGGACAAGCTAATAAAAGTTGCAGCTTTCATTTTAAGCAAATCTTGGTGTGTGGTATGAGACTTGCAGTGTCTGGACCAGATGGTAAAGTTTCACATAAGTCAGGCTTTTTCAGAAGACAGGTAAGTCCCTTGGCAACTGCAAGGACGAACGGTTGAATTTCATTGTTTGTACAGAAGCCCATACCACACTTTTAATGTAAACCTATCTAGATCCCCACAGGATCTCTCGGCTTGTTTACTTTTAGACTCCTGGAAATTTGGGGTAGTTGTTTAATTGGCTTGTTACTTTACTGTCCTGGCAGCTCCTCCAGTACCTTTGCTCACTATATCCTCGCAAAAAGGAAAACAAGAAAAAAAAAAAAAGAAAAATTAAATCCCATAAAGATAGCATGATAAATGTTGCATCAGCAGTTTTCTAAAAGGATTTTGTTGTTATCAAAACTGGCAGACATTAAACAGAGAGAGTCTCAGAATAATTGGTATGGGCGAGAGGGTATGCATTTAGTCTCCCAGTAGGCTAGCCACCTGTGCAAACAGCACTTCCAACTTCTATTTCAGTTGCTGGCTCCTGAACAGTCAATTATTTAGGGCTTTCCAGAGATTTCACTGGTGGAGGAAAAAAAAAAAAAAATCCGGGCCTGTTTTTGAGAGGTAGCTTTATCAGCATAGCTCAGTTGTGCAATTATAGCCTCTCTCTTTGTTCCTCTTTAGGTGGCCGCAGGTTTTCAGCGAGACGGCTCTCCTTTGTTTAACTTTTGGGGAGTAGCGCTAGTACCATTCGTCATGTTCCCATGTTGCTCTTGCCCCGAGCGATCCCTTCTGCCTGCAATCTCTCTGCATACGCTGCAGAAGAACAGGATGGATTCAGAGAGCCACAGATCATTTTATCCCTCCCTTTCCTCCCAAGACAAGAAAACAATTCCTGAATAACTCCTAATGGGTGATTTCAGTAATGACTAAATACCAGTGAAAATAAACTTCTTGGAAAGATATTTTCCTGTAGTTGAAGCTTTCCTGGGGTATCATTCAACAATAAAGAACGCACAGTTAGAGTCATGACTGCAGAATGAAGAGACGGACATGTTTATCTCACTCATATTAGAGATTGGTGTGCATGGTAAGAATAGCCATATTGGTTTAGGTAAGGCTAATAATAATTAAAAAACCCCAAACCTAAGAAGAGCTGTATGTCCTCTTATATTGTGGAGAAATAGAACTTCTAAATGCTAAATAATGCATTTGTCATCCTGGTTTATGATTTCCTAAGTGCCTGTTGCAAGATTTCTTGTACCCATGGCTAAGGAGGATATGTGATTTCAGAAACCTTTGATAATCTATATCATTCCTTCCTCTGCAGTCTCAAGGGGATTTTGGAAGAAACTGTGCTACTTTTTTAAATGAAATGAATCATTTTAGACAAACAGAAAAATTCATGTGGGAAAATACATTCCTAAACTGATGTATAAAATGTTTGGCTCTGATCTGCTCATCAGCACCCAGCAACAATGCTTAACAGTCAGGGCTGTCAGCTCAGTTTGCAGTCGTGGTCAGGAGATCAAATATCAAATCATCAAATATGCTCCTACAGGCAAATATTTTCCCTGCATGTTCTTCTCCTTTGAGGATTGTTTACAAGTCGCATACTTATAATTAATTCTACCTTTGCATTTGGTGTCTCTCAGCAGAATGAATCACTCAAATTTCTTCTTCAATTGTTTAAACACCAATCCCCAGGACCCACCATTGCTTGTTTTCTTCCTGATTTCATTGCCCAGAAAATATACACGCCCAGCCCTTTTCTGTCCTAACAGTAAACATTTTCTTACAAAGTTTTTGAATGCAATCCCAAAGTCTCATTAATGAGTAGTTCAGGATCAAAACTGATGCTGCTTTTGACCTGCCAGTATGCTATTACACTGTGTCATTTGACTCTTGGTCATTACTGAGTTGGGTTTAAGGGTTATTTGGGTCAAAAGTACAACGGTCCAGGGATGGGGGCTATCGGCATGGCTGGAATCACTACCATTACACAAGAGCAGCTGCTGAGCTGGCCATCCTCGCGGGAGAGCATCCCTCCCTTTCGCTCCCCAGAAAGACCTGGTCCCTCTCAGCAAAAGGAAATCACTTTTTAAACATTTTCTGGTACTCCCAGAGACAATAGAAAGCATGCTCTATAGACCAGATCGTGGCGTGGTTTTCTTGTGGGAGAACTGAAGTCCCATCATTTCAGTGAGACGACAGATCTCACGCAAGCAGCCAAACCTGAGCACCATCTCCCGGCGCCCACAGCCTGCGCAGCGTTCTGCACGCTCTCCCCAAAACAGCCCAGTTCGTATCAGCAGCTACTTCAGAGCCTAATATCAAAACGAAGCTAAATATGCAAGTAAAAAGAAAGAAAAACAAAACCCCAAAGTTTCCAACTGTAGAACTGAACTAGTCTTTCTGACCCGAAGACAGACTACAACCAGAAAATTACTGGCAACGCGCTTTCATGCCAGCATGGTGATGCTTCCCCATAAACACATTCAAGAGCTTTATATAGCTCTAGTGACTCAAGGGATAAAATTTCCAATATATTCCTCAGCAGATTATTCACAGTTCACTTAACAGATTTATTATTTTTTCCTTCTGTTAGCCTATATATCCTGTTGCTCAGTTTCGTCCTACTATTCCCAGCAACACCTCCGTCAAATGGCTGTATGCCACGTTCTGCTGGCATATGGTACTCACGGCATTAGGCTTAAAACATGCCCTGTTACCATCAATGGATGAGAGCACACTGCATTATGCAGGCGAGGTCAAAACACCTTTTAGCTGCCTAAAATTCACTCATTGTTTCATTTGAAATGTTTTCTTTCTTGAACAACTGAATCCCTCCCAGCCTAGGGACATTTCTGCATGCTGCACAGTGCTCTGGATGTATTTCCCGGTCTCGAGGGGTCCTACCAAAAGTTCTGCCTGTGTGATGCCTGCACATATGTTATCTCCTCAGTTGTGGAGACCTTACAGCCTCTTTCTCCTCCATGCTCCATATACGAGAACAACGCGCACACAAAAAACGCGTGCAAACCTCTAATTTTCCAAGCAGTTCCCTCTCAACAGGGGTCTCAGAAGATCTTCTGTGATTTCCATCATGTCTGCTCTTCTGGGGGCTGTCAAGTCCAACTAAAGTGCTGCTGATCATAGAGCTATGACTGCAGACAGAGAGGCATGAAACAGCACGAGGGAGTTAAACTCAGACTTTCTGCTTAAATTCGGTACAGTTGTTTTCAATAAGCAAGGAAAGCTTCAGCTAAAAAAGTCTGTTTTCTGCTAAGAGAGTAAACTAAGATAAAACCTCTCCAGCAAAAGTAACCGTTTTCCGTGAAAGTAAAGGGAGGCCAAAGTGCATCAATTTTGTTTGCTTCATATGTCTTTTTTGTGGGAACCATCAGGCAAATACTACACTAAAGTATTCATTGAGCACAATACTAACATTTGGCATCCATCCCGCATCAGCTGAACTTGTAATCATTAAAGAGATTTACATTGTCCAATCTGCCTTGTTTTGACCGGTCAAAATCAATCTTAATACAGGGTGCTGGTTTCTACCAGATGTCACTCATCCCTAAAATACATGGTTCTAGAGTGAGTATATTAGGCAAAAAAAGCACAGTAAGATGAAGATTACATCTGCTATTTTACAAAACCAGCAGCAATGAGATTCAGTCTCACTGCAATTCTTCATCCCATCACTGATATTCCCCCTCAAAATGACAGATATTTTAATGGCTATTGCCAACATTTCTATCATGCTTTGGTTTTTTTCTGATGGATAAAAAAGTGCTCCCCCTATTCACTCCCAGCAGTTTTTGTAAGTGCCTTTTTTATGTGTTGATGTATGCTGTAAACTAAATGTGGCCTGGCTCATTTTAAACTATACTGTGAAAATACCATGGGTTCATTTCAGAGGCTATCAGATGGGAAGTATGGCTTTACAACAGATTTTATCTTACATTCTTCCTTTCCCCCCCCCCCCCCTTTCTTTTTTAAATGTTTTGTTTTCTAGTCTTTATGTCCCTGACTTTAGAAGACATGGTGTGTCCACATCTTCTTACTCAAAACTCATTTTCATGAGGATCACAAATTATGACCCGCATAATGCAAATCATTTTCCCTTCTATCACCAAAACAATTTTTAAGAAATAGAAGAAAACATTTGCTTTACATCATTTTCCAAACACGGTGTCAGTGAACAGCAAATCATTTCAGCCTGATGAAACAGCTTTGTATCTGTCTCGTCAATGGCAAAACTGTGAAATTCGCATCAGGGATTCATACAGTTTTCCAATTACTGGAAAATAAAATGGTTGAAAACATAGGAAAGCAGTTTCATATGTGGAAAGATTACTTTTTAGATGTACCACAGTGTTTCATTCCACACAGTTGCAGATATCCCATATAATGCTGGCAGACAAAATAAACTTTGTGTTGGTTGTAGTAAACAAGACCCTTGATTTCAGGCATACGTGACTTCTAGCTCTTTTTTCTAAGAATGGAATGGAAGACCTTGGAAGACCTTGCAGGATATTCACACTCTCTAGCTTTCCGTATCTCACATGAACCTTACAAGCAAGAAGTGCTCCTCAGAGGACTCCAAGTCCATATGCAGAAGTCTTTGTCTCTCCAATAACTATACAGGAAGACTAGGCTTTTAAATTAGATGCTGAGAATTATACCTCAAGGAAACCCTTAGCTCCCAGATAAATGTCATGACAGAAACAGCCTTTCCCCTGCTTCCTAGTTGCAAAATTTATTAATTGATTTTTCTTCTATTAGCGAGGCAGGACTCACTCCTTCAGCTTTACACACAAGCTTCCTTCACACCAGCCACAGCAAGAGAAAAAGATATTAGAAGCATCATTCTGTCATGATTTCTTGTAAAAGATATTTTAATTGGATTTAATTGTCATAGTATATTCTCTGTGTCCTCAATCTGAGACAGTGGGCTTAGCCCATCCCCCAGGTAGCTAGAGTTAATAAAAGCAGCAATCCCTTTCTGCATCCTTATCTGCCATCTGGGGCACTGCTCGGGGCAGTAATTCTCCATACTGGTGGAAGCACAGATGGATTTGGGGAATTAGGGCTTCGCACAGATTGTGCTGTAGATTCCCTCAGAATATGAGCTTTTGTTTTTTAAACAAATTAAGTACCTCCTCCTCCGCTTGGTTTCCAATATCCAATTGCATCCCCACATAATCCTTTTGTTATCGCAGCCTCAGTAACTACCTCACTGAGAGCAATGAAAGCAAACCTCTTCCTAGAAGTGACATATGACTTGCATAAGGACCACAGATAAAATATTTGACTGCTCTATTTTTGCCCTTTGCCTGTTTTTTTCCTCATCATGTGCCCTTCCATGCCTCTTCCCCGAGTCTCTGGGAAGTGCTAGAACCTGGGAAGGAGCTTTTGGAGCGAGATAACTAAGGCGGAAAATTAATCCTTCGCCAAATGGTCACCTGACAGCTGTTAGTCATCAGTTCTGCTTGGATACCAAACTACTTTCAATGGGCTTTTCCTGCACATCTCTTCCCTATTAAGCTATGGCGTCCAACAAATTTCACCGCATACACTGTGTTTTTAAGGAGCTAATTTTGACTGATGTGTGATATTTGCACGGTTTCCAGAAAACACACAAAACAGATAATTAGCGATGCTTTTCCTAGTGATTTAGAGTTGCTGGTAAGTTCCTACTTCCATTCCTAATGATAGCTGAAGAAAAAAGAGCTTTTTTTTGAATTGTCACTTATAATGTCCATGGAACAGAAAAGTAAGCCCGCTAGACCAGAAACAACCTTATACTCTTCACGCAAGTCACAATTTTAATAGTCAAAATGTATTAACATCATTAGAAAGCCCAGTAAACCGGACATTTTTACAGTAAGCTGAAAAAGTTTACAGTCCCAAAAGTTTCCCTCATTTAAACTACATTCATCATTGGTTTGGAGACAAACATGCATTTAAACACTTCGTCTGGCTGCAGAAGTATTTTCCAGCATCTACTATTTCCTGTCAGTTAACAGCACTGAATCTTCCAAGTGTTGAATTTAATGCTGCAAGTAGAAACACTATTCCTGCTTTCCCTCGCTGTCCCGATGCACCCTCCGGGCTCCAGCCACGCTGGGCTGGGATTCCCACCAGTGCCGGGGCAGCGCTGGGACCCCGGGGTCGGAGCTGATGAGAAGGTGGCCACCCCAGATGAAGCCCCGCACCCTTCCTTTTCCAAATGACCAGTGGATTCTGCCCCACCTGGTTCCCTCCCTGCCCGCAGAGCCTCCCGAGCCCTCTCTGTTGCTTTTCTGACCGCAAAAACTGCATTGCACGTACTGCTCCATCAGTCAATACACCGCTCGTGCACCCAGCTGGGACCACCTCCTGCCACGCACAGCACCAGGCAGCAAGAGGAAGGCAAGCGCCCCTGGGCAAACCGCAGCAACGAAGGGTGAAACCATTGGTATAAAAGTAATTTTCATTTTTGCCAGGCCACAGCAGGGAAAGGAAGCAAGCAGTGAGATGATATGTAATGTTTTGGCCTTGAACTCTGCGGATACTCAGATCTTGGTGTGCATTATCACGGGGACCCAATTGCAACAGACTAAGTTAAAGGCTACAAAATATTTAATTATTCTGTTTAATCCATTCCTAGAAACCTTATTCAGTGTTCTGGGAAGCAGATTGGGTTTTGGGTTTTTTTCATACTTTACATTCCATTACCTGAGTATGGAAAGGATTACAATAACGTCAAAATCCTCTCATTCTTTCTATTGCAAAAAGCTACAGAAAATAAACTCATCGCAAGTTTTTAAAAGGAAAAAGGAAAAATACCTGTACAGTAGAACTTCAGACTTTGACCATGGGAGCTGATAAACTAGATTTGAAACAGTTTTGTACACTTCAAAGCCCTTGATTGAATATGCAAGGCAGAAAATTAAATTATCCTGATAGTTATTCACTTGAAGAGGTGGGGAAGCACACGTATACAGTCAGCAGCACCGCTGCTCAGCATTCACAGAGAGGGCTGCTTAACATGGTGGTAAACTAGAAGTCTAAAAGATGATTCCTCCCCATACCCGTCAAAGAGAAAAAAATGACTAATGCTCTTTGCACATCCACTTTTCCTACCTTTGATTCAGTCATCAACAGACAAAACGCATTTCATCCAAAGAAGGCGCATGAATATACACATACAAATACAGTCTTCTTCCCCTCCCTCCTGTTAATCACGGGCTCCTAATTGGAAGACTCACCACTGTCTCACCCACGTTTCACCCATAGTCTTTCTGTGGAAACCTGGATGCTTAATGTGCTTTGAATGTCACTGGTAGTGAGAAGTACCCATCGGAAGATACTACAACAGATTCAGTAAAAATACTAATTTCTTTCAGAGGCTTGTCAGAACCTAATCGTTGATGTCTGTTATTCAGAAATTTGATAGAAGGAGATGAACATTGTTCTAAAGCGATTGCTGGTAAAACTTGCAACAGATAAGAAGATTAGTCGGGTAGCAAAAAAAGAGTACAGATTACTACTTGGAACAGTTTAGCTCACTGGGTTATATGATCACATATTAAAAACACAACCTATTGAATCAACCAAATGCAATGTAATACACTTGGGAAACAGAGAGGCAGATTGTACTTATGGAATGGTGGACTGTCTTGGGAAGATATGACTCAGAAGAGGATTTACAGGTCATCCTGGATAATTACCTCCACATGAGCTCCTGATGCAAAGCTGCAGCTTCTTTTCCCTAAATATTTTTCAGAGGAATATTAATGAGAATGTCGGTGACAGGGCATCTTGCAGCACCTCCTGTTCAGGTTTGGTGTTGCTCATCAGGAAGATGTAGCCATGACGGTGAGAATTAAGAGATTTCAGAACTGGAACAGGTTTTTTGAGGTGAGGGCAAAGAAGCCCAGCTTACTCTAAGCAACGCAAGGAAGGCAAGAACTGCCTTGACAACGTAGTATGCATGGGCAAGAGGTTTGGTGGTGAAGGCTGTTAGGACTTCCCTCTTAAAGCCCTACAGTGGCTGGGAGCTAAAGTTAGACTACTGCAACCTTGAAACAGGCACCTTCAAAGCTGTGAAGGTTAAACATTAGAATTGCTTGCTGAGGAGATGGGTGAGCTTTGACATAAGATCAGATAACTTGCTAAAGCATGCTTTGATCAGTTTTCAGGAGAATTTCTTCAGCCTCTCTATGTATTAAGACTGGGACAAGACCTTTCCATTTATCACCTTCGTTCACTTTCCCTCTGAAAAGTATCTTTGCCTGCAACGCGCTATCACATGTAACAGCTACGCATGTGTGCAACAACCGCAACTGAACCCTGTTCCCGAAGGCTCTCTGGTGACATCAAGCAGAATTATTTTTGCTTGAGGAATAAGTCTGCTTTGTTCTTCCTTCCCCAGCGTGAGAGACTGACTGCAGCAGGAGACAAGGTGCTGAGCTGGGGGGACAGGGCTCTGTGCCAGCGCAGAGAAACCCCCTCGGTTTGCTGAACGTTTAGTACATTGTTCTCAGGGCTCTACCTATTTGGGGAAGAGAAGAAATTTTCCCACCAGCCAGAGGTGGGGAGACATTTCTGGCTTTCGGCTTTCTCTACAGCACGAGGGTGGGAGGAAACCCTCCAGGGGATCCATCTAGCCATCCAGTCATCGTCCCAGAGGGGTCTTTGCCTGCGGAGTCATGTTTTATGTTTTTGAGCACTAATATACAGACTGACTGAAGTCTTTGGTCTTGACACAGAATACTTGACAGGCGCATAATGGTGTGTTTTACAAGTCTGTACTAGCTGATCTTGTGATCTCTTCTTGGCCTAAGGAACAAATATTGAGGTATGAAAACCATCGACTCCCCAACACACACCTCCTCTAGTGACCTATGTGCTGTGAGCAGAAATACCCCAGGCACTTATGCTTTATGAGCCTTCAGGCAATTTGAAAACATCACCTACACAATTTTCCAATATTTACAAAGAGTTTGAACCCAAGAAAGAAGCATGGGGATCATTACTGAAAAATAAAACAGGCAGTGCTTTATGTAACTGCAAGGTATACAGTACCTCTGTTCTTCGGTTGCACAGTAATTGCCGACTATTCAAGCTCATGGAAAATGCCATGTATTTAAACAAAGTTGCATGAACATCTCGTGTTCTTTAACTCATGGTGATGATCAGATAGTAAAACCTAAAGTTAATAACAGGACTAAACGCAGTCACCAAAGTAGGGGCAGCAGTGGCAGGAGGAGCAGAGCTGCAAAAGCTTCTGCAGGAATCAGAACAGATTCTGTGATCAAACAGGACAAGCCAGCTCTACATTTTACAACTGCAAAGCATGACTACAGTACATTTACTGGAACAAAATACAAAGAGGAGGCTATACTGACATAAGCAAATAAGATGTAAAATAAATAACTGTTGGGTTTTTTTAAAATAAATTTCCATTAATTAAAAATGAAGATAAAACTTTCGCCTTCCCTTCTTCATGTGTTTTTTTTTAAAAAAACCCACACATGTAGGATTTTTATTTGCACTATAGCAACATACATATTTTTGCATGATCTCCTCTGCTCCAGTTGCAACCCCAACGGAGAAGCACTGCAGGTTTAAGGGCTGGCACATGAGCATATTCATATGGAACCAGTTTCAAACACTGAAATAGTATGCTCTTTATACTTATTTGAGTATAAGGGGGTTTGATTTTAAGGGATTTGGGAGCAGCAAGTACATTAATCAACTCAACCATTTGATTATGCTCCTCAAAGTGAGCACCAAGCATGCATTCTGTGTGAATAAGAAAATTACTTTTAAAGTGGGCAGTTTATCTAGTATAGACCTCAGGAAATATACTTTATTTCCCCAGTCCAAAGATTTAATGAATTTCCCTTTTCTCTTTGAAATTGTTTAATCCTTTTTATTTGGTTTTTCTTTTTCCCCCTCCTAAATCAGCACTTTGCAATTCAAGGTGAAAACCCCTAATATCCTTTCCTTTTTCACAAAGATGTCCATGAAATTACAAGAGTTATTTTTACCTACTCAGTGGCCTCAAACAATTTCTGTGTGATTCCTGTGAGCAGGTTCAGCTACAAGCTTCCGTGTGTAAATATCCACCCTTTCAGTCAGACCAGAGGGAAAGCACTGCAAGCAGAAATTATCTTTAAGGATTGTATGATTTGCTCTACTACCTAAGCAAGCAAAGAGAAACAAAAACTGCACTATTTTTATGCCTATGAATTATTCAAATGCTCCAATACTTTGTTTCAGAGCAGTTTTACTACCTGTTGATGCAGTCTAATAACGATGGAGTGAACTGGAAGGAGGACGCTTCTTAATGATATACTTTTTCCAACTTCACAAACTGCTTGATTTAATCTGAAAAACATACAGATGCCTGTGCTTTCAGAAATAACTTCTAATTTAAGATTTACATGGTTATAGGCCACCAAATTTTAACTACCAAGAATTACAGCAATTGCAAATGCCGAGTCACAATTCAGTTACTGACTCTGTGCCGACAAACACAGTTTTTGTCGTATAAACACTTAATTTTCTATGCAAATGTAGAGATAGAGCAGACTTTGGAAGGTGGACTGATGATTTTCTCAGCTTTTCACCCAGCTGCCATGGATGACATTTCAAGATGACAGAGATGACCTCTTCAGTGAACTAAAGGAAGTTTATTTCAGGTTAGGTTTCTGGTATTGCATGAAATTCTGGTGTCAAGCCACTTTCTTTATCTGACATGGCTCAAGCCCACAGAGAAAGGTCAAGTAACTTGCCCTAAGTGACAAAGTGACTGAGTGGCTCCTAGACCTCCGCTCCCAGCTACTAGACCTCCCACGCTCCTCAGCCACGTCACGCAGAAACTCAATAGCCTGTGCCATTAGGAAAGCGGTATTGCCTCAAGTCACGTCCTGCTGAAACTGTGTGCTAACGTTTGGGAGGGGGTAGTAAGTATCTAAAGGTGTAGAAAAGCATGACTTTTGCCCTCTTCAACAAGCCTGCAAATGCCTGTTTTCCCCCTGCTTCCCCCCTTGCCCCTACCCATCTGGTTCAATAGCGATCAGTACCTCTCCCGACGCGGGCACTCTGACTCTGCGTCAGCACCTTTCCTAAGCGAGCAGATTGCAAAATACACTTCTGCTGTGGGGCTTATTTCTTTTCAGTCGTAACCTCCTGACTCATTTAATAGACTAAGTATCTGGGATGGAGACCAAAACTTTGTAGCTGGATTCTGTTTTCTGTCCCCTAGGGCAATTAAGTCCTTCCAGCAGTGTGAGCTTGAGACCCCTCTAGTGTTGCCTGCTTGATCCCGGCAGGATCATCGAACGAGAAAGAAAAAGCCTAGTGTGTTGAAGTTCTTATGTTCCCGGCAAAAGATTGTTGCTTTGTTTTAAAAAAAAAAAAAAAATGCTCTTAAAAGACCTACACGTATAATATTAAGCAGTTAGCCATTCCGCCCCAGCCTTTAAGTGAATTATATGGACAGGTTAGCCACAGGACTCCCATTGACTTTAGTGGGAGTTTCGATACAAGACCTTTTTGCAGGGTATTGGTAATCTGTATGTTCACTCACACTACAGAAAGTTTTAGAGAAGTAAAATGTCTTGAGGGGCTCAAGTTAATGGAAAAAAGCTGTGATGTCATGACAGCACAGCTCAGATCTTATGTTACTCTTGAGTGTCTGACTGGGTTAGTGATGCTGTGAGTTCAGAGCTTTTGTATGAGGTTTTACATGCTGTCTTATTTCCACATGTCTGAAGCGTCCTGAAAATTCTCCTGCAGTATTTCACAAGTCTTTATGATAGCAAATACGTGAACTCAAGAGAAAAATATTTCTCAGACTGTTTCTGAAGGTAAAATGCAATACTACTGTTTAAATTAAAGCTTTGAGGGAATTTTAACTTGTATTAATACAAGTTTGCCACATGTAGATAAAGGCTATTTTTCTTTTCCTAACCCCTCTGAATATTTTGCATACCACCAGAGGTATTTTTTTATTGGCTTGTACCATAAATCTCAGTGTCATGGGTCTTTTGTGCGTACTAAAAAGTTAAAGAGGTTCACCAACTCAGCAAAAATACACACAACTGCAAAGCTACAAAACCAGACTGTTTCTGAGATTGTTTTGGGGAAAAAAAACAAAACAAAACAAAACAAACAAAAAAACCACACACAAAACAAAAAGCCCAGCCAACAGAATTATGGCTTGATGGGATAAGTCTGCAAGAAAACAACTGTCATTAGCAGTAGACATTTATGAGTTATTAGGTATGCTTGTTAGAATGATCCTTTGGAAACGAAACGTATCTCACTTCCAAATATGATGCAATACATCTCTCAAAGGATTTATATCTTAATTTTAGACTTGACACTTTAAGTGTGTAAATGGATCAGCTCAAAGAGCAAATCAATTTGCTCCCTGAGAACATGAACATTTTAGCAGCTCCACTGTACTGCCTGGTGTCCTCATTGCCTCTGGCTTTGAAGATACTACAAAAGTAGTAAGATTTTCTGCCTATGCTCTTAAAAGAGAGGGGAAATCAGTGAACGGACTGGATTTTGAAATTATTTCAAGCAGACCGTCACCTGCAGAGGATTACAAAGAGGTTACTGTACAAGGAAGGCAGTCAGCTATACAATGTCAGTCTAGATTGCATACTAAGCAACAGAAGTAGCTGAAATTTGATAGTGCGTGAAGAAAGAGCTGGTAGATTTATTCAAAATGTGGAGCAACCTGGTTACATGAAAGCACAAAGAATAATTTTAGCAGATGGTTCTTCAGGAAGTCTCAGAGAAGACAAGGTCACAATCATCAGAGTAGAAGATGCCCAAGAGATAAATAGAAACAGAGGAAAAAATTAGGATTTTGCTGCTCTGTAGAAAAAGCAACAACAAAATATTCTTATGTCATGCAGGTGTAGTGAGAGAGAAAGGGACATGTCAGATAGGATCAGCTGAGAAGAATGGAGTATGTTCTAAACACCTGAGGCAAAAAAAAAAGGTATATATGGCTGCGTCTAAACAACTGATATAAGCTGCAGTGTTTTCCAAGATCCTGTTCACTGATTATCTAGACAGGAGACCAGGCCAAAAATGTTGTGTGCTGAGGCTCTCTTTTGGCCAGCATTTCTGCATTTAGTTCTGTGGAAACTATGGTACGGACAGGTAGGAGGAAGAGGCCTCAAGCGCACATCCAGATCCCATCCCAGAGCTGGGACGTGTCCAGGACCTGCACTTGGACCCAGGAGCCGGGAAGCACTGCCAAATCCCACAATATTCACATCGTCTTAGCGGAGCGCAGGAGGATTGTGAAACCATCAGTGTGATGCAGCTGTGAAAAAGGCAAAATGTTCTCCTGGGATGTGACAGGGGAGGGATTTCCAGCAGAGATAAGGAAGCATTAATGCCTTGGAGGGGCCTCATCTGGCATGGCATACTTAACGTCCTCCATGTTGGAGGAAGACTGGCTTGCACAGGAAGGACCAGAGGCAAGAACTAACTGGGTAAAGGAGAGACTTTAGCTGAAGAAGTCAGTAAAAGACTGAGCTGAGCACTTTAACTTCCCCTTAGAGGGGAAAGGATCACTATATTTCAGTTCTTGGGGGGGTGTGAATACCAGCATCCACTCCCCAGAGCTTCCCAGCACCCCTGCTTTGCCTAGCTGGAGAACAACAGCATCACCACCAGCTTCAGCTTGGTTAGCCTGCTCTGTTCTCCCCACCGTGGCTTCCCAGCTATTGGGCTTGAGGGGGACTTCAAGGTTTCCCCAGGTGGAGGTACTGCTGTTTGTCCAAAGTGGCTGTGCTGTTCAGTCCCATGTTGCTTGCTCTCTCCATAAATTTAGCTACTTGACCACGGTTTTGGTTTTAATTTTTTTTCTGGCACATGGCATTCAGTCCCACAACACACCCAGTGTCTCAAGCCAAGAATGACACTTAATTTTCAAGCAGCCTTATTGATGGTATTATAGCTAATATAAATTATACTGAAATATTTAAAATAGCAGCAGGGTCATTTTGTTGCCCAAAAATAGTATATGAAGAACTTTATATTTTCTTTTAATCATTCTCACTCAATAGATAAACACTTTGCAAGCAATTGTTTCTAATGCAAAGCCAAGTCAGGTATTAGATAGCAGAGGTTATTAAATATTTGAGTTTGGGAACATTGATAATACACTAAGAAATGCTATGTTTTCACTTAAAAAAAAAAAGGCAAACCAGCCAAAACCACCCCTCTCTAACGA
Organism: Balearica regulorum gibbericeps; assembly: GCF_011004875.1. Taxonomy (NCBI): domain Eukaryota; kingdom Metazoa; phylum Chordata; class Aves; order Gruiformes; family Gruidae; genus Balearica; species Balearica regulorum. The sequence continues at coordinate 7,854,976 of NC_046187.1, read as the reverse complement.
GCCTGACAAGAGCTAGACACATTTTAGGAGGCACATCTGGGGCAAGATTATCGATTTGGGCCTCCAGCCCAGCCTCACTTACGGGCCGCCAAATTTGCCCATCTGTGCATACATTTTGTGAAGCTTTTGCCCTATGCAGAGGGCCTTCAGCACAGAAAGCACCATTCAAATTCCACTTAAATCCTCAAAATGTAGCCTGAGACAGACTTAAGTGACACAGGCCCCTCTGCAAACTCTTTACAGAGGAGCAAACTGGATCATTTTTCAAGCATTGACACCTGTGTGCACAGCTGATAGATTCTCACACCTGGCTAAACAGATGATTGAATTTGCACCTGGAAAATCCATTTTAGAAATTATTTTTGCATAAATCATACGATGTTATAGTCTCTACAGGAGTTCACGCTTGGAAAGACCATGTGCAGAGCAGGTAATTTTAGGTAAAAGTTGCCTCTCAGTGCACAGGACAAAAGACCAAAATTGGGGATAAAAGCAGCAGAATTCTTGTCCTGTGCTTCTCACACATCAAAAAACCTGGATGCATGTTTTTCCCCCCTTAATTCCATCAATACTTGAAAACCACTTAAAGCTACAGCCTAGTGCAATCATGTATCATCCTCTCTGTCTTTTCCAGGCTTTGCCAAACTTCTTTTTTTTAAGTCTTTGCACCTTACAATTTTGTATCTCAGATTTCTCTGTCCAACCGAGATCAGACAATTACAAGCGCTCTGGCCCATTGCATCCTTCCTCTGACTGATCAGCCCCATTTCTTCTCCCAAAATCAATGGGAAAAGCCAAGTGGATGGTGCGGCAGCGATCCTGAAACGTGCCTCCCCTGCTGTTGCTGCAGCATAAAGCTGTGATGGGATACGCAGGCACGTCCCCATAACAGCTGAGCTGCTGGGGTGGAAAATTAATTTCACAAACACAAACCCCAGAGATTCTAACTTAATAATTTGCAACCATATCCTATACCTATGGACAACCAGTGAAGAACCGTGCCTACTCCAGACCATACCGCTTAGCGCTGCGGAAACAAACCAGAGCAGACAGAATATCCTCCGCTTCCTTTGGAGCCATTCTTGTCCTCAGCTCCATCATAGCATTGGATTTATATGTTCATCTGTCAGCTCTAAGGTACTTCAGGTGCAGGTAATACCAGATGCCTCCAGGATCTGCATTGAATAATTTTGATCATGAAAATATTATCCAAAACGCTCTGCTGGCAGCAGTGCTTGGAAATAACCCATGCAGGACATCCCAATGAGGCTGGAGACATCTTAGAAGAGAGAAGCTACATTTCTTTGCCATTGCTGTTGCTATAAGAAGAACTGTAGGAACTAAATAGAGCAGTCAGAAGGCTATGACAATCAAGAAGCACTGACTGGGACTGCCCGGAAAGGCTGCGAGAAGCACCTCCAAGAATAATTGGTAAGAGAAACTATGCTGCATGGGATCTTCTTCACCTTCCACTACCTTGCCCAGCAAGCTAGGAAATGCCTGGGTGCAAGCATCAGTTTGGAAACGCCGATGGAATTTTGTTTGAGCAAGACAAAATAGAAGGGCTCACCCGTTAGGTGTGAGAATTGGCAGGCCAGCTGCATGGAAAATGTAGAGCTGGTGGAGGACGTGGATGAAATAGAAGTTACTCTGCTGCGCCAATCAATCAGTTAACACCTTTGTCAGTTTGTGCTACCCATATAACTTAAGTGGGATATTCAAGTACAGAGGCTAAATATAAATTTATAGGAAAATGTGATGCCACGTTCAGTGATGTGTCACTGGGGTCTGAATAGCTCCCTCTTTCTAAACTCTTCCATCTAGCTACTTCCCCAAATACATGTGAACATGACAAAGGAAGAAACGGGAGAAGGAGTAGGAAGAAGGACAAAAAGAAATATCCTTTGTCGTTCATTGCTTGCAACCACAGGAAAAAGGACACAGCTCCTTTGTCTACCTGTGAGTCTCTCGGCCAGATTCTCAGAGGCAGCAAGAAGTACAACAAAAAGCTGCAAGAAAGAGACAGAAAGGGATCTGATTCCTTTTATTTCATGACGCAAAATAAATGTAGAGATCTGTGGCTTGAGGCAAAACAGGAAAACAAAAGATACACCACATCCAGGCCTGATTAAAAAAAAATATGTAAAACATAATTCTACTCTGAAAAGCAACTGCAAACGTGGTGCCTTGGGAGTAAGCACTACGCTCAAAACTATTCTTATCTGCCATTCATTACCATGTCAAAATTGCTGATTTCTAGAGCATTACTTTCTGTCAGTCCTGAGATGCAACCAGAAATTTCAGAGTAAAGTTGAATTTATTTTCCCTGGTGAGTGCAGACTAAATTAAATCTCTAGTGGATTTGCAAAAGAATAGCTTATTCAACATCCATAAATGGCTCTAATGGTATTCAGAAAAATTAGAATAATTTCCTCAGTTTTTCAGCAAAATCTGCAAGGCTATATCGGAATAGAAGTTACAACCCTTTCCCCAAGAAGCCAGCAGCTATGATTTTGAACAATACCCAGGAACAGATCTGCTGAAGAAGATCTCAGTAGAGTTCAAGAGGTTTGCCTTTATGACTAGACTTGTGTCTGAAAAACGGTAGTTACAATTCATTGAGGCGCGCTCCATCCGCAGCGCGAGTGGGGCTGGCAAGGGTACAGCCCCTTGCAGGTGGGGTACCTCTCCAGTTCCTCCGCTCCATCCCCTGCCCCAGGGATGTTGTACAATCTCTCCACACATTTTTTCTTCCCACCCCTCTTTGACCCTTCCCCCGGTACCTCACCGGGCTTTGGCATTAGAGAATCAAACTGCACCATCAGCTTATTACATCTGACCACTTTATTTTTAAAAGTCCACAAACACAGAAGGCTGCTAGGGTTTTTTTCAACATAGCCTAGCATCTGTGCCCATCAGCTCTTATGTTTCTTTGTAATAAACTTACTAAAATTGTGTTTTGGTTCTGTGGATTTATTACTTGGATGCTTTTCAAAGTCCTAATCTTGTTTTTTTGAGGCCTTAAAATGTTAGAGAGTTTGGGTTAAGCTTTTTGCCTCATATTCTCATCATTTTGGTCCACTAAAAATAAAGTATAAATAATTTGCTTTACTCCTATCTGCTCTGCTTAAAGTTTTGATAACTTAAATGTGGGCAAATTCTTCTTTGAAGCCAATTAAACTGAAGACTTTCATAAAGAACAGGACTTGAAGTAGAAAAAAACCAGATAAAATATCATATATAAAATAATGTGGTATTCCATTCCTTTTACCACAATAATAGCCTTGAAGGGTTTTTGCTTTCACAAATAATTCAACCCTGGTGAAAGTTATACAACTCAGCTGAAATCAGTGGCATTTGCAACAGCTCTGAACTTTGATTCACTGTTTCGCTCAAACGGTTTAAACTTTCCGTGGCACATGATTTAGCAAAGACAAAATGACCGTCTATCCTAGCTGCTACCAAGTAATTTAATACACCCTCTCTTCAGTTATAGATAAATAGAAAATACTAGGACAAGTCTACATCACCTATAGAAATACTTGCTTGAGAAGGAAGTCCTTCTAAAGGGGAGTATCTGCTATTGCTACCATGAGAGGCAATGAATGGTGGGGCTCACTTCTTGAAGGATTCCAGCTAAGAGAACTTCCTCTGATGGATTTTACCTCTATGACCAAACCCAGAGCTCCTACCAGTCATTTCACACCTGTACCAAGAAGCTGACCCCGGGGCAGCTCATCCTCCCCAGCTGCAGGGCCAGGATGAGGTGTAGGAAGAGCGGTGGGGACCAGAGGGGACCACGTCTGCTGCCGTGCTACAGCTCTGCGTGATAATGCTGATGTGCCAGCCAGAAGTTTGCCATCACTGGCCCAGATTAATTAGAAGTGTGTATGGTTTAAGTATGTATATCAAAATATAGAAGGAGGATAAAAAAAATACAAGAACCGAAGGAGCTGAAACCTTAATATTTAGATATTTCCAAATAATTTATATGTGATTTATTCCTCTGTGTTTATTTGAAGCTCAGTAGACTACTACAGAGCAAAACGACATGCCTCATTCCCAGGTCTTATACCCAAGGCTGACTTACACGGGAGCGTGGTGCCTCTTGGTACTTCTGCTTGCTCAGCCCGTTCCAGGCAGGTACAAGAAAACCTGGAATAAATACAATTGTTCATTCTTCAGAGCACTGGTATGGTTTTCAGAGCTGTAGACACGAAGTTATTTCTGTGCCTCTGCCATTCCTGCTATTTCAGAGGGTAACTGAGACATGCAAAGGGCTGGTTATAGGCAGAACTAACCGCCTGCCCAGGCAAACACTGCGTTCTGGCATGCCCGCAATTAGAAATCAGACCTTATACGTTAATAACCAAGACAGCCAATACCTTGGGGCAAACCAGACGTTACCAGGAAGAGGACATGAACTTTCTAGGAAATAGTCATTTGAAAATGCCAGCAATAATAGAGGGACTATTAAATATATCATACTCACTGTCTTACTTTATTCACAGAGAAATTCTAGAGGTATTAATTAGGTTAAATGAAATTTACTTTCAGTTTTTGAACATTAAATTTTTGAACATAAAAATTTCTATCACAAATATTAAAAGCAAGCATTAAACTACTATTTTTATTCTGGACTCTATCAGTGAAATAAATTGACTGGTTTTGATGGGCTCATGCCACTAGGTGATTGGTACAAGGAAAATCAGAATTAGCCCTGAATTACTTTATTTTTTTTCCCAGGAGATACTTTTAGAGAACAGCTGGCAAAAGTACCTGCAGCATCTGTAATCATTTATTAAACGAGTGTCAGAACTTGTATGTTCACTCCATGAGGCAATTCCCCAGCCCTAGGAAATGGCATGGGAGAGAGATAGGAGCTCTTCAAAGGACAGCTAAAAATAATCAGTAAGGCAATCCCAACTGTGATAATAAAGTTATACAGAAGATTCTTCAAAGAACAGTGTTATTAAAGGTTTCTCCTAAATGACCAGAAGCAAGACCTGTCCGTTAAGACTGTAGTTATTATTGCTGAGATAATTAGCTTCCAGAAAGCTGCTTGGAGTATATGTAACTTCCTTTCTTCTAAGCAGAAGTAACATTATTAAATGAATTTCATTTGCCTCCTTTACATTAGGGCCAAAGTAAACATATAAGAAACTTCAGGGCCAAACAATTTTGTTGTTTTTTTTTTTTTAAAGGCAAAAAAGGATTTCTATTCTTTAATGTTTCCTACCAGTTTAAAGCCATACAATTCATCATTTCTCCCCATGGAGGAAAAAGTTTCTAGCTAAGCAGAGAGGGCAGATGTTGCAGAATCCAGACCTAGGCATACAGAGTAATTTTGGCTGCCACAGCTACCACTGTAGTAAACTTACAGCTGTCTGGTCGCCACATAAAGATTCACAGCCTTCACTGAAGCATCCAGGCCTCCTATACGTTATAAGTATACATGCTGTAACTTGCCTTAGGTTGTGATCCTTAAAAGCAGATAATCTAAATGGTGCTACCTCAATATAGCCTGCTAAAGCAACAGAATAATCAAGTGCCTAAAGCTTTTCAACATGAAATACTGAGTATACGAGTGAGATTTAAATTCTACATCTCGAGGACCTGTACATCTTACAATACAGAGGAAGAAAGAAAGAATGCCTTCAGCTGTGATAGGACCACTGACAACACAAGCCTCTTCTGCTAAACATTGCAACAGAGTAAGAGAACACACAAATGGTTTTTGCTTCACGCTTAAGGTAGTAGCCTCTGCCACCTCTGGAACTCTTAGTTTTTCCAGATTGCTAATGCAGGCATGTGGACGACCTCCTTACTCTAAACTTTTTGAATTTATCAACCAGAAACTCTCCACCAAAGAACATAGCAAAGCACAGAACAGGAATCATATCTCCTTCTACTTGGCATACAGAAGGATGTTCTTAGGTCCTGAAGTTAAAACAATAACCCCTCTTTCATTAACAGTGCAAGTCAGAAAGAGAGAATAGAGGGTTTGCTTCAATATTAGGACAGTACCTGAGATAGAAAAACTTGTCCTCAGCTTCAATCCCTGTTCTAAGCTCTATTTGCTCCTTTTATCCACTAAATGTGGAACAGGAAATGCCTAGATCTAATCCAGGTGTTCCAGAAGACACTGTCATTAGGAAGCTGGTTGTTTTCATTTCGTTGGTAGCTGTAGTTGCTAGTATAAAGTGAAACACAGCTGCATCCTTTTAGCTCATCCTCCTTCTGCTCTGGTGGGGCTTTCCATTGCCTCACTATTCCACATCAGGCTAGTTTTCTTGGGTCATTTACTTCTGGTCCCGTGTAGTATTCAAAAATCAGAAAGGAGAAATGCTTCATTGGTATCTGAATTCCACCTGCTGTGCACGTTCTGATGTGAACCTCTGCACAGCTGCTCACTACTTGCAAGAGTCTCCTTAAAGTCCAACTTCCTACGCTGAACCTCATAGCTACAGTGTAGAAGCAGGGAACCTTTCACCATGGGGTAAAAGGTGTTAGTAGGGCACCGCTTCCACCTCTTTTTGGCATATGTTTTAAAAGAAAGCAATGAGTGTTGCTATGTTTCACATGAAGTCTAACACGGCACATGCACCTGTATATGCATGTATATGTTTGCACACTCAGGCAGGATAATATAAGGAACACGGGTATCAAATACTTGCAAGGTGAAATCAGAACTTAAGCTTCTAAAACCAAACCACATCTAGACTCCAGAGGTTTATAGGACTGTTAAGGTTTATAGGACTGTTACTTCTTTTTTTCCCACTTTTAGTGACGCCAGTCTAACTATTGGAATAAGGCAAGTGGGGAGGATGCTTGCTCACTGTATTTACTGCTTCCTGTTACTATGACTTCCCCTCACCTGCACAAATATTTTACCCACTCACCAAATAGCGAGTGCATGGAGAAGAGCATATCAGTTAGGCACATTTGCCCTTTTCCACTGAGCGTGGCGCTGAGTCCTCCTTTGCTCACAGCAGAGCAGTGCAGCGGCGGAAAGAGCTGCTCAGAACCCTCAGTAAGAAGGATTCAAGTTGGAGCAATGGATAGATATCTTCAGGTCAGCCCCAATGCTGCCAATAATAGGAGTTTTTAAAGTAAATGTGGAATTTTGCCCCAAGATGCTTTTTGTGACCTATTCTAAACGTGCAGGCTTAGTTTATTTCCCAGGGTATCCATGTTGCAGCTTAAATTCCACTGTTTGGTCCCATTGATATAAAATGAAACCGTTGTCACAATGATGGCGTATGGACTACTCTGTTCTTTCTCCTACTGGGCTGTTCCTCCTGGGACAACGAGGTCAGCACACTGACGATGCTTTATGTAGAAGCACACATCTTCTCCATAACTAGAAAACTTCTTTCATTGACCGGGTGCTAAGCTGGCACCCAAGCCTTAACCCAGCCACTTTCTTTCAGATTATTTTCTTTCATTTTCCTTGTCCTTGTGTGAGGAGATTTCTCCCTTTTGATCCCTCTAGGACTGGTTCACCCAGGGTTATTTACTCTCCAAACTCTGCTTGGAGAAGGCTGCACAAGTCCCTGCCTCCGGCACACTAATCCGCAACCACCTCCCAGCAGCTCGGGGGGCTGAAATCAAGGAGAAAAGTTCTGACTGCGTTGTCAATAAGGGACAAGTAAAAAGAATGTAGATTGTCAAGGCTGAGGAAAGTAAAAAAAGTCTGAGGGAAGAGGCGCTAAGCCAAACCGTAGGGAAGTGCGTAAGGCAATCATCGGCTCTGTCACTCAGCTTTTCCTATGGTGAGCCACAGGCTGTGCTTGAGACTCTTCAGACCTATAATAAGGCCCCAGTCTTTCCATAATTTTCCTTTCTCACCTCTCTCATATCCTTTTAAATCTATATTTGTAACATTTTTTTATAAAGGGGTGAGAGAAAGGAACAGGCAATCAATTGATCATTAATCTCCCATCTTACTGTCAGAAAGGAAAACAGTCTTTCGACAGAGTTAATTTAATTATTTTTATGGGAGACTTAAATCTCATTAAGAGCATTATTTAGTAACAGAAAATCCCCAGGAGTGGAGGCCCTGGAAGGCAAAAAGAAGCTTGTCTTCAGCCGAGCATTCCCGGTTTTCCTGCCCTGGTGCTCTCTGCTCATCACTTCCAGGGACAGAAATCACCCCAGCAGAAGAAAAAGAGAATGGGGAGCTTGAAAATGAAGCAGCAGAAAGTGGATGTAACTTAAAAGCCACGTAAGAAGTCTCATCTGCCTGATAGTAAAGTTAATTTGCTTTAGCTGGCTGAAATCATGGTCTGCTTTGTGTGGATCTTCTCTTGAAAGGCTTGGATCAACGGTGAATTTGTTAACTGTTAATTGAATCTATGAATGTCTGGGTACACCTACTCCTGGTATCCTTAGGCAGGTAACAAAGGAAAAAGAGCCAATGCTATCCAGACAGATTTTCTTAGATTTACTTCAAATAAGAAGTGGCTGCTTTCCAAGAGGCCATAGGAAATAGAAACTCTTACTCAGCCTCTTCTAGAAGATAGAGGTTTTCACCGAGGCATAGCGAGACAACAGAGATTTAAAATGTGAAGAGTGTGGCTGAAGTATGAAAGGGCTGAAAGGCTCATGCACAGCTTTCTCTCAGGACATGAAGTAGAAGCTAACTGGAACAGTAGCGTGGAGGTCCATACCTTTTTTTTAAAAAAAAAAAAAAAAAAAAAAATATTTCTTCTAATCTGGCTGCACTGGGTACCATCCCTTTGCTGCTGTCTCGTAACACTCAGTGAGTTTGGTAGCGTACGAACCGTTTTGGCACTCAGCCCGTAATGAGATGCTTCGTGGTGTCACACAGATGGTTGGCATTGGGCCCAAGCTGAGAAATGGCCCAAAGCAATGTCACCAAGAAAAAGTTTAGCATCTCTGCTGATGGGAAATGCTTCTAGGTGCTACAGCTCTGAAGTTTTTACAAACTCAGATGCCTGTTGAGGTCAACGTGTGTGAAAAAAACAGCAAAGAGGCTGCAAGTTCTGGGTTGCTGGGAGTCCTGGAAGCACAGAAGTGATGACATCCTCCAGTCTGCCAAGGGAGACTTGACATGGATATCCATATCTACATCCTTTGAACATCTGCACTGCAAGGGATGAAGCGTGTGGGGAAAGTGTGGGGGCAGTGGGGAAGCATGGCTGCACCCTGTTAGCATCTAGTGGCTAAGCACAGAAAAGCAGAGACATAAACCGAGGAATAACGTGTATGAATAAACTCTTCTGGAGGAACAAAGAAACCTCTGCCTGGAATCTGGCCCTCATGACAAACCCTTAATCCATAATGCTTGCCTCAGCCTTGTTCCAGAGCTGGGTTTATTGACCTAAAATGCTAGGCACATGCGAGAGCATTTAAGAGAGGCATGTGCTTCATGTCACACTTATCTTTTAGAACAGGAAAAAGGAGGACAATTGGTTTTCCTCCATGTTTCGGTTTCAGCCAAAATCTGAAAGGAATAATACAATAGTATCTAGGTCTGCTCCTTTAGGCGGTTTTTATGCTAGATAAAATTCAAACCAGAAACTATCCTACCATAAAAACAAATGCAGAAAGATAAAAACTTTGTAGCAGAAAGTGGAAAATGACGGTTATATACTGTATTTCCCCATAGCTATTTGAGTATCGGTATGAAAGTCATGAACAAAAAGAAATTGAGCTATAACATTTGGAGCTGGACTGGCTGCGCTGAAAGTTTTGATCTGAGCCCCTAACTTCTGGGCTGCTAATAAAGAATATCTCAAGATTCAGAAAAATCTCACAGTGAAAGAATGCGGGATCAGGTCAGCGAGGGAACACTTCCTCGCCATGGCATGTGAGGTTGAAACTGGAGGCATTAACCGATGCAAACACAGAGCAGAATCGGGATGGGAGTGATATCAAAACAAGATGTGTTTTCTTCAGAAACAGTTGCCACGCTGAGGCTTTCTGCTCACTATTTTTAATATGAAGAAACTGAGCTGAAATCCAGAGTTGTTATGATTGGTTTATTAATTGACTCTGTTTGCTCAGCCTCATGTGTCAGGAATTTCAGAGCATCACCAGAAGTACAGATGTCAGCAGTTGGCAGCTAGTGATTTCTGGCTGCTCGGAGGTCATTTTTCTCTTGGATTCCTCCTGTGAAAGGTTTGAAATTCACCACTGAACAATATCGCATTTCATGCCTGCTTGCTACTTCAGGTCCAGGAACTAAATTTCTTCCGAACAGTATAACAGCGAAAGTCAGAGAGGCAGTTTGCTTCTGGATGGAGGATGGTTCCTACGTAGGACTGCAGTGCCATAAACTGTTTACACCTGTGATCAGATCACGCATCATAAAATAACTAACACACACTTCTGCCTACAAACAACTTGTTTTTTTTTTTTTTTAAATAGCAAGTTAACAATTAAAAAACAATTACTGATTTGGGGTTTCAAAGCAACATTTTGTGCTGATTTTATTTTTACTAGCAACCACTGGGTTGCTAGATACACCCAAAGAAATCTTTTTTTCATCCCTGTATTATCACTTCATTATATTTATGTACTCGGAGCTTAGCTTGAACTGTGTAGGATAGAACAGCAACCATGGTACTCTCTGCTCCACATTTCAAGTTAGCTACAAGGTTAGGAAGTTCTGCATTTAAAGGAAGTGAATCTGACTTATGAGAAAAAAGGAAAGTTGGGTTTAAAAAAGTTATTTTAGTACACATTGAATAATTTACAAAATATGAGCAGTTGATGCCATAGATATGGAAATGAAAGAGAAACCTCTCAGAAAGGCTACAGGTTTCTTACTTGTGCTGCTCTAGTAGTGAGCAATAATAATGCAAGAATACATAAAAAGTTACTAAACTTTGGTAAAAAAGAAAATAAAAAAAGGAAAAAAGAAAGTGCTTTTAGTGGAAGACGTACTGCCTTTCCTAAAGGCTGCTACTGAAAAATTCAGCCTTGCAAGAAGATCACACTGGATGTCGATGCTGACAAACTCCTTGTCTCACCCTGGGGCAGGAAGGCTGCAGTGAGCATAAGGCAGATGCACGGATACCTCCGGTGTCTGAGCAGCAGCGGTGCAAACCCCCTTTGTTTTGGGAAGAAAGCACTCGGCTGGGACCACACCGACCAGCTCACTCGATAGTCCTTGCAGTAGCACAGCTATGAACTGCCTGGGACACTGAAGGGTACACGTATGGAAAATATCTTCCTATATGGTAATATATTTCACGCACAAACAAACGTGGAGCTTTTATTGTGCTTTACAAGCAGAAGTAAAGTATTATTTTACTGGCATTGTAACTACAGCCCAAAGTCTAAATGTCTTACCCTAAACCTGAAGTATGTCTGTATGTCTAGAGTGCAGACCCAGGAATGACTCCCAGCTCCCAATTTAAAGTGCTTTTCACACTGGAAATCTGTGAACAAACACCCATTGGCTGCACCAGAGGTCTGTGATTTCACCCAGACAGAAATTTAAGAGACATTTCATCTGTTCTGAAGACATTTATTTTAAAACAGCAATATTATAATTATGAAATTGATTTTTTCAAAAGGTGTGGCATGGATTTTCGCTTTTCTGACATCTAACCAAAGAGCTCTTCACGCAGATGAACCTCATAGTGTGGTGCTATGCGCTGATCATCCGAGTTATTACTGATGAGCATATTCTACTATCAACAATAATTAATCAGTTAGCTTAAAAAAGTTAGTATACAGTGTTTTTCACCTCCAATCAATCAAGCTGTATAAAAATATAAACATACAAGAGAATGTTTATAGATGGAAACTCTGACCTAAGGCTTTAAACAGACTCAGACCACCAGAGTTTTGTCCTGTTGTGCTTCGCGCGCCCTGTGCAAATGGTTGTCTGCACACCGCTGGTGACTCCTCAGAGCAAATCCCGACGTGGCGACGATGCATCTTGCATCAGCGAATGAATTTTTGGACTCAAAAGGGTGATGCTGCTCAGTAGTTGCCCCGATAACTTCCCGACGTAATAATAAGCAATTGTGAGTGGCTATACAGACAAATGCCCACGGTTTGTTTCTTAGCAGCCGCACTCATTCCAGCATAAATTTTTAACTAAAAGGGCAACAAAAGTAATGGAGTTTTTTTCCTACAGCTATTGGTTGGGCACTAGGGATGAATGGAAAAGGAAAATTAGGGAGAGGCCTGGAACAATCAACTGAACTAAGCTGGTGAGGTCAGAATAGACATTATTTCAGTGGGGAAAGAGCTTCCATTCAAGCAGCATAAAAACAGTTTTGCAATTTAAGAAATACAAAGTGCAAAAACAGCAACAAAAGATTATACTTACATTCTTTTTTTTTTTTTTCAACTTCCCTTGCAGTGGGACAATTAATCCCCCTGAAGGAGGTCACAAGCTCAGGTTTTCAGACCTTTAGCATTGCATTAACGGGAGGAGAAGGGGAAGGAGAGATGGGACACAGTTGGCGAGGCCATTGAACACGTCCCTACAACTTACCATGTTAGTCAAAATACCATGAATGCATTTTAAGAACGTATATATTTATATTTCCCACTGGAGCATAGCTTATACAGCGTGTTTCAAGACACAGTTCCATCAAAGCAATTCAACCCTAAGCAGAGGAAATTTATCTGAGAGATATCTAATTTGAGATGACTTCTGAGGCACAAGTGTCCACTGTGCTCTTCTGTTAAAGCTCCTTGATGCAAAAAAAGAGATCTGGTAGAAGGATATTGATTTAAACCACCAGCTGGTTTTGAAAGCTTCATGCTACCTTCTGGACCTACGCGAGTTAACAGCAGTAAAGGTGATTTGCTTGAATTGGTCTTTTATACATAGACATTATACCCTCCCACAGAAAGCTTTAAAACCGTTGTGAACATCTTAGTCTCAGCCCAGTAAATCAAAAAGACAGTCTGAGTTTTAAAATTTATGCTCTCTTATAATAAAAACTCCAAGATAATATAGCGACTTCCTCCTCTATGTAAGCACGCGGCTTTTAGTCATCTGCTTTAGAGGCTGAAGTTCAAGACATAGCCGGCACGTTGCTGACATTATGAATGACAGCTAAATAGTGGTTAGATGGTATAACAAGTATATATGTAAACATATTAAATCACATATACAAGCTATATTCCAAGCTGTTGAAGAATAACATTTGTGTTTCCTAGGGTTTTTTTTTTTTTTTTGCATGTGATGTTCCATAATAGAAATAGGTATAAATAAATATAAAATAATAATGTATATGAAATAATAAAATAATATATATTAAAAATATATTAAAAATACTGTCAAAAAGAAAAGAAAGAGCTGGAACCCTGGCTGCCTGGCCACCGGAACCCTGCTGACGGCGGCGGCACAGGCGCCTGCCCACGCACACTGGGATGCGGTGCTGGTCGCCAGCTGAAATCACCAGCTAATTTTTTTGCACTGGCAGAGCTCTGCGTCCTTTGGTCTGCTTGGAGAAACATAGATAGGTGACTACAGAGTCTGTAAAAGCTGTTTACATGGCTCTTACGACTTTGTTTTTTAATGGAAATGGTATATTCTGTCATTTCAGTTGAAAAGGCTCAAACATTTACTTTGGAATCAAATCATAAGGAGTCAGAGCTGTCACTGAAATGCAACAAAGATAAACATTACTTTATGGAAATTAATTGATAACGCATATAAAAAAAAGTTTCAAACAAAAAAAAAAATCTTGTCAGCCTGACATAATTTCTTTTATTTCTCTGCCATGAATTCCCTCTTTATCCTTTACACAGGGAGAGAACAAGTGGATTCATTTTGGTCTCTGGCACAACGTACATATTATAAACACTACTTTTTTATGGCCTCTTTAGCTCATTAAGGTATCAAAAGTTTCACTAGACTTCATTCTGCGTAGGATGCTAGGCACAGTTGGACATAGGACACTTGGCAGAGGCTTCTCGTGTTTTACTTGCCAAACCTCTAACGAGAAGTTTGCTTTTGAAGTTTTTGCCTACTTGCTGTAGGACCACTCTGTCCTATGGTAATCCCATTTCCAACCAAAAAGCTTAACTAGAAAAGGAGTGTTTTGACCCATCTAATTTTGGAGTCAGAGATTGTGTAGCCTTATGTCAGGGGAAAAAAAAACCCCAAACCCCACAAATCTTTGATTAATCTGATGTCTGTGTCAGCAGATGGGTGGATTGTTGCTTTTCCAGCAGCTGTCTACTGTGGAAAACATAGCTCTAAATCAGTCAGTGAAATTAGTTTCCTTGTTCTTTATGCTCTTAAAAAGGAGCAAGTGAGAAAGCCAGGTTCATATCTACACCCTAGAAAAATCTAGCAAGAGTTTCATCACAGTGAGGCAGCTTTTTACAGTCATGACAGAGCACCGAAATGATGATCTTGGAATCACGCTTAATGGACAAATATGGATTACAATTTGGATCAATATTCCATATTTTTCAAGAGAAAGCTTTTTATTAGGCTGTTAACAACCAAGTTTCAAATATCCCTGGCCTGGAAATGAATAGTGGTACTTCATACTTTGCCAAAAGCGGGGGGGAAGTGGTTGGACTTTGCATGTACTATGAAGATATCCAGGAAGAAGAGGTTTTAGAATGAATTTGTTCTTAAAACCCAACAAAGAACCCTTTGGTGACCCATACGAGAGACTAAAGTACCATAACATTGCCAGAACAAAATTCACAACTCCTCTCACTTAAAGGAAATTCAGCTCAGGTGTCCCTACTCACTTACCCACACAAACTGTTGTGTTGTTTTGTGCTGGAGATCTGGACCACTGCTCATGCCGTGGATGTCGGATACAAGGAATTGCAGTCTGTGGAGAGTGTACTGCAGTTATCCAAGGAAAACAAAAGAAATGTGGTATTATGTAGGACCATCTGAAAGCCCTCAAGCAGGATAATTGGTTAATAATCAATTCATAAGGTTTACTCCTTCTCCATTCTGGTTGGCTTTTAATAGAAATGTTATCAATTTCTCCCCTGACCATCTCTTCTTTCTTTTCTTGAGCCCCACCCATCTCTTTTTAAAGCCATTTCATTCTTTTTTTTTTCCCCCCGCAAACTTTCAGTCTCGCTCTTTCTGCAGCTTGCAAAACTGGTTTGCTTTACTGAATAGCAATTTATTTTTATACTTCTGGATATTCTTATGTTGAAACTTACTGTTCTGATGTGGGATTTTGTATTGCATATTTGATTTTTTTACTGTTATAGTATTTGAATGTCCTGGCAAAAAAATCAGTTTTGCAACAAATAAGAGTTATTCAGAATTACTGGACAATGGCAGGCATGTAAAGACACCATTGTTTAAAATTAGGAGATTTTTGTTGAATAAGGAAAAGGTTTTGTGCATTGTTTCTTGAGTGAGTTTGCCATGAGTTTTTTCTCCAGGTATAGAGTATGGAGCCTTTGGATATTTGCTTTCTGAACATGCTCAACAGCTGAGGCCTCTACAGGGTTTCTTCATTTAAAGAACAAGACCTAAAGCTCCTATTGTCCTGATCACTGTCTTTCAGAACATAGCAAGCATTAGGAAACTCGTATTTAACACATTATGTCTGTGAAACACGAAGAAATTAATTAAAACTATGTTCACAAGAAAGATGTATTACAAATGGAGTTTCACCAAGTTAAAGAACAAATGTTAATAAGAGTCACATGAAACTACATGAGATGGGAACATTTTTCTGTTGCATTAATAGAATGATAATAGAAAAATAATAATAGAAAAATAGATGTTAAAATAAAAAGGTCAAAAGTTTTGTTTGCTCTCAAATTGATGCATAGATTGATGCACGAATTTACACACAATTGTCAAGATACGTATACTGTCCTCAAAAGCTGTACTATAATAATTATGCCTCTTCTGTAACAGTTAACATTTTTCTATTTTACAGATAGTTAAGATATGTGGTTACTTCTCAGTCATCACATTAACATTACTGTTTCTTCAGAGCTTTTTCTCTGGCTCCATACACTTCATGCTCTAGATACTACAGCTCCCAGTACTTATAAATGATTTACACAGATTACACAATGCTTCATTTATGTATAAAAATTATACAAATGCACTGGAGTATGAATTGGGAAAACAGAGTCAGCTTTATGTAGTGCATTTTCCAGTTTCCATAGTATTTTCCTCATTCTGTCAAGTTAATTCATGTACTGCTAGACACTTTTAAACAGACTCTGATTGTTGGTTCAAGAGAATTATAATGAATGCTATTTGTTCCCCTTCATTATTGCGCATTTGTAAATGGCAATAGTCATCTTCCGCCAAAGGAAAATAGTTTCCTATGATAGGAGAACCCTGGTTCTTTTCCTCAAAGCTATGTGTTTCCTCTCATGAACAGTACCCTCATAAAACTTAACCATAAGAGAGAACCAAGACGACATACCGTAGAATTTCTTAGACTGATCCTGACGGTATTTTGACAATAGCAGTACCCTGATACCATTGCTGATACAGAACCAGTTTTTCCGTGTCATCTCTTTTTACTGATCCTTTTGCTCCGTGAGTGACTGCACTGGACTTTATGTTGCTGCCAGATGGTATTTCAGTTTAAATCAATGAACTAGCCAAAGATTTGACCATACAGGTTATGCTGAAAAATACTGGAGTCCGTGCTCTGCTGGGATAAATAATCACCGAGACCTTCATCACAGTATGCAAAGTAACAACCAGTGATGGTCTTGGCAGCTGCCAGGCTCAAAAAGAAAAATTTGGAAGCATATCCAAACCATTGTTAACAGAGACTGAACATTTTCTAGCTTTCCTTGGGTGGTTATTATAAAGCTGACATCTCCCTGGGTATTTCTGCCCTCTCTTCCTCCTCTCAAAGCTAGGAGCATCAGGATGCTCAGCTGGCCACCAGAGTCCAAGCACCACACGCTAAACATCATCGGGACCCCAATATTCCCCTTTCTCTTCTCCAAAATGTCCTCATTCTGCTTGTACCCACCACATTTGGTGAAAGGAGGGTCAGATGGGGAATCAGTAAAATATTTTTACTTGCAGGAGAGCATCAACAGGGTGCTGATAAATAAGACTTGAGCTTGACTTCAGGACCGGAAGCTGACCTGCAGATATTTTAACATGATCTTTCTGCTTATAAATAGCACTGAGCCTAACAATAAATGTCACATACTTATTTACCTGCGCTTAATGTCTTCACCCAATGCATATCTTCTTTCACAATGACCACGAGCCAAGTCTCAAGCTTGCCCATCGGGCTCTCCCCATGCTGTGAACTCCACAGGATGGGACAGGTACCATCACGCTTCCCTTTCTACGGGCTCCCGAGCCATCTGCACCCAACAAGGAGAAGGCCTGTCCCATAAACAGAAACACATATCAGGTGCAATGAATAGTTCCATAGCAATGTTTTCAATATATAAAAATATTAATTAGTTTCATTTACATCTTTGGATCTTTCACAGCTTGCATTTGTAATGATGACCTTCGAGTTTGGCATTTCCTGGCAGTTAATGACCTGTGAAACTCGAGCCTGGTGGTTTCACCATAGCTTTTACCCCAACTAGTCATTAGCTGTCAGGAAATGCCCTCCCCATTGGTCGTTACTCCTTAATTATGTTCATTGGTTCCACCTGTGAAATGCACCCTGGGTGCATTTTAAAGCATTATTGGAGTGTGTCGATGAAAATATTAGTGATGACCTTTTTTTTTTTCCCCTCTCTAATGGGTGCTGTATGCTATTTGCACTTTTAGAGTTAAGGCTATTTCAACTTTTTTCCATTATATAATTCTCCCCCTTCAATGGTTTATAACTGTGCAATAAAAATTCACTCAGTTTGAATCTTGGCAAACAAGATTTTAAGTTGGGAAAAAAGTCACTAAAGCCAAGTTGGAGTTTTAAGAGTGCAAAATGTAAAGGAAACTGAATTTTCTTGAATACATTTTTGTGCTCGTATAAATGAAAAACAGGTTAATTCTTTATATTTATTGAACTTTGATTGCCAAACACAAAATAAATTCACTGTTGAGTGTATTTTCCTTGGTCCAGAAATGCAGGCAGATGAGATATATTACTTATTATCAGACTATGGAATGGAGAAAGGTGGTACCTAGGAAAGAAAAATAATCATATGAATAATTAACTTTAACTTCAAATATAGCTCAGAATATGAAGTTTTCCCAAGGTTGTATACTAAAGTAACAAGGCAAAGCATTCATTTGAATGAAATGCAATCTATCTCCCAGCCTCAAAAACCCATGGGCTCAATTTCCTCTCAGAAATGCACTATGCATGCTGTATCACATTTTAATCTGATTTTTATTCACCACTAGGACATCTTCAAGGGATCTACCTGAAGCAAGATGCTCTAATACATCTCTCGGTTGCTTTAGAAACACTTGTGAGATGGGTGACGTAGACTGCAAAACAGCCCCCACCTCTGGATGAGCGCATCTAAATAGAGGCCATGGTACCGTGGCGGGAAAGAAACCTGGAACACAAGATGCTGTTCGCAAAACATTACTTTGCTGTGGCTAAACAAACCCCTTATCAATGCCATGTGAGACAGATGAATTGCTTTTCTCATTTTGATCTCAGTTTGGAAAGGTGCTGTTAACAGAAAAGCATCTCTAAGTGCCCAGAATTTGGTCATTCAGCAGTGCGAAAGAGGTAAATGATGTTTCAAAACCAAGTAGATGAAAGGAGTCTCAGTTCGCAAACACATCAAAGATGTCTCATTTGATATCTTTTCACAGTCTATTTTCTGGCTCTTCCCTGTTTAAGTACAGGAGCTATGAGCTCTGGAGTCATTCATGAAAGGATTTTAGCTGCAATCCTTGTAAATAAGTGCTAGGCCAGAGGCTTAGTTAGAGTTACGGAATTATTAAGCATTTAGTTCTATTAGTGATCTTCACATACAAAAATTAAAAGTGACTGAGGAGGAACATGAGCAGAAAGCCAAGATCTAAAGTGAACCCAATGGTGTCAGGCCCCATACTGAACTCCACGAGTACTTCTCTTTTGAAAGATGCTCTCATCTCTCCTCTCAGTGGAACAAGTGCTGCCCCTGTCCAGCCAACTGCCAATATTTTGTTTAGGACCCTCTTTATTTTCAGAGCAGAGAGACTTTTCAGCAACCTGCACTTCACTGCTCAGCCAGTCTAGGAGTCAGTTTCTGGGACTGAGCGACCTTCACCCTTCCAGTTACGAGATTAACTGGAAATATATCTGAAATTTGTCACTTTTAATCTATTACACTAGGAGCAAAGATGAGCAAAGTCTGAACAGCCAGTTATCCTTTCCCCCTCATCTCAGCCTTCGCAACCATTTCCATTTTTATATGAAGAAAGTGACTTTCTCTTTTTTTCTTACGGTCAGCAATCAATGTTATTGGGATGCTGAAAGCTGGAAGGAGAGAGCAGCAAGATAACTACTGGTCTGGCTACCATTCATTCCCGTGCTGAAGGCATGATGGCTTTTCCCACCCATCACTTGAGCCGTGGTCATAGGGTACTTTCAATCAAAGTCCTTCAGATTTGGGAAGCTGAAGAAGACTTCCTCAATGCAGTTTCATGATGCATTTCCTCTCCAAAACAACAAGCCTTTAAAAAATGCTAATGTAGAATTGAAACCTACTTCTTAATGGTTAGAATAAAGGTCCAAGAATCATAGTTCCTGATTTTTATCGTTAATGTTGCATCGTTAACATTGCCGCATAGTTGTTCTCTGGCTTTGGCAAGCGATTTACTTAGTTTCTTCTGGTTTCTAGCTTTATACTTTATACTGATGTAAGATGTATAATATAACTAATGTAGCATACATTATATATTTTATAAATTTAGAATAAGTAAATGTGCAAGGTAGCCATTGTAAAGAACTCTGAAGACTTTCAGTAGAGGCATATACATGCAAATAATTCAAAACACATTTAATGTGTTTTGATTGTGTGAAACACAAATCAATATTTCAAGCAATGTATTTCAATACATTGTGTGCCGTTGATAACGGAGAATTAAAAGAATACAGTAAATTTACCCTAGAGTTAAAATCTCATATAGGTATTTAGTGTTGCACCAAGAATAAGCTGGCGGAGTATGGTCCGTATTTTTCTTCAGAGATTAGTAATCATGAGAAAGTAAGAAATGTATTCCATTTTGTACCGTTTCCCACAACAGTCTGACACAAAATCTATTAGGAGAACTTTGGCAAGCCCATAATATAATAAAATATTCAGTTTACAAAGCAGAAAGTGTGCCCCTTTTTCTTCCATAAATCTACTACAACAGGCACTTGTGGCAAAAAATACATTTTTGAACACAGAGAAAACACAGATTACCGCATAATCATGATGTAATTGGTTGAAAGGCACCACGGCTGTTTTTTGTTGCAAGCCATATAAAAGGTTTTTGACTATTTTAAGTTCAGGATGAAATGAAGTGAGAGGAAGCCTCCGCAGATTTAACTTTGCTGGAAGTCACATGAGCAAATGAAATGAGATCAACTTGTAAAGCAAAGGCAAGCTGTAGCTGGAAAGATTTCCTCATGGCTGCTGCGTTACTAAGCTCAGAGGAGAGCTAAAGCAATGTAGACCATTACTATGTAGTTACTGGGCTGAACACGTCGCATTTATTTTCTGTCGTGCGCTCTTACATCGAGTTAATAAGGTAGAGATGGTAGCTCGTTCACTGATCAGCATAGCAACGTAACTTTTAAACATACAAAAAAACCAACACAGAAATTAATCCTGTTCTCAATGAGTGCCGTACATCTGGCTGTTTCTATGAACAAACAAGGGATTTTTCCAGGAAGAAGTATTAGAAATCACTCACAAATGTGTTGCATCGATCCAAAACATTTATAATCATTTGCCTTCGGTTTTGGGCACAGGGTTTCCATTTGCACATGCACACAGGCAGACAGATCCTCCCCGTCACCCTCCCTCTCCCTCTCTCATGCTTTCTTATAAAAGCAGTTGCTATTTCCTGACTGGCTTTCTTCCAAATTTGTGAACTAATTTAATTTGGCACCTTTTAACTCATTCCATTATGCCCACCACAAATCTAGCCTAGAAAAAAAAAAAAAAAGAGAGAAAAGAAAACATGGGATTGAAGGAGGGGGGTGGACAGAGAAGAAAACTAAAGGAGCCAGGGAGCCAAGTGTATCAATGCTGGCGTATAAAACGTATAGGGCTACCAAAGAGTACGCACACTGTGCGCAACGCCTTTCTGCAGAACCAAAGGCATGGGATAGAAGCGGTACGGCTGTGCTTGCTTCTCTGGAGCTGCCTCCAGCCTCTCCGAGCATCATTACGTGGGGCAGATAAATCCCCCATCTCAGGAGCCTGCCCACCCTGTCACAGGATACCGCCACCCTCCCGCGTGAATGGGTGGAAAATCCTGGGACTTCACGGAGGCTTTGGGCTGCCCCTGCCCAGGACAGGCATCGCGGGGAGGGGAAGGCGTCCACTCCGCCCTGCAAGGTGACCGCTCACCCCGGCAGCAGGGAGGAAACCGCAAACACAGTGTGACCGTCACAGCTGGGCTCCCGCGCCGGTGCGGAGCCAGCACAGCTGTGCGCTCCACCTCCTGCCGAGCTACGGTCCAGCTGTACCAATAGTGTCCCAGCGTCACGACCAGGGAAACGTGTGGCTGCAGCGAACAGCCATTGTGTTTCTTTCCCAGGAGCTCACAGAGCAGCTCGGAGCGGTCCTTCAAAGGGTGCAAGGCAGTTGGTAGGTGCTATGAATAGTCTGAATTTGCAGTACCTCCTTCCATATTTTGCTGCACAACCAAGTGCTTTACAAAGGCATTAAACATTAAGACACAATTCTTGTTTAAAAATATTTTGTTAAAAAACCCAAACAACTAAACATAAGTTTTACTGCAAACCGTAGGTTTCTCATACTGTTAGGAAGAAAATAACTCAGCTTCTCAGTCCTGACTGTGTAAAAACCTCTCAAGAGAAAGATTAAAAATACCTAAATTAGATCAACCCGATTGCGTCCTCTTCAAGACCCGAAAGATCGGGATCCTTCATGCATCTGGTGTACAATTTACATGGTACGACACGCCTAAGTTGTCCGCGTGCTTGTGCCACACTCAGGTCTCAGCTCCCCTCCGGCAGCTCCTCCTGGAGATGCCTGATGAGTACAGCCATGGTCCCTGCAGGGACAAACGTGGACACACAGACCGCAAAATTGCAGAGTGGGGGTCTGAAAGAGGGACAGCCAAGGCGGTTACAAGTGCGGAACATAGCACACATGTGAGAATAGAAGTCATCAGCCAGGTTCATGCAAGGGTATTTTGTGATACCACGCTGGACATGGCATCTCACACGGTCCAGAGGGAGGATGTGGGACAGTAGCACAGGTACGGCAAGCACGGAGTTAAAAACGCAGTGGGTACGCTGTCAAAAGCATCTTACCTTTTCCACATGTGCAGGGGAGTTGGGAACCCAATTAAATGGATGGCATTTGGTTTCTCAGAGTATCGACGGTTCTGCACAGAGTCTTCTCAATGGCTAACCACTTTGGGATCAGGAACGGAGTTACTTAACGTGCCACATGCCAGATTCAGGAGATGTGGCTGAAGTGGCAGAAATAACTGATCCACCCAGCAGAGAGCGAGGCTTACATGAAATTATATGTGATCTCCCGCTGGGACGAGGCCGGGAAGGCGCGCATGGCTGGGGAGGGGGTCACGTTCTTCTGATGTTCTGCGACGAGATTATCTTGTATAAACAGTCACTTGAAATTCATCTCTGCATGTTATCACAGTTAGCCCTGTCAGAACTGGTGTCTGAACCAATACAGTGATATTATACAGGACTTTCACATTTTCACAGTTCCAAAAATTCCCCCTCTGCAACAAAGCCCACTCCCTAATGCATTAAGATCGTTGTCGCAGTGAACTAATTAAAAAACAAACAAACAAACAAACAAACAAAAAACCCCAACGAAACAAAATTCCCCAAACCGCTGCTGCCTTGTAACCGGAGTTTCCCGGAGTTACCTGTCAACATCATGGCTGGAAAAACATGAAAGTTTTTTTCTTTTCCTCCTCTAAAGCGAGAGAAAGCTGGTTTCTGGTTCACAGCTCAGGGCTGCACTTTCTGGGAACGGTCCGTCCCTGCTCACCTCGCCTGTCAAGAGGCAAGCCATCCCTTCTCCCATCTGCGTCAGCCTGACAGGCGTGTTTATCTTCCTTAAAGTGAGCTTCTCTTTCTGTTTCGTGCAAACGGCAACTGTAAATTATTTTCATGAATTCAGAATAAGGCAGTGAACAGGTGAAATGTCTCAGGAAAGACAATGCGGTCTCTCGGACTACACGTGTTCCTACTTAAAATGTGGGGAGAGGTGGAGCGCGTTGTTAACAGTAGGAGCATAGGAAAATGGTTTTACACACACAGAGGGAAAAAAAAAATGCAACTTGCAGTCAAACATAGTACTGACACCACTATAAATAAAAGCAAACACCTTTCAAATTGTTGCTTGTATTTTTTTCAAAAGCTTGAATAAGCTTTGTTCTCGGACCATCAGCCTTTGAACCCTAAGCTTGTGCAGGACAGCTGAGAGGGGAGTTATATACCTACTTGCAAAAACCCAAAACCAACTAAAAATGTCATGACGTATAGACTGCTTTACCAAGAAGGATGTAGAAACCTTTTTTTTTTTTTTTCAGATGTATGTCTGTAACTTTTAAACTCACGTGAAGGAGATCCTGTTTAGGTAATGTCACATAAAGCTTACAGAGTTAGCTGATTTGTTTTCATCAAGAATGTTTTATCTGATAAACAGACTAAGCAGGAGAAAGCTCAAGAGAATCCCCAAATAATGTGTCCATTAGAAAATGGTGTTGGGTAACTTTATTAATTAACCTCACCAACACCTTTATCAGCAGCGTTATTCCCTTTCTTACCTACACTGACATCCCTCTGTTTTAGCAGCACAACTTTCTTAAATTCTGAAACATTCTCGGAAAAGCAACTCAAATGCTAAAATTTCTCTTCAAGAAAGCAAAAGCCACATATGTCTTAAGCATCTTTTCCAGTCGCCAGCTCACAGTCACCTGAGCCCACTGTAATCAGCTCCTGCCATTAATGCCAGTGGCCCTAATTTGAATGTTGTCAGTAGGAAAACTTTCGGTTTTATCCCTAGGTATAACGCAAATTGGAGAAACAAATAAAAGAGTTACAAGAAGTAGACTGTTAAAGTAATAGGTTAATACAGTGCTATCATCTGATAGTTGCAAATTATAACATGTGAAACTGTGAGATAGAGAGGTCCCTCCCCATAAAATTGATAGAGGTCATAAATAAACGTGAGTGGATGCTCATCTGTATGCAAGTACACAAACCAAAAAACCTTCTCCTTTTCCTTCATGTGTCAAATTTGAATTGTTTACAGCCTTCAGGACTTTGTGATACCTTTTCGCCAAAGAAAAATTTCTGTACACAGTACCTTAATATTGCTATATGACTAATAAACCCTTGTCACCACTGTTCACATACAAATAACTTTAAACGAGATTTCATACGCATTTCTCTCTCTCTGTATTTCTTTCAGGAAACAGTAAAATTAAAACTGAAAATTATTCCTTTCTACTTCACTTTATGTTGAAACTACTTTTTTTTTTTTTTTTGGCAGAAACAATTCTGCTTGAAATATTCGGAGCGCAAGCCTGTTTTCAATACGGAGAGAAGCTTTGGGGGAAATTCTCTGCATTTACTGGGGCCTGGTAGCGCTGGCAAAAAAAAAAAAAAAAAAATCAGGAGCAGCTGCAAAAATTGCTAATACAAAATGGGGCAACGCATCATAAAATCTGAAGTCAAATACCTCCTCAAACCGTAGAAGCTGGGAAGAAGAGGCAGTGATTTACACGCACCTCCTCCAAGCCAGGGCTTGGAGACGCGCGTCGCAGAGGAGCCCAGGGGAGATGAGCGACACGAGGCTACGAAAGGGCGGCAGGGCACGCGCCATCGCCTTGCTCTCCAGCCTGAGTACAGTCCCAAGGGGTTTGGTTACAGAAAAAAGGTGCCAAATCATCAGAGGGAGCAGACTACGATGAGAGCCATAAATCTATTTAGATTAACTGAAATTTTCACCGTTTGGCTTCAAGTAGAAGAACTAAATATTTTTTTCTCGCAACTAATCTGTTTTGACTCTATGAAAAACATTTTCATTGCAATAAAGTTATTAAAGTCTTAGCACTTACTGTTTTGTAGTTAATATAGGAACTTTTTTCTCCCTGCCTGCTAGTTTCTCTGCAATAAATTTCTTTGCACAGGTCAGCTCCTCACTCTAGTTCTCTTATTACTTCATTTAAGAGAATAATTTATTTTAAACCCCAAACCAAACACAGGATTGAAGAGTAGAGGTTAAGAAATGGAATAAAAAGAAAACAGACCTTCACCTTTCATTATGCTTGTCTTAAGTATCCGCTTTATTAAACTTACTGAGTGTTTAAGTCTGGTTTATTAAAAACCATCAATGTTTAGCTTATGCTATTTTTAAAGCAGTCTGTACTGTGTAGTATTTAATAGGCTGTCCAAAACAGATGAGTTATTTTATATTTTTTTTTGAAAAGCAAACAAATTCAGAATGCTCCAAGATATCCATTTGTATAAACCAGTTAACATTCACATAACCTTGGCCAATGTCATATCAAGTTAATTTTATAAATCAAAATCTGAAGTGTGTTTATTGCATGCAGTATGGCTACTCATTAAAGATATAATCTGGTTCCCTATTAGAAACCTGAGCGCAGATTGACGCTTACATCAGTGGTTAACCACGCTCTTTATCCGCATAAAAACCTCTTTACACTGTCAAGATCATGTAAAGAAGCTCCTGTCAGTGGTAACCTGATTTTCTGTCCTACCCCTAAAATCTCAGCTGACGTACCAAGAATCACTTATAATCAGCTCAATTATTACCACTCAGTGTAATCGATGGGAACTTTGTTAACGATTTAGGTGACAGCAGGGTCGGCGTATAGTGAATGTAGAAGCAGGGTCCGGCACCAGCCACCGCATTTAAGATGTTACCTCAAGCCATTGTTCCCACGATGGTCACAGAGAAATTTGCCAAAATAAAGGACATGATTTTGGCTATCAAGTGCTATTAGGTCTGAAGCAGCGTAATTGTAGCACCTCCACTGCATCATCATTTTCAGCAACGGGGATTTGGTATGAATCATGAGCTTCACTCATTTGGTATTGGTTTTCCCTTTCTCTTTGCGTGGTGCAGTTTGGAAAGCTACAGCAAGAGACATCATGCCTCAATCCAGCCAGGCAAGTCCTGGTTTCTGTGATCCTTACAAAAATAAGACAACTACTTAACACGTGGTAAGAGCAACTATACATGATACAAAGAGATCTTTCCCAGCTCTGAATAGCCACCATCTATAACTCAAAAGACAAGGGACAGCACAGGCTAAATCCATTTATCTAAACACGGGGCACCTTGTGCTGTTTTAGATGCTGTGAGACATGACTCTCCTGCAACCTGGCCAAAAATGCAGAGCAATTTTTGAAATCAGTGTCCCTGCCCAAGAGGTGCCCCCACACAACAGCAGCAGCCTCAGCTGAAACCCATACCTACAGAAACCAGGCAGCTCCTCTGAGGGCGCCTCTGAGACAAGTCCCTTTACCCCCCACCCCGCTGTGTCCCCAACGTCGCCAACACCAGCCTGCTCTCAGCCTCCCCGGACCGGGCACCAGTCAATGTGGTGGCACCAGCCACCAGGACGGGGTGGGAATTCACCGGTGTGACCACAAAGGGCATCACCTGGTTCCTGCAGCCACCCTACCTTTGCCCCCAGCCACAGCCATTTCATTGCCGGCTGGTTTCTCCCAAGGGTGACCAACAGACCATATGGTCCTTACAGGGTGGGTGGCTTGCAGCCCACGCGTTTTCTCCGTCCCAAATCCGACTTATGCTTGGCTGCGTTCAGCATCTCATGTCTGTTTGGCAGGAGTCCTCGGTCACGCTGCAGAGCTTCGCCAAGGCCAGAGGGCAGTGGGTTTGGTGGCACCCATTTGAGGAACCCCTCTGCACCCACCACCAAGGGCCAACACTGTCTTCAGGGACAGCCGGGGCCACCTTGCGAGTACAGGCAGGCGCTCTAACTAAACTTTATGAAGCACGGCTCGCTGAAAGTCCATTTCCCTTCCTTGTAAAAATACATTGGTATTTTGCAAAAACAAACAAAAAGCCCCAAACTTTGTTCCATGTCAGAATGAAAAGTGGACATTTTTAAATTCCCAGTAGATAAAGCCATGTTTGAGCAAAACCAAATTTCTGGACCTCACAAGTTGCCACATAGCAGAATTGTTGTTGCCCTTCAGTCAGCTCTAATTATGAACTAATTATTGGATGAGTTTTTGTTTCAGACATTTCTGTGAATAGCCTTGAACTACAGAGTCATAGCCAAACTTCTTAATTTAAAAAGCTGCTCCTGCCTTTTTACTCAAACATATTGCACACCCTTTTGGAAAGCAGGTAAATATTTCAAAATTTGTAGCTCTCCAGCTTATCCCCAAATCTAATGTCTAGCACATTATAGAAATAACAGTGAAAGGAAATAAATGCAAGAGGGAGAAGTCGTAAAAACAAAGCTCTATGAGGTTCCCATGTAAGGTCACCAGAACAGTTTAGAGTGTTATTTTTCTTCTTCCTAATAGAGAAGCCCAAATTTAATTTCTCTTTTCATTTTCTACTTTCCTCAGCTCTTTTCCTCTCAATCTCCGTCCTCCTCCTCTCTTCTCCTCCAGTTTGAAATTCCATTCCCAGCCATATGTTTCTCATTGTGATCCACCTTCCATTTTTGGTCATACAGCGAAATGTGGTTTGAAGATCCAAGAAAGTCAGAGCGTGTTGACACAAGGACGTTGGATTCTAGGTTTTGTCAACACTGAGCTGAAGAGCTTTGGGCCTTGAATCAATTTTAGCCTCCTTGACCAAGGGAACCCTGCAGAGAGTCAGACTAAGATCAACGAGAACAGATTTTCAAGTGAACAGAGCCATATAAGTATATCTTGCACAACAGGGGAGTGGTTTTTATTTTCTGTATGATCTGCCTTGCTCCAATATTAAATCCAAACACTACCCAATTTTGCTTGGCATGCAGCTCTTTGCAACAAAACCAGAAAGTTTTCTTGTAGGTAATATACAGTAATGAGAGCCTGAATTTCAAACCTCGGATGGCTTTTTTCTAGAAACTGAGATAAATAACAAACCCAAACAACTCCAAGGTCTTGCAGTGATCTATCCTGAAAGCTGCCTGGCTGGCAAATGATGGAGAGTCCCGCTCCTTTTCCAGATGACCTGGGGAATTTCCTGTTAAAATACTGCGCTCCCAGACGTTTGGGCATGTGAAAGTGCGTCCCCCGGCTAGCGGCTCAAAGTCCATCCCCTACCTTGTGGTTCAACTCAGAACACATGTATAAGGCTGCGGAATGGAAGAGGGTGTAAGGGAAGGAGAATTAAACTGATGTTGACATTATTTGAAATTTGCTTTAATTCATGCTCTGCCAGATAGCTGAAGATTAATCTCAAACTGTTTATTTTAATGTATCTTATTTCTGACTTCCAGCTAGCTATCAGCTGGTGTAATATAAGCTTTAATTTTGGCACCACTGCGTCTTCATTGTGTTTACTTTTTCACTCACACTTTCTTTGGTTTTATCATAAGCAATTTCATGATTTAATGGCACTTACTTTCCTGAATAAGAACAGGTGTAGTTAATTTTTGGAGATGGGAGAGAGACTTTTCATAAACTACCTATTTTCCATGTGTAGTTGCTTGCAATGTCAGGGGCTTGAAAGATCCCTTAGCTACACTGCCATTTCTGAGGGAAAGTGAAAATGAACCAGAGGATTATCTAGTTTTAAATTCCGGATTAAGGATCGGGCTGATCTGATTAAATGTGAAAAGTTTTAATCATTTTTCTAGCTAGGACTCCAAACTCCACATTGAAAATATCACACTTTAATTTAGCTCAAACAGAACGATATTATAATCGGGAAATAACCAGGAAAACACTGGCAATATATAAAACTAGTTGCGTAGCAACTAGCAATGAAAATAGATATTTTGCTGGGCGAACGGTGTTGTTCTAGTGCAATCCACTCTGTGAAAGGGTTTGGATTAATTCATTTGATCCAAATATCTTGAACCGCTTAGAATTTTTTATGTATACAAAACTCAAGGATTCATCTTTTACCTGACACAATGCAGTCTGAAGGTTCAGCCTTTCTAACCAAGGTGGCAATGCTGAATCGTCCGAAACTACACTCCAATTCTTAGAGCTCACAAAACACTGTAAGACCTCACAAGCGTGGAGACACACAAGCAGGAGGCAAAATACATCGCGACTTCTAGCCAGCTTTCTTGGCTTGAGAAAATTTCCCAGCTAGAGAAAGTTACACTGATTTTGGAACACAGTAGAGAAATTAAAACAGGAGCAATACATCTTGAAGATGCATAAACCAGTGAAAATAAAGACAATATTTTTGTACCTATACGTACAGCTTTTACCTCTTGGGACACGGAGAATTCGCACATAGCATCTGTGGGAGAAAATGAAATATGTAGGGGTAATGAAAACAGAGAATAAGAAATTATAAAGAAGGCAATAAAAAGAAAAGAATAGGAGACAACTCCTAGACCTCACACAGCCTCTGTTAAACAATGGGAAGAAAATCTTTCAGGAATTCAGTAAGACCTGAGAAGAAATAGAGGGACTCTTGGAACAAATGGCTGCTGGCTCAAGTTCCACTGAGTGACCTTGACTGTGCACATTAGAGCTAGTTCTTACATCAGGCACCGAAATAGAGAACAGACCATAAAAAACTCTGAACATTTCCTCCCATAAGGTTCCTTTGTTATAGGACTCTTCTGTAGCATTTAGTAATAATTTCCTCTCTGACTAATGTTCTTGTGCAAATTATAACGCCATTATGTTCTGATGTGAGCTTTCCCCTCATTTCTTAGTTAATTCATCTTTAGAGAAGTTCTTCAGCTGCCAGCCAGTACTGAAGAGTTATTAATTTCAAGTGACTTTAATAGTGCATGGGAGCTGAGAAGTTTAGCAAACTCTCAAAATATTTCTTTACCAACACTTGACTGAATATTATATTTGTTCACTAATTTCTTCTTCTTTGCTGGAAATCTTTCACCTGGATCTCTGCCATGGTTCATGGCTTTTCCAGCTCTGACAAGGAAGAATGGGTAGGTTGCTAACAGGAAGCGTAGGAAAGATCGAGACCGAATTGGCTCTTTATTCCCCGTTTGCATGGTAGGTCAATCATACGGTTACTGTAAAACCTCTCCTCCGTTCCTTTCTGCACAAAATGTTGATTTTGTTACACGCATAGTCAGAGCCAAGGAAGTCAGACAAAGCAAGTGAGAAAAAAGAGCTGCTCAGACTACTTCTTCCTGTGTGGTTGGCCACATCCAGCTATCAAAGTAAAGGTGTTTCAAGACAGCATGAACTTACTGCTCAACTATTATTTCTCTTCAGATTGTCCAGAATATTGGTGCTCTCATTTTCTTCCTCTATACTCCGGAGTACTTCCGTAAGCCCTAACGCACCAAGTTATGGTCTAGTGGTGCCAATACCTTCACAAATTATTATTCTCTCCGCTTCACTAGCAGATAACTTGTGCTCAGCCTGATTAAAAAACTTGGCAAAAGATGTAGCATGATTGATGCACCAGAAAGGCTGACTTTGGGAATCCATCTACTACCCGCACAAAAGATGGTAGAAAAATGTTTATAAAGCAACTTCAAGGAAACTCAGGTTTTTAGGAGGTACTAGAGTGTTGGTTTGTATGCTCATGGTTAGAATCATGTCCAAGATTGCATATTTCTTCTAAATAAATCTAAATCTAAATAATAATAATAGTAATCGTAATAATAATAATGTTTGCTTTAGAGTATCTGGCATTCAGTACCTGACAACCACTCAACTGATCAAGAAGAAAGATACCCTCTCGTTCTGAACAACCTCAGAGGAACCCCACAGATGGGAGCTTACTCATCCTAAAGAAAGTTTTCTGGGGAAGGGAATATTTCATCCTTTTGTAAGTTTCCAGAAAGATTCTTCTGACTGGCTGTGAAAAGCAGCATGATCTCTCTTTTCTTCTGTTTAGCTTTGTTCAAATTTAACACAAACAGCTTAAATTCTGTGTGGTTACTGGAACAAAATATACTGCCAAGGACTGAAACTATTAAATCGTTTCTTTTATCTGTTCCTCATGAATATCACATGCCCAGACAAATTAGGTTGTTCGTAAGAGTCTGAGCTTAATGTTTTCCCTACTAAAAAGAAAATACTTGTGATAACATATGTATAGATGCATCCCTCCACAGTGAATGAATACCATTTTTTTCCAGTGATACTAATTAAAAAGATTCATAAAGGGTGCATCTGAATACTGTTAGTCTTGCAGACCCATGCATTTGCCGTGATGCCATGTTTAGAAGTTTGCTCAGGATCTTCAAATCATAAAACGAAGTATATTATTTTTAACAAATTAATTACACCAGAGGACAGGTTTTGGGTGGCTGGGAGACCAGTTAAATAATATGATCAGCCAGGTGCTGCTCACTTAGTCTTAATAGCCCAAGCGACAGGGGTACTAGTCCTTCACCAACTTTACGTCCGGCACGCACACAAAGTGACTAAAGCAACCCACACGAGAAAGAGCGCTGGAGGAGAAAGCAACAAGTTGCGTGAGCAACATGGGGATTTAATCCAGCACTTCATCTTACTGAAGGGCAAGGACAAAAGCCAGAGCATTTCGGGATCCACTGGCATGACACTGTCTCACAGGACAACGCTCAAGTGGATCCGACGCAGCCCTTTGCAGTGAACCAACCCCACACTAACTGTGAGCTGGACCATGGACATCCCCTGCTCAGATGCCTGAGGAAACAGGCGCAGTCTTACCAGCTAGCGTAGACACAGCCGTAACTCCCACCAAGCAGCACGCCCCTCACACGAACGGGTGTTGGGGAGCCGCAAATGAGGGTGGAAACATGGTTCTTGTATGAGACCTTCTTCTGCCTGTCTCTACAGGCATCCTTCAGCGCTGCCTCTCCTGGTTACCTCTTTCCTTCTTTGACCTAGGAAGGAAAGCAATGTTTTGTTGAACGCCGCAGTGAAGATAATCCTGCTTATCACCACAGGAGATTACAGCGAGTGGCTGTAACTACAAGCTGTGAACCGAAGCAGCGATGAGGCGTCCAGGTTCCCGTCGCCATGACTCTCATGTGCTCAAAGCAACGTACGTCTGACTGCTGCCGCCGGTCATGCTGGGTGGGCAGAAGAGCGGCAGTGGACAAGATTACAGTGGTCACAGAGCGTTTCTCACCCAAATGGAGTTACGTCATTAATGCATAAATAAGTTAATTGTCTAAAGTAAAACTAAAGCCTGATCAGGTATGAGGAGAAAATAAACTGTTATGTTGAACTCATAGCGTATTTTTAAAGATGAGACCTAAGCTGTATTTAGTCATATTTTTTCCACAGGTCCAAATAATGAAGGTAAAAGTACAGTATCAGGTGTAAAAATACAGATCAGTTTTGATGAGGAGACCAGGAAGGGAGAGGGAGGAAACTACAAAGAGAATGTTTGGAATAAAATAAGAGCAAGCCACTAAAACACATGTATTACGGGAGCTTTGCATGGAACACCTAAAATTCAAAGCTTACCTCTCTATTCAAGTATAGTTCAGCCTGGCTGACTAAAGATCACTTCTGTGCCTGATTACTCTGTGACTGCAGTTTGTCTGACATTAGTGGCTGACAGACTCCATTAGGGTGGTCTTGAAAACCTAAATGAAAAATAATAATTGTACTTAACGATTTGTTTTTTCTCTTAAGCTAATTATTCAAGATTCTTTTTGATACCCATCACTCCAGCCAACTGACTCGGGGGTTTTTTTTTTGCTGCGTGTTATTTCTGCAGACATGGAAGCCTTCGCAGCCTTACAAGAAGCTCCAGGCCTCGCTCATCAGTCACACCACAGCTCAACAACAGCCTGACGCGCCGATCTGTTCCTTCCTCACTGCAAACTGTGATAAGAAGGGACCGTCTTGCAGCTTCTTGCTGTTTCTCTTTTTGTGCAAGACAAAAGCCGACCATTTAACCTGATCTCTGCGGGTAATCCAACAGTGTAATACACATCTTTCTAGCAGGAGAGCTATAGTCTTTACCAGTGAATACGTCAAAGGGTAAATCTGGCTGCTCTGAAATCCCAGCCAAACAGAGCAAGTCTGTGTATGGTACCTTCTACGTTATATAAGAGAATTCCGGCAAATCTCTGATGCATTTGGAAGTACTTTGAAACGCTGTGTTACCCAAAGTTTGTTTGTCACAGTGGTGTCACACACATGGTACACCAGAAGTCAGCTCTTGCGCTTGGATTCCTCCAATTTTTTGTTACTTTTGCTTGCATAAATGAATATGAAATTCATTAGCCTTTCCTAAAAAGGTTAAAAAAAAAAAAAAGTTAAATCTGGATAAAATTATAATAATTAAGTTACCACATATCCACAGAATTGCTACTTTCTTGAAGAAAAATGTATTTGCCAGAGTATACTCTAATTGCTTTCATAGAAAAACTGGTAACAACAACAACAAAAGAGATTAAGGCAAAGATTTTAATAGCAGCAGTATTGTTGCAGCTGTAACAGTCTAAGGCCATAGGAGAGGAATCATTAGTAAGAAGAAGCAATATCTTTTTATTAGACTGACACAGCCATAAACCACTGAAAAAATCTTGGGCAAAGAACACATAGCTCAGAAGAAAAAGAAAAAGCAGAAATATGGTAAATCAAAGAGAGATGTCCTCATACCTCATAGAGGAGCTCTTCGGACAGAGGCTGCCAATACCGTAAGGTTTCACCTCAGACACCCCACCGAAAGGTGTGCCAACAGGGATCCGAGTAAATACAGCCATACCTAGGTATGCTTACCTCTCTAAAATAAACATATTAGTGTGTTAGAAGAAGTTATACTTCCTCAGAGCCGGGACAATGAACTCCAGGGAACAAAGAGAGATGTCACTCAGTGTGATTTGTTCTTCTGGAATTTTATTTATGACTGCTATACTTAAAACTGCACTGAAGTGCTGGCCAAAGCCAGACTTAAATTTAAATTTGGATTAACCCTGACTAAAGTTTATCCTGAAGAGGATGACTTTGTGTTTATATCCGAGACTCAAGTAAACTGTTTTCTCTCTCAGCCTGCCCCTGCACTCGAGCTATGTGGAAGAAACTGAAGTCTGCTCATCTATGAAGGAAGCAAAACCAATTGCAATGATTTATGGTCAGACAGCCCCATTCACTTGTAATGAAATGTAGGTGCTTATTACCGAGATAAAATTTAAAACCTGAAACTAAGGTAAAAAGCTTTATGGTCATATCCAACAGCTCAAGCACTTTGTACATTAAATCAAGATGGCATGCTACAAAAGAGTGGCCAAACCCAGGATTCATTCCGGAAGAAAAATGCGCTGAGGGATCACTAGACCATCAATTCTGCCTAACATTACAAAAAGTGTGTGTCTGAGTTCAGCTGGCCTTTCCTTCCTACACATGCCTTCAGCAGGACTCAGCTCACCGCGCTCATGAGTTTTCCATCAGTCTGACATACGTAAACCTAAACACTCGCAGGATCAAAAGGGATGTGTGACAACAATTTTTACTCAGTCGCATGTTCAAAACAATTTGTTAGGTCCGCTTTCACTACACATATACATTTTTATATAGACATACACACAAAAAATCCTACCCTGCTGCACAAAATGCTAGCTTTATAGAGCTGCAGGTTCACTGATGCTACTCAGTCGTGCATTTCATTTTGACAAAGGTGACAGAAGAAACAAAAGAACAAACAAAATTCTCTTTCCAAGGAGCCAAATGAAAGCAATGCTTCTGATTATTGGAATTCATTTCACCCTAATTGGTTTGTAATGCTGCTCACAAGTATTGCAGTGCTATCCACAACGAAACCAACCAAACTGGCATGCTGCCCTGAAGCACTTTTTTTTTTCTCAAGTTACAAACCCAGAAATTATTGAATGCCAATCAAACATATAAGTTGGTTACCATGAAGACAACGGAAGCCTAAAACCAGGCCAGAAACTACACAGCTGGGGAATTCACCTGTTTCCATACAAGAAAGGAGATTCCAAAAAGGCTTTTGTTTAAATATAGGCTAGATTTGGCCTCAATGTAAAGAGTTCTCTCAAAAACACATTTTTTCTACTTTTCTTGTTGAATCTGTGAAAACCGACTTGAATAGGAGCAGTGCCCACGAATATACCACTCCTTTAGGAGCGCCAGGTGATAAAGTTTTTGTGGATATGAGGGTGGAGGCAGTATTTCAGACCGCTTAACACCATGAGTGCTGGGAAATGGTAGAATAATAAGTCTCAGAAGTTTTGGGGTTTTTTTCAGGTTAAACAAAGACAGAGGGAATAGAGAAAGACTGTACTGTAAAAGAAAGAAAGAAGATGGCATTTCCCTCCGTTTGAAAATATTCAAGCAGCATATCTGGCTGCAACATTTAGATTCACATTTTGTTGGGTTGTTGTGGCCACTCGGTTGAAGAAAAATGAGTGTTGTAACTTGTCAGATCATCACAAGTTTTGAAGTTTTAATCATAAATGAAAGTATTGCAATAAGAAACTTTGTTCTTTTCTCTCCCCTGACACAGCAAGCTTAAGTAGATCACTACTCGACTTGTTTTGTTATAGCCTGCTTAAACTTGCTGTGTCAGGGGAGAGAAAACAACAGAGGATAAACAAATAGCATCTCTGTTTTGTACATGAAGGTGGTTTTATGTTTCAGCTGTAATATACATTAAGAAATTTTCTGTAGAATGACATATTAAGCACTAAGAGAAGTGAAATCAAGAAACATTCTTCATTCATCCGGAAAACTCAGATGCTAAACTTCAGCCCATAGCTTTCTGTCTGCACGCCTTTGACCCCTTCAGATTTTTCTTTAAAACTAAGAAAACAATTATAAATTGGGTTAAAATTTTCACTTTAGCTGATGCAAAGGGGAAAACCAAAAACCTGTTAAAGAGGAGTATCCTGTCAAAACGCCCACCGTGATGAAGGAGGCTTTGCCATTACGTGACCGGCGGCGCAGTTCTGACTGAGGGGCAAGGCAGGCAGCAAGGGGGGACAGCCTTCCCGTCCCCCTTCCAACGCCACCTTTGGCTCTCCAACTTTGCCAGACTTGAGAAACATTAATAGCAGAGATCCAAATTTAGGTGTGTAAGTATTATGACCAGAAAGGGGAATAACACCACTAATATTAAGGAAGAAATACCTGATACCCTACAAAATTTCTTCCTCTGGTTGCTGGAGTTTAACACGTAAACATCTGTCTAAAGGGACAACTGGACCATTTGTGTTTCTGGCTTGTGCTGGCTGGATGGTCTTTTCTGTCAAGTAACTACAGCTGTAGTAACTTTAGGGTTTATTGTTCATGACTATACAAAATTTGACTGACCATCCGATAAATCTTCCTTTCTAAACTTCGGAGTTACAAGAGAAATGGTTTAACTCTGTTACCTTCCTCTTTTCTACTGATTATGCCGTAGAATACTTAAAAATGAATTATTGTGTAAATTCTCAAACTGAAGTTTTTATGTAAATAGTCCACACGTAATTTATAGCGTTCTTGTTTGTGTAACATTCTAGCTTATTGGCATTTGTCCTATGAATATACTGTTTTGGAAATTATGCACTGGGGTTATAAAACATTGTTTTCCCAGTTCACCATTTTAAGGAAAAAAAATAAATAATAAAAATCAGTCTTGAAAGACTCATCTGGTAAAATATTTTAAATTTAAAGATCACGGTGAATCACACTTTCATGAGGTAAGGAACCACTAGCTTGTTATCAGAGCAACAAACTTTGCAGTTGTATAGGTACCCAGTGAAGTCTCCAAGGCTTTGGGACAGGCACGAATATTATTTATATTATTTTATTATTATATTATTTTATTATTATATTATTATATTATTTTATATTACAGAGCCCTTGGAAGCACTAACCAGCTCGTACTGACAGCAAGAATAGCCGTGGCCTGAAGAAATAGCATCCAGGAGAGAAAATCCCGGCAGCATTGAAGGAGGCTGGACAAAATGATGGGAATTGCCCCTGCTCACCTAACTTGCCTCTGAGAACCAGCAACATCCAAATCCCAGAGCAGGGTATTTGTGCAGCACACCGCTGATGCTGAGCCTTTAGTGCTTTTCACATCGATGCATAGGAGTGTTTGATCCAAGTAAGCAAACACACACAAAGCAAACACACATGCAGAATCAAAGTTAAAAATAAATAAATAAATACAGAGATCTTGCTTGCATGGGAACCACTAAAAGATGTTAGTGCACTTCGAGTCAGTCAAGCATGTTTCCTTCAAATTAGCCATGATTTTGTTGTGCATTTATTGCACATACAGCTTAAATATTTGCCAGAGCGTTTGAGCAGAAGTATGTAGTGCACGAACATGCTCAGTACAATACTGGATCTAATTCAGAAAAAAGGGTATTGTCTTCAGAGTGCTCTCTCTGCTCAAGAGCAGAAGGCTTCTTCATTCATCTAATGACCTTTCCTTGTTTGACCCCTGAATCTTTCTTTCTCTGCACTCTCTCAAGCTTGTGTAAGGAAGATGAAAAATACCAAGAGCCATGCTTTCCCCAGGAGGAGGAGGTTGGAAGGAAGACAAAGGTAGGTGTCCTTATACTAACTCAAACCTGGACGTACAGTAATAATAACAAAAGGATTCAACATGCCCAAAAAAACAGGGGACTGATTTTTGTTCTACAACGTCGTGATTTGCCCACAGCCCCTGACTTGATTGACAAAAGATGAAACACTATCTTCCCAATATATTACACATGTATTGACTTAAATACACAAATCATTTCCAACAAACAGGCTAAATAATGGATACAAAAGCAGTGAATGGATACAATGGATACAAAAGCAGTAAAATACGGAAATCATTTATCAGTTTCAAAGTCATATCAGTGCCACCATTATTAATGCAGACTTTTAAAATATCAATGATAATATGTTATCACTAATTTCCGTTGGTAATTTACTTTCTGCAAGCTAGCATTGGACTTTTGCTTTAAGTGCTCAATACGTTCTCGCTTCTGTAACAAGAAAAAAAAAAAAAGAGAAACTTTCTCATTCTTTGTTTACTCCCTCCCATATCTATGCTCCACTGGAGATGCAAGGTGTCAATTTGAATAAGGTGTTTTTTTCCCCCCGCAAGATATAAGTTTCATCATGACACTGAAGAACCCTATGAAACAATGAAACTATTGAAATATGTAATTCTTCAGATCCTTACTAATAATATGTAACTTAAGCAACTCGGGCAGCAATTTGAGCAAGGCTAAAAGTCACGTGCTGAACATTCTTAAACCCCTTTGGCTTCAGTGGCACAACCATATGCGTAAGGCTAGAAGGGATCAGGATTTAATTAACAGCGCAGTAGACATCGAGCCAGCATTTTAAAAGCATTCAGGCCCTAGGCTTCCTTCGATCACATTCCCCCCCCCCCCCTCCAAATCCAATCCTTGTGTCTCAAATTTCCCAAACACTGACACTGCATTTTGCACATCTGATCGGCTGTTATGCTCTCGTCACACTATTGCTTACCTGAGATTCATAAAGGCGAGCTGCTGACCAGGACGATCGTGTAATAAAGGAGGTATTACAGACAAGCGTAGGAGGTAGAGCGTGGTTTAGATTGTTAGGGGTCCCCAGAACAGTGATTTGCATTTCCATCCCAGCTTTCATGCTACAGTTTTGAAAGATAACCTGTATAATACAGACACCAAGCAAACCTGAAGACGTAGAAAGCCAAAGTAGATTCTGCTTTGCAGAATAACAATCAATCAGCTTCTGACCCCAACCGTGTGGGAAAAACGTTTCCCTTCATATACCACAGCAGAAACCATAGTCTTTGAGATTAGGTTTGTAGGAGGAGCATCTTTAGTGTTAACCACAACCTAGCTTAGACCTTCTGCAGGCTGTCTGGGACCCCATCCGTTACTGTTCAGAGGAGATGGTACTTGGCACTCTTAAACACTTCCCTGAACTTCTCCAGTTCCTATTGATCAGCGATTTATTGCATCAATATTGGCTAGTATCTCATATTGGCTTGACACTCTGAGTGTTGAAACATTAACTCTACCTTCTGAGCAAACCAGAGCCATCTCATTGTCCCCAGCGCCTGTAAATACTAAACTACTCTAGCAAGTCAATTTTAAAATCTCACCATCAGACTCTGTTTTGCAGTCTACCATAACCATAAATTCTCATTCCTCCCTGGATCTCCCAGGTTTTCTCCCACCCACGCTGTGACCGCCGCCTCCCCGCACTTTCAGCGTGGTCCTGTGCCCCGTGGCGATGAGCGGTGCGTCTGGCTTTCGGCTGAGGAAAGCAAGCGATCCCGCGCTCTGACCTCGTACTGGGCTAATCAAAACCTCACCTTGAGCTAAGCCTTACCTCCTGCAGCCCTCACGTCTGCCTTCGCTCTCCTGGGTAAAACACACTTCAGCTCATATTCTGTATAAATACAAACCTTAAGACTCTCCCAGAATTTATACCTACTCTAAGAAATGGTATTATTATTGTTATTATTATTATTATTATTATTATTTCTGCAAGCTGCCTGCCCCGTGGCAGCTCACCTTGGCTGCCGCTCTCCCCGGGAGCGCCGGAGGGAGGTCTGGGTAAGGAGGCATGCACCTCACGCGCCCCAGGGACCCTCCTGCTCCTCAGCACGCTGCTCTCCCAGCTCAGCCCGGCCTCCTGGGGAAGGACAGCTGTCCCGCTGTAAAGGACTGGCTTGAAAAGCCCTTCCCCAGCAGCCCTGCGGATTGGGAGCGGGAAGCAGGCAGGAGCACACCAGGCGCTGCAGAGCATCCCTGGTCCTGCCTGGGAGGCACGTCCCACAAGCTTGCTCAAAGGGTCCTGCCTGCAAATAGAGCCACAAATAAGGTTTTGCTCTCTTTTGAGGCCAGGTGTTGTTATTGAATCTAGACTACGTGGCCTTGTGCTTTCTTTGCGAATGTGGTGTTTTCTCTGTTCACCTCTCAGACCTTAATGCCTGAATAAGCAAATTAAAGAAGTCTTCATTCTTTCCAGACATCAGACAAAATGATATCACCACCAGCCCATGTATAAACAGATTTCTCAAGTCTTTTCAGAAACTAATCAGCATCAGTAAACGTTTAGTTTCCTTCCTCTAGAGAAGTCCTCTCTCAGACTGGCAATGCTATTTGCAATAGGAAAGGCAGCCAAACATTTTCTTGGGTTCAGTTTCTTACTACTTTGTCTACCCAAACAGTATTTGGATGGTTTAGCTTGCTCCCAGCTAGGGAGTAACAGTGCTGGCAGCTACAACAGCCCTTAACAGCAGATTAGATACAGCCGGCACAACCGCTACAACAGTAGTCGGAGCGAGCCTCACGCATTTCTGCCTCCACAACCCTGTTCCTCAGACGTGCTTCAAGGCGCTGACTTTGAAGCAAGTGCCTGGTGCCTCTAACGCGCCGCGTGAGATCGGCGGAAACACAAAAGGAACTGCCCACGGGTCACTTGTACGCAGCCCTTTACCCCCCCACACACACATCTACGGGGAGGAATGGGGCTGGGATCAAACGGGAATAGCTCAGCTGCTAAAATCGGTTACTGCAGGAGGCGTAGACGGGTACGGCCCCATCTGCGGCTCTGAATGACAGCTACGTTTCCTGAGAATGGGAACGCTTCATTCTGAGCCAAGTCAGTCATTAGATTTAGTCTAGAGATATAAAATGAGATGAACTGCAGTATGCAGGCTCAGGCAGAAAATCTGCGTGATTTTTAAAAGCTTAGCTGAATTTGAAGGAGGAGGTTGTCTGTTATTTACAGCTGTCAGAGGGAAACACAGAGCAAGGTATATGCTTGTAAACTACCATCCCTGTGATTTAAGCACCATGCCTTATCAGCTCTTTTGTTTAGACTGGTAAAGACACACCAACCTAAGATTAAAAACAAGCTTAGCTTAAGTCAACCACCACGCAAGCCTACAGAATTATACTCCCTTTCAAATACCCCCTTGTCCAAATTACAGAGGTAAAAACCCCTTTTCTATTAATCTGCTACGAGGAACAAAAGGGAATTCTGAAAGAGGGGAAAGAAATGACGAGAAAAAAATGCTGGTGTTCAAGAAAATTCCTAATGTGGAGAAAAGCAAAAGATATTATAGTAGTAGTAATAATAAGAATAACAACAACTATAATCATAAAAAAAACCCCAATGCTTCATTGCTTACAAAACCCTAAGCATGAGCATCACCCTTCCAAGGTCCTCCTGGCTCAGCTTTCTAATCCCCAGGGAGGTGTGCCTTTCGGAGAGCCACGGGTCTTCATCACGCCCTCCCAAGCGACCGGCCGCAGGTGGCTCCTGCCCTGCAACAGACACCTGTGGCAAAGGGAGTTTCCCTGGGAAGAGCTTGGGTTTTAACCCTGCCCCTGCCAGATCCTGCTAGTAAAGGAATTTGACCCACACTTCCCCAGCTAAGCCACGCGTACCCGGGCAGCACTAAAAGGGAAGATGGAAACTGGAAGCGAGCTACCATTCGGTGTTTATGCTCCTCTACTTAGCAGCAAGGCCTCAAAATGATAAAACTGTCTTCAGTTGTGTGTAGCATCTACCTTGCTGTGACATCTCTTTTACAGGTGTTTTGAAAAAGTCCTGCACGAGGCGTGAGGTGCCTCATTGCTGCCAACCCCAGAACTCTGTTCTCAGACACTCCCCGCCTGGCACTTGCACAACCGTATTCCTTTGGCAGGTCGGTATCTCCTCACCGTACGGAGACTTTGCAGAGCCTCGCGAGTGGCGATCAGCTAACCAGCTAAGGCTGCACCTCCCTTGGGACCCCCAGGAGACCCCAGCACCGGGCTACACCCGTACGGGGTGTAGGGAGAACCCCCCGCGCTGCACGGTGCTGCCCGAGCTCAAAACTGGCTTCATGTGGCCAGTTCCAATGTTAACAGCCCGGTGTGCGGTGCCTGGGATAACACGTCCTCTTCTCCGACATCAGCTCCGGCACACCACGGCACTGGCACGACGCCGCACCGCCTGCGCAAGAGGTGGCAGGGGCCCAGCCGGTGGGAAGCGTCAGCGGAAGGGTTCACATCTGTCCGCACCTGACTGCGTTTGGCCACGCCGCATACCAACACTTGCGCATCCCGACATCTGGCCAGGACTCGAAACCCTCTCTTCATTAAAGTGCAAAGATATTTCCATCCTGTTACAATTCGTAGGCTTGGGCTGGCTCTTAGAGGGGTGAACAGAGCCAAGGTGGCTGTGCCACTTTCCCTTTGCCCCACTAACCAAGTAGCTCCCATCTAGTATATGAAACACCTAGATAAAATTACCCTTTTCTTTCCCGGCCCCCCTGATTTTGGTAACATAGGGTGGAAGCCCCCACCCAGCCCTTCAAATTTGGTCCTTCACAGTCAGCAGCAACGGTGCAATCGATGACAGATTTTCGGGAGCCAGCTGGACATGTACGTCACCAGCCACGACAAACCGCGTGTCGCAATGCTCTTCCCAAAGCCCTCTAAGCTTAGCACCAAGAGTTTATCTGACGGCAGGGCTTTCACGCTCGGCCACTGGAATTTGGGACAGAAAAAGGCCCTTCCACTTTACATGGAAGTAATTATGCAACCAGAGGATGGAGTGCAGCTCTATAAAGCAGGTGTCGTGCCTGGAGGGCAGATCTAGGTTTCTATGCCTTACTCCAGTGATTTTTTTGATTTTTTTTTAGTACTCAAAATTCATTGGAGCAAGCCTTGGATTCACTGATTTCCTCCTCCTGGGAAAACGCGCTCGCTACAAGCAGTTTGGCCACTCAGCTTCTCACTCCAATGACGGCGCGATGAGTTCAGGTGAAAAGAAATAAAAATTCAGTGAAGGTGCAATTAGCAACCACGGGGGGGGGTAGGTGGGTGGGAGGCACAGGCTGAGGGGATAGGGAGAGGAGAGCCGAGACAGCGATGCCTGACTGGCTGTAAGAAAAAAATCAGGGTGTCTTGTTAGGACTAGAGTGTCTGGTCATGCTCGTGAGTGTGATTTCAGGTATACTGGGAATTAAGGACTGGAGCTAAGTACAAACCCAGGAAATTTACAGTCCCCGCAAGTCAAACGAAACTTTCAAAACTCTGTTCAGGGCGGGTTAAAAGTCCATAGCTTTTAATAAAAAGAGATGTTTGCCTTTACAGAACGGGGCTCTTGGTAACTGTATTTCTCTGCTGCTTTGGTACGTGTTTAGCCTGAAGCTGTGGGAGGGCTCGTGGGGTTCACAGCAAAGCCCCCGCCACTTGCTCGCACCCAGCTGACTCCTTCGCTGTGCCGCACAGGAGCGCTGGGGCGAGTGGAGGAGGAACTCGGGAGGAGGAGACTCGTCCATGAAAATCAGTATTGCCCCGAGAGGTCTGCCTCGGGCTGCGGCACCAGCTGTACCCAGAGCTGCTGGAGGCGAGCGCGTCCCCGAATCCGAGGAGACCGAGTTATAGATGGTGCCGAGTGCGTGCCCTCGCTGTGGTGGGGGGCGGCTGGAGCGAGGACTGCAGAGAGGCTGTACCCCCTCTGCCGCGGGCGTCGGAGGGGGTTTTGCTGAGGGGCCGGTGCTGCGCTGCCTGACTCGTACCCCTCGTCCCTCCCCAGCCAGCAAAGCAGGAACGGGAGATGACTGAGCATAGAGACTATGTGTAGACCACAGGTTTAGGGGAGAAAAACCCATACAATCAAAGAAAATCACAATTAAT
The DNA here is from genome assembly GCF_011004875.1 of Balearica regulorum gibbericeps. Lineage (NCBI taxonomy): Eukaryota > Metazoa > Chordata > Aves > Gruiformes > Gruidae > Balearica > Balearica regulorum. Next base: position 7,811,157 of record NC_046187.1, on the reverse strand, counting down.
TCTCTTTGGTGTTGCCAAATGCTGTCTACGCAAATTATTCCAATTAAGGAAAGTTAAAGGTTTTATTTCACAGTAGCGGTGTGGGGTTTTTCTTAACAGCTTAGCTGTCTAAATTTTTAAAATACCCCCCCCCCAAAAAAAAAAAAGAATCTAAGGAAATAATTCCTCCCCTTAACATCAAATTAGTGTTTTTCAATTCCTAATATAAACCCCAATGCCTTAGGAATCGCAGCGAATGGGACCGGCCTCTGGGAACTTTTGCCAGTGCCGCCTCCTGATGTGGGCTCTCCCACCCTCATCCAAGTCAGGAGAGTGGAGACTGGGAGAACGGCTGAAATGCAAGCACAGAAATTTCCATCTCGATTCAGAGTAGAGACCCACTTTACCCTTTCTCTCAGATAATAGCCGGTGGGAGAGGTCTAAAAAGAGAATACAAGTAAAAAAAAAGGTCCCCATGGAAAGCACTGTGAATTAAGGGTTGGCTTGTGCCACAAAGCAAAAAGATTTCGATTCTTTTTCTCTTTTTAATCCTACACTACTTTTTAATCCTGCGTGATGCAGGTGTGAATTTACATAAATGCCTAAACATTCTCAATTCCTGTCAGATCCTTTTATATCAGTAATAAATTCTGCGAATAAGTTTCACATATTTGTTATAACCTGGCGATACAAATAAGAATGTGTTTGTGTGTGCGTATTTTCTAAGTTTTCTGAGTTCTGTTGTGTTTCGTAAATGATTCTGTTTAATAAGCCAAGAAAAACAGAAATAGCAGCAAACAGCTATTTAAAAACAGAACAGAAAAAACACCATTGATACATAAATTTGGAAAACAAGGGGAAAGGATTTATAGCTTTATGCTGCAATTTAGAGAGTCGCAAACCTCGAAGGGAATGGAAATATTAGTATGGTTCTTTCAGCAGTAAAATAGCTTCTCCCTTTAGCCGTTCCTCCGGTGGGTGGCCACTGACTGATGTAGCCATCTCCTCTCGCTGCACTCTTTCAAAACTTGGGTACACTGGACATAGAGCTACAGAAAATTACCTGCATTTACTCCTCACCTCTCAAATTCTGAAGAGAGAAAGTAGGAATTTAGGTGGGCTCTTTCTCAAAGTTCACAAGGGACTACAACACTTACTTCGCTCTTTCTGAATCGATATCCCTGGCTGGAGAGAATTCCTTTCTGCTATTTTTGAACAGTGGCAGAAGCCTGGCACATGAGTATTTTATCAGTTTAAAAAAGATTTCAAGGCCTAGTTTCTCTTAGGCTTTTGGGGGGTTGTTACTGAAAAATCCTTTGCCAGGTTAAATATTTGTGTTTGGTTTTGTGAGGCCAGAGACCCAATTTGCTAATGTTTCATACTAATCCAACTACCATAACCAAACGGAGATTAGATTGGGACACTCTCACAGAAGTATCACAAAAATTTGCTGTTGTTCTATCTTCTTCTGTTATCACTGAGGATTATTTTCCCATGCAAATGAAAGCTACCAAAAATAAAAAAAGAATTAAAAAAAATAAAAAAAAAATCTTGAGCTTGCTGTGCTTAAATAATTCCTACAGAAAGGTGCGGGCTACCTGTGGAGCATCTATCAGAGGGCTCCGACAGGTCTGGCAACAGTCACTGGGAACTTAATGCCAGATTAAAACTTTAGCGAAAGCTTAGATGTTCAGTTAAATCATTACATATGCACTTTATATTACCTATTACACATGACACAAAATATTTGCCTGATTTTAATTAGACCAATGTTATTTGACCATTAGGCGGAAACAAGAATTCGATCAGCGTACAAAAAAGAACAAGTAACATTTAAGCAATATCAGAGTGTGGCTGTGCCGTTACCGAAGTGTCTGTCGGAGTGATAGTGGGGAGGTCCATATTTAACATCTTGCAGCAATTTTCACATTAAATTGTCTCAGCGTAAATAAACAACAGTGGTTAACACACACACACCCCCCTTGCTTCTAAAATGGAGCTGGACATGCTCAAACAAGAGTAAGAGTATATCAGCCCTGTGATAGCCCACTCATAGTTTGAGGAGGTGGCACATGGTTACACATACACGGAGCATAAGCCAGCCTGGCTTGGCTGAAATCAATAGGCTTGCTAGAGTCACAGCAGGAAAGAATTTGCCACATACTTTTTAAAGTTGCCAGGTTCTCAAAACATCCAGCAGCAACTCAGTTTCTGGAATCAGGCATCGAATATCAACATTTTTTTCATATATTTTTATATTATGAATTAGTTACTTATTGAATGTATCCCATGAGGGAAGCATCTTTCTTTTTGTCTGTATTGCCACAGTGCCTTGGTCTTCCAGGGCAGAAGGACACAGCTAATCTGAGTTTACTTAACAGTGAGTAATCTTCAGTGTGACCTCAGCCCATTTTGAAGTTGACAAGCACAGAGACTTTCCATCCAACGATTGCCAACCTGACTTTTAATTACCAGAAAAATATCTACCTATGTACTTCAGTGACTCTTACTAGCTTTCATGTAGCGTGTGCTTTGATTTTCCCCTACAGGTTGCGGTCATTTTTTTCTGTTTAGAATTGAAGTGGTGACCCATAATTAAGTGCTAAACAATAAAGGATTATTTTTGTTAGGCTTGGGATTTACAGAAAATTGTTTTACACTGATCTGTGGAAAACCTCAACTGAAGATGATGATGAGCTGGCTTGGAAGCAGGAAAGGCAATTACCACCATACACATTGCATAAGCCTTAGCAGCATTTGGACTGTTGACAGTTTTTGTCTCTTCTTCTCTCCTCCTTTCTCCCTGTTTGCCTGCTCGCTTTAAAGCTCCTTCTGCAGACGGTCCAAGCATCAGTAGCTGAATGGATGTTAATGGGTTGGACCATCCTTTGAAAAACCCCTGAAATCTTCACTCCGGACATTTTCCCCTCAGAAGAGTGCCCATCTGGAAGTGTATTTGACACTATTAGCAGGAATTCCATCTGCTTTCCTAGCAAATCACATTTCTAGGAAAAACACTTTAATATTTGTGAAATGGCCACCAATAACCACGCTACACGACCTCTCCAATCCTACTGCAGAATAGGTACTCCAAAGCAGGGACTTTCCACAGGGTTCAAAGGTTTCTTCCCCATACATGTACACCAACCTTTAACATAGCTAGTTTGCGTACGGTCCCAAGCTTGTGTGGCAAGCTTGGGAAAGTGCCTAAGCCACCCAGGAGGATGTAATCCTGGAGGCATTGCAGAATACGACCATTAAAACCCAGCAGCCAGGTAAAGATGTCGCTCCGTGCTTTGCCGTTGGAGCTGGAGGCAGTCAAGTACCCGCTCGCCTGCCCAGGGTGCAGGGGTGGCACTGCAAAGCCAAGGCTTGATTTATGGTGGCACCTTGGAAGTGTGGCCCTCAAAAAATGTTTCACTGCCTTCAGCCTGATTAATTAAAACCTTCCCTCCCTCCCTCCCCAAATTAGTCAGTAAGGACTCTCAGTCCAAACTGAAATTTATAGAATCACAGAATGGTTTGGGTTGGAAGGGACCTCAAAGCCCATCTAGTTCCAACCCCCCTGCCATGGGCAGGGACACCCCCCACTAGCCCAGGTTGCCCAAAGCCCCATCCAACCTGGCCTTGGACACTGCCAGGGATGGGGCCTCCACAGCTTCTCTGGGCAACTTCTTC